>NC_133760.1:64316765-65566765 GCF_036562045.2 Rhinolophus sinicus | reverse complement strand
AAAGAAAGTGGCATAAACATCTAATTCAAAACAAAGTTTAAATTTTGCTGCATGACAGAGTTACAATACTTACCCTATGCTAGCTACCTGGGTAATATATAATGATGTAAAATGTATAATTTTTCAGAAGTTGTGAGACCCTTAAAAAAGAAAACATCTAGTTTAGGGAGAAATGGAACTCTACGAAAATCTAAATGTTTAGACTTAAGATTTTTTTTTGTTTACAAGTCTAAATTCAGTGTTACTTTAGGAACATTTAAAATGAATTAGGTATAAATTGGTTTACTCAAAACCATTATCTACTTTACATATAATTTATTCCAATAATATAAATTTACTAATTAAAATTGTTTTTTTTCTTTTGCAAACTAATTACTGATGGGGCTATAAGCTGGCATCAAATATCATTGGTCTTTGCCAATTGAGGAGGGACCAGCAAAAAAAAAATTAGGAAGAGGAGTAACCATAAACATTACAGTAAAAACAAACAAAACCAGAAAGTTACATGTTTTTTTCCTAGACCAACTGCCTTCCATTAGGCATTTGTTTTCAGAAAATAATCTAAGGGTTGCGGTAGAGGGAGAAAAAAAATAAACTAAGCCCATTGACTGCAGCTTTTTTCCAAGTATCTACATTTTTGTTTAATGAGTGAATGCCCCCAATTTGCCAGTTTCCCTTCCGTCTGGGCTTCCATCTCTCCAGTGGTTCTCCATCTGGACATACTTCTTGACTCAGAATTTGCTGAGGATCTCAAGTCCCACTCCAGAGGAGGCTCATAAACTCCCTACCCCAGCTTATGTTCTGGGAAGTGTGTCCTTTCTGATGGTGTTCCCCAGAAATGGAAAAGAAAAGATGTGTGTGTGTGTGTGTGTGTGTGTGTGTGTGTGTGTGTGTGTGAACTTAGGGAATGCTAAATTCTGTTTTCTGTTTTAAATCTATAGATCTTTCCTTCAACAAGTGGCAAGCCATTCTTAATTCCTTCTGCTCTGTACTGAAGAATTTAGTATCACTTCCCCTGGTGATCCAAGGAACTTTGCTCTTTGCCCAAAATACCTCTCTCCCAAGGCAATTTCCCCTCCTCTGAGAAATGCTGTCGTGTCAGGCTGCACTGCCCTTGAACCAGACAACTTTCTCTGCTTGTCTTTATCTGTCTAAATAAAGCTAACCTACATTTGCTGTCTAATTCGTGGATGCTTGCTGATGCTATTTAAAGCTTCCCTCAAAGCTCCGTGGAAAACAAGATGCATTATCTCCAGGAGGGAACCTTTATGTTTGTTGGTCATTTAAGGAATTCAAGAATTTAAAGAATCCATTCAGTCTTCAGCAGTTCAGATGTGAAGGACAGAGGAACTCTTCGAGTTTTTTTATTTCAGGCAGCCTTCATTGACTAGTATGTAGCTGGGATCAGTTGATAGTAAAAGAGGTAGCTAGAAAGTTAATCTCTCTCTCTCTCTCTTTCTCTCTCTCTCTGTGTGTGTCTCTTTCTCGGTCTGTGTGTGTGTGTGTGTGTGAGTGTGTGTGTGTGTGTGTGTGTGTGTGTCTGTGAGTATGAGTCGCTTTGTCTCTAGGCTTCATGAAATCTAGCTTTTCCGAAGATTAATTGCCCGACAGAATGTATTTTTCATTCTGGGCTCTGATAATTGGTTAGTTCACCCTAAGTTGACTTTCGCCTCTCAAGGAACAAACGTGAAAGATCAAAAGGAGATCTCACCTTGGTAAACAGGCTTTTGGTGAGGTTTTGACTGTCTCTGCCTCCCTCTCTTCATCTTCCATGTGACATTTCATTAGAGAATCCTCGCACTTGCACATTCTGGCGGTGGGGTGGGGGGAAGGAAATTCTAAACCGAGAAAGGAATAAAATACTGGGGCTGTAAACAGGACTCCACCGTGCACTTCTATATGACTGCTAATTCAGAGAGGTTTCAAATCTGTTGCTTGTTTTTTCAATCTGGTATTTATGTCGGCCTGTTGGTTTGCTTAATGGGAGGCAGAGCTGGTACAATGGGATAGTTTTAACCATTAGTGCCCTGCTGCTCCCTTAAGCACATGCTTTTATCAGTATTCACTTGTTCAGCCACGATTCTGTGACGTCCATTGCAGTGAGTGAGTCAGAAGCCACAAGCTAACAGGTCTAGTCCTTCCCACCGTCACCTAGGAAACCATCGCATCATCCACAGGAAATGCAGGCCCCAATGGGGAGTGTGCCCACATCGGGTTATGAAGCTGGCAATGAGTTTTTCAAAAGAGGTCAAATAATAATGCACAGAATCTCGGTCTAGGGTGGGAAGTGGATCCAGCCTCGTAGGCATGGCTCGAGGACTATCAGGCAGAAATACCAGGAGAAATAAACCAGCTGAAATCATGTCTGATTTCTGCTTTATAAGAAATTTACCAAGGACGAGGGGTATGGAGACACGGTAAATTTGGACAGTGTGTACAGGGAGATGAGGAAATTGATAAGACATGAAACCAGGTTTTCTGCTGAGTGAAATATATATTCCTTTTATGCGGTCACTCTCCCTTGAGTTCAAAAAGTGATGGAGAGCTCCTTCAGAGAAAACCACACCCTGATTCTCATGCTCTCATTGGATTTTTTCTGCCTGTGCCTTTTTCTCTCCGTTTTTGACCACTATCGCTCAGCCTAGTCCACTGGCTGTCATCTTTCTAAATAGCTGAACATATGCTTAATACAACTGAGAGAAATTACCTGTACCGTTTCATGTTGTTTGATGAGCTTCATGTTTCCAGGCAGATTTATACTCTCATACTGCTACGGGCGATAGATACTTCGTAAAAGTACAGTGTGAGCTGTCCCAGAACTTCCTGGTGTAAACCCAAAGAACCCTAGAAAGAGGACAAAAAACAACAACTCAAGATATCACCTGGTCCAACCATCTCATTTTTCACATGAAAAATGAGTCCCAGAGAAGTGACTGTCTAAGGTCATACAGCGAATTAGTGTCCATGTTGAGGGAGGGGGAAAGGAAAGAGAAAAGGGAGGACGCTTGAACACAAGCTCAAAATGAGTCACCAGGTGATATGCACCTCGTAAGCTGTGGCAACTGAAGTATGGAGTCCTGACTTCAGAGGGGCAATGGGACCTTCCCAGGCTGGTCAGTGTTACTGAGAGTGTGGCGGTTCTGTCCTGAAAACTCAGTGAACAGGGAAAAATGACACACTGAAATGTACCCCGAGGAGGGTAAAGAGGGTGATAACAGTTTTAGGACCTATCATCTAAGAAGGACAATGAAAAAGATTAGACGATTTAGCTTGGAGACCAGAGGATGTGCCGTGGAGGGGTGGGAGAAGGTCTTGTCAAATAAGTGAAAGGCTGTCTTCGAGAGGGCTCAGACTGACTTTGTATGACCGCGAAGGGCAGTCCCAAATTGGTACAAGTTAAAGGGTGATGGGGCTTAGTTCCATATAAGTAATTTTCCCGTAATTCAAGCTGATTGAGATGTATTAACCTGACCAGCGGGGTAGTGAATTAATTCTTTATTTCCATGGGTGTTCAGGTATTCATTCATTCATTGAAAAACACTGATTGCGCACCTGCTATCTACCAGTCATTGCACTAAAGGGACTTTAACGTTGTCATCTGTGTTAATTAAGGTAATATGAGGTGCAGTATTAAATCTGTACACCGTGTCCCTGAAAATAAGACCTAGCCGGACAATCAGCTCTACTGCGTCTTTTGGAGCAAAAATTAATATAAGACCTGGTCTTATTTTACTATAAGACCAGGTGTTATAATATAATATAATATAATATAATATAATATAATATAATATAATATAATAAATATAACATAACATAACATAATATAATATAATACTGGGTCTTATATTAATTTTTGCTCCAAAAGACACATTAGAGCTGATGGTCCAGCTAAGTCTTATTTTCGGGGAAACGGTATCAAACCTAAAACTGTCTTGTGGCTCAGACACGATAGGAAATTTATTTCTCACTGATGCAACATCCAAAATGGGTGGGTGGCTCCCTTCCAAGGGGTAGTTCTAGGAAACAGGCCCTCCCATCTTGTAATTCTGCCGTCTTCAATGTGTGGTTTATGGGGTGGGTCTGGGTATTAACATCCTGCTGACAGACAGGGAAAGAATGTGGAGATTATGTGGGGAGAGTTTTATGGGCTGGGCCTGGATGTGGGGCACAGAAACTCCACTCCCGATCTCTCTACCCAGTAGAATTTAGTCTCATGGCCACATCTCACTGCAAGGGAGGCTTTAAACTGCAGTCCTGTGCTTGGGAAAAAGAGGAAACAGGTTTGATGACTGACTAGCAAAACTTTCACCACACTATCCAACTCTAAACTCCTAGAATCATGGTGGCAGAACCAAGACAGCAAATTTAAAACTTTCTTGTTTAATGCCAATGTCATTCTCATGTTTCCATTAAATGTCTTCCTTTTGAAGGTCTGCTAGTCAATAGACAGAGGGTGTCAACAAAATTATACACATTTTAAGAAAGGAAAAAAGTGTATTAAAATTGTAGTACTCAATATATCCCGATAACAAAAGATGAATACAAGTCACATTTGACTTCTGCAATGACAAGAGGTGCTCAAAGTGGTTACCATCAGCGTCCAGACACTTCTGATTACGGTCTGAGCCACGGCGACTAAAGTGTCCACTAGTATACATTTTTTTGGTCACCCTCTTTATATAGTTCAGTTAAAGAAAAACAAGGTAGAGGACGATGTATATAGTATGCCACTTTTGTGAATGAAAAGAGGAAAAACAATGATAATATTTATTTGTATTTGCTTGTATATGTCTGAAGAAACAATGGAAGGATACACACCAATCCATAGGGACCAGGATTGGGGCAAGAGGGATGGAAACATCAGTGGGAGTAAAACTTCTCTGTGTATGACTTCAGATATTATTTACTTAATTAAATATACAAGTATATAACTTAAAAAAAATATTTCCATTGAAGAAGAGTTTTTCACTGATTGATCTCTTTGTTTTCAAGTCAAGAAAAGCTTGAGAAAAGGACAATTGGGAGCACAAGCAGGGCATAGCTTATGAGCCAGAGGTAACAATAGTGATAAATACGATGCCTTTCCTATGCCAATGAGCCTGTACTGGATTAATTAGGTTTTTCAAAAGAAAGCAAAGGACTAATGATGCAACAGGTTGGTTTTATGTGGAATCATCTAAAAGTCTCAGAGTGTTTTATATCCTACATCTTTGTTTATTTTCATAACAGTCTTAGCAACTACGACACAAAAGGTTTAAATTAATTTCTTGTTTTGTAAGATACTGTCAGAGCCAAGAATAGAAGTTTAATTGTTGACAATTCATGTCAGACTTGTAGGTCAACCCTCTTCATTGCTGGGGAGCATCAACATTGGAAGTATGTGATACAAATCCTTTATGTTTTATAGCACTTTCATAATTTTTTTCTTATTTAGTTTTCCCATCTGCTATGTGAACTCATTGGGACTGGTATTATCTTTAGGGATGAAAAACAATAGTGACCACTATAAATAAAGTTAAAAGGCTAATGAAAAGTTGAGGGAAGGAGGACTCTCCTTAATATATGAAGAGCTATTACAAATCAATAATTCTTATAAAAGGCAAATATTCCAATAGAAATATTGGCAAAAGATATGCATTCAAAATCGTAGAAAGAGATCTCAATAACAACCAAATAAACATATTAAATATTTTCTATCCTTAAAATGAGTAAAGATAAAAGAAAAATAGTAGCTAGTGCTGATAAAGGTACATGGAAACAGGAACACTAATATTTTTCTGGAAAGGATTTCAATTGACAAAACATTTCTGAAGGAAAATTTGGAAATATATTAAAACTTTAAACATGTTCATAACACTGTCACCTAGTAACTTTATTCTACTAACTTATTGTAATGAACTATTCAGAGAAACATAACAATTTATGCTAAATCATATTAATATTAATATACTTATGACTTCAGCAAAACGTGGATCATATGACATAGTAAGGAAATGGAATACCAAGCTTCCATTAAAAAAATCATGTTAAAGAATTAAATCAAAGCTAAAAGGAAAATCCCACTACCCAGTGTTAAATAAAAAAGCATGATTCAAATAATAATAAAAAAAATCAGAGAAATGTATATACACATTTGTACACCTTAAAAACAGATGAATTCTGAAAGAATTCAGCAACGCTTTGAGAATAGAGCTTTTACCACAGCTGGCTTTTAAATGCTTGAACACATCTTTAGCCCTTACCTGAATTAAGATTTGGATTGTAGGCATTCAAAGTTGACGCCAGTGCTCTAATCACACACTCCAAATTATTTCCATTTCTTGGATTACTTTTCCTCATTTCTTGCTGATTGCTGTTCATTGCATAGACCCAGCCAGTGTTTTTCACATGTTTTGGATTGCTTTGTCTTTCAGGATCACCCTTATTTACTGATGATCCATCTCTGCCTCACGTGTAACACTGGCGATTTTTCTTACCACATTCAATTTGTTTGTCTCTTTTCCTCATAATCATAAGCCTCTTCTCAATAACACATTCAACATTCTCATGGCTTTTGCAATTATCAGAACATACTGGGGTTAATAACGTTGCAAAACACCCCAAATAAAATACAGCCAGACTTCTAGTAACATAAAACTCATTGGCCAACGCTTGAAAAACTGTGTCCAACTACTGTTGCCATCTGCTGGGGGAAGGCAAAGTTGAGACACTTTTGCTTTGGGAGCAAATTATTTTTGATCTCAGTGAAAGTTCATGGGTGGTCACACTGCCATAGAACTCCTGCCTTTTCCACTGCCATGGTGCCATTCTGGTGAAGTCATTTGTGACACTAGTCATCAAATCACATATAAATATGTAATCAACCAAAATGATTTTTAGGTAGCTCAGTTGGTTTGCATTGTCTGACGTGGGTTTGATCTCCATGTGGGTTATTTAGCACACAGAGAAAAACTGTTTCACACAGGTAGTCTAGACGTACATCCAGCCATCTCATAAATACATGCTCTTCGGGGAGCGTAGATATAGTGTGGGGTGGAGCAGTCATGTCATTTCAGGACAGTCAATACAGGACAATGCAGTTACCAACCCTTCCTAGCAATATGTGACCCTGCAGTCTTCTAACTCAAATCCTCAATTAGCCATTAATATGAGACAACACACCCTAGTCATATATTCAAAATGAGAAGAAAGAAAAAAGTCTATCAGCACAGATTGGATCACAATGTTCTCCAAATGTGAAATACTAAAGAAAATCACAAGAGGCTCCTTTTCTCTAATTGAGATCTTTAGAAAAAGAGGGTGGTACCTCATTTACCTCTTCTCCCCAGCGACCGGATGACAATGAACTCCTATCGAGTTCGTATTCTGAGATTTGCCAAAGAGCAGGTCACTGTCACCAGAGAATGTAACCCATTGGTTGAAGTACAGAAGGCTACCTACAGATTCACAACTCCGTTGCTGGCCTCAAAGGCAATTTTCTCCCTCTGTTTCAGGATCCACTCCTCCCTCCAACGCCAGCGCTGCATGCGGTTCTCTAAATAACACCGTGTCCCTGGCCTCCTATTTGAGCATTTCAGCAGGGCTCCTTTGAGGTCTGCCCCCCACTGGCTTGTCTTCGTTTATCTGAGTCAGCCATGAGTCACCTCACTCATTAGCGCAACTCAGAATGCCTCTCGTCCTCTGGGTCCCTTTTGTCTCCCTTCTTATAACTAGTTTCCTAGCAGCCTAAGATCGGTGGCCAACCTTGAAGCGAGGGGCTGGGTCCCTACTGATGGCCTATCTGCGCGGTAAAGAGGCTGGCAGACAGCAAGTAGGATTAAAATGATGATAGCAATGACGGCGATGATGATGGCGCCCACGTTGCTTCAGAAGTACTTTAACGGCCAGATTGAGTACTTCTCTGCCTCTGCCTGTGACAGCTCATGGGACAGGACAAGGTCCTTAATTCTCCATCCCTTCTTTCTCTTCCTCGTCTCTTCTTTCCCTCCTCACCCTCCCCCCATCCCCACACACACACCTGTAAGGTACAAGGTGAAATCTTACGGACTCCACTGTGTGAAAAGGGGAAAAGGACAACGTCTTTACACTGGTAGGCACTCTTTTCTCCTGCCTTTTCAGATTGGTTATTCTCATTGCTACGCATTTAATTTTACATTCCCAAAGCTTGCCCTTTTGTGAGAGGTGGACCAGAGCGGACAAAAGAAAAGGATTTATGCCTTGTTGGTGCCTCCTGGGCGTTGAAAGAAGCCTCGTGAAAAGATACTAACAAGAAACTCTACATTCTCTCTAGAAAATACCAACCCACTATTAATAGTTCATCAATCTTACACAAGCCCTTTGTAAAACGGTGGATACTTGACTCAGCTGGGTAGGGACTGGTTTTCAGTAAGTCAGACAAGCTACTTTTGAAAGGGACCCCGAGATCATCACACTGTCCAGCGTTTCACTCCATCACAGACAGTGACTGAGCATGACAGTGAGCGAACCCTGAGCCAGGCCCCCTCGGGCCGTGTTCCTCAAGCTTCACTGTGCAGGCACGTCACCTGGGAAGCTTAAAACGCAGATTCTGGTTCAAGAGGCCTGGAATGTGGACTTGAGGTTCTGCGTTTCTCTCAATTCCCTGGAGACGTCCACCTGCTGCCCACAACCCACACTTTGAGCAGCAAGTGCTGCACAGGGCCAGTCTGACCTTGAAGCTAGGGGCTGGGTCCCTACTGATGACCGGTCTGCTCGGTAAAGAGGCTGACAGACTCTGTGATGCTGCCCGATGCATCCTCCTCCTCAGCTGCTGCTGTTTGATCCACGGAAGCACAGGCTCTGCTGACTTATCTTCCCAATGCTCTTGCCTTTCGCATGTCTTCGCCCCCAGTGGAGGGTGTTAACATGGCAAAATTCAGGTTTGGGGTCTGGGCAAGAAAAGGTCTATTTAGTCTATGAAATCTCGCCTAGGCCATTTTATCAAAGAGCTATGGACTCCCATTTTAGACAGACTCTTTCTGTGCTTGCTACAGAGATCTCCTTTTTATGCCACTTTGTATTCTTTGCCAATTTTTCTGTTGGGATCTTTGTACTTTAATTATTGAGTGGTAATACTAGCACTTGATTAAAATATTAAGGGAAATCTTTTCTTCCCCCAGTGAAGATTCTTTTTAGTCTTTTAATTTTCTCTGTTAATGTTGGAGTTAGGAATCTCAGACTTTAGGCTAACATTAATTTTCTTGGTAATCTGAGCAAGCCCCTTCACTTGTTGTGACACAATTCCTTTTCCTGTAAACGGAGACAGTCATGACTACGTATCTCAGGGAACTGCTGCGTATAGAAAGAAAGTTCTATAGGATGGTGCTCTGTAAACACAGGACATGAATACTTTGTTTTCAGAGCTTATATTAACCTGGTAGTCTTATTGAATCTAGTGTGGGTCATCGCTAACTGGTGTTAACAAGTGAAAACCCGTCTTGTTTTGTGTTTGGTTTTGGGTAAGCAAACATGTATTGAGCACTCGTAAGTACTATAAGGGCTGGTCTAGGTTTTAGGAACATTAACATATATAAAGTAGAAAATTAGAAGCTGCCTATTCAGAACTTTATATGCATAAAGGTGCTTATAATTACTGTATCCCTTTTGCTTCCTCAACTACTCTTTCTAAGTTGTCGACACATGAGATCCCTTACTGCTTCTGGTATGTCCAGGTAAGAAACCACCTCAAAACTGGGGCGAATGGCCTGGTTGTTTCTTGGTTTCTACACTGGCTGTCTCATCTCTGCTAGAACTTTATACTTGTTAAAATTGTTTATTTGTATGGTAGAAGTTATGAGTAATAGGATTCCAATTTAGATGGATAGGTTTGCCTAGCTTTGAGAAATAGAAAATTTGCTCTTTCTTCCCCATCTATGATGTTCAGTGCCTGTAAGTTCTCTCCACTACTGTCTGTTAAAAAAAGAAAGTCAATAGTAAAATAGAAATATCTGGAAATACTGTGTTTTGTCTCTAGTTGAGATTCGTTTTTTAGTAGTCAAAGGAAAGAACCTCTAATGCAAAATTTTAACTATCATCCAGGTAGAGAATATTCCTCCATTATTCTTCCTATGCTGACTTATGGGTCCCTACACGGAGCATAGATTTAAAAAAAAAAAAAAAAAAGTCAATTCTATTGAATCCCATCCATTTGCCAAGCATTGTGCTAAGTGCTTTCACATACATTTTCTTATCTAATGGATCTTTTGCTTTCTCACTGCAGGGAAAAAAGTGAGATTGTGCCTTTACTTTGCCGCCTTCTCTGCCTGGAGTCCTTGCTGCTCCCTGTCTGTGTAAGCCTTATGCTGGTAGCAAGAGAACTCAGCATGTGGCGAACCATTCTTTTTTCATCTCATCCAGGTTCATGGCAAAAAGTTGGTCAGTTTCTCATTTCTGGAAGATGAGAGGCGTTGATTTAGAGAGAAGTGACTGGATCAGGGTGGAAGGCCAAGTGCTTTAACAGCACCCCATGGACCCACCTGGATGGGTACCTACCTCTGGTGAGAGGTCTCTCTTTTACTGGCTTCTTTCCCAAGTAATCCCTTGAAATCTCTGGGGAAAGGATCCTTATACATCCTACTCCCCCTTTGATTTATTTCTTTATGTATGACCATAGGTCCCTAACCACTACCATCACCACACACACACACACACACACACACACAAAAAAAACTCTCTTGGGGAAACATAACCGATCTTATATATTCCCGAGATTACCTGCCATTTTCTCCTCTTACCATGATTCTAAATCTTGGACTCCACTAAGGAAAACATAGCCTCAGGGAAGTTGCATAACCAGGGAAAGGATTCTTCCCTGCGTAATGAGGAGGGCTGACCTGCTATCTCAGCCCTTAGGAATGGCTCTCCAGCTGCTGACAGAGGCCACATGGGTTCAGCCATGAGGCCGGCAGGGACCTCCCCAGTAACTAATACAAAGGAAGGAACCAGGACCAGTCAGAGCTGAGCTGGGGTAACTGACCCATTTATAGAAGTTTCCCCAAGGGCAGTCACCAGCAGTCCAAGTCACAGTGACCTGGCAGTTCAGCAAACTCAGAGATGCTCCCATCTGGTGAATGAATGGTGTCCACCAACGAAAGACTCTGGCAAAGGATATACTTATAATCAAGTGGTGGCACTTTTCTTCCAGAAGCTTACTCTTCATTCTTTCACTTATATAACAGGCATTTGAGTGAATATGCCAGGCACTGAGCTACAGGTTGGCACACTCTGCCCTCTGGGAGCTGACAGTTCAGCAGAAAGGCATAAAAGGACTAAACACAGGAGCTCTAGAACTTAAAAGAGGCACTTAAAATTCAAGAGACAGGAAAGCTTCCCTAAGAGTTTGTGAAAGGTTTACACAGAGGGGAAGGAGGAAGGACATTCCAGGTAGAGGAGGCAGCAGTGCATATTGGAGAAGTAAAGTGGTTTGGTACGGCTGAGGTCAGACTGTGCAAGGGAAGGAGCAAGAAATGATTCTGGAAAGGTCAGCAGTGGTCAGATTATCAAGGTGCAATCTTGTGTGTCGTGCAAGAGGGTCTGAAATCTATCCTAAGGCAATGGGCACCACTAACTGACTTTCTATGGGGAAGGACATGTCAGATCTGCTTTTTAAGGGAGTTTTCTCACTGGTTAGAATTTGGAGATTGGATACAAGGGAAGCAAGCATGGAAGTAGGAGGACTAGGTTGGAATTGCAGCAATTGAAGGAGGAAATAATGTGGGCCTGAACCATAGGAGAGGTCATAGGGATGTAGACAAAGGTGAGTTTGAGCAATACAATGTAGGTCGCACCAACTGACCTTGGAGGAGCCTGGCGTGCTCAGAATGGCTCTCAGCTCTGGTGGGTGGGGAGACAGGGAAGGAGAAAGCTTACTGGAAGAAGAGGATGAGCTCAGGTTGTAGCAGGAATCTAGTGCAGAAGCCCTCCCACTGGCCTGAATATCAATGGTGGAGTTCATGGCAGCTCAGTGCCAATGGGGACTCCCCGGGTGTACCCCACATGAGGCTTAAGGATGATTTCAGACCCTACTGGCTACAGAGGATGGAGTTCCTAACACAGACCCCTACTAAGAAGCCTCGCCTATTAAGATTGAATCTGTGCAGGACTGAGGCTGCAGAAGAGAGGTCTTCAGAACCTGCAGCCAAGCAGGGTCTGACAACCAGTTTCCATGGAGACGTGGTGTGCGCAGGAGGGAGTGAGTAGGAGGGCTGATCCATTCCAGAGCCTTGGGTCACAAGGCTGTGGTGGGCTAACAGATAAACAGGAAAAAGACAGTCAATCAGAAAAGGATACTCAAAACTACTGGCAGTTAATTGGGGTTGTAGCGTCATAATTCTATATTAAGTCTAACAATCTAGAAGGATTAGAGTAAGCCACTTAACGATCCTGCTAGTTATTTCAGGTACCACTTAATGAGGGCACACAGAAGTGGATGCCAACTCAGGCTAACTCTAAATGTTATACACACACCATAAACCCTTCTGTATCCCTGCACTCTAAGTAGCTACATCCTACTTCCAAGTTTCTGGAGAAACCGGCAGAGAGATAGGGGAAGTTAAAATTTCTGTTTTTGTTTGCCATACTGATGGCAGTAATAATAGTCAGGAAATCTTTGGAGCTCTTTGGGAAATTCAGGTAGTGGCCAAGCCCCAGATTAGATGGTACTATTAAACAATTTGAGGAACATTCTGGACAGCGGGCAGCAGTGGGGCCCCAAGTGTGTGTGTGTGTGTGTGTGTGTGTGTGTGTGTGTGTGTGTGTGTGTGTGTGTGTGTGTGTGTGTGTGTGTGTGTGTGTGTGTTAAAATACACATAACATGTAGTTTGCCATTTTGACCATTTTAAAAGGTACAATTCAGTGGTATTAAGTATATGCATAATCTTATGTAGTAACCATCACCACTATCTATTTCTAAAACTTTACTATCATTCAAAACAAAAACTCTATAGTCATTAAGCAATAACTCCCAAGGGCCTCAAATGTTTTGAACAACTTTATTGTGCTGTGAAAAGTCTGTCTACCTGGTAGGACGATGGTTTGGCTGCGACAAGTAAGAAAACTGGGCTGATTTTGGTTTGGTCAGTTGTTCTCAATTCAGACCTGGAGTTTTTTTGGACCAAGAATCCTTGTCCTGTGGGTAAATTTGTTAAACCTAGTCTCTGGAGGGAGACTGATTTTAACCATCTTAATGACTGATGGGACTTCCTAACTTTGATCTCCACGGTATTCAAATGGCTTGTGGCAGTACTTATTAACAAGTCAGTAAAAATTAAGTCAGGGACACAGGCCCTCATAAAAATCCTATTGGAGGCAAACTTTGCTCCAAAGATAGCTGGGTTTTCGGTAAGATTCAATACTGAAGTCATCTTGGGCCCAGACTTTTCTTTGTGGGAAGTTTTAAATTCCTAACTCAATCATTTTATTTGTTATAGGCTTATTATGAGTTCTATTCCTCAGTTTGGGTAGTTTTTGTCTTTCAAATAATTGGTCCATTTTATCGAAGTTATCTAATTTATTGGCATGCAGTTGTTCACAGTATTTTCCTTTTTTTTACTATAATCCTTTGTATTTATATAGGGTCAATAGTAATGTCACCTTTTGTTTCTGATTTTAGTAATTTGATCCTTCTTTCTTTTGTTTTTGTGGTCAGTCTAGCTAAAGGTTTGTACATTTTGTAGATCTTTTTCAAGAACCAATTTTGGTTTTCTTCATCTTCTGTTCTGTTTTTCTTATTCTTTGTTTCATTAATTTCCACTCTAATCTACTATTTCCTTTCATCTGCTTGATTTGGGTTTAGTTTGCTTTCCTTTTCCTAGTTTCCTAAAGTAGAATGATTTGAGATCTTTTTCTTTTCTTTTTTTATTTTTCAATATAGGCATCTACAGTTATAAATTTCCCTCTAAGCACTGCTTTGATACATTCCATAAGTTTTGGTATGTTTTGCTTCCATTTTCATTCATCTTAAAGTGTTTTCTAATATCCCTTTTAATTTCTTCTTTGACCTATTGGTTATTTAGGAGTGTATTGTTTAATATTTACATATTTGTGAATTTACCAAATTTCCTTGTCTTATTGAGGCTTATTTCTTTCCATTGTGGTCAGAAGTCATGTTTTGTATAATTTCAAATCCATTGGGGCTTGTTTTATAGTCTAGAATATAGTCTAACCTGAAAGATAGTCCATATTCACCTGAGAAGAATATATTCTGCTGGTGGTGGTTAGAGCATTTTATAGATGTCTGTTAGGTCTAGTTGGTTTATAGTTTTGTTACAAACTGTATAACACATTGTTATAAAACATGATTTTATGTCATTTAAAAAAGTTGAGAAAAGAAAGGAAAGCAAGTTATATTTAGTTGGTTACATCAACCTTCTTATTTATCATTTCTGGTTCTCTTCATTTGTTCCTGTGGATTTGAGTTACCATCTTGTAACTCATTTCTTACTCAAATACAGTTTTGTTCCCACACACCTCCTTTGTGCTAGCATTGTCAAATACATTTTTATACAATTGCTTTATAGATCATTTAGAAAATAAAGGAGAATAAATATCCGTTGGTGTACTGTCTTTCATAATTACATTTACCAGCGCTCTTTGATTTTTGGGTGGATTTGAATTATTGACTGGGGTCACTTGTGTTAAGGCTGAAGAACTTCCTTGATTCTTGTAACTCCAGTCAGCTAGCAGTGAATTCTCTCAGATTTTGTTTCCCTGGGAATGTCATTATTTCACTTTCATTTTTTAGAGATAGTTTTACTAGATAAAAGAGTCTTAATTGACTTTTTTTTTCCTTCCCAGAACTTTGAATATGCCATCTCAGTGCCTTCTGACCTCCTTTGTTTTTGGTGAAAAGTCAGATGTTAATTTCACTTGGGTTCCCTCGTATGTGATGAGTTGGGGGGTTTTTTCTGGCTGTTTTCAAGATTTTTTTCTTTAAATTTCTCTTTCAACATCTTTAGAATGATGTATTTGGATGTGGATAACTTTATGTTTTTTCTGTTGGGGTTAGTTGAGCTTTTTGGATGAGTAAATTAATGTTTTTCATCAAATTTCACAAATCTTCAACCATTATTTCTTCAAATATTTTTTCTGCTTCTCTCCCTCTCCTTCTGGTACTCCCATTATGCATATATTGATATTCATAATGGTATCCCACATTTCTCTGAGGTTCTGTTCATAGTTCTTCATTCTTCTTTCTCTCTGTTCTTGAGATCAAATATCTCTCTATCTTCAAGTTTGCTGATTCTTTCTTCTGCCAGGTCAAATATACTATTGAGGCTCTGTAGTGAATTTTTTTGTTTGTTGTTGCACTTTTTAAGTTCACACAGTATCTATTAAGTTCTTTAAAAAAATAGTAATAATTTATATTTCTTTAGTGATTATTTTATGAGACATTGTCATCATACCTTCTTTTGCTTCTTTAAACATGGTTTTCTTTAGTTCTTTGAACATATTTATAATAGCTGCTTTGAAGTCTTTGCCAAGTTGGGTATCTGGGCCCTGTCACAGAGATTTCTGTTGACTGCCTTTTTTTCCTCCTATGTATGGGTCACATCACACTTTTTTCCTGTTTCTTTGCATGTATCATAATTTTTTGTTGTTGTTGAAAACTGGACGTTTTAGATAATATATTGTCGCAACTCTAGATACTGATCCCCTTCAACTTAACTTTTTCGTTTATTTTTGAGCTTATAAACTTATTGGTATAGTTTGCTTTTTTATTTGTTTAGTGACTTAGTTAGATTATTTTAGTAAAGTCTATCTCCCTGCAGTATGATATAGATGTTGTTGCTCCTTAGCAGGTGCATGCTTGGTCATTCTGGTGTACACATTCTGGGATGACAGGGATTTTGGACTGTCTCTATCCTTGATCTCTCTGTTAAGTTGCTTGTCTCTGTTGGTATAATCACTAGCTGTTAGGTTCTATTAGTTGCTAGCTAATCACTCTATTGTTTTCAACAATGTCCTGGGGCATAAATTGTTCCATAGTCTGATGATCCCGAGGTAGCTTTGTTGTTGTTGTTGTTGTTATTGTTGTTCAGGAGGGCACAGCTCACAGTGGCCTATGCAGGGATCGAACCAGCAACCTTGGTGTTATCAGCACCATGCTCTAACCAACTGAGCTAACCTCCACCCCAGAGGTAGTTTTTGAGGCAGATCTTTGGGATTTGTTCTGATCACAGGAGGGCTCTTAGCTGTCTTTTTTCCTGGTTCTCTCTGGTACACTACATGTTCTGTAGTCTAGTTTGTTATTCTCACGGACCCACCAGCTTCCTTCTAATTGCTTATTACCAAAATATCCATTGTTTTCCAGAACTCCCTCAGCTTAAACTTCCCCATCCTCTGTTCCAAATAAAATTTGTTTTCTTGTCAAGAGCTTCAAAACTCTCCATTCTTACCATCTGCCTCTTCTTCTGGGAAAAATCTCTGGGATTCTGCTCTCAAACTGGGGGCAGGGACAGCGACTCACTCCTCTTGGAGTGATGATCCTGCTTTATAAGCAGGTCGCTGGGTGGCAGCAAGTAGTGTCTGGTCTTTTTGGTTTCTCCCCCCATCCCCACCTTTGTGGAACAACTTTAAATGGTTGTTTTAAAAGTAATTTTCACCAATATGGTTGTTTTGTTGACGAGTGGGTCAGTGGAGCTCCTCTGCCACCATTCTGGAAATTGTCCCCTAATATGATCTTAATAGCTGTAAACCTTTTCTTGATGGTAACAACATTTTTTTTTTTTTTTTTTTGAGCTTCTGTTCAGAATTTGGTTTCTGATGGAAAATAAATGCAATATGAAGACTAAACTAGAGATGAATTATAGATAGATAAAGGTACTGAGAGATCACTCCTGACCAAATGTAAACTTTATGGAGAGGCTCTGAGAACCATCTCCCTTGTGCATTCCAAGCACAGAGCACCAGCAGATGTTGATCAAAATAAACCACTAAACCAGGTATCAGGAGAAAAAGGTACTAATTCTTAGTTATCTTCCTGGTTTGCTGGGTGACCCCGAGTAAGCCATCAACATCTTCTGAGCTCTAGTTCCCAGGAATAGTAGTGTGTTAAAGTATTTGTCTTACTACTGGTCCCAAAACAGGGAATAAAATTTAGATTGTGTTTATGGTGGAGTGATTTTCACTAATTCTTCCCCAGTCCTTTTCTCTCCTGCTATTTCTTGTGACTGACATCACGCTTCTGGGAAGTATCTGTCTGAGTTTTAAGAGTTATCGCTGCTTTGCATCTGTAAACCCCAGGCTGAGCCTTGGCTCATAATCACCATTTTCTAAACACCTTGAACTTGTTGGAGGAGGAAATGAAGTCACAAAGGCTTATCCCGTCCCTCACGAAATGTTTTAATTTGTGAAAGAAAGGAGATAGGACTCTTGGAATTTCCAGCTCTGATCTTCTGATTCTAGTCTATAATTCTAAGGCAGAATTATGTCTCATCCTCCCCAAGCACTGTCATTTTGGCTTACTTAAAATGAAGTTAGATCAAAGCCCAGGCCCAAGATGACTTCACTGTTAAATTTTACCAAAATATAAAGAATTAATACAAATTCTTCACAACTCTTCCAAAAAATAGAAGAGGAAGGAACACTTCCCAACTCATTTTTTGAGGCCAGTATTATCCTGATACGAAAGCCAGAGATCACAAGAAAAGTACAGAACAATATCACTTATGAATGTAGATGCAAAAAAAATTATCTACATTGTACTAGAAAACTGAATCTAACAACATATTAAAATGACTATACACTCCTAGAGAAAACATAGGACAAAATCTTCACAATATTGGATTTGGCACAGGTAACAAAAGAAGAATAAACAGATTAAAATTCATGAAAACTTTTAAATTTTGTATATCAAAATTTTGTATATCAAAAAGATGCTACCGACAGAGTAAAAAGGCAACATAGAGAATGGGAGAAACTATTTTCAAAGCACATGTCTGGTAAAGAATTAATATCCAGACCATATAAAGAACTCCTGAAATTCAACAAAAAACAAAGAACCCAATTCAAAAATGAGCAAAAGACTTGAACAGACATTTCTGCAAAGAAGATATATAACTGACTAATAACCACATGAAAAGTTGCTCAACATCCCTAACCATTAGGGAAATGCAAATAAAACTATAATGAGGTACCATCTAACACTCGTTAGGATGGCTGCCATCAAAAAAACAGAAAACAAGTGTGACAAGGATATAGAGAAATTGGAGCTCTTGTATCCTGTTGGTGGGAATTTAAAATGGTACCAAAGCTGTGGAAAAACAGTTGGGAGGTTCCTCAACAAATTAAAAATAGAATTACCATATGATCCAGCAAATTCTCTTCTGGATATATACCTAAAAGAGTTGAAATCAGCGTCTTGGATAGATATTTGTATAACCATATTCATAGCAGCATTATTCACAATAGCTGAAATACTGAAGCAACCCAAGTGTCCATCGACAAACGAATACATCAACAAAATGTGGCATACACATACAATGGAACATTATTAAGCCTTTAACAGGAAGGAAATTCTGACATATGCCAAAACCTATAACCTTGAGGATATGCTAGTGAAATAAACCTGTAACAAAATGGCAAATACTGTATGATTCCACTGATATGAAGTCTCTAGAGTAGTCAAAATCATAGACACAGAAAGTAGAATGATGGTTTCCAGGGGATGGGGAAGGAAGAAATGGGAATTTATTGTTTAATGGATATAGTGTCAATATTACAATATGAAAATAGTTATGAAGATGGATCATGGTGATGGTTGCACAACTTATGGATGTGTTTAACACCACTGAACTGTATACTTCAAAATGTTTAAGGTGGTAAATTTTATGTTATGTGTATTTTACTACAATTTTTAAAAATTGGAAAAAAATGACTATACACAATGACCAAGTGGGAATTATCCCAGGAATGCAAGGTTGCTTTTACATCCAAAAATCAATTAATGTAATATACTAGATCAATAGAATAAAGGACAAAAACCACATGATCAGCTCAACACAGGTATAAAAAAGGATCTGATTAAATTAATATCTATTCATGATAAAACCACTCAACAAACTAAAAATAAAACAGAATTTCCTTAACATGACAAAGACCAAGTTAACATCACACTTAACAGTGCAAGACTAAATGTTTTCCCCCTAACATTAGGAACAAGAGAAGGATGTCTGGGCTTGCTACTTCTACCCAAGGTTATACTAGAAGTTCTATCCAGGGAAATTTGGCAAGGAATTGAAATAAAAGACATCCAGATTGGAAAGGAAAAAGAAAAGGCATCTCTCTTTGTAGATGACATGACTTTGTATATGAAAAATCCTAAGAAATCAACTAAAAAACTATTATGATGAATAAAAAAAAGTTCAGCAAGGTTGCAGAGTACAAGATCAATATATAAAAGTCAACTGTATTTCTATTCAGTAGCTATGAGCAATCTCCCCCTCAAAATTAAAAATATAATTCAGGGAGAGATCCAAGATGATGCCGTAGATGAACATCGTGCCTGCTTTTTTCCATGAACACTTTACAACTAAATTATAGAACCAATAAACCTGGAGAACATCTGAAGTCTGACTGAACAGAAATTTTATAGCTAAGGATATAAATAAGAAGCCACGTCCAGACAGATAGGAAGGGTGGAGATGTGAAACGTGCCGGCCCCAAACCTCCATGTGGTGGATGAAAATAGGGACAGATATCTTGGCCACCGAGGTACCCCCCCAGAGGAGCAAAGGACCCCAGCCCAGAGTACTGGTGCTGGGAAGAAGAGCCCCCACAACATCTGGCTGTGAAAAACAGTGGGGATTCCAACTATCTGGGTGGGATGGAAGGTGGCGGGAAACCCAGGTGTCCTCTTAAAGAGTCCGTGCACAGATTTACTTGCAGGCACTCACCTTGGGCTCCAATGGAGGGAAAGTGACTGGGGGAGGGGGGTCAAAGGCATATGGGGAGCAGACTGAGATGTGTGGCTTCAAGGCCAAGGCTGGAGGACAGTCACCACTTTACCTGTGTGGAATCTTCCTCCCCTGCAGCCAGCAGGTGGGCACCATCTTTAATATGTTGAGTCCACCCCCTACGCTTACAGCCAAATCTAAAACTGATTGGTCTGGTGAGCTCTGGGGCTCTGCCCTGCTGATTCACTGGGACCCCGCCCCACCCAACTTCCCCAATGCCAGAGGCACTTTCTCCTGAGCAGCCAGCCCTGCCCAAATTGCACTCTTCCTTGGAAAACTCTCAGGGTCTGCAGGCCCCAAGCAGGAAACCACTGGCCTCAGTGTGCTCTGAGACTTTTGCTGAGTAGCTCCAGACTCAGCACTGGCACCAAACCAGAATCTACATTAAGGTTGACCACAACCCTTCCCACTGTTGTGACTCCCTGAGACCCTACCTCATCCAACTTGCATACTGCACGAAGCTTTATCAGTGGCTGAACCTTCAAGGAGCTGGCAGGTGGCAGCAGGCCTCAGGGTTTCCTGGTTTTTGCGGAGCTACCCCAGGCCTGGTACTGGTGGCAGCCATCCTCGGTTCATAGCATGGCCTCTCCCCTGGGCCTCCAGGTTTAGCAAAGCAGTGAAAGACTGCAGATCGATTTATAGCTCCTACCAGGTATTCCCCGTCTGGTTACAGGTAGTGGGGTGACCTGGGCCTGCACTAGAACCCCTCCCAAGAGACCCTAGAACCAACATACTTGGAGATTGGTTTCAGACCACAGCAGAGCACCACCTAATTAACCCCACAAGTGGCACATACAAGGGCAGTCTCAACAGGCATTAGAACCCGCTGGGGCATATCCCAGTCAGTGCACAGCAGCCCATAAGCTGTGGACGTGGTCAAACCCCACAGCCAATTAGCCTGAGGACCAATCCCACCCACCTCATAAAGAATAAAATACTTAGGAATAAACTTAATAAAAGGAGTTGAAAACTCTTCCTCTGAGAACTACAAATCATTGCTAAAAGAAATTAAAGAATACCTATAGAAATTGAGAGACATTTATAGATCAGAAGACTTAATGTTGTTAAGATGGAAATACTACCAAAATTGATTTACATATTCAACACAATCCCTATCAAAATCCCAGCTGGGTTGTTTTGTATTTTTTGCAGAAATCAACAAGCTGATTCTAAAGTTCGCATGAAAATCCAAAATAGTTCAAAAAAATCTCGAAAAGAGCACAAGTTGGAGGACTGTAATCAAGACAGTATGGTACTGGCATAAAGAGATACAGTAGAATGGAATAGAGAGTTCAGAAATAAAACCTCAATTTATGGTCAATTGGCATTCGAAAAAAGAACAAGTTGGAGGACAGTAATCAAGATAGTGTGATACTGGCATAAGGAGAAGGGAATAGAGTCCAGAAATAAATCGTCACATTTATGGTCAGTTGATTTTTGAAAAGAGTGCCAAGATAATTCAACAGAGAAAGAACGGTCTTTTGAACAAATTGTGCTGGGTCAACTGAATATCCACATGCAAAGCAATGAAAATAGACCCCTTCCTCACACCGTATGCAAAAACTAACTCAGATAGACTGTTGACTTACATATGAGGTGAAACTATTAAAATTCATCAAAATTTAAACTTTTATGTTTCAAAGGATACCACCAAGAAAGTAAAAAGACATTCTACAGAATGGGAGAAAATATTTGCAAATTATGTATCTGATAAGAGACATGTATTTAGAATATATAAAGAATGCTTACAAGTCAATAATAAAAAAGATGAATATACTCGTTTCGAAATGGGCAAAGAATTTAAATAGATATTCCTTCAAAGAAGAGGTGCAAAAGTCCAATAAGCATATAAGAAGATGCTCAACATCATTAGCCATTAGGGAAATGCAAATCAAAACCAAAATCAGATACATTTTCATACCCCCTAGGATGGGGTATAATAAAAAAGACAGACAGACAAGGGTTTTAGAGGATATGGAGAAATTGGAATCTTCATACATTGCTGGTGGGAATATAAAATGGTACACCACTTTGGAAATCTGGCAGTTCCTCAAAAGATTAAACATAGACTTACTATATAACCCAACAACTCTACACCTAGATATACAACCAAAAGAAATTAAAACATATGTCCACACAGGAACTGTGCATAATGGTCATAGCAGCAGCATTCATAGTAACCTAAAATGAGAAACAACCTAAATGTCTACCAGCTAATGAATGGTTGAATAAAATATGATATAGCCACACAATGAATATTATTTGGCAATAAAAAGGAATGAGGTATTACAACATGGACAAAACTTGGAAACATTATACTACATGAAAGCCAGTCACAAAAGACTGATTCCACTTATATAAAATGTTCAGAAAGGCAAATCTATAAAGACAGAAAATAAAGTGGAAGTCTAATTGCTGAGGTCTGATGGAGGAGTTTAAGAGGAAAATGGGAGTCACTGACAATGGCTACAAGGTTTCTTTTTGGGGGTGATAAAATATGCTAAAATTGATTGTGGTTATGTTTGCATAACTGCATACACTAAAAAATATTGAGCTATATAATTTAAATGGGTGAATTGGTATCGAATGTGATATATACTATATCTCAATAAGCTGTTAGATATATAGACATGATAGATGATAGATAGATAGATGATAGACAGATAGATAGATAAACTATTATAACAAGAGGTCTAAGAATACCTAAGCCTATGCTTAGTCTAGGTATGACCTTTACCCCTCACAGTAGAGAGTTAATAGTAATGTAACATTTCGTTAATTAGGTTGCACCTGAAATACTAATGCAGCGCTCTCTGGTAAACTGGCCTACATCTCACAGCCAAGATAGAAGACTTAAGGGGCATATTTCCTTGCCCTAAGCCCAAACCTGAACCTTGCAATTTTATTAGCCTCCACTGGATGTGATGACACTCAAGTAATCAAAAGCATTTGGGAGAACAGAGGAGAACCAAATGACTGAACTTCATAGCATAAGGGAGAATTGGCCTCCTAATACTGAGGCCACCTAGAAAAAGGAAACAGAAGATAGGAGAGGGAAGGGAAGAGGGAGGGAAGGGACGGGGAGGGAAGAAAGGGGACATGAATGGAGAAGATGGATGAGGAGAGGGAAGGGAGAGGCGGGGAGGCCCACTCACCCTACTGCTCCCTGTAAACAGGGCCCTCTGCCTGCAATCAGAGAGTACTGACTGTCTCCTCTTGCAGATTAGGAAGGAGAGGACAGAAAGAAGATCGATGTCCCTCTCCTAGATGCTTTGATGTTGGAGGACGATTCCTGACTGAGATACAGAGATGCCTATAGCAGAGAAGACAGTGGCAAACCAAACCTGAGCAGAATGTCTTGGTGAGTAAGAATGCTTAAAAGTTCCTTGAACATCAAAGACTCATGAGAGGAAGCTGCTCATTTCAAGATTTCCGAGTAAGATTTTAACCCACAAGGAAATGGCAGAATTATTCAAGCGATTCGTGTTTTATAGCAAAGTGACTACAATGGCTGATATAAATGAAGTGCTTGGTGAATGTTATCAGATATTGTGGGCAGGAGAAGCCATCCATGTACTTTCCCAGAGCTTTTAGGAAGAGCCTTGTGTGGTTATTTGTTTCCAAGTCTTCTTCCTTTCTCTTCTGAGTGCACTTCTAGTCAGGGTACCCTGAAGCTCTGTCCATGAAGAAGAGTAAGGATGGGGATGAGTTTCCTATTGATCTAGAAGAGACACAACCCAGAGACTTGCTTTCTGGTGCATTAACTTGTAAAAGGGAAATGACCTACAGGGTGCCTTTGGTGAAAACAGCCCTTTTCCTCTGTTTCGCTTCCAGAACAACAACAGTCTGACCTTTCAGTGCGATGAAGCAGACCACACCCGAGGGAGGATGTGGGGGTGGCTGGGGAGCCAGTTATCATTGATAGCAATGAATCTCTGTGGAGACTTCCTGCACTCGCATTTTGGATTGACCTTTTCCTCTTCACCCTTCTGAATTTTCTTTTTGGCTGCTTTTTTTTTTTTTTTTTTTATGTGTAAGACCTCGGTGAGATTTACGTGACTACGATCACCAACACTCACTCATCCTGTGCCACTCACCTTCTTACCCCTGGAAAGTTGGGCCTTCCAGAAAGCATCACCTCAGGATTAACTCACGTTTTCAATTCAGAACTCCAATCACAGTTTGTACGGACAGGTGATTTGTCCATGGTTCCCCTCTCCTTTGCCAACTTCTAGTACATACAGAAAAGGAATCAGAATAGTATAATGAACATCCGATATAGAACACCTAGATCAAACAATTGCAAAAATGTGCTATATATTCTTCCTTTCTCATCTTTTTTTCTGAAGTAAGTTAAAGCAAGTTATATATGTACATATATTTTGTATACATATTTACATATTTTTTACCCCTAAATAAAATTTATCTCTAAATAATAAACACATCGGTGTTGGGGAAACACAATTCCATTATCACACTTAACAAGATTCACATAATTTTTCAACAGTATTCAATGCCCATCCATATTCAAATGTTCCCTATTTGTTCCCATGGTGTCTTTTTTTTTCAAATTGCGTCGTAAAATATACATAATGTAAAATTTACCATTTTTGCCATTTTTAAGTGTACAATTCAGGAGTATTAAGTCCATTCACAATGTTGTGCAACCCTCACCCTTTCCAAAACTTTTATATTATCCCAAACAAACTCTATAACCTTTAAGAATAACTCCCGATTTCCCCCTACCCTCCGAAAGTCTTTCCAAGAGGTTAATGCACATGAGATCCACATATTTAATTGCTTGTTATGTTTCCTAATGGTCCCAACCTAGAGCTGCCTCCTCTCGACACTCCCACATGCATTTTATTTTCATAACATTAGCTTCTGGATGAGGTAATTATTCGGTAGAATGTCCCCATCTTCTGGATTTGTCTGATTGTTTTCTCATGGTGTTGTTATATTTGTTCTTCTGTCCTCTGTATTTCTTGTAAGCTCAAAGTTAGACCTAAAGGCCTTATGAGAATCAGGGTAAACATTCCGGTAAGAATTCTTTATAGGTAAAGCTGTGTACTTCCTACTGCATCGGATTGGGCTGTACATAATGTCTGGTTGTCCCCTTATTGACGAAGCTAATATTAATCCCTGGGTTAAGGTGAGGACAGCCTGTTAAAAGAAACAGGCTTTTAAAAACAGAGACTGGACTTGCAGAGTTTTAAAATGATTATTCCTACTTTGAATGTTCAGATAAAGGGACTCTGAGTTGTGGCGTGGTACACAGGCGACGTTTATCCCGTATAAAGGATAAGAAGATTAAGACTGAGGCTTTGTGCTCCTTGTGGCGTTGATGCAGGAGTTCAAGTTTATCGCTGAGCGTTTCTGGAATATGAAGTCTAGCAGAGACTATTTTTTCTCTGGGCCCAGAAGAAGGTACCCTGAATTTGGTCATTAGCCAGAATGTAACCATGGGTAAATAGATCTTTGTGCTAACACTTATTAAAGACAGTCAGAACACTTGGGGCATTCAGATACAGGAGAATCTTTTATGGCATTTAAAAATAACTCCTGTTCACCTTCCGCTTCTCCCCTCAACAACAACAACAACAAAAACACTTTAGACTTTAGAATAAAAAACTAAGAAACGGCATTTTTCTAAGGATGCAGAAGAGACAGATCTTTAGCTGTTCCTTGAGTTCTCTTTAAATTTTAGAGTGAGGAAAACCTTTGCATCTGTTCTCTTTCTTTGATGTTCACTTCTTGTCTTTTAGCTGCTCTAACCTAAACTGATTATTGAAAATATAAGCAACTAGGTTAAAAGATTTCATTATTTAAACTAAGAATTTGGGTTTCTAAGTAAAATATATTATTTTTAATCTCCAAATAAATACTTTTATTTTACAGCAATTAAATATCCAAGTCAGTTAAATTCTGTTCAAGGTTGCCCTGTATTTCTGGATCCCCAGAGGGGGTGTTGGTTATTATTGCTTGTTTTTTTGTGTTTATTTTTGTGATTTTGTTTTTCAGCTAGCATGAAAATAGGGGAGTTGTGAATTTTCTGCAAAGCAGGACAGAATTTAACCTTAGGATACTGGACCAACAGTTTTCATTTTATTACTGGAATTAGTACTATCCTGTTTCTCCATTTATTCTGTATTTCTTTTTTTTTTTAAGATTCTGGCTTCAAAGTTACCAAAGCTGGGAAGGGGAGGTGGCAAAGGTCCCTTTAAGGAAATAGTTCTTCCACAGTAGCACTGCTAGAAGACCTAGCAACACATGCCTGTTCCCTCCACTGGGGATTACTACATTTGGTGATGAAGACCTCATCAATAGTTTACAAGACCTAGCAGTCAGCCTTTTCCGTTTCTCTTCTTATTTTCCGCCTATTTATATATACCAACCCCACGTCTTTTCTTCTTATCTCTTACTCCCTTCTCCTCTTCCACTTCCCCTTCCCCTCTCCCCACTCCTTCTTCTCTCCTTGTTCCTTTCTCCCCTCACTCATTCTTTTCACTTCCCTTCTTTGCCACTCATCCTAGGCTGTCATGCTTCGATGACTCCCCCTTTTGCTACCAAAGCTTGTGTTCCCCAAGGATTCCCTGCCTCCCATCAGCCCATGGCAGGTCACTGAATACACAACAGGATCAAAGGAATGGGAGGATGAATCCCAGAGGAGGAGGTCGTGTACGTGAATCTGTATTCTGAACTCCCTCTACCCAACTTCGATTGGTTTTGAACTACTAGCTCCAGTTTCCAGTCTGGGTTCTCCAGGCTCTGGGCATTCTATAAGGATAGCAATCGAATTACTTGAACCACGCCCAGTACTTAAAAAAACAACCACAAAACCTAGAAGACATTATATATGTACTCACAATAAAGTCTGAACAGGTTGACTATGTAATGGAAAGCTTCTTTCCTTTTTTGGGTTAGTGGGGGGACTGGAAGATGGGGAAAGATTATGCCACAGTAACTCATTGTGAAAACTGTATCTTCGTACTAAAAAGAATTTCTGGCTGTGTGTGTTGCCTACAGGAAAGAGAAAGTATACTGGAAAGAATGTGGCTGTAGAGGTGAGGCCAATCAGAATTTAGTTTGTAACAATAAGACTTGGGC
Source organism: Rhinolophus sinicus (assembly GCF_036562045.2). NCBI lineage: Eukaryota > Metazoa > Chordata > Mammalia > Chiroptera > Rhinolophidae > Rhinolophus > Rhinolophus sinicus. The sequence continues at coordinate 65,539,688 of NC_133760.1, read as the reverse complement.
TATTTACTTATCCTCTCTGAACCCCAGTTTACTCATCTGCAAAATGGGGGCTAAAGATGTCTAGTTTTCGGCCTACTTGAGGATATTAGATAATGTGTGTGACGTCCTCATTAATACCTGGTACCTAAGAAATACTTAATATGTTTTCTCTATAAATGTGATTTATTTAGTACATAAACATTTTTCAATGAATAAACCTCTTGGGGGGGAAAATGTATCGGGTCGTTGAGAGAAGTTGAGAAGCACTAACATAACATAGTTCTCCCGTAGCAACACCAGTCTCCCCTTAAAAACTCCTGTCAAGTGCTGAGGGCGCTGAGGGGGGGGGGGCAACAAGGAGGCTGCAGGTCCTTTGTGTTGATGAACGAGTCCTGCCTGGAGGGGGATACTCAGTTCCCTAACCACACCTTCGCAACATATCCTGAAGCCCACCTGCTACTCTGCTGGATTCCTACGTGATTGGGGCATGGCTCTGGGGACGAGCTTCAGGAAATACCAGGTCTGCTCCTCGCTACCTAACTGTTTATGAAGACGTGGGATTTTAGGTAGGAAGGCAAAGGAATGGAGTGTCTTGGGGAAAAGGGATAGAAGATGGATGAAGTTTGTGGGAGAGGTGACAGAAGTTAGAGGATCGTCATAGCTGAATTTTCACCCCTTAAAAATGAGGCAATAGAAGTTATAGCCTGAAGAGAAAGGTACTGTCCCAAGTCTGCTTCTTCCATGGCAGCTCCACGTGGATTCTTCTAAAACATTAGACTTTCCCCTAAATCTCTTACCCTTTCCTTCCCCTTAGGCCCTGACTATCACCCAGTTCATCCCTTTTTCTAGGCACTCCCAAGACAGGGAGATTAATTGCCCCCTTTCCATTAATGGGTTCAGGTTTACAACAAGCAGCTAGAAGCTACCTAGCACTTTCTAGAAGCCCTTGTCCCAGGCCCCTGTTCAATGTCATTTGGTGGAGCATCTTTAGAGAGATGACCTGTAGAATCCAACCTTTAAGTTTGGTGTGTCTGTTGGACAGGAAAATGAGTTTAGAATATTCTGTTTTAAGCTAAATGTATCCCTTGTTATTTTAAAGGCTGCAATAAATTGGTTTTTTTAAAAATGTTTTCAATCAGCATGTCTTTATTTATTGTCCTTAACACCCGGAGGCTATTTGAAGAAGGATCTAGTTTTCAAAGTCTAGTAAGTAAACAAAAGTTTCCCAATAGCATCTTCAGGCAAGCACCCAAAGACCTCATTTTTGCCACAGTGCTTGGTTCCCCCATAATTGTTAATTAGGACCGTGCTCAGCAAACCTTGTGTAATCATTTTAAAAATATGCCTCCAAACACAAAGTTACTTACTCATTTATTTTCTTCTTCTTCTTAATCACCATGCTTAGCGAAACACAAAAGCAAAAGCAAAACAGGTTTTGAGTGTGATATTATCTGCATATTAACTCAAACAAGCTGTGTTGGGGGTTCCTGTGATATATAGTTGGGAGATAGTTATTCACTGTTCTCCCAAGAGTATGAAAATGTCCTGAGGGCACTGGTTAGCTGAGCAGAGGCTAGCATGCGTGCATGGCTTCAGCTCTATGGAAATTTCTAAGGCTTTACAATTAACTCCAGAATCCCAATAAATGCAATAGTCCCGGATATTGAGTGTGTTCTCTGATACCTTCTTTAATCTCAGTCCTCTGAGACTCCCGAAATTTACCCTAGTCTTCTTCCCACTTGAAAGTTGGGAAATAGAGCCGTATTAATGAACGTAGGCTAATTATTATAACAGGGGACTTTAAAATTTCAATCGTTTGACCCAACAAAATGTACTGTTCTTGTCACAGTCCAAAATGGGTCGGTAGGGATAGAAGTGTGTGGAATGTGGTGATTTCTCTGCAGTAATCCAGGGACATTGGCTCCTTCCAACTTCGGCTCACCTTCCTCTAGGTTCTCAGAATCTTCTCCGTTCAGCCAGCGGATGGAGAAAGAGCCTACCGAGCATTGCACAGGAGACTCCTTATGGACCAGACCTGCCATTGGCACCAACACTTCCATCCACGTTCTAGTGGCCAAAACTCAGTCACACGGCTCTGCCTAACTTCAAAAGAGGCTAGGAAATATAGTCTAGCTGTGTGCCCAGCTCATAGCAGTTTCTGCCACAGGGGAGACAGGTAGCTTCTTGGGGCAGGCCTATAGTCCTGTTTTGGTGTATTATCAAAGGTGTGCAAAAAAAAAAAAAAAGTACTACTGCCCTATTTTTCAGGTCACTTAATGCCTAGCTTTACCACTAATGTCTTGGTCCGTTTCTGGAAAAAGCCCATCTGTCAACATCACCATAACCTCATCACCACCACCCATCAGTCCACATTGCAAACTTACTTGTTTACATTTAAGACTTTCCAGGGGTTCAGGAGACCTGGACCAAGGCCATGCAGAGGTTGTGACGAAGCTGCTCATGCACTTGAAAGTTGCCCTTCGCATCGTCAGATAGTTCTGCTGACAAAGTCTGGCAAGTAATCCACCAGAAGCCATAGGCAATAGCTAAACCAAACTTCGTCATGTGGGACCTAGGAGGAGAATCAATGTGTTACAAACATGTGAAAAACTGTCTCAATACCTCTTCAAAAACCATGAAAGCATGTTTTTTGTCCATCAATGTATATTTCACGGTTGTCCCGATGCCGTAATTGGCTGCCCTCTTGCTTCCTGCCTCTCTTGTTAACCAACTGACAGAGTATTGCATAGTGCGACATTTTCGAGACATCCATTTGTTCTCATTTACTCACAGGCTACTATTCCCATTGCGGTTTTAGCTTCCTCCAACAATGTTTGTTCATCTTATATAAAGAGGACGATGACATGGACCGTCCAAGTCATGATGTTAAAAGCAGTGACAAGCAGTTTGTGCTGTTTTTCTAATGATGGTGGTGAGTTTTCACTGCCCCATCCACACTCTCCTCTTATCGTCCAAGCTATGCATTTGTTATCTGGCTCACGCAATTAAGGATGCAGTCTTCATTCATGGATTTATTCATTTCTTTACCCATTCATTCATTCTGAGATATTTATTGAGTACCTACTATGTGCCTGACAGTGGGCTAGATGCTGGAATCAGAGCAGAGAACAATACATATATGGTCCCTACTCTGCTGGAGTGTATAGGAGAGACATAATGCTAAATAAATAACAATAATGCAAAATATCAGTTATAATTGTAACATTTATCTGGGAAGCTTATTTTCTTGTTAGCATGTTGGATAACCTTGAATCACCAATAGTTGTGTGTTTTTAAACTGAGATTTTTATTCCTTTGTAAAAACCAGCTTCTTTTCTTTAGGGGAATCATTCGTTCCTTCTTTCAGTCACTGGTAATATTCATTAATTCATTAAATAGCACTGTAAAACTACTATTTACGAACACTATGCTAAGCTTTCCAAATAGAAAAATGAAAAGACAAGATTCTTACCTCAAGGGTCACAGCCCAGTTAAATAGACTGGCATGCAAAACCGCACAGTACATTATGGTAATTGTCATAATGGAGAACCGTGAAAAGTGCAGTGAGGCATAAGAAAGTAGGACCTCAATCTGCCTACGTAGGTCATGGAAGACCTCACAAAGGAGGGGGCACTTGAACTTGAAGGGTGAAGAAGGCTTTGCTAAGTAGACAAGTCAAGGAAGGGTATGTAAAGGCTGGTTGATCATCAATGCTTTCTCATTCCATAGTATGACTTTTTTTCTGGGAAGTGGCCCTACTAATTTCCAATTCCCTTATACATCTAGGAAGGGCCAGGTGACCAGTGCTCATTAATGGGATGTGAGCAGAAGTGAAGCGCATCATTTCTGGGTGAGGTTAAGAAGTGAGTGTGCCTTTTCTTCCGTCGTTTTCCCAACTGTTAGCTCTGGAAGTAAAGAACTAAACCCTAGAGGATGCCAGAGCTGCAAAATAGAAGTACGCTGGGTTGAAGGCTGCTTCCCACACTGAACGGTTACATGCGAAGAACTATCCTTCTATTGTGTTTATCTACTGAGATGTAGCTTGTTTGTCATAGCAGCAAGCTCTACCTTAATTAATACAAGGCAGGCCGAGCAACGTGAACAGTACGTGCAAAGGCTCACCTACGTGAGTGTACAGCACAGAGGACATGCTTAATTAATATTTGATACTGCAGGAAGAAAGTATTATAGGGAGGACAAATAGTCCAGTATTGCCAGAGCCTACAATACATTATTAGTGGGCATGAGGGGAGGGTGGCTGGATAGATGCGGCTGATCACGAAGAAACTTGAATGCATGCTGAAGAACGTAGGTTTACTTTTGTGGGAGGACGGAAGCCAATGCCGACTCCTGGAAAGGTGAGAGGCATGATCACTGGAATACCAGCATCTCTGAGAAGCACAACACCCAAGAGCCTGCTTTCATTTTCTTTAAAGGTAAAACGCTAATCCAAAGATGAAAGATAGGATTTCAGAACCGGAAAACGTCACTGTCTAGTCAAACCTCATTTAACAAACGAGGAAAGTGAGGCCCAGAGAAGCTAAGTATGTCTGCCAAGGTCACCCAGCTAAAATGCGGCAGAGCCGGGGACGAGAAGGCCAGTCTCTTGTCGCCAGCCGTTCAGCATCGTTCTTTCCACGGCACCACAGTGCTTGGAAGCGGTGGAGACCAGCTGGTGTGCCTGTGTGCTCAGTTCCCTAATGAAGACATCGGGGATTAGGAGGCAGGGTCGTTTCCATGGAAGGCTGTCTTCTCTGTAATTCCTCATCTGGCTTGAACCACTCTTTTGGAATGGTTCCATCTCCCTGCATCACATTTCCCTGGAGGACGACTGGGAATGTGCCTGGAAACCTGTGGGAGGCCTTGCCCTTTCTGAGCTTTTGTCGGGAAGATAAGAAGAAAGGAGCAGTGGTTTGAGCTCCTGGACATGCTCCCTGGTCCTTTGGCATCTGGTGAGGTGTTGGCTCTCTCCGTGGCTGGCTCATCCCTCCAGCTGACTGTGCTTCGGGGGTCAGATCAACACATCTTCTTCAGCTTGTCTGTTTAAAGGGTCAGCCCTTATGGTGGGCATCTTAACATCATTTTCTTTTCATCATTTCACGACTTCTGGTTTTCATATTATTCATTACAATTATTATTTTACTCCATGTGCTACCCAAGGCCATATGACAATATATTTGTTTTTGAATAGCAAGTGGGGGCAAAGGGACCAGTCTCAGGGAAGCATGACATGTGGTCTGACCCAAGGAGGACAGAATATTACTGAATTAGTTTACAACTGGGGGAGCCAGAGCAGAAATCAGGGGAAAAATTTCTTGACGTTTTTGGTCTAGAGTTTTATAATCTCCTTGTTCTTTGTCCTTTGGTTGTTTCACCTTTGTCTCCCTTGCGTGTTGCTCAATTGATAGCTTACGTGGTTAGGATGAAGTCTTAACAAAACGAGATTGCTACCTCAATCCCTAAGCAGTGTCTTGGTGGCCCCCAAAGACAATGTCTGATGCAGCGCAAAGTGCTTGGGCTTTGAAGTCAGAGAGACATCGGCCACTCACTAGCTGTGAGACCTTGGGCAAGTTTCTTAACCTCTCTGAGCACCAGTTTCCTTTTATGTGAAATGGGAAAATACTGTCCACTACCGGGGGTTGCTGCGGGGATTAAATAAACTAACATATGTAAAGCTCCAATCCCCATCCTGGGATTCAGGTTAAGATGAGAAATGAGACAAAGAGTGAGCAGATAAAGACCAAAACGTTACTTTTACTGCCAATCAAGGCTGTTTATGATGAGATATAACGGGATACGAAATACTAAATGAGTTTCAGAATTAAGTAGACTTACTCATCCAGTCACAGGTAACATTTGACCAACCTTCATGCTGGCGCTGAGGGTTGGGGTAGGAAGGGGATCCTGCCCCCAGAGGAGCAGAGTCAGGTGAGATCCTCACTGTAGGCAGGTACATACTTAAGAGGAAGGAAGGAGGAGCTAAACTGAGCATGCCCCGTGTAGGCCTCACAATTCCCCAGTCAGATTAAGCCCCTCCTCTAAGGAGGAGGAACAAGAGGAGTGGAGAGCAGCCAGGCATGTCAGAGCTCTCTGAGGAAGGAAAACCCAGAAACATTTTCCCCAGTATTTCCCTTCTCTTGCCCCACCCCCATCTGTGCCTGTTACTTCTCAGCCACTGTGCCCCTGAAGGACACAGATGACCATGTGCCATTGTAGGCAGCCTCAGAGCACAAAAGGCTGGGAGAAAGGTGCGGGAAAGGGAGGGAGAGAAAGGTGGGGTTGAGTCATTCGTAGAGAAAGAGGGGTGGGCACCGGAATCCAGAAAGAAAAGCCTGCATTCAGAGTGTGGGGTGAGAGGACTGAAGGGAGCATCAGTGTTTAGAGAACTGTTCTAGACATGAGGGCACTGCAGAAGCATAATCGGAATTTCCAGGCATGGGGGAGGAGCCAATGGCCAGATCTCAAGAGGACATGTGGGCAACAGGATTCCAACAGCACTTGGATGTGACCGAGGACTCCCAGAACTGTGTCTCCTGGAGATGGTTCTCAATACTGCAGTGGGTTAGAGACCCTCTGCCCCAGTTTTTAACCTTTAAAATATAAGCATATTTTGTGAGTTTAAAAAAATAATACATGCCCACTTTGGAAAATTCTGAAATACAAAAAGGTAGAGAGAAAAAAACCCAAAACAACCTGTAATCTCAGCACAAAGAAAAAGTTAATGTTGGCTTCGACTGTATTTCTATTGTCTTTCTTCTATGCGTATCATCACACACATATGATGATTGGGTCTATACTTGTTAAATTTGCACGCTAAAATGTTTACTTCATATTATAAGAGAATCATTCCCCCATGTTATTAAAAGTTCTCCAGTCATTAAACATCATTTGAAATGACATTTTCTCAGGTTTTAAGCACACCTGGATCAATCTCCACCAATTTATGAAAATCCCGAGGGTCTGGAGAGATCTGCCTCTATTTACCTTCCTGTGGGTAGGTGAATGGGGCCTCCTCAAAGGCCAGGGCTCTACAGGGCCTGTGCATGGAAACTATTGCATAGTACTTGATCTTCTGGAGAGTTCTCACATGTCTAACAATTGATGACATGAGTGATCAAAAGATACCACCCTGAAAAATGCAATAATTCAAAGTATAGGCCTTTCTCAGACATGACATCATTGTTACTTATTCAAAAGAACCACTGTATTAGTTTGCTACAGCCGGCATAACAAAATACCACAGGTTGGGTGGCCTAAATAACAGAAATTTATTTTTTCACAGGGTTGTAGGCTAGCCCATGTTTTAACTGGGTTGTCTTTTTAGCACTGACTTATAATAGGTTTTTATATATTCTGGATAGAACTTTCTTGTCAAATATACCATTGGCAAAGGTTGTCTCTAAATCTGTGGGTTGTCTTTTTACTTTCTTGATGGTGTTCTGTGAAGCACATAAGTTTTTAATTTTGAAGTACAGTGTATCTATATTTTTCCCTTTTGTTACTTCTGCTTTTAGTGACATATCTAAGAAACCACTGCCAATTCCAAAGTCATAAAGGTTTACTCCTATGTATTCTGCTAGGAGTAACTTTACATTTAGGTCTATGATCTATTTTGAGTTAATTTATTTGTGTGGTGTGAGGTATAGTCCAACTTACTCTTTTGCATGTGAATATCCAGTTAACCCAGCACCATTTATTGAGAAAACTAGACTTTCCCTATTGAATTGTCTTGGCACCTCTGTCAAAAATCAATTGACCATAAATGTGAGGGTTTATTTCAGGACACTCAATTCAATTCCATTGATCTAAACATGTATCCTTATGCCTTATGTCTTGATTATTGCAGTTTTTGAAATCAGGAAATGTGTATCTTCCAACTTTGTTTTTTCTCTTCAATATTGAAGAGAAATTATTGAATTTCTCTTCAATAACGTTTTGGCTATTCTGGGTTACATATGAATTGTAGGATGAGCCTGTCAATTTCTGGAAAGAAACAAAAAGAGAGGGGGGGGGAGGGAGGGAGGGAGGGAGGGAGGGAAAGAGAGAGGAAGAAGAAAGAAAGAAAGGAGAGCGAGAGCGAGAGCGAGAGCGAGAGCGAGAGCGAGAGCGAGAGCGAGAGAGAGAGAGAGAGAGAGAGAAAGAAAAAGAAAGAAAGAGAGGGAGGGAGGAAGAAAGAAAAGCTGGGATCTGGATAGGGATTGCATTGATTTCATTTTCAGATTGCTCATTGCTAGTGTATAGAGATACAATTTATTTTTGTATATTGATCTTATGTCCTGCCATATTTCTGAGCTTGTTTTAGCTTATATTCTTAATCATGATGCTTTACTGTTTACTCTGTTCAAGGCATTGTGTTAGATACTATAAAAAATACATAGATAAACAAGATAATGGTCCCTGTCCTGAATAAACTGACAGCCTAATTCAAGAAATAAGACATAAATCTAGTGAGTAAATAATAGCCCATCACAGCAATGTAAAGGGAAGTACAGAATTGACAAATGAACATTACAGATAATTAGAGCTGTAGCAAAGTTCAGGGGATGGAGAGATAATTCAAAGTTGCAGAGGTCAGGAAAAAACAGAGTAGGAAGGACTTGAAAGTTCTCTCTGTCCCGCCCTTCTTCCTTCTTCCTTTCTTTCCTCCTTTAGTTTTCTTGCTTCTTTTTCTCCCATCTCTCTCCCATCCTAACCTCTTTGAAAACATTAGTGAAACATAACCATAGTTAGTTATCATCATTTCTCAAACCTGTCTGATCATCAGCATCTCTTGACAAGCCTATTAAAAATACAGATTCCAGGGTTTCACCTCAGAACAACTGCATCATATCCTCAGAGGCCGAGGCATGGATGATGGCCTTAAATTTTTTATCAGGTAATTTTGATTTTCCGCCAGGTTTGGGAATCTCTGGATATGATTATAATAATGGTATCCAAATGGGCACCAATCCCTAGCTTCATTCCATTGCATGCGATCAAGGATCCTGACAAATCAAGGAGGTCACAAGCACACCTGAGTAAGAGAGTGTGTGTGTGAATCTGTGTAACAACGACTCCATGAATGGAAAACATTTCAAAGGGCAGACATTACTAAGAGGGCTCAGTAGTGACCTCTGCGTTTCCGGGGATGGCTTATCCCCATAAACAAACTTTTATTTTCAGCACTTGAGAATCCTAAAAATCTCAAAAGATCCTTCTGCTATGGAAGACGCTCAGAGTCATTGTTGGGACATGTGATATCCACTGTCCAGATTTCATAAATGATAACAGCGTGCCATGGTTCCTTAAGATTAACAATAAATAAATAAAACATTTTAGTTACAATGGTAGGTCCTTCCATCCCCTCTACCTAGAGATACCCAATCTCTTAAAGATTGTGGGAATCCTTCTCCCATGTTTTTATATTTTTACTACACAGCATATATGTTTTGGTTGTTTAAACATGTATATAAGTAGCATACATATTTTTCTGAAATTTGTGTTTTTTTCAATATCACGTTCTTGAAATGTATCCATGTGGTACTTGCAGAGCTAGTCCCTTCTTTATAAAATAGATATACTAGATAGCCCTGCAATATAGTCCCATCACACAAATGCTCTAGGATATATTCTGTGCGTAGATATTTATGCTCGTTTCTTGCTATTTCAAATCATGATACAATGAATTTACATATAGATACCTCATTGGGCACACGTGTGAGAGTTCTTCTAGACTGTATCTAGAATAGAAATTTCTAGGGAATAGAATATGCACATTCTCAACTTTATTCCATTGCTCTCTAGGTTACTTTCCGTAGTAGCCGAACTAATTTTCACTCTCATCAATGGTATGTGAGAATTTCTCTTTCCCGCATTCTAACCAACACTGTCAAGTTTAACCAACATGCCAGGACCCTACTTTCAGATTCTGGTAGGGTTGCTCTGGAGTGTGGTCTGAAACAGGCCCCAGGTGATGTGAACCACGAATATCACTGAGAGCCTCTGCCCCATGGATGTATGTATCCACAATCTAATATATGGATGTGAGAATTGTCACAGTGAGAATGCACTGTCACTTCGTTGGTGGCATGTGTTGGCTGCATTCAGATCCTTGAGGACAGGTAGAGAAGTATCATTGTCCAACATACCTTGCAGATGCATTTTGAATCAAACAGAGGTATGTGACGGACCAGTCCACTGGGTGGCACTTATGTGAAGCCCCCCCTTTGCCGGCTAGGCTGATGGGTGCTCGGGGGTCGCGTTCTCAAAGCTGTCTGGCCTCTCACGAGTTGTACGATGGGGCGTCAGTTGTCAGGGCTTGCTTCTGTGCCATCGCTTCGGGCAGGGCGCATGGAAGCGGTGTCTGCCAGCCCGCTGGGTGGTGTCACTGTATGCAGCATTTGTGGCTTTTTCAAAGCCCTGAGGAATCTGAGAAGCAAGTAAGGGAATGATGCATGAAAACAAAAGGCAGTGGAAAGAGTGACCAGCCAGCAGGCTCCAGCAGGCTAGAACTCTCTGTCCTTGTTATTACTGCTTTGTGAAAATGCCGCCGGCTTCCTGGCAAGGGCTGGAAGGTAGAGGCTTCTTGAGAAAACAAGGACAAGTGATGTGGATTTTGAGGCTGGAATCTGGTTTCCCAGCTTCCCCATTTTCCAGTGGAAGGTACAGGGTGAGGATGGGGAACCCTCGGCCCCCCTGGTAGGTTTAGGGCAGTCTTTCCCTCTCTCCTGGCTGCTTTCCCAAGGGTTTACTCCTCCCACTCATAACCAGCTCGGCTCTGGTCTCAGAGGCCTAGAAGGGCTGAGTGGGGGGAGAAGTTGGGCGGTGCCCGGGACAGAGCTGTTCCCCAAGGAGTGATCTGAAGGTCAGCGTAGGGGAGGGAAAAGGGCTTCAGCCATTATTCCCATTCAAGGGAACTTTGCCACAAAGAAGTGCCTCCTGGTTTGGGGCAATGAGACTAAGGGGTGCTTTCATTCCTTGCCTGCTTTCCTCTGAGCTATTTACGTCCAGGTATCACACACTTCCATAGGATAGCCCACTTCAGTTTTCAGAATGGAGGTTGAAACTCAGGAAAGGTAAGTGTGTTTACTACGGCTTCACTGCATGGTTCTCCAGACTCATCTTTATTGCCCTTGTTAGAGGTCAGCCTCTACTTTTCCTCCAGATAATCTCCTTTCTTTGATGCAAATCTAGATGCAAAGTAGGGAAGCAGTCAGCATTCTCCTCCTCTCTCACTATCCACCAGCTATGAGGATAATGAATAAAAATAGGGCTGGATACAACAGGGCTGAGCTGAGGGTGTGGTTTGCTTGGCAACAGCTCAGGAAAAGTTATTTCTCTTGGTTCCCAACGCTCTTGACTTCGCCTCTGCCTGATGAAGTCCTAAAAAAACTCAGCTTAAATGTGACCTTTTTTTGGTGAAACTCCCATCCATAGAGTTAATCATTTCCTTCTTTCTGGTCCCATAGCATTTTGTTCTTATAAAAAGCATTCATCATATTGTGTGACAATTACTTGGGATCATGCCTTAGTGTGTGTGTTTGTGTGTGTGTGTGTGTGTGTGTCCGGCATTTATGGACTGTACTTTATAACATAATCGTCCTTTGATAAATATTTATTGGATGAATCAAAGTTCCTGAGAGAGCACCAATATTCAGTTCTTAGATTTTCTTATTAATCCCCTGCCTTTTCCTACGGGTGAACTGCAGGGAGTTTCAACTCCACATGAAATGGAGCACATGGTAAAACTAAATGTAATTTTTTCCTAAGGTACTGCTCCAGCAGGAGTGGGTGTTTCAGATATATCATTTTGTTACAGGTACAGAAATTGTTTCTGGTAAACACTGCCATTATCATCTCTGAAAGGCATGTCTGTGGAAATTGCTATTTTCCATTTACAGATGGACAGATGGAAGCTTTCTTTCTCATTTACCAATTACAGAATATCCACTCTGTTCAAAGTACTGTGCTAGGATTTTCACAGGCTACAAAGATGTACAAGGCAGGGTTCTCGTTCTCAAAAGGAATGTTATAACCTGGTTAGGATGAAAAGGTATTTGTATGCAGAAGTCACTATAACTTGGGAACGTTTAAGTCGAATCCAAAGGAAGGGTCCAAAAAGAAGCACCAAAGGGGATGTAGAAGGGAGGCAAAAGAATTTCCAGCCAAGGTGACTGGGGACACATCATCCTGGTCAGCACGGCATTCGAGATGAATACAGTTTGTGCTGGTATTTCTTCATTTGGCCCCTGTGTTAGTTTCCGGTGACAGCCTTAACAAATTACCACAAACTGGGTGGCTTAAAACAATAGAATTTTTGCTTTCTCACAGCCCTGGAGTCCAGAAGTTCAAAATCAAGGTTTTGGCAGGGCCACGCTCCCTCCGAAGGCTCTAGGGGAGAGTCTGTTCCTCGCCTCTTCCAGTTTCTGATGGCTCCAGGCTTTCCTTGGCTTGTGGCCACTTCACTCTAATTTCTGATTATGTTGGTCGTATTGCCTCCCCTTCTTAGTTTTCAAAACTCCCCTCCTTCTCTTTTATTAGGGTACAAGTGAGTGCACTTAGGGCCCATGAAAATAAACTACGATAAGCTCGTCTACTCGGGATTCTGAATTGGATCACATCTTACAAGCTAATATTCTCAGGTTCCAGGTATTAGGGCATGGACACATTTTTTGGGGGAGGGGCCACTAGTCAGCCCATGACAGCCCCTTATGCTTCTCTGCCCTGCTCTGTGACCCATGAAGCTGTTACCCACGGATGACATCCCCTGGGCTCTATCTACTGCCCTCTGGCTTACTGTGGGGTTTGGCCAGTAGGAGGCATCAGAAAGTATCAGAGGAGGAAAAAAGGGTTGATATATTTCTTCTTTCCTCCCTGCTTTTTAGCACCATGGTTCTGGCAGCAGCTATGCCCCTTCATGGTCCCTAGCTCTTTCTAGACTCCCATCACATTATTTCCTCCCCTCGTCTCTTCAGCCCTGAGCTTCCATTCTTGCTAGGCTTTGGGTGCCTCAATGTTGCTCCTACCTTCCCTAACCATACATCCTTCCCTGGGAACAGTGTCTTCATCCAATTCCTTTCAAAACCCAAGGTGAGTGTGCCTTTCGTTTCCTGCTATGATACTGACTGATACAGAGACTGGGAGGCAAACATTTGATCTCCAGGACAGAGAGACTCAGGTTCCCTCAATCTCTGTTTATGGAATGACTAGTGGGGCCTGGAAGGTGACGCAGCACACAATACAGCCATAGCAGCTGGGTTATCTTGTGGCTTCTTCAGCAGTAATTACCCGTTGCTCTGTACTCTAATTATCTGCTATCATTGTGACTCTGTTTCCGCTGCCCTTGCTACTGAGTACTTTCCAGTCTTTTCTCTATCTCACAGCTTCTATTGCTTCATGGTTTCTGAGGCCACGTGATCACATTCTTCCTTCCCTCTATGTATCTTTTAGCTTCTCCCTAAAAGATACACAGAGGGAAGAAGAACGTTAATTGGCGACTCCCTCCCTGTATTTCATATTCAACTCCCCCAAAGGACCTGACTGGTTTGGCTGCCCCCATCCAGTGCAGGCTGTTAGGCAGAGATTCCTTGATAAGCCATCACGTCAGCAAAGGATTTTTGCCCTAGGTTAGGCGCCTACTTGTTTGGAACGGCAGGATAAGTTGATACATAATTTGGTGTCCCGTCTATTAAAAATCCCTGGGAGGTGGTTATGGATGTGGCAGCGATTCTGGTACTTCCTGGGGGGGGAAAAGGGGGTACCCAAAACCCATAAGTACTTCTGTTTTCTAATTCAATAGCTGAGGTCTGGTGGTCTTAGAAAAGTGCAACCTATGTTTGGGAAAAGCAAGCAGCTCAGAATACTGGGTGGTGTAATTCAAATAGAGAACCTTTATAGTTGGTATTAAAGCTGGAAATGGAGGTCACAAGAGTTTGCGGATGGCCTTGAGTGAAGATTAGTTTTAGCAGGAACGTGACACATTATTCTATGGGCAGTGAAAAGTTAACTGAAGAAAAAAGTTAACATGGCAGAGCAAGATAAAATCAGTTTTTAGGACTATTGATCTGATGGCAATGGTATTCCGATGAGATCAGAAGTAGACGAATGTGGAAACAGAAAGACAAATTAGGAAGGTGTTCTAATAGTCCAAGTGAGGAATCCAGACCAGGGCAAGATTACAAAGGAAGGGCAAAGCTAGTTGTGAGATACTCAGGACATGAGTGGATTTAGGATTGATGGTAGTTTTGAGCTACTGGTTCAGAAATTGTTTACCACCCAGGATCCTTTCAATTATTTTTATTTTCTTTCAAATAAACTGCACCTTTTTGGAGGAATGAGTGAATTCTATCAAATATACCAATAAAACTGACAGTATTATTATGTCTTGGAAGTTTAGTTTTGAGCCAAGAGAATTTAGGAAGTGGTGGATCCATTGAGAGAGACGGTGTCTGGATATCTTAGCCTATGTTTTCTAGAACAATAGAACTCAAACCAAGAATTCACGCTAATGTTTTATTTAGGAGATGAAATCCTAGGGTAGTAAAAAGGAAGAAAGACAGAGAAAGACAGGAAGCAACGCAAGATGATGTATGGGCAATCTGCTGAGACATAGGTATGCCAGCGTGTCCATGCAGAATATCTCTAGACACTCTATATGGTTCAAACAAGCTCAGGTCAATTCTGAGGGGGAGACAGGGAAAGGAATCCATCCTTATGATTCCCTCCCATATCCTATTTCCCACTGATCAAAATTGACCACACCAGGAGTTACTTTCCTCATATGTTGCCATTGTTTGTCTCTCAGCAAGCTACAGGCAATGTTCTATGGTATGGTCTTTAATCCTGGTTGGGGAGTAGGCAGAGAAGCCAGAAATTCACAACATGTAGCTGTTGAGACAGATTGTTTAGTGGCAGTTAAGCGGGAGGGCCAGGCTGGGCAAGTGTCAGATGAGGTAGCAGGACTACATGGAACCAAACAAAGCAAGGCAGCTGCAGTAGTGGCTGAGACAGAATAAGGAACTGAGGATTTTTAAAAATTTATTTATTTAAGTATAGTTGGCATACAATCTTAGATTGGTTGTATTTGTTTCAGGTGTACAATTTAGTGATTCAACATTTTTATACCTTACAAGGTGATCACCCCACTAAATCTAGTAAAATTGTGTCACTGTGCAAACTTATCGCAATATTATTGACTAGGTTCCTCTTCTCCTTCTCACCGTTCACCTCACCCCTTTCCTTCTGGTAATGATCCCTTGGGTCTATGTTATGAGTCCATTTTCCTTTTGCTTGCTTGTTTTGTTTTATTTTTAGGTTTCCACGTATAAGTGAAACCATACAGTATTTGTCTTTCTCTGCTGGACTTACAAAGGTTTGACAATTAAGTTCACGAACTTATCCTAAAAAAAGTGCTACATACCTCATTGCTGAATATCACAATGGTCACCTTCGAAGTACTCCCCTTGGGAAGCTATGCACTGATGCCAGTGCCTAGTCCACCCCTCAAAGCAATTTTGGAACTCTTTTTCTGGAATGGCCATCACAGCTGTTGTCATATTACCTCGATGTCCTGAATGTCATCAAAATGTCTTCCTTTCAATATTTTCTTTATCTTCGAGTAAAGAAAGAAGTCACTGGGGGCAAGGTCAGGTAAGTAGAGAGGATATTCCAATAAAGTTATTTGTTTACTGGCTAAAAACTCCCTCCCAGACAGTGCCGTGTGAGCTGGTGCATTGTCGTGATGCAAGAGCCATGAATTGTTGGCGAAAAAGTTCAGGTCGTCTCACTTTTAGTCTAACTTTTTCATGCAGCCTTTTCAGCACTTCCAAATAGTAAACTTGGTTAACTGTTTGCCCAGTTGGTACAAATTCATAATGAACAATCCCTCTGTTTTCAAAAAAGGTTAGCAACATCGTTGCAACAAGTTCGCGAACTTAATTGTCAGACCTCGTATATATGCACCACATCTTTTTTATCCATTCACTATTGATAGATATCTAGGTTGCTAGGTTGCTTCCGTATCTTAGCTATTACTACCGTGTTTCCCTGAAAATAAGACCTAGCCAGACAATCAGGCTCTAATGCGTCTTTTGGAGCAAAAATTAATATAAGACGCAGTCTTATTTTACTATAAGACAGGGTTAATATAATATAATATAATATAATATAATATAATATAATATAATATAATATAATATAATATAATACCGGGTTTTGTATTAATTTTTTCTCCAAAAGACTCACTAGAGCTGATTGTCTGGCTAGATCTTATTTTCGGGGAAACACGGTAGTAATGTTGCAATGAATATAAGGGTGCGTATATCTTTTCGAATTAGTGTTTTTGTTTTCTTTGGATAAATATCCAGAAGTGGAATTGCCGGGTCGTATGGCATATATATTTTTAGTTTTTTGAGGACTCTCCATACTGGAACTGAGGATTTGAGAGATGATGATGAGAGAATCTGATGAGGCACATAAGATGTGTCTGATAAACTCAACAGAACAAGAAAGGTCAAGACTGAAACTTGCAGTTATGTCCAACAGGCAGTTGGAAATTCAGAACTAGAGCTGCCTCCAGAACGTCAGTGTTTTGAAGGTTACAGAAGGAATAACCACAGAGAATTATATTCCTAGGCAGCATAGACTATATGAGTAGGAACATGGGCTTCGGAGACAGGAAGAGCTGCACTTATGTCACAGCAGCACATGGTCTTGGGCAATTTACTTAATCCCTTTAAGCCTTGGTTTACTATATAGCTCGTGCTTACAAAGCGTTTGGCCGATGCTAGGCATACAGTAAATGCTAAATAAATGGTGGCAATTATTATGATCATTAATGTCATCCTTGGATGACTGTGTAATCTTCCCAAAGCTTTCTCTTCTCCAGGCTGACTCTGCTGGAGCTTTTCCTAAGTGCTCCTTGAGCAGGGCGGGTGGTGTGAGCCAGGGTCCTTGAGATCCTCTTAAAGGCAGTTGCCTCTGGGTCACTTGGCACTTGAGGTCGTAGAGTCCTTGTGAAGGTTGGTGGCCCACCTCAGGGTGCTGACACATTAAGACCCAAGAAGGCAGCAACACTAACTCATCACCTTCGGTAGGTAGATGGGACATATCTTCCATAGTCCACTTGCTCCTATACATTTTTTTCCCCTTCAAAGTAGGACAACTAAGCTCTTTGGATAATACTTTGCCTTGGTGCCCCCAAGAAAGCACAGCCAAGTACATACCGTGTTTCCCCGAAAATAAGACCTAACTGGAAAATAAGCCCTAGCATGATTTTTCAGGATGACATCCCCTGAAAATATTCCCTAACTCATCTTTAGGAGCAAAAATGAATACAAGACCCGGTCTTATTTTCGGGGAATCCAGTAAGTGTTGCTAAATCCACACAATAAAGTGGTTCTTGTATGACTTAAAAAACAAAAGCGTTTACCCTTAGACAAATGGTATTTGATGGGAGATCATCTCTAAATTATACATATGCAATTTTCTTTGTTCCCGTACATTGAGAGTCTTTTGACTTTATCTAAGTATATTAAATGCTAAGAGTAGTACACACTGAAAGCACATACATGTTTTGGAAATTTCTGGAATCCCAAAAACAAACACACATCATTCTTCTGTTCAAAACCCACATCACTCAGAATAAAACAAACCCAAATCCTTCCCAGTGGCCTTTAACAACCTATGGGATCTGGTCCCCAGTCATCAGACCTCATCTGTCACTACAAAGAGGCAGGACACCAACCTGGGTGCTTCAAAGCACCCAAAGTCTTTAGAGATAGATTACCTGAGCTGCAGTCTCTGCTCCAGAACTGGATGGTTACATGATTTGGGGGGCAGTTATTTCACTTTCCTGTGCTTCAGTTTTCTCATCTGGAAAAGAGAACAGTATTCACTTCACATAGTGGATTAGATACTATTGTTTAAGTGCTTAGACTAGTGCTACTAGTGAGGCTATTTCAGTGTTTGTTAAATAAATGAAACCCTTCCCATCATTCGTTGCACTCCAGCCTCACTGGCCTCCTTGCTGTGCCCCCTGCAGGCCAAGCACCCTCCTGCCCAAGGGCCTTGGTGTTTCTTGTTCTCCGACACGGCCACACGACCCATTTCTTCACCTTCTTCAAATCCTTGCTCCAATGTCACCTTTGAAACGACGACAACCCTATTTGAAATTGCAGGCTCCTCCTCTGCACCCCTGCTTCATTTCTTTTTCTCATTAGCACCTACCTACTCCCAATATTCTCTATAATTTGCAAATGTATTTGTTTTTCTCCTGTCTCCCCCTAACTAGAAGGCAAACAAGGGCAGGAATGTTGGTTTTATTCTTTGATGTATCCCAAATGCCTGGAACACTGCGTGGGTCATAGAAGGTGTTCCCTACCATCTATGGAATGAATAAGGGCACTCTTTTCTCAGGTGAACAAGTTGAGCCTATTTTGAAGATTGATTTGTAAATGAGCTTCCTCCTGTGTACGTAAAGTGCAAAAGAGCTCCCTGAAAGTTGTTCTCTTAAGTTGAATAGATACGATCTCCTTCCCACACTATGGTTTAAGAAATTGATTACCAAACTGGTTTTTCTTTTTTTCAAAGATATTTAAAGATAAACTTTAGCTGAAACTTAGGTCAAGCTATCTTTACTTCCTAATGAGCATGTTCTGAATTAAGGAGCTTGATCGACTCCTGATTAATTGCTGGTGGACTTTATGGCACTGTCATTTATCCAACATGACCTAGAAGTCATGGCCTGTCATCAGGATGGAAAGAAGAGAATAAACACCTACTTTAGGTTAGGTGAGCTGCTGTGCTCAAACCTGTGAAGCAAATATCATCATGGCCATAGTACAGATAAACAAACCAAAGCCTACAGAGGCTCCAGGTCACATACCTAATAAGAGATAGAGCCAAGATTCAAACCATCAGTTTGCAAAATCTATGCTCTTTCCAGTATCTCACTTTAAGCCTCAGATTTCTCATTTGTAATCTATAGTAACATTACATGGACATAGTTATTATGATCATCAAAATGACGTATGTCCAGCAGAGTGCTCAATAAATGAGAGCTTTTTTAAAAAAAAAATTTATGGCCATACTTTAGGAATGACGGTGATACTTTTTCCACGGGGACAATCACATAGCCTCCCTAGGGAGAAAAACGTGAGCCCTAACTGATCTGGACAGCAGAAGTCGGTCCCATGGGATAGATTAGTGAGAGTGGTCACATTTTTGAAAGAAGAATTTTAAATTTAGTAAAAGTTTAAATACTTATTATGCTTTTCTTCTTTAAGAGTTGACTTTATGGGCTCTCACTAGCCAAATATGAGACCATTTGATCACCAAAATTTTGTGTGTATGCTTGTATAAAAATGATGATAAAAGAGAAAGGCACACATTCAAAGTGATTTAAAAAAGCGGTGGGGGAGGGAAAAAATACGAGATGGGGGAGAAACAGGAAAACAAACCCTTCTTTTTTACAGAAGAATGACAGCTAATACATATTGAAGAAATGATGAGACCTAAGAAAAATATCGTTTTGCAATCCCCAATGTAATAACTGATTCAATCAAGGATTATCAATGGATGATAAAACCTTTCGGTGAAGGGTTGATAGGTGTTATGGGTTGAATTATTTCCCAAGAAAAGGTATGTTGAAGTTGTAAACCCAAGGACCCTCGAATGTGATCTTATTCAGAAATAGGGTCAGAATCGATATAATTAGTTAAAATGATCATCATATTCCAGAAGGATGAGACCCTAATCCCATATAACTGGTGTCCTTATAAGAAGATGGATGGTCCGGTGAAGACACAGAGACACAGGGAGAATGCCATGTGAAGATGGAAGCTGAACTGAAGTGCTACAGTGGCAAGCCAAGGACTAACTGGGGCTACCAGACACTGGAAGTGGCAGGGAAGGATTCTCCCCTGTGGTTTCAGAGGGAGCCCTGCTAAACTTACATTGTTTACATACTTCCAGCCTCCAGAACTGTGAGACAATACATTTCTGTTGGTTTAAGTCACCCAATTTGTGGGTATTTTGTGACAGCAGCCCTAGGAAACTAATACAGTGGTGAAAAGGATAGAAACAGTCTCACCCCACAGATAAGAAAGAAAGAGCTTTCCCAAAGAGAGCTTTGCAGGTTACCACTTAATCAAGTTATCAAACTTAACATCACTAATAGTGGGACAACCTGACATTATGTACCGCTTGACATGATGCAACAAGAGGTACAGAATATCACCGTGATAGACTGATGGCAATAGGCCTAGATTCTTTCCTGTCCTCATCCACACCCCTTGCAATGTGTCTGCAGCAACTCCCATTGAGGTAGAGTTCATTTCTCTACCACTTGAATCTCGGCTGGCTTTTTACCTTCTTTGGCCAACATAATGCCGTGGAAGTGACAGAGTGCCAATTCTAAGCCTAGACTTTAGAAGACCTTGCATGCTTCCACTCTCTTTCAGACCCCTGTTGCTTCCATGAGAACAGCCAGAGCTAGCCTGCTAAGTGTGCTAGATGAATGGAGCTGAGCCCAGCCATCCTAGACCAGCCAGCCCCTACTCAATCTTCCAAATGACTGCAGATCCATAAATGAGTCTGGCCCAAATCAGCTGAGCCCAACCCAGATCAGCAAAAGGGCCCAGCCAATGGTTGTTAATATTATGCCACCTACTGCGTTTTCAGGCGCATTGTTACGCAGCAATAGCTAACCGTTACAGTGACGTATGTAATACTCCTGTCAAATATGTTTAAATGGAAACTAATCATGAGAAAACAATCAGAAAAACCTCGACTGTGGGACACTGCATTACAACTGCCCTGGACACTACAAGTCAATGTCATGAAAACATCAACAACAACAAAGTGAGGAGACTGTTCTAGATAGACTACAACAAAATTTTTCGATGTCAGCACTAACTGACATTTTGAACCAGATAATTCTTTGTTGTAGGGGCTTGTCATGTGTATTGTGGGATATTTAGCAGACATCTGGGTCCCCATCCACTAGATGCCAATAGCACCTCTAATTGTAACAATCAAAAGTATCTCCAGGCATTGCTAAATATCTGCTTCGGGGCACTGGACTGGAGAGACAGAATCAAATTCAATGTATGGACCTTGTTAAGGTCTTGCATCCAACAAAAGGATATGGTGACAAAAAACATTTGGGACAATTAGAGAAATTTGAATGTGGAATTAGACAAATTGAATTGTTAATTTTCCTAGGTCTGAAAATGGTATTGAAGTTATGTAGGTGAATGCTTTATTCTTAGGAGATGTATGCTGAATTATTTTGAGTGAACTGTCACAAAGTACTCAACCTACTTCCAAAGGCTTCAATGGATAAAAATGTACATTTATAGGAAGAGATAAAGCAAAGGTGACAAAACGTTAACAATTGGTGAATCTAGGTGATGAGTATAGGAGCATTCATTGTATTATTCTTTCAACCTTTTGGGTTTGAAAGTTTTCAAAATAAAAAGTTGGGGGTAACTTTTTAAAAGTTAATCTCATCTCCACTGCCTGACGCCTTAGTAATTTAATGTGATGCAAAGAGCAGGCTTGCTCTAAACAAATCTAGGTGCTTACTCTGTGTTGCCCAGACAATGAGCTAGCTCAAACCAGGTATGGGGGGTTGGGGCTGAGGAAAAGGTCTGCTCCCAGCCTGAGGAACTACGGAAGCTCAGCTACCCATGGGACCACTGGCCTCCCTTCTCTTGTGTAACATCCCACAGAACCAAAAGTCTAGGTGCTGGGCAGCTTGTGTGTGTTTCCCAGACAACTCTGGTAAACAGCTGGCACCAAAATCCAGGCTGTCTGGTGCCAAGACAGTTTGACTTTTCCATTCACTGATAAGGCTACTCTCACACTAATTCTATACAAGAAGGAGATCAAAAGAAGGGCAAAGTTCCCTTTCCTGGAACACAAACCATTCTGTGAGGCCAGCAGGTCAGCCAGGGACAATAAGAGGTTGGGGTCTCCATGCCCTTCCTTCTCTCAATGACCTTGACATTGTAAGTTTCCTCTTTCCACAGTAAAACCTAGTATGTTAACCTATATCATATGACGCAGTGGAATTCAAATCAAGCCCTGGTACATTAAAGTGGCAACTGTAAAGAGACCAATCTTGTAAGAGAACTAATATTTAAAACACAGACAAAACTCAGAAACCAAAAAGGAAACTATTGATCAATGCTTTAGTGTAAAACATTTAAAACTTTTATGTGATAAAAATAAATATGGCAACAAGAAAACATGGTAAGAGCAAAAGACAAATGGCACAGAAGAAAAAATTGTTTGCAGCCCAAGAGAAAAGGTGCTTATTTCTTTTTTTTAGAAAGAGATCTTAGTTTTATGACAGAAAACACATGAACAGAAAAATAGGCAAAGAATATGAACAAATACTTCATCAAGAACATAAGAATGGCAAAACTACTTGAAAAAAAACAAAACATCACTTCATTGATGCTCAGAAAAGTGCAAATCACAGTATGTGGTATCATTTTTACCTATCGGGTTAACAAAAAGTTGAAAGTTTGATAAAACTCAGTTTTGGTAGGGTTATCAATAAACTTATACTGTTGATGGAAAGGAACCGTTTACTAAGGGTTACAATTTGGGACTATCTAGGCCAACCTTCAATGTACATTTATTTTGACCGAGCCATCTCATTTAAAGGAATTTATCCTATAGCTAAAGTCATACAAGTTACCAATGACATATGTGTAAGGATATTCATGGAAAAATTGTGTATAATAACAAAAAATAGATATGATTTCAATGTTCCTCAGCGGAGCAATGGTTAAATAAATTATGGCACATCCACTGATGAAAAGATCTTACAAGATCTGTATCTGCTGACACAGAAATTTTTTTGATACATTATTAGATGAATAAAGCAAAGTATAGGTGTTTATGAAAACTCTCTCTTCCTCCTGTGTCTCTCTCCTTCCCTCTCACACGACCACCACACTCACAACGCTTCTGACACCAGATGTGTGGGAATTTTTCCCACACGAAGAAATTCTCTGTGACATCATCTGGGTGTCTTACAATTTAATTAAACGCTGACACTATCTACCTGGAGATCCACAGGTTAAGGGCTCAGTCCCAGAAGACTGCTCCCCAATTCAGATGCCAATCTCAAACAGTAGGTCCCCGAGTTACCCACAAATTCTGTCTGACTTGGCTACAAATCGGCAGTTCCCATGATCTCATCCCCCTTGGATTTGAGTATTTGCGAGAACAGCTCACAGAACTCAGGGAAACACTCACTTATATTTTCCAGTTTATGATATAATAAAGGATGTAGATGAACAGCCAGATGAAGAGATAATTGGGCGAGGTCTCGGAGGGTCCCCAGGGCAGGAGCTTCTGTCCTGTGAAGTTAGGGGGCTGTGGTCACCAATCCAGAAGCTCTCGGAATCCTCCACTACTGGGGTTTTTATGAAGCCTTCATCACATAGGCATCATCAGTGATTAAGTCCATTTCCAGCCCTTCGCCTCTGTCTGAAAATTGGGGCTGGGCCTGGAAATTCCAAGCTTCTAATCATAACTTGGTCTTTCAGGGGACCAGCCCCCCTCCCCACCCAGGAGCCATTAAGGAGCCCACATCACTACAACAAAAGACACTCCTATCAGGAAGTTCGAAGGGATTTAGGAACACTGAGTCAGGGAGCAGGTATTCGAACAAAAAAAATGCTCCTAGTCTCTTATCACTTAAGCATTTACAAGGGTTTTAGTTCTATGCCAGGACCTGGGGGCAGACAGAGACCAATGTATATATTTTCTATTACCTCATTATAGGACACTATACATTATATGATCTGCTTTGTGTAAAAATGGTGTATAAATTATATATGCTATGTAGAAAGAATACACAAGAAATAGTTAACAGTGCGTACCTTGGTAAGAGTGGGAAGGGATGTTTTTCTTTCCATTTTAAACTTTGTTGACCTTTGAATTTATTTTTATGTTGGTGCCTTACTTTTACAGTGAAATAAAAATACATAGTAGGTCCTCAATATTGTCAGTAGATTCTGGGAGTTTAAGTGAAAAAATGTATAACGAAACCAATATTACCACAGGCTAACTGATATAAATGAGAGTGAAGTTCCTAAGGCATCTCATCAACGTTATAATGAAACGATGTTGAACAAAACAACATTATTCGAGGACCTACTGTACATAGATTATGCATTAAAAAATTTTTTTTTTCAAAATGTCAACCGGTGCCCCTTCTAATACTTTTGCAGAAAATATTTTAATTACTGAAACAGGATGAGACTGTATGTGGGCAAATTGATTTTAGGTGGGGATGCAAATAATATTGAGCCATTGTACCTAGGTGTATGATATGTAGAACCCGGACAGACGGAATCAGAGCAGCTCCCCACTTTAAAAGAAGCAGGCTCAGGTCATTCACCATTCTGAAATTGCTCAGGCCAAGCCTTCAGCAAGACTCCTACTTGAAAGTCCAGCAAGGATAAAGCAATATGATTGGAAATTTTCTTTCTCCTTCTCCCTTTTCCCCTTTCTTCTGAGTTCCTTCAGGTACATAGAAGATACAAACAAGATTCAGAAGTACTGAGATATAAAGAAAATTTGCAAAGGTGCCTGGATGGTTCTGGCTCTTTATAAACGCACCATATTCTGGCTGATGCGCTTTAAAACACCCAAGGTACTGATCTGAGAGGACAGCCTCTATGAGGGGAACATTTTCTGTTCCTAGTGAAGTGGCACATTCAGTCCTTGGTGCAGGCTCACTTCGTTCCTATTAGTCATTTCACAGCTGCATCCTGGGAAGAGAGAAATCTCAAATGCTTCTGACTGATTTTGCAAGTAAACTAAAAACAAGGCCTTCCCTCTTTTCTCACAGTTCCTGTGTGTTTACAAATTTCAAGTCCATAAAGCTTGTCTGGATAATTCTCTTAAATGTTTCAGTTGTCTGCAGACCTCTCAACCTGGTTTGCTCTCTACTTGTACCTAGATTTGTTCCCTAATGTAGCAGGTGGATGCTGGGTCACCCATCCTAGCTTGTCATTGAATGGATGGTGCAATTTTTGCTTGAGTGGTTTATGATTCTAAGGTTGTTCCAGGACCACTTAAAAACACAGGTCAACTACCAAGTGAGATACTGGATTTGATCAAGGTTTGTTTATTTTTTAGGTTGTTTAAGGACATTATATGAATGCACAAATTTGTTATTGTAGAGTTGCTATGAATACTGAAGATGCACATATGAGATTATTATTGTAGGTTGGTTCATGACAGCTGGCCCTGATTTAGTTATTTCCTCAAGAAGACACTTTGAACAATTATTTAAATGACTCCCCTCTGCAATTACAGTAATAATGATGATGATGATTTTGCAACTGAATATGCAATTCAGGGTGCATACACTCAACTACTGTTTTTAGCTTGTTTCTCTTTTCACATTGATGTCAGCTGCTGTTTTGGGATTATTGGGGAACAGGGTACCACTTTTCTATTGAGGGTCACTGAACTACGTCCATGAAGAAAGTAATCGATGGCCAATACAGGCAGTTATAGGAAAAATAATTATTCTAGTTAGTATTTAAGGAGTGCTAACTATAAGCAAGTGTTTTTTTTCTCCATGGAGAAATACAGCATTGTCAGAACTCACCTGCTTTTAAAATTAACAACAAACTACCTTATTTAATATATAAATATCTGACAATGGTTTTGTTCTACAGTATAGTCAGGTAAGGAGTTGTAAGTGGGAATGATGATGAAATAGAGGAGAGAGGTGTGTGTGGGGGTCAGGGGCGAGAACAGAGAGCAAAAAAATGGATTCAGATGCAGAAGGAATAGGGTGGTACACAGAGTAATGGAATGTAAACAAGGGGTGACGGGAATCAGACAGAAAGTCAGTGATAGGAGAGTTGGTGAAGGAGACAGGTAGGAAGAGAGACACATGGGTAAAGGAGGAGGAGAGGAAAAAGACTGAGTGTGGGGGATTTTTTTTAAAAAGCATTCATGTTTGTTTTTTAAGATGAATGTGGGATTCTAGAGCATGGCATTTATATCACTATCACTTGTGACCAACTCTCTTGGAAATACCGATTCACTACCGTTCACAGCTCCCTAAGTACTCGAATCATTTTAAATGCAAAAGGAGTGGATAAGGTGGGAAAGGTGAAATGGAAACCTTACAAAGTGCGTGTCCAAACTAGCTGTCATTGCAGGATCTGGTTTCTTCATGCGGACTTCTCAGGAGACATTCCAAAGGGAGGAGGAGAGCTCAGGTGTCAGCTACCCGCAGCTTCCTGCCTGTCTCTATCCTGACAGAAGCGGGGAAAGTTCTCTCCTTGGCTGCACGTAGAAATCTTTTGAGGAACTTAAAATTACAGAGGGTGCCAAAAAAAAAATGCATACACATTTTAAGAAAGGAAAAAAACTGCATTAAAATTGTTATACTCAATATATACTGGTAACAAAAGATGAATACAAGTCACGTGTATACCTTTTTTTTGGCACCCCCGGTATATTGACGCCTAGGTCCCACCCCTCATACGTCATTGGTTTGGGATGTGGTATGGGGATTTTTTTTAAGTTTCCTGTGGGATTCCAATACGCAGCCAAGAGGCTTCTCTCTGAATGTGCTCACCAGAGAATCCCATTATAATGCTGGTATTTTGGGCTATGAGAGCAGTGACACGAACATTCAATTGGATCAAATTAAGCCAAAGGCCAGAGGTTCTCAACCTTGGTGCTATATATTTAGTAACCGGCATTGCAGACAACTGGTTGTAGAGGGTGAAGGAGGAGACCATTTTGAGCTTACTTGGAAATATACAGGAGGAAAATCAATCAACATTATCAACATGATAGGAAAGCTCTCTATCCAAAGTTGCATTTGAAAAATTATTTTACGTGATTCCCACATTACGAGGGCATCTGGTGTCTCTTTAAAGACAAACCAGCTGACCTCCCCAGACTCATCTGAGATGTGAGGGAACCAGGAGAAATGATTTGCTTCTTTTCTGCTTGTTTGTTGTACCATATAACGCAGCTCCGTCCCTGGTACCACTGGACATTCCTCTGACCTGGTCTCCAAGCTGCATATGGTTCTCTTTTCTAGTGTGGAGACACCCAGAATTTGCTATCAGCATGCTCTCCTATTTCTGTCATTTCCCCAGTTCCCTCTGTTGCAGGAACATTGAAACGTAGTTAACCTGCCCGTAACCTGAGCTAATATTCTCAAAAGGAAAAGGTAAAGGAGGAGCATGTCCCCACTCACCCTGCTCCTTTCGTGCCAGGTAACAATACATATTTCCATTTAGTGACCTTCTGGAGCCAAAGCTTCCTGACCCAGGAAGAGATTCTAATGTGATGACTTTTCAAGTGAAATAGGAAGAGAGGGCTGTTGCCTTGACACAGAGGCTAATACCTATAGGACTATGGGATTATTTCTAGATGATTCTACTATGTTCTGGGGTATAGCTTTAATTAGAAAATATGATATTTGGCCTGTGGTCTGATGAAGAGAATCTACTGCTACCACCACTATGTCCACTATTATTACTTTATATTTTATATGCTAATCCTGATTTTCTGAATTCTTTGGGTGTTAGCCCATTTAATAGCTGACTACTTGATGGTGAGCTCCGTACTAGCTAGGTGTACTCCCAGCACCTGGCATATAGTAGGTGCCCAATAAGTGTTTACTGAATGAATGTAAGCAGTCCAGGCAATGAAGGTAAGCGCAAGCAGGATGAAGCAGGAGGAAACGAGAGCTCATTTTGTGTTCTCCTTCACTAAAGACCAGCTGACGGAACAAAAGCACCAACACATCTGACTGAAGAATCCCCTTAACCTCAAATATTTCTACCCAGAGGGCTGGGGTAATTTTTCTGAGCCAGTTTCACTTTTCCCAAAAGGACTTCTGGTTCCAAATACATCAAGAATCAGTGTTAATTGCTTTTTGGAATATTATTTTGTCAGCTTCGTTTAGATGTGGTAATTTGCAAAGCAACTCCCAGCAGCTGACAGTTCATCCCTCGCTGTGGTGTTCAGACATTTCCTGGGATTCCTGCCCACCTCCTAGGCAGCTGGCAGTGTTCAAGGAACCAGGATATGTGCTCACCTGGGATTAACGTGGAACCGGTAGTGCTTTGTTTTGTCTGGGATTTTTTTAAATTTTGAAAGGGTAAAGGCCCAACCCTACTTAATCCCGAAAATAAAAGTACAGTAACTCATAATTTAAGAATTTGCAGGCATTTAAAGATCACCTAGTCCATACCACATGGATGAGGAAATTGCAGCTCTGACAGATCCCATGACAAGGTCAGCTGGTTGGTAGCTGGGAGGCGGGGCCGGGTCTCGAATTGATATTCTTTGTGTGGCACCAAACGGTGAATGGGGGTCCTGTGGATCTATGCCTGTGTGGATGGAAATGTTTGAGTTACTATTTGTTTCTTTTTGGAGCGCTTTTCCCTGGCCACAGACTTCCTGGTTCTTCTTCACACTTGCTTCAAGGTTACAGCTCAGACAGAAGTGTTTATAAAAATAACTAGGCACTTCAGAGAGGAATTATTGCCAGTTCCTGCACTTCCTATGCCCTGGCTCCAACCAAGCTCAGCAAACCAAAGGAGGGATAAAGTGGTCGCTCGAACCAGGAATTTCTAGGTTTGGATGCCAACAGTCAAAAGGATGAATTCTGTTTTCTCCAGCAGGCTGAGGCTGCTGCTGCTGCCACCTCCTGGGAGAAGACAGACCCGAGCTTCATACCTGAAGCTAGTCTCAATGTCCACCTATGACTTGGGCAAAGGCCCCCACGGGGGCCAGGAGGAAGGTCCCATGTCCTAGAAAATAAATAGGAGGTCTGACAATTAAGTTCGTGAACTTGTTGCAACAAGTTATTTTTTATGTCAGAGGAATTATTCGTTATGAATTTGTACCAACTGGACAGTTAACCAAGTTTACTATTTGGAAGTGCTGAAAAGGCTGCGTGAAAAAGATGAGAACGACCTGAACTTTTTGCCAACAATTCATGGCTCTTGCATCACGACAATGCACCAGCTCACACGGCACTGTCTGTGAGGAGTTTTGAGCCAGTAAACAAATAACTGTATTGGAACAGTCTCCCTATTCACCTGATATGACTCCCAGTGACTTCTTTCTTTACCCAAAGATAAAGGAAATATTGAAAGGAAGACATTTTGATGACATTGAAGACATCAAGGGTCATATGACGACAGCTCTGATGGCCATTCCAGAAAAAGTTCCAAAATTGCTTTGAAGGGTGGACTAGGTGCTGGCATCGGTGCATAGCTTCCCAAGGGGAGTACTTCCAAGGTGACCATAGTGATATTCAGCAATGAGGTAAGTAGCACTTTTTTTAGGATGAGTTTGTGAGCTTAATTGTCCGACCTCATAAGATATGCCCTTACTTAGCAAACAAAACATTGGTATTTGCTTTTCATCTGTTCCTTTTGCAGTGTTGAGCTCAAAGAAATGATTTCAAACAACAATAACAAAGTAGAAATGAGTTAATATGGAAGCCATGAGGGAACAGAAGATTGGGGCAAAAACTGTTATCTTCAGGAATACATTAGATTCTTTCTGTTGGCCTTCTGAATCCTGAATCCTGGGGTCATATTAGGAATGCACATATTTGAGAACTGTATAATAGTTTGGCGAATCTTCACCTCCAAGAATCTGAGTTTATACCTGCAGGGCTATCGTGAGGGTTAATTGAGATAATACACATAAGTTCCTGGCGTAAAAGAAACATCCAATGGGAATTATACTGGGGCAAGTTCACTCTTCTAATCCCCAAGGTGGTTTTCTTCAGTTACTGAGCAAAAATAGATTGACGGCCCTCCTGCCTTTAATTCTTTTTAGTCTTCTGATCTGTAGATGATCCATCCCTAAGCAAATTCCTTTTATTTTGAAAAGAAAATAATCACAAATCAGTGCTATGGACTGAATGTGTCCCCCCAAATTTCATATGTTGAAGCCCCAATCCCCAATGTGGTGTTATTTGGAGATGGGGCCATTGGGAGGTGATTATGTTTAGATGGGGTTGTGAGGGTGGAACCCCCCGATGGCATTAGTGCCCGTTATAGGCATGAAGAACCCAGAGTTCTCTCTCTCTCTCTCTCTCTGCCATGTGAGGCTACAGCAAGAAGGGAGCCATCTGCAAGTGAGGCTCTCACCAGACACCAAATCTACCAGTGCCTTGATCTTGGACTTTCCAGCCTGCAAGTGTGAGAAATAAATGCATATTATTTAAGCCACCTAGTGTATGTATATTTGTTAGGGCGGCCCGAGCTAAGACAGAAATTGATGCAGAGAAGTGGGGGCATTGCTGTAACACATACCTAAAAATGCGGAAGCAGATTTGGAATTGGGTAATGGGCAGAGGCTGGAAGATTTTTGAGGTGCATGGTAGAATACTGCTGGGAAGGAACCCCTAAAGGTGATTCTGGGCAGAGCTTAGAAAGTGAAGAGGAGAGCTGGAGAGGAAGCTTCTATCTTCTTAGAGAATACATAAATAATCATGCAGAGAATGTGGGTAGATATTAGACAGTAAAGGCCATTCTGGTCTCATACAGGAATGAGGAACATATTACTGGAAACTGGAGGAAAGATGATACTTGTTATAAAGTGGCAAAGAACTTGGCTGAACAGTTTTGTGAAAGGTAGAAGTTGCAAGTGATGAAACTGGACATCTAGCTGAGGAGATTTCTAAGCAAAGTGTTGAAGAAGTGGCTTGGTTCCTCCTAACTTATAGTAAAATGCAAAAAGAGAAAAATGAGTCGATGGTGGAACTGTTAAACAAAAAAGGAACCAGAATTTAAAGATTTGGAAATTTCTCAACCTGTCCATAAAACAAACAAGGAAAAAAAAAAAAAGGAGGAGAAGGAGAAGAAGAAAGCAGTGTTTGGAAAAGAACACCAAGGGTGTGGCTAACTGGCCATTTGATAAGCAGATCAGTATGGATGTGAACTATAGACTTAATCAGCCACGCCAGTAGGAACACCTAGGTTTGAACTGAAGGGGATGGAATGAAGGAAGACTGTTGGACTTCTCGGATTTTATAGGATCAGGACCATAGAAATATTCAATCAGAACAAAGTTATTCTTCAAGACAAGGGAAGAATGACGTTGAAGCCAATTCAGAGATCCTCAGGACTGCCTCCATGGTTTCGAAAGGTGGGGGGCATTGCAACGGGCCAGACGGCTTCCACCCAAAGCCTTGGCTGCCAGGAGCTGTAGGGCTATGACCTCCACCAGGCAGAGCCCTGAGGAGAGGGGTGAGGATGGGGGGGGTAATCAGGAAGTGGTTTGGGGGGGAGAGGGAGTTCAGAAGGCAGAATATCGAGACAAGGGGATTATTCTCAAGTCTTGAGATCTCATGGAGTTGGCTTGCTAGGTTTTGGACTTGCTTGGCACTAATCACCCCTTCCTTCCTGTTTCTCCCTTATGGAATGGGAAAGTCCCATGCAGATTTGGTTTCATAGGCTCATAGCTGGAGAGGAATTTTGCCTTAGGATGAGTCTCTCACCCATATCTGATTTAGATATTCAGATGAGACTTTGGACTTTAGAGTTGATGTTGGAATGAGTTAAGATTTGGGGGTTTGTTGGGATGAAATGAATGTATTAATATTTTACATGTGAGGGCATGCATTTTGGAGCAGAAGCAAGAAGGTGGCTGTCTGCAAACCAGGAAGAGAGCCCTCACCAGATATTGAATATACCAGCATCTTAGACTTCCCAGCCTCCAGAACTGTGAGAAATAAATGTTGGTTGTTTAAGCCACCCAGTCTGTCATATTTTTATTACAATAGACTCAACTGACTAAGACAATTAGTGACAAGAAATTCAGGAGGGACTAAGAGATTCAATTCAGGAAATATTTCTTATCTACATGTGCTAGTTATAGAGGATTTAAAGAATAATGTAAGGATGGAGCTAAAAAGTTCCTGTCAATTAGACTAGGAAAAAAGTGACTGAGAATTAGACACTTGGGTTCTAGATTGAGATCTGTAACAGCCCAGTTGTAGTAAGTGACCTTAGGCATGACATCTAACATATTTGGGTATTAGTTTCTTCATCTGTTGCATAATAATATCGTAAAGAGAAGTTCTTCCATGTACAGCACAGCTTGCCTAGGAGATAGGGCACTGAATACTGCACTTCAACTCTGCTAACCAGCAAAAGCTGTCAAAGAAACCATGAACTGTGAATGACCCTGGTAAGTTAAAGCAAGACCCTTATGTGACATATCTGAAGCCTTTTTATTCCTGACCAATAAAGTATGGGGCTTGTTTTAACCAATCATGTACAGAGCTACGGATTTATTCTAGCCTATTTAGAGTATTTGTTTTAATCTTTAATTACTGTAACAACCATGAAACCCATTCCTAACAATTAAAAACACCTTCTTTTTTCCTTCAGTCAATTGGCATGTTCCTTTGCCTGGAAACAAAATCAGCTGTATTTGTTTTTTAACTCTGGTGGTCTTCGTTATTTGACAATATCTTGTATCTGAACAGTATAATACTTTACAGTTTATTAAGTCTCTTCCCACAGGAGAAGAATGGGATTCCACTAAACAGGATGGGCTTTTGAACCAAAGAGATTCTGCCTGTCACTGACTAGATAATATTTCCTTAGATAAGTTATTGTATTAGTTAGGGTCCCAGATGGAAGCAGATGGCATTCTCTGTTGGATAATCTGAGAGGTTTATTAAAGGGACTATTTATAAAGATATGAGAACATACCAGGAAATCACAGGTAGCAAGGAGGGTTCTGGAACCCCAAACCAGAGAGAGCTGTGTGGAGAGGCCACTTGGGAGGAGAACTTGCTCCCTTTGGTCATAAGGGCCAGTCACCCAGAGTGACCTTACTGCCAGAGAGTCAGGAGAACAAATACCCAACCTTAGTCTCTTCACTCCTGCACATCTGGAGGGACAAACCAAAGACAACAAACAATTATTTAACCTTTCTGGGTCTTATTTTTCTCATTTGTGAAATATTTATCGCTCAGAGTTCCTGTGAGAATTAAAGGAGGAGTTATGTTATTATATATCAGAGCCAACAAGCGAGGCACTCTTCCTTCACTTGACCTTCAAAACCCCTTGTGAAACAGATTTTATTAAATACATTTTATAGTGGTGGAAAATGAAACTCAAAGAAGTTCAGTGACTTTCCCATGGTCTCAGATCTAGGAAAGTAGCAGAACTGAGACTGAAACTAAGATTTTCAATGTATATATACTCTAGGTTTCTTTTCCTAGACTCTTCGTGTATTCCTAGACCCTTCTGCAGAAGTCTCCTACAGATGGTTTCTTCTATCTAGAGCTGCTCTACGTAGAGTTATGGTGACTCTGCTACTCAGAGAAAAATTCATTGACCCAGGAATCAGTGCCTAAGCACCCCCAAAAAGCAACCACTGATTGGTTAGATAGGAAGAAGGCCAAAGGTCTATGAAGTGGCTTGATTGAAGACTGAGCAGTATAGGTCTGTATATTGGATACTTGGCAATTCCACTTGCATATCTATTATGCATCCCCCCATACGGTACATTGAAGGCAGAATTCTTGATTTCTTCTACCTCAGAGGTGTTCCAACCCCAAATCTTCCCCTCTTAGTAAAAACATGACTATCTACTCAGTGGTACAAACCCCAAACCCAGGAGTTATCCTGGATTCTTTCCTTTTCTTCCTGCCTTCTCTCCCTCATCAGCAAGTTTAGTTGGCTTTACTTCCAAAACGTGTCCCAATTCAACCACTTCTCTCCATCTTCTCTGCTCGTCTAAGCCACCATCATTTCTTCACAAAATGTAAAGTGAATTATGCTATTCCTTGGCTTGGATTCCTGCACAGGTTCCATTTCCATGTTATGACTCCTTACCAGGACTGTTGGGGCCCTACTTGGTCTGGCTCTACTCTCCCCCTCCATCACTATGCTCCAGCCACTTTCTATTCTTGGAACACACCAACCGTTTTCCTGCCACGGGCCCATTGCACTGCCTGGAATGTTTTTTATCTAGCCTTTGCATGGCTAGCACTTTCTATTTGTATAGGTATTAGCTCAAGTACTACCTTCGTAGAGAAGCTTTCCTTTACCATCCCATTGAAATATTACTTTGGTGTAGTCTTTTAGCACCTAAAATGCACAGACTAAAATTGCATAGTTGACTTATTTGTTTATTGTATTTATTAGATGTTGCCCTACCAGAATGTAAGCTCCATGAAAGCGGGATCTTTGTCTGGCTTCCCTGTTTATCCCTGTCTCCTTAGCATCTAGGACACGGCCTGGTACATCACAGACTCTCAGTAAATCTTGTTTTTCTTTGCTGGAAAAGATAGTGAATGGTGACACACCAAATCAGTTACAATCAGTTACTCTCTCTGAGAAGTATTTACTATGAGAGCCATACTTAGAAGGCAGCAGAGAGTAAAAGATGATGACTTCTAAGGGAAGACACGATGACCACGTCACTAGAGCTATTGATCCCTAAAAAATGATCCATTATCCAGCTCTCCAGGAGGCCATCAATATGTCCAATTTTTGAAGTATGGGAGAACTGGAGGGACTAAATGGCTGCTGACAGTTTTCAGGTCTTCCCCATGTATCCTTACACTAAACCCCATCACCTAAAGCAAGGTCCCAAAGGCAGAGGAGGTAAACGTGTACCCCTAGGAGATCTGAGCAGGAGCAGACTCCTGCAAAACTTGAAATTTCTTGTTTTCTATTTTATCTTAACATTTACACAGATTTGGGGGTCAGTATCATATCTCTCTGTATTTACGTTAACGGACGAATGATTTCTTTTGCCATTTGTGAAATTGGTGCGGCAGGCAAGCCATGCTATCCTGGGTCTTTACATTCTCTGTGGGATACATGTTTGCAGTCTGAGAAGTTCTGTCTCTCTTTTTCCTTTGCAAACCATGTTCTCTTTCAGGGCAATTCAGTTATTGCTCAATAAAGATTTGTTAAACATCTACCATGCGCTAGACACTCTTACAAGAGTGAGGATACAACTGTGAACAAGATATGTATGAGTCCTGCCTTCATGAGAGTTACAGTTTAGGGAGAGAGAATGAGAAATCAAGAGGCAATTAAAAGATATTGTGATGTTTGCTAAGACACCGAGGGAAACTCAGGGTGCCAAGGGAAATGTGGAAAATGACACCTAATCTCAGAATAGGTGATGAGGAACACTGTTTCCAGAATGAAATAATCTGAAAAATGGAAGTTAGGCAGGTGAAGAATGGGGGAGACTATTCCTGGCTGGGCTTAGACGAAGCCCCGGAGGCCAGAGCGAGCACAAGTTACAGGAGCCAATTCAGTGTATTAGTTTGGTGTGGCCAGAGGAAAGAGTGCAAAGGAGAGAGAAGAGAGAGAAGGCTGGAGTGGTAATCAAAGCAGGATAGGAAAGGCCTCTGCTAAGAACGGTTGATGTTACCCAAAGGGAACAGAAAGTCACTGCAAGTTATAGAAAATCGTCTTAGGAAGAACTTATATGTGTTTTATTAAAAGACCACTCATAAACCATAACTCTATGGCTGGAAAAGAACAGGGACTCTTGTTCTTTGCACATTAGGGTACGAGGTGTAATTAGCAAACTCGGGGCTTTAAACTCATTGAACGAGTCACCATCTCATCTGCTCTCCTTAAAAGTATCTCTTTTCTTCAAAGATAACCAAGCATCATCTTTGGAAGAACCTTCTCTGGCCTCTCCCGTGGTCTCTGCACTCCCAGCTTGCGTCACTGAGGTGATAGCATTCCTTGGAGGAACACACACTTTTCCAACGCGCTGCAACAATCAAAGCCCCAGTGATGGTAAAGGTTGACATATTGTGGCCTTTCTATTTAGCTTCCTGGCTCTGATATGCTAGTGGCGGCCACTGCTAAGGTTTCCCCCCTGGAAATAGGAAGTCAGCACCGGAGTGGAGGAAGTTTGGGCGGGTTAAGGATTATAACAGGATGAGAATACAATTAGGGACGTGTTTCAACGCCCTGGGCCATTCACTGAGAAACTCTCTTGCAGGAGTGTTTCCACCTGTCGGGTGGAGAGGAAGATACTGTCCAAGCTTCCAGGGGTAGAACCTCGTCGACAACGAGTGATGAGGACTTTGGGGACTGCAGTGGCTAAGCCAGGGGACAAACGGGCATAACCCTGACCAGCAGGTACTTAAGGGGAACATTATCCCAAGCTGTCAGATATTTAGGGCAAGCGTTCCTTTTTTGATTAAGAGGCTGGTGTCGCGCTCACATGGCATTAGAGCAATTCCTTCTGTAGTCTTTTTCCTGGCACTCTTGTCTCTGGCTCTTTCTGAACCTTTGGGCTACATTTGTGTCAGAATTAAAAGTGGGCAGATTTACCAACTGGAAAAATGATGACACACAGCTTCCCAGCTCCTTAAGGATTTTTTTTTTTTTTCTGGCCTGGGGGTGCATGTTACGACTGAGCAAACCAATCCCACAAGATTCGTGGAAGAGGGCTCACAACACATGTGTACAACGAGAGGCACAAAACACGCGAGCGTTTCCTTTTTCCTGTCTCCGTGTGACTCTGGAACACGGGGACAGGACATCTGAAACCAGGACAACGCCACAGGGAAAGGAGAGTCGCGATTTCGCTTCAATTCCCTTCGAGGCTGGGTCCTTAAAGGATTTGTAAACTGGGGAAGGCAGTGGTTTACCGAAGTCGCAAAGACGTCCCTTCTCCAAGTTTGTTTTCGTATGTTGCCTTCCTGGCCCATAACCGCAATGTATTTATTTTCATCATATTCTGGGAATTCTCCTTACCTCAGCTTGTAAGGAAAGTCCTGTGCGCCACTCCCTCCAAGTCCTACAGGAGAGTCTCTCAGATGCTCACACTCCCGTCCCTCTTTCTGTAAGTTATTGAGGAGGGTTGGTTCAGCGTCGGAAACTCGGAGAGAATCGCGCACCTGCGCGCGCGCCTCAGCCCCTCCAGGTAGCGGTAACGCTGCTGCGGAGACCCAGGGAGCCGACGGCCGACGCGGGGCGCGGTCTCTTTAAGAGCAAGCCACGCCCCTTCCCTCCTCCCAGCGCGGCCGGCGGTCGGAGGCTGCCGCTACGGTGCTGACAAGATGGCGGCTGGCGGGGCTGTTGCTGCGGCGCCGGACTGCCGGCTTCTGCCCTACGCGCTACACAAGTGGAGCTCCTTCTCCTCCACCTACCTTCCTGAGTAAGTGCCGGGCCCTGGGCTAGTGCTTCCCTACTCTTCGGCGTAAGCACGGCTGGGCCAGGCGGGCAGTGGAGGGCGCCGAGCCGAGAGGCCCAGGCGGGGCCTGGTGAGTGGACGTGCGGCCTCCGGAGTCAGTCCAGCCGCCGAGAGCGTTGTCCGCCCCCGAGTCGGGGAGGGGTGAGGGTCCGGAGTGCGAGGTGTGTGGCGGGTTCAGAGCGCTTAGGACAACTGGGAAGCCGGTGATGCTATCTATGCCCGGGTTTTGGGGGTTGAGTAGGGTTTGGGGGGCGGGCAGCTCGGGAAGGTGGGGCAGGAGTCGGAGCTTTTGGGGTCCCGACGGCGGGCGAACTGGTGGAGATGTCTAAGGTCGTCCGAGCTGGCCGCAGACGGGGGGGTTCATTGGATCGTTGCCAGGACAAAGTGTAACGCTGAGCAGAGCCTTTGCGGGGAGGGGGTGGTCATTACAAGTGATGAGCACCAAGAGTCGTGAAAGTCACCGAAGGCTGAAAAGTTGTGCAGTTCATCGGAATCCTTGCAAACGGGGAGACGTAGCAAAGGGCGCATCTTTTCCCGGCTGGTAGTTCTGAGAAAGACAGGGAGTGGGCAGGAGGGACCTGACAGAAGCGCTCCATTATGTTATGACTCGAAACATACAGACAGATCAGTTTCCCAGCCCCCAAATTCAAATATAGACAGAAAAGCCCGACTTGAATGAATCTGACTTCCACCACTGGTTCCATTGCATTTGCTACCGTGGGGTTTTCTGTAGCAGTTCCCTTCCGAAATGCTGAAAGTACTTTAATCCAGTATTCTTATCTTTGAGAGAAGGAGCAAATTGAATTCCAGCTTTACATATAGCTACATAAACTGATTTAGTAAAGTTTTAAGATCGGTGCAGACCCTGAAAAAAAGTGTTACTTGTTGCCCTCCCACCCCATCATCGCACAAGCCCAGGGAATGATTTTATGAACAAAACAAGTTACAAATAATAATTTTTATGTTACTGAGCAAATGAAGTGACTAGATCTGAGAAGCATACTCTTACTTCAAAAATTCTTCCCATTTTCTCAAATTTGATTTCTCTGGTCAAATCTGTCATGAATCTCAAAATGGAGCTGTGGCTAGAAGAATCTAACTCTTGACTGCTAGTCCTTTGTTCTGTTCTCCAGGTCAAGGGTTGGCAGTCAGGCCTTCAGTAGGGTTTGGTTCAGTGAAGGGTGCCAAGTGACCAGTGGTCTGATCTGGCCTGTGTGTCCTATTGATAGCTGCTCTATGGCTGTGTCCCTGGTTGATGCTGGAATCCTGCTTTTAATTTGAAAGTGAGCCAGGTAAACATTTCTAGCCTTCAGCTGGAGTTGAAATGTGGCCCTAGGTACTTCTGATTTCCAGGGCTAACAGATTCTTGAATTTGAAGATAATCATCATTTTTCTATACCCAGGTTAGGATCACAGACAGGCGTTGGGTGGCATTGTTACGAGTAACTGTGGAGACATTTTCCCGGTCTTGAGTTAGGCGGCTTCCAGGATTCCACTCTTTAAACTTCTAGTGTAGGGGTGAGACTTGGATATCAAGTCCCGCCTGAGTTAGGAATAAAAAGGGAAGAGTGTATTTCAAGCAGGAAATGATTTAATGGGATGGCAACTTCACTCTTACTTATGTCTCATTATCCTGGCCCCAGAGCACTGGTTTTGGGGTCAGAAGGCAGCTGTTTGAAATCGGAGAAATCTGTTATAATTTTCACAAATCTATTCATAAACTAGTATTTAATGTATATTTAACTTTCAAACGCTTTCAGTTACAGTGTCTTATTTAATCCTTATGATAGTCAGTTGACTTATGCAGTATAGTTTTTATTTTAAAGCACTAACCTATTACAATAGAAGAGTAATCTGAACTTTTTTTCTTTGAAGGACTATAGCTGAGTTTTACGGAGCTTTAGTTGGAGAGTTTTGTGACTGCTGGGTCACATGCCTAAATTGCTCTTTTGGTACTGATTGCCCAAAAAAATCAAACCCTTAAGTCTGTTGTGGAATATTTGCAAAATATAAACCTTCAGAAACAAAATATAAATTACCCTGAATACCATCACTTGTTGGTATATATCATTCCAGATATTTTGTGTCTATATGTATTTTTCAATTTGATTTTGTCTCCTGTTTGTTGTTGCTGTGCTCTCTTTCCTCCTTAATATACTATAGTAAATATTTTCTTGTGCTACTAAATGTTCTTCTATATTGTCATTTGTTATGCTATATTATAATCCATGTAATAATTTGGCATTTTATTTAATTGGTCCGCTATTATTGGATATTTAGGTTTTCTGGGTTTGTTTTGTTTTTGTTGTTCTTTGACCATTAGGAGTACTCAGAGTTTGCCTTACAAAAACAGATCTTGGGACTCATATATGATGAGTTCCTAGATGTTGAATTAAAGGTAGCGGTTTATTTTCCTACTGCCTGTGTAGGAAACTTTCTGTTTCTACGTACCATGGTTTATTTTGGCATTATCCTTAGTAATTTGGGATTAAGAATGTGGTTTTGGTCAGGCATGTTCTTAAGAGATGTCTAGAGAAAGCTTATGTAATTCAAAGTGACATTGCTCCAGTAATTTCTTTTCCTTCATTTTGACTTTTAAATGAATTTTGATTTTATTAATCACATACATTTGGGAAATAGAACACTTTTGTGATATTTATTATTCATTTGGTCTCTAGACAATGGTGGTTATGCATATGAATTTGAGGATTCATTACAATCCCATCTGCTCCTGCAATCCAC
Organism: Rhinolophus sinicus; assembly: GCF_036562045.2. Classification (NCBI taxonomy): domain Eukaryota; kingdom Metazoa; phylum Chordata; class Mammalia; order Chiroptera; family Rhinolophidae; genus Rhinolophus; species Rhinolophus sinicus. Next base: position 65,499,760 of record NC_133760.1, on the reverse strand, counting down.
TGAGTTGTGAATCCCTAGTTTGAAGGTATTCAACTCCCCCCCTCCCCCCCAGATTAGTCACTGGCCTGGCTCGGGAACCTTACTGGCCACTGAAAGTTCTGATATTCTCAGTCTGGTAATCTTAGAACTTTAGAAAAATAAAGACACTGAGGAAAGGAAAAGTACGAAGTGGATGGAGAACTAGAGGTTGAATCTGCAGAGCTGGCTCCAAAATTAGATCTCTGTGACTTTTAGCAAGTTATGACTCTTCTCAGAGCATCTCCATTTTCCTTTTATGCAGAAGTACTTTTTATCTTGATCAGATGCTGGGAGGTTTTATATTACATTTAAAAAAATTTTGTTTGAGATAGGCAAATGGCGCTAGTATTTGCATTAGTTTTTAGGTAAATGTAGATTTTTAATAAATTCTTTTGGGGGGCCTGAGACAAGGGCTTTGTGTTTTACATGTAGATCAGATACAACTGTTTTGTGGGGGTCTGAATTTGCTGTATTTCAGTCATTCAAGAATCATTTTCTTTTACAGCTATAGCTATCAGCACCTAAGAATACAGTAGTTTGTTTTGTATTTACTCTGTTGGGGGTTTCTGGTAGCATGAGTCTTTCATCAGTTCTGAAAAAATTTTGAGATTCTTCAGATATTATTTCTGCTCCATTTTTTTTTTTGGCTTTTCTCTGTGACTCCAATTAAATTCTGTACTACACCTTTCATCATGTCCCGTTTGTCCCTTATGCTTTTCTCTGTCTTTTCTATCATTTTTTTTTCTTTCCTTATTCCATTCTGGATAGATTTTACTTGCCTATATTCCAGTTTCATTAATTCTCTATTCAACTATGCCCCGTCTGCTTTAACCCCATAGTTTGTTCCCTTCGATTTCAGCCATAGTATTTTTTAGTAGTAGAATTTCAGTATTTTTTTAGTGGTCGAATTTCTTCCCTCACTCTTCTTTCTTTAATGATAGATTGTAATTCCCTGGTGAAAATCTTCATAGTGTCATCTATTTTCTTGAACATATCAATCAAGATACTTTAAAGTCTGTGTCTGTGAACTCCAATATTTGGCTCACCTGTAGGTCTGTTTCTTTTCTTTTTCTTTCTGGTTAAATATCTTGGTTGATCTTGTTATTATTATTACCACTATTTTCTTTCCTATTTTGGGGGTAACTTTTGATTCATTGCCAGACATTATATGTAGAATTTAAATACAATTAGAATTAAAGTTACATGCTTAATGATATATTTCTCTAGAAAGGATTCACCCATCTTCTGGTAGGCAGATAGAATAGCGGCAGAGCACCTCAGTAGTCAAGAGCTGAGCTGACTTGAGGTTGGGTTTTAGGTTTTGTAAACCTCTGATTTGCCCACCTTTAGTGACCTTCCAGGGAACTCAGCTGAGAGACTGCATTTTTCTTGGGCCTCTCCTGCTTTTGTCTCTCCAGCAGCATGACAGTCCTAAAAGCTTTTTAGTTGCTTTCTGCTGGCCTTTTAGCCTCTTGGCTCTGTGCACTTTAAGAACAGACAAATGCCTCAAAAGGAAAATCAGTAGTGTCAGGTTTGTTGTTCTGTGCCTCCCTTCACTGTGGGATTTTGACTTCCCAAGTCCTGGGTGTCATGGCAAGACCCAACCACCAAGTTTTGTTCTCCTGGCCCCATGAAATTACTAAAAGCTCTGCTGACTTTTTTGTCCTTGAATGATTGTCCTTTCCCAGTTTTTCATCCCCTTTCTTGGTTTCTCACTCGCTTTCCCTGTGCCAGTAAAGGAATAGGTGGAATGAGCCGAGAGGGGAAGGGAAAGCTGCACAGAATGAGTTTTTTTGGCACCTCAAGTCTTAGCTGCCTGAGAAAGTCTCTGATATCTTAAGAACTTTTTTCTTTCTGTTACACAGCCTTTCTGGTTCTAAGAGGGAATGTTGTTCTGCTACAGGCTTTCCTGTCGTATCCAAAAGCAGAAATCTGTGTGTAGTTCTTACGGACTGGACTGTTCTGTCTTGTAGGCTTATGAATTTCTCATGGTTATATTAATATATTAAAGTGACACGTGAGTCCCAGATTTTTATTTGTTTTTCTTCATTTTGCCTTTTGACACCTTAACTGATTATTCCTAATATCCGATGGGAAAAATTATGGAATAGATATAACATTATTTGTCAGCAGTTTTAACCACTAATTAAGAGTTAAAATGAGATTTTATTCTTGATTTAGTTGATTTGTAAGTCTCTTTTGAGACTTGTTTATGAGGTCCAGAAATTAAGAGTTTAATCTTTGCCATAAGTATATATTTTTCCTTCCTGTAATGTGACTTTTATATTCTCTACCTTTTTATGAAACTTTCATGGGAATATTATTTATGTGAAGACAATGTTTAGAAGGGAAGATGCTTGGCGCTAATGTAAATTTGCTGGTTTGTAAATATTGTTAGCATTTAATACTTTTTTAATGTCCTTATATTCCTTTAGTATGACTGATATTTATTTTAGTCATTACCTGTGTATTTGTTGTTAAGGCATGTTGTTTTTTATAAATAGAAATATGAAATTACTCGTATTTTAAGCATCCTTGGATATGTCTCCTTTCCCCTTCCTCTCATTGTCCTCTTTCTCCCCTTTTCCCTTTGGATTTAAGTAGTGTGAGCAGAAGAGCCATAAAACCTAACTCCGACTTATACTTCAGCTGAAACAGCACTTTCTTGGGAAGCCCTGTCCCCCCAGGGTGTCTGGCATCCCTTTTCCTGCCCCAACAGTGAAATGCTTTCATACAAGTGTGTACCTGTCTCATGTATCACTTTATAAAATTTTAATTATGCATTTATTTCTGTGATTACTTGATAAATAGCTCTCCCCCAACTAGACCACAGGCTCCATAGGTACTGTGGAGTTTTTTCCCGCTCATCGTTGTAATGTTTATTAAATCAATAAATGTTTCTGAAATGTTTATTAAATCAATAAATAGTGTTTATTAAATCAATAAATGAGTGATTAACTAGGCATTTTGACTGCTTTTCTCTTTTTAATGCAAGTTTGGTTTGGGGCTAGAGGGAGTCGCATACTGGCCGTGTTCAGAATATCAAATAACTAGTAAGTTTTACATCCATGCTGTAAATTTGCATAGTTTTCAGCAATTTCTCAGAATATTTTAAGTGACGTTAGTTATTGGGGTAGAGGGTGTGTTGTATTTGGAAGGATTTGGAACTGGAGAAAACTTCTTATCTATCTTGGAGTTTTAGAAAGTTATTATAAAGTTATTTATAATTCTTACAGGCAGTATTTCTAGTGAGACCTTGAGAATTTTAAAGATCAGTTCATTACAGAATCGGATTTGCCTAATGGCTTTTAATTGTTTCAGAGTGTATTATCAATACTTTGATTAATTTTAGGATAAGGATCATTTCCTCCAATTTCTTGAACATAAGTATCTGTTAATTGACCTTTTTACATAGTAATGGTTTTGGTTTGGTAATTCACATACCATGCAGTTCTGCTCTTTAAAGTGTACAAGTTAGTATATTCAGAGATATATGTGACCATCACTGTAGCCAATTTTTATAATCTCAAGAAGAAAATCGTACCCTTTAGCTATTATCTGCTTACTACTCTACCATCCCTAATTAACTAGTAATCTACTTTTTGTCTGTATAGATTTGCCTATTCCAGGCATTCATATAAATGAGATCATGTAATATGGAGTCTTGTGATTGGCTTCTCACTTAGCATACTGTTTTCAAGGCTCATCCAGGCTGTTGCATGTGTTAGTACTACATACTTTTTATGACTGATAATATTCTATTGTATCTGTATACCACATTTTGTTCATTCATTACTAGATGGGCATTTGCGTTGTATTTCCTTTTTGGCTGTTATAAATAATACTGCTATAAGCATTTGTGTACAAGTTTTTGTATGGTTGTGTGTTTGCATTTCTCTTGGATAAATGCCTCGGAGTGGAATGCCTGGGTCATACAGTAACTTTATGTTTAACTGAGGAACTTCCAGGCTGTTGTTAGTTAATTTTTTTCTGTTTTGAATAATGTCAAGACACTGATTAATGCATATGAATTGAACAGAGTAAGAAAAGCGACCATCTGGAATTAGCAAATTACTTGACTTCAAATCTGTTGCTCTGAGAACTTTCTGTGACAGTTTAGCTAGTCTTTTATCTTGCTTTATGTTTGTTCAGAATACATGTATGTGGATTGGCTCCATGCCTGTATCTTTTAAGATATGTACCTTTCCTATCAGTGTACATATTTGGAGACATACATGCATATGTTCACATAAACTTTGCTAAGCAGTTTGTGGTGGAGATGTTAGTAGGAAGTTGGTTGTTGTTTTTTTCCCTAAAATTTATAGTTTGTTTACATATTGAATGGGAGATATTTATGCCACTTGTTTATGAATTCTTTCCTTAATCAGACTGAGGCATGGATTTTAAAAGAGCTGAAAATAATAACTTCTAGTTGGACAGAATATGTAGTTTCTTTTGGAACTTAAAGAGAATTTCAGATGATTGGAAAATTCATACGCATTGATCTGAAAGTTTATTTAAGTCTGACATCTATCATGATCTTCGTTTTCTTCAACCTCAAATGCCACTATGGGTAACAGGTTAAAGAAAAACTTTGTTTTTGTCTATATTTTTACTGTTACATTGTGGTATTCAAGTTGCAATTACGGCTTTTCATATTTTTTACTTTCTTTGCCACAAATAAATTATTGGGTGCCTACTAACTCCTGAATAATAGGCAAGCCGACAGGATCTCTGGTGATAAACTAGTGATACATAATAGTACAACAGAAGGTGGCAAAAGCTAAGTTCGGATGAGTGATGATAAAAGCAGGAAATGCTACAGAAATCTGCAGAGCAATTCAGAGAATGGAGCTTTTACTGTTGGCTGGGGCTTGAGGAGAGACTTCTTAGAAGAGGTAAATGAGCTATATGCCTTTTATAGGCAAATCTAATTTACTTTACCATTCTTCAAATTTTTTGAAAGCAGGAATTTCTCCTTACCTTTGTGCATATTCATCAGCTCTTATTTAGGAAATGAGGTTAACATTTGGAACTTGTTTGGTCAGAAGCAGGAAGATGCTTAGAGGTAGACTTTGCCCAGTTGTACGGGGCACACGACACAGCTTGGGTCGTTGGTCAGGGCCTTCCTTAGACGTTACATGTGTGGATTGGTGGCCCTGCCCATATTGCTCAGCAGACTCATCACTTTTTAATGCTTTAAATAAGTCTTTTTAGTTTTTGGTCAGATTTATTTCATAATTACAGTGGTGCAAAAGATGCGCTTTACTGAAGGCAGCTTGGCTGATAGTGTCGCAGATCCCGTGCTGTCGTCCCCTCTGCACACTTAACATTTATGCTGCCCATGTGTGGCAGTGAGCTCCTCCCATTTATTTAGTTAGTTTATTTATTCTTCCTTTATAATTCTGCATATTAGAAGAAATAAGCATTCTCTGATTACAAATGCGTTTAGGAGGCTAGGCACTGTATGCAAAACCATTTTAAGTATAATAAAACCAAAACTCTGAATTCTTTTTATTCTTTTAAGGAAATTAAATAAGGTATTTTGAAATTTTGATGATACTCTAACTGGCTTTTTCAAGGCATTTAGGGCAGTGCTTATTTTTATATTTATCTAAAATACAGTGCATGGATTGCAAATTAATACGCTAGCAAATATCTAATATTATTGAAAGAGATATGTTACCCTGAGAATTACTGGATTTAATGGAGCAGTTTGTTGAGATACCATTGAATTATGTTGGGCTAATAGGCTGCCATTAAAATGTAAGTTTTAGACTATTTATAAATGCTGTAGAGAAAATGCTTCAGATATAATGCCATATAAAAAACCACGGGACAAAAAACAGCCCTTATTAAATGGTTTAATCCAATTTATCTTTACATACACACACACACACGCACACACACTTGAAGGCTTGTGTATATGGAAAGACTGCAAGGAAAATACCAAAGTGTTGTAAGAATTGGGTTGATTATTTTTTTAAATTTTTAATGTAATGCCTTTTGTTTCAGCATTGCCCACAGTTTTCAATTTTATTTAATTTTAACAAATAAATAACTTTCACAAATAATTTTAACAAATAAGTAAACTTTAAAGAACAAATAGGTTGTGTGTATATATGCTACCACTTGATAATTTTAGGTCAGTCGTTTAGTTTCTCTAGCCTTTTATTTATTTTCATACAACATGAGAGGATTCGATGTTATGGGCTTTTTGGCACAGGATAGCAAGGAGTTGATATTACAGAGTAGTTTTTGAAATAAGTGTACCCCCTCACCCACCATCACACGTACAGTAACTCAAATGAAGTTAAAGTGTTGCCCAGCAAAGAGATTTTGAGAACTTGATTTCATCAGAAGATGATCAGGATTATTTCTCTAAAATTAATCGCATATAAATAAAGCCTTTGAGGATACTTGGGAAGAATTTGCTATCTTAAATCTTTCTAATTACTCTGTGGATATATTGTTATTTTGTCTGAGGTTTGAACAATGTTGAGCAGCAGTAAATCTTTCCCAGATCATGTCCAACTTTGCTTTAGGTAGAAAAGGGCAATTTTTACTTTTGAAATATATTCTGAAGGGCCAGTTGTTTGATTTCAGAAAAGGTTGATGATTCAAACCTTCTGAGATATTCAGTAAATGACTATTTTTATATGACTGTCTTAGCAGATTTTCTGTTTTTTACAGACCCCAAATGACTTTAGCTGGCTTTCCAGTTTGATTTTTGGCTAGTGAGAGTTTCCTATCTTACTATTCTGCGGTATGGAAATATTTGTTTATTTTGATGCCATTCTCTTTTTCCCAGGGGTTGCTGTACTTTATTTGTGTGGAATGTGTACGCATAAGTGTGTGATCCCAAAGTGCTTTGAGTCCTTAGAGATAATTGCTACAGGCTGGAACATTTTCAAGTGCTTGTAATAATAAGGTGACTTGAGTTTGCTCTGGGTGACGTTAAGCAGATGCCTGCTATTTGCTAGGACATCGATATCCTGTAATTTTCAACAATGACTCTTCCAAGTGTAGTGTCGGTATTCATTTAGAAATGCAGCAACTGAGGCCAATAAGACTATCAGAGCTTAATCAAGGTCATTTATGAAGTAAGTAGTAGAGCTGAGTTTAGAATCCACATCTTTATAAATCCAGCCATTTTAACAATCTGAAACAATTTTAGATTTCATTTAGACTTAATGTAAGTTTTTGTCAATGAAAGTAATGTCATTACATGTCCAGGTTAATACTTAAAGCGTTATGAAATTTGTCTGTCTAATTTTCTCCATCTTTTTGTCTATTAAAATGGGGATGATCATTCTAGATTAGTTCTTTCACTTATATGCACTTTGGATCCTATTCCAGTTATCTCTGTTTTCCTACATTATGAGCCACTTGGTTTCTTCCCCTGCCCCCATTCAATGCCCATTAACCAGCTTTCACTAGTCTTTTAAAAACTTTGCCTTAACCTCACGTCTCTTTTAAATGTTTTCTACACCGGTAAACAAGAGTTGTGTGTATTTGCTGTTACCCCTACTTCACTCATTCATAATTTCAAAACAAACTTTTAATGAACATTTTTCAAGCATACCCAGCAATAGAGAAAAATGAATCCCACCTTCGACAACTATCAACATTTTGGCTGCCTTTTTTTAAAACCTATTTGCTGCACCCCCTCTTTTTCTTTCTTCTGGTGTATTTTAAGATGAAAATATAAGATCATTTCATTGGTAAATATTTCAGTATGCATAAAGGAGAGGAGATTGTGTAAGCTATCCATTACTTCATAACAAATTACCACAAACTTAGCAGCTTCAAACAATACATGTTTATTATTTCACAGTTTATAAGGGTCAAGATTTCAGGCATAGCTTAGACGGATCCTTTGCTCCACGTCTGTTGCAGAGCTGTAGTCAAGGAGTTAGCCGGGGCTGGGGTTTCATCTCTAGCCTTGAGTGGGAAAGAATCTGCTTCCAAGCGCATGTGATTGTTGGCAAGATTCAGTTTTTATTGGCCAGAGGCTGCTCTTAGGAGGCCCTTGCTCTGTGGGCCTCTCCAACATGGTAATTTGTTTCATCAAAGCCAGCACGGGAGTGAGTATATAGCAGATGAAAGGCACAGTTTCGTGTAGCCCAGTCCTGGGAAGGACATCCCATGACTTTTACCGTATTCTTTTGGTTAGAAGCAAGTTCCTAGGGATTACAGAGGGCATGAATGCCGGAAGGTAGGGATCATTTGGGGCCATCTTTGAATTTACCTGCCAGAGACATTGTCTTATAAGCACAATGCCATTGTGTTACCTAATAGAGGTAGCAGTAATTCCTTAATAATACCTAATACCCAGTGCATATTCAAGTTTCTCTGTTGAAAAATGCCTTTTTGTAGTTTGAATCAGGATCCAAACACTTACTGTATTTGTTATGTTCCTTTAAAATTCTTTTCATCAAGAACAGTCATACCATCCTCCCATTTTTCTTCCATCCATTGGTTTGTTGTTGAAGAAACCAGGTCATGTGTCCTGAAGAGGCTCACACGTTCTGCATATGTCTACTTGCTTCTTTGTAGTGGCATTTGACCAATTCCTCTGTCATACTTTGTGTGGACTGAGTCAGATGGAGAGACTTGTTCGGATTTTGGATCTTTTTTTTTTTTGAAGACTGTTCCCTAGGTGGTGCCATGTACTTTGTATTGTGTCATTTCAGGAGACACCAAGTCTGGGGTGACAACTTGATTCCTTTCTCATAAGGTTGCTCATCCACCTTTCATTAATGCTTTTAATATCCAAAGATAATCAGTGTTAGAATAAGCTATCTCATTAAAGGTATCAAAATTGGATTTTTCTAATGCTGTCATTCCTTTCACATTTATTAACTGAAATTTTTCTGTATAGAATTCTCCCTCATCCATTAGAGCTTTTTGGTTACTCTGAAATACAGTTTTACTGGAAAAGCAAGGTAAACGCTTAATTCTTTCCTTTCAATGACCAATTTTTAGAGTAATGAGTTGACTTATACCCACCAGGTGTCAAATTGTTTCCTTTTTAAAAAGAAAAGCATTTATGCACATTAGGCTATTTATATATTCATTGTGTCTTTAAAAATCTCACCAGTCATTCTTTCTGATGCCAGATTGTTCCGTCTTTGGCAAGTGGGAGTCCCTTCAGGCTTGCTCCAGTGTTCCTTTGACATGACCTTGTTAGCCTTTTATTTTTTAGCTGTTTAGAATAGCAAGATGTCCTTTATCTATCGTGTCCTGTTGGGAGAATGATGTTTAGAATTCACAGTTGGAAAGTAGGAACGTTTCTTGCTACTGTATTGTCATTTCTTTTAAAGCCTTTTAGGGGACATAGCTAGGAAATAAACATTTTTTTAAGAGAAAAGTATACCTTGAGTTCATACTGCTATTTCCAGTTCAAATTTGATTTATGGGATTGCATCTTCTATGATTTTACAATTCTATTACTTTTTTCTTATTTCATCCTTATTTTATTGAGTTTTTCAATCCATGAACACAATATATCTTTCTATTTATTTAGGTTGTCTTGGATTTCATTCATCAGCATTTTGTATTTTTAGGATAAAGAGCCTCCTGTGTATGTTTTGTTCTGTTTATTTCATTTCTTTTGAAGCAGTTCTAAATGGTTTTGTGTTTTTAAATTTGGGGTTCCATTTGTTCATTTTTAATGTATAGAAAAGCTGTTGATTGTTGCACGTTGAATAATTGTAGGCTCCTCGCCTTGCTGATCTGTAAATTTTCACAATAATAGTAAGAAATCTGGATCAAACCACTTGCCAAGTCTTTATTCAGTTGTTCAACCCCAGTGTACCTGTAGCAAGCAGCATCAGAATTGTTAGTCTGTGTCCTGTGGGACTCTGTTGACTAGAGTTAGGCACTCATGCAGTTCCTTTGCTTTTCGTCTTACAGACTCCATTCATTTACAGAGTTACTCAGGGCAGCACCTTTCCCATCGCCTTTAGTGAGATTGTTTCATACATTTGTAACACAGTTAGAGTCTTTTGTCACATTCTTTCCTGAAGCCCCTCATTTCCTAATTTTTTTTTTAATTTGCATGCATGAGGTTTACACCGTGTTGTAAAGTTCTGTAGGTTTGACAAATGCATAATGTTATATATCCGCTAAAAATTCTCTGTTCTATTTACTTTTCCCTTCTCCTCCTGAACCTTTGGCAAACACTGATCTTTTTACTGTTTATAATTTTGTCATTTCCAGATTATCATATAATTTATTTTCATTTAGCAGTATTCATTTAAGATTCCTGTATGTCTTTTTGTGGTTTGGTGGTGCATTTATTTTTATCTATGAATCGTATTTTGTTGTGTGGATGTATGACAGTTTGTCCATTAATCTAATGAAGAACGTGTTGATTCTTTCAGTTTGGGGCAGTTCGGAGTAAACGCTGCTATAAACATCCATGTGAAGGTTTTGGTTGGGACATAAGTTTCCAACTTAATTGGGGAAATACCTACGAGTGTGATTGCTGGATTGTATGGCAAGATTATGTTTAGCTTTGTAGGAAACTGCCAAATTATTTTCCAAGGTCACATTACACCATTTGGGGTTTCAGCCAGCAATGAATGGGAGTTCCTGTTGCCTTGCATCCTTAATGGTATTTGGTGTCATAAGTTTTTCTTTGTTTGTTTGTTTTAATTTTAGCCACTGTAATAGGTGTGTAGTGGTATCTCATTGCTGTTTTTACAATTCCCTAATGACATGTGATATGGAGCATCTTTTCGTGTTTATTTTCCATCTACTATATCTTCTTAGATGGGGGGAGTATTCACGTCTTTTGTTCATTTTAAAATTGGTTTGTTTTCTTTTGAGTCTTAAGAGTCCTTTGTGTATTTTTGATACAGGCCTTTATCATATATGTGTTTTGCAAATATTTTCTCCCCATCTTTGGATTGTCATTTCATTCTCTTAACAGTGTCTTTTGCAGAGCAGAAGTTTTTAATTTTAATAAAGTCCAACTTATCAATTTTTTTCTTGCATGGATTGTGCCCTTGGTGCTATATTTAAAAAGTCATTATCAAACCCAAGTCACATAGATTTTCTTCTGTATTATCTTCTGGGAGTTTTTTTTTTTTTTCTTTAATGTTTATTGGGGTGACAATTGGGAGTTTTATACTTCTGTGTTTTACATTTAGGTCTAAGATTGATTTTCGAGTTAAGTTTGTGAAAGGTCTAAGGTTTTGTTTTTGTTTTTAATCATGTAGATGCCCTGCTGGTGCAGCACCTTGTGTTGAAAGGACTGTCTTTTCTTTATTGAATTGCCTTTGCTCTTTTGCCTAAGATCACTTGACTTTGTGTGGGGGTCTACTTCTGGGCTCTAGTCTGTTCCGTTGATCTGTGTATCTATTCTTTCACTGTTACCACACTGACTTGATTCACTGTAGCTCTTAGTAAGTCTTGAAGGCAGGTAATGTCAGTCCTCCAACTTTGCTTCTTCAATATTGTGTTGGCTATGCTGCGTCTTTTGTCTTTCCATATAAACTTTAGAATTGGTTTGTCGACATTCACAAAATAGCTTTCTGGGATTTGTTTGGGATTGGGTAGAATGTATAGATCAAGTTGGGAAGAACTGGTTATCTTAATATTGGGCCCTATATCCATGAACATGGAATATCTCTCCATTATTTATTTAGATTTTCTTTTATTAGAGGTTGTAGTTTTCCTTATATAGATCTTGTACATATTTTGTTAGATTTATTCGTAAGTACTTTATTTTTTTAGGTGCTAATATAAATGATACTGTGTTTTTACTTTCACATTCCAGTTCTTTGCTGGTATGTAGGAAAGCAGTGATCTTTGTATATTAACTTTTTATCTTGCAACCTTGCTAATCACTTACTATGATTAGATGGGTATTTTTGTTGTCGTTGATTCTTTGGGATTTTCTTTACAATCATGTCATCTGTGAACAATGTCAGTTTCCTTTCTTTTCAATCTGTATTACCTTTTATTTCTTTTTTTAGTCTTATCGCATTGGCTAGAACTTTATGATGTTGAGTAGGAGTGCTTTGTTCCTAATATTAGGGGGAAAGCGACTAATTTCTCACTTTTATGTTTGCTGAAATGTTTTATAGATGTGCTTTATCAATTTGAGGAAGGTCCCTTCTACTTCTAGTGTACTGAGATTTTAAAGTATGAATGGGTGTTGGATTTTGTGAAATGCTTTTGTCTGCATCTATTGATATCATATGGCTTTTCTTTTTTAGCCTGTTGATGTGTTGGACTTCATTAATTGATTTTTGAATGTTGAACTAGCCTTGTATATATGGAATAAGTCTCATTTTATTGTCGTGTGTGATTATTTTTAACATTGTTAGATTTTATTAGCTAATATTTTTGCATCTATATTCATAAAAGATACAGGGCTTGAGTTTTTCTTTCTTGTAATGTCTTTATCTGGTTTTGGTATTTGAGTAATGCTGGGCTCAGAAAGAGTTAGGAAGTGTTTCTTATACTTGCGTTTCTGGAAGAAAATGAGAGAATTGGTATCATTGTTCTCTTTAAATGTTTGGTGAAACTCAGCAGTGAAACCATCTGTGCCTGGTATTTTCTTTGTTGGAAGATTATTAATTATTGATTCAATTTCGTGAAGAGTTACTTGACTATTTAGAAGATCTATTTCTCCTTGAATGTTGGTAATTTATGTCATTTAAGGAGTTGGTCCATTTCATCTTTTACAGTTTTGTGGAAATAGAATCATTTATTTTATTATTCTTTTACTATCCAGTGATCAGTAGCAATGACCCTTCTTTCATTTCTGATATTAGTAGTTTGTGTCTTCTTCTTTTTTCATAGCTAGAAGTTTGTCAGTTTTATTTATTTATTTTCAAACATCCAGCTTTTGGTTTCATTGATTCTCTTTTCATTTCCTGTTTTTAGTTTAATTGATTTTTGCTTTTTTATGATTTGTTTTCTTTGGTTGCTTTATGCTTGAATTGCTCTTCTTTTTTCTCTTGTTTCCCAAGGTAGAAGCTTAGGTGGTAGATTTTAGATCTTCTTTTCTAAAAAGTTGTGCATTCTATGCTATAAGTTTCCTTCTAAGCTTTGCTCTGGTTGTTTCACTCAAATTTTGATATTTTATTTTCATTTTTCTTTAGTTCAGTGTATTTTAAAATTTATATTTAGACTTGACTCATGCATTACTTAGAAGTATGTTGTTTAATCTACATATTTTAGGATTTTCTACTTTCTGTTACTGATTTCTAGTTTAATTCCGTTGTGGTCTGAGAGCATATTTTGTATGATTTTCTATTCTTTTACATTTATTAGCATGTGTTTTATGGTCTGTCTTGGTGAATGTACCTTTGTGAGCTTGAGAAGCTTGTGTATTTTGCTGTGTTGGATGAAATATTCTATAAATGTTAATTAGATCTAGTTGATTGATGGTGCTGTTCAATTCAACTGTATCCTTCCTGAGTTTCTGCCTACTGGATCTGTCATTTACTGATAGAGGGATGTTGGTGTCATCAATTATGATAGTCAGTTTGTCTGTTTCTTCTTGCAGTTCTGTCAGTTTTCCCTTGGGTATTTTGACACTCTTTTTTGGAGTGCAGACACATTAAAGATTGTTATGTCTTTTTGGAGAATTGACACTTTTTTCTTTATTTAATGTCCTTCTTTATCCCTGATGATTTTCCCTACTATTAAGTCCTTTGCCTATTATTAATAATATAGCTACTCCAGCTATTCTTTTGAAAGCATGGTACAATCTTATTTATTTCTTCACTTTTCATATATCTGTGCCTTTATATTTATAATGGGTTTCTTCTAGACAACATATGTGGGTCTTTTTTTGTTTTTGTTTTTTTAATCCACTCTGACAGTCCCTTTCAATTGGTTTATTTAGACCATTTCTTTTAAACATGTTTTTAGTGCTGATCCTAAAGTTTGCAAAATATATTTGCAACTAATCTAATACAGCTTTAAATAACAGTATACCACTTCATAGGTACTTCAGGTACATTATACCAGAGTATTTCTAATTCCTTCCTCCCATTCCTTTTAACATTGCTTTCATTTTTACTTTTCCATATGCTATAATCACCGAATATGTTGTTACCATTATTACTTTGAACACTTATCTGTTAGCTCAGTTAAGAATAAGAAAATGCAAGTTTTTATTTTATCTCCATTTAGTCTTTCTCTGGCCCTTTTTATGTAGATATAAATTTCTCACATACATCATTTTCCTTAAAAGAACTCTAATATTTTTGCAAAGCAGAGGTATTGGTTTATATATTTTTCCTTCACCTTTGGAGGATAATTTCACTGGATACAGAATTGTAGGTTGGTGGTTTTCTTTTTTCAACACTTTCAAGTATTTCATTTTACCCTTTTCTTGATTGTATGGTTTCTGGTGAGAAGTCCAAAGAAATTCTTATCCTCGTTCTTGTATAGGTAAGTGAGTTCTTTCTGCTGGCTTCACTCAAGATGTTTTTTTTCTCTCTTTTTATTTATTTATTTATTTTTTTATGACTATGCCTTTGTATAGATCTTTTGGTATTTATCCTGCTTGGTTATCTCTGAGCTTCATGGATCTGTGGTTTGGTGTCTGTCATTAATTTTGGAAAATTTTCAGCTCTTATTACCTTTTTGGTTAAAAATTTTGTTAAATATTTCTTTTGCTCCTTACTCTGTTCTCATTCTGTTACTAAAATTATGCCAGTATTATAACTGTAATTTTCTCAAAGTTCTTTGACATTCTTTTCTTGGAACATTTTTTTTCTCTTTTATTTTGGGAACTTATGCTGACATATCTTCCAACTCACTGATTCCTTGGTACATTACCCATCTGTCTTGCATGTTGTCTACTTTTTCCATTAGTGCCCTTAAGCTATTAATGATAGTTATTTTAAGTTCCCTATCTCTGATTATTCCAAAATCTGTGTCATATTTGAGTCTGGTTCAAAAGCTTGCTTTGTCTCTGCAGACTTTTTTCTTGGTTTTCAGCATGCTTTTTCAGATTTTTTGTTGGAACCCACTAGGATGTATTAGGGAATAGGAACTGACTTAATGAGGCCTTTTAGTTTGAGGTTTTAAGTTCATCAGGTTAGAAGTTGGTCTGTTCAATGTTTGATGAAGCCCTAGGTGCCAGAGGCTTCATTTTCCTCTGTCGTCCTTGTTCTCTTCTCTCCCCGGTTTTTTTGGTGGGGTTCCCGAAGAACTTCTTAAATAGAGTTTATGTCTTATAGCTCTCTCAGTTGTAATTTGCTGTCATTACTCCTGTTATGGTGGTTAGGTGTAAGGGCGGAGACGCATTCTCTAATCTTAATTTAAATACAGTACCAGTTTTTACTGGGTCTGAGTCGTGCAGTCTTACTTTCTGAAGTGTTTCTTAGCCTTTCTTTTTCTTCCCTTATGTTAGAAAGAAAGGCTAGAGGTGGCTGGAGTTGGCTACTTGCCCTTTTCCAGGAAGGGTAAGGCTCTGGTAAAGTATTTGCCTTTAAGGGTGGCCTTCGTTATGAAGAACACTGGGGGTATTTTTAAATGGTTGCTTTTCCCTTACTCTCAGGTAGGCATTTTTCTCTCCTCTTACTGAGAATAAAACCCATAAAAGTGTGGGGGACCCTTGAAACTAATCTCACAGGAGTTTGTAACTCTTAAGCTAGTCCACATTCAGTATCCAGTAATGAAATTTGTCAAAAGGACCATTTAATTGTTCCTACCATTTATTGGCTCCAGTGGCTTCTGTTTCAGGTAAGCTGATTTCTGTCTTTGTCTGTCTCCATAAATTACAGGTGGTGGTTTCTCCAGTAATTTTCAGCTCTTTGAGGGATCGATTCCTCAGCTCTTTGAGGGATCGGAGAAAAGTCATTGATTTTCAGTATGTTCAGCTTTTATCTTGTCTAGATGGGAGTGATACACAACTTCCAAGCTTTTAGATTTTGGAGCTGAATATGGAAGTCCCTGTGCAAAGTCCCTTTTAAAAAGCTTTCCTTTTAGAAGTTGTATTGGCTAATAACCTTAATTTAATAGTAGTGGTGATAATGGGAATCTTTGCCCTTCATTTTGCAGAAATGCTTCTAGTGTTTAACTGTTGCATAAGGTACTGGCTTTTGGTCATCATATACAGAGGATGCCAAAAAAATGTATACATATTTTAAGAAAGGAAAAAAACTATTAAAATTATGCTGATGGTAACCACTTTGAGCACACCTTGTAATCGCATAAGTCAAACGTGACTTGTATTTATCTTTTGTTATCAGTACATATTGAATATTACAATGTTAGTACAGTTTTCCTTTCTTAAAGTGTGTATACATTTTTTTGGCTACGTGTGTGTGTATATATATATATGAATTACATGCATGCATGTATATGTAATGTTAAATACCAACTTTTTTTTTTTAATTGTTTTTGTCCTCATTGAGCATTAAACTTTGTCAAATGCTTTTGGGGGTCATGTATTAAAATGATTAAATATTCTTTCTCTTTAGAAATGTTACTATGATAAATTATGTTAATGAGCCAAGTAATGAACCACTCTTGTATTTTTGGAATAATCCATACTAGGTCTTAAACTTTTTCTTCAATGCTGTAGTTTTTTGTTTTCTAGCACTTTTAATTGGATTTTCATATGAGATTTTTTTGTATCAGTATAAATGAAGTTGATTTGTAATATTCTGTATTTCTATTACCAGTCCATCAGGTTTGGTACCAGGTTTTATGCTAGCTTCACTAAAGCGTGCCTTTATCTTTTTTCTATGTTGTTGAATAGTTTAATATTGGGATTATCTATTCTTTTTAAATGTTTTGATTTTCTTACTGGGACCAGCTGTACCTGGTGTTTTTTTATGGTTTTCTAATAACTTTCTCTTTTGTTCCTATGGAAATTTCTTTATTTAGAGTTTCTATGTCTATTGGTACAGTGTTTTCCCCAGAGAGTTACAGGTTTCATCTAAGTTTTCAAATTTATCTCCGTAGATGTGACACATTTTAAGGACTCAGGAGCCACATGTGTGTCTGGCCATCATATTGGAAAGTTCCACTGGAAAGTGCCACATTGCTATTAGCATTTTTTTTTGTAGAAATTTTGCAATCTGCTTTGTATTTCTCCTTTGACCCAAGAATTTTTATAGAATTGTTTTTTACTTTTTTGATTTTGGGGTTTTATTTTGAATTTTGGTGCTTTTTTTATTTTGTTAGTAATATCCAGCATTAATGCGCATCGTAGACTGTAGCAACTTATTATAAAGTACTCTTTTATTCTTGCTTAAGGCTAGAAATTTCATAATATCTAAAATCAAAATTTTAACCTTGCTTTATTATTATTTGTATTTGTCTGGTCTGTCTTTGCTTTTTTTTTTAATATATAATTTGTGAAATTACCTCATTTTATTTGTCTCTTGTATCCATCACAGAATTGGATTTTTGCCTTAGCTAATCTAAAAATTAAAAAAGAATTGTGTTAAACCTATTTATGATTATC
This sequence comes from Rhinolophus sinicus, assembly GCF_036562045.2. Taxonomy (NCBI): domain Eukaryota; kingdom Metazoa; phylum Chordata; class Mammalia; order Chiroptera; family Rhinolophidae; genus Rhinolophus; species Rhinolophus sinicus. The sequence goes on along the minus strand of NC_133760.1, from coordinate 65,482,290 downwards.
AGTGTGTTTGATCTTTAATGTTTTGTGACATTTTATGTACACACATACACATAAAATCTTTCACTATGTCTTTTTCTTATTCAGGTAAGTTCCTTTTGGCATTTAGGATGGTTTGTGTGTATGTCTGTGTTTCGGTTTTGGTTTTCTGTTTCTCTTCAATCCTGTCCCTCTAATGTAACACTAGACACTTCTTCCCTCCCTGTCTCCTTGCATCTAATTTTGTGATGTTCTGTTCCTTCTACAAGTAAATATTTGTGAGATAGGTAGTAAGTCTGTTCTGACTTTCACTTATTCTCTCCATTCTTCTCCAGTTTGATAGACCTGGTTTTTTCCTACATTGTTGCAGAACACATTTACATACTGGAATGTCATCCTTCATGGTTAGTTTTAGTTCTGTAGTGAAATGTCTTTAGTTTATATGACTAGGTTTTATCCTAATATTTTCAAATCATTTCTTGGATATGTGTAGTTCTTTAATAGTTTTAGACTATGAAGTCATAGACTCACATTTTTTTGTGCTTAAGTGTCTTGAAATTTTTTGTTTTATTGTATTTGGGTATGAAACATGCATTTGTAAAGTTTCTTAACACTATGATTTTCTTTTTCTTGTAAGTGACTTGGTCTTTTTTCCTGGATACTTAAATAACTTTTTAAAAAAGTCTTTAAAGTCTAATAGTTTATACTGGGAATATTCTAGGTTGAATTTCTATAATATACCATGTATCATCCTTTCATTGTATAGATTCAGGTCTTATTTTAGGAAGATTTGCTTGCAACGTAGTTTGAAATACTTCTCTGGTTCCAATTATATATTTACTGTATCACCTACTTACTGTTGCTTTCTTTTGTGTCTGTTAATTATTTTCACTCATCTTCTAACCTTTTTTTGGTTGTTTTTTTTGGGGGGAAGGTGAGGAGTCTGTTCCTTTTTGTGTTCTTTCTCATTTAGTCTGTTTCTGAAAACTATTCTCCCTGATATGTGAGTCTTGATAGCTTTCCTGTCTTATAGTCATAATATTTCTGAGTTGTAATTTTGATTTATTGCTGCTTAAAAATGCCTCAACTATTTTCTTAATTTCTTTTAGTTCACTTTGAAATAATATTAATTTTTTGTGTGTGTGGCCACATTTTTCTCACAGTTTTATTATCTGTTAGAATGTTGTTTGTTTCACATTTAATATTTTTCCTATAGTATCTTAGTGTAAGCTTTCATATTAGTTTCTAGTGTTAAACTAGTAGGTTTAGAAGGAAGAACTGCTGTAGGCAGTAGAGGTGAATAGTGAATAGGCCAGTGTAGTTTTTGAGCTTTGTGGCTCAAGGCCTCTCCTTTGTGAAATATGAAAATTTGGACTTTTACGACTGTTAAAGGCTTTTGGCCTTCGTGTGTGTGTGTGTGTGTGTGTTTTCCAGGTATTTTGCTTTCTGAAGAGGCACCTTTAAATGTATTTTGCTGCTGTACTTTTTGACGTCTGTCACACTGCTTGGACCTATGCCCACTGAAAATATGAATCTTATCTCTCCTGGAGGTTGTCATTCTTTATCTGTTGCTTAATTTATTTTTTGTTCCCTGCATTTTCTCTTCAGGGTGCGTTTCTGTCTTTCTAAAAGTAAGAGAACACTGTAGTAGTTCTGAAAGCCTTTTAGAGTTTAGCATCAGCATTTTTTAAATGTTCTCAGGCTCCTTTAGAGACGTCCTGCCTTCTTTGCATTTACTTTATCGTGGGGCCTGGGAGGACATTATCTGACTTCACCCAGTTCTCAGATTTCGTTGGTCAGATTATTTCCAGTTGCCAGGAATTTGAACTTATTGGTTCTTTTGTGAAGATTCGACTTTTCCTTCATTTTTACATGAGTGCCTCCTTCTAAATAGCATAATTAGCATTTTTTCCAGAGGTTTTTTTTCCTTTTTGACCGTTCCAAGTAAAAGAACTCCTCTGCCCTATCTCAGCCCCCGTTTCTTTTGTAGCACTTATCAGTCTATAATTATCTTGTTTACAGCTTTATTTTCTGCTGCTTCTCATTTGAACATTAGCATCGCAAGTGTGGATCCTTTCTTTCTTATATACCACTGTATTCCTTGGGCCTACCACAGTGTGTGGCATGTAGGGCTCGGTAAATATTTGTTGAATAAGTGCTTTTTCATTTTATGGTAGGGCCCCTTTCCCACTATGCTCCTGTGTAAAAATTGGGATATGTGTGGAAGTGAGTCTAAACCTCTACAGTATGTACAAATATAAGTGATTTTTGGAAAAGCTATAACTGTTAATAGTATACTCTTTAACTCTCTACAGCCGGGAATATTCAAAATTGCTTTCAGTTGATTTCTGTTTTACATTTTGAATTACATTTTTTTATTGTATACTTTTTTGTGTATCTCCTAAGTTTTATGCTCTGTACATTTATTATTTATTTAAAAAGAGATCATAGTCCCCTTGGCCGCAGGTCCCCATTCTTGTACTGTTAGGGTGTTACTCCAATGGAGTGTTCACACATAATGGAGCTCTTTTATAATCAATCGTGTATTGTTATTGACTGCTGTGTAGGAGGATTTTACATGATAACTTGAATGAAGGATGTGAAGGCTTTTCATAGGATTGTAGAATGTTAACATGGCCTTGTGGATGGTGTTTCATAGCGTCGTTCAATGCAGCTGCCCTGATTAGAGCTGGAAGAAACTTGAGGCCAAGGAGTTTACCATTCTCTTTACAGTGCCGATGAAAAAATGAAAGCCAAAGAGATTATGTGATGTGCTTAAGGTTATCCAACCAATTAGTGGCCAAGCTTCAAGGCCTTGCGATTCTAGGCAAAGTTGATATCTTCTAGATCTGTTGTATCACATCATTTAACAAAAGGGCACGGGTTTTAGTAGGGTTTTTGTAAACTACAAAAAGGAAAATTTTCCAGAGTTGAATCCTGCACTCATATAAATATTCGCTTGACTGGCTTTTGCACATCAGAATTAGAGGTACCTTTTGGGTGTCCAAACTCTCGATGTAAAATCGATTGGGTTTTACTGATAATATCTTGAGCATTGATGAGCAGAAAAAAAATGTTACATGCTCCACATTTTTTTGCCCAACTGCTGCTTTTTATATATTTTTTGAGTATTAAGAATAGCAATTTAAAAGGTATTGTCAAGCAGGCTTAGGGTTTGAGCATGTTTAATCAAAAAATTATTTTAATTTGCTGATTTGAATTGAACCCAAAATGTCCCATAAATTATCTTCTTACAGTGAATTTTAATAGTTTGTTTCTGACATTTAATTGGTAGATACATATATAGTACATTTAAAAAATGCCAAATAGAGACATATAACTTAGAAAAAGTTGTATTCCATGTTTTAATTGCCCATGTGTTTCACTATAAATTTTTATCGTCTTAATAGAAGAATTTAATTACTCACAGCCTTACCTTTGTAGTCTGTGTCTAATAAGAGACATTACTGTGGTCCATTTTTATTACCTTCAGTTTCCATCCTGCATTGGCAGCAGTGAAAGTGTACATTTTAAAATTAAATTAACCCTGATAAAAATAGAAAGCCAGGGGGTGACCAGTTAGCTCAGTTGGTTAGAGTGCAGTGCTGATAACACCAAGGTTGCCAGTTTGATCCCCGCATGGGCCACTGTGAGCTGTGCCCTCCTTTAAAAAAAAAAAGGAAAGGCCATTTTGATCCTCAATCCATCTCCCTTATCGGTTCTTCTTGACCAGTTCTCAGTTGTTATTTGCATTTTAAATATAATTTAAAATGGCAGATATTTAACTTTAATAGATTGATCTTCCTTATTATTTTTAAATTTTTATTTATTTTTTTTAGACTTGAGCTGGCCTCTTTATCAATCTTCTTTATTATTGAATCATATAGTTCTATACTGAATTGTGCCTTCCATAACTTGTTTTGCTTGTCATTTATTTTTCTAGACAATAATAAAAATATTTAAATTACTCACGGAATACCTAGAAGGGTGTTGTGGTTGTATTCTTTTGGTTTCTAGAAACAGAGACTCCTGGCAGCAGCAACTCAAAGCCATCAATTCTATTTTTTTGTTGTTCTCTGAAGTCTCTTCTATTTTATGTCTACAACATTCTTATTTTTGTATTGTTTTTCTTGTATTTCTTAATCTGTATGTCTTTTCTGTTTCATTGGTTCTGTTTACTTACACATTTTTCTGTCTTATAATTTTATATTCATACTGGCCCATCCCATTTCCTATCATAGGTCGCCAGCCAGCTTAGGTAGTTGTCATTGAGGTAATTGTAAGGCAAAGTCACAGGTACAAAAACATCGCTGCCTACGATTGCTCCAGTAGCAGAGGCTGAAGATGGAATATTTCTCCTTTTAGGAACCAGAGATAGTGAACGGGTATTGTGATTGACATATGAGAGGTTAACACCTCTTGCTTAGTCCTGAGAATTAGAAGGAAAGGCTGTATCAGTAGTGATGGTATGCTTTATAGGTCTTTGGGAAATATTCAAGGAAGGATATAAAGCAGAACTTGTTTTTTAGAATGCTCCATAGTGGTTCTGTTGGTGAAGGGCTAATGTTAATAGTTATTGCCCTAAACTAGTTCCTCAGTTGTCTTGCAGGAGAGTGGAAATGGATTGAGGGGAGAAATATCTCAGAGGGAGTTAAAGACAATCTGCAGTTGACTTGAAGCTTTGAGAGGCGATCTGTCACTTAAAATTTTAAAGAGGCAATAAGTCTTTGTTAGTTGCTTCTCCACACCTCTTACGTCTTTAAAAAGAAGGAAAAGAGTCTGATGTAATCATCTGATGATAATGTCAGTTTACCATAAATATGGAAAGTTTGTTGTTTGAGTTTCTTCACATATTTACTGTGATTTTTGCTTTATTTTTGCTTGATTCGTTAAGACTCACAACTTATAATATCAGCATAGTTTGAAAACTATTACTGTATAATTATTGTTTTCACTCAGTTAATACTTTTTGCTTTAAATTCCCCCTAATTTTACAAAATCTGTATCTGCCTGTATATCTTTTATCTGTCATGAATCACTTTGTTATTGTGTAATGTGCCTTCCTGTAAATAGTGATGTTTCTACTATTCACCTAATCCAAATGATATCCTATTCTGTTATTTTAGGGCACTTACAAGTATGACTGTAATAGATGCTTGGTGTTAATATTGTCATTTTATTTTAAATTTTCTGTTTTTAATGTTTCCTGCTTTTATTTAATCTTTTATTTCCTGTTTTTTGCTATATGTTCTTTTTGTTGTTGGTATTCTGTCTCAAATACTTTAGAAAGTATATAGTATATTTTTACTTTAATCTTGCTTAATTCTAAACTTTAAATAGTATTCTTAAAACTCTTTTCTTGCTACTAAGTTCAGAAGCATTATTCCTAGGTGCTATGGAAGATGATGGAATTAGCTCACTTACATGTCATCTGATTTTCCCCTGCCCAGATTTATTATACTTTTGTGATGTTTGTGGTACCATAGTTATATATTAGGTTTTCTTTCAAGCTTTATAACATTCATACTAGTCATTTTTTTTATCCTAGTTTTTTAGTTTTAGCTTTTAACCATACTGCCATCTTTTCATACATAGTATTTTGTTCTGTTTTGTAATTCATTATTTTAAAAACACCTTTTTCTCTGATTATGAAAGTAACGTGTGACAAGTCTAGAAAATATAAAAAGTACACACAGGAAAAGAAGTCACTGTAATCTTACCATTGAGAGCTACATTAACAATTAAGTATATGTTCTTTGTTTTTTCTCCCCATGAATGAACATTATTATTACATACAACACTGTAAATATACTAAAATTTCTTGTACCTTGTATTTGTTCTTGTGTTTTGTAATTATGACATAAAATTTCTTGTACCATAATGTTAAAAAGTAAATGCTAAAATTCCTTTATAATGCAAAAAACTGTAGCAAATTAGAAATCTTTTTTTGATTAAACATGCTTAAACCGTAAGCCTGCTTGACAATACTTTTTAAATTGCTACTCTTAATACTTAAAATAAATATAAAAAGCAGCACGTGGGCAAAAAAATGTGGAGCAGTTAACATTTTTTTCTGCTAATCAGTACTCAAGATATTATCAGTAAAACCCAGTCAATTTTATATCAAGAATTTGGATACCCAAAAGCTACCTCTAATTTTGTACCAGTAACAAATTTACAATATTTACTATCATAGAAAGCCACGAACTCTTTGTTGTTACAAGTTAGTCGTAAATTCAACAAAACCGATTATCATTGTATTCCAGGGTGTTATTTTGCATACGGATATTGTTATTGATTTCTAGAGTTATGCTTGTAACTCATAAGCATAAAGAAAAGAATTAAGAACATTTATATAGATGCGGAATTAGTACTACCCATGTATAATGCGCATCCTTATTTTTCCCTCACAAATTTGGGCAAAAAAGTACACATTATACATGGCAAAATACAGTATATTTTTTCTTTTCTCAATTGTTTGAAATGCTACTTTTATCATATTTTAAAATCTTATATATACTGGACATTTTCTGTGTTTCTTATTCTGTTTTATTTTATTTTCTTGTTCAAGTTCCAGACATTATGTAACTTTAATAATTTTAGCATCTGGTAGATTATTCCTCTTTTTGCATATTCATGTTAGCTTGGTGTTTTTTTTTAATTAATTGCTATACTTTTCTTTATCTCAGGAATATTTTAGTGGATAAACCAAATGACCAATCTTCAAGGTGGTCTTCAGAGAGCAACTATCCTCCCCAGGTAAGATTATGTGTAGCTCCTGATAACATTTAGAAGTCAGAATTTAAGCAGACACTTAACTGGTATGTTATCTGGAATCCGTTAACAGTTTATTCAGTCTTTGAAATTGTGAGGTAACTTTTTATTTTCTCTTTTTTTGTTTCAATTTCTGAACAATTTTTATTTCATAGACAAATGCAGTATGGGATATGATGAAACAGGCTTTTTATTAATGTCCACTGGAACATTTGAAATCTAACTTATAGGGTGCCCGGATGGCTCAGTTGGTTAGAGTGCTAGCTCTTAACAACAGGGTTGCCGGTTCGATTCCTTCATGGGCCAGTGAGCTGTGCCCTCCACAACTAATAGATTGAAGACAACCAGCTGCTGCTGAGCTTCCGGAGGGGCAGCCGGATGGCTCAGTTTGTTAGAGCGCAAGCTCTCAACAACAAGGTTGCTGGTTCAATTCCTGCATGGGATGGTGGGCTCTGCCCCCTGCAACTAAAGATTGAAAACGATGACTGGACTTGGAGCTGAGCTGTGCCCTCCACAACTAGATTGAAGGACAACGACTTGGAGCTGATGGGCCGTGGAGAAACACAGTGTTCCCCAATATTCCCCAAGAAAAATTTAAAAAAAAAATCTAATCAATACTTTTTCTGGATTACTAATGATGCAAAATTAAGTTTCTTGATACCATTTGAGGAAAATTTTAACTAAAATGAAATAGTTTTAAGTGCTGTTACCGTTTTGAGCAGTAACCGGTTGAAGCGATGATCTGAGCAGAGGTTGTAACATCTACTGCACTGAAACTCAGGTCATTCTGTGTATGTTTAAGGAAATACTAGTAAGTTGACTTTTGACTCAGTGACTCAGTGGCTCGCTTTTAGGGAACATAAACTTAATATACTTTATTATTTTACTAATGTAGGATATTTAGATGATGTCAGGACCATGAGCTAAATTCGTTCCTTGACAAGTGGTGTCTGAGGTCATCTGAATTTAAAAATCGCCATTCTCTCAGTTACATACTTTCAGCATTAATTAACACTTATTATGACCATATCCTTGAGGAAATTAATGCTCTGATGGGCAAAGCAGATAAATAAAACTTAACTTTATATTTTTTTTATTCCAGTGTAATTCTTAGAAATGTAGTCTCTGTACTTATAGTTCCTCTTATAATGGTTTTTTACTCTTTGCATACCTTTTGGATCACCTGATGTTTAAATGTTCATTGTAAAATATATGTCCAAAGACTATACAAGTATATTGACAACTTAACATATACAATATGAGTAATAATAAAAGAAACACCTGTTTACTCATCAACCATCTTTAGAAATGGAAAACAACCACAACCTTTTGAGGCCTCCCATGAACCCCATCTAATGTCTGTCCTCTAACCCCATCCCAGTAACTATTATTCCATATTTTGTTGCTCATTTTCTCAGTGTTAGCTATGTATATGTTTGTAAATATCCTATGATTTAAATTTTGTCTGGCTCTTATTTTACATAAATATCAAATGAATCATTATAAATCTTCTGTGATTTGCATTTTCTTTTGCTTACAATTATGATATTTATTAATGCTTCTGAGTATAATTGTAGCTTGTTAATTTTCACTATGGTTTTGTATTCCACGGTGAGTATGCCAAAATGTAATTTCTCCATTTGGTAGTTGATAGGCTCTTGGGTTTTTTAACAGTGTTTTGCTATTATGAACAACGTACTATGAACATTCTTGTATGTTGTCGCCTAAGACACATGTACAACAGTTTATTTAGCGTATATACCTTGGAGTAGAATTGCTGGATTACAGGGTATATATATGTTCAACTTCTGTAAGGTAAAAGCAAAGCTGTTTTATAAAATGACTGTATAATTTATACCATCAATGGCAGTGGATGAAGTTACTATGCCTTGTATTGTCCCCATCACTTCCCATGGCTGATATTTAGATTTTGCCAGTCTGCTGGATCTTCCATTGTATTAATAACTCACAGGGGTAGGTTCCTGTGAACCTCTGGTCACATTTTCATCTGCTAGTCAACACCTAACCTTACCTTATATGTGTTTCTTTTTAAAGACCTTATTTTATATATGTTGTTTACTCATTAGCAATGAACTCACAGCCAATAGCACTATAACACATGCCTTCGTGAAGCTTATCTAACACATATTTGTTCCATAAGCCACATCGCAGCCGTCTTGTATTTAGAAACACTAGATAGCACTGCAGCACTATAATTGGGAACCAATTTAGACGGCGAAATCACCAGTAGAAAGCACAAAAATATAAAAAATGTAGCACTAAATAGACTATGTAAAGCATACTTGTTTATAGTATGAGAGCTAAAACAAAAACGTATAGTGTCTCTTATTTGACCGAAGCTGAGAGAGCATGCATCAGGAAACTCAGTTTTTTTTTGGCTGCTCTGTGCATATCTGGGAATGACTGAAAGTGCTGCGAGTATTGCTTTTGGTGTTACAAATTTAAGTGAGTAGGCGAATCCATAAATAATGAGCAACTGTACGGTAACTAACAATTCATTTGCTATCTTGAAGAGGTCTGAGAATCAGAAAGAAAGGAAAAGAGGACTCTGAAAAACCAAAATCATCATGATAAAATTTTAGGTCCTGAGGGCCTTTTCTAGAATCTACTTTGGATATAATCTTACTCTATTTGGTTAATTATTTCTTCAGGTTTCAGAAACTGGAAGCAACTTTGTGCATGGGGTGGGGGACATAGCTATAAAAGATAGGCACATGAGCAGCAAGCTGACAACTGACAGTGTCATGAGGGAGAAGACAGAAAAATGTAAGTAACAAATAGAAATACAAAAGTATAACATTTTAGGGGTCCTTAGTATAAGGATAAATAATATTCTATATTCCAGTGGCCTCTAGGATAGTGTTATTCAGTAAACTTTCTGCAGCGATAAAAATATTCTATAATCTACATTGTAGCTACAGGTGGCTACTGAGCACTTGAAATAAGGCTAGTGCAACTGAGGAAAGCAATTTTTAATTTTATTAAATTTGAATGAGTTTAGATTAAATAGCCCCAGCCGGCTGTGTATTAGATTGCGTGGATCTAAGGCATCAGTTACTAGGGTGCACTGTTTGAGGCTCACAGTGCTTTACTCTGTCAGGAAGAAATTTAAATCACGTTTAGTGTATGCAACTTAAGCGCATAAGGAAGTTAATGGCACAGGTTTTCTAGAGAAGGGTGGAAATCAAACTCAAAACGACCCTTAGCTACTCCTTTTCCCAGAATAAGGACTATATGTGTATACATGGGTGCTAGGATGTGTAGAGTGTTTTGAGAATGGTACCCCAGAGTGAGTGAACCCTAAACATCTCTCTCTGAAGCTCATGTTGGGATATGAGTGGGATTTATATGAGAAATACAAGTATTTTTCTTTTAATATATGTCTGTTATTTTTTCCGATGGGTACTAAATTGTCAGGACATAAATACTTACTAAGTTATTTGGACCTAACTAGTGATTTAGTACATATCCACAGACATACACAGATGTATAATCTGGACTTTTTGAGTTTCATTTCCATACTGCCTAACAGTTTCTTTGCTAGTCCTTCCCATCAGAGTAAATGATAGTCCCAATACCTTGTTATTTAAATCAGAAACTAAATCATCATCCTTGTTACCTCTGTCTCCCCTCCCTATATCCAACTATTACTAAATCCCATCCATTCTTTCTCCAAAATATATGTTAAAACTGCCCAATCGTCTCCTTCTCCACACCATTTTAGTCCTAGTTTCCATCATCTCATATCTGCCTGAGGCTGTAATAGCATTCTAACTGCCAGTTCCTCTTATCCATTCTCCACAAAGCACACTGTGTGTGTGTGTGTGTGTGTGTGTCTCAGTGTGTCATAGCATAGAATGACGTGCATGACGTGGTGACCGCCTACCTCTTCAATCTCAATATATACCATTCTTTACCTTGCTTATTACGAGGCTTCAACCATGCTAGCCTCTTAGCAGTTCCTAGAACTCATTTTGCATAAGCCTTTATGATGGCTGGCTATGTGTAGTAGTTGAATAGTACTCCCTTCCAACCCCCAAAACAAAACAGACCAAAAAAAAAGATATAGAACCTCAGAATGTGACCTTATTTGTAATAAATATCTTAGCGGATATAGTTAAGATAAGGATGTCAAGGTGAGATCATCCTGGATTAAGCTGGACCCTAAATCAAGTGTCATTATTAGACACAGAAAAAGAGAAGACACAGAGACACACAAGGAAGAAGGCCATGCAGAAGTGGAGGCAGAGCTTGGAGTTGTGCTACCACACGCCAGGGACACTTAGGAGCCACTGGCACAGGCAAAGAAGGATCCTCTCCTAGAGCTTTTTGAGAGAACATGGTCCTGCCGACACCTTGGTTTCAGACCTCTGGCCTCCAGAACTGTGAGAGAATATATTTCTGTTGTTTTAAGCCACCAAGTTTGTGGTAATTTGTTAACGGCAGCCTGAGGAAACTAATGCATTTTGTCTCATCCTTTAAGTCTCTGCTCCTCGGAGACACTTTTACTTATAGAACCATCTAAAGCTCTACAGTAAGCCCTGCCATCACCTTCCCCTATCGTGTTTTCCTCCTTTACATCATCCTTATTTCTTATAAACTGTAATTATTTATATGATTAAAAATAATTTTTAAAATTATGTTTCTCACATTGTAAAAATCTCTAGGCTGAAATTGTGAACAAATTTTGAACATTAAAATATTTTTTTTTCATTGCTTAATTCTGTGGCTAAATTAAGAACTGTTGTGCTAGTTCATTGATTTTCTGTGCAGGTGCCCACTCCCCTTTGGGTAAAGACATAGTGGTTCATTATGTTTTATTTTTAAATTAAACCTATATAAACAAAATTAAGGGTTGATGTGTAGGGTCAAAGATTGTTTTTCTAAAACATTCTTTTTTTTTTTCAACTTTTATTTATTTTAAGTGTGTTTTTCCAGGACCCATCAGCTCCAAGTCAAGTAGTTGTTTCAATCTAGTTGTGGAGGGTGCAGCTCACAGGGGCCCATGTAGGGTTCAAACCGGCAACCTTGTTGTTAAGAGCATCACAACTGAGCTGAAACATTCATTTTTAATTAATGTTTTTTTCACAGTTTCTATTACTAAATCTATGGCAGTTATTTCTCCAAATGAAAAATAATGGAAACCTATTTAACCATGGGGCAACACTGTTTAATAGTAACACTACTCAGCATTGATGTTCAAAAGTTGCAAAAATGGAAGTTATAACATTTATTAATAAAGTCATAATTATACATTAAAAATTTTACTGACGATGTATTTCTATCGGACTGTTGTGTTTTATTAAAGATTACAGATTTTATATTTTATTTACGTAACTTTTTAATAAATTCAATTTGGTTATTAATAAAATTATATGCATACAAGCAAATGCTTTCTATAGGATTTAGAGGTGTCATAGGGGGGTGATGGATGGTGTACAGCAGATTGTGTAAAGGCCCATTTTTACTAGTTCCAACCCTATGCCTAACTAACCAGTTGTCCGGGAAAACTGACATTTAAATCAAGACGTGAAAGAATGACTGAAGAGAGAAAGGAATAGAAAGGAATGGGAGGGAGTGTGATTTCATGAGAATGACAGAGATATGAATGTTCCTTTGCCTATCTGTGTAGTCTGTTCTCTAATACACAGTTGTATTCTTAAGAAACTTGGAATTACCAAAAGTTGTATTACCACACCTGTTAATTAGATATGGATAAAAATAATTAATGACTGAAGAATAGCAATCTCAATTTTCCTATGCAATTTCTATAATAAAGGAATTTTAATAGTTCACTATCCACAAAACAATGTGGTATATCACATCAAGAAAACCAAGAATAAAAATCATACAATCATCTCATAGATGTAGAAAAAGTATTTGATGAAATTCAACATCCATTTATGATGAAAACTCTCCGCAAAGTGGGCATAGAAGGAAATTACCTAAACATGGTAAAAGGCTATATGACAGGCCCACAGCTAACATCATACTCAGCGTTTCCTTTAAGATCAGGAACAGGACAAGGATGCCCACTCTCCCCACTGTTACTCAGCATGGTACTGGAAGTCCTCGCCACACCAAGCAGGTACAGAAATAAAACACGTCCAAATGGGACAGGAAGAAGTAAAACTGTCACTATCTGCAGACGACATGATACTGTATGTAGAAAACCCTAAAGAATCCACCAAGACATTAATATAATTAATAAATGAATTCTGTAGCCGGATACAAAATTAATATACAAAAATCCATTGCATCTCTATACACTAATAATGAATGATCAGAAGGAGAAATTTAGAAAATAATCCCCTTTACAATTTTATCAAAAAGAATAAAATACCTAGGAATCTACAAATTCAATTCAGTCCCTATTCAAATATCAATGGCATTCTCAGAACTAGAACAAATAATCCTAAAATATATATGGAATCACAAAATAGCACGAATAGCCAAAGATATCTTGAGAAAGAACAAGGTTCATGTACAGTGTTCAGGTTGGTGTAGTTTCCTGGGAAAAAGTGGTAGTGTTAGGATAGCCTTAATAAAAGAAAGTCTGCCAGTGCAGGATGGACAGGATACATCTTATACGTTCTTCTGTTAACAGTCCAAAATTTTAACTTTTCTTAAAGTTTTCTAATTAGTAATATTTGTTTTACATGGAGGAGGATATAATTTGTTTGTTTCCTTTTTTTAGTACTTGATTCTGAAGCTTGAAAGGCCTGCTATAGTCCAGAATATCACGTTTGGAAAATATGAGAAAACTCACGTCTGCAATTTGAAGAAATTTAAAGTCTTTGGTGGAATGAATGAAGAAAATATGACAGAGTTATTGTCCAGGTGAGTTATTATTATGAGGCCGAAAGAATTTTCTTTTAAGCGACCTGCAGTCTTAGTTTAGTCTCTTTGTAGCTAAATCTGAATGGTTTGATTTTTCTTTCAAGGGAGAAAAGAATATTTGCACTTTTCTGTTTGTAGTGCCTTCTTTTGATATTGTGGCTTAGAGTTAGCCTTTTTTTTTTTTTTTAACTACCAGATACTAGTTAATATTGTTACCAAACATGAAAGAATAAAAAATTTGGTGCTTTTTTTTTAAACTTATTTCAGTCTCATTTTTGAACTGTTAATGACTTCAGAAGTACTTTCAACTTTAATCAAAATCTTTGCTATAATCTTTGCTATAAAAATATAGATTCTATCCAAAACATTAAGTTTGATTCCACTAATCCCGAAATAATATTCTGGGAGTTTACTATAAATTGGAGACTAAAAAGAGAAAAAGTATGTGACTACATCTAGCACAGTATCTACCACCACTTGGAAGGAGCTCAGTAAATTGGAGGTTTAACAACATTGACCACCACGAAAGCAAGTGTTCATGTACCCCATAAATAATGAAAAATCAGATAGCCAATGGAATGGACAAATAAAGCCATGGAGTTTTAGAATATGTTTGTGATGTGGTATGTCCCATTAGAACAGGACTTTATATACATAAATGTTACATTTATACTGTATTTAAATCATGAAAGTATTTCAGGACATAAGGCAACCTGAAGGTAGGTGACCTTCCAATAAATATTTGTATCAGACCTAGTTGTTTATGTAGAGAGGTGATACGGGTTTATTTTTATTTAGGATAAAGTGGATGCTATTAAACCAACAGAGTCAGGTTGTCCTTGAAAAGGAACATTGGCAACTTAATAAGAATTAAATAATTTTTTGACAGATTCTAATATTTGGCTCTGGTTAAGTTGTAAGATACAGGTGTGAATTGTTTTTTAATTTTCTTCTTACTGCTTGAATATTTTATGTTCTGTTCAGCTGTACAGTAAGGACACTAGGTCATCACACATTTTCGTTCTTTAATTAACATTGAACATTTTTCATTAGGAGAATACAATAATAATGCAGTTGATGTGACTGTATAAGTTTTGACCTATATTCTTATGTTCAACTACTTCTTTACATTGTCTTGGTCGTATATTTTGAGCATTGGTTTCACCTTAAAATCTGAGTATGATATTGATCTGCGTTTTAGTGCATTTACTAAATTATGAAGTCAGATTTGGTAACTTTTTGTTTTCCTCTACAGTGGCTTAAAGAATGATTATAACAAAGAAACATTCACCTTAAAGCATAAAATTGATGAACAGATGTTTCCCTGTCGATTCATTAAAATAGGTAAGGTTTTTAGCATTCTGGAAAAGAAATCAGTTTTTTATAACATCAGTTAGGAAACTACAGCCTCTGTGGGCTAAATGAATCTTGCGGGCCCCTTCTTGTTGTTTTTTAAATAAAATTTTATGGGAACACTGCCACTCAGGTTGCTTGCATCATGTCAGCCTTTGTACTACAAAGTCGAATACTTGAAAGAGAGCACACAAGTCCACAAAGCCCTCAATGTTTACTGTTTGAACCTTTACAGAAAACGTTTTCTGGCCCCTGCTTTATAAATCTCTGAGTAAGTGACAGTTATTTCAAGTGGGACCTTTTCTAAATCTTTTCTCATTTGAAAGTTTCTTAGAAGGTTTTATGAAATCTAGTGATTTGATTGCCTGCATTATGTTTTGGAAGGTTTACCAGTTCTAAAGCTATAACATTTTGAAATCAAATACTGTGAATTCCTTAAGGCAGTATGGTTATTTTCTATTCTGTTTTTTTGTATTTATTTTTTTTTTGGTTAAATGTTGGTTAAACACATAAAACTAATTTCATGACCCTAAGTAATAAGTTGCAAAGTAATGTTTGAAAAATATTACACTACCTAAGGCATGTGTTTGTTTATGAAGTGTTTTAGCTTAAGAAAGTATTTGTAATGCCTCTTCAAAATTAGTATTTTTAGAGTTATTTTGGCTTTTTTATAAGATTTATTGTTTTTAGAAAGTAAGAAAGTTAAGGACTCAAATCTTTTAATTTCCATCGATATTGCATACCTTTGAAAATATTATGTTAAAATTGGGGTTAAAATGAATCAGATTTCTCTAAGAATAATAATAAAAGCCAGAATCCCATGTTTTGATTTGGGAGAAAAATTTCTCTTTTGGTACAAGCAGTATACTTCATACTCCTTGTTTGTTATTCTCTCAAGAATTGGCCTGTTCATTTAATTAAGTCAAGTAGTTCTATTAGGCAAAAAGAATATCTGAGGTCTTAATAAAAACTATTTATAGAGGGAAAACTATTTCAATGGTTGGGCCGTCCAGTGTGCTACTTTTTTTTTTTTTTAACTATAGTTTCTGTTATAATAAATAATTGTAAATAAAAATTCATGTCCTATTTTCCTGTGAGAATTTATGAACAAGCACGTTTTTTTGGGGTTTTTTTTGGAGTAAATATAACTCTTGGTTGTTTCTTGTTTTGTACTGAGGAGTATTCTTTCCTCAGCATACAGACCCCTCAGTTCTTCTACACTCGTGTATAGCTTTAACAATTCTATAATCTTATATGTCAAATGTACAAGCAGTAAAAATATATTTTCACATAATACATTAATATTTTACAGTTTTAAACTACTTATTCAACTTTTGTTTTGCTTACTCATGCAAAATAAAATGTTCTCTTGTTTTTTGAAGTTCTTTTTTTAGTACATTTCCTACAGTCATTAGTTTTCTTTGAAGGAAAATACTACTGTTGTTTCTGTAGTTCTTCATCTTCTAGTATTATTCATTAGAAGAAGGATGAATAAAAGATTGTTTCACATAGTCATAGTTTCACATAGTTTCTTCCCTTAAAATTGTATAAGACAGCAGAGATCTCTTATGGAGCAAGCATATATTCAGCTGCCTGAAAACAGGAAATGGGACCTTTTCCAGCCCTTTTTGTCAGCCTTTTAATTATAGGGCATGATGATGTTCTTTTCCATAGTGGGTTAGTTTTATGGTATTTAGGCAAAATGTTCATTAGAGCTTTCCAAATAATTGTAGATACTTATTAACTCAGTTGATATTTTGGATATTAATATTTAGATAACTTCATATTTCTGACTTTTCTGTTAAAAGATATTGATGGTGGTCTGCAGTATCTTTGCTTTCCAACCTTTTCCCAACATTCTCTTGATAAATTTATTTTTTTAATGATATATAAGGAAACAAATTAAAAGCTTGTATGTTAGGTTAGTATTTTTAGTTTATTATTCCTCTGTTTTCTTTAAAAATCATTTCAATGAAACACTTATTTGTTTACCTAGTTGGTAGTTAGATTTCTCCTTGAAAGAAAATGTGTTTGAATATTTCACATTTATGTGCTATAGTGATATGTTTGAAAGATCTTGCTTTATTTTTAAAAAGTTTATCCATAAACAACACAATTTCTAAATATAGTCAGTCTTCAATTATGCACAGCAATGGAGGGGAACAGGAGCAAGACTAACTCAATGACAGATTATCTTCTAATCATGCACTGATGTCTAAATAGGATCATTTTCATTGATAATGAATATAATATATTCATTAATTTGGCTTACACCAAATTTAAGTAAGTTTAAGTAATATAAGCTCATATTTATGAAGCAAATTGTCTTTTTTTGTGCATTTTTATACTTATGTTTATATAACTCTTGTTTACATGCCTTCTTAAGTGTAGTGTTCTGGGTACTATAGAAGAATATGCACAAGTATAATTTGAACCATCATGTCATTTCAGCAATCATTTAGAACTTCTTACATTTTCATTGTTTTTGCTAGTTTATAAGTGCCTTCACATGTGGTATCTCGTTTGAACATTATACTGGCAGATAAAATCTTTACTTTTTTGGTTGAGGAAACTGAGAGGTAGAAGTTACGTGATGTGTCCCAGGCTACACAGCAAATAGGTGATGGATCAAAAACATAGCATTTGGTAGATGCTTTCGGGTATGTTCTTGTACTGCTTTGAAGTAATAAGAATAGTAGTTATTGTTTACGAAGCATTCGCCTAACACTCTGTGAGGTAGACATTCTTACACTCACTTTACAGATGAGGAAACTGAAGTTTAGAGGTTAAAGGTCTGGTCCAAAACCATACAGGTAATAAAGCGTCAAGATGGGATACCCACTTAAGTCTGTCTACTTCCAAAAGCTGAGTTCTCTTACTATGTGACATGTGTAAGTTGTGTTTCCTCAGGTAGATTGTGAAATCTTTGGGGATAGCACCCTGTCTTCTATTTCCTAAAATTTCAAAAGCACCAAGCAAACTGCTTGCCTCATTAGAGATGCTGTATATATACTTATGGAGTTTATTTTACAGGTTGTTTAGAGGGCTTAATCAGTGGCTTCATGAACTTGATGCAAGAAAAGTTACATCTTCATGTTCTCTAACCTCTAATGTATTTAGCATTTCTTCCGATAATGAATATAGGCAATCATTCATAATAACATTAGCAATACTTGTGACTTGTCAAAGATAGAAGTTACAGATTTTTCCCATCACATTATAGCATGGCAAATATTCTCGTAACTTTGAAATTATGGCAATTATTAGACTTGCCTCTAGATCTTGTTATCTAATGTGTTAGTCATAATTTTCTTTTCATTTTATATTTCAATACAGTTGACTTGTCCTGTAATCCTACGTATTTTCCTTTATACATTTAAATCTGAGGGGGGCTGTCAAAGGGTTCACTGAAAAGCCAATCGGGGGTTCATGGCACAAAAAAGGCAAAGAGCTCATTTTGAGTGATGTTTTTGACAGGACTTAATGTGGAGTTGAGAGTTGACCTTAAAAGAAGCTTGGTTGCAATAAGGCCTGTAAGTAAAAGGAAAATTAGTAGAGGAGAATGATTAATTGGGAGACTAGATTCGAGAGAGCAGCTTAAAAATTTGGAAAGGAAAACTTCCTCTGGGAAATTAGATCAGATGAGAGAAAACCTAAGTGGAGGGTACTGGTTACAGATGACCAGAGGGGTTTACATCGTGATTCATAGTCAAGATAGTAGCTGTGTGTGGAAATTAGTAAGGTGTAATAGGGGCAGAGGAGGGGCTTGGTTGGACTCTTGGAAAGATTCGGGGGCTGGGGTCCTGGGTTTTGGTAGATGGGATGAGTTGGAGTTTTGTGAAGTTTTGGGGTTGTCACAGCCTGGATGGTTGTGGAGATTTCAGGGAGAAGCTTTGGCCTGCATTCTGGCTTCAGCCTGCATTCTGGATTCTTAGGAGTGTTTAGAAGTGTAGGATGAGTCCTAAGTCTGGGGGTGGAAGGGTGGGGAGGTGCCCTGGTTGTGGCTTTTCATGAGAACATGTGGAAAGGTAACATTTTAAAAGTGTACTATTAAAAGGAAAATTAATACACTAATAACAGCTAATAATAACAGTAGTAGTTATCTTTTATTGAGCACTTACTATGTGCCAGTTACTGTGCTAAGTGCTTTGTGTACTTATCCTGCTAATTATTTCTACAGTAGAATACTGGTAGATGCACTCTTTCAGAATGGTTCATCTTGGATTTTTAGGGTCTTCTGGAACCTGATCTTACAGTTGCTAGCATCCTGTCATGCCTATTTTAGCCATCTAGACAAGAGTTTGCCACGTGATATTGCGAAAGCACATTGGATGTGTCACAGATGTGTTTCATTATGTTGAGATGTTGACCCCTCCGCCCCCCAATCCTAGAGCAGCAGGAGCCTGCATCCTAGTATCCTGTGTGTCATAAAAGTAGCATTTTCTATGCATGCCATTATGAAAAAGGATGGGAGCACTGATCCTGATCATATCTGTGTCTCATTTTCCCAAGGGGAAAAATGGTGGTCGAATCTGAGGAAACGAACTCTTAACCTCAGGAATGTGTATCAGGAATTTCTAATCTTTTTATCTGAGATGGGAGCAAAGGTATCTCTTACTGGGGAATAAAGAATGTGTGCTTGAAGCTGCAATTCACATTTAGATTTCTGACGTATACATACTATGTCTGATATGCATTATTAGTGTTGTTAATACCACCAAATATTGTTAAAATTAAAAATGGGTATACATCATTCTGCTCATTCTGTATATGTCCCTTCAATCTGTTAAAAATTAACTATAGTTGACCCTTGAACAACGTGAGTTTGAACGACGTGGGTCCACCTACACGTGAAGTTTTTCAATAAACGTGCAGTCAGCCCTCTGTATCCCCGGATTTCACATTCCAGGACTTAACCAACTGTGGATCAAAAAACTGTATTTTCAGTTAGCAGTTGGGAATCCACGGATACAGAAGGCCAACTGTATGCATTCATCTATACCATTTTATATAAGGGACTTGAGCATCTGTAGATTTTGGTGTTTGTGGGGGTTCCTAGAACCATTGCTCCAAGGATACCAAGGGGTGACTGGAATTTGGGGGAGCCAGAAGTTACATGTGGATTTTTGACTGCCGGCGGATCAGGCCCCGTACAGTTCAAGGGTCAACTGCATGTTCTTCGTTCATCTGTAATATATGGTGTTCTCATGAGATAGCTTCCTAATTAACCTCCCTTCCCACAGCATTCTTTGAAAGGTGTTCAGAATTAGAACTAATTTTATTCTAGAAATATTCTGTTGGGCCATCAGGTATATAGAAGAAATCTCAGTAAAACACAATTGCTCGAAAGGTTTTAATAAATGAACATTTTACTGGTACTTGAATGGATATAATGGAAGATTTTTTTTTCCTCCTGATTTTATTGATCTTGAGAATGGATTTCAGATCTCTAATTAATGTTAGATGTCTGGTTACACTTATAAACTATGTTCTTGGGACCTTGGGTTTATAATTGTTTTATTCTCTTAAAAACACTACTTGATGGTTATTGCTGTGATACCGTAGATGAACTTTTAAAATGGTACTGCTCCATAAAGAAATGAATGCCGAAACAATGATGATGATTTAGTATTCATTGATACAAAACTTTCTGAAAATTTTATTTGCATATGTAAACTGAAAGCCATATGAAGCATCCCAGGAGCCCTTCATGCGTCTTAATGGCTGGTTGCTGCAGCCTGTGTCTGTCATCACTCACACAGCTTTCTTTAGATGACAGTATGCAAATGTGTCTACTACATCTTAGCTCCTCATTGGGGCCAATAATTCTAAAAAAGAGCGGTGGACTTTGAAATTAGTGGCCCTGATGTCAGATATAATGGACATTCTGTTTTGATACTTAATCAAAATTTGACAAGTGTTAGTTTCTTAAAGGTAATTGCATCATTTACTCTGAACCGTATTAGTGTTACATTAAGATCCACTGGCCTTTCTTGCATTTTGAATGAGTCTTTTACCCATGCATGGTTTTGTGACATCATTCATTGGTCGTTTAGGAAATACGATGCACTGAGTTATGCAGATCTTCCAAATGTTAAAACATTTTGTTATAGAATATTTTTTTAAAAAATCACACTCATTAGCATCACTGAAGTCATCAGAAAAGTCTTAAGCATTGGGAAGTAGTTAGGCTCACAGCAGTGGATATGAATTTTCCAAAATTTCTAATTTTCCCTTGAAAGCTTGCATTCTATCGTTGGCAGCAAATAGTTGTTTTCTTTGAAATGACAGGTAAGTGTCTGGCAAATACCCAAATCTAAATAATCATTGATGGTCTTTCTTTTTAAGAAAAAGTGGTATCCTGTAGGGGATGGGGGACAAGTGGCTGTTTCAGCTCACAACTCTTAACAACTGTACAGGCCACTTGGGCCCTTGTAGTAACCATCATGCTTTGGTTGCAGCAAATGTGCTTTATGTGGACCTCCCACGGTGTCACACAGAATACTAAAAGGTGTGTACTTAATGATAGGGATTTAAGATTAGTTTTTACTGCATCAGGACATTCTTAAATGAATTGGTTTTTTTTAACTGCAAGTGTGTGATGGTGCAGAACACAGTGCGATGTGTACTACAGTAAGGAATACTAGTTCACTTTAGTGCTCCTACTTTCCGTGGCACTTCCCAGGTGCCAGCAGTTTTACTCATCTTTGCCTTTGCACCATCAATGCAAATGTACACACACACACACACACACACACACACACACACACACACTCACACTCACACTCCCACCCCCCGGCCTTATTATGAAAGACAGTTTTGACTGCATGGGGCCTCCTGTTGGAAATCCGCAGGAGCCCACGGATCACATGTTAAAAACCCTCCTCTGTTCTGTCATTCCTGATGGGAAATGTTGTCTCATCCTACGTTAAATTCCTCTGACTCCTTAAGAGATGTTTGGATACACTTTTCCAGCGATTACCTCCCTTTTCCTTCACCATCAAACTTATAATTGCTATATCTTTTTAGTATGTTTATTTTCTTATTATTTTGGGTATTCTTGTGTTGCTTATTTTCAGATCACTTGTTCAGTTACATGTCAAGAAAAAAATGGATATTTGCCATTGGGATTTTGATTGAGATTACATTAAATTTATAATGAATTTGAGGGGAATTGACATTTTTACAACATCGAGTTTTCCCATCTAGGAACATAGTATGTCTTTTCATTTATTCAGTTCTTAACTAAAATTTTGTATTTTATTAAATGGATCTTAACTGTCTTTGCTGTTATAAAGGGGCCTTTTTCCATTATATTTTCTAGTTGGTTATTATAGGTGCAGGGAAAGTTGATTTTCATGTTTACCTTGCATGTACATTTTTAAAAGTTTTTCAATTGAATTTCTTGAATTTTTTTAGGTAGATAGCAATATCATCTTCAAGTGATAATAGTTTTTCTTAATTTCCTTTTTTTTTTCTTTATTGCATTGGCTAAGATCTCCCATATAATATTTCATAGAGATACTGGGCCTCTTTTGCTTGTTCCTGACTTGAGAGGCAATACTTACTGTTTCTCCATTAGGTATTTTTGAGGTTTTTGATAACTTTTTTAAAAAAAACTAGCTAAGAAAATTTTGATTTACCTTTTATTTCTTATGTATTAAAAGCTTTTTAAGACTAGTAAAAAGTAAATTTTATTAGTTTACTCCTAGCACCATTTGAGGTGATCAAATTAGTTTCTCTTTTACTTTGTTAACATTGTGAATTGTTTTAAAATAGCTCTCCTATTATCGAACCATCATTCCATTCCTGGAATGAACTTTATTTAGTTACAGTTAAAACCTAGACTTTTTTTGCGCCTTTTTTTTTTTTTTTTTTTTTAATTTTGAATATAGTCTCATAGCCGAGATTGGCGTTCAATCCTTTTTCTTCTGGTTTTGTTTTTAGGACTATTAATACGGTAAGGAATTGAACTTTCAGTCTCTTTCTGTCCTCTGATATAGTTTAAATTACATAATAGTTATTTGTTTCTTGTGGGTTTGGTAAAGTTTGCCTGCGAAAATCATCTAGCCCTCTCCTGTTTTGGGGAGGATTTATGAGTGACCACTTTGAATTGATCTTACAATGTTTTTATAATTAAAGAAACTTCATGCTAGCATGGGTCATGTTTCTTTTTGCTACTGTAGGTTCGGCACCTAATAGTTCAGTGCTAGGCATACAGAAAGTGTTCACAAAATTTGTTGAATGAATCCAAATAGGCTTGAATAGTGATTTTACTTTGCTGAAGTTTTATTTGAACTATGTTAATTTTTCTTTTTTTTCTTTCTTTCTTTTTTTTTTCCTCCCCCAAAGTTCCACTCTTATCCTGGGGACCCAGCTTTAACTTTAGCATCTGGTATGTTGAACTTAGTGGCATTGATGATCCTGATGTAGTACAACCCTGTCTCAACTGGTATAGCAAGGTAGGACTGTATTTAACAACCCTGCTTGTGTGTTTCTGTTGACTGTAAAGGAAGAATTGTGTCAGTCTCTTGTCTTCATTGAGAATAATTTAAAATACTGAGAGTAGTGATAATCATTATGATTAATCAACTAACAGTTATTAAGCATTTACATTCCGTCAGCTTTTAAGCAATCTTTATAACTTATTTAATCATTACCACGCTGAGATTAGTATAATTACTATCCATATTTTACAGATGATGAAATGGAGCAATGGGAGGTTAAGTATTTTGCCTAAGGTCACACAGTTGTAAAGTGTTCAAGCCAGTATATAAGCTCAGGCATTCTGATTCCAGAGTCTTCCATTATATTATTATATCCATATGGCCCAGAGTTTTGTTTTTAAGTTATATTGATAGAAATATTTCAACACAGTTTTTAGTGGGGTAGTTGTGGTTCTAAATTGCTTTTATAATACATCCCGCTATTGTGTTTGTGTTGATTAAAGTAGAAATTTTTACTTTTCCTTTTAAAGAATTTGAAATAGTTTCTATAAATATTATGATCTTGTGCTTACAGGAAGAATAAAAATTATATTTAACAGTTTTATTCATAGGTCAATTTTATACAGTAGATACAGCCTGAAAAATGTGAATTTAAATTACTAAGAAATAGGTCTTTTGGGGTTTTTTGAACACCTATTATATACTTCATTTTTCTTTTTAATGTTTATTTATTTGACTCTTGGATAATTTTTTTTCTGAGGGTGGGACTCTCTTCCTTGTCATGGTGATAAAGCTTTAGTCTAATCACCAGTTCCTGGTATTTTATTTGCAAGAAGGGGTAAACTGATCTACTCATAGGAGATTGGGTAGCAATGTAGGTCTTTGTAAGGTTTTTAAAATGGAATTTCAGTTCTTTTCTGGTCAGCTTAATTGAGGAACTTTCTGTTTGACTACCATGTTTCCCTTAAAATAAGACCTAGCCGGACCATCAGCTCTAATACATCTTTTGGAGGAAAAATTAATATTACACCCAGTCTTATATAAGACCTAGTATTATATTATACTGGTATTATGTTATGTTATATTACATAAGACCTGGTATTATATTAATTATATTCTATTATATTACATTACATTAGACCACGTCTTATATTATATAAGTCTTATTTTAATATAAGACCGGGTCTTATATTAATTTTTCCTCCAAAAGACTCATCCAAAAGAGCTGATGGTCTCCTAGGTCTTATTTTCGTGGAAACACAGTAATTTGTTTTTGGCATTTCATTATATTCAATTTAAAATAAAGGGTGACTTTTAGTATTTTCTGTATTTATCATATATTTTTGGATTTCTTATAACATTGTAAGTTCCTGCAAGTTAGATACGATATTTTTAAACATTGAAAATCATCTTACAGTGTTATGCACATAATAGATAGTATATGCTTAAAATCTTCTAAATGTGGTTCTTTAAAAAAAAAGCTTATGTCCTCTGATAATTAATTAAAATTTTCCCTTTAGCCTATGATATGTATATGTGTGTTTTCTTTAATATATTTGCACAAATCTCTTGATATTGCAGGGAGTTGCAAATTTCACCTATGTCCTCAACATTGTGGAGAGATTATATTTGAAAACTTAAAATTGTTCAATCATACTCACTTTTCACTGTCTTATGAACCTCTGGAAATTAAAATCTTCACCCTTTGATTTTCAGTCCTTTTTTGAAGCATTAAAATTGTTATTTCATAAGTCCTCTCCTACTATGTATCTATATACAGCCTGATGGAAAATTTAAAATGTGGATGTGATTCAGACTTTTATTTAAAGTCAACATAATTAAAAAGGTATTACTGTTTAGTGCGGTTCTAGATAGGTATGATAAATCTTTACATACAGGTCAAGGGAAAGAAAATAATAATGTTAAATTAGTTTGGATATAGGATAAGGGAAAATCTTGGTTAACTGTAGTGTTTAAGGAAAAAGTATTTTGATAACTTTTTATTAATAAAAAAAGAATACCAGCCAACTATAAACTGACTTGTGTTTCAAGTCTTGTCAATCTTCCTGAAAGGTAGTAGTTTATTTTCTTGATTTATTAAAGGATATTGCTTACAATTAAATCATATTTTTGTTTGGTTGGCATGTACTGCTTCTGTGTCATCAGTTTATTTTATTCTTATGTAGAAAATTTGTGGAAAGCTCAACATATTCTTGAAGTCACTATTGTTTTATTGTTTTAAATTCTGTATATGAGCTTATATTTTTTGCATTCATCCTATTATGGGAAAGAGTTAGTAAACTAAACATTCCTCTTTTTGGATTCTAGTTAATTGAGATTTTTACTTATTGCTGTTTAATAGATGAGGTAGCCCAAATTTAGAAAAAAATATAAAATTTAAATAGTCTCTGATGATTTTGAGTCATAAAACCTGTTTGTGAATTTGAAATACATAAATATTTGATAATATTTATCATTCAAGTGGTAATACTAAGAACCAAGAACGAAAAGTATAATTTATGTACATTATTTAATGGCTTTTCTGTTTTCAGTACCAACAGTGTAATCGGACTAGTAAAAACTATGAAAATTATAATTTTTGCAGTCTTAAGTAGGCTTTGATAAACAGTTTTTCTGCTTTTCTTGAAAGTTCAGGCTCTAGGTCTGCTTTCATCTTTTTATATCTTTCATGTTTATGAAATACATACTTGTATGTATATATATATATAGATAATATATCTGTATATCATTATCTCTTTCATATCATTTTCTGCTACATACTTTGTGACCTTTGGCAAGTTAATACAATTGACTAAGTGTAAGGTTTGCCATTTAAAAGCGGAAATAACGATACTAATGAATAGGGTTAGTATAATGCTTAGCACATAGTAAATGCTCCCTTTAGATTAGGCGTCACTTATTATTTCCTATAGTAATAACTAAGCAAATCTCTTCTTTTCACACTTTTCTTGTGTTCCAGTAGTACCGTGAACAGGAAGCCATTCGCCTTTGCCTAAAACACTTTCGACAGCACAACTATACGGAAGCCTTCGAGTCACTGCAGAAGAAAACCAAGATTGCCCTGGAGCATCCCATGCTAACAGATCTGCACGATAAACTGGTGTTGAAGGGTGATTTTGATGCTTGTGAAGAGCTAATTGAAAAAGCTGTAAATGGTATGTTATACACACGTAAACCTGGATTGATTCGGGTGATTTTAAGTATATACAAGAAACAGTTTTTTAAGAAGAATGTAGGATTATCCCCATTACTAGTTTCTTTTTTTTTTCCTTCCTGTCTTTTTACTCTGGAAAGACTGTTAGTTCCTTGGGTTAGGGATTTCTTTTATTAGGGTCCGTAATGTAATGAGACTTAAAAAACAAAAAGAAACACATTGAACTCACATCTCTAAATCTAATTTGTCATCTTGGGAAACCATGCACATATAGACACTAACACTGACTAGTGCTAAACCACGTTAGAAAAAGGCTTTTAATGTCACCTTCAGTATTAGTGCCTGTTCCTTTATGTATTTTTGTTGGTAACAAATTGTCATTTTTCAGTAGTATAATTTGGGGAGGAGGATGGCTGACTAAGCCAAAAAATGTTATTAGTAGGTAATTCGAATGAACGAGGAGCTGTAAATTGCAAACATCTTCTGTGTGGTGTGAATGCTACATAATTGCTGATATTCTTGGATGGCCTATATTCTGATTTTGAAAGAAATGTGAATGGTGGAACATAATATAACCTTGCAAGATAATTAATTGTTTTGGAGGATGACATCCGATTGAATAGTTAAGGTCTGACATGTTTTATTATTTTAAGAAAGGATCTCTGTTGTTGCTTTATAGAATGGCATCCTTTTAAAAAATCTCCCACAGTGACTTTCGTGATCTCAAAGCACAGCGCTGGTGCTTGTGGTATAATAAAAAATAAATATTTGATCTTTGTCCAGTTCCTGGCACACAGCTGCTAAAACCCTTGGCATCTGCGGAGGGAAAAGAGTGTCCTGTATGCTAAGATAACTGGTGGCTGGGGTCCCTACATAGCTTCAGATCTCCAGAGACCAAACCGTGTGATTAAGAGGGCTGGAACTTTCAGCACCCCCACCTCTCAATCCCCTCCCCCTCCACCGCTCCCCCCTCCCCCCACCTCTCACCCCCTTTTCCCCCCACCTCTCACCCCCTTCCCCCCCACCTCCCACGCCCATTCCCCCCCCACGACCTCTGAAGAGCAGAGAGGGGTCAGAGATGGAGTTCACCAATGACCAGTGTTTTAACCAATCATGCCTACATAATGGAACCTCCCCCTAAAACCCTAAACAACAGGGTTCAGAGAGATTCCAGTTTGGTGAGCACATCATGGTGCTGGGAGGGTGGCATGGGGGGGGGGGAGAAAGACAGACAGACACACACCCCGACCCCAACACACACCAGCACACCTGCACCCTAGTACATTGCCACGTGCCTTTCTTCCATCCGGATGTTCCTGGGTTGTAGCCTTCATAATTCACCAGTAAGAACAAGTAAGCATTTTCCTCACTTCTGTGATCACTCTAGTGAATTACCGCACCTGAGGGGAGGCTGGTGGGAGCCCCTGGTTTATAGCTGGTAGGTTGGAAGTATGGCTGTTCCAGGACTTGTGCTCAGCGTCTGAAGGGCGGATTGTCTTATGGAACTGAGCCTTTTAACTTGTGGAGTCAGCCAACTCCACGTAGTGTCAGAATTAAACTGAATGGTTGGATACCCAGGTGGTGTCAAAGAATTGGAGAAATGGTTGATGTAAGAAAAAAACCCCACACATTTGGTGGCAGAAGCATTGTGAGTAAAAACAGCTGAACACTCAATATGAAACTTGTGGAATGAAATTTGGTGAATCTTTTTACAGAAAGAAATAAAGAATATAGACTTTCTCAATGCTCTGCTTTCATATATTTTAATCTTACCACTTATTCAATATTATTAGGTACTCATTTGTAGATATTGGTTGACTAGTTTACAACAGAAGAAAACAGAACCAGTACTGCCTGCCTATTTAAACTTACAGTGAGTTGCTTCTAACTCTGTTGAGTTATAATAACAAATCTGCCTCTCAGCCTTGTGCATTGTTACTGCTTATTTATTGGTAATGATACATGCAAATAAATGACTATGTTTGAAGTAGAGTATACTTTGAAATATAAACAAATAGAATAAGTATGATAATCAGTCTCTTCCCAAACCATTAAAATGCCATCCGTGAAAGTACATACGTATGTATGCCATTTTGAAGAATTCCTTCAAATTTTATAGGTAATTTTATAGGTTTTTTTGTTTTGTTTCAAATCCTTATCTTTATAAAACGTAATATTTTAAGGTAAACAATAATAATAACAGCAACAAAATGCACTGACAACTCTATGTATTAACAATTACTTGGCTAAAAACAGTTACATGTTTCAAAACTGTCTTTTTAGCAATATAGTCATTTAAGAGAAAATGGTAAAATCGTGTCTAACTCTGCTACTACAGAGACTTAACTTACCCTTCTGGCGCTAGGAAGGAACCAAGTTAAATTGGTAGTAAGGATTCTTGAGACTTAGAGCCAAGTCCTATTTTTTGTACTCAACTGGCTTGCAACAGTGTTTAGTTAATAAACATTCCTTCCAGGGTTGTTCAGTTTGCTGCTGACTTCACTGATGATAATTTGTTGGACAAATAAGGAAGTAAACACTGCAGACTTTTTTTGGCTTCTGTTCCACTAAAAACATAGCAGAGAAGGGCAAGGAGTTCCTGCTTGCTAAATAGGAAAGAAAATCTAGGGAATCAAAACCATCTTCTAGCGAACATCTTTAATGGAAGAAACAAAACTTACTTTTGGTCTATGTAATGTATTACTACTCTCTTCAAGTATGGTCTGTATTTGAAGAAAGTGTCTCTCATAGGCTTCCTATTTGCCTAGAAACATCTCTACGTTTACATTCAGTTTCATTAGGGGTGGGTGATTCCTGAACCAATCTTTGCTATTTCCTCTCTAACAATGCCTGGGGGAAAAGGTAGAATCCAGTGATGATGGGGAAAAGTAATTACCTAGGAACAGGAAATTCTCAAAGATATCCTTCCTTTGCAGTGTTTGTCTGATTTCCTAAGACATGCAAGCTTACTTTTGTGAGATAAGGATGGGGTAAAACTTATTTAATAACACTCTAACAGGCTTACTAGTTCAAGTGTTTCCTAGAGTTTCAACGTGAGGTCTTTATTTCTTTTCATCCCTTCCTTTTTACCTTCTTTAAATTTCTCCCTCCCTCTATTCCCTCTCGCCTCTTATTTTTCCTCTCTCCCCCCCTTTTTGTTTCTTCTCATCCCTTGGTTTATGCAGTGGTTATTAATTCCACTGTAGGCCTGTTTCCCTCTCTTAAACGTTTTTAAAGTGACGTCTCAAATCTTGTTGGATTTAACTTTATGGCAAGGTTTTTAACTGCAAATTTAGTATCATTAATATCTGTACGGCTATTCACATTATGGGTGAGCATTGGTAGATTGTGCCTTTGAAGAATCTGTTCATTTCATCTAAATAGGTGGATTTATTGGCATGAAGTTGTTAATAATTCTGTTACTATTCTTTTAATACCGTTATATCATATCTTATTCTTGATATTGGTAACTTTTGTCTCTTTCCTTAGTAGTCTGGTTAGGTCTATTAATTTTAAGAAAACAGCTCTTGGTTTCTTTGTTTTGTCTTGTGGGGTGTTTTTTTTTTTTCCTTTTTTTTTACTCTTTTTATATTTCATTGATTTCTGCCTTTATATTTATTATTTCCTTTCTTTTACACGCTTTGGTTTTAATTTGTTCTTTTCTGTTTTCTTAAAATGAAAGCTGAGGCCATTAATAGAAATCCTTTTATAATGTAGGCATTTTTAAATTAAATTTATTGGGGTGATAATGGTTAGTAAAGTTACATAGATTTCAAGTGTATGATTCTATAATACATCATCTATATATCACATTGTGTGCTTACCACCCAGAGTCAGTTCTCCTTCCATCACCATGTATTTGATCCCCTTTATCCTTTTCTATCATTCCTGCTCCCCCCTTACCCAATAGTAACCACTAAACTGTTATCTGTGTTTATGAGTTTTTACTTCATTTGTTTGTCTTGTTCCTTTGTTGCTTTCAGTTTTATATCCCACATGAGTGAAGTCATATGGTTCTCGACTTTCTCTGTCTGACTTGTTTCACTTAGCATAATAATCTCAAGATCCAATCTATGTTGTCACAAATGGCACTATTTCATCTTTTCTTATGGCAGAATAGTATTCCATTGTGTATGTATACCACATCTTCTTTATCCAGTCATCTATCGAAGGACATTGTGGTTGTTTCCATGTCTTGGCCACCGTAAATAAAGCTGCAATGAACATCAGAGTACATATATCTTTCGGGATAAATGTTTACAGATATTTTGGGTAGATACCCAGGAGAGGGATTGCTAGGTCATATGGTAATTCTACTCTTAATTTTTTGAGGCACCTCCACACTGCCTTCCGTAGCGGCTGCTCCAGTCTGCATTCCCACCAATAGTGTATGAGGGTTCCTTTTTCTCCACAGCCTTGTTATCCACACACTTGTTATCATTTGTCTTCTCCACACATTTGTTACCATTTGTCTTGTTGATAGTAGCCATTCTAACAGGTTTGAGGTGATATCTCACTGTGGTTTTGATTTGCATTTCCCTAATAGCTAGGGAAGTTGAGCATTTTTTTCATTTATCTGTTGGCTGTTTGTCTTCTTGGGAGAAATTTCTGTTCAAGTCCTCTGCCCGTTTTTTAATTGGATTGCTTGTCTTTTTGTTGTTCAGCTGTATGAGTTCCTTGTATATTTTGGATATTAGCCTCTTATAGGAGGCGTTGTTTGCAGAAATCTTCTACCATTCAGTTGGTTGCCTCTTTATTTTGTCAATTGTTTCTTTTACTGTGCAGAAGCTTTTTAGTTTGATATAGCCTTGTTCATTTATTTTATAGCTTTTACTTCCCTTGCCTTTGAAGTCAAATTCATAAAATCGTCTTTGAACCCAAGGTCCGTAGTTTATTTCTAATGTAGGCATTTAATATCAAGAATTTCCCTCTGAACATGATATTAGCTCTATATACAAATTTTACTATGCTGGGTTTTTCATTTTTGTTCAGTTGAAAATACTTATGCATAATGACATATTTTTCTTTCCAACCGTTATGCCTTTTTCCCCCCTTGTATTTAATCTTTTGGCTGGGATACTTAGTACAAGGTTGAGGTGATGTAATGATAGTGGATTTTCTTTTGTAGTTCATGATGTAAAACGAAATGCTTCCAGCATTCATTGCTAAATATGATTTCTGATCTGGGATTTTTAGAGATCCACTATCAGATTACTAGGTAGTTAAGATTTCGTGTTATAAATGGATATTGAATTTTACCACTTTTTCTCTTTTTGTTATATGTTTTTTTTCCTACTTTACTAATCTAGGAAATCAGGGTGATTAATTTTATAATGTTAAACCTCAGATATGCTTAACTTTGTCATATACTTTTTGGTGTATTTTGAATCTAAATTAATATTTGTTAGAATTCTTCCAACTATTTTTATTAGTAACATTGGCCTTGTAATTTTTCTTTCTCTTACCTTCCTCTTCAGGTTTAGTATCATTGTAAGGCTAATCTCACACCGTGGATTGAGGAGTTAACATTTTCTTCCTATTCTCTGAATATGTATAAAATTTGAATTATTTCTTTCTCATATGCTTGGTAGAACTTAACCATTGAGCTCTCTTTGTGTTTGGAATTTGCTTAGAGAGAGTATTTTTTATCTGTCAGTTAAATTTCTTTAAATGTTTTAGTACTATTCAGGATAGTTGTTTGGTTGGTTTGACAAGTTATATTTTTCTAGCAATTTGTCAGTGTCACTTAAAGTTTTAAACTTATGGGCATAAAAATATACTTAATATCCCTTTATTATCTGTTTACTGTTTGCTGAGCAGTAAACAGTATTTTCTTGACATGTCTCTTTTTTCATTCTTTATCGTTCTTATTTATGAATTTAATCCTTTTTTCTTTTCTTCACTGTCACTCTCGCCAGAATCTTACCAAGTTCACCGGTGTTTTGAAGGAATCGTTTTCTGATTTGTTGATTCTTTGTTGTTTTTAATGTCCTTGACTTATGCTCTTTGTTTAATGTTGTCTTCTTTCTCTCTTTGGAATTAATTTGCTGTTGAGATGGATGCTTAGCTTATTAATTTCCAGACATTGTTATTTTCCCATATATGCACTTAAGGTTATTAATTTCCCTTTTCTTATTTTTCACTTGTGTTATGAGATTGTGTTTCACTTTTATCTAGTTCAATAATTTCGTTATGAAATGATATGGTTCTTTTGTGAACCAGTTATATAGTTTTCAATTTTCAAATGCATAAAGATTTTCTGGTTATTTTGTTGTTGTTACTGATTTCTAGCATGAATGAATAATGTTCAGAGTATACAGTCTGTAAATTTTAGTCCTTTGAAATTTGATGAGACTCACTATGTGGCTTACTTTGTTCAATTTTTATAAACATCATTTATACTTGCATAGAATTCTTTAGTTGTTGGAGCACTGTTCTATGTATGTCTAGTTGGTTCAGTGTACTAATCATGTTGCATAAATCTTCTTTACCAATATTGATTTTCTCAATTACTGAGAAAAACTGTATTAATGCTTCTCACTATGATTATAGAATTGTCTCCTCATAGTTGTCAGTTTTTGCGTTATATGTTTTGAAGCTGTGTTTCTAAATGCATACAAATTTTAAATTCTTTTATTTTGAATTAAATATATAATCATTATGAAGTGTTTTTAGCTCTAGTAATGTTTTGTCTTAAGGTATAAATTGTCTTACATTAAGACGTAGCCTTTCATTTGCTAAGTACTTTCATAGCCTATCTTTTCCCATTTTTTACTTTCAACCTTTCTGTATCACTTTTTTTAAAAAAGTATCTTCTATAAATTTAGTTGGGTTTTTTTTTTTTACTCTGCCTTCTTTTGATTTGAACATTTATTTACATGATTGAATTACTGGTAAACATGTAGGTTTAAACCTTCCATTTTACTCTATATATACTTTGTCATATCTGTTCTTTCTGTTTTCTTTTTGATTGTTGTCTTGTTTTCTAATCTTTTTATTTTTTTCCTTTATATTTATTTGGAAGTAATACTCTCTGTGTATTTTAGTTATGATTAGTTTAGAAATTACGACAAGTATACATACTTAACAAAAGTCATCACTGTCTTTTCCCTCTCCCCATACAAGGACTTAGTGGACTTTTCATTTCTCATCTACTCACCTTCCAACTCATATGCTCTTGTCCTTTATTTTGCTATTTTGATTCAGAGACCCTATAAAATAGTACTATTCTTGCATTATACAGTTAGTGTTCGTTAATTTTAACGAAATATTTACTAATTATTTTTTTTTTTGTATTTGCATCACTGATCTTATAGCTAGGACATCTTCCTTCTGCCTTAAGGGCATCCTTTAGAATTTCTTCTAATGCAGACTAACTCTCTCAGGTTTTGTTTGCTTGGAAATTTCATCTCTTTTCTTGAAGGATGTTTTTGCTGGTTATAGAATTCTCAGTTGACAGTTATTTTCTTCAAATAAATTTTTGGATATCATTCCACTGTTAACCAGTTTTCATTGTTGCTATCAAGAAGTAAACTGTAATTTTCAACTATTGCTTCTTTCAGTGTAATCTTTTTTCCTATGACTGTTTAAATGTCTTATCTTTTTTTTAGGTTATTTTATAATATTGACAGGGCAACTCCAGTGTGGCTGCACTGTTAGGTTTTTTGTGTATTTTGGTTTTCTCTCAAATATATGTTGCCTTTGTCTATCTTTCATTCCTTTCATTTTCTCATTTATCCTAAACTGCACATTTGTGTTGAATTCTTCAAGCTTCTCTAAATCCTTTATCTCTTTTCCATTACTATATTATCAGTAGGATCTTCTCTCCTTACACTTTGACCTTCATTTCTGTGATGTTTTCATTTTTTTCCTTCCTCTTTTCCTTCAACTCTGACAATTCATGTATTATTTCCTCTTGTTGTCTTACCCTATCTTTTCCAACTATTCATATCTCTACAACTGTTTATATCTCTAATTTGTGCTCATGTTTTATAGGGAGTGTTGCTTACTGCACTTTTTTATAATTCGTGGAAAAGTATTTGGCCATTTTCAGTTACATTTTTCTGTTGATGCAGATTCATTTGCCACTTTAAAAATGTCTTTCTTCCTTTTCCATTTTACATCTTTGTGTAAATCTTAAGTTGATTTCTTGTTTCAGTATTATTAATCTTTGAATGACACACGTTTTTCCTAACTGTACTAAGGAGGGTTTAGTAAGATTTTTGCTTTTCCCTTAGGATCCTGTTTCCTCTCAGCAGTAACTCAGAATGCAAAAATCTCTTTTTTTCCTCTACCTCACTGCCAGACTGCTTTTGAAACGTGGCTTCTTTCCATATTCCTGCCCATTCATGCTTTTGTTTATGCTGTATTACCTTCGCTGGTTACTTTCCCTTACATCACTGTTCACTTTTAACTCATTATTCAAGGTCAGCTCTTTCAAGACAAGTTCTTACGTTATTCCCGTGCCCTAGTAGTTTCCCCTTTTCTTAACTCCTGTTAGCTTTTGTACCATATTTCTCATTTTGTGCATAAAAGATTGTTAGTTTTCTGCCATGTGCAGTTCCAAATATCACATAATTATCGTTGTCATAACTAATATATATTTGAGGGCTTTATAATGTACTGTTTAATCTTCTGAACCATATATATATATATATATATATATATATATATATATATATATATTTAATTCTCATGCCTACCTTCTAGGATAAGTTATTGTTATCCCCGTTTAATAAATGAAAATGATCAAATAGTTTTCCTAAGACAGCATAGCTAGTAAGTGGCAGAACTAAGATTTAAATCTATACTCTTTACCACTATGCTTTACTGCCTTAGTAAATACTTACTGGCTCAGTTTCCCCATTATTTATTATTGCACTAAAAATGCCATAATTCATATATTTCTCTTCAGAATTTGAACCAACTGCTAAAATGATTTTTTAAAATCTGGTTTAGGGGCCGGCCCGGTAGCTCAGACAGTTAGAGCTCCATGCTCCTAACTCCGAAGGCTGCCGGTTCGATTCCCACATGGGCCAGTGGGCTCTCAACCACAAGGTTGCCGGTTCAACTCCTCGAGTCCCGCAAGGGATGGTGGGCTCTGCCCCCTGCAACTAAGATTGAACACGGCACCTTGAGCTGAGCTGCCTCCCGGATGGCTCAGTTGTTGGTTGGAGCGCGGGCTCCCAACCACAAGGTTGCCAGTTCAATTCCTTGAGTCCCGCAAGGGATGGTGGGCAGTGCCCCCTGCAACTAAAATTGAACATGGCACTTTGAGCTGAGCTGCCGCTGAGCTCCCGGATGGCTCAGTTGGTTGGAGCTTGTCCTCTCAACCACAAGGTTGCCGGTTCAACTCCCGCAAGGGATGGTGGGCTGTGCCCTCTGCAACTAGCAACGGCAACTGGACCTGGAGCTGAGCTGCGCCCTCCACAACTAAGACTGAAAGAACAACAACTTGAAGCTGAACAGAACCCTCCACAACTAAGATTGAAAGGACAACAATTTGACCATTGTTCCCCAATAAAGTCCTGTTCCCCTTCCCCAATAAAATCTTAAAAAAAAAAAAACTTTAAAAAAAAAAAAGAAGAAAAAAAATCTGGTTTACCCAGCCATTATTATTCTTGAATTATCAGAAGGCTTTTATGCTCTACACGTTATTTACCTATAAGTGAATTTTTAATTTTTCTTTTGAACGTAATCTCTGTTTTGGTGAGAAATCAGTTTGAAAGAAGTTTGGGTATGAGCAGCAGTACCGTAATCTATGCTTTTGTGTGTGGGGGGGGGGGGTGGTCTTAGATGAGATTTGGTCATTATTTCTTTATGTGAGTAGAAGCTTTCTTCTAAGTTTCATGTTTTAATCACGTAGTTTTAAAGATAATATTCACTATTGGAGACAAGAACAGCTTGTGCCTAGCTAGGACTGTATGAAATGTGTTTACTTAAAATAGTCATAATGGTAGGATAAAAATGAGGCAGTATTGGACCTTGAGACTTTAAATAGTTTGAAAATTGTTAGCAACTAGATCTCTCTGTGCTTTCTCCTAAGTGATATATGCATTTCTTTTTTCTAGTTTGACTTTTGTCAGACCCTCTTATGACTTTCTTGCTTAGATTTTTGTCAAAAGTAGACATATAGAAATATTAGCAACTGCCTGACTTCCTCTGCAACGTAGAAGTAATTTTTTAAATGTAGATAGTTCACAAGCATGTTTAAGTGCCTTGTTTTTAAATTGGTTTTTGAGACGTTTAAAACAATGTAATGGGTGTTGTCATATTTTTGTAGATGAGAAGGTCATTGTTTCAATAGAGAGCCTACATTTTTTCCCTGAATCATATTTTTGTAGATGAGAAGGTCATTGTTTCAATAGAGAGCCTACATTTTTTCCCTGAATCATATAGACTATCTACAAGTAAGTATATTAAAACAAAAGTTATTGGCAAGACCTTTCAAGAATTAGAAATACAGGGAACCTGGTAAAATTATTTGGGACATAGAGGTGTCAACTTTTCATTTGTTTTTAGATCCAGAAAGGGAGTTATTTTACATTAAGACAAGGTACTGAAAGCAATGTAATTTGAAAAAAAATCTTTACCCTGCTTTAATGTTTGTAAAATTTTGTTGATTGCCTCAAATGGTTTCAAGCTTATGACTGTTTGATTTCTAAAACTTAAACTTTTCTATTAAATCAAGTTTCTTTCGTGTGTCTCTTATGGATGTGAAACAGAATTTACTGTTTACCAGAACCTCAATCAACATTTGTATTACCACTTTCTTTTTGAAAGTATAAAAGAAGATTCATAAACATGTTATTTTATTGAAAATAGCTACTAAATCTAACCTGCTCCATGTCTGATCTGGACTGTTTATTGATGACCCTGGCAAAAGGCAATAATATGTATTTAGAGTACATTAAATGAGGGTCATTTTTAATTTATCATGTTTCTCTGCAAGGTGCAACATAGTTTTTTTTTAAGTCCATATAATATTTTTTGTTTGGAGTTGTGAAAGAATTTAATATTATAAAATGAAAATGTAAGAAGGTAATGATAGAGTTGGATAGTTGTAGTGTAGAGAGATGGGAGAGGACTGGAATTCATAAATTTCTAGCTTTTGTGTCTTATGTGAAACCATAATTTCTCCAAAAGAAGAGGTGTTTTGTTTTGTTTTTGTTTTTGTTTTTTGATGTAACAGCTAGCTTCACAAATTGACCATTGCTTATATGGAACCACTTCCAACAAGCAGGAATACTTCTTGGAAAGTCAGTAATCGGGAGTAGTAGCAAACCAGTGTTCCAGAGAAGAAACTAAACATAAAAAGTCAACTTTAGCCATAGTAGCCAGTGTCTTTATTTAAGAGAGGGATTACATTTTTTGCTTTAAATTATAAATGATATATTTCAACAACTTTAGTTTTATTCCTCTTTTATTCTGTTGGATTTGTTTAATGTTGTAGAATGTTCTGGTATGGTGAGTTTTATTTCCCAAAGTCTTACTTTTTTTCATGTGTTATTGAATAGGTGAGTTTTGTTATGTGTGTTATTATAGTGTTTTATCTTAGATTGTAGTTTAAAAACTGATCTATTATATCTGTGTTAGTCTGTTATGTTATATGTCCGTATTCATATGCAGTCTATGAAAAGAGTTGAAAAGAAAAGGTTTGGGCTTTGGAATTGAGTTTTATACCTTTTCTTTAGATTTCTTGGGCATGTTATTTAACTTCTCTGAATCTTGATTTTCTAATCTTTGCAGTAGTTAATCATGACTATTGCATAAGTTTATTTGCAGTAGTAAATGAGTAAACCTTTGTGGTGTCTTGCACAGAGTAGGTATCAGTAAAAGTCCATTCTTTATTCTTTGGTAAGATCTTTTTAAAAAGTTATGATAATGCTACATCTAAATAATTTTCTTCAGCTTTTGTAATAGTCTTCACAGAAGAATAAGAGATATCAAAGAGAATTGTGTGACTTTTAGACCAGTGAAGACAAAAGGAATTTGTTAGAGAAAGAGGGAACCAAATTAAAAAGTTCCCAAAACAATTTTTAAAAATGTGTGCTTGACTCCGCTGTGTGAAATGGTGTGGCTTGTCAGGGTGCCATTGTGTACATGGAATAAGCTTTATTGGAAGTAAGACTTTTGTGAGCAGTTTGTTTACATGTAAGGAACTTAGTAACATTAAGATGACAAAGAAACTGTCAACCATGTGGCTAGTAAAGTTTCCCACCCCCTGCCTTTTCTTCCTTTTCTAAGCATTTATTATACACTGAGCATCTCTGATGCTATGCCATTAACTACCATTATTTAGGAGAAGATTAATTTTCCTAGAGTAAGGTCATCATAATTTCTAATATTTACATTTGGAATACTTAATATTTTAAATTTAGGAAATAATATCTTCTGCAAGCCTGATTGTAAATCCTTTGAGTGTATTTGGCTCTCTTTGTCCTTGTTAAAAACAAACTAATGTCATTGTACAAAGTACTGCTTATAGGAATGTCGATGTGCCTAGTGAGCTGTGAAGAATGGACATTTCAGGGATAACAAAGGATGTGAAAATGGATCATATTGGTAATAACAATATGTTATAAAAACAAAAGTTCTCCCAAGGTTTAGAAACAGTTCCATGTATCTAGTTATTTTGTGACTTTAGTTATGGTAATTACAGTGCTCAATGTAAAAAATTGGAAAAACAGAAAAGTACAAAGAAGAAACCCCCAAATCAAAAATCACCCTAATCCTGCCAAATCAGTTTCACAATTTAAATGTTTTTAAATTAAATTTATTGGGGTGATATTGGTTAGTAAAATTACATAGGTTCAAGTGTACAATTCTATAATACATCATATATGTATCACATTGTGTGTTCATCACCCAACGTCAGTTCTCCTTCCATCACCATATATTTGACCCCCTATTTCCCTCTTCTGCCATCCCCTTTCTCTCTTCCCCTCTGGTAACCACTGAACTATTGTCTGTGTCTATGAGTTTTTGTTTCTTTGTCTTGTTCATCTGTTGCTCTCAGTTTTATTTCCCATATATGAGTGAAATCATATGGTTCTCAACTCTTTCTGGCAGACTTGTTTCACTTAGCATGATATTCTCAAGATCCATCCATATTGTCACAATTAGCAATATTTCATCTTTTTTTCTATTTTTTAAAGATTTTATTGGGGAAGGGGAACAGGACTTTATTGGGGAACAGTGTGTACTTCCAGGACTTTTCCAAGTCAAGTTGTTGTCCTTTCAATCTTAGTTGTGGAGGGTGCGGTTCAGCTTCAAGTTTTTGTCCTTTCAGTCTTAGTTGTGGAGGGCGCAGCTCAGCTCCAGGTCCAGTTGCTGTTTTTCTAGTTGCAGGGGGCACAGCTCACAATCCCCCGCGGGAGTCGAACCAGCAACCTTGTGGTTGAGAGGACGCGCTCCAACCAACTGAGCCTTCCGGGAGGCAGCTCAGCTCAAGGTGCCGTGTTCAATCTTAGTTGCAGGGGGAGCTGCCCACCATCCCTTGCGGGAGTCGAGGAGTTGAACCAGCAACCTTGTGGTTGAGAGCCCACTGACCCATGTGGGAATCGAACCGGCAGCCTTTGGAGTTAGGAGCATGGAGGTCTAACTGCCTGAGCCACCGGGCCGGCCCCTCATCTTTTCTTATGGCCGTGTAATATTCCATTGTATATATGTATATATATACCACATCTTCTTTATCTAGTTATCTATCGGAGGACACTTTGGTCGTTTCCATGTCTTGGCCACCATGAATAATACTGCAATGAACATGGGGGTACATACATCTTTTGGGATAAATGTTTTCAGATATTTTGGGTAGATATCCATAAAGGGGATTGCTGGTTCGTATGATAATTCTATTCTTAGTTTTTTGAGGAACCTCCATACTGTTTTCCATAGTGGCTGTACCAATTTGTATTCCCACTAGTAGTGTGTGAGGATTCCGTTTTGTCCCCAACCTCTCCAACACTTGTTGTTACTTGCCTTGTTGATAATAGCCATTCAAACATGTGTGAGGTGATATCTCATTGTGGTTTTGATTTGCATTTCCCTAATAGCTTCACTTTTAACTTTTTGATGCATGACAGAGTTGTATTTTTTCCACCCGTGCCTATGTATTTACAAAATTACTTTACAAAAATTGTAAATGTTTGAGAGTGCATTTTTGGAAAATTACTGACAGTATTAGGACAGTTGTGTTTGATAGAAGAAAAATAACATAAAGATCTTGATGGGTAGAGTATCTGTAAGCTTTTCAGGTTAGTTAAGAGTGGAGCTAGAAGGATTGGTTGAAAAAGGCAATTAGAGACTTTCATTTTACCTGCAGTGTTCAAAATAACTTAAGATCAGCGATGGGATCTTTCATATGATTAGAACTGTTTCTGTGATCACTACTTTAGGAGCTCTTAGAAGAATTTTCCCCCAAATAGGCGATAGAGACATTTCTAGGATGAACATAAGGGGAACCATCCAGACACACGTAGTTCCAGTAAATATATTGGTTCTAACAATGGTGAAATTCTAGGATGCCTGAATTTGGAAGGGATTTCAGGCCCTATCCTACTCTTAAATACCAGTTTTACAGATAAGGAACTTAACTTGATTTATCAAAAGTTGTGTAACTAATTAGTATAGGAGACAGGTAATGTGGCGATAGGTTGCTATTAAAAAATGTGAAATTTAATAACGTTTCTAATTTTCTCTATTTTTGCTGTGTATTTTTCATGTCTGCAAGTTTCCTTATCTCCCTCAGTTTTCTACTCATTTCTACATATCCCATCTTATACTTTTTCTCTTTCCCCTTCAGTTAGCCATTATGAAGAATTAGTATATATTTTTACTGTCATCTTTACTACTAATAGGAGCCCCACAACATTTTATCTGAAAGAAGGATTTCCAGCTCTTGTAATGGGAGAACAGCATTGGCCAGAGTATGCTGGGTGGGGCAAGAATTGTCAGGAAAGCTCATGGGGAGTAAATTATATCATAGAAACACTCTCACTTAAAATAATCTACTTGTTCCCCTTAACTTTAATAATTAAAATATAAATGCTAATTTACGAATGCCAATTTTAAAAGGGGAGAAGAATTTTAGAACTTTGTAAGAATTTTGAAAAGTCTCAAAGGCAATAAAAAAGAGAAGCTGGATGAGTGTATAGGTGGAAGTTTCTAGTTAAAGCCATCTGAAAAGACTTGAAAGCGGAAGGGTGTGGTTACAAATTGAGCTTCATAATTACCCAGAAAATAAAGAGATTAGGGAGATTTCTGTATATTACACAGTATCTGTTGAGTATACAACTCATGGAGAACAGTTTTACTTATAAATTCTTTGGAAAACTATTTGTTTTCAGTGACTAAACAAAGCAAAAAGGAAAACTTTATTCAAATTGAAATCAGAGTCAAATGAAAGAATTTATAGTAAAGGTAGTAACTTTACAGATTATAATCTATTTGAGCTCGTGTAAGAGAAAATCCTAGTTTAAAAAATGAGGACATGTTATTATGTCACATAATAAGTCCAGAGGTGGTTTTCATGGTTGGTTGATTCAGTGATTTAATTTCTCTCCAACTTACTCTGTCATCGTTATAAAATTGGCTTCATTCTCATACCTCTACCAGTTGGCTGTAGCTGTTGTGTACATTGCATACAGAGAGGAAAATTTGTAGAGGAATGAAAGTAGATTTTTCTTCTCTGTCCACTTAGAAGGAAGGAAACACTTCCTAGAAGTCCCCCCAGAAGATCCTCATGTTTCATTAGCTAGTACTGTGTTCCATACCATTCTTAAGCTAATCTTTGTGGAGAATATGGGATTAGGGCTTGATAATTATTTGGGACAGAATGGATGTATGTGGGAAGTTCCATTTCCATGACCGTTATAACTAGTGTAACAGCTCCATCAAAAGTAGATTAAGAATTTATTGATGAAACAAATTCAGGAGTAAGTAGAGTATAAACGTGAGTCCCAGCCCCACTGCTTAAGATCTGCGTGATTTTGGTTAGGTTTCTTCATAACTTTAAATACACATTTCCCCATTTGTAAGATGGAGATGATAATGCCTCGCTCATAAGGTTGTCTTTAGAATTAAATAATGTAAGTAAGAGAACATGGATTCTGACATTTAGTAAGTATTCAATACATACATTACTATTATTGGTACTTTTATCTCTATGTAATTTTGTACTCAAAGAAAACTATAAAAATGGAATTTTCACTTGAAAGGATTAGTTTTGGGTCTTTTCTGAAGATATAAGGGCATAAACCAAAGTTGTTGGAGCTCCCGTTTTCTTCTGTAGTAGAGACAAAAATGGGGAAAACAGTAAGTTTAATGTGAGCTGCCATTAAAACAATTTGTTTACGCGGCTGTGTCAACTAATACTTTACTGTTGATATTTGAGGCAGCATGAAAACTGAAGGGGCATATTTTATGAACATGTGCTATTGTATTAATGACATATTAGTAATTTCCCTTAATGTACACTTGTACATTTTTGTCACTTTTGCTGTGATAAAAAGTATAAGATGGTTAAGGTGTAATTCTCTCCTATTCTTTGATATTTGCAGATGGCTTATTCAATCAGTATATCAGTCAACAGGAATATAAGCCACGGTGGAGTCAGATCATTCCCAAAAGCACCAAAGGTAAGCCCTGCCTTCTAGATGTGGGTGCTTTTGCTTTAGTGTCGCAGTTTCATTTTTCCCAAGGTAGCTCAAGTTTCACAGCTATTAATGAAAAGCAAGTATTTAAATCAACATACAGGTTCTTTAACTAGATGGCAGAGTTAGTTTATTATATTAAATTTTTCTTTTAAACCTTTTTGTTTTACTGCTTATAACAAAGGTTGTGCAATTTTTATACAGAATACCATCATAAACTGCTTTCATAGAGACACTATAAAATCATAGGCTATTATGTTATAATGCCAAACATGTTCCCGAAAAACCTTAAGTTCTGCAAAATTGCTCACTAGAACTAGTAGGACTAATGAGAAAAGTAGAAATGGTTCATACCATTCTAGGTCTATGGAATTTTATAACCAGATAATAATAAAAACTAGTGCAGTAATCCTAATAAAAATAAACAATACTAGTGTAGTTAAATCTTTACTAGCATTTACATATATTGAGCATCACAATGAGTTTGGAGCCTTAGACCCTGGGGTTCGTGCTTCCTTCTTTGATCTGTAGACCCTAGAGAGCATTTGCTTCTAATAAAGAGTGTTTTAATCAAAACTTGAAGTCTGATCCAGGGTGTAGTCTTCTTCATTGATCCATTTTTTCCAAATGGGGGATATTTTTGTCACTTCATCTGCACTCACTACCCTGCT
Source organism: Rhinolophus sinicus (assembly GCF_036562045.2). Lineage (NCBI taxonomy): Eukaryota > Metazoa > Chordata > Mammalia > Chiroptera > Rhinolophidae > Rhinolophus > Rhinolophus sinicus. The sequence continues at coordinate 65,438,381 of NC_133760.1, read as the reverse complement.
AGATGGTTGAGATAGTGGAAAGTGTAGCAGTTCTTGAATGCCAATATTAATACTTGCATTAAAGGAAGGCAGTTCTGTGGATGTTCAGCTGTCGTCTTATGGTCTTCATACTTTCATTGCTAAGGCCTTCTCTTTAATTGTGAGAAAGCTTTCCCCTAATAGTAGTAAACGTGAATGTACTGGAGAAAATTGCTATGAGCTTCCATAATTTCTGCGTCATACAAACATCCTTCTCCTATTTTATCAGTCATATATGAGGAAATTTTCTTCAAAGAAACCGATGTTGTAGCAAACAGCCTGTAATTATGTATTTGAAAACTAATGGTTTAAATATATAAAATACAAACATATAAGAAATTTGTTTTAATGTTTTCTTAATCTACTCTTGCAAGTGGCAATACTGAGTGATTGGGGGAAGAAGGCAAACAAAGATAAAAGATTAATGATAATGAGCTGCAAAATGTAAATCTTCTAGGTGGTACAAAGAAGAAAGAATTTGCAGAGAACTTCTGAATGATTGGCTCTTGAATACAGTAGTAATGAAAAGCTTCAGTTTTGCATCCTGTTTTCTATATATAAGAACTGTTCGACATTTCAGTCTTTTTCTTAGTAGTCCTGTGAAATTTGTGAAAAGTTGGGTGTTCCCTAGTTTAAATAGGAGAAAACTGATACAAGGAAAGTTATTAGCCAAAGTATTTCCATTAATGCTAGAGTTATAAAGGAAACCTTAGGTTTTCTGGTTTATATGAAGTAAGACATTAGAATCTTGTAACCTATTGAACCATTGAAATGAAGCTATATCTTTGTGTAAATGAATAAGATTTTGTATAAAGTAAGGTCAGATCTAGTTTAACAGTAGTTTTCTCCTATAGAAGTTTAAAAGTTTCACTGATTATGTTTAAACCTGCCTATTAAGCTCTGTGATGGAAATAGAAATCAAAAGAAAGCAAATCGTACATTTTCTCAGTCAGTACTCAAATAAAATAGTTGGTACATTAAGTGGGAACTGATTTCTGAAATATCGGCATAAAGTTAACACAGTAAGACAATTATCATTAATATAAAACTTGGTAACATCTGAGTTTTCAGGAGCTAGTTTTATGAACTTCTAAAACTGCTTATTCTACTAATAAACTATGCCTGGAATGAAGACCTGATATCTAATAATGCTGTAATTGTTTGCCACCTTCGCTTTGTCAATCCAGTTTAGAATTTTTTGGTCTTATGTTTTTGTGGAATATCCTGTGCCTTTGCTGATTTATGGCATTGGTCATAAACACATTGAAAAATAGCTTCCGGTTGCAATTTACAGCTTAAAGCAATTGGAAAAATGAGCAAGGTAATTATTATAAACATAGCTGTAAGTCATATTTCTTTTGAACCTTTTTACTTATTCTTAAATAATATTGAAATAATAAGTGTGTTATTTTTACTACTCATTACAGACTTAAGAATAAAGCTACTCTGGGTTTACGGTTGTTCTCTTACTCCTTTAAAATAAAATATTGTTTATGTTTCAGGTGATGGAGAAGATAACCGACCAGGAATGAGAGGGGGCCATCAGATGGTTATTGATGTTCAAACAGGTGAGGAATGCTTACAGCAGAAAGCAGATTCTTTTAAAAATTAGGCATTTTTAAATATCACGTAAACTTGAATATACTTCTTTTCATTCATTACAAATGTTAAATGTCATTGGTCATAACCAAGGAATAAAGAGAATAGGCATTAGCCACAGGTATCATCGAAACTAAGCAGTGATATGTGACAGGGCTGCTGCGCAAATGAAATCAGATAACCTAGAAGAAACGTGCTGTGGAGTGTGGAGGCCTTTTACAGCTTTGCATTGTGTCGTTTTGTATGTATTTGATTTTCATAGTAAACTGTGATGCATTTCTGGATTTTCAGTACATTTGTGTTTTAAAACCATACAGTGCGAATTGCAGCAGTAAAAGAGAATGCGGATATACAGAGGGTGCCAAAAAAATGTATACACATTTTAAGAAAGGAAAAAAACTGTATTAATTGTAATACTCAATGTATACTGATAACAGAGGCATACAAGTCACGTTTGACTTCTGCCATTACAAGAGGGGCTCAAAGTGGTTACCATCAGCGTCCAGACACTTCTGATTACGGTGAACTACTGCTTGAGCATAGATAGCATCTCCTAAAATGTGTATACATTCTTTTTGGCACCCTGGTATTTTTAAAGGGAGAGAATATCAAAGTAGCTTAAGTGTTGGAGGATCTATTAATTATTACACACTGTTTGCAAGCCTATGAATAATTTGTTTTAGTTACTCTTTGTTGCCTTTTAAATTTTATTGTATAACTTTGTGTTGCAAATTTTCCTTAGGTTTCTACAGGCTAGGACAGCTTAAATACCACTATATATTTAGTGGTTAATGCTAAAATTATAAGTTTCAACTTACCAGCCTGAAAAGCAAATACTACCAATAATTTAGAATAATTTTACTTTATTATTTGATTTTAGAAAACGTTACTTCATAGAGTGCCAATATTCATCCAAGTAATACTTTATTTTTTTCAATGTAATACTCAGTTCTGTTGTGTTATGCTGACTCACAGTGCTTCCGGAATAAATACGCTGTTTTTGTTGACTCACATTAAAAAATAATTAAGAGTAAAAATTATTTCAGTTGTAGGTAATAATCTAGGTATTAATGTATTTTCACAAATGTTTTGTAAATAACGAGAAATTATAATATTTCATTTAAAATTAACTGCTAAGTTAGTATAGTAACCTGTGAGCTTGTGTAGAAATATTATTAGGGTCTCTTTGGGAAAGATTCATTTCAAGGCATAGGAATTTGCTTTCCTAATGTTGGCACCGTCCCTCCCACAGAAATAGGCTTAACGAAGCTGTAGAGTTTCAGGCATCATTTTTTCCTATCTGAGTGTCTGATAAGCATACATTTGCTTATTTGTTCAAGAATCAGATTTATATACAAATTGTTTCCTTTTCATCTAGAATAGTTACTTTTTGAGAATGGAGATGAAATTTTGAGTTTAGATTGTCTTTAGTAGCTTTTTCCCTCTTTTGAGCATAGAGTGGAATTTATAATGCCTATTTTTCTTTCTCAGTCATAATTGGAAATATTATTAAACTCTTCTTTAAAAATATGGCAATAATATCCTGAAGAAGAGTGTGTTTGAAAAAGCTCCTTGAATTTCCTAAACAAAAGGCTGCTTTCATTACATGTGAAAGTGATGTGGTTTACGTGAATACTTCAGGTTCACTTAGTTAGGGAGCAGAAGGAATTGCCATAGTGATGACTGGGGTGATTATTATGGGAGAGAGACTATATGCGATGGGTAAGTACATGTGTAAGAAAAGAAAATAATTTTCTTTTTTATTAATCCATGAATTTTGAAAATGGAAAATAAAAAGATGCAAATGTCATGACAGAACTTAGTGTGAGCAAGTCACTAAGATCGAAAGCTAATTTTTCAAGTCAGAGATCCTTGAAGTGAAATAATTACAATAGAGTGATAAAGGCCCACATAGTTTTTCTATAAAGTCTTTGTTTCATGCATTATAATAGGATTTCAGCAGACTCTTGACGGTCAAGGTCCTTGTCCCCACTTTTTAAGAAACAATCTCAAGGAGAGAGGAAGAGTTGCTTGAGTCTTTACTTGATTTACTTTAGAAATAATAATTATAAGAAAGCATACTAAAAATGACTATTAACGTTACGGATATTATTCCAGATGGGATCTTTAAAGGAGTAATCTCTTTCTCATACCTTCTGATGATTTATTATAGGGTAACAAAGTCTGCAAAGTAGAACTGACCTGTCTCTGTACTTCTAGTATTGGCACTAAGTTTATGAAAAGTAATAGAAGTACTTTGGAAATATGTATTTTAAGTAAATGGTTCTACATAGAAAATTTAGGGACTTATCCAGTAGAGGGATTTTTATTTAGAACAATTTTGTATCTATTTCAGTGCTTTTATTTTTTCTTTCTAACTTTCTGAATGCTGAGTTAAGCTTTATTTAGGCCCCTGGATGATAATAAAACTCAATTTTCAGCCTTTAAAAGGAACCAAAAACTTAAAATCTAGTATAACTAACTAATCATAGATGGTCAATTAATATAAAGTTACTCATCACTCACATGAGCTTGATGGTCAGTACGTTTGTCACCCTTACTGCGAATAGTGTGGAAACAGTACCAACTATCCATGAATGTTGAGAATGAAAGGGTTAGCCCGATTCAAGTAATCCTTTGTATGAGTAATGATAGGATGGTGTGTAAAACATCTTGGTATGGAATTCTTCCTTTTGCTTTTTAAAAAACTTGAAACAATATGTTTCAAAGAAGGTGCTACTTGAAACCTCTCATCTTCATTTTGATATCTTGAAATGGGAATTGGAAGCGATGGTTCTTTTTAAATATATTGTTGATCACAGAGGGGAAAACTAAAAGGACACACCAAAATAGTGACCTTCGTGATGTCTGGGTGGTACTTACCAGTGGTTTTAAATTTTCCACTTTCAAATGTTATATCAAAAATGTTTACAAATAATAGATAAGTTGAAGACAATTTTATTCACCAGCATTCCTTTTAGGGAGGAAGTGTATTTGTTTGGGAAGGTTCTTTAGGGTACAAGGTAAAATGCTGAGGAGAGCTGATTCTACAGGAACTATTCTTTGTAATAATAAGAGGAACTTGCTTGTTAGGACCAGAGAAAGGGTATAAGGAACAACATAAAGAGACAAATGGTAGTGGAGCCAGCGGACGTCACACTTTGTGACCTGGGTCTCTCTTCTCTCACCAAAATCTTAGAAGTTTTCTGCAGTAAAATTGAGTTCAGAGTGTGCATGTGAGTATATATTGGGGGTGGGGTGTGGTTTGGGGTAGGAACTGGTGATGTAATTCTGTTGGGGGGGTCCAGCTTGAGGTAGGGCAGGAGTGCAGTTTCTGAGAATTCAATTGTCTGGAAGCAGAGAGAGATGTAAGGGAAGACGACCTAGGACCAGTCGTAGAAAGAGCTTCTGAACTTTTACAAGACTCTAGGATTGTGGGTTAGGTGGCGTTTCAACAGGTGCCTGGTACTGAGGGTGAGGAATCCGGGAATCTGCTATGAGCGAGAGAGAAAAAAAGAAAAAGAAAAGCACTATTCGAAAGACTAGTAACTTTTATACATTGGCATTCCCAGTCTTGTGTCAGCTAAGCATTGCTGTCTCTATTCCTTTCTGTTACCATTCTCTATCCTGCTGGTATTTCCATGTTTTCTCCAATGAGGCTTCACGAATGGGCTTTAAGGGGCCCAGGATACGCTACAAATAGTGTGTAATATTTTTGTCTGTCTGCCTTTCTGGATCTTACTGGGAAGATTCATTATAATATTTTTAAAGGGTTAAATACATGTAGTTTTAAAATTCCATGGTAAATATCGTGGAACTAGGTATTCAAATAAAATTTCTAATGAAATCACTTATTCCATAGAAGTAATGATCATTGTTGAAATAATCGTGTTGCAAAGTAAAACTATTTCCCACCTGTCTCCTGCTCTTGGTTTTTCCCAGATTATTTGTTGCTAAATCTGAGGTGTGTGAGGAAGAGAGTAGCAGTCAGTAAAGTTCGAGGTGGTGAGGGGGCCAGACTGTGTTGAGTCTTTAACGTCTTTGTAAACGTTTAAGCCTTTATTTGGCGTGAGAAGGGAAGACATTGTTGGATGTTGAGAAATGCTATGAACTGAATGATTTTAATAAGACAGACAGGGTGAAGGGAAGAAGCAGAGCGACCTTTTAGGAAGCAATTGCTTACTAGGAAAGTGATGATAGCATTGGCTTATACCAGAGTGGTGACAGTAATGTTGAGAATTGGTCAAATTTTGGATGTGTTTTAAAGATGTCAGGTAGAGCGACAGGATTTGCCGAAGGATTGGATGTGAAGTGTGAGAAAGGAGTGACGGATGACTTAAGCTTTTGACCTGAGCGATTGGAAAAATAGTGTAGCTGTTCCGTTAGATGGGTAAAATAAGAGGATCAAATATGCTGTCTTGTTCAGCAACTCTGTTTTAGACAGGTTACGTATGAGATGCCAGTGAGACATCCAGGTAGGTATGTCAAGGAAGCAGTTGGATGTATTAATTGGGGGTTCAGGAGAGAGGTCCAGGTAGAATAATTATTTCCCACTCTGTATTTACATAGCACTTCGTTCATCCTATTGTTTTTGCTACAGTGATTTCCATATTATTTTAGAGTTGCTTATATAGGTGTTATGTATCCCATTTCTGTCTGTTCAACTTCCCCCACCCCCAAGCCCTAATGGTCTTGGGGAGAGACCATTGAGGGAAGAAGGACAAAGATCTTGCCTTATTTATTTTCCATGGCCACAGAGCCTGGTATGGAGTAAATGTGCACTAAATATTTGTTCAATTGAATCAAACTTGAAATCCGTTTTCCTTCACGTAGAAAGAAAAATATTTACTTGGAAACTGCACTGACATTGCTGTAAACCTTCCTGTGTGGGTAGTTCTGTGATGTCATTTATTGTAATATGCTAATACTTTCCTGAGGTGAATTTATGTTGTTGGTTATATTCTAATAAATTTAAATTTTCTGATGCTTCTATTTGTTTTATTCTAGTATATAGACTGCTTTCTTAAAGCTGTAGTTATCATTAACTTGGGATCTAGGTAGAAAAATGAAACGTTACATAGAGCTTTGCATTCTTTAGGGTAACATTTGGTGCTTTCCGAATTTAACGTGGGTGCAAGAGCAGAATCTGGGATATCCTTGGAATTTTTTCTCTAGAAATCCTTTTATTTCTATTATAAAACTATTAATAGCAGGATTTACCCAGGTGCTTTCATATACTGTAAATATGGATTTCGTCATGTATGTACCAGAGCCCTCTTAATCAAATTGATCTTAATCGTCTTCAAAGAGATGATATTTACCATAAATCTTTGAAAGATCCTTTTCTAGTCCAGTCTTACTGAGTTAACAACCAAATAGAGTGCTTGGGGGTTGAGTTTGTGGGGGAGGTGTGTGTGTGTTATACGTACCTGGGTTTGTGTCGTGAATCCTTCTGACTCTACCACTGTCTTTTTGTTTGATCTTGAGTGAGTTACAATGATGATAAAAATGGTAATAATAAATTAAGTTGTGAGAGTTAAGAGCAATAATGTATTTTGTACATAAAGTATAGATGTATATATGTATTTTTATATGTAACAATATATAAATATATTCTGATTAACTCTACTGAGAGAATTTTACATCAGTTTGGAGACCAGTTTTTTTGTTCATGTTTTTGACAGAATCTCACAGTAGAAATATTTTTAAATAATTTTTAAAATTTTGAAAAACAATTTAAAACAACTTGAAAAGCTGTGTTGAGGAAAATAGTAACTCACCAGTGTTATTTTGGTATATTTGTTTCATCTTTTATATATATTGTCCTAATTGATGTTTTAGAAAGGAAGGGAAACCATAAGTATAGATTTTTAGAAAAAAATATTAAACATTTAAGAACTGATAAGCAGTAGGTAGGTTTACTAATAAAAAAAGTTTTCCCCAAGTAGAGTTTGAAAACCTCTACTTGGAATTTCATCTTTATGCAGTTGGTGCCTAAGTAGTGAAATACAGTTTAGAGAAGCCCAGTCGTTATTTTAAGTATGCATTTTGAAGGTTTCCGGAACAAGGGCTCTTAATCTGTTGAAGTGGTTTGCAAAATTTTGTGTACATTTTTCTGGGAAGAGAATCCATGAATTCAGATCATCATAGGGACTCTTAACTAAAAACATTTACGAACACCTTCACTTCATTTCCTCTTCTTGAAAGTGGCTTGTATTTCAAAGCAATTATTGCTTCCCAGTGTTTCGTGTATCTTGTTCTCTTAAATATTAAAAATTTAATAGTAAATGTCCTTTTCCTTTTTTCAGTCTACAGTTTTTTGTTTTTGTTTTTTTCATTTTGCTTCACCTCTAAAGTGATCATTGAAAACAAAGGACATGATGGCATAAATTTTACTATTTAATTTTCAAAGCTTGCCTCCATCCTAAGTGAATTTTATTTATACCTTGGTAGAGAAGGAATGTAGTATTTTGTCCTACTGCATATGTGTGTCAGTTTTCCTGACTATAATCCCTGTACCTGGCACTTCTCTACTTAGATTCTTCCACTCCGATTTGGTTTCAAGTCTAGGTAAAATAGGGCAAATAGGAAGAGAGAAAAGGCATGTCTAGTTTGTTTCAGTGTTCAAGCCTGTTCAGATGAAAATTGAAATGTCCATTGTGCCAGGCAGTTCTTTGTTATGTAACGCTCACTGAATTTTGAGAACCTACAGTACCAGCCCTTTTCCCTCTCTCAGTCAGAATAGGTAGTAGTAAGACTTGGGCAAAACCCCAGTATTTGGTATCGACAAAAGAAGTTTGAGGGGGTGTTACTTGTCACTTGGAAGAGCCCTTCTATGGAAATCTGAACCTTTGACTGTTCTGTACCAGTTCTGTGAAAGAGCTTTTCTTTTTACACAGGGTGCCACATAATGGGTTTTCCTTATATTCCTTAAAGGAACCTTTGAAGGAAGTAGGTCAGCATGGGTTTTTTAATATTTGTAATTTGTTAATTACAAATATATTCACTTGGCTATATTTCTGTAGCTACATATGACATGAATCTTCTTCTTTCATACAATTAGCACAAAGGAATTCTGAAATACAGCCTTAATTAAGAATGTAAAGTATGTTGTCACTAGCAAAAAATAAACCTTTTAGCAGGGAAAGTATATGTTGAGTTCACTGAAAAGATCAGTCTCTAGGTAGTTTTATAATCATAGCCTTATGTAAGGAGATAGCTCTATTTAAAAAGGGAGGCAGATTAACCCTCTTGATAATCGGCTGGGTCGTGAGAGTTCAAGGGAATGGCTAAAGGAGGTAAGGTTAAAGAGCATATAAAAGATCTTTCCCCTTATTTAGTCCTCTCCTCAAAAATTCTCACGTCAATTCAAGATCTTCCTAACTGCGTTTTCAGAAGAATTCAAGCCATAAACTTAGTGTCATGACAGGGTTTCATTTTTATCTTGAGTATAAATTTGTGATTCTTAAAACTTGTTTTTACATTTCATTTGTTTTTCTCTTGGTGTCTGTATTAAACTAAGAATTAAGCTAACCTCCTTCACTAGCCTGTTGACCCTTCTGCTACATCATCATTTTGACACATGAATTTGTATCTGAGGTTGAGCCCACTCTGTGGCAATGCGTAGTGTATGTGTTCTGTACTGTTTGAAAGTGGAGAAATGGATTTAGTTACGAAAATAGTGTGCCATCTTGTGGAGGATTATGCAATCAGCACAGTCTGATTTACTCCTGAGAATCAGACTGGAAGGGTACAGTGCAGTTCGGCTCATAAAATAAAAAGCCTGGCTTCTTTGTACAAAATGGTGTGAAGATACTGATGTGTTAACATTTCTACCTTATTTTTAGCTCATATGTGACGTATGTAGATTAGTACTATTGGTACTAAGTAGCTGTAGGATTATATTTAGTTCTGGTACCAAAAAGACTTTTCCAGAGAATATGGTTGAATTTTAGTTTATGTGGCCTGAGTAATGAAAGATTGATTGAGTGATTATTGGTGATTGATTCATTTATAGTCTCTTAGAATGAAATTGGTGTGACGTTTTCAACATAGGCTCTTATTGGTCAATTTATTTCTAATTCCTCTCTTTCATTGGCTCCTCCTTTTCAGTTGGTCCTATATGCTGCAAGTTGAGCTCTGACCATGCCATGTCTCTGCCCAGATCTTCTGTGGAGTCAAGTTCAAAGCCTTTATATTGTCATTTAACCCCTTGCATGATCAGGCTACTACCTGTCTTTTTAACCTCATCTGCACCTACTACCTTTTGTGTTCATTTAAATTGAACAGTGCATTTATTCATCACACAGTTTTCACCACTTTGCCTGCATTATTTAATTTAATTCTCACAGTAGTTTTATGACATAGGTGTGCTATAGGTGTACCATTTTAGAGGTGAAACCAGTGGTGGTGGTCACACAGATGTGGTGGTACAGCCACAGCGCTGTCTGCGATCTGCCTGCCTAGTTAGAGTCCATGTCTTCAGAAAACTTTCTGTGTGTTTTTCTGTCTCTGTACTTTTGTTATACTTTCTACTCTGCTTGAAATGTCCTCTTCTCCATTCCTCCAACAGAGCCACCTTGTGATGCATAGGTCAGATATCACTGTCACCATGAAACCTTTCCTGTCAACCAAGTATACTCTCTTCCGTTTTTGAACCCTCATGGTGTTTTTTTACCTTTCTTAGGCCCTTAGTCTACCCTGCATTATGGTGATCTGGGTACTTGTTTTATGTTCTTGACTAGATTGTAAACTCTTTGAGGATAGGGACTAGGTCTTCTTTTTATTCTCCAAAGTGCCCTGTCAGTTCAGAATTAAACATTGGCTGCACATTCCTCTGACTGCTGGGAGAGAGGGATAGCCTGTGCTCCTTTAAGAAAAAAATGGAGCGAGAGGGCTGCTGCTTGAGGACGATCGTACTGGCCCAGGGTGTACATGAGTTGTTATATAACCCATAAGCATGAGAAGAGACAGTCCTTAAACCAGACTATCCTGTTGCAAATAATGTTTTCATTTTTCTACTTTCTTCTCACTACAGTTCTCTCCCATTATTTATATAATCTTTCAAAGTTTTTTATATTCTTTATGCATTAAGTAATACTTTTGCTGGTGTTTGTTTCTAGATAATATTTCCTCTCTAAATAATTTAACTTTAGTGATTAGAGGATTTAATTAAAATTTTGTTGTGCGTGTCATTCAGGTATGTCAGAAGGTCCCGTTTCTGTCTGATTTATTCAATTTTACTATTAAGCTTCAACTGGGACCACAAGTATTCAGGGAGAAGAATGACATCTTGGATTAATTCCATGGGGATGCGTGCTCTGTGCCAGATTTTATTTTGCTCAGCTATCAATGAGGCTGTTGTGGAAATGTGGGTTTTCTTTGCTGTGAGAATTTATGCGTACAAAGAGACCTGCTTTTCAGAAAGAACATTGAGAACCCAGAGCCCAAGAGGAAGGGTTATTAAAGTTAATGAACCAGGGTAACCTTATCCAGAGGGTGCCCAGAAACACTATAAAACAAAAGGTCAATTGCTATTGCTATTTTATTTCTATACTCCCTCCCTCTCCAGGCTTCAGAAGTGAACAGCGTTAATTGTCCCTATAGTGAGACCTTGACAAATAATTTTTAAGCCAGATGACAATTCTTTAATTTTTTTTTCCTGTAAAATTTTATGTATCTGGGCATTACTGTGTGCCATTTGGGAAACAGAATGTTACTTAACTAATGCTAATGGATTGTTCTGAGATACAACAATTTTTAATAGTTTAAATAATTGCCATTATTTCACATTTGTACAGAGCCAAATGTGTTCTAGGTACTGAGTTGACATGGAAGCAGACACAGTAGTGCTGTTGTTAGTGCATCTGGGCTATTAGTAACAACAAAGTGCTTTTTATTTTTGTGCATGTTTTAAAGGTAGAAATGCTGTTCCTGCTTGACAGCCGTCAGAATGTCTTCATGTAACTTATATCTGAAGAACTGAGAGTTTTGTGAGTGAAAAAACTGAGACCCCCATGAGGTTAGGTGACCTGTCTTACCCAGTGAGCATGAGAACTCAGACCTCTTCCTAAGGTCTGTTCTCATCCAGAAGCATGATTTTGATTTCCCAAGGTTCTTGGGGCATAAAATGGGATGTTTCACTTAGAAAATTCACTGAGAGCTTGAAATCATATGAAAATAAGACGAAAATCTCTTAGAAGACAGCCCAACTCTCTCAATGGCAAGGATTTTTTTTAAATGGTGTTACGGTATTTCCAAGTGCACTTGGAATTGTAACCCTTCATGGTGGGACATAACTTAGATGACTGTCCCCACATAGGTAGGCCTAGGGCCTGCCAAGTAGGAAGTAAGTGGCTTTACAGTTTTCCTGTAATGTCTTATTTAACTTTTTTAAAAATAATTGGTGGGCTTGTATAACCAGTAGACATAACATATGTATAACGGGGGAAAAGATTTGAAGAAAGGAAAGGCACTGTTATGTAAAGAAGGATGAGATGATACACAACCTTATGTATAAAGATTTTTCTCTATTCACTGAGCAAGGAATCAGTTTCTCACAGGGATAAAGTCCATGGATATGATAGACATTTCAGAGTGAGAAGAAACCACATTCTCACAATACCTAGAATAACTTAAAAGGTTGATTTCTGAGGAGTTAAATCTACCACAATATATTTGGAAAACTTTCCCCCAGTTTCCATGGGAATACCAAGGCCATAAGCATCACTATTCTTAAGATATCTAACTTTAACTCCCAGCTAGCTAGTTTTAATCATTGTTTTTGGTATTGCAATAGAGAGGAAACAGTTTTAATGTGAATTTTTTTTCAGAAATAGCTAGATGTCTTTGTATTTTACACTGTATATTCCTCTGGGATTTCTTGCTTTTTATCTTTCTCCTTCCTTCCTTCCTTCCTTCCTTCCTTCCTTCCTTCCTTCCTTCCTTCCTTCCTTCCTTCGTTTCTCCCTTCTTCCCTCCCTCCCTCCCTCCCTCCCTCCCTCCTTCCCTCCCTCTTTTCCTTCCTCCCTCCCCCTCCCCCATCCTTCCTCCTTTCTTTTTTCTTTTTGCAGTCTGAAGCTACATTATTAAGAAAGTGGTAAATTTAAACTTTTTGTGGCCTAACACACAAACTCCTAAACTAGCTGCACATCAGGTTCATCCTGGATACTTTACAATACAGACCCTTTTTACCTACTGAAGACCTATGAAATCAGAATCTTAGAGAATGACTCCTCATTATCTGTACTTTTGTAAATCTCTCAAAATAGTGGTTCCACAGAAGTCTTTCCATATACCTATGTTTAGGAAATACTAGTCTAGTAATGTATTTTGGAATGTTACCAGTTTAAATTTTTCATTTTTAAGTTTATTTAGATGTACCTTAAATGATCTTAGAAACAACTGACTAGGTCTGGGTGCCTATACTTACATGTTGTCCTTAAGTTTATCATTTTACACATATTTTTCTGATTTCCATAGAGACCGTTTATTTGTTTGGTGGCTGGGATGGAACACAAGATCTTGCTGACTTCTGGGCGTACAGTGTGAAAGAGAACCAGTGGACATGTATCTCTAGAGACACTGAGAAAGAGGCAAGTTCTCAGACTTTTCATCCGTCTCTATTACAATAGGGGTGCGGGTGTATACTCTTTTTCTGGATGATTTGTATTCTTTCCTAATGTCTGTCAGCAGTGGTAACAGAACAATTTGTGATAAACAAGTTTGGTTTAAGTACTCTTGCATTCCAGCTTCTTCTATACCTGGTTCTTCAACTACTGGTACATGAACAAATCTGTCTTACAGAGATGAATAGAGTGGGTATCTAAGATCATTTAGTTTTTTACTACTTTTGCCTGGAAATGTAACTGTAACTTTCTTTTTTCTCATCTTCCCATCACCTCTACTCTTCCTTTGAGTATTCGTCTTATTTTGATTTCCTCTGGAAAATTGTGTTTGGTCGTCCTCACTGTCTCACTGTTTTGATCCCTCACTATTTGACTGTATATCCATTTTACAAATGATAACTATTTTATCTTTAACTAAATTGTATGTATGTATTCATGTGTGTCTGTTGATACATATATGTATAAAGGATTTCCATAGTGAATTAGGTGGCTTAGATTTATGGCCTTGAATTTAAATAAGCGCACAATTACACAGTTATACAGTCAATTCCGGTTTTTTCCAAATCTTTATAGAATTTTTTATTGTACCCTCCATCTAAGTGTTTCAGATTCCAAGGTGAAAAATAAACTGGAACCGAATGGTAGGAGCTACAAATGAAAAGTAGGAGAAAAAGACCTAACTCAAAACCCACTGATTTTAATCTATGAAGACCATTTTAAAAAGATCTGGTGCTATGTTTTTAATCCCAGGAAACTGGATTCTTTCTTACTCATGTTTTCCAGTGATCAATCATTTGGGTAGTTCTTATTTTTCAAAAGGTGTCTTAAAATTCTGATTTCTGTTTTTTATCCCTGTAAAAGTATGTAAAAATGGCCTTTGTCTTTCAGTATTAAGGTAATACTTTCTGAAATGATTATTTCTATAAAGACATCTAAAAAAAATACCCAACTTATTTCTCTTAAACTGTATTAAGTCTGGGTTGATTTCATCTGTAATTATTCTTGCAATTCATCCTGAAATCCTCCCTCTTACTCATAGAGTGTATCTAATTAGTGCCTAAGTTCCAACAGTTCTAGCACCCAGTGTTGCATTTCAGATGTCTTTTCCTCTTTTTGGCATTATTTCCAACTCTACAGTTTCTTTCTTAAATATTTTTGCCTCTGTTGTTGAATCCCCAGATCCATTTTTCCATCCATTAGCACAGTCTTTAAAAAACATACCTGGCCATGTGACACGTGCTTAAAGCCTATGGTTAGCTTCAGTCCATTTCCATTATCTATTCTATTACATTACAAGCACCACAAAACTTCAGTGACATGTAGTAATAAGTATTTATTTTACTCGAAAGCTTAGAGATTGGCTGGGTCATTCTTGTGGTTTGGGCTGGGCTCACTTGTGTCAAGAGTCGTCGTCCAGGACGGCAGCAGCTGGGCCTACTCTCCTGTTTCCTAGCTGGGGCTTGTTCTCATCTCAGGGGCAGGGCCCAAAGGGGGAAAAGGGGATGAAGTGGACGTGAGCACGCCATCAAATCTGTTGTTTTCCTATTGGCCAAAGGAAGTCATGTGACCAAGTCCAGAGTCACTGTGTGGTGAGGGGCACAGAAACAGGGAAGTATGAAAAACAATAATCAGAATGATAAAGCAATTTATCTACCTTAGTTACTTTTGCTTAGAGTAAAAACTTCAAATTTCTCATCATGATTCGGTCCCTATTGACCTTTCTAACCTCATCTCTTGACTTTATGTGTCAGCCATACCTCTGGTTGATGGAATTATTCACCTTTCTCACCTGTGTCCTTTAGCAATAGTTTTTTTTACTCTTTGGAATTAACAGAGGGTCCAGCTTTTACCTACTAATGTCTACTTATTCTTTTAGACTCAGTTCAAATTTCACTTCCTCTATGAAGCCATTCTTGACTTCTCCGTGAAAAATTAGAAGCTTCTTTTGGTGTGTCTATTTAACCTTTATATTCCTGGAATAATTTACTATACTTATTGGTTTACCTACACGCTGAATTCCTTAAGGCATAAATCTTACGTTTTCTCTTTAATGATTAAATAGGTAAGATAAGTTAAATGAAAAGTTAATGCTGGGGAAGAGCAAGGGAATGATAAATACAAAATTCAGGGGAGTGGCTGCTTTGGCGGGAGAGGGGGTTGGTTTACATGGGACCACAGGTAATATTAATGTTCTGCTTTTGAAGCTGGGCATGGGTATTATTTTTATACCATTTGTATATGTTGTAAATAATATTTAGAATATAGTTAATAATTATTTAAAATTAATACTGGAAAAATACAGAGATTATTTTGATGAGAACACTTTGTTTCTGTTATTTTGAAGTCAGTGAAGTAGTGACCCAATGCTGAAGTTCAGATTTATTATTTATTATTATTTCTTCATATAGACACCTCAAAACCTTTTGTTTATCCCTGAATTGAATGGTAATATATGGCTTTAGCATAAATGCTCATTTCTTCCAAAATTGAACAGTCAATATTTCATTTATCTAATTTTATTTTTTATACTAGTGAGTACAGATATTGTTTGATGATACCCCAGGGCATGTGTTTTAAGAATATGATATACGATTAAAAAGCAAAATTAATTTAATTCACTTAAATATGTATCTAATAACACAGGAGATTGAAAGATAATGGAAAAGCTCAGCTCTTAAAGAGAATAATTATTTTCAATGTTCAAGTAGATATGCGAGTAAGTTTTTATAGGTTCAAAACAAATCTATTTTTATTTAATTTACATTTTTATAAATCTCTTTAATGTCTAACTTAGTGGAAGACAAACAGATTCTCGTATCTGCTTCTGCATTTAATCTCTTGTGATGATGTTTTGTGTGAAATATATGAAGAAAATAGGGCTTCACATAGATATGGGTTTTTTTTGGAAAGGAAAGTAGTATTTCAATAGCCTTTTAGATAATCACGCACGTTCTTTTTTGATCTCATATCCCAACTTGACAAGTGATTTTTTCGTAAAGGTAATTGCATTATAGACCATGAAACCATATCAGCCAAAATTTTATATTGTTGCATTAAAATGCATTGGTCTATCTTGTTCTTTGTCTGTTTTCTATTCTATTGCTTCCTATTATCTTTATTTTCTTTCTCTCTTTCTTTTTTTTTTAGGGAATAATTGCTCAACATTTTAATAGCACTTGTACTAATTAAGCTAAAGCAAGAAGTTCTGTTACTCTCCTATTAAAATTTTGCATTTCACACTCTAGGAAATGTGGCATCGATTTATTATATATTACTCCACAGTTGTTTTTGAGATTATTTAATTATGGAAAATTATGGAAGAAATTCTTTCTCAAATAAAAATTTCATCTTATCTACAGAATGTTTTCATAGACAAAAATCTTTTAAAATAAGTTTTAAAATAGTAATTATTAGATTGGTACAAAAGTAATTGTGGTCTAAAAGGTTAAAAATAAATAATTGCAAAAACCACAATTACTTTAGCACCAGCCTAATAGTATGAATACTAAAATGCAGTAGTAGATTTAAATCAACTTAGTATCTGGATTAATAACACTAATGTCAAACTGTTCTTCATGCCTAATGTCTTTGTCCCTTCATTTAATCTAAGTAATAATACTGGATTACTCTTCCTAAAATATGCTTTTATATCTTATTTTCAGTTCTAAAAACCTATTATAGTTCTTGATTGCTTGCAAGAGTATACCCCGTCTCTTCTCTCGGTTACTCATTAGGCTTCCTATTGCTACCTTATATTTCAACTCTATTATTTCTGCAACAGGAATTCTTCATCTCAGTTATAACCACACACATTGTAATAAGTCTATTTTTGCTTTTGTTTCTCTTATCTTCTGGAATAATGGAAAAAACACAGTTTTTGCCCTGGTTATACTGGGGCTTCGATTCTCTATCTTATTTCCTAGTTTTCTGATGGTGAAAAAATTATTTACTCTGTGAAATGGTGATATTTCCTTATAAAATCGTTGTATGGATTAAATGAAATACATCGTAATAATATAGACAGAATTCAGGAGATTTAACAAATATTAGTTCTGTTTCCTTTTCCACCTTTTAACTAATTCAGTCCTGCCCAGTTGAAGTTGTTGTTGTTTTCATGAACTCATGGTTTATACCACAATATTGTTTTACCTTTTATTCAGTTCTGTGTTACAAGTGATTTCAATGAATTAGTTTTTGCTGATAGTATACCGTTCTTCATATTGTTCCCTAATTCTGTTATTTATTCAATCAGGAGAGTCAGTTTTATATAATATAAAGGATGGATGAGAAGCCAGACTTGGATTCTCGTTCTGCTTCTGTCACTAGCTTGCTAACCTTCAGGAGGATACCTTTTGTCTTTTGCTTACGATTCCTCATCTTTAAAAGGAAATAATTAAACTAGAGATTTTATTAACATTACTTACAGCTATGAAATTCAGTGATTCTAGATATTCTTAGAGTGCTGGTTTTGTTCTAGATTATGATGAGAAATATTATAAAAGGCTGAATGTGTCTTTAAGTAGATTGGCATATACTATAGAATTAAACTGTGCACAAGTAACTAAAATGTAATGGGGTATATAATAGAACCCTGATAAGTGTGCCATAGGTTACAGAATAGTTCATCTCATTTTCCTGGTAGATTTTAAGCATTTCTAAGGTAAGATTTGTATCTCCTACTGTTTCTTTTGCTTTTCTTTCAAGATTTAAGCCTTGTGTTGGACTTGTATTAGTTGACTTGCCATGACTCTCTGAGCAAACCTCGTAATGAAAGTCAACAAAAAGGGATATTTAATTTTATTTTCTGTTATTTGTTCTTTGAATTTTTTCTTTTCTTTTTTTTCCCCTCCACAGAATGGTCCTAGTGCCAGATCATGTCATAAAATGTGCATTGACATTCAACGAAGGCAAATCTACACATTGGGGCGCTACTTGGATTCCTCTGTGAGGAACAGCAAATCTCTGAAAAGTGACTTCTATCGTTATGACATTGACACAAATACATGGATGCTACTCAGTGAGGATACTGCTGCTGATGGAGGGCCGAAATTGGTGTTCGATCATCAGGTTTGGTGCACAGATAAATATATGGTAGAATTAATCAGTGCTTAGTAGCCCTTGCTCTTCGAGTTTATTTCACATGTTATGCTGAGTTGTCTGTTAGTGATTTCCATTACAAATACCTATGACAGAGAATAAAAATACCTTTTTTAGTAGGTATAAAATTATTCTTTAAATTTTTTTTCTTTTTTAGTACAGGATGAAATACTAAGATCTCACAATACAGTTGTGGATTTATAAAAACTTTAGAGAGTAGATGGAGCAATACATATTAGGAAAAACAAATTTAGTTTTATAATAAAATAACCATAAATCATAAGAATAACAGTTTGACCTTTTAAAACTACTTATTCTGTATTCTTGGAAGAAATGTAAGATTAATTGATAATAGCTCAAGCACTTGAAATCTAGAGCTTTTCTTCCAATTCGAGTGAAATATATTTATTTTTGAATTTAATCACAAACTTGTTACAAAACAGATAGGAATTTCACATAAACTAGATGAAGTTTAAACTCAGCACCAATAAAAATCGTATGATGGTGTCGTAGACAAGAAGACTACACGTGGCGATGTGGTAAGCCATTTTCATGTTAATATACATGTAGCTCTCATCATCAGCTCCATTTGTGTCATTGTCATTTTTGTCTGTACTTGAAGACTTAGTCTCTATCAGTTCAGCATAGTTCAGTGCCTCATACAAGACAGGAACCACTTTGAATTCTGGAGGCAGGTTCAACCCATGTCCACAGGTTTTTCTTGGAGTATGAAGGAGAAAAAGACTTAAAAAATCTGTAACACTATGTTGATGAACATAGCATTATCTAGTATTTGAGAAATGGGAGGTGGTGCTAGAATTATGGTAGACTCTAACTGACGCCTACCTTATCTCCTATCTTATATGCAAGTTAAAACCCAAGTCTGTTTTTATTGTTTCTTTACAGATTTTTGTTAATTCTTGTCTTTGAATTTATCCGACTGCTATATTTATATTCACAAGTAGTTGCTACAGGAGAATGTTAGGGAAAAAAGGAGTGGGTTGCATGCCTATCAAGTAAGTGGTGGATGAAAAATCAAAAACATCAGTCTTCAGAGTACTCCCCAGATTGAATTTGGAACGTGTGCTGGCTCTAATAACTGAGCTGTAATGCTTTGTGCTTCCCTGCTGACATCCTCTGTGTTTTCATGTGGAAAATAAGAACAAAAAAAGTTTGACTGGTTCTGATCTTTTAAAAACAGGGCATCAGCAGATAACATTGTGAAGGAAACCGTTTATTTTCTTGCTTTTGACTGGTTACAAATTTTTTTTATAAAAGGTGCTTATGTCTTTATTTCCACAGGTTTGAAATAAGAATTACAGGTTGAGGGGTAGTCTGAATATAACACATATATTGTCCTTGTGTATGGCCTTTGTTTCACTTGACTTTGATATTAATAGAATGTTCCTTGTAAGCTAGGTTCCGTTAAACAGTATTTGGTTTCCAACTGATTAGACATTACAGCAGAGCAATAGGGGTCAAAAAAAACCAAGATTTCAGTGCTAATTCAGCTCTAACAAGTAGCTCTGTGACCTTGAACAATTACACAATCTGTGTAAGCCTCCATTTTCTGTTTTTTCGTGCATATAAAGTTATAAGTTAGGACTTACTCCAAAAATTACTTGGGGTTGTTTATGACGCTTTAAGATTTGACAATGTTCAAATTTGAGAAGATTGTGAGAAAGAGGCATGAAGACATATTTAAAAGTTACTTTGCCATTTTGAATTTAACATATTAAAAAAATTTTAATCCAAAGACTTTGGATTTCTTAAGAACATAGTGGCACCGTAGTCCTGAAGATTTCCATGTTGTTGCTTTATGCAATTTTCAGGAATTATGAGAACCAAACAAAAAAAGATTACACACACACACACATACACACACACACACACACATACACACGTCACATATTCAACAATACCAGAAGCCAAAGAAAACCCACAACTCCCAATTTCTTGTGAGGTTAGCCAATAACAACTGAAATACGCAGAACCTGTATTGAAACCCACAACAGTGTAATGGGAGAAAACTGGGAATGCAGCAGGGGCCTAGCCTAGCAGAGGTACATCTCAGCAGGAAGTGTCGTGAGCAGGGCAGAAAGTTGAACCCAGGGCAGCCACTGGAGGAGTCTGTGAAAAAACATATGGATAGTGCCCAAAAAGCCCAGAGAAGGTAGATGTCAGAAAGTAGCACGTTCTAAAAGTATGGGAAGGACCTTGATAGAGACAGTGATTCCTGTTGCAGTTGCCAGTGAAGGAACTTGGGGAACTCAAGACTTAAGATACAAGCCCAATAAACCAGATGAGGGTTCATAGAGTTAGAGAAAACAAGACCGGGTCTTATATTAATTTTTGCTGCAGAAGACACATTACAGCTGATTGTCCGGCTAGGTCTTATTTTCGGGGAAACACGGTAGGTTGGTGCAAAAGTAATTGCAATTTAAAAAGTTAAAAATAATCGCAAAACAAATGAAAATAAGCACATCAGGGGCATCCCAGTTTTGGGTACTCCCTCTCATAAGAGAGCTGTACTTTCGCTTTAATAAAAATCTTTGCTCCTCTACCTCTACAGAGAGAGAGAGAGAGAGAAAATAAGCATATCACAATTAAATATCCCCAAAAGGAAAGAGAAACGCCCTTTGTTGCCATGTGTAGAATCGTATGTCATGTGGGCTAGATATGACGTACGGGCTAGATAACCATTGGAAGCTTGAACAGATTGGCCAAAATTAGTATGAGTCTGTGAATTTATGAAAATGTAAATTGCCTCACATAATGTTGATCCCTCAGGATTTTCAGCATGATCCCCTGGTATTTGGAGAGATTTGAGCCTTAAGTACTTAGGAGAGGGTAATGTGACCCAGCTGCAGTGAAGACCTAGACAGTGATATCGTTGTGAATGGGGCCCCACTGAGTTGTCTTCAGCAACGTAATTGACAGAATTGTTTAGGATTAAAGAGTGGGAACACTTGGTTTGGAGTGCCAGGGACATGGAAACTTTGACATCTTAATTTTGCAACCATTTTCACTGAGATTTCTCCCTTGAGGGATAGATTTTCATGTTAATTTGTGGAAGTCTGCCAGAAACCTGGGAAATGGCAAGTAAGTGGATCTTTCTAGTGGTAGGTAAAGATTAGGAGATGCTAGAATCTTTTGTTTTTAATATTAATTTCAAAACCAATCTTTACAATTATTAAAATAGCTTTTTATTAAAAATAATACAGAAATAAATAGCAGAAGTAATTTGATGGGAGGAAAGAACTGAACATATAATGGCTAGTATTTGTGCTTAACAAAATAATAGATGTTTTGTATACACAATTTATTCTTTAAATGTAAGTGTCACTTGTGTTCAACATCTAATTCCCAATTTGGACTTAGGTATTCTTTGAAATAGAATTTAATTCTTACTGTCTTCTAACAAATAGTTGTTTTCTCAGAGATTTTTATGAAAAGCTATAATCTTGAGTTAAAAGAATGAAAGAATCAAGGTTGGCTTTTGAACATGTGTTGTATAACATACCTCAAAGAAAATTAAATTTATAATACTGTGTTAAAAGAAGGCAAGATTCATCACACCATAGATGTCAGTCTGAAGACTGATTGCTGCAAATTGTTTGTTTTACTATTGTTTGTTTTACTATTTTGTAACATAATTTGAATAGTTTTGTAAAATAAATGCAGAGAGATGAATTTAGCTGCATCACTTATTCACATATCTGCTCGCCTATTAAATGGTAGTAAGGTTAATAGGATGCTTGCCCAGGAGTTTTTATAAGGATGAAAATAAGGGTGTGATCACTGTTTACCTGTAGGGTATGATCCTTATTCACTTCGGTTTGTAAATCAGCACCTCATGTATTACTGGTTGATTTTGTAAAAATTATGCAGTTTCAAGAAAGCATAAAGCTCTTTAACCTAACATATTTCACTCCTACTGGGAAAAATGGGAACCTGGAAAAGTTATTTAGCAATCCATCCTGAATCTACCAGGTGGTGAACAGTATTGCAATAAGTACATATGATAATCAGGGGTAGAACTTAGTGTTACTAAGATGAAGTTCAGGTTTTTTGAGTCTAAAACTGCACACATTGGTTTCATTTTAGCACATATGACAGACACAATCTAAACCTATTTAATCTGTTGCCTTATTCTGATAGATGTGTATGGACTCAGAAAAACATATGATCTACACCTTTGGTGGTAGAATTTTGACGTGTAATGGCAGCGTAGACGACAGCAGAGCCAGTGAACCGCAATTCAGTGGGTTGTTTGCTTTCAACTGTCAATGTCAAACCTGGAAACTTCTTCGAGAGGACTCCTGTAATGCTGGACCTGAGGACATCCAGTCTCGGATAGGACACTGCATGCTATTTCACTCAGTAAGAATATTCTGTCCATTGTATTACGTTATTTTGTCGTCTGTATCTCAATAGGAAAAGAAGTGGTGACATCTAGTTCTTTAGAAAGAGATCAGAATTTTTCATTGGAAATAAATCGTTAGTGTCAGCAATGATTGACAAAAATAAAACTGTAAGGACTGTTAGCTAATTATATTAACTGGTAGCTAATTATGAGACTCTTTCCCATCAATTTAGTAATTCCTAAATACTGAATACTAATCTAGGCACTTTTATGAGTAACTTCACTGCTTATATAGATATTACATCTATTTCTTATACTTTTCTACTTATTGATTTCTCTTAGTAACTAGAAGATAAGTTTTCTTATATGTTCCTATTTCCCCTCTGCTACTCTTCATTAAGTGCAAATAATTAAGAATTGACTTTTTCGAATTAGAATTAAAATTTATCAGCAAAACCAACATACAGCCATTTCTTTAACCTTTTCAAATGTTATAGTGAAAACCTGGGCTCCTTTCTGTGAACAAAACTTTAAAAACGTATCATGGAATATTTTAAACATACCAAACTGGAGAGAAGAATGGTAAATTGCTGTGTTCTCATTTATCAGTTTCAGCAGTTACCAGTATTCTGTTGTTCATTTTTCATATATGTACCCCACTTCTATTCCATTTATTTCTTTCATTTTTAAGTTTATTCTCAAATTTTACTGTGTTGGGTTATTTTAAAGGAAATCTCAGACATTTTAACACTAACAGATAAGGAGTTTTAAAAAGTGTAATTGAAATACCAATATAATATCCGACCAAAGTAAAGCAATTTTTTAATATTATTTAATATGTAGTATTTTTCTGAAATACTGAAAAATACCTTTTCTTAGTTTGTTTATTCAAATCAGGATTCAAAAAAGATCATGTATTATATTTGGTTGTTGTGTCTCCTAAATTTCTTTTTATCCATAACAGTACTGACTCTCCTATTCCCTACACACACACACACACACACACACACACACACACACACACACACGTTTGTTAAAGAAACTGAGTCGTGTACTTTAGAATTTCTTACATTCTTAATTTCACTGATTTTATCCTCATAATATCATTTAAAGTGATCTTTTATCCTCCATATTTCCTGTAAGCTGGTAGTTAAATCTAGAGTCTTGATTTTAGATTCACTCCCCATTTTTGGGGGTGAGTGCAAGTGTTATCAGCCTGATTGATGAATTATAGTTTCCTGTCAGTTTTTTACCTAATGGCTCTAGCAGCCATTGATAGTCATTGCCTAGATTGTAAAATGGTGATTTTTCTAATTGCATCATTTCTTCCGTGTTTATTAACTGTGATTGTACTATAAAAACCTTTCTCTCATTCACTATGTGGCTACCCTGATATGTAAACCATACAGGATAGGTTATAATAGATGTTTGATTTTTTTTTCCTTTATAATAACTTTTTTCATATTAATGAGTTGAGTCTCCAAAGTTAACCAATAGATTTTTTTGAGTATTATTGTGAATTCATCGATTTTTATATATTTGATGCGTTTAATCCAGTGATGTCATTATTCTGTTTGATGCCCCAATTTTTCTATCCTACAATGATGTCATTATTCTATTTGATGCCCAAAGTTTTCTCTGTGGCCAGTAGGAGTGCCCCCCTCACAGTGTACCTGTGTATGCTTATGTATATATGAGTTCATACTGATATGTCCAATTCAAATGAAAGACTATAGAGTTTTCACATTTAATGTCTTTGATTTTGTATTTGTGTTATCTTTTAAGTTTAAAATTCTACTTCCTAATGTCAATATTATATTACCTGCTCTGTCTTTCTATAATGATTTACAGAATAACAAAAGTAACAACAGAATCACTGAATATTGTTTAAGATTGCTTTCTGATTATTTTTCTGTTTAGGATGTAGCCCACTAAGGATGGGTAGTCAAAAACATGAATCAAAACCACTAGAAATATAATACTACTTCTCTGTGTTATCATCTCTACGTTTGGTCATAATCTTTATATACAGATACGTTTATTTCGTTTTTTTGTTTTTTTCAAATTTCAGTTTTTTTTATTTAATTTTTTCTAATTAAATAAAAATATATAACTGGTTCTAAAGGCAATACCTTAAGTCAAGTTGCTGTCAGAGGTCTGGTTTTTATCCCTGTCTTCCTGCTCTGTCTCTTCTCCTATAGGTGACTGTCCTTTATTAGTTTCCTTCCTACACACACACATTCCTTTTTCTCCTTTCTTACACAGAGGCAGCACCCAGCAGACCTTACTCTGTACCTACCTTTTCACTTTAATAGGATATCCTAGAGATCACCTCTTAGCAGGATGCGTAGAGTTTCCTCTTTCCTCTTTGTACCAGCATAGTACTCCGTTACATGAGATCTGTCATGAAATTACTTTTATAGCGGTTTACATTTTTAAAAGATCATTCTGAATTCTTCATGGAAGTAACTGCTTCCTCCGTTCTTTACCCTTTTTCTTATTTTTCAGAAAAATCGTTGCTTGTATGTATTTGGTGGCCAGCGATCGAAGACGTATTTGAATGATTTCTTTAGCTATGATGTGGACTCTGATCATGTAGACATCATATCGGATGGCACCAAGAAAGACTCTGGAATGGGTAAACGCATTTATTAGTGATTCTTCCCTCAGGTCTTAATTACTCTAGGTAGAAGACTACAGCCCATATTCTTTTCTAACCGTTCTTCACCCTTTCCCCGTTTCTCTAATCGAAGTAATTCAGAGTAAAAGGAAGGAATCAGCCAGCTAAATTATCCAATTCTGTTTGAAATATATGAAATTATTATTTCCTTTGAGCAGAAAGACAGTACATGAATTTCTAAAGGAATTAGGTGTGTGCTTGTTGTGTAGGGTGAGGGCTTTGCAAGAATTAATATCCTAAAATTTGTATTATTCTGTTTTGCTAATCTTTGTCACCTTCTGTTTTCTCTGTAGTGGTCCATGTATCAGGCACAAGCATAGTAGAGCATGTCTTTGTTCTGAGGGAGGACTTCACGCCTTTTAATTCCACAAGCTCAGCATCCAACAAGTTACTCTCCTAGTAATAGGGTGACTGGTTTGCCTGAGACAGTCCCAGTTTTATGCATACTGCCGTGGCATAATTAGTGCTTCCCTATTCACTCTCAAAAGTATCTGATTTCGGATGTTAATGTACATAATTACCCTCCATAGTAGTCGCTTTGCCTGTGGTTAGTATATAAAGAAGGGTGGTATTTGTGTAAGGCCCAATGCCTAATTTCAATAATAAGGTGAGAAGTTAGATCAGCTTGCTTTTCCTTTTAGCTATTATTTAGAAAACAAAATTTAAAAAGCAGATATTTTAATTAAAATAGTTGTTTCTATTTAGGAGGGAAAACTTTTTTTGTTTTTACGAAAGATGGCAAGCACCACAGTAAAAAACAGGGGTGTGGGGTATGTGAAGTAGTTTGCCTTCCAGACCGTTCTCCCGTACCTCCTACTAGGTAGAGGCTAGAGCTTTATTTTCTGGGGGAAATGAAAAGGATGGAGGCTCTGTTGAGGCAGAAACGACAGGGTAGAAAATAGGACAATTAAACCTATAGATGGAATAATGGAACTTCTGACCACTTCCCTGTTCCCATGACGCAAGGCATGTCTCCTAGCAGAAGATTCGAATCACCTTCTGTAGAGGAAATATATAGCCTCAGGGAAAAGATTTCCAGATACTCTTGTTTGGGGATCCCCTACCCCCAATAAAATGGCTAATCTTACTGCTTAGTCCCCAATACAATGACCAGCCCAGTCCCCCCGTCGTGTTTCACTGCCCAGTCCCCCTGTAGTGTTGCCAAGGTACACATACTGTTTTCAGTTAACTTTTTGTTTTTTTACTCTTAGTAAACTGTCAGTTAAGTATCTTCTGTATTAGGGCGTTCGCCATGAAAGAGAGAAACAAACATAAAATAAACCTGAAAACAAATATGGAGTAATGTACTAAACACAAGTAAATGAAAATAATAATAATGATCAAGATCAATTTTCTTAGAAGGAAGGATATTGCATCCATAAAACTATAATAGAATGCAGTCAAAGATCAGAGACTAAGAAAGAGCTTTTGGAAGATAAATTTTGTTAGAATAAAAAAGTAGACAAGTTGTAAGAAATCTCCTGAAAAATAGAGAGACAGAGGAATGGAAATTGGAGAAAATAAGCATCTTCGAAAATTAATCCAGGAGGTCTAATATTGAGCTAATAAGAGTTTCTCCAATAGTAGAAGACTAGGGTATGGAGGAGAGTAGATTATAAAATAAAGAAATACTAGAAAATTTTCCAAAACTGAAAAGCACTGGTGTCCAGATTATACATAGCCCCCTACAGAAGTCAGTATATCAAATTTAGAAAAAAACCAAAACCTCACTCCAAAGGCACGTCATTGTGCATTATAGAATTTCATGTATCAGACAGAAAGGGAGTATCTTAAAAGCATCTGTTGTAAAATGAGGTCACATTCAGAGGAACAGGACTTAGAAATATATTGACATTCTCAGCAACATTGGAAGCTATAAGATAAGGGGGAACAAGTTCTTAAAAATTCTGAAGGAAAATTCTCATCAACCCAGAATTCAATTTCTGGCCAAAACATCAATGAAACAAGAGGGAAGAAATACTATTTTCAGATAAATGAGGTTTATCAGTAGAATGTGTGCCTCAAGTAATAGAAAATCCAGAGAACCATGGCTTAAACAAATAGAGAATCTATTCTCTCTCTCACAGAATAAGAAATCCAGATGTAGATAATGTGGGACTGATGCAGTGACTGGAGCAATGTCATAAAGGCCTGCAGGTTCTTTGTAACTTTTTCATTTTAAATCCTTAACACGGCTGTCACCTCCTGGTGGCAGGTGGCTGACGCACCTCAAACGTCATGCCTTTATTCCAGGAAGGGAAAAAGGAAAGGAAGCAAAACTTGCTCCTCCTTACGTTTCTTTGATGAGAACTGTGAAATCTGGCTTCATGAGAGTCTGGGAAAGCAAGCATGGAGCGTCTCCAGCCTTTCTGTAATACACAGGGGAAGGGGTTTAGAAGCGGCTTTTGGATCATGCAGTGAACAGTGGCTGCCACACAAGGTTAAAAAATGATGGATCTTTTATGCACTCTTTCTTTGGAAGTTACTATACCATATACTTAACAAAAGGGAGGAAAAGTAATTAAGGAAAAAATAAAGAAGCTGGAAAAAGAGGATGTAACACAGGAAAGCAATGAAGGGCCATCCCAAGATGATACCCACACAGCAAACCAGTGAGCACCCAGTTCAAATTGGAGCAGGAGAAGACCTCTCTACCTCAGCAAAAGAGGTTACCAGGTAAAAGTAGACTCAGGAGGTATAGCTGAGCATTTGGAATAAAAAGTGAATAGGTAAATACCATCTGGTGCAAAAGATAGGAACCTAATAAGAAAAGAAAAAATTTTATTAGGACATCGTCACAGTCCATTTGTTGGCTCTATTATGGTGAGCAGTATTTCTCTAATCATTGTAATAAAAAAACTGCAATCAATTTAACAAAAAACGGGGATAAAATTCAGTGGGAGGGGTAGGGTGACAGGAGTCAGGGAGATAAGAGTCAGTGTAGTAAAAATCTTCATCTGCTACAACAGAGTCAGTAGGTGATGTCTAAGATAGCAGCTTAAGCATATTTAGAAATGTGGAAAGAAATATATGACAAATAACATTCGTTATCCTTTCTAAAATTGTCTTGTTTGTTTAGTCATTTATTTTCTGCTACCGTAGGATAGTGTGGAGGCATATGATTTGATCTTTGACTTCCTCTAGCTTTTAAGAGTTATTCTAACTTTCCATTAAAATAACTATCAAGAGGCAACATCCTAGCAGTTTTTTGCTGATGACACATACAGCACTCTGGCCATGGATGATAAATTTAAGACAACATTATATTGAAGCAGACCTGAGGCCTTAGGAGACCTCCCGGAGGCAATTTCTCAACTATCAGCCCTGAGACCTGAATGATGACCCCACTTTTCTTTCTTCTTTCCCACCTACCTGCCTATAAAACCTCTTAATCATTCTCGGTTCAGGGAAAGTGTTTTTTCCTAGACATCTAGCTGCCGACATCTAGAATAAAAAATGCTTTCCTCCTTACCAACCCTTGTCACTCAAGTGTTTGGGCTCTCCAGATGAGACAGGGTAGTTAGCATGTCTTTCGGTAGACAGGAAGGTCCCTGGTGGAATAAACAAAAAAGCAGCCATATCCTGAAACTCCAGGTCCTGGAATGTCTCCTCCACTCCAGGACAGAGGCATAAAAATACACCTTGAGATTAATAAATAATCTCAAATCCCTTCTGGCAGGACAAAGGAGCAGATCTGATAGATAGTAATGGGTTAGTCCCTTCAGGATGGGCAAACAGGACAAATCTAATAGATGGATTCCATTAGAAGGCTCCAGCCCCCTCCCCCAAGCAGGTAAGGGAAGGTATAAAAGTAAGAATTTTTGCCTCAGTCACTGGGCACCCCCATTCGGGACCCCTTCCCGCTCAGGAGCTCTGACCCTTTGCTTTCACTAAACTATCCTCTTTTCAAAACTCTTTGCTTCTCCTGGGGCTGGGCTTCCATTCTTCCGTCTCACGAGACACGATCCCGGCTCTCACTCACTCAAAAATCCCCTACATCATTTGGGGACGCAGAGAAATATTCCAACATCACAGACAGCAAGAGGCACTGAACCTGAGTTTTATAACATACGTACGAGGTCTGAAATTAAGTTCATGAACTAATACTAGAAAAAAATGCTACATTCGTCATTGCTGAATAACACTATGGTCACCTTCGAAGTACTCACCTTGGGAAGCTATGCACCAAATGCCAGCACCTAATCCACCCTTCAGAGCAATTTTGGAACTCTTTTTCTGGAATGGCCATGAGAGTTGTTGTCATATTACCCTTGATGTCCTGAATGTCATCAAAATGTCTTCTTTTCAAAAATTAAAATAACCAGGAAGAGAGAGGTAATTCTCCCCTACAATCCTAACGTAGCTCTGTAAATGGTAGTGAAGATAGTAATGATTTGACAAGTAAAGCTAGTAGGTAATATTCTGATGGATTCCAGTAGCTACTCTTTGTTTAGATCTTACTGTGTGCCAGTCCCTAAGCACGGCACTTGATGAAATCTAATTGGTGGTGTGAATCTCCTTTACTAGATGAGAAACATTGAACTCAGTGAATATCTTCAGCATTACACAACCAACAATAGATAGAGCTGGGATTTAGAAGTTCAAGTGCAAAGGTTTTTTTCCCACCATTCTAAGCTGCTTCACAAGATTGAAAGAAAAAAATGGCAAAGAGTAATAGTGGAAAGAATTAGTAAAAAATTCACTATTATAATAAGTAGGCTTTAATGACTATCATTTGAAGACTTTAAAAAATGATCAGTGTAATGCTTCATTCATGGTTATGGTTATAGCTTAGAGCCAGCAAAGTGTGATAATTGTTCTTTTTTGTTCAATTTTGTTTTGATTATAAAAGTAATACTCTCCTTGTAGAGAATTTGGAAAATATAGAAAGATGCAAAAAGAAAATGTATCAAACCAGATGTAATCTGTTAACATTTTGATGTATTTCCTTCTAGTCTTTTAAAACTTAATTAATTGTATTAAATTTAGCACAATTTTATAGTCTACTTTTTAAAATTTTTCATTAAATTGTCATTTTTTTCATCATTATTATTTTTATTACCATGGACTAGAGGTATTAGTTAAAAAAAAAAAAAAGTGGGTTCATTTCCTAATTACTTCTGTAATCCACTTTTGTGAAATCAGAATCACTAGTTCTGCTATACGTTCTTTAATTTTTAATTGGTTTATGGTGTGTTATCCCACAGTGCAAACAAATTCATTTATTAATTTAATAATATTTGTTGTCACTTACTAGCATCTAAGTTTGACACTCTTCATTCCTTCCTCCCAACATATTTCTGTGCCTTTCATATGCCAAGTATGTTTTATGGACCCGGGGGATAAGATCCCCTCTCAAAAAGGACTCACATTCTAGTGGACAGAAACCTGCAGTTGCCTTTTACGTACTATGAAAAAAAAATCGGATGCTATGATAATGAGTAACACGGGAGGTCCTATTTAGATAGAGTCGGTTGGAAAACCATCTCTGAGGAGGTAATCTTTTAAGATTTGAGACAAAAAGTAGAGAATTAGGAAGAACCATGTTAAGAACTGAGAGAAGAGCAAGTACAAAGGTCCCAAAGCTGGAAAGAACTTCGCATGCTCCAGAAATGGTTGGAGCTGGTGCAAACTGAGATGGGGAAAGTTGGTATGAAATGAGGTTAAAGAAATAGTTGAGTCTGATTATTCAGTGCCTTGCACGAATGCAAGAAGTTTGGATTTTATTTTCTAAATAAAGTAAGTTATTGAAAGGTTTAATGCCAGAGTCTTGATCTGATTTAAGTTTTGAAAATACCACTCTTTTGTCTAGACACATATTTTCCAAGTGGTTAGTTTGACAGTATGCCTATAAATTTCATTGTCCAAAGGCAATATGTGTAATGGGTGCTTTAACTGAGGATTTTTATGGCAGTTGAGCATCTGGTTAGAACTTCTGTACTTGGAAAATTTTCCTACCTAAACCTCCTGTTACAGTTATACTTGGAATTGTGGAACTTCAGTGGCTCTATTGGGATATCAGCGTGAAACTAAAATTGTTTTCATTTTTCTTTTTTTTTCCATCTCTCTCCCTCCATCCCTCCTTCCTGCCTCCCTTCCCTTTTTCCCTCCCTCCTATCTTCCCCTCCCTCTCTCTCCTCCTTTGCATTTCTTCCTTCCCATTCTTTCCTTCTTCATTTTCTACTCCCCTCCCCATGCCCCTCTTTTTCTCTCTGTCTCCCCAGTCCCCTTCCCCAGGGGTTCCTGATAGTGACCAGGATTGAGAACCACTGTTCTAGCTCTCCAGGGTCTATCTCAGTCCTTAGCCACAGTAACCTTGGGCAAGTTACTTCATGTCTCAGCCTTAGCGTGCATGTCTGTAAGTGACCACAAGTGTAAGGAAATGAGTGTCCCTGCTCATGGCTGGACCCTCTAGTTTGGGCTGGTGTTATTGTCGGCACCTCAGATTTCACAGTAGTATGTCAGTTTCACTGATCTATCAAGTCTGTGTTACTTCCGTCTTCTCTAGTCCTATTGCCCCTTCACCACTTTAGGCTGTCGTCACCTGTTTGGCCTCTGGGTCTAGCCTTCTTTCTGTTACCCTTTCCCTCTCCTCAACCCACTGTCGCACTGCAAGCAGCTGATGTGTTCCCAGTTAAGTGCAGAATCATGTGCTTTAGTATTTATTCAACAGATATTTGCTGGTCACCTAGTAGATGCCAGATAATCAGCTAAGCACTAGGGATACAGCTGTGAATAAGGGCACCATCTTTATGGAGCTTACAGTTGCACATAGAGAGGAAGAAGACTGACAGGCTTTCCTTTCGATTAGTGCTAATAAGATAAGAAAGCGTTTTTTAAAAATACAAACCTGATGGTTTTTCTTCCTTGCTTAAGATCTTTTGTTTCTTTTTGTTCTCAGGATTTAGTCTAAACTCAGCCTGACTCACAGACTCCTTAACGATATGCTGCAGCTTATTTAGTTTCAGCCCCATTCTTGGTATCCACCCGCACACCTTGCCACCAGTTACTGGTTTCCTGACTGCTGAGTACTAATTCTCTGTATACAGAATACTTTTTCTTGCCTTTGGGTTTTTGCCCATGCTATTCTGCCCACCTGAATCGCTCTTCCCTTTCACCTTCAAAAGGTAGCTAACCTGTGCTCATCTTTCAGATTTTTGCTTATAAATCGTTGTCTCATGAAATTCTCTTAAATCCTCAAGCCCAGGTTAGGAAATAAAGCATATGGTTCTAACCTCAGTCGTTAACATAATTCTACATAGGTATTCATCTGTCAACATAATCTTCACTGTGCTTTTCAAAACCTGTGAAAAGCTCAGCTGAAATGCACAGACTTTATTCAAGATTTCTTAAAGAGCATTCAGTCTTTAAAGTACTTTAGATCTCCAAAAAAATCTTTCACTGGATTTAGTTAGACCAATCAGAAAGCCCCACGTCAGAACTATAGTATAATGTACTATTCTGTCATTGAATTACTTTTACCTTGTTTTTTAAAGTCCATTTAAATGTAAGTTCATCTTATTTTGTAAGCCATTAGAAGTCCTTTTAAGGACAAGACAGGGTACTGTTTAAATATCCACATTATTTAATATTCTTAGAAACACCAATTTTATTTTTTACATGGATGCTCACTTAAACATTCTATTTATTAGCTGTTCTTCTAAGGCTTTTTTACTACAGTTAATTACTATAATTTGAGATGGACTTAACATATAATTACTATGTTTATCTATGATTCAGTAGTGTGGGTTATTTGATTAAAACTGCATTTATGATGCAAGTTTCAAATTGGATTGTTTCAAATCATAGAAGAAATTTGTTTGAACTAGTGAGATCACCAATTAGAGATGATATATCTAATTGTAAAATTGCTGCTTCTTATAATTTTTTATTTTGTCAGATACTATAAAATTTTAAA
This sequence comes from Rhinolophus sinicus, assembly GCF_036562045.2. Lineage (NCBI taxonomy): Eukaryota > Metazoa > Chordata > Mammalia > Chiroptera > Rhinolophidae > Rhinolophus > Rhinolophus sinicus. Next base: position 65,405,076 of record NC_133760.1, on the reverse strand, counting down.
TGGTTGCTCTTTATAATTATTCAAATGAATTATCTTAGATTTAACATCTGAAGAGCTAAAGAAACCTCAACCTTATTTTTTAACTAGAGCATAGCAATTGTATGCTCCCCTCAGAAGGAAATTATAGTTTAAATCAGTGGGTTGGCAGCTTTTAGGAAGAAGGGATTTATTAGTATTGTGTCTAACACATACATAATTACATCAAAATTCAGCACATCTAAAATTTGGGTTTATTTCTGAATAACTTTTGGCAATAAGTCTGTGAACACAAGGGGTTTAGCAGACTCCCCATATGTAAGGTCTGTATTTAACACTAATTGAAAATTATGTTTAGAAGGTAGTCTGTCATACCACCAGAGCTTTATCATTTGCTATAGAAACTCCGTCTATTATAATAGCATTACTTTCTCATATCTGTATTAAATTCAAGGTAGCAAATATATTGAGTCTTCATCATTTGCCAGATGCTAAGTCAAACATTGGTGATACAGAGCTCTTACAACCTGATCTCTGTTCTAAATATGTGTTTACTTGTTTTGCCCCTTAAATTCTGCTGACTTTATGTTCCCACGTCTGCCACTGTTTATTCCATTCTTTTCTAACCATAGTGGCAGATTGGTATAATTGAAAGAATAGTGAACTGAGAATCAGAAGACTTGGTCTCTTCATCTGGGACTGCCACTCATCCCTCTGCAACTTTGGCAAAATTGTACAACTTCTCTGGACCTGATTTTTCATCTGAAAATGAGGGGATTGGACCAGTTGATCTTAAGGCCTCATCTAGCTCCAAAATTTTGACAGTTAAATTTTATTCCCTTCTGCTGTTACCATGCTGTGAAACTAACATATGAGTGCTCTGTTAGTTATGTCTGCAAGATCGGATTTATCTATAAACATATTTTCATGAAACTTAAAAGCAAAATCTTGCTGATTTTCATTTCAGCCCTGGGAATGTGTGCATTCTGCTTGTTGACATTGTGGGGTTTTTTAAACATATATAAAGTTTTTATGTTTTTGACCATTTTAGACTTTTACCAATTAGCTAAATAAGGCCAATTCAGCACTACAGAGAAGATTCTGAAGCTGCTGATTTGCTGTTGTTAACATAGATTAGCTAACTGAGGTAGGAAATGGTAGTACATATTTTCAGTGTAACTCGGCTTCATTGCTTTCGATTCACCATCTTTTACATTTGGTGTGCCATTCTGATAAAATTGGATTGTGTACTTTTTTCCTCTCAACATTATTGGAAATAATAACTTTCCATCATTTTCCCCTTCCACTCTCCCCAGGAGTGTTTTTTCTAGTTACAAGCTTATCAAAGTACAGTATTCATGTTTTTAATATAAAATTTGTCATTTGATAGTAAATGTGAATTAAAGTTCACCTGTAAAATCAACATCAAATAAGAACACTAAAGTAAGAACACTAAAGTAAGAAAACTAGTTTTGAAAATGAAAGGTAATGAAGTAGTATTAACACTACAATTTATATTTATAAAGCTACAATTTTGTGCAGATTAATGGAATGGACTAGAACAGATTATATAAAAATATCTCCAAGTACATATGATGAAGTGGCATTACCACTGAGAAGGAAAATGGATTATGCAATAAATGTCACAAAGATGTCACTGAGCGTTGGTGGGGAAAAAAAAAGTCAATTCTGGGTCTCTGATGTCTATATATCACAATAAATGCTCCATAGGCCCAAGTTTTATACTCAAAAAATAAAATTATAAATCTGATTAATAATTTAGGATTGGGAGAAGGCCTTTCCAAACATGACACAAAACCCCAAAGTTATAAAAAAAAGATGAAGTTTGATTTTTTATTTTCAAATTAAAAAATTATATATGGAAAAATACTTACATATCAAATAAATGACAATGCAGCAACTAAGACAAAGGTTAATACCCTACTATAAATAAAAAGTTCTTACAAATCAGTAAAAAAGATTAGTAGAACAATGGCAAGTGACATGATACATAGTTCAAAGAAAAAAATAAATAGCCAATAAATTTACTTATGTAAAGATGCTCGGCTTCATTCATAAGTTTAAAAACGTAAATTAAAAGATCACTCACTGAATCTTGGTGTCAATTAAAATATAAAATACATATACACTTTAGCTAAGCATTTTTCCCCCCAGGAATTTATTTCTTCTCATATACTTGTACAGATAAACAAAAATATGTTATACAGAAATATGTAATGCACTGTTGTTTGCAAGAGTAAAAAGTCTGGAAACAACCTTTAATTCTCCATCAGTTGGTAACCAGTTAAATAAATTATGGTTGATCTATTCAGTTAGATGAATTCTTTGTAGCTTAATACAGCTGGGATAGATCGATACTATATTGTTGAGTGTTAAAAGCTAGTTGGAATTTTACAAAAAGTAAATAATGAGTGGTAGGAACCAGGTTTAGGTAAAATAAAAGAAGTTGTAAGCTAGAGTTATCATTGGAGCTTAATAGGGCCTCATTTAACATGTAAAATGTCCCAAATTTAGAAGATGAGAATGTGGTAGACACTGTTGGTTGCCTACCAGATAGCCATTGGCCCTTTCTTCTTGTTAACCAAACCTTGGTTTTGTTTAATGGCAAGTGGCCCAGCCCCAGGGGATGAAGCATGGTTAGTCTCAAGCAGTCATTATTATCCTTTGCCAGATTATTTTGCTTTCCCTTCCTCTGACCAATGAGACAGAAGGAAAGTCTTCTGGAAGACATTTGAGAAAAAAATATCCTAAGAAACAGATGCTGAAAGAGTTCTTTTTCTCCCTGCTTTGTGTGCTCTGTAAAAGGAAGTGATGCTTAATGTGGGTACGGGCAACTTTCAAAAATGGGAGGAAGGCCAAGAGGATTGTAGGGATGTTAGCCTGCCCCATGATTGGGTTGAATTGCTGAAATAACCCTAGAAATGTCTACTTGCAAAATTTTGTCATATATGTTAATCCACTATTATTTAGATTTTCTGTTACTTGAAACTGAAAATATACTAACCAATAGAGAATGTATGGAAAGCTGTTTTTATTAAATTTATATTTCTGTGATAGTTCTGAGAATTATTTTTTTCGTGTGTCTCAACTAAATTAATGAATATGTGCAATGGATCATGAAACAAAAAGAGAGTTCAGATTAGTTCATGAATTAATACAATAATGTATCTTCCTCAGGAATTAAAATGACTCAAAAATATTTCTAGCTGTTTATCCTTCATATAGGGTTTCCTTATATTACAAATTCTGGTAAATCTCTCCTTATTGGGTAAACCAAAGAAAAAGAATGAAAAAAAATGTGATTGAGACCCTCAGATAAAGTATTTTATTTGATTTTCTCTTTAGCTGTACTATTTCAAGTTTTAAAGATGCTAAAGAAAAAATAGGCGAGTTGAAGGATTATTATTATAATTTTCTGGTAAGACAAAAAATAGGTTGGCAGTAGTAGTTGTTTGTTGTATAGTTCTTAACTCTGTTTTCTCAGACAAGTGTCTTTTCGAAGAGTGTTCATGGTTAACATATGATCTTGTTTACTGACCTGTTTGATTAATTTTTCCTTGTGAGTCATTTTACAAAGACTGGTTAAGAGTCCTGGCATTCAATCAAGCTTTTTGGCATTTGAATCTAAAAGCTTTTAAAATATTATATGTTGCAAATCTCCTCTCCTATCCCCCTCCCTCTTCTACCACCCATTAGAATCTATTAAATTGAAAAAGATAGCCTTGTTTTCTTCCTGGGAAGAAAATTAATTAGAAGATGTATTAATATTTATGTTAGAATGAAAGCTTCTTTCTTGGTTTTGATCTTTAGGTCTTTTTAGTTTTTGATAATGCCATTTTTGCTCAACCAGTGTTTATTTTTATAAGTGATTACAGGAGTAATGCAGTGTGCATAATTAATAAAGTGGAAATCAAACAATATAAAATACTATAAAATGGAAAGTATTTCTGCCAAAGTAGCAAACACAGGCTGCTGATTCTCTTCCCCAAAGTCAGCCCTGGAAAAATAAAGAGAGGCAACTAGTCTTCAGGAATTCTTTAAATGAGACAGAAGACAGTCTGTCCCCTAAATTAGCTTGAGTTGATTCTTGCTCCTTCACTACAGAAACTAGCAGCAGTACCCCATAGCACTAGTGCAGGAATCCAAAGAACAACATTATGACAAATGCAGAAACCCTACTGGGGCTAAGAACTGATGAAAACATGTGCACTGACCATCCATTCTCAGTAATTCATTTCTTCTTTTCCTTACCCTTCAAGGCCAGGGAGACTAGCTTGTACTTCCCTCAAGGGTTTAAAGGTATGAAACCTTTGCGCAGGGGGTGATAGTAAGTGGAAGTGATACACTGGTTCTTCGTGCTTAGGCCTCACTACCCGATGGTTCTTTCCCTCCATTTTCCTTCAACTCGCGGAAGTTAAGACCTCGCCTTTGGTCCCGCCTAATATATCTTAACAGAAAGGTAGCTGCTCCTCAGAAAAACATTACCTCACAGACTAATATTATAACTATACAGTTGACGATTACAACTGTCTCCAAAGAAATCAATAAATTGACAGCATATATGATCTATAGCAGATGAACCAAGAATTTAAAACAAACATGATCAATATAGGGAAAGATACAAGGAAACACATTAGTAACATAAAATAAGATACAAATATCAAAAACAGAACCAAATGGAAATATTAGATATAAAAAATATTTGAAATAAAGAATGCAACAAATATTATAAATAGAATGGATATGAATTAATTAGTTGAAAGATTAGAATGAATACTCTTCCAGGAAGAAGCAGGAAAGGAAAAAAAGATAAACAGATGGAAAATATAAAAGAAAAACCAAAGGGTATGGAGAAGAGTTGTACAAATACCAACATCTTAAGAGCAGTTTCAGAAGGACAGAAAAATAAAATTTAACAAAGTGAAATAATTGAGGGTATAATGAAGATAAATTCCTAGAATTTAGGAAAGGTAAAAGTCCTAAGATTGGTGAAAGGGACATTTTTCCTTCCTTCATGTATGCAATAAAAATTATATTTATACGGGTCTGTAAATATAAGGATTAATAGAAATTTTGTCCTTGAGAAATTTAGCTTTTGAGTATTCTTAAAGTAAAATATTTGGATATCTTCAAAAAAATTCAGTGAAACGTTTTTACTCTTATTTTTCATAAGTTTCTGCTCTAAGCTTTGCCTCTGTTATGTCAGTCTAGGGATTTTTTGTGTGTGCTTATGACATAATATCAACCCTTCTTGTGCTGATGATAACCATTTCGTAGATATAGTGATTCTTTATGATAGTTCCTTACTACCTTCTTCCAGTTCACTCCATTATAAGCATAACAGCCTCCTGTATCACTTGTATCTCAAGAGTCTCTCACTTTGCGTATCCATGCTGCACACTAACACCGGTTTAATTACTGAAACTTTTTTTCCTGTCACTGCTATCACCCTCCTGAGTTTTAGCTTAACAACAGAAATTTCAACTTTGAAGAGACCCAGTACATTGTCTAGCTCTCCTTTCAACTTTAAAAGGAGAAAATTGAGTTCCAAAAAAGTTTCTTACATGAAATCACAGTTAAATAGGAAAGTCTAAATTAAAACAAGATTTTCTTTCATCCCCTTTCGTTTCCAATACTTATTGGTGTTGAAGTTCCTAGTCTACTTTTCAAAAACCTATTGAATACACAGATCTGATTTCTATATTATAAGCAAAATAACTCCAAACAGATGTTTTTAAGTTGGAAATTACTTTTATAAATAGGGATACTGTTACAAAAATACTTTGAGAGCTTTGAGGCTAATACTGCTAAAAAGAGAGCATTCTCTCGAGACAGTCATTTCTTTCACACCCAATAGAATTTTATTAGCATTTGTAAAGATTAAAGATTTGTTGAAGTGAAATAACTTGAAAATGTGAAACCAATATTGAACCCAGTGGTTTAATATCTTCGTTTGCCTGTAATTTTTTATTTTTTGCTTTGAAGATCAATGTCTTGTTTTAGGCACTTAGCATATTAATTGTCTATGCCTTATAATGAGTTATTATGTCCCTCTAACTCTAGCTCGCACAAAATCAATACTAGAGCACAAATGACAAAAGAAAAAAATAGATACATTGAATTTCATCAAAATGAAAACCTGTGTGTTGTAAAGAATACCATTTAAAAAAGTATTAAGACAACCATAGAATGGGAGAACATTATTGCTAATCATATATCTGATAAGGAACTTCTTTTTTTTTTTTAATTTTTTATTGTGGAATACTGGGGAACAGTGTGTTTTTCCAGGACCCATCAGCTCCAAGTCAAGTCGTTGTTTTTTATTCTAGTTGTGGAGGGCGCCTCTGACTCGCCCATGTGGGAATCAAACCGGTGACCTTGGTGTTATGAGTGCTGCGCTCTAAGCAACTGAGCCAACCAGCCGCCCCAAGGGATTTTTATCTTGAGTATAGAAAGAACTTTTAACACTCAGTAATAAAAGAACAGATAACCCAATTTAAAAATGGGCAGAAGATTTGAATAGACATTTTTGCAAACAAGATGACCAATGGCTGTTAAGCACATAAAAAGGTGTTTAACATCATTAGTTATTCAGGAAATGCAAATCAAAACCACAGTAAGGTATCATTTTACACTCACTAAGATGGCTATAATAAAAAAGATGGACAATAGCAAATGTTGATGAGGGTGTGGAGAAATTAGAACCTTACATTGTTGGACATGTCAAATGATGCAGCCACTCAGTGGGGACATGAAAAGGGGGGAGTGGGGAGTGACTGCTAATGGATATGGGGTTCCCTTTTGGAGAAATGAAAACATTTTAAAATCAGATTTTGATGATGCTTTTTCAGAGGATGTATAAAAAAACACCAAGTTATACACTTTAAATGGGTGAATTGTATGGTATGTGAATGATACCGCTATAAAGTTGTTCAAAAAACCAGTAATAGATTTGAATATATAACTGGGAGACAGAATCAACATTGTGCAGAGTAAGCGGCATATTGGATATAAAAGATCAAAAAAGTGGGAAAGTATGCTATGTAATCAAAGTAATTTTTTATAATACTTTATAGCACATATTTTGCTAACAGGGTAGTCTTAACTCCCTGAGTATTGTAAACCTGCCCACTGCTTCTCTTTTCGAGAAGCAACCCTTGTCATTTTTCTTTTCTGTTAAGATGCTTCTAGGCAAAATGTGACAACATGCAAAAGGAAGCATGTAAAATTTGGTTTTTTATTTTTCCATATTATTCCACATCTCCCTCAGCCTAATACTCCTTTTATCCCCTTTCTGAAGATTCTACCTTCCTTTATAGAATTCAAAATTTCTTTCTCTCTCCATTGACGTCCATTCCACTCAAAAATTTCCATTTCCTTACTGGGTCCTTATTAAGGTAAGCAGTTTGTTTCGTTTTAAAAGATTATAGAGCAAAGCTCAGCAGACTTCTTCTATGAAGAATCAGATAGAAATATTTTCAGTTTTGCAGACAACAACTTTGCTGTTATAACTATTCAACCTTGCTGTGAAAACAGCCACAGACAAAATGTAAATGAATGGAGGAGGCCTCGTTTGACACTAAGTAGGCCTGATCAAGCCATAGTTTGCCAACCCATGTTATAGAATTCTTAATTCCCCGTGACTGTTTTGTAACTACCAATTTGTATTTCTTAATCCCTTCGCCTTTCTCACCCAGTTCCCCAACCCCCGCCCTCTCTGGCAACCATCAGTTTGTTCTCTGTATCTATGAGTATCTATGAGTCTGTTTCTGTTTTGTTTGTTTGTTTGTTTGTTTTGTTCATTAGATTCCACATATAAGTGAGATCATAGAGAACATAGTAATGTTACAACAACTATGTATAGTGCCAAGTCGGTACTAGACTAATCAGAGGGATTACTGCATAAATTATATAAATGTCTAACCACTATGCTTAAACGAATATAAAATAATATTGACTGTTAAGTGTAACTGAAAAAAATTTTTTAAAAATAAAATATAATAAAGAGGTACTATTTTTAATCTTTAAAAAAAAGAAAGCAGGGCGGCTGGATGGTCTAGTTAATTAGAGCGTGAGCTCTGAGCAACAGGGTTGCCGGGTCAATTCCCACAAGGGATAGTGGGCTGTGCCCCTGCCCCCTGCAACTGAAGATTGGAAACGGCAACTGGACTTGGAGCTGAGCTGCGCCCTCCACAACGAGATTGAAGGGCAATGACTTGGAGAGTTGATGGGCCCTGGAGAAACACACTGTCCCCCAATATTCCCCAATAAAATGTATTTAAAGAAAAACAACAACTTAGTATTAAGATAAAATGGGATAAAGAAATGTAAGTGCAATAAATTTAGGAAGTTATGTCCTCCACTTCCAATAAGGCAAAAGCGGTGCCTATTATTGAAAGTGATTTCATTTCTTTATGGTTTTGTCTTTCTTCCAAGGTTATCTGAGGAACATAGGTCAGAACTTTGGCACTTTTGAAAGTTTACCAAGCCTTATTAAGAAAATACCAGACTTTACTTAACCACTAACGACTATGACCCAAGGGGTGAGGTTACTATTAAGATTAGGTCAATGTATGTATGTATATAAATATAAATGTACTTGTGTATGGATACATACAAATTATGTATTGTGTGTGTGTGTGTGTGTGTGTGATTTTCTTAATATATTTACTATGGAATACATTTGGAGAGTCTAAAATATCTCAAGCAAACTTATTGAATAGGAATGTAAAAGGACACCTGAATTTAAGGTAAACTGGGAAAGAATAGATACTGGATGATTTGGCCCTAGTAAAGTAGATAAAGGCAAACAAATGAAGATCAATGTGGCTAGCGTCTCCTGCCATAGTATTCTGGATTGATTGAAATACTTCAGTTTGATGTTTGGTTAGCTTTTTGAGTCTATGATAATTGTTCACTTACAAGAAATGTGGTGTTGAAACAATGACATTGTTTTAAATACACGGCAATTAGTTGTGTGCCATAACATTATATTTCAACTAATATTTCCAAATAACAATGATGAAAATAATTTGCATTTGCCATACCGATGTTTTCAAATTACTGGATAGTGCAGAATGACTATCACTCATTTAATGGATTTCTTAGAAAAATAAAACGTTATTAACTTGGGGGAGTTTGATCACTTCAGAAAACAAAGTGATATATACCCCAAAATGTTTAATTTTTCTTCTTGGAAATTATGTCACTTCATTGTATGTCATGAACAAAATTTTAGATGATGACTCTGACCATACTAAACAAACCTGTGTTTCAGTTTTTGTCAGATATTGTTTTTCCAGGTCAAGATTTGAATAGTTTATCTCTACTGTTAAATTAGAGCTGAGCCAGATAATAAACCAGTTAATTAAAGTGTTGCCCATTCCCTCAAAAAAAAAAAATGATTACATTGCATACCTCCTTCTACCTTTTTCGTCTTTCTAGCTCTATTCTGGTAGTTATCATTGATTTATGCAGATAGCTGGGTAACTGTTACATGTCAGGCATTATTCACTATTATAGGCACTAGAAACAAAACAGTGAACCAAACAACCTTGGTCCTTGTAGAGTTTATATGCCAGAGTAGAGAGAAGGCAGTAAATAATTGTTTGTTGTTTAACATAAAAGTTATATAGAATGTTAGAACATAAATTCTGTGGACACAGAGCAGGGTAAGGATGTATTACTCTTTCACAGAGGAGCACTAATCTGTCATTCAATATGAATATTGTCATCTTATTTTCTCTTTCAATTTGTAGTTCCAATGACAGGATTCACACAGAGAGCAACCATTGATCCAGAACTGAATGAAATCCATGTCTTATCTGGACTCAGCAAAGACAAGGAAAAGAGGGAAGAGAACGTCAGAAATTCATTCTGGATTTACGACATAGTGAGGAATAGTTGGTAAGAGCCCTTGTCTGTGCTGCAATCCCAACGTGACATTTATTGAGGTGGTTGGTTCAAAAGAAGAGAGAGGGAAGGCTGATGTGAATTTGTGATGTCAGACATTTAAATGTCAATATTGAGGGAAAAAGGCAGAAGCGGTGCCTGTATGTACAGTGATGTTCAGTGAATGGATTTTACCTATGAATTGTTCTATTAGTAGATGGTTCCTAGTCTGGGGCAAAAAATTGTAATTTAGTCTATGTTTTTGCTGACTTGAGAACAATGTGTTTTTTAATGTTCCCAATTCTTAGTTTTTATAAAAATGAAGCAGGGGCGGAGAGGCATTATTTAGCATTTTCAAACCAGGACTTTTTGTCACAGAGCATCTCACAGAGCTGGTGCTACACATTTTGTTTTCAAAAACACTGGCCTGGAGGATCTAGTTCTAACATCGTGTGACTACTGCATAAATGAATATTCTAGAAAAGAGGCACTTCAGAGAGCTTCTTCCGTTCAGTAATAGGGGGTGGTGCTCAGCAACTAAGAAATTGATTATTTTCTAAATATGTTTTCATTTTTATTTACAGTAGAAATGAAAACAATCTCCCATTTTATTGTGAATTGATAGATATTATCTCTCTCAGCCTTTGGGTTGAGCCTCCTAAATGCTCTTTGTGTCCCTTAACACAAGGTGCGTTGTTCTTACGTGAGGTTTTGACGGACATGAGAAGAACTGGAGAACTCAGTTCCAACCAATTCACATTATTTTGTGCGGATGACCAGAACTTTTAAGATTTGACGTAAACAAATTAATTTGTTTTGTTGGTAATTAGACATGCAGTTAACTTGCTGTCTACAATTCTTGAACATTATGAGCACAGCTGCTTTCTAGGGTAGAATGCCTTAACAGCAATGTCTTGCAGGTCTTGCGTCTACAAAAACGATCAAGCTGCAAAGGATAATCCAAGTAAAAGTCTTCAGGAGGAAGAACCATGTCCAAGATTTGCCCACCAGCTTGTATATGATGAGTTACACAAGGTATCCTGACTGCATTGACCTGTAAATTTTCCATGACCGTCAATCTGAAAGAATCGCAAAATATTTGCTTTTGATTACTTTTGAGTGAATTTGACTAAAAAGTTATAATACATAGCACACATTCAATAGAATATGTAGCAGCTATTCAATATGATTTCTCCCTAAATAAACTGTTTTAAGAGAATAACATTTTTTCATAGTCCATAATTCCTGGTAGTTTAGTGATTGGGCTCAAATTGTATAGTAAATTATTGACAAAACCTGTATTATTTCTGTTTTTAGGCCATAGATGATTATTTAGATTCTATATCCTTTGAGACCTTTAGGTAAAAGATACCATGGGAGTGGATAAAAGCTCTTTTTCTTAGCATCTCCCAAATTAAAGGGTAAATGAATTTCCATCCATAGGATAGATAGAATAATGCTATTCTGTAACATTATTGAATATAAATTTTTTTAAATTTCAAAAAATGCTTTAACATTTTGTGTAAGTACAGAATATCACTAAAACTGTAACTAATATAATAGTGAACTCATTATTGCATTGCTTTTACATTTCTTTTTGGCATTACTTGAATAATGGGATAATATTTTAAAAGTTACTTCACAAATTATATGTGCCATTTAATATTTGACATTAAGCCTAGAGCAAAATTACAACGCTGAAATTTAGAAAAGTTTCTAGTTACTGTTCACCTTCAGTGATTCTACATGTGTGTCATTTTTAAAAATATATATTTTATTACGATCGACACTTGATTAACTTGATAATCCCCATTATTCGTTGCGGTAAGCACACTATTCTTGGATTAACGTCTTAGTATTGTTAATAAACAAAATTTAACTGAGTAAACTTGAAGATCTAATTGGCTTGATTAAATGATGTATGGATTCGGCAGCATCTCATCTAGCAAGCAGAGAGCTACTCTGAGGGGTTATACAAGATGGAAGTCTTCTAGAAAGGAGGGTGGGACAAGAAGTCATCAGTAAGAAAAATGAAAGTTCACTGGAGGAAAATAAGCGGCCAGGTGACGCTTCTCATTGGCTGAGCTGCAGCATTTCAGTTGGCTGGGCTTATTGCTGCTCAAGAAGAAAATTTTCCTTCTTCCTACTGGGGTAGTAAAGTAGTTGCATTTCCTGTTTGAGAATGAAAGGTAGCTCTCTTCCTGTTGGGGTCTGTAATTGACATCTTCCAGTATGGGGTAATTGACTTCCAATGGTGGGGAGTGAGAGCTACTTCTGCAGGCTATCCCAACTCCAATTTTAACAGAGGTTTCGTTTCTTAATTTTCCCACTATCATTGCTTTTGTTTCATGTTTTCCGTTGTCAGTGTAATTGTGGTAATAGAACTTATTTTAATATAAAATGTAATTGAAGGAAGTAGCCACAGTAATTAAAGTAAAATGAAGACTTGAGAAAAATCAATAGAAGCCTTTGATAGAAATGCAATGTTTTGATTTTTTTTTTTAATAAGAGTAAGACTGAGGAAGTTACCTGTTACTACTAGCAAAATGGAGAAATTTTACTATGGCTTACGTAGTTTCTTGAGTATGAATGCATTTTTTAAAATCTGGTTTGTTTTATTAGGTGCATTATTTATTTGGTGGGAATCCAGGAAAATCTTGCTCCCCAAAGATGAGATTAGATGACTTCTGGTCACTGAAGTTGTGTAGGCCTTCAAAAGATTACTTACTGAGGCATTGCAAGTACCTCATAAGAAAACACAGGTATAAAAATATTCACTGAAACTTCTTTAACATTTATCTGCGGTTGTTGGTATTACCTAAGTCTTTGGAAATTTAGTAACATGACTGTGTAAATACTATGAAGATCATGACTTCTGTAAATGCCCTGTTATTCTCCTTTTCATTTCCTCTTTCAAAGGAAAATACAAAGTGAAGATAGATACTGATGCTAAAATTTTTAAATATAGGACAAGGAAATTTTACAGCTGTTAAAATAATGGGGAAAAAATTCCATAAAGGTGATAAACCTATCATCAAGTAAGTCAAGGCCTAACCTCAAGTTACATCACTTCTAGATTATGGACATATACATGACCGATTGATAATTTTCCTAACAGCGAATGTGACGATATAGTTGACTAAATATCTTTATAATTTGATGTTTCAGAATACAACTTCAAATATAATTAAAGTTTTACATCATTACTTTTGCCATTTAATTGCAAAATCACGTAATCATTTTCATGTATGTCTCCTGAATGATGTTTGCTTTTTGCTTTAGCAGGTGATAAGCTATTAGAAAATGTAGAGAAGTGTACCTGTCCTTTTAGTTACTGACAGTGTTAGATGATAAAAATTTATAGTTTGGAAGGAGAAGGTTAGCAAGTAATGATTAAAATAGCTACCATTTATTGAGCAATTTTTGTGTGCTAGATCCTGCATATTATTCTCACAAGAAGCTAATGGAGTAAACACTGTTACCACTATTTTATAAAAGCAGAAATGAAGGCATTTTTAAATGGGTTATATAACTCATGTAAGGTCACTCAGCCATAAGTGACAGAGCCACTTAGGTAGGTAGCTAGGTTTGGCTTTGGCAGATAAAAAGGTAGGTAGGAAGGAAGGGAGGGAGAGCAGAAGGAAGGAAAGAAAGGAAGGAATCTATCATCGCATGTCTTCTGTTTACTATCTTCTGAGTTTAGTCTGCCATTTATGTGTCCTGTGTATGTCACATTCTGATTGTCTAAGAGAAAGTATCTTCTTAGAAAGGGTTCCCTGGAGACAATGTCCCCACCAGGCCACTGCTGATCAAGCTTGAGACGATTGCTTTTGGCTCAGGTGCCACAGCTCTGGTCTAATTCGTTGTGGACAAGATGACAGAGTAACATGGCCTCTGCCTAAGAAACTCGCGTCTGGCTGGCTGACAATCATGGTATCATGTGGTACAAGACAGCTGTACTATTTTGCTAGTCTTTGCTCTGCTTGAAGTACAGGTACCTTCTCACTGAGATTAGCTCTAAAGACAGGAAATTATTGATACCATCAGCCTGAACACCATTGTGAAAAGCTCATTATTTTCCTTTCCCAAATGAAATTAAATGTCTTCTCTTTCTCCTTGTACATTTGAAAAGCATACAAATTTATTAGAAATAAATCCATATACCATTATGCCACAACAAAAGGACATTATCTTATTTAAATAGATAAATAGTCCCAACAGACTTTTTTTTTTAAAGAGAACTCGTTTCCTTTTTAGCTTTGGAATCAGACCTGTGTTTTAGTCTACTTCTGCCACTTACAAGCTCTTATCTTGGCCAGATTCATTCTCTGGGCTGCAGTTTCTCATCTGTTTTTAAAAAATTGATGATAAAACTTATCATAGAGTTATTCTGAGGATAAACAAAGTGATATATGTAAAAGGCTTGATACAATGTCTAGCACGTAACAAATGCTCCATGAGCTGCTGCAATTGTTTTTGTTATTGTTGTCATTACTGACTGAGGCACTGAAATAGTCTCATTAAAAATATCTAATCAGTGTTAATGATACTCACTAAAAGAAACTACTCCTTTCTGTTTCTAAAGTATCTGTTAAGCACCTCCAGTGGAAAAAAAAGTATATCACACAAATCTAACCAAGTATTTTCATTTTATTTCTACTTGTTTTTTTATGAAATATTTTGCTTTTTTGCAGTTTTGTTGTGTAAACTATTTGACATATTTACTGTTTTCTAGTTGACTTTATCTTAGTTTTAAGAGGAGGGTAGGAAGTGCTCTCACCCAATGTCTAGGAACACAACTGCCGACATTTTCTTACTTCTGGATTTGCAAACACGGGTTGTTTAGATATTCACAATACCTCCTCATACACAGAGTGTTTCGCTTCAGATCTAAAAGACATTTCTGATGTTTCTCATAACTCCAGACAGTTATTATTCTTGTTTACCTTTCCTAGGTTTGAAGAAAAGGCCCAAATGGATCCCCTTAGTGCTCTGAAATATTTGCAAAACGATCTTTATATAACTGTGGATCATTCAGACCCAGAAGAGACAAAAGAGGTAAAAGTGGTGATAAACTTCAGAAACTGAGCTTTAAAAAAAAGTCTTTCTAACTTATATTTGTTGATGTTGCTCTCAGATGTTTAAAGGAAAATACGACACTAATAATGGCACAGAGCAGATGGAAGAAAAATAGAGCAGGCTTATTTTCATGTAATAGAACATTGAAGTCACACAGAAAACCCTTGCTCCATTTAGAAAAGGATTCCCAGGTATAAAGTTTTAACTGAGATAATTAGTTTTGTGTTCTGGGGAAAGAAATGGAACTTTTTACTTCCATAGTCCCATGCTTCAGTTACTCAAGGATTACATAATGGTTTGATAGAAACTTTTCTGCGGATGCTCCAGAATCCTTTAAGAGAAGAAAGAAAACTCCCCTCTCTGTAAGGAGAAAGTGAAGAGAGGTTGATGGAAGTGGAATGCTTGCTGCTTTGACACTTAGTTAGATGAGTGTTGTAGCAGTGTGGTCCCACCGATGTAGGCGGCTGACTCCATTCATCAGTAGTCCCTAAGCTTGAGAAATTTGTAGCAGATTATTGCTTTTCAGTTTTTTTGTTACATAGCATGAGATGGAAGCAGAAGAGTTAATACAGTGTCCTGTTTATTATTTGCCTTTCCACAGCGTGTGAATATACCTGCAACCAGTTTCATGATTTTACAGCCTGTCTTCCTATTAACTTCTGAGATTCCCTTTGTCACTTTTTCCCTTTGCCAGCCATTCTGTTCACGATTCATCTAGCAACATCTGAACTGTAATCCGTTTTACCTTCCACTCACTGAATTGGTGCTGATTGTATGTAGTTCTGCCCCTGACATCTGTTTCTCTATTAGTTGTTGCTTTGCTTTAGCTTTGTAAGAGCAGCGTCAAGCTGGGTTTTTCTCTGCTCAGCATTGACACAGGTTTCAGATTTGAGAGCAAATCAACTCCAGGCGCCAGGTTCATGGTACTTCCCAGCAGTAGAGCCTGCGTGTCCTTGGCACCAAAGCACAGAGATACTCTTTCAGAGTTGCCTACTGTGAAAATAAATCCTATTTCTCTTACTCAATCTTGGTCACAACTTTTCACGAGGTGGAGAATCATCAGAACACCCTGTAGAACCCCCTGAAGGGGTGCAGTTCATTGTCTTTCCTTGCGTCAATTCACGATACTATTTGAAATAAGGGAAATTACCCCAGTTTTGCCGAGTAGCAGAAAATATTTGATTTAATCTGTTGTGGTTTATAACTGAACATAATTGTAGAGAGTCCAGTAATGTTCGTTTTGTTAGATCATGCATTTGAAAGTTATAAATAGATTTCCTTGTGTTTTCTCCATAGTCTATCTAAAATGGCTATAACCCGGGAACATTCATTTTTTCTTATTTTTTAAAACCAAAACAAAACAGAATATTGCCAAGAAAATAATTTCAGCTGTGTGAGCTGCAAGTACGCCAAAGAAAACAAGACAGTTTGTTCTTAAAGCTAAGCTGATGGGAAAAACCAGAACAGGGAGGTATCTCAAGTTCAAACAGAGCCATTTCTTAAATTTTGGTAGTGGGTTCTCTTTTTCTCCTTTCCTCAATAGTCTCAAATTATGATTTTGTATGCCACAGACTTACATTCTGTTTCTTAAAAGTTTTATCTATCAAGAGGTCTATGGCCTCGTAGAAGTTAGTTAAAATGGTGTGCATGTGTGTCAGCGTCAGAATCACTTCAGAAACTTTCTCAACCAATACCCTCACCATAAGATGTTCTTCTGTCTGCTCTTATGTAACAGAAAACTGAAAATATCCTGACTTTGAGAATTACTGGTCTGTAAGATTATCGTTTTGTTGAAAAATGTGTGAACAGATTTTGTTTGGGGGAAAGAAATTTCTTGGAGACAGTTCCAGTATGTATACTTACAGTGTTTGTTAGTAAGGCATATAGCTCTTCACTTCCCTTTTAAGAAATCATTGCTCTTATCAGGAAAGACCTTAGCGCTGTTCATTTTCTGTAGTAGCTTTTCTTGTTCTCTGTGTGTGCCTTACAAAATTTTCATTATATTAAATGGTTATCTCAGCCCCTAAAAGTGGATTTTAGATGTTTCTCTTATTTTCGGAGGTGGTTATCATGATGGTGTTCATCATATTGCCTGTTGTTGGGGAAATGACTGCCAACTATATACCAAATCATGGTTCTTGGCTTTTGTCCAGCCTCCAGAACATGAGTTCTAAGTTAATGATGGGCTTCTAGTAAGCCTTATGAAAATGACATTTTTTCCTAGAAGAGGCCCAAGAAAAGTATATCTAAATCATTTTTACCATGTTTCAGAGAGGACTCTGTAATAGAGAAGGAACTCAAAAAATAAGTTTCCAAACAGTGTTGCGCATTTTGTATTAAGTACACTTCTGAGCTTCCTCGGGGCTGGTGTCATTCATTTAACAGATGTGTGTTGAGTCCCTGCAATACGCCCGGCGTTCTTCCAGGCACAGGAGGGATAAAAAGGGTAAAGGGAGATGAGAATTGGGCGGTTGCTGTATGAAATACGATGATCATGATAGACCGCTTTTAAAAATGAGATTTCCACAGACTCAAAGGATGTGAAAAAGTGACCTACGCTGATCATTTGGGGGAGATAGTTCCTGGCAAAGGGAAGGCTAGAACCAAGACCCCAGGGTGAGCGCATTCTGGTTTTGTTCAGGAGAACAGCAGGGAGGTCACTGTGGCTGAATAGAGGTGAGGGGGTAAGAGTAGTCCGAGCTGAGAGAAGAGCAGGGGTTGGGAGATCAGACTGAATGACTTCGTAAGCCATTGCTGGGGCTTTGACTTTGATTCTGGATGAGCAAGGAGCTAGTTCAGGGAGGGTGTTGTGCAAAGGAGTGGTATGATCTGTGTGTTTTAATTAGATCCCCAACTACTGTATTGAGAGTAGACTGAAGGAGAATGAGGATGGAGGCAGAGATTGTAGAAATCTAAGCAAGGGATTATTGTAGCTCAGACCAAAGTAGTAGCAGTAGAAATAGTGAGAAGGGAAATAGATTGGATTCTCAATATATTTTAAATGTAGGATCAACAGAATTTTATGGTGGATTGGATGTAAGGTTTGCAAGAAATAACTCCAAAGATTTTGGCAGGTGGGTGAAGTTACTATCAACTAAAATGAGAAGCCTCTGGGTAGACCTGGTTTGTGGTGGGTGGGTAGGAGGTGGTGACTGGAATCAGGAGTGTAATGTTGAATATATTCAGTTTGAGATGCATATAAAACAGCCAGCTGGAGATCCTGAGGTGATAGTTGTATGTTCAAGTGTAGAGTTTGGAAGAAAGGTCCTGATTTATTCAGATTATATAATATCACTAGGTACCTGTTAAAATCCTAGACCCGTACATATCAGTTTCACTTATTTAATCAGATTATTTAAATGACAGTTTTTTCCCCATCCTTTTATATGTAGAGCCAGTAAATCTTAGAAGTTAGGAAAGAGGAATAAGTGAACCCTTAAGTAGAAGAGAGAAAATGAGTCAAATAGGAAACAAACAATAGAAAAAATTTGAAAGATGAATAGTGAAACAAATTATCAACATCAAAAATGAAAAGGGGAAATCATACATACGTTAGAAGGTAACAAGGAGATATTATGAATAACTTTGTCAACAAATTCAGCAACTTGATAAAATGGACAAATTCCTTGAAAAACACCACTTACCAAAGCAGACACAAGAAGAATTAGAAAATCTTAAGGAACTCCATGTCAATTACAGACAGAAACTGACTTTGTAATTGAAAATTTTCTAACACTGAAAACTGTGCACCTCGATGGCTGTATCAGTAAATTCTTCAACCATTTAAGAAAGAAAAAACATCAATTCTACATGCTCTCAGAAACAGGAAGACTTTCTAACTCCTTTTATGGAGCAGCTTTACTCTGATATAAAAACCCAAGAAAATATTACAAGCAAAGAAAATCTCTCAGGAATATGTGCAAAATTCTTCATAAAATTTTACCTGATTGAATCCAGCAATATATAAAAAGGTTAATGCACATGACCAAGTGGGGATTTATCCTGGGAATACAAGATTGGTTTCACATTTGAAAATCAGTCATTTACTGCATTGACAAAGTGAAGGAGAAAAACCATATAGATCATCTCAATAAGGCATGATTGAGATGGCATTTGACAAAATTTGAAACCCATTCATGATAAAAATTCTTAGCAAACTAAGAATAAAAAGAAACTTCCTAATCTCATAAAGGACATCTATGAAAAACATGCCAACAGATATCATCTATTCAGCATGTAAGAAAAAGAAATAAACAGCTTATAGATTGGAAAAAAGGAAGTAAAATTGTTTGCCATTGTAGAGGACATTATTGTGTACATAGAAAACTCCACGCAGTCTACAAAACAATATACTAAGATAAGTGAATTTTAAAAGGTTACAGAGTACAAGGTCAACAGAAAAAAAATATTATTTTTATATTAACAATGAACAGTTAGCAAATGAAATTTTAAAATTTGTTTAGGAGCCGCCCGTGGCTCAGGCGGTTGGAGCTCCGTGCTCCTAATTCCGAAGGTTGCCGGTTTGATTCCTACATGGGCCAGTGGGCTCTCAACCACAAGGTTGCCTGTTCAACTCCTCGAATCCCGCAAGGGATGGTGGGTTCTGCCCCCTGCAACTAAGATTGAACATGGCATCTTGAGCTGAGCTGCCTCACAGATGGCTCAGTTGGTTGGAGCACAGGCTCTCAACCACAAGGTTGCTGGTTCAACTCCTGCAAGGGATGGTGGGCTGCACCCCCTGAGCTGCGCCCTCCACAACTAAGATTGAAAGGACAACAACGACTTGGAAAAAAGTCCTGGAAGTACACACTGTTCCTCAATAAAGTCCTGTTTCCCTAAAAAAAAATAAAAAAAAATAAAAAACTTGTTTATATTAATATCAAAAAACCATATATGTAGTAATAAGTCTGTTTTAAGAAATTAAAGAAGACCTAAATAAATGGAGAGATATATCACATTTATGGATTGACAGACTGAAAATTATGAAGATGTCCATTCTCTCCAAATTGGCTTTTAATTTAATAGTCTATCAATATGCCGGCAAGTTTGGGTTTCATCGTCGTTGTTGTTGTCGAAATAGACAAACTGATTCTAAAATTTATATGGGAATACAAAGACCCTGGAATAGTTAAAATAATCCTGAAACAGAAAAGCACAGCTTGAGGTCCCATATTACCCAATTTCAGGACTCTGTATAAAGCCATAGTAATCTAGGCATTGTGGTGCTGGCTTAAGAGACACATAGATCAATAGAACAGAATAGAGTCCAGCGATAGACCCTCATACATATAGAATCACTTGAGTTTTGTTTTTTGTGTGTGTGTTTTTTACCAGCTTGCCAAGTCCATTGGGTAAAGGAAAGTCTTTTTAACAAATGGTGCTGATATCTCAATCCCTATCTCGCATTTTACACAAAAATTAATTTAAGATGGATTATGGATATAAATACAAAACCCAACACAATAAACCTTCAAGAAGAAAACAGATTATCTCCACAACCTTGGGATGGGCAAAGATATCTTGGACATGACACAAAGGCACTAATCATAAAAGATAAAACTTGATAAATTGGATTTCAGCAAAATAAAACTTCATTAAAAAACATTATTTAAAAAATAAGCAAGCCACAGACTAAATAATATTTGCAGTAGGTATCTCTGACAGAGGACTGATACCCAGCATAATATAAAGAACATCCATATATTTTTAACGCTTCCTTTTTCCTAACTATTGCTTAGATAGTTACTTCTGGAATATTTGTGTACTTTCTAATCTTCAAAGGACCATTCATCAGTGCTGACAGACATTAGTGTAGTTGATGACTGAAAGTTGAAAGGTTGGGAGCATAGGTATAAAAGTACGTCCTGAGGAATCAGTGGCATCAGCCGCTCAGCCTTGCAAAGTGCCAAGTAACTCCATTCACATTCTACCCGTTTATCTCCTCTTATTCTTTCCTTTAACTTTCCTGTTTTCTATTATCCTCATTCAAGAGAAATATAAAAAATTCTCCTAAAATTTTTTTTTTTTTTTACCAATTTGTTAAATTACCAGTGTTGGCAATAGTTTTGTCTTATTTTGTTTTATTATTATTCAGTTACAGTGTCTGTTTTAAATGAGCTAACTGACTAGCCCAGGAATCTAATCAACATTTATATTATTTCAGTGTATAAAAGGCCTTTGAACCTTCATAATTATATAGCAATATAATTATACGTGATCGTGGAATCCCAGTCTAACTTGTAATGTAGGAATGGCCTATACATAATAACTATGCTTTTTTTTCTCAGTTTGATTTACACAGCAGAGACAGCGGGTATTTTATAGTAAGTAGCATGTGTTTATTTTTGAAGTGAGAATGCATATATACTAAGAACTGGTGTCCAGGGCTCCAATATGTCTATATGTAATAGATTCCCAAATTAATAATTTTCTTATTTCAGTTGACCAGTTGTTTGTTAATAAATACATATTTTAATAAATTTTTAAAATAAACCAATTCCAGGTCTTGGTCCAGTATTTTGAAAAACGACGAGCAGTCCAGTAGAAAAATCTGCATATTCTTTAAATGTGGTGTTCTTGCCACTCCATTTGGTAAATAGACTTATGTACAGAGACATATGGTGGCTAATAAGTGGTCAAAATTATAGAAGTTATTTTTTTCTGATGTGTTTAGCCAGCTAATTTGCCCCCTCTTTTTCTTTTACAGTTTCAGCTCCTCGCTTCAGCTCTGTTCAAATCTGGTTCAGATTTTACAGCTCTAGGTAAGTGTTCCAGTGTACTTTATCCCTTTGGGAGGTAGGCTTTGGTTTCTTTTCAATGAAACAGAGAATAAGATGGTTCATCTAAACAATGAAGTAAGATTCAAGGTAGAATGCAAAATTTCTAACAACCTGCTACAAGGTTATTTTCCAAGCATCAGTCACCAGTTCATTGATCAGTTTGCAGTTCCTGCTACACCAGTGGCTGGGTTATGCAAACAGATGGCAGTAGAAACATGATCAAAATAAATTAACTTGTACAGCATTGTTTTGGAATGCAGGCTGTATTACTGATACACATACTACGAGATAACGCTTGTTGCTTGAATGATTTTTCCTGTTTGTTCTTTGTGGAATTGTCTGGTGTCAACAGAATGGTGATGGGTAGGCAGTGAAAGAAATGTTTTGGGAGGAGAGAAAATGAATTATTTCTTAAAATGGGAATTTTTTGTACTTTGGTATCTTAATTCAAGACAAATTCTACTTGAAATATAGGTGTTTTTTAAGCCCCAGATATGGGCGTCAGTCTTCATGTAGGAGTACTCTCACTGACCATTATTGGGTTATTAAAGTGAACTAGACTGAGTAAAATGGGGAATTTTTAGAAGTTCCGGAACCCAGAACTTTAGTCAGGTGAATTTTCAAGGATCTTTTTGTTTAGTCATTATAGCTTCACTTTTTCAACAAGATAGTAGCCTTCTGAAGTATGGGAATGTCTAGCTTTTCTCTTGTCATTATAGAATATAGTCACACGGTGAATGCATGTTAATCCCATCGATGCCAGTGCTATTATTAGTTGCCTTAGAGTTGAGCGATACTATTGAAATTTTCTAATATATGTAATATAAATACTATTCTTTATCTCTGGAATAAAATAACCCTTTGGGATGTCAGTTTAATTCCTTCATTGTTTGTCATTTTGTCTCTTGAATGTGAACCATACCTCAAAGAAAAAAAAAGCAGATCATATGTAATTCCGGTATTTTTCACTGGGATGGGAAAGAATAGCAGTGTTTTTGGGGGTCTTGCCCTTTCTTTTTCCATAATGAGAAATGGAGCCTTCTCTACTGATGAAGGCAACATGATCCAGTCCTGAGGTCTACTTCCAGAGTATGTAGGGTTCCACAGGGCAACGCAGAGCAGACCGCTGAAACACATGACTCCAATAGGTTCTCCTAAAAATTTATAGTCATTTACAACTGTTCCATACATAAGGGCCTTTAAGAAAAAATGTTTTCAGGCTATTAGAAATCTCAAGTCTGGGATGAAGAATCTAGGTATAAGCATTCTTTTAGAAAGTTCACACCCTTTTGAATTTTATCATTTGAAACAGATTTAGTGATTTGTGAATTGAGAGCGTGGCACACAGCTCTTCAGTTGGAATAAATATGTGCCTTGTTATGTATGGATAACCACAGCCCAGAGGCATTATTTTTGTTATATTGGTGGGCAGCACTTAAGTGTCTCTGGCTGACTTATATTTAGCCTTTAGGACAAGAATTTCTTGGCAGTCATCGAAATATTTTGGGCTGTTTTCAGCAAATACTTTACCTGTAACTCCTTTCTTCTGTCTCTGCCCCTGTTCACTGCCAGCTAATATATTTTGTCAGGGACAGTTTGTTTTATTTGGATTCCAAACAAACATCAGACGCACTAAGAACGATACAAACACAATAGAAAAAAATGCAAAATGGGAAAATTCCTGTGGGGTTTTGTTTCCTACTTTGTTAAGAGAGAAGAGTGCAGTGTAGCGGTTCCGAGTCAGAATCTAAGGTCACATATCAGCTCTGCCACTTGCTAATTTTAAAACTGAGCTTGAGCAAGTCACCTTTCTAATCATTAATTTCTTCATCTATAAATGGAGGTAATGGGAGCATTTACATCAAGTTGTTGAGAGAATTACATGAAATAATTATGGAAAAGACTTAGCATAATAAAATAGTAAGTGCTCCATTCAGGGTACTGTTATTGTTGCCACCCTTAAAAATTGAATCCTCTTTGCAACATTGGTGAATTTGGATGAAGAGCAAATTCGCATCGTGTGCTAGTTTTAATAAGGAGAAATTTGATATTTATAAACAAAAAATACTTTTCATGAAATTTATAAACAAAAAGTACTTTTCATAGGTTTCATGCCTGTGTAGAGTTTCTGGTTCTTGTTTTCATTCATTTTCTTGTCAGATTTGTTTTCCCTTTATTCCTCCTAGAATTGAAATCAAATGGGTTATTTCATGTATAGATGTATACATCTTTAATGTATAGATACACTGAATATTTCATTTTCCAAATTCTCTAAGAAAAAAAAGGGCCTCACCCAAACTTTCTGACTGACTCCCTTCTAATTAATCCAGTTTATCTTAACCTCTTAGAATTAAGTAAAAGTATTGGGGGCGGCCGGTTAGCTCAGTTGGTTAGAGTGTGGTGCTAATAGCACCAAGGTTGCTGGTTCAATCCCTGCATGGGCCTCTGTGAGCTATGCCCTCCTTTAAAAAAAAAAAGGTATTAATGTTAAATATAATTTATAGAATTAGAAAGATAATGATTTATCAACAACTGGCATTATCTTAGTTTTGAAAAATTACTGACTTCAGCGAAAAATAACTTTTTGGAATCTTTAGTTTAGAGCTCTGGTGGCTGAGGGCGCTTATAAGCTTGGACCCAGGCATTTAGCTAATTTTAAGAGCAGTGTCTTGTTTCCAGAAAGTATGCTTTGGAGCAATTAAGTGTATTTTCAGCAAGGTAAGTGACAAGGAGGTCACATCTGGTCTACAGACCATATTGTCTGTTTTGGTCTTCACATCTCTCTTTATAAGTTTTACGGTCCAAATAGGATGTGCAAGTGTGAATTCAGACATGTGTTTAAAACATTTTATGTCTGGGATGTAGTGCTTTTCGGCCCTGTGTTGACAGTTGTGAATGAGGAGCCTTAAAAATTTCACCGCATGTGCTATGTTGTGCCCTTTTAACCTTTATACTTTTGCTATATCCACCAAATTTAGATTTCAGCAAGATACTTTCTTCAACCTCCTGTCTGTAGCTCACGTGTTTACAGGTGCTTTTTATATAATGAGTTTATTATTAGGAATAGAAAGTGTAAATAAAGAAACTTATATCCAGAAGAAAAATGAGAATTCTTGCTACTACTTCTTTTTCATCATAAATAGGAAAAGCTGCCTAGTCTGTGTAGGATGTTAATTTAAAAACATATTCCTAATAGGTCATTTTATTTTTAGAGCGGTCATTGTCTTTCGTCATAGTAGTAAGTGATAAAGTGATAGCTGATATTTATGGAGCAGTTACTATGGGGTCAGGTACTATTCTAAGCACTTTATATTGTCATAACTCATTTAATCTCCATAATGACCCTGTGAAGTAGCTGCTGTTATGATACCCTTTTATACGTGAAGAAACGGCACAGGGAGGCTAAAGTAACTTGCCCAGAAACAGTGCTAGTGAGTGCCAAAGCCAGGATTCAAACCTTCGTAGTATGGCTTCTACTCGAGCTCATTCCCTGAACCAATAACGACTACCTTTCATTGAGCTTCCCCAGTTTTCACCACTCTGAGTGATTAGTTCCTCGTTTCATTTGATGGTGAAAATGAACTGAGAGAAGCAGTAAACTGTGATTGGGATGAAACATGAGATTTAGAGTCAATACAACCTTTTTTTGTCCTAGCTCCGCCGTTTAAGTAGTCATGTTACTATTGATGAGTTTCCTAGCTCCCCACCCCTCTTTAATGTATTTTTTAAAAACATTGACTACAAGTGAAGCTTAAGATTCTCCTTGAACAGCTTTCCTCATCTCTGTCTGCACTCCTCAAGTGTAACAGCCATCCATATCTGGCAGATCTTTACACAAACACACACAACCATATGCACAGACATACAGGTGCAGTTGGTTCTCGTCATTTGCAGTAGTTATGTTCTGTGACGTCACCAGGAGCACTGAGTTCC
This sequence comes from Rhinolophus sinicus, assembly GCF_036562045.2. Taxonomy (NCBI): domain Eukaryota; kingdom Metazoa; phylum Chordata; class Mammalia; order Chiroptera; family Rhinolophidae; genus Rhinolophus; species Rhinolophus sinicus. The sequence continues at coordinate 65,379,397 of NC_133760.1, read as the reverse complement.
TAAAGGCTGTACCGTTGTTCCTATGGGACACACAGAGGTAGTTTCCTGCCAGCCTCTGGTCACAGCATTTTCATCATCCAGTCAGTGTATAACCTTGCTTTATGTGTGTTTCTGTTTAAAGGTATTTGTGTATTGTTTATTGTTGTATTTGTATGTTAGTTATATTGTTGATTCATTAACATTCAACTCAACAGCCAGCAGCACTGTAAACTCATTTTTAAACCAAGCTTACCTAATACATGTATTTTCTCCAGAAGGCTCATCACAGCCCTCTGGCAAGTAGGAACACTATACAGCACTTCAGCACTGCACTTGGGGGCCATTCTAAGCAGTGAAGTCACCAAAAAAACCACGAAAGTGCCAAAAAACATGGCACCGATAGACTGTTTATATTATGAGAGCTGAAACAAGAAGGCAGAGCATCACCCAGTTCAGCCTTGGCTGAGAAGCATCTGCCAGTGACCACCAAGAGCCACAAGTATTGATGGGGTTACAAATAAAGTTTAGTGAAGAGGCAGATGCACAAATATGTGAATAATGAGAATCAATAATGAGGATCTCTGAATAGTGAGGATCAATTGTGTATGTGCACGTCACACACACATAGATTTATAGTTGTGTGTGTTCTGGTTGTGTTGATCACATAATGTAAAAACATGGATTCTGCAACATAACTCTTTAAAATTTAATGATGTGGCTCAGAGGTGTTCGCATGAAGCTACACTAGATCTATTGTATCATTAAGTGATACATAGTATTCCGTAATAGGATTCCATACATAGTATTCCATAATTTAACCCATTCATCTAATGATAGTGTAAGTTTTAATTTCCTCATTGGTAAATGTAAATAAAAGTAAAAGATGTTCTTTTGAGGATTAAATGAATTTCTAGCACATTGCCTACAAATTAATAGGCACTCAATGAATATTAGTTAATAAAAATAGATAAGTGGGCATTAGAATCAGCCAGACATGGGTTCACATTCCATTCTCTTCCTTTACCAGCTAACTGTGAGACCTTATTAAATTACTGAATTTCTCTTTAAGTTTTCTCATCTGAAAGTGGAGTTTATGTTAACTGCTTCATTGTTTTTTGTGTGTGTGTGAGAGGCAGTGAAATGAGGTTATACTCAAGTATCTTGCACACAGTGGTAACTTAGTGTTTCTTTCCCTCCTAAATCATTTGACCTCATGAAAATGGTATTACTTCTTTAGAGTACTATCACAGAATCAATACATCTTAAAATATACCACATTTTTGCAAATAAAGAAAACAAAGAAGCAAAAAACCCTAAAGTTGAATACAAACAGAAATAAACAAACTTGTTCATCAAATTGGTAACATTACCACAGAATTAGGGGAAAAAGATGAAATTAACCCTTTTTAGTATAGTGCTTAGATTATATACTCAGATATAATCTAAAAGCAAAAGCAGAGAATTTCTGCTGATAGTGACAGGGGTATAGTAATTCTGGAAAGTGTTTTGTATGGGTTTTGGGTTGAGCAAATGAGAAATATGATGTTGCTGGGAGCCAGTTTTCCTAGTGGGAGAAAGGAGATATAAATATGGAATGGGATAAGGAAAGGTAGAATCCCTGGAGGTTCTTAAAAAATTGGAATAAGCTAGGAAAACATGAACTCATGATTCTGTTTTAAAAACATCCACTGTATATGTAATATGTACATATAGGCCTAGAAACAACAACACCCTTGGTAATTAGCACAACCGATCTTGGTTTCTAATTTCCACCACTAAAATTTTTTACCTTGGATAAATAGTTGACTCCAGAGCTGTGATGAGCTTAGAGATCGTTCTGTGTCAGAAAGTAAGGACGTGCTCAAAAATTAATGGGGACATTTCAGAAAGACAGGAGCTCAAAAGAACTCTCTCTGGCCAAACCTGGGACAATATGAGTATTTAGATGAATAATGACAGTAATGAATATAACATTGAACAAGGAAAGGATCTATGGGTATATATTAATGCAAACAAATAAATGAATGGAGGGAAGAAAAGGAAAAGTTCTTCTTTACAATTAATGTCAACCAATAAATGTAGAAGGAACTGTCGAGTTAAAAAATCACCATATGGGGCGGCCAGTTAGCTCAGTTGGTTAGAGCGTGGTGCTAATAACACCAAAGTTGCCAGTTCGATCCCCACATGGGCCACTGTGAGCTGTGCCCTCCTTAAAAAAAAATCCTCATATAATTAGTAAATTGTTTTAGCAAAAATCATCAGTGAATGCTAAAATCATTGAGTGCAGGTCTCTTAGGAAACAGGATACTTTCACAGTCTCAAACTATCTTCTCATCAATAGCTTCATAATTGCAAAGGTAGAAAAGAACACCTTGGAGAACTCTGGCAGGTAATCAAAGTTAACATCACTGATAACCACAGACCTCCTGAGAGGATGCACTGAGAAGGACACAATATCACTTATGGAGTATTCTTGCCAGAACTGCAAAAACTGAATCTGATCATGAGAAAGCAATCAGATTACCCAAATGTAACACATCCTGCTACATAACTGCTCTATACTCCTCAAAAATATCAGTGTCATAAAAAAACAAAGAAAGGCTGAGGAACTATTCCAGACAAAAGAGACTTAAAAACTAAATACAGTATTTGATCTTGGATTGAGTTTTAGATTAGTGGGGGAAAATGGATTATTGGAATATAAATGTTAACCTTCTTAAATTTAATATATATATATGGGTTATTTATGTGACTATTCCTGTTCTTCGGTGAAATGAACTAATTAGCAGGAAGATGTCTGCAATTTACTCCCAGATAGTTCCACAAACATATGAGTGGGGTGCACACACACACACACACAGAATGAGAACGAGAACATGTGGCAAAATGTTACAATTAATTATTCTAGGTAAAGGTATATGAGTGTTATTCTACTCATGAAACTTCTGCGACTTTGAAATTTTTCAAAATAAGTTGAAAATAAAGCAATTTAGAAAACTCAGAAAAGCCTAAAGGAGACAAAAAAGAATATATAACCTTGTCGGTGATTCAGAGATAATGTTTGTTTACATTTTGGAGTATTTCCATTTATTTCTGTGATAGGACAGTAGGCTTTGTTAAATCTTAAGCTTGGCTCAAAAGAGAAAAATTTGCCCTCAAACTTAAAATAATAATTTTTTTTTAATAAAAAGGAATGTACCTTTCTTGAGGCATTGTTTATTTTCCTCCCAGGAAACTGGTATCCTTGGAGATGGTCTGTTCTATTCATGTTCTTTACAAGATTAAAAAACAGATTGCACCTAAAACGGCATTCTCATTAAATGAAAATCAGTCCAATTGGAAATAGTCTTCACTGAGTATCATGGCATATATAACTCTTTCTGGCCCTATGTCTGTTTCTGATGGCGCTGAGTAGCACTGTCATGTCGCAGCCATTTGGGGAATGGGGAAAATCAAAAACTAGTGTGTTTGTCATTGCAATACTTCATATGTGCATAAGAAATGTGAAGCAACTGGGAGAATACACCAGCTGACAAGGAAAGAGGCCTGTCCCTGAATATTCCTTCGCTTGGAGTGAACTTGAAATGTCTCCTAGACATTAAAAGGAGAAAAAATCCTATAATTCAATGTTCCCCACCTTTTAAGATTGTCATCCACTTACTAATATTCCTCTGGATAAAGTAGTTTATTGCTCCATTTTTGACATGTGTGCCTAACCTTAGAGCCTGGTACATAGAACCGTAAATGTATGGTATTTACTATTTGCCAGGTACCGTTCCACATACTGTATATGTATTTCGTTCCCTTCACCATCTATGTTTCCACTCAGTTCTCTGAGACCACTTCCAGCTCTCAGGGCCTTCATAAATTTAGACCACTTTCTGAAGACCCCTTTCATTTTGATTTTATTATATTTTTATTACAAAAAGAAATGTCGTGGGTCAGAAGCATTAAAAAGTCAGAAAAGGAGTGAAATATCCTCAGTGGAGGAGAAGAGAAAATTGCTTGTAAGGAAAAGAGAAATCAATATTAGTTACTCAAGTGCCAGGCATTTGGCGAGGTTCTTTTCACATCAGTGCGTTTAATCTGCACAATAACCTTGTGAAGTAAACAGGATTATCATCACAAGTTGACAGCAGAGGAAACAGTTACAGAAAGCTGATTAGCTTACCCAAGGCCACAGCACTGCCAGGCGGTGGAACCCATGTCGGTCTGGTTGAAAAGCCCGATCTGGTTTTGTTTTTTTCCATTATACATGGCTGCCTTTCTCAACTGGCGTTTGTGTGACGTGTCGAGTTTAATACCCATTGGATGAGTTTCTTTGTGTCTCTCCTTCACCAGGCTTTTCGGATGTGGATCACACCTATGCTCAAAGAACTCAGCTCTTTGACACCTTAGTAAATTTCTTTCCTGACAGCATGACGCCTCCGAAAGGCAACTTGGTGGACCTCATCACACTGTAAGTGAGGAGTCACTGGGCAGGAGCGCAGGACGAGTCCGCTGTCAGGGTTCTGGACGTCAGCGCGGTGAGCCGGTCAGGCTGCAGCGGCTGAAGAGGACTGCACCCGAGCTGGGGAGGGATCTTGACCATGGCGCGTTCTCACCCTCGCCCTTCATACCTGACCTCAGCCCCATGCTCCTCATCCCATTCCTCAATTAGGCTAATAATAAAGTGAAACTGGTATACTTTCCATTTAAATATATATATATTTTTTCTTACTTTTAAGAATTAATGAGTATAAAAAATAATCAGGTAGTTTACCATTTTCTGATTTTTATTTCATTTTTATAAAATTAGGGCAAGTAAGCACTATTAACAGACTCAGTGCTACCGGAATTGGGATTTTGTTGTTGGGTTGTTTGGCCTTTCTTCTTTCTCCTCCCTGTTTCACTTTACCGCGCATCACGCAACTGCTTACAAGTGGTGTCATGTGTTTACCTCTTTACTCCATTCTTAACAGCATGTAGTACTGTAGGGCAACTGACGTACGTTACAGTGATAGATGTGTCTGTGTTGATTGGAGTCTTTTATTACGTAAAGCAATAGGAGCAACAGAGGGCTCAAATTTGTGCTTCTTGTCATAAAAATGAAACCGAGATCGGTCCAGGCACTTATCTGAGATTGGTATATAGTATTTCTATAATGAGATGTTTTATAGTGGAGATAATAATAGCTTTGAGTCACAGAAACCTTAAACTGAGGAGAGTATAGTTCAGAACCCTTAAGAGCTGTTATAAAAAAAATGATCAGTGCTCGCTCTGCAGCACATATACTAGAAAATGACCAGCATGAGGATTCTAGTAGTGATTAATATGTTCATTGGTATTTTTGTAGCAATTTTGGAAGAAAATGACTTCTTCCTCTGGTAGAGCTGTGCAGAAGCAGGGCCCCTTGTGCTGTCAATTTGTAGCATTCTCATCTGGGGGGTGGATTTCCAGAATTATGCTTTTGTTTATTTCCGTACATGTTGGCTCTCTGCAGCCTGATATTTTAAAGAATAATGGTGTATAGTTGTCCAATGGAATACAGCTGACAGGCATTTCATTAGCACACAAGACCAAGGTTTTTTAAATGGAGGGAAAAAATGACAGTGCAAATATTTCTTTCATTAAACTGAAAAAGAGGCAGGTGGGCTTTTCCACTGTTTTGTGGGGAGTGGAGATACATATCCCATGAGGTGCTGAGGAATGCGGTGTAGGAGACGACACCTGGCCAGAGCTTACTTTTGTTCAGAAAGTGTGCTGTGTGCCGCTGGTCCCCGCCGTGCCTACAGCAGATGGAGTACGAGTGTCCATCCGCCCAGTGGCTCTTAGAAGTGAATGACTATGGAATTGAGTGTGTCCCTGAATAGCAGGATTAGGTCTCACCAAAGAAAGAAGGAAGCGACTTGCACTTTCAAAAGGTCTCACGTGTAGGCGTGACGCTGAGGTCCCTCTGTACTCTGCACTGCCTGGTTTCACTTCTTTAGGGGAAGGACAGAAATATGTTTTTCCTAGTTCTAGGCTTGAATCTTGGGCTCCTTAGCTTTCCAAGTATCCCAAAGCAATCAGTAGTGATTTATTAAACAATTATATCTGTATCTTACCTTATGAAAGATATAGTATATAATTTACTAAGTACCAAATTGTGTGGCTACAGAATTAACCAATTGATTTTTACAGGTGAGCAAATAGAATGTACTTACATACTTGTTCAGTTTCATAAAATGATTCCCCTGAGTAATAATCAAGAGCATAAAATATTAATATCACTAATATGGTAGACTATTGAATCTCATTTTGTGAGAATAGGTACAAATCAGAGTTGATAGGGAAGAACTTGAACTTGATAAGAGTTTCTAAATTTAAAACCTCTAATTTTGCTTACTGTGAATTCTGGCACTTTAAACACATTAACCAAATGAAATTCTGCTGCCCTCCACCATTTATTTTTATAGTGTTTTGTCATTTTTTTCCTTCACTTAGACTCCATATTTGGAAGAAGCTGAGTTCCTGACCTCAGTGATTTTTCAGTTCTTGTTTTTCCCTGATCCTGTACTAGTTGGGTTTTTGTTGTTGTTGTTTTTTAACATACGCTTGTTTTAATTTTATCTTTCCTTGATTTTTTTTAGGTGGAACTTTTCCCCTTTTCTGTAATTTTTTTTTTCACTAACATGTTTAAATGAGGTTGAATCATAGTTAATCATTTGGTGTTGCTTAAGTGAGATAGACTGTATTGAGGAGATTGTTGACTAGGTAAATCAGAATTTGTACCGTGGGGCTTGGAATGGGGAGGGGGGTGGCATGGCTGGTAATGATTGTAGGAGAATGTAGGGCTTCATTATGTCCCTGCCCAAGATTGACACATCGCTCATATTTCACATCCCTGATTTGAAACTTTTTTATATTTAATGAGGAGCTACATGTATTTTCAAGAATGCCAGCAGTGTATTATAATTTAAATAGTCTAATACGGTATTTAGACACATTGTTTAGATAGCCAAGTAGCTATGTTTTACTACATAAAAAATCTTTCATGCTTGTTTAGTGAGTCTCAGATTGAAACCCCTGGCCGATGAATTAGGGGGTACAGTGTGCTCAGTTTCATTATTCCTAGCTTCATTCTCATTTCTCTTTTTCCCCGTGGAATATATTATTCCAGAATAATAAACTTGAAGTAGTTTATTTAAAGAAGAAAACTGTATCTCTAACATTATTTTCAGTGCTTCGATTTCATGAGAAATGACCTGATTTGCAAGACACTTCTAAAATACATTTAAATTTTGTGGCTTGCAGAGACCTCCTGTGGCCAACTTCATTAATTGAAATATATCACTCCCTCACTCAAGCAAAGGCATTCAGAGGTGGGCGCCCAACTCTGTGCTGAAAGCTGACAGTATTCAGTTGTAGCAGGATCATCCTTTTAAATATGGTTTTCATTTATACTAAAGTTGACCTATCCATGTCTAATGAGTAAAAACTGAATGAGAACATTAGAAACTTAATTCATGGGTTTATCATAGAAAGGCCTGTTGGGTTTAGAGCTCAGTGATTTAAGATTGTAGCAACTGCATTCTTGAGTGAAATGAGTATATTGAATATAAATAGTTGCCAGCATATCCTTCCAGTGGCTCTCTTAATAGCTGCCTTAAAAGTGCTGTTTAGAGATACATTAACAGTTTCATGTCATAAAACGGAGTTTTAAAATCTAACCTACAAACAAAAACTAGTTTGAGGCACTTAATCATTTAGTAAGAGATTGAGAATGATGCTTAATGGATGCAAAAACGGGATGCAAAAACACTTAAAAAGGAATATGTTCCTGATTTTATTCCCTGAATTACGTTGTTTTGTGGTAATTATGTGAAGAAATTACCTTGCAGTTATTTAACATGATGTGAAATTCATTGGGTAAATTGTGGGTCATTTGATTGTTTCCTGAGTGAATGTTGTGTTAACTCTTTAGCTGATTGAATGTTGCAAAGCAGTTAAGAATTACGGTTGGAAGTGATCCCGGAGTGTGGGGGGGTGCGCAAAGGGAGCATTACAATGTGTACTCTAAAACAAAGTTGTCTAGCTATACAAAAATGTATACCCTTCATAACCCTTCTTTTCTTAAAAATCCGTGTTCATCTGCAATGTCATCTTTTTGCAGAAATAGTGGCCTGAATTTTCACTCAGATTTAAATTCTTAAAATAGTCCTTGACCTGGGATGTACAGGCCTCGTCAGAAAAGGTTTATAGTTCTGGAGGAATATCATGGAAGGTCTGCATATGACAGTGCTTGTAGATTGGATCTTTGGGCCCTTCCACTCAAAGATTTTCGTATTCCTTATTAGTCAAGTAACATTATTCTTTTGTGATTTTTTGACTGTGGCCTGTATCTCCCTGTGATTTGTATGAATGCAGAAATGTCTTGTGCTATCTCAAACTTACAGCCTAGAGGTGTTTTAGTTAAAGGTGGAAGTTTCCAAGTTTGTTGCAATAACTAAGGAGCCAACTAGACCAGCCAAATGAGGTTGCCATTGTTTTGGCGGGGAGGACTCATTATTGCAGTTTATGGATTTCTTCACCAAATGCTCTTTTTATTTTTCTCAAAAAATGCCTTCTTAAGAGATTTTATTTATACGTAGTTTTTTAACCTTGATTTCCTCCTACCCCCCAAACACCGTGAATTGTGTTTTCATTATTTTTCTTAGCTAATCTAACTTTATTCTCGGCTGTTCAGGCTCTAGATGTCTAGGTCTTCTGTGGCATTGTTTACAAGTGTTGTACTGCTTGAGAAAAAAGGCCAAAATCATGCTGAGACACCATACTCCTTTATCCTTGTTTATGACAATAGCGAAATTAAAAATTGTACATGATTAAAGAATTGATAACGTCCAGATATTGCTATAAAGTTACTTGTCATTTTCATTTTGGGAATAGTCATATGACTGGCAGCTTTAATGGAGGAGCCAGTGTTGGCTTCTTTTCCTGGCACTGGGAAGTAAAGTCATAAAAATTACTGATAAGGTACAAGTTTCATAGCAGAGCTCATGGAATTCAGCACATCACCAGAATTTCCATTTGCCTGTTGTGTGTGTGTGTGTGTGTGTGTGTGTGTGTGTGTGTGTGTATCTTTTAGCCTTTTCCCCCCACTCCCACTTCCTCTGAGTAGCACTGATTTTCTGCAGAAGTTGGAATTTGTGTTAAGAATTGACTTTTAATTTCTGATATAATTGAATATTAAGAAGAGCTTTGATTGCTATGGATTGATTGGTATTCATTTTTTCTCAAATAAAAATAATGCAGCCTTATAAATGTCTCTTTCCCTCAAGAATTGAATTAACTCAAATTCCAAATGTCTAAATCTTACTCCCAGGCATAGCCAGTGATAATATCCTTTGACAATGAATTCTGTAGCCCTTAACCTAAGGAGTTATTAGAGGTTATAGTAAATCACATTTTTCCAGTGGTGCCAAGAGGTGCACTGGTGGGAAACCATATCACTGTATGTCTTTTTCTGTTAGGTAGAACTCTCAAGTTACAGATATTGAACTCAAGGGATCCCGATTCAAAACTTGAAAACACCAGAATTAGAGGGTAATTCTAGTTTATCTTCCACATCACAGTCATTATTTGGAAATAAGGTTTGCAAAGATATCGTCATGTCCTCAAACACTTACTGGCTTGATTGAAAACAGAATGTCACGCGGATGTCATCTGAGAGCTATAGGGTCAACAACAAAAATAGGGGGAAATGTTTAGTAGGGAAGTAGACCGGTTGTAAGATATCACTTATAATTGTGAAATAATTTCTCTTTTATCTGTTGTTCACACAGTCTCAGTAAGCTATTAAATGTTTGTGTGCAGTGTCCTTTTTTGCCTGTCTATGGCATTTTCACTTGGAGATAACTGAGCCTCAGGAACAGAGCTAGAGAGAATGGGGGGTATGTTAGCAAAAAAAAATGGAGCTTTTTGCTCATGGCTCAGAAGGTCCACAAATCTAAATGAAAAAGAAAGCTCTTCATTTCCAACCCTAAATTAATGTTATTAATGCCGTGCTGGGAGAAGACCATCAGAAGGGGTCAAAGCCCAGTTACTCTGAAAGGTCTTTGGAAAGCAGATTTCTTGGTTAGTTGTTTTTCTCATCTTCTCCCAAATAGCTGTTAGAGATCTTGAAACAGAAAACCTAGTGTAACAGGCTCCAGATCTTAAACGTGGTGAGAGCAGTTTCTTATGTACAGCTAGTTCCTTGATAAGCATCCAGAAGGAAAACCAGCAATAAAACATCTTAACATGCAGTTTGGGGCTCCCATGGGATTTGCTTTTCACCAAGTTGAAGCTCTTGCTGCAACACAGCTCTGTACCATCTGGGATGCTAGCAGTCAGTTTGGAGATTGGAACTGTCTGCCACGCAAATCCCAGCCTGAGCCGATCATCATTCTTCAGTTTCATTCAGTGCTTGATGAATGCCAAATTAATTGGCAGGAAGGAAAAACACTGTGTTGATACACTAAACTGGCTTGTATGCTTAACTAAAGAGTCGCTCAAGTAGCCAATGTTGAGCTTTATTTCTCTCCTTTGTTAACAAATCTCAAGAAAGCCTTTGTTATAGTTTAGTTAATGTCATTTGGTTGGTGTTCATTTTCTAGCCCTTGAAAATAGGGAGGGCGGGGAATTTTCATTTCATGCTTAACGTATAACCCATGCAGAATTAAACTGACATCAGTTTAGTTTCCACGTTGTAAAATAAATGAATTATGCATAATCCCAAGGGTCTCTGTTCATCCTTTTCACTGTTTAGCCAAGAAATACATGAGTTCTGGACTTGGCATTAGAAGTAGTTAATAATTTTGGTTTCTTCTTTAGATTGCCTCCACGTCTGTAAAGTGATTAATTAAATTAGAGAAGATACCTAGAATAAGTCCCAATTCCATTGCGGTTGACAGAGCCTTATAAATTCATTTTGCAACAAAGGAGCTATGCTATCCGATGTTTGCAAATGTAGTTGCTGTATTTACCTTCTTAAGATTAGAGGGGAACCTAAGGACAGAGATGCATAGCTTTACATTTTTTTAATTGCCTGCTTTAGAAGTCCTAGGGTACTTCCATCTTTGTAAAGGCTTAGTTTAATGTTACATATACACACTAGCTATACTTGTAAAATCACTGAATACAAAGTTCTAAGACATACTAAAGTAATTGTCCCCTCAACCCCAAATTTGATAGTAGCATATCAAAATCCAAAAGTTTAAATAATGAGTAGTCTTTTGTGGGGAACATTCCTGTTTTAAAAAGTCATGTACTTGGTCTCCTTTTTGAGATTTTTTTTTTCTCCTTTCCCAGAAAAATTATTTTGGTGACTGACTAGTTGTAAACTATATTCTCCCTCAATTGTAAAACACCCATTTAGAGAAATAAAAGTGGACTTTCTTTCTTAAACATCACATTTAGCCTGGCCAAGAGATGCTGTGATTGTGTTATTCTGTAAGCCAGCTTGCTTTTTTTTGACTTGTGTGAAATGTCTTTTGAAATGAATAAATTAGTATAGTATTAATTTTTCTTTATTATAGTCTTTAGCTCAATTTAGAAATTGCAAAATAATGTGATGTTTTTCTATGAGCAGATTCCTTTTACATATACATACGGATATATGTACGTGGGTATATATACATAAACACACACACACACACACACACACACACAATTGACCCTTGAACTACACAGGTTTAAACTGCACAGGTCCACTTATACGTGGATTTTTTTTCAATAAATACTGTAAATGTATTTTCTTTTCTCCAGCATCCTTTATTATAAGAAGACAGTATAATACATTATAACATACAAAATGTGTTAATTGATTTATCGGTAAGGCTTCCAGTCAACAGTAAGCTATTTGTAATATTTTTGGGGAGTCAGAAGTTACACTCAGATTTTCGACTGCACAGGAAGTCCGGACCCCTGAACCCCTGTGTTGTTCAAGGGTCAGCTGTATATCTTTTTGTTCCCTGTCACCACTTCAGAATCTAGGTACAGTTGAGTCTGCTTCCTCAGAAGAAGAGTACAGGAAAGCTAAGATGAGGACCTCCTTTTCTTGGTCGTGGTAGCAGACATTATTCCGTCTTTCACAATGGCATGTGTATATATACACAGCTTGAGAAAGATGTTAGAATGTTTTGGAAAGTCAACTCTTTTACTTCTTGTATAAATTAGAAGTACTCAGTGGCCAGAAATGGAGATCCCTTCAGGTAGAGATAGATTCTCAAAACCAAAGTCGGACTGGAAATTAGATGGAGAAAGAAGTTACAGCTCCTCGCATAGGCAATAGAATGTCCTTCCGGGTCTGCTTACTAACTGTGGGCAGCTCCTTCTCTTTCTTATAGCAACCCCTGGACTGGAAACATGGCGCTGCAGCAGCCAGCTCATCTGGAAGTCGGAGAGTGTTAAATATCTTTTATGAGACTATTAAATAATAATATTTATTGATTTTTGTGATTATAAAAATGTTTATTGTAGGAATTTAGGAAATAACTAATAGTTAAGAAGGAAAACCACTATTAATTAACTAAAGAGAACTTACTCATTTTTCCTGACTTCTGTTACCCAACATGGTAAAGGCCAGAAAAAACAAAAACAAAAAAACCATTCTCATTATCTTTTGCCACATGTGTGGAGGACGGGGTGTAAGCATTGTCCCTACCCTTACTTACATTCCTTTAAGCATTGCCCTTTTCTAGATAGGCAGTCTGGAAATAATCCTGTTGATGTGTGTCTTTTAAGCCTGAATGAGTGTAAGGTATTACCCAGAAGCAATAGGGAGCTGCCTCGTTGAGGTCATTGGAAATTTCATCTCATTTGCATTTTAATCCCTTTATGCACCATTACTGACGTTTGGAGCATAGTCATACCCACGAAGAGCTTTCTGTTCAGGTGTATTTTTTAATATGACTATAATTAAACCCACACCCAAAAAGGATGAGGTGCTTTTCAAAGGCCAAAAGAAACGCAGAGATAAGCAAAGCAAAACAGACGGACATAAATGTAAGTAAGGGTACTCTTTGTTTCAAGGACTCCTTATGATGCTTAAGCAACATTGTCTCCCAAAAAAATGTGTTTCTCTGCTCACCAGCTAAGATTCACAAGTTTTCTATTTCCTGAGCCTCCTTAGTGTGTGAAGGAGATAACTGTAGCCTTTCAGGGTTCCACTCTTTTGTTCACCCTCCTCTTCTGTGGCAACGTGGGGTTTAGGGCTTCATCCTGAGGTACCTAAATCAGAAATGGAAATCACGAGGGAACTCGGACAGCTGGCATGAGCCGTAGTTGGAGCTTTTAAACAGAAGTGCTGTGGGGACATCGGGTCTCTTCTCACATCATTCTTGTTCTAAGTCATCGTTGAGCTATGTTGAGTGTGTTCTGCAATCTCCTCTATTTCTGTTATGTTCCTCTCTGGTTTAGCTTACTTTTGCTCAGTCCGTATGGACATCTTAGGGTTTTGTGGGTGGGTGGTTGTTTTTTTAAGTACAAGTGGTTTTCTGATCCCAGGTTTGATGAATGTGTTAACAACACTGCTTTGTGAATAAATAGTGATCTGCTGAACAGTTGCAATTGTAGAATTGTTGTATGTAATGTACATAATGGAGAAAGAATGTATTTTGTTCATTTTCTTAATAAAAAGTTATATATGGACACTACACGATGTCTTTCTTTTTTGCTAAAACTACTTTTGGAATCAACTTTTAAAATGTTTATGTACTTTGCAGTTGTTACATTTTTTTCCTCAAAAAGGTGTGTTTTATTCAGGCTTCCAAACATGGAAAATGATACACACTGTAGAAAGGCCTCACGGTGTTTTCCTTTGAGACAGTGCTGAAACAAAGAAGGTCTGGTAGATCTCACCAAGTTTCTGGGGTAAGTCTTCATTTTTAAAGAACACTGATAAATGACTTCAGAAAATATTTTCTGTGTACTCTTAATGACCAGCCCTGTTTTGTCTGTTTTGTAAATTTGGATTTGTTCCCCAGGTTTTCTTTAAGGGGGACATACGGTACCGGTTAGGAACTAGAGGGAAAAAACTGAACTGAAATAGAAAATTAATTGTAGACGATAGTAAAAGAGAACCTGGAGGTGTTGCCGTTTGGAAGAATTCTGGATCCCTGTCCCCAGGGAAGGACGTTAAGGGCTGAACCTTGAAAAACAAAAATAAACTCAGAAATACGCAAAACAAAGATAATGGATTGTTGTGGTAGAGCTGGGTGACTCTCCAAATAGACTCAGCAGCAAGATCTCCTCGGCCTTTCTCATCCCGATCTGGTTTACGTTTTCTTGGCTTTGTGATACTGCAGTGAGTGAGCTATCAACTGATTTTGTTCATAATAATAAATTCATAGTGATTGTTTTCTCGATTTACAGATCAAATAATCCCATCTTACGGCATTGCTTTCATTTCTTGAGTGTGCTTTGACCGTGGCTCATAAGGAACATTTGTTTTCAACAGGAAAAACATGATGTACCATGATAAGGAGTTGGCCTTTCCTTGGGTAATCCTCCAGAGAATTAAAAGGATCAAAATGTGGGATACCATCTCCTCTCCCTTGATATATTTGTCTTCTGGCAGGAAGACAGCAACGAGCAGAGGGCTTTGTGTTGAGCACAGTTGAGATGCCAGCTGCTCCCACGTCATGTGAGTGGAGATCTACAGGGGTTGGAAGTGCCACCTTAGGAGCTTCTAGCTAGTTACACAAGGAGATGCGTGATCCAGCATCCAGTAGGGAAATGGCCATGTATGCCCCTCCTCACACACTTTTTCCTATACACGAAGGCAATGTTTTTTACCACTAACCCTTCAGATTTGAAAGTATGAGCATGTGAACGACTGACTGATGGCTATTCTGAAGCCAGTTAGTCCTGGTATAGGACGAAACGCTAGTTGGTTACGTTTCTTCTTTCCTTTAGCACCACATATTACAGCACGTTTCCCTTTGCCTTTTCCATGTCTTGGGCTTTTTCTGGCATAGGAAAGGTGGGGCAGTAGAGGATGAGACTTGCTGCTATCCTATCCTTCTTACTCGGAAGCTTCTCCAATATTCACTGGGAACTTTCCTCCTGCTGGGTTCTCACCTAGGAAAAGCGAGGCCAAGCAGTTACATCCTTCCTAGAAACATTCTTCCTGGGAAGAAAGAGAAAAGCTATAGGTAGAAGTGTCCTGTCCACTGCGGTGCTAGTAAATGTTGATGGTTGGCATACCCCAGGAGGGGAGATGAGGACACTGGGCAATGTCTATAGCGTGTCATGTACAGCTTCCCTCTGAACTTGGGGCTGAGGAATGAGTAGCCTGGGGCAGGAATCAGGAACCCTAGGTTCATTTCCAGATCCCCCAGGGATTCTAGGTCGTCCTGGGTACAGTCTCAACTTCGCTGCTTCACTGTCTCATCTTTTAGGTGAATGTTGGCAGCAGAGCCTGCTTGCTGGGATTCCACGGACCTTTCACTCTGTAAAATTCCAAGGTCCTTGACATAGACTAGCTACCTGAGTATTCATCACTAGTGTGAATTATAACTTTTCCGCTTAGGGTCCAGAAGAAATTGATGATTTGGGAGAAGGCTTGTAGGATGGGGGAGGCTGAGTGACAAAGAGGCGTAACAAGTTAACTGACAGCTGAGAGTGGCTCTTGGTGGGCAGGGCGAAGGGTGAATGACTTATTCAGGAAGAGAATGGAGTCTTAGGTCTAATTTGTGACCAGCAATAAACTGTGAGTCATTCTCTTCTTAGAACAGTGGGCCTCCAGCATGGCCCAAGGGCCTGCCCAAGTAGAGTTCCTGGTACTGTACTCCTTTCTGTAGCCTTGGCACACACTTGAAGTTCACCTCAAAATACCCCTGGCGCAATTCTGGTCCACCCTCAAGGGTGTAGACTGCCTTTCAGAACTCCCACATTAAGAGGAAAATCATAATGGTAGCTGCATTCCAGAAGTCTACTTTGTTGTTGGAACTCGGGCCTCAATGTGGTATTGAAAAAAGAATGCAGGACTGAAAGAGGAAAGGTGCAGATCCGAGGCTAAGCACTGCCATTTAAATGGCTGTGTGCTCTCCAAGAGAATCCCAATCTCTGTACCTCATTTCCCTATTGGTATAGGGGTGTTAATTCCTAAATAAGATGTAAAAATGTTGTGTAAACTGTAAGGTGCCAGGCAAGCAGAAGAGATTGTTGTATAGCAACTATGAAGGTGGACCAGATTCTCCTGACAATACAGGTGGATCGTACTGCCCGAGGAGGTGAAGGCAATCCCAAGTCATCTGAGTCCTTTCCTGAACCTCCCCCATCTTCACTCGTCTCTAAATAAGGGACAGGCAGAGGCTTTTTGTGACAAGTAAACAGATCCTTTTATGGGCAGGAACAGGGCCCGTACAGAACCTCTTTGTTGACTTTTTGTATTTTCATTTGCTTTGTCTCGGTGCCAGTGTTTTCATACCTGACCAGGATTCAGCAGCCCCCGTGGGATCCTTAGTGATGAGTGACTCATAATTGTATCTGAAGCAGAAATAGAGGAAAGGAAGAGGTGAAACAGTGATCAAACCGTGTTGTGAGGGAAAGAGGTCTTTTCGGTTAGGCTCACTCGAACAGCCTGAAATAATCTGGAGAACCGTCATCACCTCCAGGATCCCTCCTTTCCTTTTCTGCACCTTCCCTCTTTCACTCTCTGGACCCACATCGTTCAGCAGGCATAACTAAGCTGAGGTCTCAGCACTCATCGGCCTGTCTGATGACTTCAGACGCCTCGGTGATGAGCCACGTGCACATGTGAAGAACGGAAGCCAATCAGAGCACACCGCCAGCTTACACAAAAGCACTTTAATTGACAGTATACAATTTTCCAAAATATATTTTTGTAAGAAAATGGCAATAATTAAGTATAGTCTTTACAAAGAAGTTTCTCAGTAAATTCCAGTGTACTTCAGACCCCTGTCCACTAAGACACACACTCCCCAGTCCCCTGGGCAAACTCAAACCTTCACTCTTACCAGAAAGACCCACATCACACGGTACTCCCCTCTTCTCAGTGTTGTGTTTTCACCAAACCTGAGTGAATCAGCTAGTGACAGTGATGAAAGATGGGCCGTTGCTTTCCTCCTGCCCCTCTGCCTTCTCCTGTCTTAGTCCCTTTGATCCTGGGAGAGCCAGCAGACCCATATGGAAAAGCTCATTCAAACTGTTGTCTGGACAGAAAAGAATTGTTCATTTGAGTCTTAGGTCTAAATAACTCAGAGATAAACGGAGAAGACCAGTCAGGTTCTTTCTGTCTTCACGCCCTCCCTAGCCTTGCTTGCAGGATGAGATTTGAGGAGGGAATTCTGTTCCTTTGTATCACTCTGGGGAGCTTGTCCGACCTTAATAATTTATTGCTTCTCCAAGGCCCTGGATAGTCTTCCATCCCAGGAGTTAAGCCTGTTTCTGTCACTAACCATGTGATTTTGGCCAAGTCACTTTATCTTTCTGGGCTTCAGGTTTTTTCTTTAAAAGCAAAAAAAAAGGAAAGTTGGACTAGGTGTCTACTACCCTCTCCCTGTGACCAGACTGTCCCTTTCTAACCAGTGCATGTCCACTCCGACCCTTGCTATAATAGGCTGGGACTTTGCTGGGAGGGGTGAGGATCCTATTTAAAAATAAAAATGCCCGATATGTAAGACAAATACTTTGTCGTCAGCCTATCTTATTTCATTTTTCGTTAAAGAAAAACCAAACAAAAACTTGTCATTTCTAGTAAAATAGACATTTACATTCTTGTTCAGAGAAAAACAAAAGCCATCTCTTAGCTAACAAATGTTTTTCCAAAGTATATTCACTTAAAGCAGTAAATACAGAGTGGATTACTATGTGGCTGTTTTATTTACATTGTCCAAAAATATGTATATTATATCTATACCAGCTTGAGCTTGTGTTTCAAAGTTTCTCCAGCATATTGTCAAAAAGGATAAATCTCAAAAGTGGTTCAAATAAACTTTCTGCTAGCTTTCCTTATCAAGAGGGGGAAAAAGAATCGTATGTCTACGTTGAACCCGTATTCTGTCTCGATGCAAAGAACATGTGTGTACCTCCTTCACGAGCACCGCTCATCCCTCCCTGCTCACATGACGCATGCTTTGCACCGGATTCTGTCCAATCATCAGATGCATGGTTTCTGGCCTTGGATGCAGCTTAGGGAAACCCATGTGTCACTGAAGAGTTTGTAGTCTCTTTGGTACAACTTGTTTAGTCATGCTGAGTTCCTCTTTTCTCAGCCCCAGAATCTGAATGGCCAGACAGCATTTAGAACCCAGAGATGGGAAGAAAATGACCTTTACAGAAGCATAACTGTGTGGCTTTGGACATAGATGTCTAGTGGCAAGAGCAAGCCGAGGCAAGGTACTGGACTCTGAAGTTGCCTGAAAAAGCTAGAGTAACACAATCTCGATGCACCTCTGAAAGGAACCTCTGAACCAGCCCAAAGCTTCTCAGAGGTCTCCTTAGACAGAGCCACAGCCATTTCTCTGGACCAAGCCTGATTTTCGCTCTAGTCCTAGCCAGGCATCACCTCTCTCCACAAGAGGCCTGGCCCAGGGGCTGCAGCCTTTGATGAATTCGAAGAGGCGTGTTTGCTGTCTGTCTAAAGGCCTGGCTAGAGGAAACGTGACCCAGAATTAGCAAAGGAGTAAAATTCAGCCGCGTCTCTTCCACAGATGCCATGATAGAAACCCACTAGGTAGAAAGAACCAAATACTGGGCAGGAAGGAAGCTAACAGATTTCTCCCAGAATGACAAGGTCTCCTCTCTTTTTCCCCCAAACTGGCACTGTTCTCCATCCTGCCCTTCTCTACATACTGGAGAATCAGGGCAAATACTTTTGGATCCGTGTCAGCCTAGGATCTCTCTAGCTCTTGGGAAATTCACTGGGGCCCCTCTTTGAGCCCCAAGGCCAAAGGGTAAAAGGCTATGAAGACGGAATCAGGCAGCCAGGGAAGGACACCGAGCCTCCCCTTTTAGAAAGAACCTCTCGCAAAGCAGAGAGGCTCTTTGATCCCAACTGTCGTGGCCTGGGCCAGCCTCTAGGTCCTGTAGTTCTGGCTTTTCACCTGGAAATGACACTTTTCATTCTCCTCAGCAGTGCTGCCCAGCTCCCTAGTTGGTTCCAGGGAACTTATGCCCAAGCACACCAGACACTATGGGCAAAGTTCAAAATTCCACGCAGGATTCTCTCTCTCAGAAAATCAGATTGGACCTCATTATTTATGCCGAGTCCTCTGGTACCTTCTCCGTGGCAGCTAACTGCTGAGTTCCCCACCGAGGAACAGATAGTATTTTATTTCCCTGAGATGCCACCAGACATTGCAGGACAACGGGGCAGCCCCACTGGGACTAGAGAAAAGAGGCAAAGGTTCCAGGCCAGAGCAGTGAGAGGTTAGACAGACACCAGCCAGCCCCCCAGGCTGCCCCTTCTGCACCCTGACGGATACCACACGGTCTAGCCCTTCTTAACTGGTGGCACAGGGGGCTCGGAATCAGTGAGGTCAGCTCTCTACAAGTCTCCCTACAGTTTGAGCTTTGGCCGTGGGCAGGAGAGGGCTGGATTAGAAAACAAATCATAACAAAACTATCAGCAACTTGAAAAGTCCCTGAGTTTCCTACGAAAGAGAGGAACGCCTATCCTTCCTGGCTGTTTCAGTCAATTGTTCAGACACCTCTCTGCTGACTGGGGCCCCAGGAAAGTCTATCCATCCTAAAGCTGCCCGTTCACACTGGATCTCAGGGGTTTCCTAGCCAGGGTCTTCACCCCCATGGGCTGAGCAGTGAACAACAAAATAGGGCTACTTTGCCTTCAGTGGCTGCTGTGGATTTTCGTCGCGGTGGGAATGGGAGGTCCAAGGCACACTTAGAAAGCTTCTTCAAAAGGTGCCTCGTGTGATGGGCCAGGACCCATCCTGGGAGGAAGGGCTTCCCCTGCTCTTCACCTATGGATGGACCCCTAAGCAGACCACATTCCCACTGGGAATCCTGTGTGGTCTAAATCCCAGTCTCACCAAACAAACGCCAGGAAACCAGAATCCACAACAAGGGGTTCAAGGTCATGACTGACTGGTGTTAGTCTCAGGGCCCTGGGACAGAGTGGGAATAAAAATTGAGGAGGGGAGGGGGTAGAACAGAGGACAGTAACACTGACACGAGGCTGGGTTAGGAGCTAGAACTGGGGACCTAGACTTTCACATAATCAGATCCCACTGAAACAGGATCTGGCCCTGCTGCTCTCACTTCTATCCTATCCATCGATTGGTAGCTTCACCCCCTGCCCGGGGCAGCTCTGCAGGAAGGGCACCAGTGGTCACAGCAGTGGCGTGGTGGAAACAGGCACTGGACTGAAGGAAGGAACCTGTTTCCATCCTGACTCTCACACTGGCTGTGTGACCTTGACCTTGCCTGCTTTAGGCCTGTCATCTCATCTGTGAAATGCAGGGATTCTACTAGGTGATCGCTGAAGTCCCTTACATGGCTCTTCTTGGTCTCCCTCTCATCTTGCAGCTCAGGCACTAGTAGGTTATTTTACAGGAGGAATCTAGACAGAATGTGATTTGTTCAGCTTGATAAGGGAAAAATTAAGGCCCTGTGGGATTGGGAGGAGGGAACCCTCCGAGTCTGCTCTCCCTCCCTAGTCTCCCTCGGATGGGAAGGGTGTTCCTCCCCTGTCCAAACGGCACTTGCGGTGTTCAGTCTGGAGCTCTGGCACTGTCGGAGGCGCCAGCAGGCCTGATTAGAGGTGTGTGTCCTCCTCCTCCTCTAGCTCCTCCTTGGTCAGGTTGTCCAGGGGGACGATCCAGCTGTCGCCCAGCTCCCCATTCAGGTTGACCACCTTTTTCTCCTGCATATCTGATGAGGTCTCCATCACTTCCAGTGTTGGATTGTCATGGTAACCGTTCTCCACTGTCTGCAGCTCCTCTGTTAGTCGTTGCTACAGTGGGGAAGATGACCCAAGAAGAAAGGTCGGTTTTGAGGGCTATTAGTCTTCATATAACATGCACCCCTATAATCCAAGAACCCCCGTTTGGCTAATGTGAATGAGGAAGTGCGCCTGAAGGCCATCCTGAATACTGGCCTGCCTCAGGGCCAGTCTGAGACAAGCACTTGCCCAGCTCTAAAACTCACCGCTTCTTCACTCCGGTGACAAATCCATGAAGCCCACGGAGATGCAGTTTGTTCCCCAGAGTCCTCCACTCTGTCCTCCATTCCTCCCTGCAAACCTTCCTCTCCGGCACATGCCTCCCCCCACTGCACTGAATTGGGAAGGACTGTTAAAAACAACTTTCCTCAGGCCGAAAGACTGAGGACAGAACGGGAGCTACCTTAGCTGCTGCTAGGAGCCACATGGAGACCGTGCTTTCTCTCTCTCTTGCTGAGGTACAAACTGGGTTGCACAGCAGTCACCGGGAAGCTTTCTTTTTTTAATTTTATTGGGGAATATTGAGGAACTGTGTGTTTCTCCAGGGCCCTTCAGCTCCAAATCACTGTCCTTCAATCTAGTTGTGGAGGGCGCAGCTCAGCTCCAAGTCCAGTTGCTGTTTTCAATCTTAGTTGCAGGGGGCGCAGCCCACCATCCCAGGAGGGAATTGAACCGGCAACCTTATTGTTGAGATCTCGCCCTCTAACCAGCTGAGCCATCCGTCCGCCCCTCTAGAAGCTCAGCAGCAGCTCGTTGTCTTCAATCTAGTTGTGGAGGGCGCAGCTCACTGGCCCATGTGGGAATCGAACTGGCAACCCTATTGTTCAGACGTCACACTCTCACCAGCTGAGCCATCCAGCCACCCCTCACTGGGAAGCTTTTAACAAATACACTGATTCAGAGATTCTGTTTCAATTGGTGTGTGAGGAAGCTAGGCATGGGAATTTTTTTTAAGCTCCCCACAGCGTGCGACCAGTGCTGAAAACCATGGGTCTGGAGAGAAGTGTGCTGACGGGAACAGTGAGGAGGCAGGTAAAAGAACTGGCTACCCAGCCATGCCTACACCCATTTACATCAGTGACAACTCAGAGCACCGCTGCAAGGTGGCTCTTCTCCCCATTACACAGATGAGAAGCCTGAAGCTCAGTGATTAAATAGAGGCAGAACTACGGCTTAAATCAGATCTCTCGGACTCCAAAGCCCACGTTCTTCCCTTCCACCAGGCTGCCTCTTTAATTTCCCACGTCCATTTCCTAGCAGGGATGAGCTCTGCCTGGAAGGGTCCATGGACTGACTACTCACTCCCCTCTAACATGGGAATAATGATGCGAGAGTCATCTGTCTGGTGAGTCGGACTGCTTCCTGGCTAGGAGAGGGACGTCCTCACCTGGTCCTTCCTCTGGGAGAGGCGCTGGTGGCAGCAGCCATAGAGGGCCGCCACAAGGAGCAGGAAGGATGCCATGCAAACAATCGTGATGATGAGGGGCATGCTGAACCGGTCCTCAGTCTCTTCTGGGGGTCCTTGGTCCCCAAGCTGCATGTGACTGACTCCCAGCTGGCCAGGAAGGAGAAAGTTAGGTGGCAGGAAACAGCTTCTGGGGTACCCTGTCTCTCAACTCCCATGCATTCATGAGCTCTTCTGCTTGGGTCTGGTGGGGCCTATCTCCCCAGCCTCCTGTCCCCCTCTCATTCTATCTTCCCGATGCTTGCAAGTGACAGGTTTCCCTACATTGAGGGAGACACTGTGGAACAAAGTAACTGTGGACTTCCAGGGACAGGCTCCTGACCCCATTGTGCGCACGCCTGGGAGGAGCCCACTTACCTCCTTCAGGTCATCCCATTTGTCTCTCAGCAATTCATATACATGCTGGGGATGGAGGTTTGCTGCGGGGAAGGAGGGAGAAACACTGCTTCAGTGGTCCAGCTCGGAGTGATCTGGTAAGGGATAGAGACTGGGCCTCGAGGAGGACGGACTATATCGCAGTCTCCTGCGTGGTAGCTCTCTTGGGTGGCTCTGGGAGGGGGAGTAGCTTGATAATTCTTAGGAAACAGGGAACACCAGCACTGACCCATCCCCGTGGCTCCTGAACCGCCACCCCCTGCCCCATTCCCACCCCACATAGGGCCGAGTCCCCCTTTGCTCCCAACTCACTCTGGATACTGATTTCTTTGATCGCCACTGACTGGATATCTGGAATAGGTTCCAGCTCTATATGGCACTGATCTTGAGTTGGGTTGAAGGTAGATTTTGCTGCTCGGCACAGAAGTGCGGCCAGTTTGTCATCTTGAAGGCTCTTCGCCTATTGTGGGAGAGCAGAGGTGATTCCTCAGGGATCTTGACTGCAGCCTAGGCTTGTGGACTGCCCTTCAGAGCTACGGTGAGGGGAATGCTGTGGCCAGACTGAACCTATGCCCTTCTCCAGCCTCAACTGCAGCCATTCCCAGGCCTGCCAGGTTACGTGCTGTTCTCCAGGAACAGACACTGCCTTCTCTGCCCCAGTCCCCTCACCCTGTTTATCTTGTCTGTGGTTGAACAGTACCTTTCACCTACAGCCCCTTTCTCTGTCAAAGCTCTTAAAGGATCGCAATCTACTGCCTTTTATCATCTCTCTCCTTAGAAGGGGCTAGAAGAGGCACTGCCTGGCAACCAGACCCAATCTCTCTGAACTTCTCACCAGTCTTTTTTTTCTTTTTAAAAAGATTTTTAATAAACTATAGCTAACGTACAATACTATATTAGTTTCAGGGGTACACCATAATTATTCAACATTTATAGACCTAAAGAAGTGATCACCATGATAAGTCCAGCTACCACCTGACACTGTACCACGTTATCACAATATTATTGACTATATTCCCCATGCTGTACATTACATCCCCATGACTTACTTGTTTTATACCTGCAAATTTGGATCTCTTATTCCCCTTCCCCTTCCCCCCTTTATAAATTTTTCAATTACAGTTGACATTAAATATTACTTTATATTAATTTCAGGTGTACAGCATGGTGGTTAGACATTTATATAATTTAAGAAATGATCTTCCTGACTAGTCTAGTACCCACCTGGCACTATACATACTTATTACCATATTATTCACTATATTCCCTGTGCTTTACTTTATATCCCCATGACTGTTTTGCAACTACCAGTTTATACTTCCTAATCCCTTTCCCTTTCCACTCACCCCCAACCCACATTCTATCTAGCAACCATCAATATGTTCTCTGTATCTATGAGTTTGTTTCTGTTTTGTTCGTTTATTCTTTAGATTCCACATATAAGCAAAATCGCATTGTATCTTATCTTTCTCTGTCTGACACTCCATTCAGCACAATACCCTCCAGGTCCTTCCATGCCACTGCAGATGGCAAGAACCCATTCCCTTCCATGGTTGAGCAATATTCCACGGTATATATGTACCACCTCCTCTTTATCCATTCTTCCATCAACAGACACCCAGGCTGCCTCCACATCTTGGCCATTGTAAACAATGCTGCAATGAACAAGTGGGTGCACTGGTCCCCTCAAAGTAGCGTTTGGGTTTCTTCACATAAATACCCAGACGTGGGATTACTAGGTGCTGCTTTATCTCATTATATAGTCTTTGTTTTAAAGTCTATTTTGTCTGGTATAAGTAAGGCGACCGCAGCTGTTTTTTGTTTCCATTTTCATGAAATACACTTTTTCCATCCCTTTACTTTCCATCTATGTATCTTTCAATCTGACATGATTCTCTTGTAGGCAGCATATGTAAGGGTTTTGTTCTTTTATCCATTCACACCTTTTGTGTCTTTTGAGTGGAGCATTTAATCCATTTACTTTTAAAGTAATTGTTGATAGACATGTAGCTATTGCCATTTTTTTACTCATGATTTTGATCTCCCACCCCCGCCCCCATCTTAAAGAAATCCCTCTGACATTCCTTGTTAATACTGGTTTGGTGGTGATGAACTCCTTTACCTTTTTATTGTCTGGGAAGCTCTTTATCTGTCCTTTCATTCTAAATGGTAGCTTTGCTGCGTAAAGTAATCTTGGTTTTAGGTCCCTGCTTTTCATCACTTTGACTATTTTGTGCCAATCCCTTCTGCAAAGTTTCTGTTGAGAAGTCAGCTGACAGTCTTATGGGAGCTCCCTTATAAGTTACTAGCTGCCTTTTTCTTGCTGCTTTTAGGATTCTCTTTGTCTTTAATCTTTGCCATTTTAATTATAATGTGTCTTGGCCTGGGCCTGTTTGGGTTCATCTTGTTTTGGACTCTGCGCTTCCTGGACTTTTATGTCTATTTCCTTCACCAGGTTAAGAAAATGTTCAGTCATAATTTCTTCAATCCCTTGCTTTATCTCTTCTCCTTCTGGTACCCCTATGATGCAAATGTTGTTATGCTTGATGTTGTCCCAGAGGTCTCGTAAACTATCCTCATTTTTTTTTTTTAATTCTTTTTTCTTTTTGCTGTTCTGATTGGGTGTTTTTTGCTAACTTGTCTTCCAAATTGCTGATTCGATCCTCTGCTTCATCTAGTCTGCCAGTGATTCCTTCTACTACATTCTTAATTTCAGTTATTGTATTCGGCACTTCTGACTGGTTCTTTTTTATGGTTTGTGTCCTTTTTTATGCTTGCTATCTCTTTGTTGAAGTTCTCACTAAGTTCCTTGAGCATCCTTGTAACCACTGTTTTTAACTCTATATCTGGTAGGTTGCTTGTTTCCATTTTTAGTCCTGTTTCTGGAGATTTCTCCTGTTCTTTCATTTGAGACGTAGTTCTTTGTTTCCTCATTTTTGCTGCCTCTCTGTGTTTGTTCCTATGTATCAGGTAGATCTTCTATGTCTCCCAGTCTTGTCCAGTAGTCTTATGTAGTAGGTGCCCAGCGTGGCCCTGGCATAGTCTCCTAGTCATCTGCTCCAGGTGCTCCAAGAGTATCCCTTATGTGGGTTGTGTGTGCTCTCCTGTTATAGTTGAGCCTTGATTGCTATTGGCATGTCTGTGGGTGGGATTGACCCTTAGGCTGATTGGCTGTGGAGTTTGACCATGTCCACAGCTTACAGGCTGTTGGGTGGGGGTGCTTACCCCACTGAGTGGGATTCGCCCCAGTGGCTTCATACCTATTGAGACCACCCTTTGAGTGTGCCACTTGGGCTCTAATTGGGTGGTGCTCTGTTATGGTCTGAAGCCGACCTCTAAGTATGTTGATTCTGGGGCCTCTTGGGAGGAGCTCTGGTGCAGGCCCAGGTTTACCCACTGCCTGTGACCAGCCCTGGACTACCTGGTAGGAGCTACAAAGCGATCTGCAGTTGTTCACTGCCTGTGCTAACCCTGGAGGCATGTGGGAGAGGCCACGCTGCAAACTGAGGATAGCTGTTACCCGTACTGGGTTTGGGGTATCTCTGCAAAAAACCAAGACACCCCGAGGCCTGCTGCCACCTGCTGGCTCCCTTAAGTTTCAACCCCTGATAAAGCCTCGTGGGTGTATGAGTTGAGTGAGGCAGGGTCTCAGGGAATCATTAGAGTGGGAAGAATTGTGGTCAACAGGTTAATGTAGATTCTGGTTTGGTGCCAGTGCTGAGCTTGGTGCTGCTCAGCAAAAGTCTCAGAGCACACCAAGGCCAGCTGCCACCCATGTGGGTTGTTTTCAAGAAAGAGTGCCATGCAGGCAGGGCTGGCTGCTCTCAGATAAAGTGCCTCTAGTGTTAAGCAAGTTGGGTGGGGTGGGGTCTCAGGGAGTCAGTAGGGCGGAACAGTGGAGCTCACCATGCCAATCAGCTTCAGATTTGGCCTGTGGGGGAGGGCTCAACACAGGAAAGATGGCACCTGCCTACCAGCTGCACAGGAGAAGGACCCCACACAGGGAAATTGGTGACTGTCCTCCAGGCCTCGCTCCAAGCCACATACCTGTATGCCTCCGATGCCCCCCTAAGTTACTGTCCCTTCGCTGGAGCCCAAGTGAGTGCCAGCAAGTGAGAGAGTCTTTGGGCAGGCTGTTTCAGGACATCTGGGTTTCCTGCAGCCTTCCTTCCACCTGGCTGGTTGGAATCCCCATTCTTTTTCACAGCCAGATGTTGTGTGGGTACCTCTTCCTGGCACCAGTATTCTGGGCTGGGGAGGCCAGTGTCAGGCTGGGGTCTCCCATTCCTCTGGGGGGAACCTTCGTCACCAAGATATCCCTCCCGGTTCTCAGCTGCCACAGTGAGGTTTGGGGCCAGCCCATTTCGCGTCTCCATCCCTCCTACCCGTCTAGATGTGGCTGCTTCTTTATATCCTTAGTTATAAAACTTCTGTTCAGCCAGATTTCAGGAGATTTTCCAGGTTGACTGTTCTATAATTTAGTTGTAATTTTGATGTGTTCACAGACGGAAGCAAACACAGTGTTTATCTACTCTGCCACCTTGGATCTCTCTCTCACCAGGTTTGACACTCAGTTCACTGACCTCAGGAGAGGAAGCCGCGACTCTCAGCTCAAGTTTATCGATCCCAGAATTGAAACATGTGCCCATTCCCTAGGCTAAGACTCTATGAAACCATAAGCAGGCTTACAGGACAAAAGGCAGGACCATCACTGAACAGAGGAACATGGGAGTATGCACAGGGGGTCATCTTGGAAGGGAGCCTTCTATATTTCTAAGGAGAAAGAGCATGGCTGACATGGCTTTAGGGCTACAGGTGAAGAAGCAAAGTGTGGGAGGCTTTTACCCAATCCTGCCATTGTCATCGAGAGGCACCCGAGCTGGTGTTTCTCTGACTTGATTTTATAAGGGACTGAGATGAAGAAAAAGACTCTTGTTGTGAACTTACCTCAGGACCCCCACAAACCATCCACTGATTTTCTACCTGGAATTTCCTGAGGCTCACTAATTCCCCAGCCTGACACCAGGTAGGGATCCAGGGCTTTCCACCTTCCCTTCACAGCAAAGGGAAAAAATGCTTCTCACACCCAGTCACACCACCTGCCAAGTTTCAGCCAAAAAGGGCCTGAAGAAAGGCTGTGCAAATATCAGTGTGATTCGTGCCTCATCCCAAAAACCCAACCGCAGGGAAACCATTCCCTTTTAAAACTCCAGTCTAAATGTAGGCTTTTGTAAAGTTCACTTGGAAAATTCCAGCAAAATGGACACACGAAAAAGAGAAAAAAAAAGAACTGCAGAAAATACAGGTGGTATTACAGGGTTGTAAACCCAAGTTCTCCATCCTTTAGGAAACCATGTTCTGTTCTAGTTCCTAGGGGTGTTTGCAAAAATAGGCACTGACCACGAGAGGGCAGCAGTGAGCCGTCCATCACCTACACTCACAGGGCTCAGCCATTTACTGAGTAAAAACCCTTAATCCTAGAGACTGGCAGTCTGAAGGCACACACTGCTACACTCACATACATACATGCTGACACCCCAACCCCAATACACACACTCTCACACATACACACCACCCTGAGTGGAAGAACAGCTGTTAGCAATGGCTCTCTGATGCTCAGGGGCTCTGTCTGATTCCTCAGTTTAGAGGAAGAATCTCTCCATGCGATTCTCCATTGAGGCCATGGTCCAAGAAATAGAAAACCACACACCATTAGAACAGGGAGAGTTAGGCACACTAAGCCTCTCATTTTCAATCGCGGCCTCTGAAGCCCAAAGAGATCAACTTAACATAAAGTCACACCCTGAGCTAAAGGCAAACGGGAAGTAGGCTTGGGGTCTCCAGACTCTCAGAGCATGTGAACAGTTACACAGTGGAAGCCCAGGGGACCTGGTACTTCTGGGCCTCCAGCAGCCTTCAGGGTGGGGCTTCCCGGAGAGACGTGCAAACCTCACTCAGTACCTCTCTAAGGTGGGAAGGGGCCACTTCCTACTAGCAGGGTAAAGCAAGGCCAACAAAGTCAGCACACACCCTTTTCATCAGAAGAAACACTTCATTCCCTTCTAGCTTCCGCAACCCTGCCGCTAAACTGCATTTTGGGGGTGTGGATCAGCGTGGGGCTCAGATGAGCGAGGTACTCACACAGCGGCTGGTTTTCGTGACGTTCAGGATAAGCATCTTCTCCTCCTTCAGCCTTCCTAGAGGCTGGCACTCGATCTGGAAGAAGCCACTGGAATTAAGGGTCAGGCTGAGACAGACAGGCTCTCATCGTTGTCTCCTCTCTCCCTCCCCACCCCCCGCATGGGTGACACAAAGGAAGGAGTTCCTGGCAAGCTGGGGGCATGGCTGGGCGAGAGCGTCACAGCCGGCTGTGTGACTGGCTGTCCAGCTGTCTCAGCCAGAGATGGCAAAGCCAAGGAGATCGCAGAGCAAATGGACGTTTGCTCCTACCCACCCTAGTCAGGGACCCTGGGCTGGAGAGAAGAATAGAAATGCTCTTCTCAGAGCCCCTTCTATTTGAGTCTGGGCTCTCTTGTCCCATCCCTGTCGGAATTACCTTTCCTTTCTCAAGAGGTGAGGTGGGAGATGGGATGTTAGAGCCATGGGGTGCAGTTGGAGCCATCTGAGTGCTGGAGTCTGTGGTGCTGACAGGAGGCATGGCCGCAGGTCCTAATGTAACGTTCCCAGGGATGGCTGACTTGGTCTGTTGATTTCCTTGTGTGGTAACCACTGGAATTGGGAAACAATTGAGAAAAGATGAGTGGTACCTTTAAGAGAAGAGGCCGGTCTTTCTTGTCCTTTGTTTCCTCTGGGTTTTTGGTTTTATCCCCTACCTAGATTGCAAGCTGAAGTAAGCAGACTATGTGGAAGAAGAGGCAAACGGGAGCTCAATTCCTGTAACATATTACAGGATGGGTCAGACTGGAGGAGCCAGCTTAAGGACCAGATAAAAGGAGTAATGACGATGACATCAGCAGCAATACCTAACATGAACTGAGGCACCATCCTCAATGCTTTACAGGTACTTTCTTATTTAATCCTCCCAACAACCCTGTGAGAAAGGTACCGTAATGATCCCTATTTCATAAACAAGGAAACTGAAGCTCATAGAGGCTGCACAGTTAGACCAAGGTGACATGTTAGCCAAGTGGCAGAGCCGGGATTTGAATCCAGGTTTATCCCACTCAGAGCCCTTACTTGTACAGCAGGATGCTACCGCTCTCTTCTGGTGTGGTGGTCTGTGAACTTCACTCTGCACCCAAATTACCTGCGGAGGTCTTGAAAATGCAGATTCTCAGGTTCACACTCAGAAACTCTTAATTCAATAGGTCTGACATGAGTCATAATCTTGAGGCTTATAATCCATCCGTGAGTTTTGAAATTAGTTTACTGGGTTAAGACCAGCACTTAAAAAGGGGGGTGGAGCGGTATGGAATAGAAAATATCAGAGTGTATCACTCATAATAAAGATAAGCCCAGGTTAGTGAAAAATTGTATCAGTTATGTGTGTGTTACATGTATCTCATATGTATGTGTCCTGGGTCATGATGTAAAGCTAAAATGTATTTTCTTACTGTAGATTGCCATCAAATGTATTTCTTATTATACATTTCTCAAACAGTGTTTGAGAAACACCGTTCTGGAGTACTTCCAATATCCCCAATACTCCGCCACTACAACCTCCCAGAGCCGTACCCACGTATAGACTACTGTTCCCCCAAAATAAGACCTAGCCAGACCATCAGCTCTAATGCATCTTTTGGAGCAAAAATTAATATAGGACCCGGTCTTATTTTACTATAATATAAGATCGGACAAGACCGGGTCTTATATTAATTTTTGCTCCAAAAGACGCATTAGAGCTGATGATCCGGCTAGGTCTTATTTTCAGGTAAACAGGGTAGCACTGTTGGTCTCTGCTCCTCACTGAAATAGAAAAAGGGCTGAATGAAGGTGGAGTGCATTCACAAGGTTTAACCCTCAGCATGAAACTCTTCTTCCAGCTGAGCAACTGTATACAATGTAAGCATTTAAAAGTTTTTCTTGCTTGGAAATAAAAGACATTGCTTACTTAGTGTGGTAGGTGTCCTCTGAGCTGGGAAGGTGTGACCTGCCATCGGGCCTGAACTACTTACTTGAAGCCGTAGTCTTGTCTTTTGATGCCTCAGGAGGGCACCCTGGGCTCTTCGGAGGAATCGGGCTCGGAGCCGGCTGCTGAGTGCTGGGTGGGGAGGTCACGGGAAGAGGAGCTGCACCGGGGTCTGGGGTGGTAACAGGATGCGAAGGTTGAGGGGTTATGGGTGGGGGCGGCGTGAGGGGTTGTGTGGACTGCGTTTCTATGAGCTGGCCTGATATGGACTGGGGTTGTACTGTCTGGGTTTCTGTCTTCTTGGTTGCTGTCCTGTTTCCTGTCGTGGCTGCTGTCGTCGAGGTTGTTGTCCCGTCTCCCATCCGGGTTGTTGTCCCGTTTCCCATCGGGGTTGTTGTCCCATCTCCCTTCGGGGTTGTTGTCCCATCTCCCATCCGGGTTGTTGTCTCATTTCCCATCCGGGTTGTTGTCTCATCTCCCATCCGGGTTGTTGTCCCGTCTCCCATCGGGGTTGTTGTCCTGTCTCCCATCGGGGTTGCTGTCCCGTTTCCTGTCGAGGTTACTGTCATCGAGGTTACTGTTGTCCAGGTTACTGTCGTCCCGGATGTTGTCACCAGGTCCTTTGCGGTCGAGTTTTCTGCAAAGACAACACAGAATCAAGTTAGGGTACTAGCTGGAAGTTTTTCTCTCTGCTTCTCCAGCTCTTCCCCAGGATCCAGGGGTCTTGCTCCCATCTCTGCCATTTGCCTTGCTTAACGCCCAGGTCCTTGATGTGCCCAGATTTTTCTGGGGTTCAAGAAGCCTCTGAGAGGGAGACTGAGAGTGAGGCAGAGGGAATCAAGGGAAGTGCTGCTGGAGAGAAGAGAGACGAGGTCGGCTGGTCCGGCTGCATACGGAAGCCCTCTCCATCGGCCCCAAGCACCTGCCCTTCAAGTTTTCAATCTGCCACCACAGAACCAGGCCACCAAGATCATCTCTGCCTCCTCTCCAGCTCCCAGGCACATGGTCCTGCAGAAGCACGAGCCAACTCACTTCCCGAATCGCCCGGTTGTAAGCATGGTTAGAGAGGCATATGTCTGTTCTCAGGGAATTACAATCTAAAAGGATAAAATGACAATCAAGCTGATGTGACACAAATGACCATTTAAGTACAACTGTGAGACACGCTCAGGAAGAAAAGGACAGCATGCTTTGACTGTGTTTAGCGTGGTCGCTTAACCTTGTCGGGGGTCAGGGAACTGAAGGCCTTCTATTTATTTAGCAAGTTATTTATTGAGAGAACCATTAAATCACAGGTTCCCTGTCAGGCCCTGGGATACAACGGTGAATAAAACATATAAAAATACCCGCAGGAGGCTCACATTCTAGTGGGTGAGGCAGACAAGTAGACAGAACAATTAAACGTCAAATTCTGACTATAGGGAGGGCATGAACAAGGAAATGACACAGACAAAGGGAAGGGGCTGTGTAGACAGAGAGCTAAGGAAAGGCAGCTCAGAGGTGTCCGTGAAGCTAAGAATTGAAGGGTAACAAGGAAAAAGCTGTGTGGAAAATGAGAGGCAAAGTGTAGCCGGCAGAAGGAACAGAACCTACAAAAGCCCCAAAATAGAGAGAAAAGCTAAGAGAAGATAAGTGTGAATGGCATTCAGTGAGTGAGGGGCAAGGAGCAGGGCCTTATGGGTAAAGTGACAGTAACTTACTGTCCAAACCGTACATTTCTCATAATAAAAGGAGGCTCCCTTAAAAATTGTATCCTAAGTAAAATGAGATGTAAGGCCACCCTCCTTAGAGACCAAAATAAGGATTTTAGACTTTATTCTAAGTTCAAAAAGAAGCCACTGAAGACTTTAAAGTAAAGTCTTATAGGCTGATTTACTAAGAAACATACTCTTGCTGCTTTAGAGAATATGAGTTGGAAGGGAGAAAGTGGGGAGAAAAGAGGCTATTACAGTAATCCCCATGAAATGGATGACAGTCAGCTGTATTAAGTTATTAACACAGGAGATGGCAAGAGAGTGGATTCAAGACTGTATTTTGGAGATGGAATCAAATACTTGCTGATGTACTAAGTGCAGGGAAGAGGAGAATCTAGGATGATTCTTAGTTTTCTGTCTTGAGCAGAAAGGAGAGAGTGGAGGGGAGGGGTATGGTAGACCTTTGCCTTTCTTTGTAGCCAACAGCAGAATCTGTACCGTTTTGCTGTTTTTGGGGAGGAGGATCTGTCTCCTATTCTGGATACTGAAAATGCCAGGTATTTGCTTTTGCAGCCTCCCTTGTGATTCGAGCACAAGCTTGCACTAAGCTGCCGTAAGTTAGATGCTCACATCCCAGCCTCTTCAAGGCAGTAGCAGCGAAATCATGCTCAAGTGCAAGCAGCAGGGAAAATGATGCTGGAGCACATGGTTCAAGCCAGAGCCACAGCGCCCAACGCCAGCCTCTTTGGACCAGTTCTATAGCCTGACTTGGGTGATATTAGCAATAGCCCTAATGGTCTCCAGTAATCCCTGCTCCTTCATAAGCTAGACAATATCCAGTGTCTCACACATGTGGGCATATGTGTGCGCGCGTGTGCGCACACACACACACACACACACATTTTGCTACTGAGAAGCAGAAATCTGTATTAGGAGTGGTTGCAGGCAGCAGGACTTCAGAGATTAATTATTGGGCCTACCTGGGGCTAAAGGAAGTGGGAATGCTGCAGGTATGAAGGGACATGGCACCTTGGGGAGAAGCAGTCATACGTTATCATCACCTATCACCTAGAATGAAGTGCCCGTGAAGTGGCTTTTGCAGGGCTGAGAGCTGCCATAGAAGAGTATGAAGGGCACACGTAAAGGACATGTGTTCAAAATCAATGTAGGGCTATGGTTTGACAGTGGGTTTTCCTTCTTAATAGTTCTTAAGATTAGGGTGCTTCTTATAATTGATTGTGTTACAGTATCTTTATGAGATTGCTGAGGGGAGATGTCAGCATATTTGAGGAACTAAGAGATGGAGAGGGATGGTTACTTCTTACTGTGATAAAGAGCTTAAAACAGGGTTTCTCAACATAAAACAGGGTTTCTCAACACCAGAACTACTGACATTTTGGGCTGGATACTTCTTTGTTATGGGAGGTTGTCCTATGCATTATAAGATACTTAACACCATCCCTGGTCTCTGTCCACTAGATGCAAGTAAAATATACACAACATCCCTCCCCAGTTGTGACAACCAAAAATGTCACCAGATATTGCCCCATGTCCCATGGGTGAGATAAAAATCACTACCGGTGAGAACTACTGGCTTAAAGAAAGAGATACATTTCTAATTCTTAAGTCTTCCTATCAAAGCACAGGCTTTTTTAAAAAGCAGAGGTTTTTCTGAGGCTACAGTAAAGCAATCTCTATTGCTTGCAGCTGAAAAGCTGAGAAGACCAAAAGTCAAACTTAAAAGTTTGGTCCCATGAGTTGCCAAATTACAGTGTCAGTTGAATTCATAACCTCACCAGGTCTCTTATATGAAAATAGGACCCTGAGAATTGGAACAGTGACATATGAAAGGATGCAGACGAGTCAGAGTATCCATAAATCTCAATCTGCAATGGAACTCACTTGCCAGTAGACTCAGCCTGTTCTCCTGTCTGATGATGGAGTTATTACCTTGCTTGAAAACTCTTAATAACCTCACTTGAGCTCGCTGACACAGAAAGCCGTATCTCCTACTCATCTCCACCCGTCTTCCTTTTTTCCCAAACCTATAATAACTGTCAGACCGCAGGCTGCCACAGAAAGACCAACACAGAGTCTGACCCACGAGAAGGCTCACACACTAAAGAATAGCTGCAAAAACTCTTGCAAATGTAATATGAGGGTGTGAGATCAGGAAAGATAATCATAATTTTATAATGGGGCTGAGTTGATCACTATGGGTACGCCTGAGAGGTTTTGGATTCAATGTGCTGACTCAAACAGCTAGAAACAGTTCTCATTGTTTTCTTAGTTGGTTGACTGAAACCTGGACTCGTTAAATAAAGTTAAGTTGCCCGAAATTCCCTGAAATAATGCATTGGAACAATGCAAGGTCTTAGACAGAGGTGTCTGAGTAGGTTATCGTGTTATGACCTGCTCACTCACACTCTAACTTTGTTCCTTAAGAGAGCTCCAACGACACGCCCTCCACCAAGGCTTTGAGAAACACTCTACTTCATGAGTTCTATTAGGTTGTTGCAAAAGTCATTGTGGTTTAAAGGGCTAGAAACAATTGCAGAAACCGCAATGACTTATGCACCCACCTAATACGATGTGTGTTTTTCACGTCTCTGAAATGAGCACGCATTAGGAATTATCGGGTGTCACCACACTTTGACAGTATTTTTCTCTAAGCAGTTCATCACATGATAGTGCATCTTATCTTTGATGGTGTCTCGGATGTGAGTAACTTGGGGATGTTGTTGAGGAGACGAGCAGCTTGTTGTGGCTGTTTCTCACTTGGCAGGTGTGGTAGGAGATGCTGGTTTCAGTGGGGAGGGGCACCAGGTTCCTTGGGCTTTAGTAAAGGCCAGGGCAGAGGTCATTCCCAGGAAAAAAGGGGAGTACGATACCCAAGGGCAGCAGGACCAGCATGGTCATCAGAATAGTCTTAACAAGGGGACTGGGGACAGTGGCTAATCACCATGTGTTCTGTTCTTTTTTCTTTTTTTTTTTAAATTTTTATTGGGGAACAGTGTATTTTCCCAGGAGCCATCAGATCCAAGTCAAGTCACTGTTTTCAGTCTAGCTGTGCAGGGCGCAGCTCACTGGCCCATGTGGGAATCGAACCTGTGACCTGAGTGTTACGAGCACCGCGCTCTAACCAACTGAGCCAACCGGCCGCCCCACCATATGTTCTTT
Source organism: Rhinolophus sinicus (assembly GCF_036562045.2). NCBI lineage: Eukaryota > Metazoa > Chordata > Mammalia > Chiroptera > Rhinolophidae > Rhinolophus > Rhinolophus sinicus. The sequence continues at coordinate 65,343,689 of NC_133760.1, read as the reverse complement.
AGGACCAAAGTGGATGGGCAGCCTCCAACGGTCCCACCTCTAGGCCCGGCAAACGGAGACCTGCCTTGAATGAGCACAGTAGAGAGAGAGCACAGCCAGCCACTCATCCAGATCCCAGAACTGAATCTTTTCACAGACTCGGGCACCTCGAGTGAAGTATTCGTTTCCCAACACTGCTACAGCAGAAGTCTGAAATCAGCAGAGCCTGCCTCAAGGCACAGGGAAGAATCTGTGCGTCTCCTAGTCATCTTTGCTCTGCTCCTTAGCTTTGCTCTGACTCCTGTCTCTGACGCCACCATCACATGGCCTTCTGCCCCATGTGTCTGTGTCTCTGGAGACCTATTTCCAAACAAGGTCACCTACACAGGTACCAGGTGCTGGGGATTAGGACTTGAACATATCTTTTGGGGAGGACACAATTCAACCTTCGAATCTGCTCCCGTGCCCCTGCTATTCTATAAAAACCAGGGTTCTTAGTGTCAAACATTAGAAATCAACTCTGTTTTAAACAGAAAGTGAGTGTACTAAAAAGAGAATCAGTTAGCTAATAAAAATCACTTGAGGTGGCCAAATAATCAGGCTCAAGTCAGAAGCAGTGCCCAGAACTCTTCTGAATTTAGCTGGTGAGGACATCACTGCCACCAGTGAGCACAGGTTGCTTCACTTGGCACCACTGACACCACTAGTACTAGACACTGGATTGCATCTCTCAGAGATCTGAGTCCTTAGGGATGCTGTCAGTGAGAGATCTGCCCACTTGCTTTTAAGACAGGCTATCCGTACTAGGAGGCACCACAGGGAATGCCCTGGGTTCCACCCATGTGCCTCCCTGCTTCGTTATGTAGCTGCATATAGGATTCATAGCTGCTTGTAAGGTGAATGCTCTACGTATTTTTGCCTCCGAATGAATTCCTTGGTGAGGCCCCACGCTCTGTGTAATATTGCAATGCTGAATAGGGCATTCTATACGTCCATGAATAGTTGCTGACAGCACATGGCGGCTGGGAAAACACATTTGGATCCAAAATGGGGCTGTTTTAGCTGCCTCCCTGCACCATGGCCACCTGTTCGTGAGCCCACACAGCAGTCGTTAGGTGGATGAAGAAACTAACAGCTAGGCACAATGGGTCATCTTGTCCATCTAATTATGAAGAGTGAGACAAAAACCCTCACACTCCAGACCTATCCCAGGAAGTCCATCCATATGGCTCTTCCACAAACTTTCTTGCACTGATTCTCCATTCTTGTTCCTAATCATGTATCTAAAAATCATTAACTATTGCCTATGAATCTGGTCAGATTTTCACCTCTCACCTTCAATTAAAAAAAAAAGACCATGAAATGTACTATACTATTCAGAGTCCTGCCCATTGGAAAAACTTTCTTTCTACACTTTCCTTCAGGGTCTCCCCTAAATCGGGCCATTATCCCTCAGTGGTCCACTCTTGCCTGGCTCCAGCATATTATATACACCAACATAACTTGGCTTTTTTCCCCTCTTCAGACAACTGACCACAGGGAACTAGCTTTCTCTGAGACCTTTAGGTGTGAGTTGAGGGAAAGATGGTGGTGTGGCATGTATAGGCATCGTAAGGGTATGAGCCACGTTATAATTTACACATCATTCTTTAGAACTTGCTCAGGTTTGATCCTGTATATACTCTTCAATTTTGTAATGGAAAGCTGCAGCCCAAAGAAAAATAGAAGGAATGAAATAATAAAGATAAAAGCAGAAATAAATGAAATAGAAACAAAGTCAAAAATTGATTTTTTTTTTTCAGTGCCGGCCTGGTGGCTCAGGCGGTTGGAGCTCCATGCTCCTAACTCCGAAGGCTGCCAATTCAATTCCCACATGGGCCAGTGGGCTCTCAACCACAAGGTTGCCGGTTCAACTCCTCGACTCCTGCAAGGTATGGTGGGCAGCGCCCCCTGCAACTAAGATTGAACACGGCACCTTGAGCTGAGCTGCCGCTGAGCTCCCGGATAGCTCAGTTGGTTGGAGCCTGTCCTCTCAACCACAAGGTTGCCAGTTCAACTCCTCAAGTCCCGCAAGGGATGGTGGGCTGCGCCCCCTGCAACTAGCAACGGCAACTGGACCTGGAGCTGAGCTGCGCCCTTCACAACTAAGGCTGAAAGGACAACAACTTGAAGCTGAACAGCACCCTCCACAATTAAGATTGAAAGGACAACAACTTGACTTGGAAAAAAGTCCTTGAAGTACACACTGTTCCCCAATAAAGTCCTGTTCCCCTTCCACAATAAAATCTTTCTTAAAAAATTGATTTTTTTTAAAGACTGAAAATAGTAAAGCCTTCGGTGAAGTTGATCAAGAGAAAAAATAACCCTTTGTGGGGTACAAAAATAACAGATGGTCATAGTATAGGTCATTATGAGCAAAAGCTGATAAATTTAAAGCAGATGAGATGGACAAATTCCTAAGAAAACACAATTGACCACAGTGACTCAAGAAGAAATAGAAATAATAATCTGTCCTATATTCACAGAGAAATTGAATTGGCAGTTAATACTTTTCTCATAAAGAAACTCCAAGCCTCGATTCAAGGGTCAAATAAGTTTAACCTTACATGAACGTTTCCATAGCATAGTCTGTTTTGCCTTAATGTGTATCTATAAAGAAATAATTCATTCATATGCAATTGTCAATCGACAAAATATGAAAAGTACAAACCAAGGAAAAAGACAGATAAATTTGGCTTCACCAAAACTATATTCATCAAAAGAAACCCTAGGACTTCCGGTTTCAGCTAAACAGTCCAGAGAACTGAAAAGAACATCACTCTTATCCTTACAGCAAGAAAAAAGCTGGAGGGACAGAAAATCAGTGACTCTTCTTGAACCCAATGGAGAGCTGAGGTCGTGGGCAAACAAACATACTGAAAACTGCAGACAGGCCCCTGTAGCAGGGAGAAACTGGACCCCAGCATCTGCTACCCAGGACAGTTAGGTAAAAAGATAAGTAAATATTTTTGATGAATTGCTAAAGGCTGAGTGTGGGCCAGTGTGAAAGTGTGAAGTCCAGGACGCTGCAGACATCGAAAGGTTCAGACCCTTATGTAGGTTTTCCCCCACCAGGAACCCCACCAGGGGCTCATAAGGAAGATTGGGGAGAACCTTGCAAAAGTTCCCCTGTGGGGCTGGCCAGGGAAAGTAAACAGTAGCCACTCCTGAGACTCCATATAGCCCCATATCCCCTAAGGAAGGTGGAAAAAAGCCTTACTTTTCAGTGGAAGTCAACAAAATCTACAGCCTGAGGGCACTGGTGGAAACCCACCACAGCTGGGGAAGGAAAATGACAGCCACCAACAAAATGCTGCCCAGATTCATGTCCCATATTTCTGCTAGGAAACCAAAGCATTAAAACTATAGGAAAAGGGGGGGAGGGGGGAGATCATAGCCTGATGCCCAGTGCAGCTGGGAAAAGGACCAGGAAAAATGAAAGCGCTCTATTCCCCTGGGGAGAATAGGAATACGTGCTAAGTCCCACTTCCAGAAACACCAGGAACACTAGTGAAAGCCACACCCTCAAGCCCCAGGTTCCAGTGCCTGACTGTTCATCAAAACATTAGAGAATGTCCTTCTCATCTGCCTTTAAGTCAAATGCTAGCAAGTGTGAAATAAACATAAGTGGAATACAACTGGAGAGACCTTTGAAGAGTCTCTGGGGAGCAACAACTTGTAGCTTCTGGTACAATAGGAAGTTTGAAACCCAGCCCAACTCCTTACTAGATTAACACAAACCCTCACACTGAAGACATAGCAGAAGAAAAGCCATGTGCTGGGTAACCACTAACCTCTCTGTCTCTATGGATTTGCCTATGCTGGACATTTCACATAAAGGGAATCATACCATGAGGACGGCTCAGCTCATGAATGGCTGCTTTAACTTAGTATAACATTTATTAGGTTCATCAGTGTTGTAGCATGTGTCGGTTCTTTATTTCTTTTTATTGCTGAATGATACTCCATTGCATGGGTTTTGTTTATCCATTCATCAGTTGATGAACATTTGGGTTGTTTCCACTTTTTGGCTATTATGAATAATGCCGCCACGGACATTCATGTACAAGTTTCTGTGGTGACATATGCTTTCATTTCTCTTGGGTACAGACCTAGAAGTGGAATTGCTGGGTCAGATGGTAACTCTACAGTACAGCATTTTGAGCAACTGCCAAACTGTTCTCCGAAGTGGCTGCACCTTATCATTTGCCCACCAGCAGTGTACGAGGGTTCCAATTTCTGCATATCCTCACCACCAATGACTATCATCTGTCTTTTTCATTATAGCCACTTTAGTGGGTATGAAGTGATATCTCACTGTGGTTTTAATTTGCATTTCCTTAAGGACTAATCAAATCTAGCAATATATAAAAAGGATAATACATCATGATCAAGCAAGGTTTATCTCATGGCTAGTTCAATTTTCAAAAATCTATCAAGGCCGGGGGGCGGCCAGTTGCTCAGTTGGTTAGAGCCCTGTGCTCTTACAACAAGGTTGCCGGTTTGATCCCCACATGGGCCACTGTGAGCTGTGCCCTCCATAATTGGATTGGGACAGCTACTTGAGTTGGAGCTGATAGGTCCTGGAAAAACACACTTAAAATAAATTTTTTTAAAAAGTTAAAAAAAAAAATCTGTCAATGTAATTCACCATCTTAACAACAAAATAAGAAAAACCACATGCTCATCAATATATGCAGAAAAATCATTTGACAAAATTGATCATTCATTCATTCATTCATGATTTTAAAAGTTCTCAGCAAACTAGGAATAGAAGGGAACTGTCCTAACCTAATAAATGATGTCTCCAAATAACCCTTCAGCTAACATCATACTAAATGGGAAAGACTGAATGCCTTGCCCTTAATTTTGGGAACAAGACAAAGATGTCCTCTCTCACCACTCCACTGAACACATAGGACTCCACAGAAGTCCTAGCCAGTTCAATAAGGTGGGGGTGGGGGGATCTCATCTTAAAATTCAACAATAAAAAGATAACCCAATTTTTTTTTTAACGGGCAAAAGATCTACAAGGAAAAATCACCAAAGAATATATACAAATGACAAATAAGTATATCAACATCATTACTCAATAGGCAAATGCATATTAAAGCTACAATGTAATATCATCACACACCTATTAGAATGGCTAAAAACAAATGATAAATAACAAAAGCCAGGTTCCTCACTGTCAAAGAAGTTACAAATAAGCAAGCTGTGATGTGATGTTAGAAACAGAGGTCAGTATGAACTCATGTTTTAATATACAAGTATATACACAGATAAAGCAATACCAAGATTTGTGTGCATACATGGGTTAGTACACAAACATATATTTCCTAGCTCTGTCCACCAACAGTGACATGCCAGTAACATCAAGTATACTCAGCCCTCTTTATTCTCCAATAAAATGAACCAGGGCTCCTTGCAGAAATGATTTGACTCTAGTGCTGACATAGGGAAAATGCAAGATGAGCCTGGAACACCTTGTAATGCCAAACATAGGAAGTGCTAAAGGAAGGAGAAAAAGTGGGCAAATCCAAAAGACAAAGAGCTCCCAAAGGCCAAACTTGGAACAATTTAAGCAACAAAATAAAAAATACTGTATTGGAACCCAAAGAATATAATAAATATCTATGAGTCCGTGCTGATAAATGATTGAATAAATAAATCAATGGGGAAGAAGGACCAAATTATCCTTACAGAATTCCAAAAAATTGCAGCTACTCTTCCCATCTCTAAGAGGAACATATTCTGCCCCACCGCAATATGAATGTGGGTTGGTCTTAGTGACTCTCTTCTAACAGAGGATGGAAAGGGAAAAATAGTAACATTATAGTGGAGAAATCTGACAGACACATCGTCTTTCCCAAATGATCAAGGTTAACATCACCAGTGATAAGTCATGACCAGCCACAAGTCATCATATCCCCTGATAAGCTGTAATGAGAAGGGCACTTCTGTCATCTTCTTTCTAAAAATACACTACCCCAGTCTAACCATGAAAAACCTTCAGACACACCCCAATTGGAAGACATTCCACAAAATATTCGGTTAGTACTCTTAAAAACCATCAAGATTATGAACAATAAGGAAAGAATAAGAAACTTCCACAGATTGTAAGAGACGAGTCAGCCGTGATGATTAAATGCAATGTCATGTTCTGGAACAAAAGAGACCATTAGTGGAAATACCGGTAAAATATAAATAGTCTGTAGTTTAGTTATTAGTATTGTACCAGTGTTAACTTCTTAGTTGTGATAAATGTACCATGATTGTGTAAGATGTTAACATTAGGGGAAGCTGAAAGGTATATGAACTCTCTGTACGATCTTTGCAACTCTTCTGTAAATCTACATTTAAAAACTCTTTAAAAAGAGGAAATAAAAAAGAATTAGGAAAAAATAGTTGTGACATATGTAATCATAAAAGATTTGTATCTAGGATACATTTTTAAAAAAAACAAACTTCTATATAAGAAAACAATAACCTCTTAGGCATAAATAGCCAAAAGAATGAAACAGGTATTTCACAGAAGAAGTAGCCCAAATAGCCTCTGGACATTCTAAAATATGTTAGTAATTAGGGAAATGCAAAATCAATTAAGAATTATTTCATATCCACTAGAATGGCAAAATTTTTTACGTCAGACAATAACCAGTGTTAGCAAGAATACGGAGTAGTGTAAATTGGTATAAACACATTGGAAAATAGTATGGCGCTACCAAGTGATAGCTTTCAATCTACAACTTTCAGTTGTACCACCAGGCATTTACCCTAGGGAGATGCATATATGTATGTATCAGGGTGTATTCTTAAGAATGTTCTCAACAGGATTTTTGTAGTGGCCCCATACAGTTAACAAGCAAATGTTTGTCAACAGTGGTATGGATAAATAAGTTATTGTATATTCACATATTGGAATACTACACAGCCCTGGAAATCAGCAAATGTATTAGATGTAATTTATTATCTAACACATGTATTAACATGAATCTAAAAAATACTGAACAATAAAAGCAAGACTACTTACATGATTTATGAGTCAAAAATTGGCAAAACTATAATTTTAGAGATAGAAACAGAAACGATTACTACAATTTTACAGAATTTAATACTAAGTTTGGGATAACTTAATACTAAGTTTAGGATTAGGGAGATGCAACAAGGACGTCTGTTTTGGGGTGTGTGTGTGTGTGTGTGTGTGTGTGTGTGTGTGTGCAAGGGGGGAGTGGTGACTGTGCCGAATGATGAGACTGGCAATAATGGAAGTCCGTGGCCACCTCAACTTACAGGTGGAAAGTCTGACTGGGGCTGACGGAAGAGACAGTGAGCGGTAGAGAAGTGAGCGTGTATGTGTGTAGGTAACTATCAAATGTTAGGTATGAAGCGGAGCAGAGAAACACGGCAGCCACTGGGGGGAGCTGGTCCAGTGAAGAACGTTTTGCTTTCTGTTTTGAAGGTAGGAGACACTAGGGCTGATGAAAAATGCCCCTTTTTTGTTCCCACTCTGCGGTCTCCTCAGGTCCTTAAGATACAGAAAGGAACACACGTGTGTTGACCCAGAACCCCCACGGAGGACCCGGACTCTATTACGTGGTCGGACACTTCCGCCTTTGAAACCGGCTACTTCCGCCTTTGAAACCGGAAGGAGGATGGACGCAGACGGTAAGTACGTTGTAATTTTGTTAGTGAGATCATACGTTTCCATTGGACAGGTTCTCAATCGAGTCTAGATGAAATCAGCCGTACTGATATAGATAAAATAAGAGCGTAGGAAGAATTAGGTGGCAGGAAAAAGTACGAAATACTCATCTTGGAAATGGGAAGCAGAGCCTACGGAAAAGTGGTTCTCAAACTTGAGGGCGCATCAGAATCACCCGGGGGGACCCAGCCCCCCGAGTTTCTGATTCAGCAGGTCTGGGGGGGAGCATAAGACTGTGGATTTCTAACTCGCTGCTCCGTTGTTCCGATGCCGCTGGCACGAGGGCCGCCCTCGGAGTCACTGTGCTGGGGAAGAAAGGATGAGTGCCGAGGAGCAGTTGCCAAGTAAAGGCATAAAAGCATGAATTTAAAAGTGATCCAATCAGTGCGGGTGGGTGATTTTTCACCCGAGCTGCTTTGGCGGAGGCACGGGATGGAGGCAGGTTCACCGGGGAATGGGGTTTGCTCGGCGAGTTACGGCTGAAGAGGGTGCGGGGGACCTGAGGAGGTTTGTCCGGCGGGGAGTATAACGGACGGTGAAATGCAGGCTGGATAACGACAGACCGGCTGACAGGCCACGACACGGGCCACTGTGGTATCGTGGAACTTGAGCAGACACATTGGGAGGCAGAGACATAGCGGTCAAAGGATGAAGTGCTTCGGGTCCAGAAGGGGTGCAGTTTGTGGCGCTGATCACGTCCGGGTGTGAAGCAGGCACGACTGAATGAAGGAGAGGAGAAAAGCTCACGAAACGGGGAGGCCTGGGCATTGCATTGTTTCCCCAGGTGGGTACGGGGGCCACTGAGAATGGCGTGGCGACCTGAGATGGAGAGGAAGGAGTGAAGGCTTCAGTGAGTGATGGGTCAGGCGAGAGCAGTCGGTAAGGCAGCTGCAGGGAGCAGCTGAAGCTGGTCTTGAAGGCTGTGTAGACGTCAGTGCGGTGCAAGGGGCAGCCCCCCGAGAGGTGCTGGGTCCTCCATATGCGTATCTCCAGCGCAGGGAGGTGGGGAGTGGATGCGAGGGGGAGAAGCTTCACTTCAGTGTCCTCCCCTGGGCTGAGAACACTGCTCTGAACCTTCAGTGAGGGCCTGCTTCCTCCTGTTTCTGGCCATTGACAGACCTGGGTTGACTCCTGACTATTAATAGTGGGAGAGGAAACTCAGAAGAATGCCCCAGGAAGAGGGCGTGTGGAAGGAGGGCAGGAAGGCAGTGAGCGGGGAGGCTCTGGCCGAGACACCAGTACGTCCCCTTCGTAACCCCAGCTCACCCCCTACCCCACCCCCGCTGCCAACTGCGGTTCATCTCCAGGGAAATAAAACCAGAAAGCTCCCAGGGGGGACAGGGAAAGGGCAGAGACCAGGCAGGGCGCGCTGATGCCTGGAGACCAAGGAAAGTGCAGACTGGGAGTCAGAGACCTGAGCCTGTGGTCTGGGTTCTGCCTCCGAGCCCCAAGGCCTCGGGTAGGTCCTCGGCCCTCTATGAAAGAAACGCATCTCGGGGCCCTGGGGATGCGTAGGTCCTTTCCCAAACGTGATGCTGTGTTCATAGGTCAGTGGGTTTTTGCTATGAGAAGAGCCATCCTAACCAGCCACTTTAGAGGCCTTGCTCTGGGCCTTTCTGAGACCTGATGGACCTTGAAACTCCTTTCCCCAGCATATGGCATCTGCTTTGTGAACCTCTTCCCTCCCAGGAGGCCCTGCTCGTGACCCAGAAGGGCAAGGCGATGCTGCCTCAGGTTCAGTCTGGTTGAAGCCTCCCCTAGCTCTCTAGGGCCCACCCCTGTCAGACCCCAAATCCTTTATTGCCGGGCTTCTGTGCAGTAGCTGGGAATTACAGTGCGGCTGGTAGGATAGGGGGGCTTTGGAAGGATGATGGCCCCAAAGTCCTGGAATCAGTAAGGGACCTGGGGCTGCCCTAGGCTCCAGGCCCACTGACGGCCTGGCCAATCCTTTCCCCCAGTGCCCGTATATCAGATGTCCTCTCTTTACACTGCATTCAGCCCCTCTCACTCTCCTTCCTTCATTTTGAAAAAGGTGATTCCCCGCCCTCCATGGTATGTTCCCACCTCTGTGCTTCTAGGGTTTTACCAGGTAAGTCAGTGCCCCGCAGTCCAGCCAGGACTTTCCATGTTCCTGCCTCAGCAGAGCGGGGTCATCCTGTCCCACTGCCTCCCTCTTACTTCGCTGAGCACTCACTGCCCTCCACCAAGAGGCCCTCTGGGTCCCCCCCTCTGCCCCCACAGTGGGCCCTGTCCTTGCAGACTGTTTGCTCTGGTGTTTGGCCCTAGGTATCTCATTCGTTCTGTACCCACCCCTTATAAATGCTTGTCCTCTGTGGCATTAAGGAAGCTACTCCCACCCCCCACCTCAAAGGTCCTAACTGCAGTGTTGGGGGCGGGGGAGCCTGACCTGGGGCTTTTGGGCAGAGGTCAGAGCTCTGGACCAGGAGCCTGGGAAGGGCAACAGGGAAGCTGACTCGCCTCACCTCTGCCAACCAGTATGGCGATCTCCCAGGCCTGCACTGGGCTTGAGTCAAGTTGGGACCCTCTCAGTGCCCTGGGTCCTGTATCAGTTTCCTGGGGCTGCCATTCGAATGCCCACACACTGGCTGGCTTAAAACAACAGAAATTTATTCTCTCGGAGGTCTGGAGGCCAGAAGTCTGAAATCAAGGTTTGAGCAGGTCGCTTCCCTCTGGAGCTGCAAAGGGGAGCCCTTCCTTGCCTCTTCTAGCTTCTTGCTGTCGCTGGCATTCCTTGGCTTGCAGCAGCATGACTCCAATCTCTGACCATGGTCACATTGCTGCCTCTTCCTCTCTCTCTGTCACTTATAAGGAAACTTGTCAACAACAAAAAAAAGTATGACTGCCAAGTCAAACTTGTCAACAAGCACCCAGGTAATCCAGAATGATTTCATCGCAAGATCCGCAGCTTAATTACATCTGCAAAGATGCTGTGTCCAAATAAGGTGATAATCACCAGTTTCAGGGATTTGATGTGTATTTATTTTGAGAGGGGACCGTTTTTCAGGCTGCCACAGGTCCCCCCAAAATGGGGATAATGATCTCTGGGGCTGCTCCCTATATGCCTCCAGATAGCCCCTTGTTTGGGCTGGGGTCCCCAAAGACGCACCAGGTCAACTTCCCTGGCATAAGGGGTGTTACACTCTGAATGTTTGGTGCCCCCCCAAATTCCTATGTTGAAGCCCTGCCCCCCAATGGGATGGTATTAGGAGGTGGGGCCTTTGGGAGGCTTAGATGGGATCCTGAGAGTGGAGCCCCCATGATGGGACTAGTGTGCTTAGAAAAGGAAGAGCCACCAGAGCCTCCTGTCTGCCATGTGAGGACATGCAGGAAGGTGGCAGCCGCCTGCAAGCCAGGAAGAGGGTTCTCTCCTGAACCTGACCTGCTGCCACCCTGAGCTCGGAATTGCCTGCCTCCAGAATTGGAGAAATAAAGGCTGTCGTAGGCCATGCAGGCTGTGGTAGTTTGTGGCAGCTGCCCGAGCTAAGGCAAGGGGCGCGGGGTAGGGGTTGGTAATGAGAACAGAAATCGCAGGAAGGACAGCTCCAGTGTCGGGAAGGACAGAGTCCCAACCTGACCTCGTCACCCCCCGTCAGGCCAAGTGGTCAGGCAGGCGGCTGTGCCACAGGTTGTGGTCAGGTGCCACCTCCTGGTCCTTCCCCGGGGCCCTGGCAGCTCTGTTGGCTGCACTGCGAGTCCGCCTGGTGCCTCTGGACAGCGAACAGCGCCCTTGGGGGTTATCAGGCTCCTCAGCACCACCTCTCCCAGGGCCCAGAGCTGCCCCTCAGGGGAGATAATTCCGGGCATTCTTCAAATGTGGAATTGTTCGCCCTTATCAGCTTGTTTCAGCTGGCCTGCCCAACACTGGTTCATAGGGTGGGGCCCGTCTGGCTGTTTCTCGGGGCAGGAGAGAGGGCTGCCACTGTCCAGCGTGGAGGCCTCCCAGCAATGGGGGAAGGCAGCCTTCGCTTGGGTACACGCCTCCCTGCAGGCGCGGGCACCAAGGCCTGAGGACCTCACCCCACTTCTTCCCCAAAACAGCAGTGCGTCATTCTTTCCTGTCCCCTGCACCTGGGAGTGTGGCCTGAGCCCGAGGGTACCTGCTCCAGTGCCTTCCCGCTGCCTGACCCTTCTCGCTCTGCCCCTCCCTCTCCACAAAACAGTGGTTAGGAGCCTGGCCCTGGAGCCCGACCACCTGGGTTCAAGGCCCAGTTCCACCACACTGGCTGTGCCAGGCAAGTGTCTGAACACTGTTCCTCAGAAGTGAGGTGGGTAATGATAGTAACAACATCATACCGCTCAGTCCTTAGGACAGTGGGTGCACATAGAAAGTGCGCAATCACGTCAGCCGTGATTCTATCCCAAGGCAGACAGGAAAGGCTCCTCACTCGCTGCCCCGAGTCAGGCCCCACCGCACTTCCCGTTACAGCGCCATGCTCTAACATGCCTCTTCCTCTGGGGATGCTCACGCCTGTGCAGGCCTCGTCCCAGGGGAAGGTGGACACAAGGCTTCCCCAGACCCACTGGGGCTCTCCCCAGGTTCTCCAGTGAGGTACGGCCATGTGGGGAGGGGGGAGGGGCAAGTGACAGCACGGGGTGGTTGTGGTCAGAGGAATTCCCAGAGAAGGGGTATCTCCCTGGAGAAGGGGAACCTGAGGCCTGGGTGGGGCCCAGCTCCAGGAAGAAGCTCCTCCCCTCCTCAGAGAGGCCTGGGGGAAGAGTCAGAGCAGGGGTGAGAAGGGAGGGCCTTTCCTGCCTCAAGTTCTGCCCTGCCAGGGACCCCAGTCATGTCCCAGGGAACGGCTGGGCAGCCGGGGCCTCCCTGTGAGAGCCATTGACGGCTGGGTGGGCTCTGGGACGTGTGCCTGGTGGTAGGGGCCACGTGGGGAGGGGCATATGCCGAACATGCCTATGTCCTGCTCAGGCCTGGGTTTCCTCCTTGGTGAAACCAAGCTCCGTCACCTCTGCCTCCTTCCCCACCCCACCGAGGGGTGTGGGTGAAGATGGAAGAGTCTGATAAATGTCTGACTGCAGGAGGAGGAGGGGAACTCATGTATTAACACCCTGACCATCAGCTAGGGCCAGGTTTTTATGTAGAATCTCACTTAATGTTGAGAAACGCCAGAAGTTTCTATTACTAAGAAACTGCAATGAAGAAAGGTGAACTGCCCTGTTCAGCACCACAGCAAGTAAGCGGTCCGGGCACTTGGGGCGCCAGTCTGACAGGGGAGTAGCTTTCTTTGCAGGGCATTGGTGGTCCTGAGGCAGAAGACCAGGCTAAGAGTGGGGGGCTGGTACAGGGGCCACTTATAACGTTCCTTGCGCTTTGCTTCCCTTGTGTAGAATAATGGCAGTTTTTCTTCAAAGGGTCAGAGTAGACACTTTAGACTTTGCAGGCCATACAGTCTCTGTTGCAACTACTCAGCTTCACTGTAGCCCGAAAGTAGCCTTAGGCAGTATGTAAGTAAACGAGTGGGACTATGTTCCAATAAAACGTTACTTACAAATACAGGCGGCAGAGCGTTTGCCGACCCCTCATGCACAGGATGCCCCCTGCGTCGGGGGCCAGAAGCCTGGGTTTTTATCCAGAGGCGGACCCAATACAGTGATGTCCCTAAAGAGCCCAAGAGCCACCTGTACTAGCCTTCTGCAGGACATGGAACCGTGTGAGGGCAAACTGGGAAGAGTATTTGCAACTCGTATCACAAAGGGGAATGCTTAAACTGTTACCTATTCAAAAAGCAAACTTAAAAAGTAAGAATTTAAAAACCTAAGACCACCCCAGTCCAATCTCAGACCTCAGAGAGGTGAGTGTGGGTGATGTTCCTTACAGGGTGCCCTCCCCTCTCTGTATGGCTGTTACCATTTACTAGCAATGTCACTCCTCGGTGCTAAGACCCTCGTGGAATGGACCTCTGGCTCCTGTGCAGCACCACTGCCAGTGGCCACGTGTTAAGTGTGTTCCCAGGATGGGCTCCTCGTGCTTCACGCTCTCTCGCTCGCTCTCGGACCCTCACGGGAATGGCCAGTGACAGACAGCTGGGGTGGGGGCAGGGCTGGGGTAGAAGCCAACCAGCAGACACGTCATGCAGCTCACCTGGCTCCCTTCCTCTTCTCCTCTGGTCCAGAGCCTCTCTCCCTGGGCTGCCCACCTGAACTGTTTGCCTGGGGCCTGCTGAAGGGTTCTCAGTAGCTTCTGCTGTGTTCCATCAGGGGTCCTCAGAGAACAGTGCCTTCCCCCTCTATTTTAGTTGTTTTATCGAAGAATTACATCCATTCAGAGAACTGCCTGCATCACAAGTGCTGATGGAATACACCCACGTGACCAGCGCCCAGCTCATGGAACAGGACACTGCATCCTGGAAACCTTCCCCGGGTCCCCTTCCACTCTCTGTCCAAGGGTAACCTCTCTTCTGACGTAAATACATGGCTTCGTTTTGCCTGGTTTTGAATTTTATATTAATGGCATCATGCAGTACTGACTTTTGGGTCTGGCTTCGTTCCCTTGGCATTTTATGTCTGCGATTCAGCCTTCCTAGGGTGAACAGTTGGAGACTGCTCATTCTCATTGCAATAGAGTAAGCTACAGTGGGAACATGTCCCCAGGCATGTACCCGTTCTGCTGCTGATGGGCATTTGGTGGCTTCCAGTGAGGGCCACTGCGTGGGCCTGCCGTGAACACTGCACAACACTGCAGTGCACGCCTGAGGGAGCAGATGTCTGCCTTTCCAGCAGGCTGAGCTGTGTGGACACGGCCCACAGTGTGGGATGGGAGACGAAGCAGGAGGGCTGGCTCCAGGGCAAGCTGAGCATACAGCTCCAGACCCATCTCCTGAGCTCCTTCCTCTCACTGCCCAGATGCCACCCTGTGTGGGCCACTCCACTGGCTCTGTCTTCCCTGACCCCTTCCCGGGCCGGCCAATTGTTACTCAGCTGGAGGAGATGGGGTGGTGGGTGCAGAGCGGGCGCCGGGAGGCCTGTTCCAGAGTGGCTGTGCATGCCAGCTCAGGGGCCCTAGTTTGCACACGATTCAGAGGGGTGGCTTCCATGACCTCTGCAATCCCTCCTAATGAGAATCAGAGGCAGAGCTGGCTGCATACCCCCATCAGTCAGAAGCTCTGCAGGTGAGGCTTAGAAGGCAGAACCCCACCCCCACCCTGGAACAGGACTGAGCTCCTGAGCAGGAAGCTTCTAAATGCATTCTTTGGATTACTCATTATTACAATTCTGCTGCTGAAGGCAGAGGGGTAAGAGGAGAGCTTGGAATTCAATCAACTGTACCACCCAAGATTGCGGCCCTGCCTCTACCTGTGGTGAGCCCCGCTGCCCCGGCTCTGGTTCCCCTCTCACCCACGGGGAGGTCCCTGGCCTGGGCCTGTTGTGGCTGTTCCTAATTAGAGGGGTGCGCACATGCTGACCCCTGCAGGTTTGGGACAGGTGTGTCAGGCTTTGTGTGGGGACTGCCAGGCTGCCCAGGGGCTCTTCCTGGGCTGGAAAGAAGGACTAACCTCCTTAAAACAACACCCTTCCCAGGGCCTCCTAATCCCTTCGCCTGCTGCAGACCATGTGAATCCTGACCTGTCTGAGCGGGCAGCCTGCCCAGGAGCCGCCAACCCAGCGGCCTACAGGGGTGGGCGCGATGCCCGCTGCCTGAGCTCACCTCGCCTGCCAGGAAGGGCTTGTGTACAAAGGTCAGGACAGCAGGCCAGCACCCTGGGGAGGAGGCAGAGTGCCCCTCAGCTCCTCTTTACGATTGTTTCCAGGGCCACACATGGGATGTACACGCAGCCTCTGCAGGAAGAGAAGGTTCGGGGTGGGAGACCCGCATCCTGTGTGAGCCCGGCGCTTCCTGGGGCCTTGGTCTCGTTTGTCAAGGACAGGGAAATCTCTATCTTGGAACAAAATGAACTTTTAAAAACATGTATGAGCTTTGGAGGAACATGTCAGAAATACTCCAGACCTACGAGGGGCAGGCTGGGCTGGATGGAAGCTGAGCTGGCAATCTTGCCAACATGTACTGTGTGCTGGGGACAGATATCTGTGCCAGCGGCTGTGGGACAGGCGGCAGGGTGCTATGTGTGCTGCTGAGCTCGTGGCAGGTCTGAGACCGTGGGCATGTGTGTGAGCTCCGCTCTCTTCATATGGTGGAATTTTCTCCACATCAAAAACTGTTTCTCATCATTGCTCTTAAACTTAGAACTAGCCGTTATCGAGGCCTTATCATATCAGCAAGACTGAGCTGAGAGGTTTACACGTGTTCCCTTTTGCGTCTCCCACACCCTCTGAGGAGGTGCAGAAGTCGGGCTGGGGAGGCACGACCTGCTATCAGAAGGGGAGCAGGGAGCAGTGGGGGCGCAGCCGTCTATGAGCGGAGAGCTCTACTTCCTCCCACAGTAACCGCCGTGGCACAGGGCTCGCCCGTGGGAGCCCAGCTTTTCATCTGGCCCCATCTGCCCTGCGCACCTGCTGCCCTCTGAGGCCTCAGCCTCATACTTCCACAGCCAAAGCGCACGCACATGGCCTCCAGCTCTTCCCTTAGCAGTCAGTTCAAAAACAACCTCGGTAAATACTGTTTTGAGGGCGCACGTTGTCATTCCCACCCCACCTCCCAAAGCCATGAAAATACCAGATGCGTACGGGTTTCTCGGCCACTCCTGGAAACCTCCGCCAGGGACCAGTCTCCACTCCCGGCTGAAAACAAACAAGGGCCAGGAGCCAGAGGGAAGTCCAGTACAGACGGTGGGATAGTCGCCTCTGGGAATGGAGTGACAAAATTCTGTGAAATGGGGCCTGTGAATTTCCCAGGGAATGACGGGTTTCCGCCTGCTGGAAGTTGAAGGTTAAGGTAGCAAGCATAGCTTTCCAAATTCCCAAACTTTTTTTCTGTCCTGGAGAGAGTTTGCCCCTTCCAGGAATAACACCTGCATCCTTGCTGCAGAATAAGCCAGTTAGTACACTGTTCCCAGACTAAATCTGCGTGTGCTGGGGGGAGGTGGGGTCCAGGGAGAAGCTTCGGTTCAGTTCGCCGGCTCCTGGAACCCCACTTCCTTTGCAAAGCGGGTTAAATAAAGTCAAGACTGTGTTTGGCCCCAGTTTGACCCCAGAGGTTGGGGGGGTAAGCATGACTACTGCCTAGAAAGCACAGAATCTGGATTTCTTTGGTGTTGGAAGATGGGAGAGTTCTTAGCGAGAGTTCTTAGCTTGCCAGTGGGGGCTGGGGGTCCAATAAGGGTGTTGCTTAAAAAGAACAAATTTCGTAAACAAATATGATTAAACAATTGAGAGCTGGCTCCCTTGTCCCCCCGTCACCCCCACCCCCTCCCCGCCCAAGGTCTGAGAGGAGTGTAATTAAAGGCCATGTTCATTCCTTTTAAGCGAAGCCAAGCCGTCCCCTTGTTTGAGACGTGAGAGCTAGTCAAGTAAGCTCGGTGTCCTCTGGGTTCCACCTAGGGAAGTGAATCAAGCCCAGAGCCAGCCCTGGCTGGAGCCAGGTGTCCAAACAGCTGAAAATTCATCCCCCTAAAGTAGTGGAGGAGGCTTAATTGACACAGAGAGGTGGCGACCCGGAGGGGTGAAAACACACACACTCACACACGCTGACTTCACAGCTCTTCAGAAGAATTTGGGAAGAGGGTGAAATGTTTCCCTCTGAAATGCTGCAGGTGAGGAAGGGGGTTAGGTTTGCTTAGATCCCACAAGATTGACACCGAGTCAGACTTAGGGCTCTGAAAGGGGTATGGGGGTGGCACCATCTCTCGCCCTGTGTCTCACACACTCCTGGACCTTCTTTCTTTCTCCACTCTATCGTGTTTCCAGCCTTGCCACTCTGCCAGGTGGGTGCACAGCCCAGATATCTAGGCCAAGTTTATTCGCCCAGAGCACGAAAGTATACCTAAAGGGGAAGGGGCTAGTTGGAGCCTCAAGACTCAACTCTTAGGTAAATCACCAGCATCCTCTGCCTCAGATTTCCCATCTGGACAGTGGGTACAGTGCTCTGGAGCAAGGCACAGCCGAGGGCCACGAGAATTCAGAGATGTGGGTCACAAGGGCTGTTGCCTTTCTCTTCCCTCAGTGTGGTCTAGCTTTTATAGTGATGCTAATCATACCTAAAGCCGCAGGTGGCAGAGGAGCTGATGCCCAACCCTCAGGCTGGGGAAGCAGAGGCCCGTGAGCTACAGGACCAAGTCATGGCTGAACACACAGCCCTCCATGAACAGTGGCTGGGTGTATCCCCGGCTCTAGAAGCCAAGCAGACATCACATTCTTCTGCGTCCCTGGGTCATAACGTCAGAACTAGAGGGACCCTAGACACCACTTGATCCTACCTCAACACAGGAGAGATGGGCAAACAGATGGTCAGAGTACCTGGGTACCAGGTCACACCTTCTTTGGTTTTTAGATCTCTGTGGTCCAACTCCCAAAGCACGTCTCTACCCTGTGGGGCATATGTGCCCATATGCTCCTGACTCCTGCAGCTGCTCCCCTTCCTGGCCATTAGATGGGGAGGCCTGTGTTTAGAGGAAGAGGAGAGAGAGCAGAGCGTAGGCCAGCGAGATCCCGAGAGCCCCCCAGGACACCACGGGACACGTGCATATGCCTCCCTCATGTTATCCAGGAAGGTGTCACTGGCTGTCCCCAGCAGTCACCTATGACGACAACAGCTTCCCCTCCCTCCAACCATCTCTAATGACTCACGCACCAGTACTGTTGGATCTAGGCTGCCCCCAGTCTCCCCCTCCTTCCCTCCCCCCAGCCCTCCTGGCTGCACCCACACACTTGAACCCAGCCCCAATATACCAGCAATTCTGGGGCAGAAATCATCAGGAAGCCAGTCTTTCAGACCACTAGGAAATATTAAATAGGAGGGCCCCACCACCCAGGGCACCTTCCTCTTGCAAACCCGTCTTTTTCTCCTTGCTCTTTATTCAACACCCCTCGAATGGACCCTCCGGGGTATCCGCTCCATGCCTGCCGCCACCCGCATACACACATACACACACAGAAATACACAAAGCTTAATTAACAGGAGGCCCCAGGGGCAGTTATGGCTGCAGTGCTGACACGATTGCCCAGGATGCCCATGGAATTCAGATGTGATTCTGTGTGGTCAGGACCAGACTCCCAGACTCTCCCAGGGCCCGGGAGGAAAGCCAAAGTGTTTTTCCACCTAAGTGCAACCTTCCAGTGTTCCAAGGGGAGAATGAGAGCCTACGGACAAGCTCCACCCTGCCTCTCCCCAGGAGCCAGCTGTCCATAGAAGCTCTCTAGTGCCCCAGCCCGCTGTGGTTGTGGTAAGGCCCAAACCAGGATGATCCCGGGGTGAAAAGCAACTCTGTGCGGTGCTCTGGGGGGGTCTCTGGGTGAAGGCAGCCTGGCAGGGAGAAAGGGCATGTGAGGGAGTGGGTTGCCAGCACAGGGCCTGGGGGAGGGAGCAGCCAGGCTGTTGGCCCGCTGAGACCCAGTGGGCTCCCTACTCGGCAGCGCCCTCTAGGGCTGAGGTGCAGGGCTGCATCTGCCTGAGCGGGAGGACCCCAAGCTCACTGACCCGCCTGCAAGGGGTGCATGATGTGCTAGCGGCAGCTTGGAAAACACATGCAAGCTGGTGACTCAGCAAACAAGATGCACCCCCCCACCTGCCTCCCTTTCAGCCATCTGGCTCCCGGATTCCCAGGAAAAATGACAGCCTGAAAGAGGATGAGATCCATGCACCTCAGCAAGCCCTGTTTAACCAGAGCTGAGAAGAGAGCCGCAAGCATCACTGCACCTGGCGAGCCACTGAGGCAGTGCTGACAGACAGCACATCCTCTGGAACCCCCTTCTCCACGCCCTGGGACCAGGAGGACAAGAGGAGGCCTTCAGGCTGAATTTTCAACAGAAACGTGATGCTGTCAGGCTGAGGGCCTGCGGGGGACAGAGGCCCAATGGGAAGGAAAAAACCGGAGGCAACCACGCTGGCCCCCAACTGAGCAGACATCAAACACCCAAAACACACACATCCATAATTCTCTTAGTGATGCCTCCCCCTTCTCTCTCAGTGGCAACACCATGGCTACACCCATGAGGGGCCTGGAATGTTCCTAGTTCCCGCCACAGACGCTGGTACATGCAGCCTTCACCGTGGCTCCAACCAACCATCCATGCCATGTCCTATGAAAGCCCTGAGGAAGGGGGGGGGGGGGCACGTTTCCGTACCAAAAGCGGTTTTGCTTAGGCAAGCCCCGCTGTGTTTATGTTTGATGCTTTTAGCCCTGTCCAGGTCTCTGCACGACACTGGATGGATTTTAGCACTGAGTGTTACATACACCAAGATGCCTCGCTCAGTCCTGGGCAAACTGGGACAGCTGGTCACTCTACCGTTACAATCGTATTTTCCCCACAAGATGTTCTACTAAAAAGAGGGGGAAGGAGAAAAGGAAAAGGTCCCACGGTTAACATATGTTTGGGGAACACGCTGGGTTACACGAAGATGATGAGGAATGGCTCCGACCATTTGATTTTCCAAGGAAGGGGATAGAGTCGGCAGCGTGTTCCACATGTTTGTGGGTCATGGTTCTCTTTTAGCCTTAAAACAATTTTTATTCATTTGTCATTTATTGAGAGCATAACGATTAATATCTTGAAAACTGTAAGTTTCCTACGGACAGTTTGGGACACAGCTTGTTTTACACAGTTGCAAAACCTAAGAAAGAAGTCCCTATGGGGCTAGCCCTGATTTACCATTTGGGTAAACTGAGGCACAGAGCCCTGCCCCACTGGGGTTTAGTGTATAGAGAGCCAAATGCAGCCCTGTGAGCAGCTCCTGTCTTCCTCCCCCTTCTCATCTTTGTGAGGAAATATTTGGCTCCCTCGTTGATGTTAGTTGCGGGACTGCGAGCCCATGCACCTCCCCTCCCTTCTCTGGGAAGGAAAACAGAGAAGTAACTGTAGAAAGGCCCACATCATGCTTCACTGCTTGGCCTGGATGGTGTCACTGGGAATTTGGTGCGGGGGGAGTGGGAGGAGTGGGGGTCTTTTGAAGAGTGAGAAAGCTATTTAGAAGGTGAGGGAGAGAGATTCACGTGTGCAGGCTCCACGGGGGCACTGGGCAGGGCTGGCCAGAGCCTTCATCCTGCTGGAAAAGAGCTGTGGGATGTGAGACTCCATTTCACAGTGTGACGGGCAGAACCTGCCGGGATCAGGGTCTGGATGGCTTCAGGAAAACTTCTTTTCACTTAAAGCCCAAAAGTGGAGGGCAGTGCCCTCTAGGGCTGGGGTGAGAAGCACCTGGGTGGAAACAAGAAAGGAGGGGGCCTGGCCACGGAGCCCCTTCTTAGCTAAGCTCACCCTGGCTACCCTAACCTGTGGTGGGACTGTGGTGTACAACTTACCCCCCAGAACTGGGCCCCTCACCCTGAGTGAGCTGGCTGTAGCGCAGTAACTAAACGGGGAAGGGCTGGTTCCCAGGGAAGAGCCACAGAGGAGAAAGCTTGGCCTAGCGAGGTCCAGCTTGGGCGGGAGCAGCAGCAGCGTGTTTCATCGCACCTCACACTGGGCTAAAGCTGAAGCCAATAAAATAAAACTGAAAGTGTCAGGCACACCACCTACGTGATTGTACTGAACCCTCCCTAATGATGGTATCATACCCATTTTACAGCTGGGGAAACAGAGTCCAAGGATCACATCTGAAGTCACAAGGCTAGTAAGTACCAAAGCTCGGACTAAAATCCATGCTTCTAACTTCAAAACCTGGGGCATATGCCAAGCGATTTCAATGTTTCTTCTCTATGACAGCAGAACTTTTTCTCAAAGGAATTCTTATGTGGAGACCTACTATGCAGAACAGATAAAAGGGACATGATGGGGGTGGAACGCGAAGCCCCCCCCCCCAAATGGGCCTACTCTGTTTTCCCCTCCAGGTGTGTACCCCAAGCTCTCAGTGGTCCCCAAGGCAGCTCACAGAACACCTCATCGAGTCTCCATGGACCAAACTCCTAAGATAGTATAGTATCTCCCTCCGCCCTGTACTCGACCCACTGAGGTGGGGAGGGGAGGATGGGGTGCAGAAACACTTTTTTGCCACCCAGTGGGAGAAAGCAGGTCCCCCCATGCCTTCCGTGGTGCAGGCCCTGCTCATGGGTAGTATCCAGGATACATCAGTTAATTGGTACTGAGGCTAAGGGACCTGAGTGGGAGGAAGCCCGGTTTCCTTGTGCTTCCCAAGGAACTGCTTGCTCGTCAGTACAGAAAGGCTGGAGCCCCGAAAAACAAGGGCTAAGCTGGAAGTGGCTCAGCCAGAAGGCAGCAAAGCCTCAGGTCATCGAGGACAACTGCTTGTAGTTCTCTCAAGCATATGCAAAGTTGATCTGACCGGAAGGTGAGGACAGAGGCCACGCAGTGAAACCCAAGGTTTTCAGGGACAGGGTCCATGGTGGCATTTGCCAGTGACCTACTGCAATATCCATCCTTTGCTTTGTCTTTATAACTGAACCACTGGTTTTTGGTTGGGCATATGGGTGCCTGAAATAAAAATTACCCGTCCCTAAGGCAAGTACTACTCCCTGCTTCCCTTGCAGCTAGGTGTGGCCACAGGACTAAGTTCCATCCAACAACTGTGACTGAAAGTGTTGTGTGTGGCTTCTGGCAGGTAACCTCAAAAGAGCTACAGGCTTTTTATTCCTTTCTCCTGACATCTGGAGCCCCAGTAGCCATCTTGGACCATGAGGCAGCATGTTAGTGGTGGCGGAATCACTATATCAGCCCTCTGAAACATCTGTTACATAGAAGGATATAACTTCTGTTTTGTTTACTGCACTATTTCCTTCTAGTTGCTTTGAGCAGCCAAATCAAATTCTAACAAGCTCTAATCTTCACCCAAAGAGTCCTTTGGGTGGGAGGCCCAGAAGCAGATATGAGGCAGCCACACCCCCCACTGCTCCCCTCCTCCCTCCCTGCTCTCATGCCCATGTGTTTGTTCCTCCAAACCCCAGCCTGCCGGCCACCTGCCTCTCTTCTTCTGGAATGAGGTTAGGAGCTTTGCAGTTAGAAAGTTTAGAGCTGGCAGGTAAGCCTTTGCGTTCTAAACCAGCTCTGCCACCCATCCACTCACTCACTCACTCACTCTTTCATTCAGTACATATTTACTGAAAGTCCGCTATGTGCCAGGTACTGTTCTAGGTGCTGTGGTTATAGCACTGAACAGAAGTCCCTGCCCTCATGGAACTTAGGGGAGACACAGACAAAGAAAATGAGTGGACTCGGGTGATAAGTGCTATGGAGAACAAGCAGAGTAACGGGACATGGGTGTGTTATACAAGGTGGTCTGAAGGCCTCTCTGAGAAGGTGACATTCAAGCAGATAGCTGGTGGAAGTGAGGGAGTGAAGCACATGGATACTTGGAAGAAGAGCTGGTTGTGTGATCTGTGAGGCCTCAATGTCTGGGCCTCAGTTTCCCCTCTCTGGAATGGTCTATGAGACAGAGGCTGTCCAAAGGCCACCTCGTGCTTCCACAGCTGGAGACTAGCTCCAGTCAACATGTTCAGAGCACAGGAGTCAGTCAGACTGGATGGGGACAGAGGGGCCCCTAGGACAAAGCTCTGTGCACTTCACATAAGAAAGGGGCATGGCTTCGGCCTCACACCGAGCCAATAAGTCTAAGAATTACAAAGTGTCCTTGCCTCCCCATCCTCCCTTCTATGTTGACCTGGGTCAGGGAGTTGCAAAGTTAGATATCAGACAGTGATGGACTCCTGGTCAGCCCATGCGTGGCTCTGGGAGGGCCCCCTGGACCCCAACCCAGGGCTGCATGGCAAGCCTTACTCAGTCATTCCTCAGAATTCTCTTTGCCCTGGGCTGAGGCACACAGCCTTCCGGCAACGACAATTGGCGGACGGGGTGCCACCCTGCGCCCTGGCCCTAGGGAAGTTTGAGGTGGCTGACCCGAGGGGGATACGTCTACAAAGGAAGAGTGGGTGGTGGTGGAAGTGGTGTGTGTCGGGAAAGGGGTGGGAACAGAGGGAGGATGGGCCAGAAGGCCAAGCTAAGCCAGGGGTCTGTGCTGGCCACTGCTCTAATGATCCAGGGTGGGGCCAGGGCTCAGAGTAAAGACAAGAACTCAGGGCTCAGAGTAAAGGGGGGGGGGGGGGAGGGGCCACTCCTGAATCTGCAGTTGATTGCAGCATTTGTTCGCTGGTCATCTAAAAAGCATTTGTACCCACCTGTTTGTTCCAGGTTCTGGCTGGGTGCTGTGGACACAACAGAGTGCCCAGGCAATGGGAGACACAGATGGTCGCCATGCATGGAGGCCAGCACTGGGACACTCTCAGAGAGCCTGACTCTTGAGTAACAAAGGGCTCCCAGCCTCAGCTTACCCTGATGGTGGAGTGGTGGGGAGAGTCTGAGCACAGTACAGAGCTGTCACCATCATGCAGCCCTTTCTGAAAGGGTTTTAATGAGTTTTCTCCATTGCCCAGGACAGAATAGCCCTGAAAGGGCCCGTGTCTAGTATCGGCATGCACCTGCCCACACGTCTCCTGGGAAGAATTCACTGTGAATCACTAGGCACTCGGGCAAATGACTCCCACAGCCTGGTGTGCATTCCCTCATGTGAAACGTGAGCAATGTAGATGTTTTCCAGAAGGCTCCCCAGCTCTAGAGTTCTGCATTCTATGATTTTCTAGTTGACGTGGACATGGTGTGGAAGTCACCTTTAGCCAATTGAATTCTACTTTGTATACAGCCTACTTGAAGGACTCTTAGGGGGAACACTACTGCAAATCTGAGGGTCTTTTGTGTAGAGTCTCTGGAAGGCGTTTCTTAAGAGAATGCCTACAGTCGTGAGGCTTGCCTGGCCCGAGGTGTCACAGTTCCAGACCTGCCACCTCATGTGATCTAACAGCCCCAACAGTGGACAGGACACAAGACAAGGAGAGGTCCATGCGACCTCATCCGTGTCCCTGGGAACAGAACATGACAGGAACACACACCCGCACCCGCTGAGCTCCGAGCCGTGCTTTGTTCCCCGTGGGCACAAATAGGAAGTGAACCCAGAGCGCCCCCAGCCTCAGGGTCTGAGGAAGTGTGTGGAGGTCTTGGGCTGAGGCCAGTGGGAAGGGGCGGGCAGAGGAAGGACACCTTTGTCCAGTTATGTGGGAGGGCTTGCACCTGGCAGGCCTGCCGAGGGCCCCTGGAGTGTGAGGGGGGGAAGCAGGCCCTTCCCAGCGTAGGCGCCAGGGAATCCCAACCGCCCAGCCATGAAGTGCAGTGAGCGGTCCCGAGGGTGCTTCCTACCTCCCTTAGGAGTGGAGGGCCTCCAGCTAAGCGCGCTTCTGT
The DNA here is from genome assembly GCF_036562045.2 of Rhinolophus sinicus. Classification (NCBI taxonomy): domain Eukaryota; kingdom Metazoa; phylum Chordata; class Mammalia; order Chiroptera; family Rhinolophidae; genus Rhinolophus; species Rhinolophus sinicus. Next base: position 65,318,641 of record NC_133760.1, on the reverse strand, counting down.
CCTCACAGCAGTGACTGGTCTGGTCTGGGATGCCAAGCCCAGAAGCCTGGACCCTGGACAACTGCTCCCACCGGCTCAGCTGCGGCAGGAGCCCAGTGCCCAGGATGCGAGCTGGCCTGGGCTCCCCTTCCAGAGAGCCTGCAGCCAGGGGCTAAGGCCAGGTCCCCTCAGCTCAACAGTCCAGATAAAACTCCGAGCAACTGCTCAGTGCCCCACACTGACCTGGGCCCTCAGGGACCCCATGGCATGGTGGGGGAGACATCCGACAGACGATGGAACACAGCTGGTTCCATCTAGGAAAGCAGGGAGGGCTTCTCAGCCCGATGACACCTGAGGACGGGTGGGAATTTACTCTCCAGCCCTCCGTGATCAGGGGAACTCGAACCAAGTGGCGTTCCCTTCCTCTCTCAGCTTCCAAAGGGCTGAGACACCCACCCAGCAGGAGCCCCTCTCCCTTCAGACATGGATTCCTGAGGAAAGGCGGATGGAGTGCAGCCTCCATGCTGCCTGGGCCGCCTCCCCCCCCTCACCCCCCCCACCCACCCCCGCCTGGGCCACCTCTCCCCCCTGCCTGGCCCGCCTTCCCCCCAGCTGTGCTGTACCTCCTCTAGGCCCAGGAGGACTCCCATATCCTCCCTGGTGTGCCAAGCTCCCTTCCTCTGCCCTTTCTTGGGTGGCCACACCCCACAGCCCTGACCAAGCTGCCATCTGGTGCCTTGGTACCCCTCATTCTTCTCATCCCTTCCCAGCCTAGCCCCTGTACCTCCTCTTCTCAGGCCTGCTTAGACCAGTCTGCTCCCAACCCTCCCCATATCTGCTCACTCCTGCCTCAAAGCCGTGCCCAAGCAGCACCATACTGGGACACCCTGTCCCCTCTCCCTATCCCCTGGAACTTTCTCTCCGGGCTCTGAAAGCTCACCTCCTCCCACAAAATCTTCCTGCAGCTCACTGAGCCCATCTCAGGAACCGCAGCCTCTGATCTGTGCCTCCCCCACACCTTGCTATTCATTCAGCCTCAGAGGCCCTAAGAAGTGGTCTGCCATCCCACACTGACCCTTTTACTTTAAAATCCCCATGTGAACCCCCACCTCCCTCGGGAAGATTTGCCCACATCACCCAATCCCAAATCTCAGTGCTTTTTAACACATGCCTCCCTTTGCCACACCATGTGGCACTGAAGCTCCAGTTCTCGTCACTACATATCCCCTAACCCCCCGCCCCAAACACGAGCAGAATCCCGATTCCGGGTGCCGTAACTGACCAAGTGCACAGTACACATGCTTCATGAATCGCAATACCCAGGATTTACTGAGCTCGACCATGAGCTGGGTACAATGTCCAGCTCATCGCATCAGTTATCTCAGGACAACCTGCAGGTTAGAGATTTGTTACCATTTTATACATGAGGAAACTGAGGCTCAGAGGTACAACTTAGATGTGGTTCAACCAAATGGGTATCAAACCAAAAAGCCCTAATAGGTTGTCAGGCCCCTGGTTGAGTGCTGTTCATGCTGTGGGCTGCGGGATCCACCTGTCTAAGAAGCTAAGCTCGAGGAGACCTGTCCTGGGATAATTCCTTTGTTAAGAAGGAGACTCACACTATAAGTCCATGTTTTTTTTAGACTCAAATCACAGGATTCCAGCAGTTTTTTGGGGGTCACGCGATCCCTGATGGCTGTGGCCCAGGTAGCCACACCTTCAGAAGGGCAGAGATGGAGCAGTCCTTCCTGACTCCCTCCACAGCCACTAAACACCAAACTGCACCCCTCAGCCTTTCCTGGCCTCCGTGTATGCAAATAATAACATATCCCCTTGCTGCTTTTCAAAGCTCTTCCCTTCATTACTGAATATTCTAATCGTCGCATTTTAGGGGAGCTCAGAAAGGCCAAGTGACTTGTTGGTGGGGAAAGGAGCAGGGATCTGGGTTTGCATTTATCCCATATCAAGCTCCTACCATGTGCCATGCCCTCTGCTAGGCTTCAGGAGGGCATCCTGGAAGAGGCAGGGTTTCCAGGCTGTGCCCAGATGCCAGGGAAGACGGTCGCTGCCTTGAAACCAGCAAAGTTGGGCTTGCAGGTTTTCCCAGGGGTGGCTCCAGACCACCTCCTCTTAGGGCAGGCAGGGGTCTCATCCCACAGCCAGCATCCTCTCCTCAAAGCTCAGCGTCTTTAAGCTCAGGAGCCCTGGGAACTAGCCCATCTCCCCTCTTGTTGGCACTAAGAGTCTCCTGGCAGAAAGGTGCACACTGAAGTCAGCGGCCGTGAAAGCAGGGCTGAGGAGAGCGGCCCTCCCCTGGCATCTTCTCAGCCCTGCAGGTTGTGCAAATCTTCAGCTGACTGCCATCTAAGAGCCATTCCTCAGATTGGTTAGGACCGGTTCCTCACGGGGCGGCCCCTCCTCCCCTCCTCCACTGGGAGTGCCGTTTCCTTTCAGGCCAGGCTGGTGGAGTCTCAGCGACACCCACCCTCCCCGGTGCCTAAGCCTGCGTGCTCTGAACGCAGGCCCCTTCCCACCACCAAAGGTTGCCTGCAGTGCAGGTGCAGAGAGGAGATTGCATTGCTAGTCCATCTCACTCTCTCCCTGAGTTTAGTTCCGAATGCCAGCACCTGGCAGCAGCAGGGTCCCTTCTCTGTCTGGGCTCTCCCCACAGTCCTCCTGACACTAGGGTAGGAACGTCACTCTTTCTCTCTGAGGACACGTGCACCCGTGACGGAGAAGGAAATGTACCTCTCTCTGGGGCGGAGACTACAGCTGTTCCTAGGAGCTTTGGAACATATGCTCTGGTTGGATTTGCAGCCACCGCCTGTCCCCCCAAAAGGGTAACATTTCACCTTTAGAAGGAACATGGGTGTGGGGGGGGTCTAAGGTGCAGCTCAAGCGGCATGAGAAAAGTTCCTGTTGATACAAAGGGGCTGGAGGCGGTCTCACTGCCCTGGCAATGAGCTAAGAGTGGGTCTGTTCCTTTGGTGGCATGCAGGCAGGAACCCTATTCAGGTGACTGTGTGACCATGGAAAGTATACTTATTCGCCCTCCACCTGCCCCAGCACGGGCTAGGTGAGCTGAGCCTGCACATGTTGCTTGGGAAAACCTCTGCGAACGAGTAACACATCACCCGCGTGGGCCGTTAGTGGAGGCTTGTCACCCGCTTCGTGGACTTTCTCATGACCGTCCAGCCTGCCGCTTTGCGTATAATCAAAGACTACACAATACCGTCCCTCATGCCCCGTGATCAGGTCCTGGGGGTCTCGCGGAAGCATGGAGCCTCGTGCCGCAAGTCCCGGCTTTCTTCGCCAGCAAACCCATTCCGCACCGTCGCGCCCCTGTTTTCCCAGGCACAATCCACCGCCCACTACACGCGAACCGAGACCCAGGAAAAATCCACGCTCGCGCCCGGCACCTACGGCGTTCTCGGAATTGGAAGGGGCACAGACCGTACAAGGTCAGGACTCTGCGCGTGGCCCCAGCGGGAGGTGCGCGGAGAGGCAGCTCTGGGTCAGGCCACGAGGCGCGGCGGGCTCCCCGCAGACCAGCCCGGCTGGGGTCGCACTGCCACGATGGGGACTCGGCAGAGCCCGGGCCACAACTCACCATTCTGGGAGAGCGACGGAAGTGGCAGCAGCAACCGCAGCAGCAGCGCCAAGAGCGGCAGCGCGCAGCGCATCGTGTCCTGGCGGCGGGCCCGGAGCAGGTGGCTGCGGGATTGGCGGAGGGTCCCAGTCAGTACCCAGGCGGCGGGAGCGTGGGCGCCGCTCGCGGAGGCCTGGCGGTGGCTGCGGCGGCCGGCGGTGACCTGGAGCTCCGGAGTCGCGCTCCGGCGGCCCCTCCTCTCGGCCGCTGCCGCAGAGCGGGGCTGGGGCGCGGAGCCAGGCGGCAGAGGAGCGGCGCTGCTGCGTCGCGGGCGGTGTCTGCGCGGCTGCGGTCCGACTGGCGGCTGCGGCGACTCCCGTCCCGTCCGCGCCGGCCCCCGCCCCCTCCCCCAGGAGCGCGCCGGCGGCGGCGGGGCCGGGCGGGGCCCAGCAGGGCGGGCGCTGGGCCGTGAACAATGAGCAGTGGAGGAAACTCCGCCCTGGAGCGCGGCGGGCGGGGGAGCGCGGGAGTGTGTGTGTGAGTGTGAGTGTGAGTGTGAGAGTGTGTGCGCGCGCGCGTGTGTACGCCCGGCGGGGGGGGGTGCTGTGGGCAGGAGTTTGAGTGTGAGCGCGGGGTGGGGGGGGGGGCTGTGTGCGGGACCGCACCCCGCCCGCGCGGCTCACAGGTGTCGCTCGCCTTGCTTTTGTGGGGTCCGAGGGGGAACCCCACACTGCCCCGGCCCTCGCAGTCCGTTTCCGGAGCGAGATGCCCCTCCTCCCCTCCCCCCAGCCTTATGTGTCGGCTCAGGACCCTGCGAAGCCTCCCGCTGCCGCGCGTTCTGCAGCGCCCGCGAAGCACGTCTCCCACCTGTCAGGTGCAGCTCACCTGCGGGCGGGCGGACACTCCGCAGGACTTTCTGAGCAGGTCCGTGCTGCAGACTGTGTACTGGGCAATCTCGACTCATTCGTTGCTTAATTTCTCCTAGCCTACGTTCCTCACCTGTTAAATTGAGGTGATGGTAAAGATAATAATAATAATTACACCTTTTTAAGGAATTAATATGTGCCAGTCTAAGAGCTTTACGTGTATGAACTCTTTTACTCTTCACAACATCCATATTTTTAGCCTCACTTGAGTCAAAAAGAGGTTAAACTTGATCAAGATCACACAACTGGTGAGTGGCAAACCTGCCTTCCAGAGCACTTTGGAGAAATACTTTGCACAATCGCTGGCAAATAGTAAGATCTCAATAAGAATTAGCTAGTATTTTTACTCTTATGTATACAGAACAGCAGTAAAGATTCAGGGCTCTGAGGTCAAAACCGACTTGGGCTCGAAACCTAGCGGTTGTAAGACCCTGAGCGAGTTACTCTGGACGTGGGTTTTTTGCGTCTGCGTTATCGGGATAGCAACGCCTACCTCAGAGGGTGCTTCTGAGACTTAAACTAAGTTAATGGGGGAAGAGCACTTAGCCCGGGGCCAGGATGCGGAAAGCCTCAAAGAACGAAGCGGCCAGCACTGGACGTCAGGGTGAGAAATTTGCAAACTTAGAATGGGGGGTGTGAGTTGAATTCCATAAACCGAGTTAACCCGGTGAAAGAACAAAGAAGCACCCCTCCTTTTTTTTCAAAAGCTGCTGGCTGAGGTGGGGTGGGGGAAAATGCAGATCCTGGAGCCCCCTGCAGAGGAGGCTCGGCGGCGGCGGCGCGGGTCTGGGAAAAAGGGGAACGCAGACCTAAAGTGGGAGGGGTGATTAACCCTGGGGGGGCGGGGGGGGGACTGCACGGATTTGGCTCATGTGTCTCGTGGGTTGATAATCTGGAGTTTCTGCCTGACGGATCTCGGAGGGAAGCAAGGTCCCCAGGACCCAGCCCCTGTGCCAAGGACCATGGACTCCTTGAGCCTCTCAGCTCCAAGTCGGGTGCGCGCAGGCGCCGCACAGCATCTACAGAGCCGCGAAGGAAGCCCTGGCGCCCTGGCTGCGGTGCCACTACAACCAGGCTTCAAGGTTGGGAAGGGCTGACCCCACTGTTTTCATCAGGAAGTTTCTGCAGAATCGTTCTGGCCCTGGTTTCAAAGCCGCATATGGGAAAGACAGAGGGTGTTCCGTATCAATACTCTGTGTGTGTGTGTGTGTGTGTGTGTGTGTGTGTGTGTGTGTGTGAGAGAGAGAGAGAGAGAGAGAGACTATCATTGACGTTTTAATATCCATGTCAACAAAAGGCTTGTTTTTCTGTCTGAAACCAGGTATACTTTTTTTTTAACCTTGAACAATATTTTTTTATTAGTTTCAGGTGTACAAAACAACATAATGATTAGACATTTACACCCCTCACAAAGTGATCACCCCCCCAAGTCTACTACCCATCTGACATCATACATGGCTTTTGTAATACCATTGACTATGTTCCCTATGCTGTACTTTACATCCCCTGACTACGTGTATATGTATATTTTATTACAGTTGACCTTCAATATTATATTAGTTTCAAGTGTACAGCACAGTGGTGAGGCATTTATGTAATCTATTACGTGATCCCCCCAGTAAGTCTAGTGCCCATCTGACACGCTACGTAGTCTTTAGAACATTACTGATTATATTCTCTATACTGTATTTCACATCCCCATGACTATTTTGAGACTACCAATTTGTACTTCTTAATCCTTTCACCTTTTTCATCCAGTCCCCAAACCCCCTCCCATCTAGCAACCATCAGTTTGTTCTCTGTATTTATTAGTCTATTTCTATTTTATTTGTTTGTTTATTGTGTTCTTTAGGTTATACATATAAGAGAGATCATATGGTATTTGTCTTTCTCAGTCTGGTTTATTTCATTTAGCATAATGTTCTCTAGGTCCATCCATGTTGTTGCAAATGGTAAGATTTCATTCTTTCTTATGGCAGAGTAATACTCCATTGTGTAAATGTACCAGTTTCTTTATCCAATCGTCTATTGATGGGCATTTCAGTTGTTTCCTGGCTATTGTGAATAGCGCTGCAGTAAACAGGGGTGCATATATTTTTTCGAATTAGTGTTTTGGATTTCTTTGGATAAATATCCAGGAGTGGAATTGCTGGATCATAAGGTAGTTCTATTTTTTATATTTTGAGGAACCTCCATACTGATTTCCATAGTGTCTGCACCAATTTGCAAACCCACCAACAGTGCACAAGGGTTCCTTTTCTCCACATCCTCACCAATACTTGTTTGTCGACTTATTGATAATAGCCATTGTGACAGGACTGAGATGGTATCTCATAGTGGTTTTTATTTGCATTTCTCTGATGATTAGTGATGTTGAGCATCTTTTCACATGTCTATTGGCCATCTGTATGCCCTCTTCAGAGAAAAAGGTGTTGAGTTGTATGACTTTTGGTGTTGAGTTGTATGACTTTTTTAAAATTTTGGATATTAACCCCTGATCAGATATATCATTGGCAAATGTCTTCTCCCACTCAGTAGGATGTCTTTTGGTTTTGTTGATGGTTTCCTTTGCTGTGAAAACACTTTTTTAGTTTGATGTAGTCCCGTTTGTTTCTTTTTTCTTTTGTTTCCCTTGCCTGAGGAAATAATCAGTAAAAATATAACTAAGGTAATGTCTGAGAGTTTATTTCTTATATTGTCTTGTAGGTTTCAGGTCTTACATTTAAGTCTCTAATCCATTTTGGGTTTATTCTTGTATATTGACCTAAAAAGTTGGTCCACTTCATTTTTTTTTTTTTTTTTGCATGTATCTGTCCAGTTTTCCCAGAACCATTATTGAATAGACTGTCTTTACCTCAATGTAAATTCTTGCTTCTTTTGTCATGGATTAAATGACCATATAGGCATGGATTTATTTCTGGGCTCTCTATTCTGTTCCATTGATCTATGTCTCTGTCTTTATGCCAATACCATGCTGTTTTATAGTATGATTTGAGATCAGGTAGTGTGATACCTCCAGCTTTGTTCTTATTTCTCAGGATTGCCATGGCTATTCCGAGTCTTTTATGGTTCCACATCAATTTTAGAATTAATCCCTTTTTGCTGTGGCTGTGGGCTCTCGGCGGCCTGGGAAACGTTTGCTGGTGGGCAGCTCTCAGGAAGCTGCAGGCCTGAGACGGGCGGTGGCTGGCTGCGGTGTTCTCAGGGCACCGTGCAAAGTGGTCACACACCTGGCATAAGAACTGAATCTGCATTAACTTTGTAAAACCACCGGCCACATCTCGTGACTCCCTTAGACTCCACCCCACCCAGCTAGTGGGAGAAGCGTCCATGACTGTGGGCCCAGAGGAAGAAGCCGGTCGAAAGGGAAAAGTTAGAGGAGAAGGGCTGTGAAGCAGAGAGAGAAGGACTGATCTCAGGCAAAAGGAACTTTATCGCTGAACGTTCGGGACTGAGACACTGTCATGGCTGATGAGACGTAGCCTTGGGCTGAGTCAGTCAAAATTTGAATCCCTGCCTTCGCTGTAATAACCGTGTGAACTTGAACTTTTACTTAACCTCTCTAAGTCACAGTCTCCTCTTCTATCAAATAAATAATGACATCCATTTTGCAGGATCACCGTGAGAATGTGAGGGAGTGTAGATGCCTAGTTGACCAGCTCAGTAAATGGAAGGTAATATTTTTATGTCAGCAGAACTGCTCCACTGCCCACATCTTCCTATTACTTTCACTTCTGTGAGGAGCCCTGGGCAACAGGGACTTTACTCTATGCTCTTTCCACTGTTGCTCTTCAGCAAGCATTTTCCTTCTCGGAAGCCCTGCATGCTGGATCAGAAGAGAAGGTCATGCCCCAGAGCAGCACCATGAAGAGGTTTTTCCAGGACAGCTGGATCCAGTGCAGGCCAGGGCTGTGGGTTACAGAATCAGCTTATCCGTCCCCATCAAATGCAATGGAACTGCGTGGGTCCCCAGGAAACAGCCTGCACCGGCATCCTTGGAATTCCCAAACACCTCAAATTCAGAGAGAGCCTGGGGCTCAGGAAGTGTCAGAGCTCTCTGGCCCAAAGCCCTCCTCACATGGGAACAAAACTGAAAGGCCTGGAGAGCTGATCTGACTTGTTCTTCCTCACCCAACTGGTAAACAGTGTTGGTTCCAGAACAAGTCTCGAACTCCAGCCCCTGTTCCAGCATACTCCATTGCCTGGCTCTCAGGATTTTCCTCATTCATGCATCTGTGTCCCAGGCTGTCTGTCTCCCAACTCAAAAAGCCACAGGTGCCATCATGAGAACAAAGGAAGCTGTCCCGTGGAGATGAAACGGTGAGGGAGATGTGAGTCCATTCCTAATTAAGTTTGAATAAAAGAAGACTTTGGCTCAGTCTTCCTGATACCTACACCCCAACTTGCTTTCCAATATCATCTCCTACTTAGACCCTGACCTCTTAGCCCCATATTCCTCTGCCCTGTGCAATAAAAACAGCACGCAACTACCTACTTCCACCCTGGCCGCTGACCAGGGCCAGAACGTGTGCTGGAGTGGTATTGCATGGAGCTCTGCCTGTACTCTGGGCACATGCTAAGCACTACTTTCCTAAAGTGATTTAATCTTCATGTAATCTGGAGCGCTAAATACTATATGTTACCATGAACTCATTTTGCAGATGCGAAAACCAAAACGTGATTTGCCTGGCATCCGCCGGAAGGTAGATGTAGCTTTGTTTCGTGGCCCTCCTCTCTGGTTGTTGGCATCCAAGTTCTCAGGGAGCTCCGAGCTCCTAGAGGAAAGGGTTGTGGCTGGTTCTCCTTTGTACCCTCGGTGGCTCTGCCTCTGCGTCTTGCACCCTCGCCTCCCTCCTGCCTTCCCTCCACCTGCCACCAGAGTGTTGTCCTCAGAATCAGATGTGACCCTGTCCTCACCTGCTCGAACTCTTGTCCACTTTCCTGTTGCCCAAATTCCCGAGCACGGCATTCCAGGTCTCCAAATTCTGGCCCCAACTAGCCTTTCCATCTTCTCCCACCGAGAGTGAGGAGGCTCTTTATACTCAACTCTGACCCTCATGTTTCCCTTCAAGACTTTGCATTTGCTTCTCCTTGTGTCAAGTTAATCCACCTACCACCTGCCCTAGTGTTCGAAGGCTCAGAGATCATGCAGTCTTTTCTGATCTGGCCCTCACCCCTCAGGTCCTAAGAGGTGGTCCATTCTACCCGGCAGAACCCATAGTGGGCCAGCCAGTTATTATTCACAGGAACAGCTACCTTCGTGAAGGTTTATTATGTACCAGGGAAGCCTGGGATACCGGTGATTCATTTACTCTTCACGTTAGAAGGGAGATACACTTTTGCATGTGCTTTTTTTGTAGAGGAGGAAACAGTTTAAACTTACCCAGGTGTTACAGGTTTAATTGTGATTCCCGAAAAAGATGCTGAGGTTCTAAGCCCCAGGATCTGAGAATGCCACGTGACCTGGAAATAGGACCGTAGCAGATGTTATTAGATAAATTAAGATGGGGTCACACTGGAGTGAAGTGAGCCCTTAGTCCCACATGATTGGTGTCCTTATAAGAAGAGGAGAGAGACACAGAGAGGAGAATACAACGCGAAGACAGACACAGTGAAGACAGAGGCAGAGACTGGAGCTATGTACCTGAAGGTCAAGGGCAGCCAGCTGTTGCCAGAAGCTTAGTTCAGGGACATGAAGTGGTTCTCCTTAGAGCCCCAAGAAAGATTCGACGTTGCCAACACCTTAGTTTCAGACATCCGGCTTCCAGAACTATCAGCAATACATTTCTGTTATTTTAAGTCACCCAGCTTGTCGTGCTTTGTTAGAGCAGCCCTAGGAAATGAAGACCCCAAGTCACACAGCTGCTGAGGGGGAGCCAGGTGGGTCTGCCTCCAGAGCCCGCTCTCTTACAGCCACCTTGAGGGCAGGGAGGGAGAAGCAGTCCCCTCTGCCCACTGGTGGGAAGGGCAGGCTTCTCAGAGGAGGGAGCTTGGAGCTGGATCTCATGGGTAAGCAGTTTGCCAGGGTCTGAGGGTGGAGGTGGTAGTGCATGCTGGGCAGAAGGGTCAGCGTGTGGGAGGTGAGATGCACGTGGAGGAGTTGGGGTGATGACAGAAGGTATGTGTTGTGGTGGAGGTGATGGCAGTTTTTGCCCGAAAAAGGATTTCTTGTAAAGCGAGGCCTGAATCCTCATTTCTTTCCTTCCCCCTTTTCTACCTCCGTGGTGGTGTTGAACCAACAGAGGTCCTTTCCCCAGAGCCTTATCCAGCCCCGCCATCTTTCCTATGCCCACCGGTCCGCCCTTGGAGCTCGGCCCCCACCATCCCCATGGCTGACCCCTCTGAGCTTCAGAGCCACCCACCCTCTGCCTCCTGGAGGCTTCCCCATTATCACACTCTGTTTTCATCATGGCAATTTGTTTTCCCTGAAACTGTCTCATTACCATTTGCATATTCTTTGCTATCTGCCCCTCCCCCTGTGCCCCTCCACACACACACCTAAACGTGAGCTCCGTGTGAGGATGGTCCTGATTTGACTTGTCCCCAGAATCCAGGGCTTAGAAATGGCTTCTCTAAAGATATGTCAAATGATCAGAGGAAGAACTTTCAATTAGTGAAGGCAGTTTAAAAAATAAAATGGATGGCCCCAGGAAGGCCTATCACTGAAGGGGTTCAACAGCGCACTACGGATGGGCCTTCAGGCATGGGAGGCAGTGAGGCCAAAATCCTGTGTTTCCCCAAAAATAAGACCTAGCCGGACCATCAGCTCTAGTGCGTCTTTTGGAGCAAAAATTAGTATAAGACCTGGTTTTATTTTAGTATAAATACTTATATAAGGCCCGGTATAATATAATATAATACAATATAATATAATATAATATAATTAATATAATATAATATAATACTGGGTCTTATATTAATTTTTGCTCCAAAAGACGCATTTGAGCTGATGATCCGGCTAGGTCTTATTTTCGGGGAAACAGGGTCCCCGGGATTCTGAGCGTGTCTCTGGCATAGCAGGTCACGGCAGGAAGCCAGACTTCATCTCCTTGAGGACTCGGATTTGTCAGAGGGAGGCCTTTACCTACATGAAGCGTCCAGGAGCCTCTTGGCAGGGGACTCCTTCTAGAGAGAAGTACACAAACATCGCTTAGGTTCTAGAACAATGATAGCTAGAATCTCTGCGAAGAGCAGAGTAGCCCTGGAGGCAATTTATCAACAGCACCCAGTAGCAGCCATCACAGCAGGAACCTGAAGGGCTGGTGTGGGCGTGGCCTGCCCAGAAGATGGGGGGGCCCCTTTCCTAATTAGCACACAGGTGCCATCTGGGCCAGAACCAGTCAGTATGTGTGTGTGGGGAGGGGCAGGATGTTGGTGGCTGGACTGGACAGCTGCGTTCTCACACCGCACACTCCCCAGTCACAGGCTGGGCTCCAGGAGGTCGGAGCTCGGGGACCCAGGAGGCAGGAAAATACTGGCCAGTTCACAGTCTTTGTGGCCCCTTTTTATTTCGGACGGTTGTGTCTGAGGAAACAGAGTAGTGAGTGTTCCTCAGATTGTTAAATGATCTTTTTTTTCATCTTAAGTGTCTCAGGCCCTTCCTGAAGCTTCCTTCCCATGCTGTCAGAACATTTCACACTTCAGTGGGGAGCCAGAAAGGAAATCTTTTGATAGAACTGGAGCTGTGGGATTTCTCAGTGATTTGGTAAGACCTGACAGCTGGCCTGTCTTCAGGAGGCATTTTCCTTCTCGGAAGCCCTGCATTGCCTGGGTCAGAAGAGGAGGTCGTGCCACAGAGCCACTTAGCATCCCTTCTGGTACCCACCCCGGGAGGACAATTGGTTGGCTGAGCTGAGTCCCTACCTTCCAGGAGTCTGCGGTCTATTGAGAGATAAGGCACAAAGAACCCACACACACCCATCCTGAGACTGAAGGAACCTCTCTGAGTTCAGCAGTCTGCATTCCTCCTCATTGACGGGGTTCGGGGGGAGTCTTTTAGCCAGTGACTAAGCTCAGAGCACAAAAATCCAAATATCGTTCGGAGAGAAGTGTGACATTAAAGGGTGCTTTTGGAGAAAGAGCTAATGATTGTGGAGTGTCCGTCCCTTCTGCGACAGGCACTGTGTTCCATGGAGATGCTTCACATAAATGAAGTCACTTAATTCCCACAACAGTTAGCTAGAGAAGGACATTGATGCTTGAAGAAGTGGCCCACACTGCTCCCCAGCCAGCGGGACCAAAGCACGGGACCCTGGAGGGGCACAGCCGATTGATCCGTGAGGACACGCGTCACGAGAGCCTTGTTTTTTTCCATCATTGAATCCTCAGGGCTTATCTCAGTGTCCAGAGCATTGTAGGTGTTCCATAAATAAATATCTGTGGCATGAGTGCAAACAACGACAACCCGCCAGCATAGAATAGTGTATGTCCTAAGAGCGTCTCTTCCGTGTGCTCGGCTGGCTCAGTCCTCACGGCTGCCTGGTGAGGAAGGATGACAGCAGGTAGTCTTGCTGTGGCTGTTGTGTTATTGGTCCCGCTGTTGTTGGTATTATCTTTCTCCTTTTGTAGATGAGAAATTTGACAGGGAGCTCGGAGTCTAATTTTCCCCAGGACCAGAAGAGCTCAAGGTTCAGCCCAAGTCTTCTGACCCCAAATCCCAGGTTCTTCCCAGGACACTCTGATGGGAAGGACAGTGATCAGAACCCACAAGAAAGACCTCACTCAGGAAGCTCTGGTCTTGCTTCAGGCCCTGTGCTCACCCCTTCCCACCTCCTCCACACATTCCCATCTACTCAAAGATAACTGTCTTTCCCCCCTTGGTAGAAGGTGACCGGATGCCAGCTCTCACCATCCCTGCAGCCCCTCTGGGGGGTTGGGTTGGATACCCTGGGCAAAGTCCTGGGCTCCCAAATTAATCTGGCAAATAACTCAGCTGTACCTCCTTTTAGTTACACCTGCCACATGCAGGCAATGCTATGTCAGGACTGGCAAGCTGACTAAGTGAAATACAGTATATGGAGGTTTTCTTTGTAAATTTTGAAGCCTACGCAAATGTTAATTATTCTCTTTTGAGCTCCACCTCCCTGGAATGCCTTTGCATGGCCTCTAGAAATGTCTGGAGTTTCCAAGTCTCACCCTGAGGGGGGGAGGAAATCTAATAATGCTCCTTCCTATCCTGCAGGATAAGCAGAAGTGATGGGAAGGGGCTGCATGGAACTGGGCAGGAGGTCACGAGGAAGGGAGGGGGCACTGTATTTGTGGGGGCAGGAGGAGAGGAAGACGGCTTTGTCAAACAAGCATGCAGGCCTGACCCGTTTGCCCTCTGCAACGTGGCTCCGAAATAAACTTGGAGGAGGCAGACTTTTATTCTAGGTGAATTTTGAGTAGAAGGGGAAGTTATCTGGTTCAATGATAATTTATTAAATTTCTACTATGTTCTCTGAAGGTACCATAGGAATATATGGGACAGGTACAATAGTGCCTCACTGTTCCAGACCTCACCTTTCTGACAACTCATCCCACTGGAATAGAGTCAAGAGCTAGGAAGGGGGCAAAAAAGCCGAGGGTTCGTCAGAAATGTGCCGCAAAGCACACACATAAAGGCATGTATTCGTATATTTACTCCAGGCGTTCTAACTCTGAATTCACACGTGGTGCTAGCAGAATAGGAAGTCACAAACTTGAAAGAGAGAGTTGATATTATGGATGGGTCTAAAAACAGTGGTATAAAATTAGCCTCAAAACAAGGTAGGAAAGTAGGAAATCGACCAGAAATGGTTATGGGAACTCAACGTCAGCCGTGATGTTAGTGTGTGAGACAACTAACTGGCCTTACGAAGCTCAATAACTTTTGTATTCACATCCCTGCATGACCACATGGCACCAAAACAAATTCTGGAGCCGCAGATCATGAGACTTAAGATGAACACTTCATGTTGTCAGACCAACCTCTGAGAACCAGAGAGGGGAAGAAACTTGCTCAAGATTGCACAGCTTCCCGGGCAGAGTGAGGAATGGCACCCAGATCTCCTGGTCCTACGTGGCCCAAGTTCTTTCTCCTGCTCACGTGGGACTCCTACCCGAGACCCCGAGTTGCCAGGAAAACCTCCAGTTCTGTTCGACGTCTTCTATCAGAGACATCAGAAATGTGTGTGATTCCTTTTAGAAAGAACTCCATCGTAATGATGTAATGAAGAAAGGATTTGGCACTTAAAGAGATTCTAACGTGCACACACATACCAGCTTATCCGGGAGCAGAGACGAACCCCGGGGGAGCTCACAGCAAAGGTTTTCCTATGATAGAAAGAAAGGGTCCCCTTCTCCTAGGATCCCACGTGGACTTTGAGTGTTGACCCAGGCAGGTGAAGACAGAGCAGGTCAGAGACCAAAGGGTGGCACCAGCGGGTGGGCTGAGGGATGGGCGGCTGTGAGCCCCTGCAGCGTGCCAGGGGGGCCTGGTGAACATCTCATCAGGTATATAAATACCACACAGGCTTATTATTGGGTGTATACGGCCACATTATTTTAATTTGTCAGTTCTGCCCCCAGTGATGGGCATTCTGCCAGCCTGCCTTCCCACATCCTGTGGACTCCGGGCCCACCCATTTCTATATTGAGGAGCTCCTCTCCATAAATAACGAACAGGAGTCAGGCCCTAAAGAAAGGCTGTTTAGAGCCCCGGGAAGGCTGTCAACATGAGTCAACAAAGGGCAGGAAATGCCGGGCGGTGGCCCTGTGTGAGTCCCCAGGCCCAGCTCACCTGGCTGGGCTATGGGGCCTTTGTGCAAAAAATGTCAGGCTCGAGTCCTGAACTTCCTGCCATTTGTCAGGCTGTGCTGTGACCCGGAGTTCACTGAAATGCTTGCTGCTCTCAACAATACACACGTACATCCTTTGGAAAAATTATCTCTCTCCCGTCCAGGCTGCCATGGCTTTTTATGGAATGGGCTGGAGCGGTCCAGGGCTGAGCAATGGAAAGTTTTGTGTGTATTTCTCTCTTGAAGAAGCTGGCTCAGACAGGGAAGGGAGAGGGCAGAACCTGGGTTGGGGGACAGACAGAGGCTGTGGGGTCTTACCCAGCTCTGCTCCTGACGATCCCACAGCTGTGAGGCCATCGGGTGAGGTGTCAGCTTCTGGCACCCATGTCTTTCTGCTTCCGCCTAACACTCCAGGTGTGTCCATCCCACCCGCCTCTCCAGAAGCTCCAGGACTGCACTGGCCAAGAGTAGGACGCAATCAGTGTCAAGAAGACGTGTGCCTGCCAAGGAGCAAAACCTCAGGCAACGTGTCTGAGAGTCCAAAGAGATGGCAGTCCAGGGACAGGGTCACCACTGCCCACTGGCACCCAGACTGGGTCTTGTGTGAGGAAACTCCGGGTGGCTTCTCCACACAACAACCAAACACAGACATTGAGCACCCATTCCGCTCACCTGAGCTGTCCCCACCTGGCAAGGGACTGTATAGACAGTGGCTCCAAATACTGAGATGGATGTTTACCGAAGAAAAAGAAACACAATGAATTTTCTAGCTTGCTGAATTTGTTCCATTGAAAGGACTGTCCTTGTATTCTGAGATTAGGTTCTGAAATGAAGAAACAGGAAAATGTGGTGGATTTTTCTCTACTGTTACGCTTGTACCATTTTAAAGATCGTCCTTCCTTCTGAGATTATGTTCTTCCAAGTTTCCAAGTGTTACTTTCTTAGTGTTAAAACGTGCATTTGTTTATGACGTCACGGGAATGGAAAAATGTTTTTACTTGATGAAACAAAAAATTGGCAATCCTAGGCCAGCCCTCCAAACAAAAACAAAACCACTGTCCCAGGTGGAGGAGCCACAGCCGCGGGGCACACAGACATAGTGGGACACTGAGTTGTTGTGCTCAAGGACCTTATGGCATGGTGGAAGGGCACACACCTGTAATGGTGACACCTTACAAGATTCTGTGCAGAAGTGTGGGGCAGAAGTTCCTTGTGCATTAGCGCTCAGAAGGGAGGCTGATCAGTGAAAGCCTGGCCCGTAGTAAGTGCCCAGTTAACATGGCTGGAATACACATGGAAAGCACTGAAGAGGACTTAATAAAACAGACTTGGAGGGAGAGGAGGCCTTGGGGAGGGAGAGGAGGTACATCAGGGTGTTGGTGGTCGGCAGGCCAGCTCCAGCAGAAGCATGGCAGCTCAAAAGAGCCTGCTGGTGTGGGGGCCATGAGGGGTCCAGCCTGGCTGGAGCCGAGGCAATGCTTTCCGGAGTAGTGGAAAATGACGTCCTACAAGCGGAGATGCAACTTGAGAGCCAGACAGATATATCTAGACTTGATACAGCCATTCACAGGGAGCCATGGAAGGCTCTTGAGCGAGGTAGTGCCAGGGTGAAATGCTAATTGAAGACTATTACTCTGGTAGCTGTGTGTGGGAGGTGTGGACTCCAGAGCCCCAGGGGCTCCAACATGGAAGTGCAGGGGGCTAGGGCTTGGGCCGTGGGGCTGGTGGGGAGCACGGCCAGGATGGGAAAGGTACAGGAATGTGACAGGTTTTAATCCAGGAGTCTAGGAAAGTTTTGACATGAATGAACAATGGAAATGTGGGAAAGGTAGGAGGTTTGGAATAGGGCAGAGGATGAGGTTGACTTTGGGTTTGCCAACTTGGAGGGGATGACTGGCCTTACAAGTAGACGTGCCCAGCTGCCAGGTGGGTGCTGGGGTCAGAGAACCAGGGTGCAGCACGACCAGCTCCCTACCTAATCCAGAGCCTCACCGAGGGAGGCGGGAGGGAGACGCCACCTGGCGCTTTCATGGGCACAGGCTGCAGTTAGGGCTCCGATGGGTGGAGGTGCTGGGTCTCCCCAGGGAGTTCTCCAGCTTGGCCTAATAATGTGTGGAATTCAGGCCTGGATTAAAGGAGTTTCAAACTGCCAGTGGTGAGCATCCACTCTCCTTGTGAGGACGAGCTGTCAGCTGGCTCCAGCAGCCTAGATACCTCAGAGCTATTTCAGGAAAAGAGCCCTAAGAAGATAAACAGGCCAGTGGCCAACAGATGGACAGATAACCTGCACTTATCCAAGAAAAGGCACAGCGAGAGAGAGGGCCCTCTGGGGACAGAGTCCTGGGAGACAGGAAAGTGCCAAAGTGCGTCAGAGGGCGAGTAGGAGGGGCAGGAGCAGGACCAGGGGCTATGGCGCCGGCTGGGGGGGACCTCTCATCACCCTGGCCCAGTCACTGTGATTCTGATCGGAAATGGAGACGGGGAGTGCCCTGGGGTCGCCCCAAATCCAGGAGCTCCAAACTTTATCTGGGGTTGAATGACCAATGACAGTGCCCGAGATTGCAGGCTTTGCACATGTTACTCTTTCAGGTTCTTCACAAGTCAGTTGCCTGCCTGCATTTCCTGGAGGCCCAGGTCCAATGTGGTCCTGTGTGTGTGTGTGTGTGTGTGTGTGTGTGTGTGTGTGTGTGTGTGTGTGTGATATGTGGGTGCAGTGTGTGTACGTGTGCAGCATTGGGGTGGGGGGTGAGTGCATGGTCAGAGTGATAGGCGGACAGGCTCCTGGCCCAGCTCCCACCCTATTGTCTTGAAAACAGGGCTGAGTTGTGACTCCCTTTACCAAACAGATGCCTCAGGCCATCAAGGGAGGCCTTGAGGATTTAGTTCCAGGCTTTGTGGGCACCTAGTCCCCCTCGCCTTCCCAGGCACCTCCTGTCTCTTCCGACAGGACAGGCCGTGTGTCTTACAGTCTCTGGGCCCCTTTGACTCAGTTTCCTCTCTGTGAAAGCATCCCTGTCCTTAAGGCTCAGCTTCCAGATCCTGAGCCAGGGCACCTCTGCTGGCACTTCCTCCCCCCGCCCACGTCCTCTGCCTGCTGACCCCCACCAGCTCACACCTCGGGGTTCTATACTGTGCATACCCCCCTCACAGGCTTGGCACAGCTGGGCACAGGTGTGGCTGTGTGCTGCCACCACTGCCCGCAATGCCCCAAGGATGAGGCTGCTGAGCCCCGGGCCTGGGCTCGGCACTCCTTACCCTAGAAGTCCTCTCTGGGCTCCCTGCGCCCTACCATGCTTTGTGCTGCTGAAAGCACATGGCTATCTCCACAGGACCTCACACCCTTGTGGTCACATCAGGTTCTGTGCCTCCGTTTCCTGCCGGCCATGGCATTCTACCTGCACTCTGGCTAAAAAATGGGGGCTCCTCCCCTGCCCTGCCCCCCACTCCTAAGTCCAGTCACTGACCACATATGTTCTTGCCTTCTTCCCTGCCATGCTATCTCTTCTCACCATCCCTCCCCGCTTTAGGTTTGTATTTCCTACTGATGTGACTGCAATAGTCATAGCAAATGTTTGTGAAGACTTGTTGAGACCCAGGGTCAGAAGCTGAATCGATCCCACCCCTCCTATTTCTTCATCCCCACCACGCCCCACCCCCAAGAGATAACGCTTCAGGAAACATCCAGTGTGTGGTCCCTGCAGAGTGGGCTTGATACCAGCAGCCCGAGGCTGGGCCCCCAGGCTGGGCCCCAGGCAGTCACGTGCTCTCCAGAACTTGCTTGTCTGTTGCCAACCACTGATAACTGCACACGGTCTTCGTTTGGGGTTATTTTTCTGTACGGCCTAGTCACATCTTTTTCCTGTGTGGGCCCTCTCCTTGCTGACTGCTAGGAGTCCTTCGTATATTCTAGCGATGTGAGTATACTTAGAATCAGAATAAAATCTGTGTTGGTTTTTAGACCTGGCAGTGGCTTCTCCCATTCTGTCATCCATTTACTGTTTTCTTTCTAATAGCCTTCAATGGCAATACATCTGTCATTGTGATGTCACGAAAATCAATCTTTTACATTTTGGTGTGTGCTTGTGAAGGTTTCAGATGTCTTTTCCAGTTTCAAACTCACAAAATTAGTTTTCCAGCTTTTCTTGTTGTAACTTTGTAAGATTACTACATTTTGTCGCGCTGACTTATCTTTAGTAGTTTCCAGAGTGACTGGCACTCTACAAAGTGCTTTGCACACACTGTCTTAGATACTTTACATGTATTACCTTGTTTGATCCTCGCAACAACTCTAGGTGGGTACTATTATTGTCATCCCCATGTTACATTTGAGGAAACTGAGGCACAGAGAGGTTAACTAACTTCTCTAGGGTCGCACAGGTAACAAGTTGAAGAATTTGGGAGCCTGGCTCCGGAGACTGTGTCCTGAACCTCTGTGCTAAACCATCTCTCAGGTGACCTTCACGGCAGCAACCACTACTGTCAAGGTTAAGTTTATGGGCCAACTCAGTTGGGCTGTGGGATGCCCAGAGAGCTGGTAAAACATGATTTCTGGGTGTGTCCATGAGTGTGTCTCTGGAAGAGATTAGCAGATTAGTATTTGAATCAGTGGAGTGAGTAAAGAAGATTGCCCTCACCAATGTGGGAGGGCATCGTCCACTCCACTTGAGGGCCTGGATAGAAGAAAAAGGCAGAGGAAGGTGGATTTGCTCTCGGCCTGAGTTGACAGCTCCATGTGTCTGCTCGCGCCCTCGGACATCAGACGTCTGTGTTCCTGGTTCTCAGGCTTTCAGATTCCGACCAGGACTTACGCCACTGGCACCCCCACCCCCACCCCACCCCCGCTCCCATTCTCAGGCCCTCAGATTTAGACTGAATTCTCCTACCAGCTTTCCTGGTTCTCCATCTTCAGAGACATCATGGGACTTCTCGGCCTCTATCATGGCACGAGTCAGTGCCTATGACAAATATCCTCTTGTATCTATCATCTCTCTGTCTATCCATCTATCCAGAGGGTGCCAAAAAAATGTATACACATTTTAAGAAAGGACAAAACTGTATTAATATTACGCTGATGGGAACCACTTTGAGCACCTCTTTGCAGAAGTCAAATGTGACTTGTATTCATCTTTTATTGTCGGTATATATTGAGTAGTACAATTTTAACAGTTTTTTCCTAAAGTGTGCATACATTTTTTTGGCACCCTCTGTGTATCTATCTCCTATCGGTTCTGTTTCTCTGGAGATGCCTGACTAACACCCTGAGAGCAAATGAACACATGCCATTCCTGGGAAGGGAGGGCATCTTGCCCCAGCTCACAGCCCCGGCCAGTGGCAGAGGCAGCGGGACTCCACAGCCTGTGCTCTGAGCCGCGGCTCTGTGGTCTTAACCTCAGCTCCCTCTGGGAAAACCTGAGACCTGAATCCAGGCGGTTCATTTTGGGAGGTGATCCCAAGGAACGGGACTGGGGGTTGGAGAGCGGGAGCAGTGAAGGAAGGCAAGCCAAGCCAAGGATGTTTTCAGGCTGCCAGCGGTTGTGGCAGCTGGGGTTCCCTCCTGCCGGGAACCTATGAGGAGTGCACAGAAGGGGTCTTGGAAGAGTCCTCGGGAGGAATGGGATAGCATCTACCTAGCAGCTCCCATCCATCCCCCACTGGCCAAGGGTTATCCCATCACGTGTGAGTGTCCAGAGTACCTGTTCGGGTCACAGAGGAGCCCTGGGGCAGAATGGTCTCAAGTGCATGTGACAGGTGCTGTCAGATGACACCTGGGCAAAGCTGAGTGCTGCAGCCAAGGCCGGAGTTATTACTGCTTCTGGTAGGTGGACACGCAGGTAGGCTCATTGTTCTTTATTTCCTCGGTGCCCAGTGTGGTCTGGGAATAGAGCACGTGCTGGGACAACAACCCCCCCGTTTATGTTCCTGGCACCAATCTTAGTGACGGCCCTACTCTAACTGCTTTACAGACGGGGACATTGAGGGGAAGAGGTTTAGAAACTCAGTGCAACAGAGCTCTAGTCAGAACGCAGGCTGGTACCCACAGGGCCCCAGAGCTTCCTCATGCTGGCTGAAGTGGGGGGCAGGGAGACCAGTGGGAATGGGGAGGGAGGAGCCGTTATGCAGAGGAAACAGCTAGAAGCTTAACAAAGGCCCTGAGGCAGGAGAGCCGCCGGGGCTTGTGTCAGGAAGAGCGGTTTGGCCAAGTGTAGGAAATTTGGGGGAGACTCTCCTAAAAGAGTTGTGATTCAGGGTACAGTGGGTGCGGATTTCACAGCAGAGGCAATTTCTCCTTCAGCAACTTAGTTGGCAATGGGTGAAGGAGCTTCTGTTGGACTTTCAAACGCCTCTGTCACTCTGCAGTCTCCCTAATGACAGAAATCCCTGCTTCTCCTTCTCTGTGTGAGAGAGAAGTAGCAACACCAGCCTCTCCCCACCCTACGCGTACATGGGTGTGTGTGTGTCCTTCGTCATGGCCATGGGGGAAAGATAAGCCGGGGTGGTGACCGCTCCTGCTGGCCTTCTTGGCATGTCCCCCTGGATCATACAGTGTGTGCCACCAGGCAAATTGCTCCCCCACCCGATGACGCCACGGCCATCTTTCCATGGACAGCGTATGAACCCAAGTCATTCTTCTCACTGGCTGCTTCACGTTTCAGTGCATGTACACGCCATAGTATTTTTAACAGTGTCTCTTCCCATTACTCACTGAGAACCTGTCATGGGCAGCACTTTTTTCTGGGGACCAGAATTTACGTTCTAGTAAAGGAGACAGGAAATATACCATTAACTAAATAAATAAACAGGAGCATTACGGATGGTGTTAAGTGTTATAAATAAAACTGGGGTGGGGAGGAGGTTGGGTGAAGTGTCACTGTAGAGATGACACTTAATAACTCAAATACAAACTTCTGGATCACACAAAGGCTTCATACTTGGCCCTGCCACACTGCTGGTGGCACCTGTGAGCCCGTAGGATGTTGGTGGTAGAGGTGGAGGGGGCTGAGTCCTACAGTACTGGTCGTCCCTCTGTATCTGGTGTCCTCAAGGGCAGTGGCAGAAGGTCCCCAATGCCTGTTGGGGACAGATGCACAGGCTGCTCTGCAGACCCACATCCCCAGTGGGTGAGCCCTTTTTCACAGGCCCAGCGAGGATGTCACCGTACCAGGCCCGGCCTGCTGCAGTACTTGCTCACTTTTGCGACCTCTCAAAGGAAGGGACTTTCTCGTTTGTAAGATGGAATAAATGCCTCTTCTGTCTGCTTTTACAAGACGATGTATGTGAAAGTGTTTCAGAGGGAGACGTTTCTGTGCGAGGGCTGCTGTAACAAAATGTGACAATGTAGGTGGCTTCAAACAATAGAAATTTATGGTCTTCTAGTGTTGGAGGCCAGAAATCTGAAATCGAGGTGTCAGCAGGTTAGTTCCTTCTTAGGGGCTCAGAGGTAGAATCCATTCCAGGCTTCTCTCCTACTTTCTGACAGTGGTCAGCAATCCTTGGGATTCCTTGGCAAGTGACAGCAGAACTCCAATCTCTGCCTCTGTCATCACGTGGTATATTCTCCCGGTGTCGGTGTCCAAATTTCCCTCTGCTCATAAGGACACCCGTCCTTGGATGAGGGCTCACCCTAATGACCTCCTCTTAACTTGATTACATCAGTCAAGACCCTATTTCCAAATAAGGTCGTATTACCAGGTACCAGGGGTTAGGACTTGAACATGTCTTTTTGAGGGGGACACAATTCAACCCCTAACCATATCAAATGTCATCATCATCACCCAAAAAAATCAGTGTTAAAAAACAAATACACCACAATGCTCTACCATCAAATGGAACATGCCTGTTTTTGGTGTGTTGGATCCCCACCTTACTTGAGGTCTGCTTTGATACCACAAAGGTGGCCACGTTGAAGGAGAGCAGCGTTGGTCACCCCAAAATATGTTTCTTTGGGATAGTGATTATTTTAAGTTGGTTAATTTTAAGAAAATGCAGACAAGGGAGAAAAATGAAAACCAAGTAGACGTTACCTTTTGTAAAAAGTTATTTAATTTGGGGTATTTCCCTCACTCGAAGAGAAGGATATGTAAATCTTTATAAACTTTGATCAATAAACTAACAATAACAAATAATAATAATAATGTACTCTTTCCTAAGAGACCTACATCTTCAGCCCCCTCTCCACCCCATTCTCTATTAAGATGGTATTTTAAGCTTGAATTCTAAACTACCACAGGAAGTTACTCATTTTCCCCTGGACATCTCACATGCATACATGGATTATATATGTTAATAAACTGTTTGTTTTTTTCTGTTAAAAAAACAAAACAAAACTTTGATCAGTGGAGAAGGCAGGACTTAAATCTGCTTGTTTACTATACTTTTCCTGGAAACCTTCCTAACTGACTCTCCACCCTCAACATCTTTTGTCTTTGGCTGAAGGTGGTATTTAAGGTGACGGCTTCCACCATTTTGTCGAGTTACTCAGTTTTCCTGGGTCTCTTCCACGTATAGAGGAGGTACACATGTTACTAAACTTTAATTTGTTTTTCTCCTGCTAATCTGCCTCATGTCAGTTTGTTTACGAGTCCAGCCAGAAGAACCTGGAAAGGTGGGAAGAAATTTATCTTTTCTGTTCCCACTCATGGGCCTCTGCCCTGCCTTGTTGGTCATGTTTGAAACGACGTGACCTCTTCCTCCTGGGACCTTCAAGATTTCAAGAGCCAACCTGGCAGGCTTCATGCATGTCACTTCCCACTTAGGTGGTCCCAGCTATGACCACCCTTTCTAACCCGTTCCCGCACGTAGCTTGCTGTCTTTTCTTAGCCTCCCATTAGTATTCTAGTGGACTAACTCACCAATGGTAGAATACACCAAGGGGAGGTGGGAGGAAACTTAGCTGAAAGGAGGATTGCAAACACATCAGAACACAAAACATACACAGTCAGCCAAAAGACCCCCATTCCTGGACCCCATCCAGACTCGTCCCTTTATTATTTTTGTTCTCTTCCTCTTTAACTAGATCTTGCCTGAAAACAGCCTGGGCGTTGCTAAGGTAACGCCTTAGAGCCTCCCCCAACACATCATTGTTTAATTCCAGCAGGGGCAGCCCAGAGGAATTTGCTATTTGTTTAAGAGATGAAAGCCACAAACTTCCACACATTCTCTGATTTCAGTCCCCTGGGATTGTATGGCCCAGCCAGACTAGAGCACATTGGGTGGAGGGGGTCTCATGGGACTAAACCAAATAGTGGACCATAGTCTTTGCGAATGGTCCTCACCCTCCAAAGACCGAGATTTGGAATCTTTCTTGACTGGGGGAATAACTGTTTTCAGGGAAGGTGTGAGAAGGATGTGTCTGGAGAGGACAGCCTCCAAGGGATGGTTTCCCCCTCGCCTCAAATCTGGAAGACTTTATTTTGGTTACAAAATGGGTAAGATAGATGACTCAGGTCCTTCAGAGCATAGGTGATCTGGACACCGTCAGGAAGGGAGTGAGTGAGAAAGTCAACTGGTGGCCTTCAGGGGCAGGCTATGACGTTAGTCACAGCACGGAGGCTCCCTGCTTCCTCTCCTGCCGCAGCTGCTTGTGAATCGGTAGATTTGGATGCAAAGTGGCAGCTGGGGGGAAGAGTACCAGGTCAGTGTGGGAGGGCAGATGCAGGGAGGGGGGGAACGGGATGAAAGGACATGGATCTCCAATTGGTGAACGAAGGACTCTCGTTCACAATAACTGCCAAGGCTTGCTAGACAGAGAGGTCCGGGGAAGCCTGAAATTACTGGCCAAAGGAGGCTTCTGGCTAATCTACTGATCTATTGATGGAGCCCAGCCACAGCGTCTCTGTCCCTTATTAATGTTCTTACACCTAGTTCTCACCTTTGGTGCCCTCACCGCTCTTGGGATGGGAAGTGGGAGGACGAGACCACATTCCTCTCCAGGTCGGGAGACATATCCAAGTCCACAGTGGTTTGCTTGAGGTCTTGCAGAGTTGGCAGGACCCAGGCATGTCTACCAGCAGACTGGTGCCTTGGATGGTCCCCCGGAACCCAGAGAGTGCTGGAGGGCAGCTCTTCTCAGAGAGGGGCATTACATTTACAACATTGATTACTTGGACCTGGGGCTGGAGCAAGAGGTGAAGGAAGGAAAGGCAATGAAGGGACAAAAGAAGCCAATCTACCCCCTCCGTACCCCCTCCCCAAATGACTCAGATGGTTTTTGAGATGAGAAAAGACTCACCGAATTCTTTCTGCTCTCTGCTAGTATCTTCCTTTGGAATGCAAAGGAGAGACTTTGAGCTGTCTGCAGAATCAAACGTGGATCTCCATCTCAATGCCCAGAAACAAAGGCCAAAAAATGTGAGGAATTTCCAAAGCGCTTCCTTGCAACAGCATCTCCCCCACCCTCTGGCTCAGCTCCCCAGGAGCTGCGAATGGGCATGGAGGCTTTCTTGTCCGGGCCTGGCCTGGCCTACTGCCCACTCGGTAAAAGCTTGTATCTGAGAAGAAATGAAACTAGGAACCTCTCAGCTCAGCTCATGCTCTCGCGCTCACATAAGAACATACTTCTGTGAACCCGGCTGGGCCTGGTGAGTGGCCCCCAGGACACGGCAGGCGGTTTGCACTGGGGAGTCCACACTCCTGTCCCAGCCGCCCTGATGGCGGTTGAGGAGTGGGAAGCACCCCACGCTTCTCCAAGGCAATGGGGGCATCTTCACTTTCTGACGAAGCCCTGTAAGAGGAGCCCTCACTTGGGTCAGGGTTCTTTAGCTTTCCTTCCCCTTTGGAGGACATCGTAGGAGTGAAGAAAGAAATTGGGAGAGAACTCATTTTAAGACACCTTTGAGACACTCCATATACCAACGGGCCCTTGGCAGTCTGGGCAAATGCCTGCCCTTTCTTTCTCTGAAAGATCTGTTTTTTTGGGGGAGTCACTGTGACTCCTCAGGAGGTGAGGAAAAAAAAAAAAACAAACCCAGAAAAGATGACAACCTGTAGAATAATCTTTGGAGGAGTGGTTGGTAATGGCAACAATTGGATTCCACAACCCGCAGGGAACTGCTCTAGTTACCTACCGCACATTAGGGGAATTACCCTGCTCCTGGACTGCCCAGACCTACCAACTTGGTAGACCTGCGTCAGTCTCTTGTGGGGGCTACGAAGTAAGAAACAACGTCCCCTCCCACTTTCTAAGTTCTAGCTTGGCTGATAATTCAAACAACAGACAGCAGATTAACAGGAGAAAATCAAATTTTAATACCTGCACACAGGGAATTCACATAAGCATGAAAATTCCAAAGACCGGCAGGCAAGACGACAAAGGAGAAAGTGGGGGGGCAGAATCTTAGATTTCAAAAGTTGAAAATGGGCGATTTGCAGGTAATTGAGGAGGAGAGGAGCACACAAAGCAGGGAAATTCCTGTCAGGCAACCCAGAAACAATGGGACGGGGTGGGGGGTGAGCCAGCCACCAGGCCCCTGCCTGGAACCCTCCCACCTACCACACTCAATTCAAATTAAGCTAAGGAGAATATCCTAAGATTCCCTTCCTGGAACAGGCCTTTCCATCTGAATCTCTGAGACAGGAAAGAGGGTCAAAGATTCTTTCTGAGTCTTGTTTCTTAATAACTAGCTTCATATCAATATCCCAAAAGGCACCGTTTTGGGGAGGTGGCAAAACTTTGGTTCGCGTCACTTTCCTTGCTCCTCTCTGGCTGCCAGAATAATTTTCTTCAGGCACTGGCTCTGTCACGCCACTGCCAACTTTAGAACCCGCAGGAGTGCCCTCTGGCCACTGTGTCTGGCCCAGGGGTCTTGGTGTGGCACTCGAGGCCCCACAGCAGCCCAGGGTCCCCTCTCCCCAGCCTCTACGCTTCACTCTCCACTGCCCTCCAATATGGCCGCTCTCACCGGCCGTACTTCTCATTTATCCCACCCCTCCCCCAAACAGTCCGTTTTCACCTTCTTGACTCTCATCCAACATGGAGGACACCTCTCTTCCTCTCCTCCCCCTGCCCCCATTTCAAGATGGCATTTCACGAACTCCCTAGTCCTCTTCACTGCTCATCCCTTTCATCATCTAGCTTGAGTCACTTGTCCTCTGGAAGGCTTCTCTGACGAGGAGCCCTGCCTCCCCTCTTGATGTCAGACAGGCCTCAGAACCCTGTGCAGCCTCCCACTCCGTTACTTGCTTACCCTTGGGAAAGTGATGGTCCTTTGAGCCTCTTTTTCTCTTATCTGTGAAATAAGGAAATGATCACCCACGTTATAGGTCTTCATGAGGGTCATGTGAGATAATGAGAGCATGTGGTAAGCGCACAACAAATGTCTCCCCTCTTTTCCCCCCCAAATCCCTTCAATTCTGATATATTCCGTCTGCATTGCATTTGTGGGTAGTTTTGGCTTTGGAACTCTCTTCAGGAACTCAAGTGTATATATTGTGGTCTCAAATGACGTGTAATCTCCTTGAGGTCAGGGGAGACCCTATTCCAATGATTCTCTGAGTGAAGTCCTCTGACCACCAGCACCACCTGCGAATTGGGGAGAAATGCAATTCGCAGGCCCCGCCCCAGTCCTGATGAAGCACTGACCCTGGGGCTGGTTCCAGCACACGCTCACGTTGGAGACCCACTGCTCTACCCCACTGCTTGGAGCATGGATGCTCTGCAGACTAGCACAGAACTCACCAAGCGCACGTGCTTCAAAAAGCCCATTGACTGGCTCTCTACTCGCTAAGGTCCCTGCCAGCAGCCTTAGTCCTCAGAGCTGACTCCCTTCAGCCCCTGCAGGCAGTCACCTTCCAGACGGCTCTTTTTCTTCCCCTCAGCTGATTGCAAGAGGGGAAAAGAAAGTATCTTCTGTGTGCTTTGCTATGTGTGTCCTCTCATTGACATTCGTGACAGCCAGGAGCTTGGACGGCTGTTGACAGAGACGCATAACCCCCACACCACCCCCCGTCCCCCAAGACCGGCTGACTAGTGTGAGCTCCTGGTCCTGTTGCTCTGAGCCCCTGTCAGCATTTCCCAGGAGGCAGACAGAAGGTGGAGCTGAGCGAATGGAGGGAGCTTGTCCTTGGTGGAAGGTGAGGGGACAATTCACCCCACACCCCAGGCCTTTGCTCGGGGTGCAGGGGCTGCCTGCGCGGTCGAGGAGGGCCCGCCTGGCATGAATGCAGACCTTGTATGGACGGCCTCACTGGAGCCGGCTGCCTCAACACAGGGGCTTTTCACGAGCAACCTCGCCACAGAGGCGGCTTTGAGCGTGACTGCTGGCTCGAGGGCAGCCGTGGGGTCTGGCAGACGCGTGGCATCGGTGGAACAACACTGATGCTCTTGCTGACCCTGCTTGGCCAGTGAGCGGAGGTGGGGTGGGGCTTAGCTGTCTCCTCTCCGAAGGCAAGATGCTAAGAGTCATATTGCCTACAGCGTCATCCTCCCTGACCTCCTCACTGGTGTTCAAGGCTGTGGCAGGGCGACAGAATGTGGGTGAAGGGGCTGCTATGTGCAGGGAGCAAGCTGGCATGCTGGGCAGGAACGGGTTAAAGACAGCTGCCTGGCTACCTCTCCAAAGCTCAACTCCCCTGGGGCCTCGCTGTCAGACAAGGGAGGATGTCAGATGCACTCTTATCCATGAAGGGGGATACAAGCCCAACGTGCCCCCCCACACACACACCAGGGTCATTGAGAGGTGAGGGAGAGCTGCAGTTTTACTCCAGGCTGTGCAGAGGCTACAAGTCAGGGACAAATGACAACTGCCCAGGGGCAGTCAGGACCAGGGTGATGAGGGGTGGGGATATGTGGGTTTAATGCTTCCAAAGGAAGAGTCTCCCTTCCCCAAATATAGACACCCCCTCTCTGCCCACCTACAGCCACCCCTCACCTCCCCCAGGTGGTTAATTGATCCATGAGCCAGAAACCTCTCTTCTCACACTATTTTCTAGTGACCAGCTGTACTGGTTGACTCAGGACCAAAGGAGATCCCGAGAATGTAGAACTTTCAGAGCTAAAGCTGGGACTGTTGGCCACCCTGCGTCCATCTTGGATACTTTTGCTACATTTGAAGCTTCTTATACTTATTTCCCGTGCCTCCTCCACCAAAAAATTGATAGTCAGTGAGAACAAACGGAGGTAGGCGCCTGTTTGCTCCTTGCAAGCAGGTTAACGATCTATTCGATGTAGGCAAGGTGGATGTGTTGATACCCTGGGTTAAAATAAAATGGGGAAGAAAGTTATGGCTGATGGTTTATTTAGTACAATTAGACTGAGGCGGTGGCCGTGCTTTCCCTATTTTCACTTCGGTGGACACGCTTACCCCCTGTCTGTTCCTTAAACATGGAACAGACAAGGGCTCTCGCATGCCACCTGGCCGGTCCCACCCATCCCTTAAAACAGCCCAGGTTGGGTGAGGTGCCCTCCCAGGTGCTCGCAACCTCATATGTGAGATGTATATACATGCACACATACATACACAGTATGCACATGTACACATATGTACATGCACGTGTACACTCAACACTCTTCACGCTCAGTTCCTTATCTGCTCCGGTGCAATGTGATCCCCTTAAAGGAAGAATGGTTGTGTTTTTCTGTATCCACTACCCCATGTAAGTATTTGCTGATACGTGAATGAATGCACAAATTATTCCCATGCAAGCCGGAGAATTAGGGAAGACATCATGGGCAAGGGGACCTGAAAGGGGGACTTGGATATAGCCAGGGAGAGATGCAGTGGCAGCCTTCTGAGGTGGAGCTATGGACACTGGGTAGAATCCACGCCTCAGTGTCTCCAGACCCTGCCCCGCCTTCCATGCCTGCCCTCCTGGCTGTCGCTGTCATGTAGTGGTGACTCACGGCTCCTTGGGGCTTGGGTTTTTTTCCCTGAGCTCACTGACAGGCAGGCCCACGAGCGCTGGGAAGCCGTCCTGGAGACCTGGCATGCCTAGCTCTGTGAAAATGACAGCTGTCTCAGGGGGCTACTTGATTTTCATGGCAAATGCTGTTCTGTTTTCACTCTTCCATCAGACACAAAGAAATGATCCCCACCGGGTCATCTCGGGCCACTGGTGGGTTCATGTTCAGCCATCTCTCTCCTTCAGAGGCCACCCTCAGGGCCCAGCCCAGGCCTCTGAGGCAGCTGAAAGACTCTCAAGCAGACAAGCTTGGGGCAGGTGGGCCCCTGGAGAAAAGCCTGGAAGCAAAGGGGACAAACTCAAAGTAAGCCCCAAGACAGCCAAGGCTCTGGACCACCAGCAATTTTGGGCCCCTAATAGGGTTCAGCTACCAGGGCAGGACCCCCATGGCGTTCCCATACTATGCCCCACTCCTTGAACCATTTCTCTCTTCCCTTTCCCTCTTCCTTCTCTTTTCTTCCCACTCGCTCTGCCCTGTCTGTCCCTCACCTCTTTTCCCCAGCTGGTGGTCCTCCATCTTAGCCCAGGGGAGGATTGTGTGGATGAATGAATCCTTAAGCATCCTGACATCGTTCACCTGTTTTTGTGCTTCTCTTCTCACTTGACTAGAATGAGGGCAGAGACTCACTGCCCCAGCACTTAGAACAGTGCCTGGTACATAATAACGAGGCCAAATATTTGGTCCCATACTGTGGGGACAGAGCCAGGAGTGCAGTTTCCAGGCTGTCAGCCTCACGTGGAAGGGTGCTGGCTCGGGTAGTAGATGGTCATCAGCTGTGACTAGTTGGCCATCAGATGTTACCGGTTAGCCATTAGCCACTGATATAACTGCCATGGCTAAGCTAGCAAGGGTAGATTGTGGATTGTGAATTGCGGATTGCAGAAAGGCGGATTGCAGTTAGCAAGTGAGGTTGGTTGGAAGCGGAAGGCGGGTTGCGGATCGTGTGGCTCCTGCTTCCTGTGTCTCCAACCCAGCTGCCAGCAAGACCATAGTGGTATGACTCCCCTATCTATGGCTCTGTGGGTGTTCCTTTTTGGCCTCACCATATCCTGTGTTCTTATGCGGGGAGTGGGACCAGAGACCCCACATGACACCCTGCATGACACATACTTTAGCCTATAGTGAGGCTGGCAGTGCCCTGGCTCTGTGGTTGGAATTTTCCTAGGACAGACAGCCAAGAACCCGGAGCTGGGAAAAGCCCCCTGCACTTTTAAAATCACTTCTTTTAATTATCTAGGCTCCAGGGAAAGAAAGATTGTCCCCAGGCTCTAGTCACCCTGCAGCATGAAGTAACAGAATTGTCTTATCCTCTGTGGGTCCAGAGTAGTCAATTAAAATGCGTTTAGAGCTTTCTAGGACAGGAATAGTCATACTAAACAAGATTCATATCTTCGAGGAGCAAATAGCCTAGTCCTTCACAGGGAACATTTATATATTGGAGAGGCAGAGACAATGTAATGTGTTCACCAAATTCAGATTCATTTTTCTCTTCCTAGGCATATCGCTAGGCTGCGTTTCCCAGACACCCTTGTAGCTGGTTGTTTTTCGTTTGTTTCTTTTTAATTTAATTTAATTTTTTAAACTTTATTTAAGTGTGTTTTTCCAGGACCCATAAGCTCCAAGTCAAGTAGTTGTTTCAATCTAGTTGTGGAGGGCGCAGCTCACAGAGGCCCATGTGGGGATCGAACTGACAACCTTGTTGTTAAGAGCACCGTGCTCTAACCAACTGAGCTAACGGGCTGCCCCTGTAGCTAGTTTTGAGTGATAGGAGTCCTGACCAATGGGATGTGGGCAGAAGTGATGTGGTATCATCCATGCTCCTTTCCCTTCCATTTAAGATGACAGCCTCCCAAGTTGGAAATAGCCTGAAAATGTCAAGTAGAATACCCTAATGCTCAGTGGCTGTCACTGGTATTAATGGTTTGGAATAGCCTACATATCTAGACAAGAAAATGAGCAAACAGAAAAAAGTAACCAACTTCAAAAACATACTACACTTGAAAAAGGTTGTTAAGGGATGCATACATATGTATTGACAGTATACTGAAAAACAATACTAAAAGTGAACAAAAGAATTCAGAAAACTATTTTCCCTCAGGTAGAGGATGGAAAGGGTTGTAATTAAGAGGGCACAAAAGAGCTTAAAATGCTGTGGTAAAATATATGGTGATAGAAAGAGAACTGATTCTGGGTGGTGAACACACAATGTGATATATAGATGATGCATTACAGAATTGTACACCTGAAACCTACATAACTTTACTAACAATTGTCACCCCAATCAACTTTAATTTAAAAAAAATGCTATAGTAATGTTCTCTTTATTAAACTAGGTCATTCATATGTGGGTATTTATTATGTCATTTTATGTTATTGGTCTAGAAATAATACGTAATCAAAACCTATCTATTATCTATGTATGTATGTATGTATGTATGTATGTATCAATCATCTATCCCTTTCCTCATATGTATACACAGCCCACATGAAATGGTGAAGGAAGAGGAATGTCTGAAGAAAGGAGTGTGCGAAGAAAAAAGGAGTGGATCATTTATAAATCCAGTGTGTCTACAGGTGGGTGAGAAAAGGAGAGCCATTGACAGAGAGGAGAGGATTGGTTGGAGGTCTGGTGACAGCCTGGACCCTGAGGTTGGGGAGGTGCTGGAAAGGCAGGGTCTCTGCAGGAAAATGATGCCATATACAAAGATTATTGAAGAGAGTTTCAGGAAAAAGCTATTTACAACAGATGGGCAAGGTTAAGAGAAACCAACAAGAAATGCCACAGTACCCCTCAACTAGCAAGAGCCGGGAGCCATTACCACTCCCTGGCTGGAGGGGGAAAAGGGGAACCTGGGGAGACAGGTGCATGAAGAGGGTTCCCTGACAGGAACACAGACAAGTCATGGTGACCTGAGAGAAGGGAAGTCTCACTCTCTTCCCAACTTCCCATCTCTGGTTGGTGTTTCCCATCGGTTGAACCCATTCAAATAGTCCCTACATGTCAGCCTGCTGGGGTTCAGGATGGAGAGTGAATCTGGAGGTGCAAATGGAAACACCTGGTCCATTAGTGGAGAAGAAAGTTTTGTAAAGAAGGTTACACGTCACTAGTCAGAATACTATACAGGCGTAACTCGGAGAGAAGGTGGGTTTTATACAAGACCACTGCAATAAAGCAAGTCACATGATTTTTTTGGTTTTCCAGTTCATATAAAAGTTACATTTACTCTGTAGTGAAGTCTATTAAGTGTGCAATAGTGTTATGTCTAAAAAAACAACATACACACCTTAATTTAAAAAAATACTGTTTTGCTAAAAAATGCTAACCACCATCTGAGCCTGTTGGGAAAATGGCACCAGTAGACTTGCTCCTTGCAGGGTTGCCATAAACCTTCAATTTGTAAAACACAACACAACACAACAAAACCAAAACCAAAACCAAACCAAACCAAACAAAAACCAAACCAAAACAAAACAAAACCACAATATATGTGAAACACAATAAAGTGAGGGTGAGCCTGTATCAGGCTGGTGCCTTAGCATAAATCGCCGCAGTGGCACCAACATTTATTCTTCATTCAAAGAAACAACAACAACAACAAAAACCAGTTTCACTAAATGTTTTTTATAGAACTGTAATAAATATTAATTTTATTAAATCTTAAGCCATGATTCTTTTTATGTTTTTTTCTGGGGGATGAAATAGGAAATACACATAACGTAAAGCACACTGAATAGGATGGTTGTCTTAGGAAAAAGAATTTTTTAATGTTGTGAGCTGAACTAGCTGCTTTCTTTGGAACTTTATTTATTTATTTATTTATTTACTGAAAGTATGACTGACAAGCTGTGTTTATTAGACTTGGATATTTTGCAGATATTTTTGAAAATGAACAAAGTGACACTGTCACTTCAATGAAGACAACTGATTTGTTGCCAATTATAAAATTTCAGCTGTAAAAGCAAAAATTAGAATTTTGGAAAAATTGTATCTGCCTTTGTGAGCTTGACAGCTGCCTGATACCAAAAGAGTTTTCTGATGAGATTGGTGTTGATAGTAATGAATGTGGCTTTTGATATTGTGTGAAATGGGCCCACACTTGCAAGAGTTCTTTGATTTAATGAACCAATATTTTTCAAATAACCAATACATGAGATTGCAAAATCATGCATAGATAAAAGATTCATTCAAAATGCAAGAGACACCAATGTATTTCATTGTCACAGACTATAAAAAATTCAATGATACAGCCTTTGCTGAAGGTCCCGCCCAGTGAGAAGGGGGTAGAAATACTCTAGTTTCTTTCTTTCCCCTATTCTCCAATTTCACTGCCAACCTAAATAAAGGCAAGCTCTAATTACCAGAAATTGAGTTTATTTGAGAATAGCAGAGCAATTGCAATTTGGAAAACGTGTGCGGCAGCGGACTACAGGCAAGTCCGCGGAGGACTTGGGATCGGGTGTATTTGTGGTCAAGGAGAGGGGAGTCCAATCAGGGTCCAAGCACCAAATTCATTGGTTGGAGGATGGTGGTCTTCTGTCAATCAGGCATTTAATGTGAAATCAGTCTCGCCGCTCACGCTCAGATACCGCTCTTCCGAGGGCGCATGCCTGAGAGTCTCCATTTCTTCTCCTGCGATTCCATTTTAGATTGAAATCGTTTTTGCATGTCCCACTCGCAAGCAGCTGCATCTCTATCGCCAGCTCCAACATGGTACTAGGTACCAGGTAGGTACTTAGTAAATATTTTAGGAGTGAGCAAGTGGCTGACTGTTGTAGGGCGATGTGCAATGTAGGGGTGCATCCCCACCTTCGAGGTTCACACTGAGCAAGTATCCTCTCCCTCCTGCATCCAGAGTCCCAGAGAGCCAGAGAAGACGACCGCCCTGGGTGCCCTTTCTCCCCTAGCACACAGTTCTCAGAGCCGGGGGCTTGAGGTTTAATTTCGCTGTTACACAGTGGTTATGAGGTCTTGGGCAAGCCACGTTAACTTTTCTGGCTCCCCCTTCTCAAGGGTAAGATAGAGACAGTGATACCTGCCCTCCTCACCTCTCGAGGTTGGTTTGGAGGTGAGAGTTGATGTTCTTGAGAGTGTAGCATCAAAGCATGAACCCGAATTCCGAGGGGCCTGTGAACAGTCATCCTGGCTTTAGGCCCTCGGTGGCCACACTGATGTCACCAGCCTTGCTGTTTTTAGCTCCTGCAGAGAGGAGATGTTAACTGGAAGCGCCTCAAGGGAAACATCTGACTGTGGACTTGGCCACGTCTCCGTGGGCTTCTGGCAGCCGTGGTGGAGGGAACCTCCGGCAGGTGGGCGTGCTGGCCGGCTGAGGGCCCAGCCCGTCTTCCTCCACCATCCCCGCCGCGGGGTTCCCACCTGGAGCCATTGATGCAGACAGTGGGACCTGGTTAGGCCCAGATCAGCTCTGGTCCTAGGATAGGCTCTCGCTCTGCCAAGGACAAAGGAAAGAGATAGGTCCTGAGCAGAGAGAAGTCTTTGGGAAGTGCCCGGGTCCTTTCCCTGCCGTAACCTATGCTAAGCCCTGGGATATAGGAACTAAGGGTACAGCTCTACCCTCAAAGAGGTTATGGTTGAACGGGGTAGAACAGATGCCCTTATCTGGGTCGAGGACCCTGCTTTGCTAAGGAGCAGTGACGGCTGAGGCTTGCTGGGGATGGTGGCAGTGAGTGCCTGCCCCACTGCTGCTGGCTGGCTCTTTCTCTCGAGAGCTGCTGCGGCAGCTGCTGAGGCAGGTCTGCCAGGCGTCAAGGAGAGTGCTTCCTGGCTCCGGGCTCTGGGGTTGACTCAGAGGGCAGTGTGCTCTGGGGCAGTGTGAGGCGGGTCTGTGGGAAAGGGCTTCTCTCAGAGAAAGGTTCCTGGGGAGAAACAATCTCACTTCCTCATTTCTCCAGCTGAAATGCTACCCGACCTTCCTTGGGGGGTTATGTGAGCCCCCAGGTCTGGCCCACAGATGCCTGAGAGGCCGCCACTGGCAGGGGATAAGAGGTGGGGTGGTCCGTAGGAATGCACTAGCCCCCCTACACCCTAATCCCCAGGGGGAGTGTGCGGCTGGTACCGGCTGGAACTGTGGTTTCACCACCAAAGCCCCTCGGAAGCCGGGAGGCCAGAGTGTTTGAATTATAGGCCTGGTCCGGCTGGGTGAGGGGGCTGAGCCAGGAGCCCTGGGCCTCACGCCCCTTTTGGGTAGATAAGGACCCATCAAAAGGAACTGCTCGTGGGCCCACCCCTCGTACATCACTATTTCCAGGATCCACCAGCCAGTGGTTGGAGCGACAAGACAGATAATATATATACCGTGTTTCCCCAAAAATAAGATCTAGCTGAACAATCAGCTCTAATGTGTCTTTTGGAGCAAAAATTAATATAAGACCCGGTCTTATTTTACTATAATATAAGACCGGGTCTTATAATATAAAGTATAATATAATACCTGGTCTTATTTTCTATAAGACTGAGTCTTATCTAACATAAGACAAGACCGTG
This sequence comes from Rhinolophus sinicus, assembly GCF_036562045.2. Lineage (NCBI taxonomy): Eukaryota > Metazoa > Chordata > Mammalia > Chiroptera > Rhinolophidae > Rhinolophus > Rhinolophus sinicus. The sequence continues at coordinate 65,281,992 of NC_133760.1, read as the reverse complement.
TCTTACATTAATTTTTGCTCCAAAAGGCACATTAGAGCTGATTGTTCAGCTAGGTCTTATTTTCGGGGAAACACGGGTATTTGGTATTTCCTTGTGATGTCCTTTGCACAAACTTATCTTGTGTGAGAACCAGTCCATGCACTTTGGCTTGAAATGTACATCAGAGCAACTTCTGTGCGCCTCAGTAGGACTCCATGGGGAACCCCTGTACCCATCCGCTCCAGGCTTGGGAGCCAGCATTTTGTTACAGCCTCTGATCCAGCCCCTAGCCCTGGGAGAAGTGTGGATTTTCCTGGAGGTTTGTGGAGGTCAGAAAGAGGGGGCACTTCACACACCAGTCACCCAGCAACACTTAATAGCAGACTTCCCTGCCCAGCAGACATCCTGGCCGTCTCCACATCCCTGTTCCTTGGCACGGGGCTGCCAGCCCCCTCTTCCCTTCCTGCTCCTTACGCAGACTCCGAAAACCCGTCTGCCATTCAAAGCGATGGGGCCTGCCCCGGGTCCTCCCCTCAGGCCGCCTCAGGATTTCCCTTCAGCTGCAGACTGCAGCTTTCACCCAGCACACAGAGCCCAGCTGGCTCAGCAGGCCCAGCCACCAGCGGCCACATAAATGGCTACACTGTGTGACTGCCACAGTCTGAAACCTGCCCAGGGTGCACTTGTTTGCCCGTCTCACCACCCCCAGAGGAGAAGACTGCAGAGGCGAGATACACGTTTTTGTATGCCCTGGGCTTTGCTCCTGGGTGTTTCCAAAGCTCAGGGCTGAGGTCGTTGTCCATTCTCAGAATCAGGAATCCATCCTCCTCCCTCCCTCCCTCCCCCAAGCCCACAACAATCTTTCCTCCCTCTACCAAAGAGCCCTTTTGATTTTTATCACTCTCTCAGAACGTAATGCCAAATGTCTTGGGTAATAAAAATAAGACGATTATCAAACATTTAGAGAACATTTGCTCTGTTCTAGGTACTGTTGTAAGCCCTTTGTAGTTGTTAACTCATTTCATCTCAGTATTGGTGTGTGTGAGTGCCTGTCTGATTTCCTTAACTGTGTAGTGAAGTCCCCAAGGATTGAGATTGGGGTGCCACGTGTTTGTATCCCCTGAATTCCATACACTCCAGGAACGTTTGCTGATTGACTCAGTCTGCCCTTGGGACGGCCCATTCCAACCTGGTTGTTCACTTTCACTTTCTCTTCAAATGCAGCTAAGATTTCTTCCCTTTTCTACTCCCTCAGGAGGAATAAGTGTTGCAACGTGACCTGGAGAGGCTTTGGGGCTCCCAGGGCTTTTCCTCTGACTGTTCTCCACGGAAGCCACTTGCCAGACAGGAGCCAGGAAGATGCTGGTGGGCTTTCTGAGCAGGAGGGGAGAGAGGCACCTGTGTGTGTGTTCGCGGCGGTTGTCTCTGGATGGTGGATTGTGGATGATTTTGGTTTTCTTTTTATGCTTTCCTGCATTTCCTGCCATGAGCAAACATTACATTTTCACTCTCTAAAGGGGAATTAGAAATGTAAAAATCTGAATGTTTTAAAATCACTTAAAAACCGGATGTTTACTGAGCACTTTGTTGAGTAGTGACAGTTGAGGTAAGTTTCAAAGGGCGAGTCCAGCAGTCTCAGGAGCTGGCTTCCATGCACTGCCCACACCATTCTGATTGACAAATCTTCTAATATCTCCTCTGCCCAGAAGTGATAGCCTCTTCTTTGGAGGGGAGGAAGATTAAAATCTGGGGCCAACTTCCTTCCCCAGGCCAGCGCTAGTCCGATGACGTAGTGTGTTGACGTCTTTGCTTCTCTAAAGATGGCTGCCTGAAAGGGTTCTCCCACCTCTCACCTGGGTTACCTGTTTCAGCTTCTCAGCCCTTGAGCCCTTGGAACCTCTCTGGGTCCAAGTTGGGATCCACACTGTAGGCAGAGACCCTCAGTCCTGGCTGCACATTAAAAAACACGAAGGCCTGAGTCATAGCCCAGACCCGTTAAATCAGAACCTGTGGGATGAGCAGGAGTCATTTCTAAGGCTCTGCAGGTGCCTCCGGTGTGCAGCCCGGGTCAAGGACCACTGAGGCAGGGGGACAGATGCACAGAAGCCCCAACATTGACAGAGGGGCCAGCGTGGGTTTGCTTGTCCTGCAATAGACAGTATGGGGCGTCCACACAGATGGCTGCACACATGGGGGCCTGCCCTTTCGGGGCTCGTAGGTGATCAGAGTGAATGAGAAAGCTAGAACCTGTGCTCAGAGAGACAGGAACACTCATTGTGGAGCCCACCATGTCCAACCCGTGCTAGTGTGGATATAGGTGCTGAAAATGCTGAGGAAGAAGATGATTCAGATGGCAGGAGAATAACCAGGCCAGTCTTTCTGGAAGATGGGCTAGAGGCAGTTTTTAAGGGAGAGTCCCTCCCTCTGGCGAACGAACGCACTCTTCTGTTCCCTTCTAAGGGTTTTCTCTGAGGTGCCTTATCTGATGAACCAGCCTCTTTGTAGCTCTGGCTCCCTGTTGGGTGGGGCTGGCCGTGCTTCAGTCACTGCCCTGGCTCTCCAGGACACCCCGGGAGACTCGGCTTGGACAGATAAGGACTGTGCTTGTTAGCACAGCTGTTCTCTGCAATACCCAGAGTTGTTTTCAAACCTACGGAAACTTGGGTGCGGAAGTGTGGCTACATCCACCCAACTTCAGACTTGGGCTTAATTCCAAATAAAAGGAAATTTAGTCAGTTTTCCCAGACGCAGGGACCAAAATAGAGTGGACAGGAACCTCACAGGGTCTCCTGGGGTACCGGGGTCACACCTAGAAAAATCAACTTGGATCTTTGATCTGGAGGCTGTGAAACGCCCCGTTAAATCTTGAACTTTCAGCAGCTACCCTGGACTTGTCCTTCCAGGCTCTTCGGAGACAGTGCTCTGAAGGTGATGTTGTCTTACAAGGAAGGTGATTTTGTTCCCCCTGCTGTTCACGGCACTAGAGGTTTCTGTGTGTTTTCTGAGCCTCTTTGGCCAATAAGCCGGATTCTGGGGTTTACAAGCTTCCAACACACTAGCAGCGTGGTCAGGGAGATTGTACCCAAGGGGAAAGAAACTGGATGACGTCACTGATGTTTGGCTAGATTAGACCCTGACACAATGTGTTATGCCGGATTCAACCCTGGAACCTGCCTCACAGGGTCTGTGTCCTGTGTAAGCTCCTGCTGCAGGATGAGGCCTGCTGGCGGGACAACTTCTGCCTCAGTGTCCCCAGCAGAACTGTGCCGCCCAGGGCGGACATCGCATTCTGGAGAGCATCCTTTTTCACTGTCCATTTACCAACTCAGAACCAGGTGCTTTACACACAGTGGCAGGGAGCGGGGGCGGGGGGGTGTCTCTAGCTCACCGACAGCCTTTTGAGGCCCCCTAAGTGGGAGGAGAGGCCAGGCTGCTGGTAAGCAGCAGAACTGAGCCTGGCATTCAAATCTCCATGTCCCCAGCCCGTCCTCTCTCACGTAATGAGCTGTGAGCGGGGCCATAGCGGTGCTCAGAGTCTCCAGAAAGTGGAGATTGCAATAAAGCAGGAAGTGTGTAATGAGGGCTGGAAAGGACAATACAGCTCCCACACGTCCATACGGTTCTCAGTGTGTCAGACCGTGCGTGGCCTCGCCGGGCTGGAAGAGGTCCTTGCAGGCCACCCTGGGATCCTCACCCCCAGGGGAAGGTCCTGGAGAGCTCTGGGCCCCTGCTTGTGTTGATGGCAAAGGGAAAGGATGTAAGAAGAGAGAAATGAACTTGTTTTCCTTTAACTTGAGACAGGCAGCGTGGACGTGACTGGGGCAAATGATTGGACTCCTCTGTTCCGCATCTGTAAAGTGGGGACAAGAAAAGGGCCCACTTCACAGGGTGTGGCAACGGTTAAGCCCAGATGATATTTACAAAGTGCCCCGAGAGCCCTGCCCACAGGAGACTTACTAAGGCTGAGAAACGACGTGTATCCTCAAAGCCTCCCTCATTCAGAACCATCCTTCCTTCTCTCTTTCCTTTGCCCATTTCCTCAGAGCCCTTGAGAGTTGGGCTGGCTCTGTCCATTGGAGACAAAGGTGCCCCGGGGGAAGTGACTTGTCCCTGAGACATACAGTGAGTCAACAGCTGGGCTCTGGGAGCTGGTATCTCTCTGCTTGCTGGTCACCAGGCTCGTGGTGAGTTTCTGCCTTCCACTGTCCAGCCTGGGGCCCTGCCCCCCATCTTGCTGCTGTCCCCGTGTCCCCGACCGGAAACCCCGCCCTATTGTCTTATGCAGCCTGGGCCTGGGGGTCCAGCTGCACTGGGCTGACGGTTTCCTTCTCTGGCTGAGATAACTTCTGGAGATGTGTATCGGGTTCAGGGGAAGGGTGGAGGGTCTGAGCTAGCCCCTCGCAGCCCTTCCCTACCTGGCAGACAGCACTTGGAAAGGAGATCAGTTAACCTCAGAGCCTGCCCCTGCAACTGTCTCCCTTCCTCCTCCTCCCTCTTCTCCTCCCCGCTTACCTCTCAAAGGCTTTGATGATTTGGTGGACAAGCCTCATTAACTCCTTCCGCAGTCTCAGTGTTATGGGTGGAGAAGGTAGAAAAAGGCCCTTCCCTGGGCAGGCTGATGCCCCCTGATACAGATCCAGGGGAGGGGGGAGGTTTTAGTAGCAACGGGGCAATTGCTCTAGTTTTTTTTTGTTTGTTTGTTTTTTTCAATTGAGGCATAATTGACCTAGAACATATTTGTTTCAGGTATATGATTTGATATTTGTGTGTGTGTGTGTATATATATATATATATAATCACTACAATAAGTCTAGTTTAACATCCATTATCTCACATAGTTATAATTGTTTTTCTGGTGATGAGAACTTTTAACATTTACTCGCAGCAACTTTCCAACATGCAGTACAGTGTTATTAAGCGTAGTTGCCATTCTGTACATTACATCCACCTGACTTATTTATTTTATAACTGGAGGATTGTACCTTTTGATCCCCTTCAACCATTTCGACAACCCTACCCTCCGCCACTCCGCAACCTCCAATCTGGTCTTTGTATTTATGAGCTCAGATTTTGTTTGTTTGTTGATTCCACATATAAGTGAGATCGCATGGTATTTGTCTTTCTCTGTCTGGCTTATTGCACTTAGCATAGTGCCCTCAAGGTTGACCCACGTTGTCGTGAATGGGTAAGATTTCTTTCTTTTTATGGCTGAATAATATTCCATCGTCTATATATCACCTTTTCTTCATTCCTTCATCCAGCGATGGACACTTATGCTGTGTCCACGTCTTGGCTGTTGGGACTAATGCTGGTGGTGAGCATGGGGGTGCAGATATCGTCTGGGGTTAGTGTTTCCATTTCCTTTGGGTAAATACCCAGAAGTGGACTTGCTGGGTCATATGGCAATCACTCTAGTCTCGTGCCAGGAAACAGCTTCTTTGTGGCTGAGCTTAGGCTCAAACAGATCTGAGTTGAGGTCCAGGATTAGCTCAGTGAACCTGGGAAACAGCGTGCCATCTCTGAGCCTTGGTTTTCTCACCTGGACAATGGGGATAAAAATGCTGAGTGCATAAGGTTATTGTCAGGAATACGTGATCTAATGCATGCGGAGGTCCCCGTAGAAGACCTCGCCCAGGGAAACGGGCATGGTGGCGTCCCTGTGCTGCCGACTAGCAGTGGCCTCATGGTAACAGGAACTCTCCCAGCCTCACCCTTTACTGGAAACAGCAGCGCCCATTCTGATGGTAAGTCAGATGGGTCCTCTTGGCCTGAAAGGAATGGCACTTCGTTCTATGTACGAGGCACTCTTCAAGCAGCTCGGGAGACAGCGGTGAATAGACGAATCCCTGTCCTCAGCTGGGGCTGGGGGGTGGAGGAGAAAGAGACACCATACCAGCAAAATGAAAGAGTATCACCTAACTTGACACAGAGATGGGTGCTTTGAAGAAAATGAAAGTAGAATATGGTGACCAGCTACAGGGGTGGTATTTTAGGCAGGGCACAAAAGGAAGGCCATGGTAAGGAGGAGATAGCTGAGCGATATTTGAATGGAGTGAAGGAGTGAGCGGTGAGAACATTTGATAGGAGAGTTTTCCACCCATTGAGAACAGCAAGTTTGGAAGCCCTGAGGTAGAGAGACCCAGCGAGACAGGTTCTAGAAAGAACATGAAGAGCCCTGCAGATGGGGTGAAGGGAGAGAAAGTGCATAGGAGCTCAGAGTTCGGGCCACATTGGGGCTAAGGAGCCTTCCTCCCGGCTGTGACCTCAGTCCCTCTACAGGAAGGGTGTGTGTGTGTGTGTGTGTGTGTGTGTGTGTATGTGTGTAGGGGGCATCATCGAGAGGCAGAAAGCTGACCATGGTAGACTGCATATTTTATTAAATTAGGCTGATGGCAGGCAGCTGTCCCTGGTTTCTTATTTGTTTATTTTGTCCCTGGTTTCTGATGAAACTTGCCGGTGCTATTTGCTGATGCCAGAGGCAATTTTGAGTTCTGGAAACACAGCAGGGCCCAGCTGCTCCCCTCGGGCCAACCCCGAGGACCCGCTCACCAGTGCAGAGGACACAGCAGGCAGCCAAGGCAGTGCCCTCCGCCCATTACCGCGCCAGCTCCGTGGGCCAGCCTGGAGCCCTCATCAGCACCGCAGTGCAGGGAGAAGAAAGTCACCTCGATTCCCAGTCAAACCCATTGCTCGGCTAAACAGACTGATACTGTTTTCCTTCATTCACTTGATGCTCACGCAAATCGTTTCAAAGCAACAAGCATTTCCCGGGACTGGGCACCGCGTAGGGTACAAACCCTGCTGGTAGTCGTGGGTATGGTTGCGGGCTCACCATTGTTCCCACGAGATTTTACATGTTTTAAGTTTTCACCCTGCTAGAAACAAGGATGAACAAAAGATCTTTGCCCGCAAGATCCTTGTCAAACCAACTCAATTGACCATCCAATGGGCCTGGGGGAGGATGGGTTTTGACAACTGGGTAAACCAAATACAGGACATACAGTGCATCAAAAAATCAACTTCCTTCAGTATTTCTTTCCGTGAGCTAAAACCACACGTTGCCTACCTCCTCGAGCCCTACTCGCCCAGGCAAACCCATTCCCAAATTCCGTGCTGTTTTTCTTTCCTTTTTGCTGGGTCTTCCTAAGGTTTTCACCTCTTAATAATTAGCACTTGGGCTGGCTTGCCAACCTTTGTCGTCCAAGGACCCCCCTCCTTGCATGTATTTCAGGGCCTTTGGGGGGTTTTCATTCTTCAGATTCCCGTTCATACTGCTTCTTTCCACCTCCCCACAAAATTTTGTGTTACAACTTTTGGCTTCCTGTATCTCTCTGTGGAATCCCAGTCCACCCCTTCGTCTCATGAACGTCCCTCCCCGTGCCTGTCCCAACTCTAACTCTGCTCCAGGGTCTCCTAGTAAGGCCCCTTGGTCTCTGGGGACTGTCCCAGACAACAGCAGCCACCATCTTCCAGGCACAACCCATGCTTCTCAGACCCCAACCTTCTGTGAGCTTCAGGGACCACCCAGTACCCTCTCCTCTGTTCAGCATCTCAGCTCCCCCTTTTCAGCTCTGTTGAAATAAGGTGGCTTTGTGCCCTCCCAGCCAGCTGGGGCAAAGAAAGAGTGAAGGGGGGCAGTGGATCGTGCCATGGGGTTTTGGAGTCTCCCTTTTCCGTGGGAGGTGGAGCACCCCTGGAACAGACCCAGGCCAGGCAAGGGTGGCTGGCTGGGAGACCCAGTGTTTCTGTGGTGGGCTTCGGGGTGGGGCTGGGGGTGGGCAGTGACCAAAAATAGAGTCTGGATTCATCCTGGGACATCCATGGAAAGTGTGGTGGAGCAGGGTGGAGTGATATTGCCCTGATCTCATCCAACATCTGTTTTCCTCTGCCTTCCGGGTGCAGGGCTGCCCAGGTGCCGTGGTCAGGGCTCAGTTCCCATCAGATCGGCTGGGCGCTGCCCCTTCCCTCTCCATTTTCTCAGCCTGAGCCCGGGGACAGGCCTGGTCGGATTGGACTGGCTCCTAAGGCTAAGGGCTCCTCAGAAAACCCATTCTGGCAGAAGATGTGTCTCAGGGGGTGGTCCCAACCTTCCCTTTCAGACTTTCTCTTTGAACTGGACAGTGACTCGGTCAGAACGATGACGTGATCACAGGAGCATGCCTGAGACTGGCGGCCAGGCCTCTGGATCGTGGGGTGTGGGCTGCCCTGGGCCGGTCAGGAAGGACACTCAGAGGGTTGACCCTGATGACAGAGACTCACTGGGTGGTGCTGAGCAGAGCAGAGCCTGGAGCAGGGTGGTGGTTACAAAAGAAAGAGAGACACAGTGGGTGGGGGAAGTGGCAAGTACCAAACAACAGGGGACCCATGAAAAGTGCTCGCAAAGCACCATGAAGGCAAATTAGCATCATGTAGCCAGCTCTCCCTGTGGGCTGAAAAGAGGCAGAGAGAATCAGAGGCTCAAGTCAAGAAGGAGCTGGCATCCGCCCCCTTCCCCCAACCCTCCCCCTGTCCATCCCCTCGGGGCACTGATGGGGAAACCGAGGCCCACCCAGTGAGGTGTCCCAGCCACAGCGAGGCCAGCTCTGCAACTAAGCATCTGTGGTGGGTGCTTGCCACTACCCACCCATCCCCCCCACACACACACCTGGGGGTACAAAGAACTTGAACTAGGCAAGCTGAAAGGGTAGGGTTTCCTGATAGAAAGAACACTGAGGTCACAGCAGAGGAAGGCAATCAGGCCTCGTGGCAGATCTAGTGGTCAGCCCTCAAAATACTCTTTTCTCTCATCTTCTAGGTATTCCCTGGCTTGTCTTGTGTTGTCTTCTCTCTGTGGCTCCTCTTTTCTCCTTCCTCATCCGGCTGGGCGTTGATGCTGGCAAGGAGCCTGTATTTTTCCTCCTGATTCGTTTTGGTTCCCAGTCAGTTTTGTTTCCTAGTCACCAAGTAGGGCGGCTGGTTGGCTCAGTTGGTTAGAGCCCCATGCTCTTAACAACAAGGTCACCGCTTGGATCCATCCCCACATGGGCCACTGTGAGCTGCGCCCTCCACAACTAGGTTGAAACAGCTACTTGACTTGGAGCTGATGGGTCCTGGAAAAACACACTTAAAATAAATAAAAATTAAAAAAAGAGAAATACATAGTCACCAAGCCCAGGTTGGGGGAGCAGAGTGAAGAGCAAGTGAACCAGAAGATAAGGCTTCCAAGCTTCTACCCTCGAATAGCATGGGACCCACAAATATTCACGGAATAGCTTAGTATGTACTTGGGCTCTGGGCTCAGCGCTGAGTTACATATAGGAGGGAATATGGTCCCTGCCATCAGCTTTCTGCTTAGTGGGCGAGACTAACAACTATACAAATAACTCAAGTATGAAAGAGAATGGGGTGAGTGCTCCAGTGGCGATGTAAGCAACGTGTGATGGGCAGAAATTGGTTCGGCTCCCCTTCCTTCTTTCTCCCTCTCTCCTTGGTGGCTCCCTCTTTCCTTCCCTCTTTTCCTCCCTTCATTTTTCCAGAGTCTTGGATGTGTGTGTTGAGCACTAGACCTTAATTCCCAGCTTCTTGCCAGATGCTCCACCTGGATGTCCCAGAGATGTCCCACCTGTCCCACCCAGTCATTCTTCCCCACGCCTGCTTCTCTGAATTTCCCATCTCAGGTGAAAGCTTCGCTCTGTGTCCCCTTCCCGCCCTCCCCCCAGAAATTTGGTGTTTCGTTTTTCCCTCTTCCCTGCATACGCACATCCAGTGACCATGTGTGAAGATCCACCTCTAAGACTTTCCGGTGTGCTCGTCACTTCTGTCTGTCCACATGGCCATGAGGAACACCGGCTCTCACCGTCTCTCTCCCACAGGAGTCTCCTGCCCTGTGCCCTCAGTTTCCTCATTTTTTTTTTTTTTTAAGATTTTATTGGGGAAGGGGAACAGGACTTTATTGGGGAACAGTGTGTACTTCCAGGACTTTTTTCCAAGTCAAGTTGTTGTCCTTTCAATCTTAGTTGTGGGGGGCGCAGCTCAGCACCCGGTCCAGTTGCCGTTGCTAGTTGCAGGGGGCGCAGCCCACCATCCCTTGTGGGACTCGAGGAGTTGAACTGGCAACCTTGTGGTTGAGAGCCCACTGGCCCATGTGGGAATCGAACCGGCAGCCTTCAGAGTTAGGAGCACGGAGCTCTAACCTCCTGAGCCACCGGGCCGGCCTCAGTTTCCTCTTTTAATGCACAGCCCTGCCGGGAACGTTTCTAAAACACAAATCAGCTTATTTACTTGACAGCATGTATATTGCAATCACTGCGTGCCAGGCACCATTCTAAGTGCTTTATAAATATTAACTCGTTCTATCCGCTTACCAATATACTTATGAGGTATGCATGATTATAACCGTATCTCGTTGACGGAGGATGCCATCGATTGTAAGATGCACCTTATTTTTAAGAAAAATTATGATGCAATGCTTTCTTATCATTTAGAGGTTTATTTTATATTTTAATGAAAGAGCTCTTTTAGACTTGTTTAGACAAGGATTTCCAAAATCCTGTATCTGTCTTGTACAAACTTAAGAAGTCTATAAATGAAATAAGTTAGTTTAGGTATTCTTAAAATCTCCTCATCTTCAAGGGTTTCAGCCTTCTGGATTGTTTTTAAACTCAGTCATCAGATGTAGCTCCGTTTTTTCCCCCACATAATATTCTCTGTGCCATTAAAAGTGATACTGTATTTCTTAAAAGCTTGGATTTTCTTCCAAATAACTGATACTAATTCTGTAATTTTTGGTATGCCTGCACAGAGGATGACAACTATTCAATTATTGCTACCTTGCTAATCATTCTAAGATGATTTTAGAAGTGTCAAAATGTGTGGGGAGAAAATAGTGTGTGTTATAAGTGATGAAATACATTATCCCATTTAACAGATGAGAAAACTGAGGCACAGAGAAGTTAGGCATCGGTCTCAAGGCCATATAGCTAGTAAATGACAGAGCTGGGATTTAAACCCAGGCAGTCATCCTCTGAGGCCTGTGATTTACTAGAAAATCAGTGCTGGAAGCCCTTTTGCTAGAACAAATGAAACTCAAACTCTCATCACAGCATTCAAGTTTTCTGGAACCTGGCTCTGTTTTACTTTCTAGCCTTATCATCTCCCAAGTAACTAGCCTGCTCCCAGACAGGTCGGTAGTACTCTGAACTCACAGCTGAGATCAGACACCTCTCAGAGGTTTAAGGCTTGGCTCCAGAGCCACCTCTTTCGGCACCCCTCCCGTTTTCCCACCCCCTCCCCTTATTGATGCTGTCACAGAATTTGGCTTGTTAGAGCCCCACTGGCAGCCTGCAGGGCATGACCTGTGTGTGGTCCTGGCACCTCTGAAAGCCTGGGGGCCCCTCTGGGTGGGGGACTGGCTTTCTGGTACCTCCATCCCAGCCCAATGCTCCATCTGGACTTTACCACCCTCCCTTCCTCCCACCTGGACTGACAGGGAACCTGATGGTTTGAGAAGCATTTGGGAGATCTAGAATGTTCTGTAGTTGTCACTGTAATGTTGACCAGCTGGGGACTGACTGTTCGTATAAGTAATATCCTGTCTGTGGGGGTGTGTTCCTAGCGTCATAGTGAGTTGTAGGAAAACACCTGATTTGGCATATTCCAACCCAGAATACCCACCCTTCACTCCCCCACAAACTCTTCTCACCTAACAACTCATGGGACCCAGTGACACAGGCATTGCTGGCTGGAGAACTCATGGGTGTAAAGTGTGTGTGTGTGTGTGTGTGTGTGTGTGTGTGTGTGAACACACACCCATGTGCACACAGGGTAGGGCAGAAGCGTTGGCAGACAGACCTCCTTGTTTTCTGCTAAAATCCCATTTCCAGAGGCCGATGGCTTCCGTGGAGGCTGCGGGACCCTCTTCCCAGTTCCTCCGCCAGGGCTGAGAGCCAGCTGCCCCAGCCGGAGACACTGAGGCCAGCGAGCTCCGGTCTCCAGCAGCCCTTCTGCACTCTGGGGTGGCAGGAGCCTGTGTGGGAGAGAGGAGGAATGTTCTAGGCCCGCTCAGATATTAAAGACATCTCAAGATAATGAGGCACAGGGAAGAACAAAGAGACAGAAAAGCAGCAAAATGAAAAAATACCACCCTCTGTGCTTTGACGATCAGGCTTAGGCAGAGGCACTTGGCAGATATTCAGGGGCTTGGAGCACGGACTTTCCATCAGGCTGGAGGGTCTCTGGGTGTCCGTGAGGGTGCAGGACGTGCCACAGCCCCGTAGGTCTGTGGGCACCGAGCTGAGGGGCTGTGTCCCTGAGAAGGAGTGCCCTGGATTTGTGGGTCGTCATTCTCCCCGATGTTACTCTTAAGATCAGGGACTTCATCTCCAAATTCCATTTTGCTCTTAATATTCCACAGTGGACAAACTATGATTTTATCTAAAACTTTTAGTACCGGTTTATGTAGCTTCCTGGAACTGTCTCTCCAGAGTATCGATTACCCAAGTGTTTTTTTTTTTTTTCCCCCCTTGTTCCTAAACAATCTTTCTGAGCTTTCTACTAGTGCCCTGGAATTCAGAGAACCAGCTCTTCATGCTGTTGCTGATAGCTAATCCTTGTTTGGAAAGAGGAAGCATATATAGTGATGTAATATTGATAAATATTGGTTAAGAGGCATTTTGTCTGTGTTTTAAATTCAGATATTCCACACTTGGGATCAAGGTATGTCCCTTTGCTAGGCTCTAAGAGTCTCCATAATGTGTGAAAGAGAATTTTTTTTAGCCTTCCTGGGGAGAGCGTTTGAGCTGAGGTGGAGTTGGAGAAGTAACTCCATAGGGGCTAAGTCCTTTAGAAGAATTAAATTATGCTGAGTTATGACTCATTGGCAAACACACAAAATCACAACCTCTTCCTGTTGGTGGCACACCTGTACACGTGGTGGTTTCAAGGAGGACACACCTGCACACACTCCATGGGAGAGGGGAACAGGTGGGGAGGATGGACAGTCTCATTTTTTCCCTTTCACCGACCACCCCTGGTCCAGTCATCTGACATCCCCCCACCAATTCTTGAACTTGGAAGAGAAACTCATAGACATCAGCCTTGCTAACGCCTCCTGCCCTGAAAGTTCACCTCTCCCTCCCCCCACCCAACATTTGGTAAAGGGAACAGGACATAGTAAGACCAAGGACGCCTTTAAGAAAAAGACCCCTTTGACCTCCCCTTTACAGAAGTGATTACAGATGAAGAGGTGCCCAGGGCCATGGCCAGATGTGCTTGAGGAATGTGAATGTTGGCCTTTGCGTGAATTCTTCGCAGTGTGCGACTCTTGGGAGGTCCTGGGTTTGAGGTTGATGGCAGCTGCCTCTGGAACGGCTGCTACCCAAGGACTCTCATGGAGCCTTTTCATGTAGGAAGTTCAGGTGGCTTTGGGTTGACGTCTGTCTCGCCTGTCAGTCAGGAGCTGATATGAATGAGTGTGGGATGGGGACCCTATGCTGTCACAGCTGTTGACCAGAACGAGGACAGACACTCCACACAGTTGGGTCTTGGCCCCTGTCCTGACTAATGTGACCTTGAAGGGAAGGGAAGATGGTGGTGGCCAAGGAGCATGTGGGATGTGGGGCTCCCCTGCAGTGTAGGCGATGGTCTCACAACCCCATCTGTGGGGTTCCGAGGTGCTGGAGTGAAGCACACGGGCGCGTGAGAAGGGGCCACAGGGAGGCGCCAGCCGCTGGAGAGAAGGTGGGAAAGCAGAGCCGAGGAGATGAGCAGCCACGGCCCTGGAAGCCCTGCTCTCCAGTAACACTCAGGGTCAGCTCTGCACGGGTGTTAGACGTGGCTCCTGGAAAGGTCATGTCCAATGTCAAGTGGAAGGACGTTGGTGGCAAAAGACCTAGCTTCTGTATGAACTAAGGAGGCTGGAAGACCATGTGGTGTGGGGTGAGGGTCAAATCAGTGTGGTCCAGAGGAGGAATGGAACCCCGAGGCGGGGCTGGCGGGAGCGGCCTGGGGACAGGAGGGAAGAGTTGGGGGAGGGGGGAAGCCTGGAAGCAAGTGTTGGGTACTTGAAACGTGGCCTGCACAGGGGAGCTGCCTTGGTCTGCCTGGGGCCTGCCCAGCCAGACCTCTGCCTCGTCCTGGAGGATCTGGTCGGTATATAGCTGAACACTTCCGAGCTGGGAGGACCCCGCGTCCACCTGCTCATTGTAGAGTTGGGAACTGAGACCCCGAGAAAGGAAGTGACCTGCAGCTCACAGCCTCGGGCTCACAGCTGCTCATCCTTAGCTACTGCTCTTTTCTTTGTCTCTCTCTCTCCCTCTTTCTTTCTTTTCTCTCTCTCTCTCTCTCTCTCTCTCTCTCTCTCTCTTTCTCTCTTTCTCTCTTTCTCTTCCCTCCCTCCCTCCCTTCCTTTCTTGTTTCTTTTATAGTTGACATTCATTATTATTCAGCTTCAGCTTCAGGTGTAGAGCACAGTGGTCAGGCATCTACACCGTCTATGAAGTGGTCCCTCGGCTACTGTTCTTTCTGCTGAACCATTTGGTCTCGAAGGGGCCTGTCCACAGCAGCAGGTCCTCAAGTACGCCATGAGCTCCTCTGTGCCAGAATTCGGGTCCTCTAGGCAAGGACAAGGGCACGGGCATTGTCTCTGGAAACGTGCCATTGGAATGAACATGTGGCCACCTGGAGAGAAGGGGGGCGTGTCACGCCTGTCTCCTAGTACAGAGAACGCCTAAAGATTCCGTGTGTAAGCTAAAGGAATGAATGTCTAAGGGTAGAATTTCAGGTATTGGCCAGTACGGGAGAAGGTTCTTTCTCAGGTGCCCTCCAGCATCTGCCCAGTCCTGGGCTTCCGTGCTGACACTGGCGTGGGCCCTGATGGCAACCTCGCGCCTGACACGGTCACATGGCAGAGGCTGGGGATTAGATCACTTGGTCACATCTTAGAGGGAACAGAACAGGACACAGAGCCGACGGGAGGGGACATGCCACAGAGGCCTGGCCCCTGAGAGGCAGCCTGGGACTTGTGTTTGGGAAGCGCCTTAGAGGAACCTGCTGACCACCGTTTTCCTTGCTGTGGGCCCTGCAGGCGGCTTGTCATAAGCACTCACAGGAGACCTGACAGATCCTACCCCCCCAGAGCCGCCCTCATCACCCACAGCAACACCAGCTGCTGAGAGCAGGTACCTTGGAACCACAGCCCCAGGTCACATTCCTCTCATAAGTGGAATAACACA
Organism: Rhinolophus sinicus; assembly: GCF_036562045.2. Lineage (NCBI taxonomy): Eukaryota > Metazoa > Chordata > Mammalia > Chiroptera > Rhinolophidae > Rhinolophus > Rhinolophus sinicus. The sequence continues at coordinate 65,266,804 of NC_133760.1, read as the reverse complement.
ATGGCCCTTTTTAACTTCCTTATTAATTGACTATGTTGCAGAGAAAGCAGTCCATCACCCCCTCCGCCTCCACTCCCTTCCTTCTTAGGGCTCTGTTTACTGTGCTGATGCCACCGGGCTGACATGATGATGAAAGGCAAAGCCCTACATCCCTTGCGAGCTCCAAAGTGGGGGCTGCGGCCAGAGCTGCCTCAGATCCAGGACTCTGCTGTTTAGAGAAACTTCAGGTGGACATATGGGCTCCCCCCGTTCCTGGTACAACTCGGGGAGTGATGTCAAATGGTATTGGGAAGGAGCCCTGGAATTCCAGCGGCCCCATTTCCCCAGGCTCCCTCTCTAGACGTTTACAAGCCAGGTGATGTGCTCTCTCCTGGAAAGAAAAACATTGGCACCCCTAGAAGGGAACACCACGACCCCCATATTCCACAGCCAGGCGTTGGGGCAGTCTCGGGGAAAGCCCAGAGCGTCTGTGTAAGTTAGGAGAGAGAGACTATAAATTCAGATGTGTCTGCATGGGCAGCATTGGGTCTTGACATTGGGTGGATGGGCCTCTCTAGATCAGCATTGGGGTCTGAGTGAGCCTTGGCATTTGCAAGAAGCAGCTCTAGCTCCTGGTTACTTAGGCCCTGAAGGTGGGACATGGACAGACAGAAGCTATGGGGGTAGGAAGATGAGGGGAAGATGGTGGGAACAGAGCCTGGAGTGCTGTCTAGGAAAGCCAGTTCTGCCTGTGTGGGAACCCCCGAGAGCTGGGGTACGCCTTCAGGGGGCTTCAGGAGAGGTTTCTTAAGCACCAACAGCAGCAACTTACAATATTTGCAAGTTGAGCATTGTTATGTGGCTGGCACTCTCCTAAATGCATGGTATAAATTATCTCTTTATGCATATAATAGTCCTAAAATGCTGAGAAGTTACGCTACTTGCCTAAACTCACAAATTGGCAGAGCTGGGCTTCTAGCTCAGGCTGTCTCTCTCCAGAGTTCCAGGCTTTTAACACCTGGCTGTCGGCCTCCTTTGCTTTGAATGAGTCTGTCTCTGAGGAGGGCGTGGAACAAGCTTGTGAAGGAAAATAGTCACTTCAGTTAATTGAGAACATGATCTCTGATGGTACGTCACGGGCAAAGCGGAGTGCCAGGCCCAGGGGAGACACATTTCCTGTTTGGAGAGAGTGTTGGGTATCATCTGTTTGCCCTGGCAGACCCACCCTGCCAGTCTCTGCCCTCCAGAGAGAAACATCTAGGCCTCCCTTGCTCTGTGGTTTCCAGCAGGGTTTGGCCAACGAGGAACCACGGTGGGAGATTAGTAGCTGAGGACACACTGGGGATTGTAGTTCCCTCCCCAGGGGGGCCTGGTGGTGGAGAGTCACAGCTTCTGTTGAGGTAGTCCTACCTGACCTCATTCTAAGGTCCGGTGACACTGCTTCCGGTCACCTCTTCAGTCCTTGGTGTGTAACCGCTGTCCTGGTACCAGCTCTCGGTATAGCCCTGTCTCTTCTGGTTGCTCTCCAGTCTGTCCATGCTTTTGTAAATAGGACCTTTATTTTTTTTTTATTAGTTTCAGATACACAAAACAATGTCATAGTTAGACGTTTATACCCCTCACAAAGTGATACCCCTAATCTGTTACTCCTCTGACATCATATACAGCTGTTACAATTCCACTGACTCTATTCCCTCTGCTGTACTCCATGTCCTGTGACTATATATATATAAAATTATAATTGACATTCAATGTTATTCAGCGTCAGCTTCAGGTGTACACTGCAGTGATCAGGCATCTATACTGTCCATGAAGTGGTTTCCCTAATAAGACAAGTGCCCATCGGATACTCTACAAAACCTTTACACCTTTATTGATTGTATTCCCTAAACTGTCTTTCGTATCCCGTGGCAATCATGTGGTAGAACCTTTATTTTTAAAACGCTCTTACGGTTATCTAGTTAGAGTGTGCTGTTTGCTTCCTGCTGGGACACTGAGTGATACACATAGCAGGGTCTTAGATAGAAAAGGACCAATGGAGCAGAATTGCATACATGGCAGAGGAGCGGGTGCTATAGGAGTGGATGCTTGTGGGGCCTGGGCCAGGCAGGGCGGACATCACAGAGGTCATGGGATCTGGGACCGTGAAGGATGGCGGGAACTGAGATGACTCTGTGAGGCGCCTCACGTGGGACCCAAAGAACTGAGCAGAATTGCACTGGAGCCCTTGGTGGTGGTTGGTAATCAGCTGAAACTGCCAGCGCCTTCCCAGTCAGTCCCAGGGGGTCACTCGGGTTGTTAGGGTAAAGGCAGCCACTGTGCTGGACATTTCCCTCCACGGAGCCCTCGTGCTCTTTGCAACCTCCACATGGCTCTTCTCACATGTTGGATGGTACAGGTAGGATAGTATTAATAGATTCCAGGTCAAGCATCCTTGCACACCCCCCTCCAGTGCCTACCGTGTCTCCCCGAAAATAAGACCTCGCCGGACCATCAGCTCTCATGTGTCTTTTGGGACAAAAATTAATACAAGACCCGGTCGTATTTTACTATAAGACCTGGTCTTATATAATATAATATAATACAATGTTATGTAATATAATATAATATCGGGTCTTATGTTAATTTTTGCTCCAAAAGACGCATTAGAGCTGATGGTCCGGCTAGGTCTTATTTTCGGGGCAACATGGTAAAACTATGCTTTGCATACAGCAAGGTCTAAATAAGTATTTAGTGACTGAATAAATGAATGAATGGATCTAATTCTGTCAGCGTTCGAACATCTGCTGTGCTGGGGTACAGAGGCAGGACCTGCCTTATTGAGGAGCTCGCAGGCAGGCGGACAGGCCACCACAAAGCGACCATAACCAAGTCTGCTAAAGGCAGGGACCATGCGGGGAGGAAAGAGGGGCTCTCCAGGAATGAGGCTGGGAGGGTCAGAGGAGATGGCGTTTGAATTGAGTCTCGATTGTGCCGACTGGAAGAAGGCTGGCAGAGCATTCCAGGCGGAGCTACAGCATGAACAACAGTGCATGGCAAGTTTAGGGAAGAACTACTGTGGGCGTGCTGAAGAATAGGGTGTGTGCGGAGGCTGCTGAGAGCAGACACAAAGGTGGTCAAGGTTGGATGAGCAAGGGTTCTGAAGGCGATGGGCAACCATGAAAGATTTTGGAGTCAGAGAGTAACATGATCAGATCAATGTTTTGGAAAAATACCTCTGGTGGTAGGTGTTGGGAGGGGGCTGGGAAGCGTAGGGGCCATTTGAGATATGCTGTCGTAATGTAGGCAGCAGATGATGAAAACCCGAGTGAGGGTCGTGGGGCTGGGGACGGTGAGGAGAGGGTAGAGGTGAGAGACATGTTGAAAGTTGCACTGATAACATCTCGTGACCTATTGTGGGAAGTTAGCCTGGGTGAAGTCAAAGATGATGGATGTCTGGCTGCCAACTGATGTGGCTTTTCAGGGCAGGAGAAGGAGCCACTTTGGGGAAGGAAGTCATTATGTTCATGTCAGTCAAGCTAGGCTTGAGGTGTCTGCAGGACATTCCCTGAGCAGGAACTGGATTAGGGCTGGAGTGTGCTTCTGGGCTCCATCAGCAGAGAGGTGAGTATTACACCGCAGGGGAGGGGAGGGTGCGAGGGTCAGCAGCTGGAGAGGGAGGCTTCAATACCCCAACTTTTATTTTTCTTGGGGAATTTTGGGGAACAGTGTGTTTCTCCAGGGCCCATCAGCTCCAAGTCATTGTCCTTCAATCTAGTTGTGGAGGGCGCAGCTCAGCTCCAAGTCTAGTTGCTGTTTTCAGTCTTTACTTGCAGGGGGTGCAGCCCACCATCCCATGCGGGAATTGAACCGGTGATCCTGTTGTTCAGAATTCGCGCTCTAACCAACTGAGCCATCCAGCCGCCCCCAATACCCCAACTTTTAAGCGACGGCCATTGTAGGAACCAGAGATTGGGGATGGCAGGAGGGCTAGGGGTCAGAGAGAGACAAGCCCAGATGGGGGTCCCAGAAGCTCAGAGCAGAGCAAACAATGAGCCCAGAGTCTGAGCACACAGGGAGCTTTATCAGTGCCCCTGACTGAAATCAGGTCACTTTTCTGTAAACCATCATGGTGGTCAAGGAAAACACTGATTCTCTCCATCACATTCTGACAATTGGGGCAGATGGAGGGATGTGTTTTATCAGTGCTGGGAGCTGATGAAAAGCTTAGAAGGTCCCAGATGGGCCTCACAGGACGGCAGGTGTGATAACCATGAGTCTGCAAATCCCGGCTGTACAGGCTCCCATGCACTGACTGACAAGGCGGGCACAGGGGACCCGGGGCTGGCACACTAGGGGAGTGGGACACCTGGGCTCTTTGTGCTTCTGTCAGTCTCAGCGGCATCAGAACCCTTACCTCGGAGCCTCAGCTGTCTCGTGTGTAAACAGCTCCTGACTCTCCTGACTCTTCTTAGGGGGCTGAAGCTCACAGTGCTAAAAATACATTACAGGGAAAGTACAGCTTGTAACTCAGGGAAAGCGGTGTGCGTGTCCCTCCTGAAATCATAATTTATCAGCGATGAGCCATCTGGAGAGCTCATCTGTGTGGACTCGACGTGGTGGTGGAAGGAAGCCCAATCTCAGAGCAGAAAGAACTAGAACCCCCACCCCTTCCCACCTGCTCTGGGCAGTGATGCTGTGTCCAAACCCCTCTTCTTTCCAAGGGTGGCCCTGTGGCATGTCCGTTGGCTCCCAGGGGGCAGGTGTGCAGAGTGTGTGGGTCACAGGTCTCCCTCTGAAAGGTCCTGGTCTGAGCCCTGAGCTCCATTGATTAGCATTAACACCCCAAGGAAAAGTTAACTTCACATAGAAACCCCCCCACACCCATGAGTTATTTCTACAGCAAAAATCAAACCGTGTCGCCCCCTGCATGCAACCTTTGCCGTGAGATGACCCAAGGTGTGCAGCAGGGCCCTGCCCTTCTCAACCCCATCTCTCTCCTCTCTCCAGCTGTACCAGCCACGCTAGCCATCCTTTTCTGAACTTTGGAGCTTGTGCCTGGCTCACTGTCCTTGTATGAAGTGTACCCTCTGGTTGGAATACCCTCCCTCAGGTCAGTTGGCAGGACCCAGCTACGATGTCCCCGCCTCTGAGAGTCTTTCCCTCTCTAGTCTAGGAAAAGTCACCTGTTCTTTCCTCCTCCTCTCCGTTATTTTCCTTTGCCCTCATGGTTTATTGCCTTCCTCGTTCTTACCACTGTCCGTAATTTTCTCAGAGGTTTATTTACATACCTGTTACCTGGCTCACCTTGCCAGGAAGTAAGGGCCGCGAGGTCAGGGACAGTCTTACCCCTCGTGATGCCCTAGTGCCTATCACCGAGCCTGGAACACAGGCGTCAGCAAAGACAGGTCCATCTCTGGGTGTAGGTGTCCCGACACTGTGCCATGAGCCGAGGTGTCATCTAGGACAAGACTGCTGTGGTTACAACAAGGGACCGTGGCCGACTCTCCGAAACCCTTTGGCTGTAGAGAGTTGGCGGGTCAAAAGCACACATTTTGGCCCCAGGTAGATGTGAGCTCAGATCTCAGTTTTGCCCCTTGGGAGAGTGTCTTACTTCTGGATTCTTCCCGTTTCCTCATTTAAATGTTTTTCATTGCGATACAATACACATAACATAAAACTGACCACGTTAACCATCTTACGTGTACAGTTCAGTACATGCGCACTGTAAAGTACATCGCACCTTGTTATGCAAAGTCTCCAGAACTTTTTCATCCTGCAAAAGTGAAACTCGACACTCATTAAACAACTCCCCACCCCCCCTTCCCCACCCCCCCATCAGGCCTCTGGCAGCCACAGTTCTACTTTCTGTTTCTGTGAATTTGACTCTTCTAGGCACTTCACAGAGGTGGAATCATATAGTGTTTATCTTTTTGTGACTGGTTTATTTCACTGAGTGTGCTTCCCTCAGAGTTGATTCATGTTGTGCTACATGTCAGAATTTCCTTTCTATGGCTGAATAATAGTACATTATCTGTATAGACCACATTTTGTTTATCCATTCATCGGCTTATGGACCCTTGGGTTGCTTCTATGTTTTGGCTGTTGTGAGTAGTGCTGCTTTGCGCATGGATGTGCAAATGTCTCTTCGAGACCCTGCTTTCAATTCTTTTGGGTAGATACCCAGAAGTGGGGCGGCTGAATCATTTGTGAAAATTTCTATTTTTAGTTTTTTGAGAAGCCACCAGACGGTTTTCTATCGTGGCTGCACCATTTCATATTTCCATCCACCGTACCTAAAGGTCCCATTTTCTCCACATCCTTGCCAACATTTGTTATGTTTTGTTCTGCTTGTTTGTTTTTAATAGTAGCCATCCCAGTGGGTGTGAGGCGGTTTGTCCTCATGGCTTTGATTGGCATTTCCCTCATGATTAGTGATGTTGAGACACTTTCCTCATTTTTAAATGGGTGTGACACCTATTTCACAGGGCGCTTAGGAGGCTTAGAGGAGAAAAACGTATGCAAAATCCTGTGTACGTGCTCAGGAAGGGTCATCAATGGCTGTTTTTAAAAATTTATTCTGGAGAAACAGCCCAAAGTCCAGGCCCTGTGTGTGCAGGACTGCACATGACCCTGGGTCTCCCTGTTGGATGCTGGGTCCCCCTGGAAACCCTTTTATCAGCACTGTCCTCTGTGGCCTGGCAGGTGTGGGAGCCTCTAAACGAGGCAAGACTCTTGATGGTGGCGATGGGAATCAGAGAGATGGGCCCCGGGGTGTCCCAGAATTCTCATTACTCCAGGACCTGTCCTCTGCGACAGTTTCTCCCTTTGTCACAAAAGAGGCCACGCTGGGAGGATGCAAGGTTCACAGTAATGACTGTAAATAGCTCTGAAACCTGTCCGGAAAGCCTCACTTGTGTGTGTGGGACCCAGAGTGGCCTGGTGGGGCCCTTGGCTCTGTTCCTTCTCAGAGGTTTACTGCCTTCCCGGCGATAGTCTCTGATTGCCAGAACCCACCAGCCTTAAAAGCCCCTTTGAAGTGAAGCAACCACTTTTAAGTGCAATCAGCTCCAGATAACCCTAGACTCCCTGCCCCCAGCCCAGGAATGTCTCTTGACCCCACCCCATGCCCACCCCTGGGAGAGGTTGCTCCCAGGCTCAGGCATTATCTGTTCCTTTGTAGTGGTTGTGCTGTTTTGTTTTGTGTTTCTCTTCTGTGAAAAGCAGAGATTGGGGAAGATAAATAGTAGTAAAATTCTGAGCAGGATAACGAAACAGTCCTACAGGTTTGGTAAGGAGAGGCTAGGAAAGGGAAGACGGAGGATTGCAGAAAACTCTGAGCTGGAGCAGCAGAGACAGGCCAACAGGCAAGGATGCAACACCTGGGGTCATTTTCCCCCCCTGAGACTGGGGGGATCTGAGGCTAGAAAAGCAGAAGGAAAGGTTTGCAAGCTGCAGGCCTTTGGGTAACGCAGGGAGTTAGGGAGCAGCAGGTGTTAGGGAGCTTGGGCGCGACCCTCTCATGTGAAAGCTTTCTGTTGCCTAATGGTGGGGAGGACGACCTTCGAGTGCTGAGCCTGAACTGGTCAGGGAAGCCAGGTTGGTGAGGTCGCTGTGTTTAACCCTGGACCTCCACTGCTAATTGTCCCAGTGCGAGGTGGGGTGGGGGTGGGGGCAGTGCTAGGACCTCAGAGGCAGACTTGGCTTCTATTCTTCCTCCCTTAGAGTGTTTGTCAACCTCTTAGAGCCTTTGTCTGCATTTCCGTGAGATGAAACATTTGCACCACCTTTTAGGGATGTTGTGAGGACGAAATAAGGTAACCTGGTCAAGTGTGTGCCATATATCATGAGCTCAGGAAGCATTTCCTTCTGAAGTGGTAACACAAGGGCTGTTGGCAGTGGTGCTCGGACTCCGTCTCCAGCCTCTGGAGCTCACGCGCAGGCTCTTTGCCCAAGGACTCAGAGATGCCTGCCCCACTTGCTGGAACCGATAGGACCACCCTGCTCCCACCTTGCCTGGGAACTTGCTGTCCCAAAGGACAGGGGATGATACTGCATTCAAGACACTAGCTCGCTTCAGGTGGGCATAGGCAGAAACCGTGCGGTCACCAGGGGGTGCCATCCGGCTGCCAGCAGGCTGGCTGCCCCTGGGTAGATGCTGCTGTCGGTGGAACTCCAGAACTGCAAGTGTATTGGGGAGCCCTGGCTGTGTGCCCCAGGCTGGTACAGGGTAGGGAACTGGGGATCTAGGCAATCATTAGACAAGGGTGTATCCAGCAGAGAGCTGGTGCCTGCAGTTTGGGGCTGGCCTAGGCGTCAGGTGCCAGACTGTGAACTCATCAATCCTCCCCAGAATCACTAAGCAAACTCCCTTCCACCTCCTCCATGGGTCTCTTTGTGATTTTTCTCCTTTGAAGCTGGTTGTAGAAACCTGGTCTGAGCCAGGTGAAACTGTGGGGGGAGGGCGGGCAGAGGGGGACACTCCTGGCTGCATGGCTCAGATTCCAAAACCTGTGTTCTCTCAGTCCCCAAGAGATTCTTTTATTTATTTTTAACTGTGGTAAAAAAACCGAAACAACACATAACCTAAAATTCACCATTTTAACCATGTTTAAGTATACAGTTCGGTAGTGTTCAGTATGTCTACACAGTGCAAGAGATCTCCAGACCTTTTTCATTTTGCTAAACTCTGTGCAATTAAACAACAACTCCCTGTTTCTACTACCTCCCGCAGGCCCTGGCAAGCACCATTCTACTTTCTGCTTCTATGAACTTGACTCCTCTAGGTATCTCATATGAGTGGAATCAGATAGTATTTGTCCTTTTGTGACTGGCTTATTTCACCTCGTATAGTGTCCTCAAGGCTCCCCTTGTTGCCTATGACTGGATACCCTATACCCTATACCCTTTTTAAATGATGAATAACATTCCATGGTCTGGACATACCACATTTTGCTTATTCCTTCATCTGGTGATAGCATATTCAGCTTGGATTCTGATTCTGATCTAACCGGCCAGTTGGTGCCCCTCGGATGCTGAGGACCCTTTTAGATACCCATTATTAAGCTGTTCTCACATTTTCAGGAATGTCCACGGCAGGTGGGCCCAAGTGGGGTCTTTGTCCCTTGTCCTCTCCCCCCCTTGCTGACCCCTGAGAACCTTGTTGTCTCAGCAGAGCAGCCCCTCAAAGGATTCAGCTAGGAACCTGTACTGCTTTGCTAAGCATTTCAACAAATGAAAATAATCAAGAACAAACAATGGATTTTGTAGCTTAAAAAAAATAAAAAGTTTTGGCAACGTGGGATTTATCTTGTTGGGTCATCGCACCGACTGTGTGAGATTTGTGACCCCAGTTTTCAGATGACAAAATAGAAGCATTAAGATCTTGGGGGAAGCCAGAGGTTGATGGCAGAAGGGTTGGGAAGGTGAATGTGGGCTGAAGGGCTGGGGTTCGGGGGACCAGGGTGAGATAAGAGAGGTGCCCAGGGTGAGTGTCCACCCAGAGGGAGTGACCACTACGTTTTGTGCCCTAGGCTCCTTGGTTGCCCCGCCCACCTTAGTCCCGGCCCTGGGCTGGAGGCTGAGCCTGACAGAGGTCTCCCCAAGGAGCAGCCATCCACAGCCCTGGGGTCAGAGAGCCCCGCAGCAGTGGATGAGGCCCCTGGGGGCTGGGCTCCTGGAAAGCTGGGTTTGACCTGAGAGCTGCGGAGCCCCAGTACCTGAGCTGTCCGTTATCTGTCATCCCCATTCTGTGCCTGTCCCTTGTCTCAGGTGTTCAGTCTTGATTACTGCTTCTCAGTGTCCTTAGAGGAGCCACCTGAAGGTGCAAAGGATGCAGGCAAGCAACCTGCATCCGTGAAGGGCTTAAGTAGATGCCTCATCTCCAGAAGGAGGTGTAAGCCCCTCGGTTGCGTTTAAAACAACCTGAAGCCAGGAATTGCTGGCAGAGGTCTCAGGGCCCAGACCCTCTCCTCAGCTGCCTCCCTGCTGTGTGGCCAAGCTGCTCTGGAGTCTCTGTTCTCTGGGGCTTCTGTTCTGAGTCATAAAGGCACAGGAAACATTTCAGCAGAAATGCCCTTTGTTATGTTTCAGGGAACTTTCTCAGTCTTCTCTACTATCCACGACATTCCCAGAGCATTTAGCTGTGCTGAGAGTACCTCTTTCCGAAGGTGGAGACTTCTGGAGAGGCAGGTCTGCCTCCATCAATCCAGCTGCCTCCCCATGATGGGTGGGACCTGGGGACAGAGACCCTCAATCCTTTCACCCGTCCCTCCTATCACATCAGGGAATGGAGGGCAGGCATGCCGTGTGTCAGGGGAGGGGGATAGTGAATGAGAATATGGGGTGTCAGCTGCGAGGACGAACAGGCGCTGAGGTATTTGGGGGCCACAGAGGCAGTCACACCCCTGGAGACTGAAGAGCTGGCCTTTAGTCCTGTCCACCGTGAATGGGCAAGAATGTAACCACTGAAGTCTCTGTGTCCTCATTTATAAAGTGGCAATAATAATATTTGCCTTGCAGGATTGTAGAGACAATCAAATGAGAAAGCAGGTGAGAAAGCGCTTGACAAAGCAGAAAATATTCTACTGGTGGGAGGTTTTATTTTTACCTCTGAGGAATGGATGGTGGAGGGAAGAACATTATTGATATTTGGGGAGAGGATGGGGGAGAGAAAGGCATGGCACAGGAGTATTTGGGAAGAGATGGCGAAGAGAAGTTTGGAATTTGTAGATACTGAGGAGAAAAAGGGAAGGGAAGAGTGTAGAAAAGCTGAAAAAGGAGATGCTACCGTGTTTCCCCGAAAATAAGACCTACCCGGACCATCAGCTCTAATGCATCTTTTGGAGCAAAAATTAATATAAGACCCGGTATTATATTATTATATTATATTATGTTATGTTATATTATATTATATAAGACTGGGTCTTACATCATAGTAAAATAAGACCGGGTCTTATATTAATTTTTGCTCCAAAAGACACATTAGAGCTGATTGTCTGGCTAGGTCTTATTTTCAGGGAAACATGGTAGCATCTACCACAGTGGTGTGAGGGATGGTGTGTGTGGTGTGTTTGTATGTGGTATGTGTGGTATGTATATGGTATATGTATGTGATGTGTGTGGTTTATGTGGTGAATGTGTGTGTGGTGTGTTTGGTGTGTATGTGGTGTGTGTGGTGTGTATGTGGTGTGTATGGTGTGTTTGTATGTGGTGTGTGTGTATGTGATATGTGAGTACGTGTCGTGTGTGTATGTGGTATGTGAGTACGTGGTGCGTGTAGTATGTGTGTTCTCTTCAGCCCCTTTCCGATCCTTTCAGCGTTGCCTCTGCCACAGGCCGCCCTTTGGCAGCTGCTCCTGGGCACCGGTGGTTAGGACCCGCCCCCTGGTGGCTGAGGGTGGCAGGGTGCCCAGACATCTCACCAGGGCTGTGGTTTGGGCACATTTTCTTTCAGTCTGTCCCTGTGCCCCCCACTTCTTTTCTTAACTCCCCTCTCCTCAGCCTCTTTTCTGCACCCCTTCCCTCCCTCTTCTCCCTCCTCTGTACCTAAGGCAGGTGGTTTCTCTCTGGGTTCCCCCAAACTTCTCAAGCACACAAAGGGGTGATAACTTTGAAAGCTGTCCACCTCCTGGGGTGTTGTGAAGATGAAATGGATGATGAGAGGGGGCCTGTAAAAGGACTTTGTAGATTGCTGGGCCTCCGTGAGTGACAGTATCAGTGGGACACCATTGTGCAGCCCGTCCCGAATCAGGTGGTCATTTGTGGAACAGCCTCTCCAGGATCCCAGCGGAATTTCCATCCCTGCCAGGACTTTGTGCAGTGACTGGGTGGGGAGGTGGACATGGGTTGAGGTATTTCCACTCCACGCAATTCCCAACTGCTTTATTGTTCCTAATAAGAATTTTAAAAACAAACAGAGACGAACAAAATCACATTGTGCAGATTTACTAAACAATTAAAGCCAACACCGTGACCAGTGGCAGGTGTGCTGTACAGGTGTTACCTGTTTTTAACGACCGTACTGCTCCCTCTCCCTCAAGAGCTGGCCCCTGTCCTTTCGACACAGCCGGATGGGCAGCTATCTGCCCTACTCATGGGATGACTCCTTCGGTTCTCTCCCAATAAGGCTTGTGCCCACCTGGCACCGTACATAGTTATTACAATATTATTGACTAGATTCCCTGTGCTGTACCTCACAATCCCTGTGACTACTGTGTAACTGCCAATCTGTGCTTCTTAATCCCTTTACTTCCTTCATCCAGCCCCTCAACTCTCTTCCCATCTGGCAACCAACCATCAGTTTGTTCTCTGTATCTATGAGTCTGTTTCTGTTTTGTTTGTTGGTTTATTTTGTAAATAGTTTTTCTAAAAGTAGCTACTCAGAGATTTTGGTAAAATAACTTTCCATGAGGTGGACTGGTGTTACCTTCAGCATTTCCCAAACATATTTGGCCGTACTTTTCGTGAACCACCTGTCTCCACACAAGGGTCCAGGGGGAACATTCGTTTGGGAGAAACCTGTCTGTGGTCTTATCTGTTCTTCCTCTGCACCTGCACCTGAAGAAAAGAGAACAAATCACTCAGACCCCAGACCCTGCTGACATTCTCAGTAGGACTGCTGTCACCCCCACGGGGACGAAGTTGGCTCTTACTGAGTGAAAAGGCCTTGCTCTTTTATGCACGATGCACCGATATTCATTTAGTACATAAACACATATGTAGTGTTATCTGTGGTAGTCAAGTTTCATGGGGAAGGGAGAGACTAGGGGGGAAATGTCTCACATGGCTCCTTAGAAGAGCAATGATGAAAAAAAGGTTGAGACATGCTGACATCCAGTTTCCCCCCAGTCACACTGGGTTTGGGTGACAGCTTTGCCACTGTGTGACCTTGGGGTAAATGATTCCCCTCTCTGAGCTTCTAGGTTCCTCACGTCAGAAATAGAGATTCTCACTACCCCAGGAGATGGCTGTGAGCTCTAATGCGCCAAGTACAGTTCCTGCTACACAGGAGGTGTTTGTAAAATGCAGGCTAAAGACACACCTTTGGGCCTGAAACTGCTGTCTACCTGGGTGAGTACGGCAGAGCAGGACCTGTTTTGGGGGCCAATATGCGGTCATGTTGGGCTTTTCTACATTAACACACATGAAGCTCGGTAGAGCCAGGCCTAACAAAACTGAAATGGAAGATGCTATTTTAAAGCTTGTAAGGTGAAAAGAAGCACATTAGCCCGGGTGCCCACGTCGGAGGTGGCCATGGGGGTAGCTGCAGCGCCACTTCCTGGGTGCCACACTGCTGCCCTGGACAGCAGGGGCCAGCCCCAGGGGTCACATCCATTGCTGGCTGTCAGAGGCTGGGATAGACACCCAGGCGGGTGTGGCAGGCAGGAAATGTCCGCTGCCCTTAAAAATAGCGTGGGAGGGGACAGGAAACAGAAACTTTGGTCCAACATGGAAATGCTTTCAGAATTATCAGGAAATCAGGACCAGAGCTGGAGGGGCAGCCACCACCCTGCAACAAAACTACAGCTCTCCGTGAGCCTTCCCAGGGTGGGGTGGGGTCCTCACTGGGAAAGCATTAGGCTCAGTCCTTTGCTTCATTCCTAACGCAGCGAATTTGCACCCTGTTGAGCTTTAATTGCACAGAGATTCAAGTCTCGACTAGAATGACCAGTAGTCCTGGGACTGAAGGAGTTCTCAGGACGGACGTGGAAACTTGAGTTTTAAAACCAGGAAGTCCTAGGCAAACTGACAAGGTGACTATCTGATTCTCTTTTTTTTTTTCCAATTTATTTTTTAAATTTATTGGGGTGACAATGGTTAGTAAAATTACATAGGTTTCAGGTGTACAATTCTGTATTACATTATCTATAAATCCCATTATGTGTTCACCCCCAGACTCAGTTCTCCTTCCATCACCATATATTTGATACTATCTGATTCTTAACACAGGGTGCTCAAATCTCTGAAAACTTTCACGCTGTGGGTGCAATCTTGCCCGCACAGAGCATCACCTGGGGAGTTATTAAAAAACCCCAGGAGTAGGCTGCACTCACACCAATTCATTAGACTCTCCGGTGAGACCCAGGCTTCTGTATTTTTTCAAGCTCTCCTGGTGGGTGATTCCTATATGCCGCCAAAGCTGAGAACTGTAGCTTTCATGGGGATTAAGCATCACTGGGGCCTGTTTTGGGGCCTCCCCGCCAAGAGATTCTGTGTGTGGTCTGCAGTTGAGGCCAGGGGTGAGTCCCTTAAAACGAAGTCAGCCCTGCCGTCCATGCAAGGGTTCCCCTGGGCACAGTTCGAGAAACCCTGGGCTAGCGTCGTATTCCCTTGGGGATCTGCCAGCTTTGAACAGAAAGGGACGTTCTGATCAACCCAATCAAAACATTTATTCAGCACCTACGCACTGAAGGACTTGAAGAGTTTACAGAGACGACACTCCAAGTCCCTCCGGTAAATGTCATTAACTTCTAATAAGCAAGAAGACACACGTTAGGGCAGCTGGCAACAAAAGTCATCCCTGGAGAAGAAATCTAGCATTGAACAGTGCTAGGCTGAACATCAGAATTCCTGGGCTGTATCACAGCCCTCATACTGATGAGCTATGTGGATGACCCTGGGCAAATGACCCCCCTTTCCGCGTCCTCATCTTCCTTATCTGTGTATTGCAAGAGGTGGACGTCTGATTTCTAAGGCTCCTGCCTCGTCTGAAGCCGTGACCCTGGTCTGCAGGTCTCATTGGGAGAGTGGGCTATGTGGGGGCTCCGTGCAAACACTCCCCCAGGCTGTGCACAAACTCCTCGCGTCCTGTGAGTTTCCAGCAACACTTTTGGCTGAAAAGAGCGCATGGGCGTGGGGAGGAGAGAGTCGATGTCAAGGGTCCCCAATGGAGCCGGGAGGCCTAGGGGCGCCTGAGTTGACTCCAGTATTTGTCACAGACTAGAGAGGCAGAGAAGAATGCCTTTCGTGGGTGCAGTAGTTTGCTACGGCTGCCATAACGCAGTATTAAAAACTGGGTGGCTTAGACATGGGAATTTCTTGGGAGGTTGGAAGTCCGAGGTTAGGGGGTGGGGCTGTGCTGCCTCTGTAGGCACCTGTGCTCCCTCCCGCTGTTCCCAGGCCTTTCTCATCGCGTCTGCTTAGGTTTGTGGCGACATAACTCCAGTCATCACATGCTTGTGTTCGAATTTCCCTTTTTTTTTTTAATTGGGGAAGGGGAACAGGACTTTTTTGGGGAACATTGTGTACTTCCAGGACTTTTTTCCAAGTCAAGTAGTTGGAAAAAAGCTCAGCTCCAGGTCCAGTTGCCGTTGCTAATTGCAGGGCATCCCTTGCGGGAGTCGAGGAGTTGAACCGGCAACCTTGTGGTTGAGAGCCCACTGGCCCATGTGGGAATCGAACTGGCAGCCTTTGGAGTTAGGAGCACGGAGCTCTAACTGCCTGAGCCACCGGGCCGGCCCCGAATTTCCCTTTTTAATAAAGGTATCAGTCATGTTGGAGGAGGGGCCCGCCCTACTCCAGTATTGATTCATCTTAACTCATTATCTCAGCACTGACCTTATTTCCAGGTACTGGGGTCCCATTCTGAGGTACTGGGGGGTTAGGAGTTCAAGACATGAATTGTTTCGGGGACACAATTTAACCCCCCAAAACGTAGGGATGCACTAACAGTAGCAGCTAAACAGGTTCGGTTACTAAAGGAGGCTCAGTGGTCCAAAATGATGGTGCTTGCAAACATATCATTTATTACAGCGTAGCAACAACGTCCAAACAGATATGTCATCGCAGCCAAAGGCCGTTCAGGGTGAGGGGTCTCGAGAAGCCAAGCCTGAGCGGCTAGTGCCCCGCTCGTGTAGGAACCATGGCGAGATTCCTGTCTCAAATCAGGAACCACCAAGACATGCACAGAACACTTCAGTATCCCAAATGGAGTCTCAACCCAGTTTCTCATACCTGCTGTCGTGCGGGCATATTCTCACTACAGAGCCACCCCCAATAGCAGAGCCTCTGGGGCGGCTCCCCGAGACCAGGTACAAACCATCAGTCTCATTGCTAAACAAAGCACGATGCTGACACACAGGTAGGAGCCACCTCAGACTCCTGGGGGCGTGGTTACAAAGCAACACCATTAATCAGTGCCCTTCATGCCTTGACTGGGGTCAGTTCTGTGCACGGCCCTGGTTTCCCAGGCGCTGATCAGCCAAATGTCAGACCTGCAGGAAATAAGCCTCACAGCCCAGGGACTGAAGGAGATCCCACAGGTGACCCCCTTCACTCAGTACGGAGCTCCTTCTAACATATGGCAATATGTGTGACATTCATATGAACCTCAAGGATGAAAATCGGAGGCTGTTGGAGAGACCAGTTCGTTCTGTTCCATTTGCCCTTGGGCTTGGGTTGGGGGCTGCTGGTTGAAATCTAATTGTTATGTGCATCCCTTTTAGTCGTCTCATCTGGAGCTCCTGCCCCTGGAATCCCTTCTTCCTCTCTTGCTGCTTTCCTGAGTCCCTGCGCCAGGCATTTTGGGGCTGAGGTGCCTTCCGAGTACGATGTGTGGGGCAGATGGCTTCCTGCTTGACTCCTGGGACTCTAGCCCCTTGGTGTCGCAGGGAAGTGGGGGTGGAAGGAAGCCCATGGAGGTGAACCTGAGGTGATGCCGATAGGTTCTCGCCCATGGGCGGTTAGTTTCGGGAGGGCCATCCAGAGCTGGGGATGCAGCGAGCCCGGGCAGCCTGGGAGCAGGAACGTGCATGAGTTGGAGTCCCTGTCAGGTTGGCGGGTGGGCTGTGCAGGAAATGGTATGCTGAGGGCCACTGCTGGCTCAAGAAGGCAGTGAGCGCCTCAAAGCCCAGGTCTGCGGTGACCAGAGGGTCTAGCTGGTTACCACAGCCACTTCTGTCATGGGGAGATAGAGCAACCAGAATTGGGAGTAAAGCCTGCAGCGGGCTGTGGATGGTGGAAGAAGGCAGAGCACAAGGCTGGTCAATGCTGTGCCCTCAGAGGACCCTTTATTTCCAGCCCTCTAGGGACAGGGTCACCCCAGAGCTGGGGCCTGGCTGACTCTGCAGAGATGGCAAGGGGCCATGGCAGGGGTGACAGGAGGAAGCCAGGCAAGTCCTGTAGTCAGCAAAGCAGCCCTGCTGAGACAGGGGACGGGGCAGACTGATTCCTGGCAGTGCTGAAGGCAGTAAAGAGGGGGAGGCCGGGGAGCCAGGGGGAGGCGAGGGGGACTCTTGCTCCTTCAGGGAGCACCCCCAGTCCCAGCTGGGGGGGTCCCTCTGACCTTCCCGCTTCCCGGCTCCACGCATCTGTCTTTTCTCTGCCTTGACTTCCCGGTACCTACAGCTCAGTCCTTATTTAGCACCATCAGCCCCCGCTGGCCCCGACTCCCAACCTGGGCAGACCCAAGCCACACCGTTTATGAATTTCAATTTTGTTTTCAGGGAAGACCAAAGTAATAAAAAGGGCACTGAAAAGGGACTGGAAAAGACATAGATTCAGGTGGTCCTTTTGTAATTCTGCGTGTCCTTCTGCAGAGTGCATGAAGTGTTTATGTGGGTGGTGAAAGGCAGTGGTGTGGGGGAGGGAGCCTTGTGGGAAGAGATGATTATTTATGTGTCGTATGTCTGCTTTATAGTTCCAGGGTTTCTCGAGTAAGCAGGATGCTCGTGTTCCTGTTTTATACGACTTAAGAGCCAAAGTTTATAATTTTAAACAATGGTGGAGGCCTGAGTTCTGGGATCTCTGCAGTTGGATGAACTTTCTGTTGTGTGTGTGGTTTGGTTGAAGCTGAGACCTTGGAAAGGCCACTGAAGTAGGATGGTTCCCGGCTCAGTCCCTACAAGCAGTGTGACCCTGAGCAAAGTGCTGTCTGAGCCTCAGTTTCTTCATCTGTGCAGAGAACAAATTGCCTGCCTTCCAGGACTAAATGCAGCTGGGTACCCGAAAGTCCTTTCAAAGTGCTGTGCAGGCTGTTCTTCCTACGGTCACTATTCCAGGTGACATTGTTTACATGGGAAAGCACAGTTTGCTTTCTGACAATTGGATTTACAATGTAGTTTCCAGGAATGCACTGGTCTTGAAGCAGTCTTTGGCCAAAAGCAACAGAACCTGACCCAAAGATAAACTGAACTGTAGCACAAGGCAGGAACTGCCCAGGGAGGTTTTCAAAGAAACAGAAAATGAAAACGAAAACTTTCCCTCAGCGAGGATGCTGGTCTTGCCCCACCTTGCCGCAGAGAAGTCCTTCTGTTAGACCTGGTTCTCCAGAGAAACAGGAAAAACAGGAGGTATGTGTGTGCGTTTATTTGTTTATTTTAAGGGATTGGGTCACGCCATGTGGAGGTTTAGCAAGTTCAAAACCTGCAGCCAGCAGGTTGGAGACCCACAGAGGAGTGGATGTTGCAGTTGGAGTCCACAAGCAGTTTGCTGGCAGAATTCCCTCTTCTTTGGGGGCGGTCAGTCTTTTTCTGTTAAGTTCAACTGATCAGGCGAGGCCCACCCACATTATGGAAGATAATCTGCTTTGCTCATTGTGTTGATTTAATGTTAATCACATCTAAAAATATCTTTACAGAAACATCTAGAATAGTGTTTGACAAAGTATCTGGGTACCGTGGCCTAGACAAGTTGACACATAAAATTCACCATCACATCCCCTCTCTGTCTCTCTCTCTGATGCCCTTATCCCGCCTTCCCCTCTCCCCAGGGGTATAGCAACCATCCTGGAGTTGGTGTGCCTCCTTCTCGCCATGTTTTTCTGCTATTACTGCATAGTTTGTGTAACAATGTGGGAGGCAAAGGGGAAGTGTCAACCGAGGCACCCGGACACACTCAGTTGAGGTGTGAGGCCCTGTGGAAGGATTCACAAAGGAAAACCAGCTGCAGAACCCTTTACCATCATCCACCCTGAGAGTATAAATGAGTCAGGGGTTCGAGATTCGAGGAGGACTTATGGCATCAGCTGTTGTTAGTGAGCTCTGAGCCTCATGTATCATCCTGCACCCCCAGACCAAAAGGCATCAACTAGAACTCTGACGATCACTGAAGACTCTGGAGGACCCATGGGGATACATTGAAACATCTCCGGCTCAGAGACTGTGATGCCCGTATTAGTCAAGTTAAGAGCTCTCTTGCCCCTTTCTTCTCCTTCCCTCTTCTCAGACTTGGAGAGGTCAGAAACTAGGGTGGGCAAGGTGGGGAAGGAGACAAGAAGCTGGTCACATCCTCCACTGGGTGACTTGACTGCACCTGGCCTGAAATACACAATGGGAGAGGGCTTTTGGATTCAGTAAACATTCCCCCTGCCATCCACCTGCAGTGACAGAGTCTGTTTCCCACCCCCGTTGGCATTGGGCTTGGCCATGTGCCTTGCTAATGGGATATTAGCAGGTGTCACATGAATAAGGTGTGCAGTATGCTTGCACTGAGGACTTTTCCTCACTTTCCTCTCATACTCTGCCATCATCAGGAGAACATGCCCCAGGTAGAGTGTTTTCTAAAGAATGAAAGATGTGGAATAGTCCCGAACAGAGCTCACACCCTCGACCAAGCCCACCTGAGATCAGATATCAGCAGAGCCACCACAGACTTGCAAGCTGGAAAGAGATGCCTATTTATTTTCATGTGTCACTGGCTTATTATGTGGCATTAATAATGAGAACAATGGCAATGATTGACTGATAAAAGGAGTAACCAAATAAAGTGGAAAACTGTGATGATTACACTAAGACATTATTGATTGGAGGACATTTTTTATTGATTAATACTACCTACATTTCATTCTGGGTTGGGGGAGAAACATGCCAAACAAAATAAATTTAAAGGAACATTAATTGGCAACAGTATAGTTGCTTTCTGATTACACTCATGAGTCTGGCTTGCTCAGCTCAAGAGTTACATATGCTTCCATTAACAGTGTATAATAATGCTATATGTGATTAAAATTTTATACAAATAGCCATCACGTGGTACTCTGCAAATTGCCCTTTTCAATCAGTGTTATGTTTTTGAGGTTTATCTAGGCTGATGGTTCTAGTTCAAGGTTTTCATTTCAATTGCTGAAAAATATTTCATTGCATGACTATGCCACCATTGTTCTTATCCGTTCCCAATACTGGACTCTTAGATTGTTCCCCTATTTTTTTTTTTTTTTCCTTTTGGCTACTGCAAATGATGTATGAAGAAGCATGCTTATAGTTGAGTCTTCCCGTGCATACTGATGTCTCTCAAGGGTATATACTAGAATGGAATAGTAATTACTGGTGCTGTTTACGAGTCAGTCACCAGTGTTTCCATTTTCCAACTTGGGCACAAGACAGAATTGCACTCCCTGTCCCGTTGGACTTAGACCTAGCTATATGACTTCTTTGGCCAATGAGATGTAAGTGGAAGGGGTATATGTCACTTACAGGTGGAAGCTTTAAAGAGCCAGTGCGTAACTTGCCTTTTTTGCCTCATGCCAGCACTGTTTTGGACCATGAGGCTCTGTCAGCCAGCTTCTTGGAGTGAGACAATGTGGAGTTGAATTCTTACCCATCCGATGATGGATTTAAACGCTTGAAGCGTGGCTTATTTTGTTATGTCGCTATAACCTTTCTATCCTGTCTGAAATATACATTAGGAGGGTCACTCCATTAACAGAACACCTGACTGTGGTATTGGCTTAGGAGGGGTGTGAGGTGCAGTGAGGAAACTGACTAAAGGCTGGGGGGAAAAAAAAGCCCATTTATATTATGCAGAGGAGAAACATTGTTTTAATCTGCACTTGTAGGAATTTGGGAGGCAGATTATTTACTGAGTGAACTTGGAGATTTAGGAAAAGAGGTTGGAAAGCAGAATGTTAATTGTGTCAGTTAGTTACTCTTCGAGAAAAAGATGAGTTCAGAGATGAGTTGGCCAGTGTGCTATACTTTTAGGGCTGGAAAAAGCAAATGTGTCTTATCTTCAAATAGTAAAAGATGAAATTAAGAAAAGCTTAGAGAGAGAATGGCTGAAATTCAGTTTTGTAAGCAAGGATTAAATCAACGCTGTAGACGTCACATCCATTTTTCAATCTCTGGATGTATTAATGTATCTTCTAGTAAATGTCCAGGTAACTTCAATTGGACAAAATGTATGTGGAGGGCAAAGACTAAGGGGGTGGATTGAAATACCTTCAATTAAATCTAGAGTGACATGGGAACAAGATAATAAAGAAATATAGCAAATAGGAGATGTATTTATAAAGGAAATATGAGTGTGTCTACTGGTATTTGGTGCCGCTAGAATCAAACAATAACAGACTAAAAGTTTTGAGAGAATTATACGGCCTCAAGAACCCCTGGCCTGACACAGGCTTGGTACGAATCTTAAAACAACCACTGCCTCACCCCCTCTAGGAACGTGCTGAGAAAGATGCTAGATCCACAGGAGAGCACGTTCTCTGGTGTCCACTTCAGTTTTGGCCAAAGAGGATAAGGGGGAAAGAAGATCTCTTGGAGGGTTGTGTCACAGCCTACAGAGAACATTCTAGGAGGTGGAATCAGGATGCAATCATGGGGAAGAATGCTCTGAGATTTTGGCATTGCTGTGGCACAGTGTCTGCTCTGTCCTGTTATTCTCCTTTCTGAATGGGAGTGTTTAATGCCGTTTTCCCGTCCTACGTCCATCATTAATATTGGCATGTTGGAGAAGATAACTCGTCTTCTTAGTCTCCTGATAAAGAGACACCAACCATATCTGGGTGTAGAGATAACTGCCCGTCACCTGGATCAGGTAGAAATCACTGTGCAAAATTGGATTATCTTGGACTTTGAGTTTGATGCCATGTTGTGTTGGGGCTTTGGGGTTAGCTCCCTTGGGAAAGGGGTGAGTATGTTTTGAATCCAGGAATGAGTGATCAAATATTGGGTGTAGAAGGTAAAAGTCGTCAGTGCTATTCACCAGTGTTTCTGGTTCCTCCCTTCGGTGCTCTTGTGCTAGGCGGGCCCCTCAGGCCTGACGCTGGTCAGGAGAGCAGTTGAATGAACCCCCCCAATGTCACAGGACGTGCATAGAGAAATAGGCTTTATTGAAAAGGGGGAAATTCACAAGACTGGGCTCAGCAAGACAGAGATGCAAGTAACCTCGGTCTCCATCAGAGCCAGGCCACCTGCTGGTCAGGATGTGGGTTTCATTCCAGTGGGAGGTTCTCATCACACTGCCCGTGTCCCTTTATTATAGGGGAGTAGGAGAGTGTCGCCTTGTTTGCAGGGGAGACGCAGGATGCTTGGTGTTGGGCAATCTGGACTTGGGGTTCTCTTAAGGCCTTGAAGCTTGTGAGAGGTTATGTCTCCTCTGCTGGGGGAGGAAGGTTCCAGTCCAGGAAATGGAGCTCAGGTGCTGTCTCTCCTTCTGGGAGAAGGGTCATTTCCCCACTGGCAACCCATGTGACTGCCTAGGATTGCACTTGCCTGTCCTCTGAAAGGTCGAAGGTGTGACTCGTTTTGGCCAGTGACTGAGCATTTGATGCCTCTGGGAGCCTGTGTGCCACTTGACCTTTCCTTCTTACTATGTTGACTATTGGCGTCGGATAGCAGGCCCTGTCGGTCTGTGTTCCTGAGTTAGAACAGCCTGGGGCAGACAGCTGGCTGAGCTGTGAGAGACAAGTAGCAGGAGAGAAATAAACCTTTGTTGTGTGAAGCCAGTGATACTTGTGTGTTGTTTTAACTGCTCCATAACTGTCTTAGTCTATCCCAACTGATACAAATGGATCTTCTGGGTGATGGGGTGAGCACATCTCTGTCTTTACTAGACACTTGCCAAATTGCCTTTTGGAGTAATTGTTTGCTCCATGCCATTTCTTACAGGAGGGAGAATACAGAGCTTGGTCTTGGGTGTTCCTTTAAACTCTTTCTACCCTGCAATGGCCATTATTGACTTCTAGTTGGTCTCTGAGCTGTTGCTTCCCATGTTTCCCCAAAAATAAGACCTAGCCGGACCATCAGCTCTAATGCGTCTTTTGGAGCAAAACTTAATATAAGACCTGGTATTATATTATATTATATTATATTATATTATATTATATTATACCCGGTCTTATATTATAGTAAAATAAGACCGGGTCTTATAATTATAGTGAAATAAGACCAGATCTTA
Organism: Rhinolophus sinicus; assembly: GCF_036562045.2. Classification (NCBI taxonomy): domain Eukaryota; kingdom Metazoa; phylum Chordata; class Mammalia; order Chiroptera; family Rhinolophidae; genus Rhinolophus; species Rhinolophus sinicus. The sequence goes on along the minus strand of NC_133760.1, from coordinate 65,243,728 downwards.
TAATTATAGTAAAATAAGACTGGGTCTTATACTAATTTTTGCTCCAAAAGGTGCATTAGAGCTGATTGTCTGGCTAGGTCTTATTTTTGGGGAAACACGGTTGTTATCCGGGACTCAGACAGGAATTAGATCTCTCGAGGAAGAAACAGGAGAATCTAGGCAGATCGGATATAAAGACTGAGAGGCAAGCATAGCTGAAGTCAAGTAGAGAGGTCAGCTGAGACAGGCAGAAATGAGTGAGTGTCCAAGGTCCAGCCAAAGAGAGGACGAGGCCAGGTCAGCTGAGACAGCTGCCTGGAATCCATGCTGGGAGTCTGGGGAACAAAAGAAGGATCAGGGGCCCAGACCACAGGTCTGGGCAACGAGGGGACTCGATTTGGGCAAGGGTTTTGGTAGAAGCCAGGGAGACATGCAAAGTCAGCCATCTTTTGGGTCAGGAGGTTCTTACATGGCTGACGTTGATCTTGGCACCCAGGTAGAGCAATGTGCAGAAAGACAGATACACACACACCTGAGTGGAATAGAGTTTGGAGAAGAAGGCAGAACCCCAAGAGTCTGCACTGTTTTAACGAAATGGGCTCAGGTTTGGTTGGGTCTAGTTGCGTTTCCTTTTTTGACCCTTCTGGTCCAGTCTGCACTTGGGGCTTCAGCATTTGTCCTCTGCACTCTCTCATTTAATCTTCGCAGTGCCATGCAGTGACAGCAGGGTCACTGTTGTCATCCTGTTGTATAGATGAGGAATCTGGGGCTTGGAGACGTGAGTAATATACCTGAGGTCATGTGAGCAGAAGGTCTGACTGGCGGCAGAACCTGTGTTTCTAGCCACGGCACAGCATCCGATCTCGTTGGTGGAATGACCATCCTCAGTCCTGTCATTGACCTTGAAGTCCCCTCTGGCATCCCTAGGTCATTTGCATAGTGCAGGGACCTGCCTTTGGTCCAGTTCAGAGTTGAGCTGCTCCCTCAGGTGGGAAGATTAACCCTCACTGGCACCAGAGTCCCTGGAGGCAGAAACATTTTTTCAGGGCCCTTGTGAGTGATTGACAGGCAATATGGGGGTTGGGGCAGAGCAGAATCACAGCTGCTCCTGGTGGCTCTGAGTCACGTTCGGAGCCTAAATTAGCCTTGTTCTTTTCCAGATCTTCTGTGGGCTTGCTGCAGGCTGCCGGGCTGGCTCATCTCCTGTTAGGCTTTGTTTTATCTTTCCCCCACTTTCCAGGCTTCCTTCTTAAGTTTCCCACTGGAGTTAGTCTGCAGAGAGGCTAGGCAGGGTGGCCTAAACATGGTCTGAGGGATGGAGGTGGGTGCTCAAACCTCTCCCTTGTCTCTTCCTGTCCCCAGGGAGTTTCACGATTATTGGATCAATTCTTTTACTAGAGTGCAACTCGAAGTAAAGTCTTATCAGCATGGTTAATCAGATTTTTCCCTGAAGGCCGTATATTTGAAAAAACACAAATAGAATTCCCATATATTTCTACTACTGTGTAGGGTAATTATGTGGACTCCTAAGGAAACTCCCCTTGCGTCCTGCCTATCGCAGCAACCACCCCACTTCCCCTTAGATGGCTGCCCTGAAGAGGAAGTGGGCCTCAGGGCTCTGAGCTGAGAGAGGTCCAGGAGGGGCTCCACTGAGGGAGGCAGCAGAAAGGGCAGCCTGGGCCATCCGCACAGGCCACTCTCAGCCAGTTCCGCTGTGGCCTCGGAGCCGGAAAGGCCAAGCCGGAGCTGCATCTCCTTACAAGCTTGGTGCAGAGCCTGGAGAAAGGTACGCTTGGTCTTGAACAGCATCAGGGTTAGAGGTGCTGATCGCTGGGGTGAAAAACCCACGGATAACTTTTGACCCCCCCAAAACCTAACTGCAGTCAGCCCATTGCCTCTGTGGATCCAACCAACTACAGATCGAAAACAGTATTTTCTGTCCGCCTTAGGGAATCCCCGGCTGGGAAACTGCGGCTGGGAACGCGAACAGACTTCGATCTCCGGTTGGTTGAATGTGCAGATGCGAAACCTACGGATAGGAAAGGCAGACTGTTTATTGAAGAAACCTGTGTATAAGTAAGTGGTCCCGCGCAGTTCAAACGCGCCTCATGCGAGGGTCAACTGCCCTCTGGCCTCAGTTTCCTTTCATGCAACACAGAGGTTGAAGCAGATGAGCCCCAAGACCCCGTGCTGTCTGGCCGCGTGGTGAGTCTATACTTTTACTCTGCAGGTCCTACACTGCAGGACAGTTTTCTGAGTCTCAGTGTTTTGCTGGCTCAGCACTGTGGCTCTCGCTGCTGAAAACTAATCTGTGCTCCACAATTGATCTTAAAGACAAGGCAAAACAACAACCAACTGCTTTTCTTATTAACTCTGCAAACAGCAGAGGTAATCTAGGAAGGGACTGGTGGGTCATTTGAGGGAACTGGGCTTTGCTCCAAGGTCCAGGGTGATGGATGTACTCGGCAGCCTTAGATGCACCTTGATATCTAATTGGCACAAATCGGCTTATAGTGGTTTGGCTTTCCCCTGACCTGGCTAGACATTGTCTAGACCCTCTGGAGGGCCCTGTCTGATTGTGAGTCCTACCAATTGCCAGGCAGAAGGCCACAGACAGACATTTCCCATCAATTGGGTCTGAGTTTTCTTCGGAATCTTTTCCAAATAGCTCATTCTTCTTTCATGGAGTGTGTTGCCTTTAGACTTTTTATTGTTTATGTCTCATTATGTTAAATATTCTGATTTTACAGTCTCTACCATTTTTTGTCGTCCCCTGAAATTTTGGGTTTCTGGTACTCTAGTTTGTTTTGTCTGCTGGCCCTTGCTCGTGATGGGCAATCCCTCATAATTTAGAATTGTCATCTGGGAGTATGAGCTCTCGTCTTCGGGAAGCTTGATCTGTGGGTTAAGTGCCTGCTCTGTCAGTAGTTTTGTGATTGCTTCTTCTGGACATCCTGGCTTGCCTCTTGCCATGGAACCAAGTTCATGTTAATTTCTCTCCTTAGGGGTTCCCAGAGTCACAGGTAGTATAATTTCAAGTCACAAACCCTTGTGAGTCATAGCCCTGGTGCCTAGAATTCTCAGGGGAAACTACTCTAATAAATAGGGAGGAACAGATAAGTTTCCTTGCAGTCTCCCTGTACTAGTGAATGTATTTTTCTTTTCTTTTTTTCTTTTTGGTTTTTAGTTTTTTTAATTTTTTATTTTTCTATGAATGAATTTTTCTAATCTGACCCTGTACTGAGGTTACATCTCTGAGAGCTCTGCCTCGTACCATACAAAGCCTCACTTCCTATTCTTGGATATGGGAAGCTCCTGGTTACTGAGGTATACACTTCAGACTTCACTGGGGTAGATGAACTGCCTCAGATGAACTGAGGGCAGCAGTGGTGTCGGCTCAAGCTCTTCCTGGTATGGATTTGCGTTCCCATTGGTTTCTGGCACCTGGGCATCCCCCCCCGACTTTTTCTTAGGAGCTCAGCTATACTAAAAATATTTTCTGTTATATTTTCCCAGAATTTCTAGCAATTTTTAGGTTGTTTTAGTTCCCATCTTGCTGGAATCTGAATCTCCCAAGCCCTCCTTTAAACTGAATAGGAATTATGCTTCTTTCATAAGAGGGGAGACTGGAAGAGAGGGCCAGAATTGATTGTATTAACTTTACAAGTAGCTCCCTCCCCCTTCCGCCCCATTTACCTTAGTGGTTTTACTCTCTTTTACTTAAGAGAATTTTTAAAAAATCTTGTCTTGGAGCACAGTTTTAAATTCACTTAGGAACACTTTTGAAATAATTGCAAAAGATAATTTTCAGCACATTTGGAGTATTTTCATTTTAAAAATAAAACTGTTAGCTAGCTTTTAAAAAATGTTAGTGATTTGATACCTACCATCGTTCATATAAAAATGTACGTACAACTTCTTTTTTAAAAGTTTGAAATTTTCATCATTTTTCTCTGTGAACTTATTTTTTTCTGTACTACATCCTCCTAAGTAATTTTACCCTGGTGTCATGTTTTACCCTAAATGTATTTTAGTGACCATCCTCTCCTACTTCTCAGCAACACCAATGTGTTTATAAAGTTAAATTTTATTTCCTGTGATGGTAACTTCCTAAATGTTGAACACATTTGTTCTGGATCAAGTTGTTTTTGCAATTATTATTACTATGGTAATGACCAAACTACTGTGACTACATTACAAAATTTGATAAATCAATAAATAGTTTAAAAATGGCAATAGTTCACGAGATGGATGGGACTGACACAATAGGTCAAGTATCCACAGACCAGTATCCTGTATTGTTTAAAAGAGACAGGATTCAGCATACATTTTGCTTTTAATATTTTTATAGCTATAAGCACCAAGCAACTTTGTTCACGTAAATAAGAGGATGGGGGATAAAGGAGTTTTCTTCCACCCATTACTCAATTCTTTCACTTCTAATTCTTTAAGTCTAAAGTAGCATCGTGATTTAGCATCAAAAATTATTATTATTTTTTTTACCAATCTGGACTAGGTTCTCCTCCAATTTTGTAGAAAGCAAAGACTTGAAAAAATCCCGTGGCGTATTAAAAAGTAAATGGGGTCCCTTATTTTCTCACACGTAAACCAGTGTTTCAAAATTGCTCTTTCCTTTGGTGCCTCAGAGGTTTGCACAACCGGGAATAAAGCAGCCCAGGGAAATCCTGGGTGGATGGGATTTCTTTTGTAACGTGGGGGAAAGGAAACCATGTGGGGAAGCTACAGCTGCAGATGTTTTCAGGTAGATCAGTTTTTTGGGGGGAATACATTTGGAAGTTGAGTATTTGGAATGGAAATTAATTTCCCTTGAGCCTGCCATTCCTGAGCAGCCCTGGGAACTTTTCTGGACCTTCCGTCATTTGTTTGAGGGGTGGGCTTCCTGGAAGAAGGCTATTTGCAGTAAGCCCTGCGCAGTGAGCTCTCTGCGGTCAGCGCTCTGTCCTCGCCGGTGGGGGCAGTGTTGAGCAAGTTCACGGTGGGCAATCATCACCTGTCATTTGTTGTCTGTTTACTGTACACTGGCTGGCACCGTCGCGGTGGTGTGTGCGCCTTAGCTCAGTCAGTTCACAAATAAACTCCATGAGGAGTTTATGCTCATTAACTTGTCTCACAGGTGAGACGCTAAGGCCCAGAGAGGCTGAAGAACTAGCTGCAGGTCGCCTGAGTGGTAAGAGGTAGAACTGGGGCTTGGGCCTCAAAACGTCGGTCTAACAGCAAAGCCTATGATGCTAACAATTGCTGAAAGGGACAAGCAGCAAAGGGTATACCCCTGACGCACAGGGCGAGAGGAGAAGACATTGCTTCTTGGATAATTAAAAATAACAGAACGGTAGTGTTGGAAATGGCTTTTAAAATGAGCAACAATGCTATGGGGTGAGTTCATTAGCATTTCTCAGCCCTAGTAGCCTCATCTGTAAAATGGGGATGGCTACGATGATAATGGAAGAACAATACCTAGAGCATAAGGGAGCAGGTATTGCAGAGTCAGTACCTTCCACTGATGGACACTTCTAGCTCTTTCTAGCACTCTCTTCTGTTTAGGCAAAATCTGTCTCCAACCCCCTCATCTACACGCCTCATAACAAGCCTTCAGCTATTGGATGTTTAAATACCTCTTCCCTCTGTTTTGGCTCGTCTCGAGGATAAACCTCCTAAGTTCTTTGTTTAAATGGGATTTATAATTTTAATACTCCTTTATCCTCCTGGTCACTCTCCTCTGGATATATTCTCATTTGTCAAAATGACTTTCAAAATATGGTACCCAGAGTTTACCACCATGTTCCAGATATGGTTAGACCAGGGCAGAACGCTGTGAAATTGCTTTCCCCCTTGACCTTTAGATGTCATCTAAACACTTCACAGTTTTCCCCAGCACCCTCACCACCGACTCTGTAAGCCTCTATGACGTCACCACCCACAGATTATGAGGCCAGCCTGCTACAGACGTGATGTCTCATTCCATCCAGTAATTTTGCAAAGAACACTTTGTAAACGTGGATTTGGATTTGGGACATTTCCCTCTGTGAAATTTCATCTTGATGATCTGGCTTGTCCACGTGATTTCGAATCCTTACTCTCTTCATTAAGGAGGAGAGCACAACACATGAGAGTGTAAGGTGGGCAGGATGGTTTAGGAGAAAAAGCAGTGAGTGAAGGGTCTTGCAAACGTAACCCAAACCGATTCGGGTATCGCTATTTTAGGTTCATTTTGCTTGATATCAGTCACTTCTATTATTTAGAGATAGATGAAGGATGTGGGGGTCCCCCCCCTTCCCTACTAACCTTTATACCTGCTGGTGTATATCAGTGAAATTAAGTCTCAGACTGAAATCTGTTACATGCACACATTTTTATGAGCAAGCGGTAACAAAAGGGTCATAAAACCCACTATTGTAAGTTCCATTATGTCCCAGCAACCTGTCCCTTGGGCATTCTTCCAAGTACTTTGCATACAGACTGGGGTAGATGAAGCAATGAGTAAGCAGAGCATTCTGCTAACTTTGCTAGTGGGGACCAGGTGACACATCTCCACTGATGTGATGGAATCATACGGCCTGTGAGGTCTTATCCTCCACAAGGCCTGGGCCACCACCGGGCGGGGTGAGTTCTTAGACTCCATTCACACATGGGTCAGAATGCCTGTGACATGTGTTTTAGCATCTTGAACAGCATACACTTCAGCAATGAGAGTATTTTCTAAGGTCCACTATACTAATTGACAACAGTGGTAGTGTTGATCAGAAATTAAGTTGGTTGGAATGCCTGTGGAGTGTGGGGTTCTCATGAGAGTATCCCAAATACTTACTACAAGCCCCTGGAGTATGTATGCCCCATTAGGGAACTTCAAGTGTTAAATAACCCCCCCACCCCCAAAGCTCCCTGTGGGTAACTGTGATAGGTGTTATTGTGATGGTGTCAGTTTGACTGGGCCACAGCCCAGATGTTGGATTCAAGTTATTTCTGGGTGTGTTGGTGTTTCTGGGTGAGAGCAACATGTGCCTCAGAAGACTGAATAAAGCAGATGGCCTTCCCTAAGGTGGATGGGTTTTACTTCTTCTGTTGACACCTGAGAGGAACAAAAAAGCTGAGTGAGAGGGAACTTCTTCTGCCTGACTGTTTGAGCGGGGACATTGGCCTTTTCCTGCCTTCAGACTGGAACTGAGAAATTGGTTCTTCTTAGGTCTCGAGCCTGCTGGCTTTTGGACTGGAAAGTACACCATTGGCCCTCCTGAGTCTCCAGTTTGCTGCCTGTAGATCTTGGAACTGCTCAGCCTCCCTCATCGTGTGGGCTAATTCCTAAGAAATCTCTTTATATCTACATCTATATCTGTGTCTCTATCTACGTGTATGTATATATCTCTTATTGGTTCTGTTTCTCTGGAGACCCCTAATACTATCTATGCGGAAGTATTGTGAAGTTGGTTACAACAATGTAGCAGATAGGGAAATGGGCACCTGCGTTTTCTTTTGACTTATTGCTGCCGCCTGGCTCTGCATGGCACAAGGTGCTCCTAAATGGGTCCCCACGGTCACATAGGGAGGTCCCATCTGGGTGTCCACCTGCTATGCAACAGGACTCAGTGTCACGTGGTACAGGTTTCCACAATGTCACGTGGTACAGGTTAAGGAATAGACTTCCCTTGGGGGTGGGGGTGGATAAAGGGAACCTGTAAGGCAGAGTCAGCAGAAGAAGATGCACAGTCCCCGTGCTCCCAGGGTCCCCCCAAGAAAGTACCAGAAGCAGGTGGTTTTGTACTCTAATGGAAGGACCTTACCTCTTGGGGTCTGCGTCCTTGTGGGGACAAGTGTGAGAGCAGCCTGATCACAGAAAACAGAAATCTCACTGCCCGGGCACGGAGGGCCTGGTTTTGGCATCAGCTGTCCCTGAGTTTTCTGGGAACACTCGCTTCTCAGTATCTGGAGACCTGGGGCCATGGGAGGTAGCAGCTCCTCTGAGAGGGATGGAGGGGAGAAGGGAGGGACATTGGTGCCATGAGAAGCTGGGCTTGGGTGCAGCACTTTGCACTGGGAGAGGTGGGAATGCCTCTTCCAGCTGGCTCGGTGCCCATGAAACCCAGAGTGACGTCCTGGGGTCACCTTCAGACATTCATGTCTCTTGCATCACATTTTGTGACTGTGAAGCCTGTACCCCTTTCTGGGCCTCAGTTGTCTCATCTTTTAGAGTGAAGAAATTGGTTTTTGGTCTCTCTCAGGCTCCGCATTCTAAATAGGGATAGAGACCCACTTTCTCTGCATTAAACTAAAACAGGGACACAGGCACTTGATATAGAAATGGTATGTCAAATATATAAAACTCCAAGACTCAAAATATTGAGAAATTTCCCTTCCAGTTCTCTTCACAAATGAGTAAAATCATGTAACTGTTAATATTTTGTAATAACGACGCTCAGTGATTTGACTGTGGAAAGAGATTTGAAGAAACGCCCAGAATTGACTAATAAATGTTTCCCATTACTGAATGTCTCTGAGCATTTGTAGGACAATGACATTTTCTCTCGCTTTCCCGAACTCATTAAAAAAGGCATGTGGAGATTTTGTGGAGATTTTGTGTTCATAGAGTTCTGTCTCCCCCCCCCCCCCCCCCGCTAAAACCACTGCATTTGTTTTCATCCTCTGTGTGACTAATTTTGGAGCTAGGGAGAGTCCTTTTCAAAAGGGCAGACCTTCTTGACTTCAAAACGTTTCTAGATCCAGTTTTCACATTTCATCCCCCAATGGGGTACGGGGTTGTGGAAACATTTTTCCCACTGGTACTGGCAGTGCTGGGGAAAATCAGGAGAGGAAGGCTGCCAGAGACATGCTGTGCACACTGCTGAAGGTTTAGTTTTCCCATATTGACTCGGGCAGTGTGCAGTTGAATAATTATAATGGCATCATTTTCCTGAATTCGGCAAAAATTGCACACAGAGCAATCTGACAATGCCCGTTAGTCTAGACCATTTTTCTTTATAAAAGCTACTGCGTTTGTGTCCTTTTACAAATGACTCTGTGACTCATTTCAGCAGCAGATAACTTATTTCTAAGTACAGATGCTCCCCTATTCAAAATCTTTGGGAAATTTCAAGTTTTCCTTTCCTGCATCTCGCAAACTATCCTGCATATAACAGGCAGTCAATAAATACGTTTTGTGGCTGATGATGATGGGGGAGTGAAATTGAGGAAGCCTTACCCATGGTTATAACGGCGAGGCTATGCAATAGCTTGGGGTGAGGGGGTCGCCAGAAATATCCAATGATTGCTCGTACGGCCCCATCTCCCGCTCAGACTTGGTGAGCCTTTGATTGAATGGTGATAAAGGTATCATTTTGCCGCATTAGGAGGAAAAGGTATATGGAGATTTGATGTGCATGGTGTTTCATAACTTCCTCTCGATAAAATAGTGACATTTATCTTCTTTCATCTAAGGCTGAATCATTTCTGAAATGGAGACCTGAATTTTAAGGTATGGAACATTTCAAGTTAAAGATCCTTGAGGAAGTGTGCTTCATTTTTTTTTTTTTTTCTGTCCAAGTGGGGAGTAAGACTGTAGAAACCTGTTACCTTTTGATGATGGCAGTTCCGAGTCCAAGTGTGGTTGGTGAGGGCGGCTCCAGGAAGCTGCCCGATTTTGCCGTGCTGGTTTGCCTTTGTTTCATCTCAGGGCTGTACCTCCACAGTGGAACCTCCTGGGGATGGAGCGTAGTGGGGAGCCAGAGGGTGGTTTGGGGAAACAAGGGTAAAGGAGACCCTGCACAACGACGTTTCTGGGATCCCCGTCATGTGCCAGGCTCTATACCAGGCAATGGGAACCCAGAGATGAATATGGTCTCTTTCCCCAAGGAGCTCCAGGTTAAGTGAGGGAAATGGACCAGGAAGCAAACACAGCGGGGGGAGATACACGCTGACACAGAAGGGAGTGCTGGGTACAATGAAAGTACAACAAAAGTAACTCATCCAGCTTAGGGGTGTCAGGGAGGCTTCCTGGGAGAGGCGCTGTTTGCACTGAATCTATAAAAGATGCCCTGAGGTAGCCGGGCAAAAATGGTGCGGGGCTGGAGGTGGTGTTTCAGCAAAGAGAGAAGCACACATGAGGCATAGAGGCAGGAGAAGTCTTGGCAAAGTGGTATAGGATCCAGGGAAAGGAGCGGTCCTGAAGAAGAGATGAATGAGGAGAAAGTTAGATGTAGAGGTGAAATGACAAAGAACTAGAGAAGGAAAGCCTGTCTTCAATACCTCCATTCCGCTGTCAAATTCATGCCATGCTGGTCCTCGGTCCTCACCCGATCCAGCCAGTTAGATACCCAGTTCTGTTGGGGTGACCTCCCCAATGTCTGGCCCCTCTTTGGCCACGCCTTTTCTTCGTCTCCACTGCCATGGCCTCAGACTCCATCCTCTCTGGTCCAGGCCCCCACATCCCCCACCAAGGAGACCACAAATGACAAAGCCTTAACCGCGAGAGACGTTTATTTCTCTTTCACAAGTAACAGTCCGGCCATAAGCAGTGCTGGGACTGCCCAGCAGCCCCGTGGGGTCTGGGATGCAGGCATCTCCTGTGTCCTTTGGTCTACTATTTCTATGCTGCAGCCCTGTGTGCATGACTCCCCGTGTCTCACTAGCTTGTCTGCAGTCCAGCCAGTGAGAATGGGCAAGAGAGGAAGGGAAGGCATCTCCTTCCTTTAAAAACATCACCTAGAAGTGGCTTCCATAGGCTCTGCTCATATCCCCCTGCCATCTGGTCACATCTATCAACACAGAAGGCTGGGAAAGGTAGTTTTTCTTTAGAGAGACCAATAACCAGGTTAAAAACCAAGGGTTCTGTTACTACAGACAAAGGAGAGAAGGGCTATCGAGGGGCGTCTGGTCACCTGCCGCTAGTCTTGCCCTCTTCATTTGCCATTTGCAAAGCTCTGAAAATGCAGGTCATTACCTCTTTCCCTCCCCACCCCCCAAAAAAACCCCATCAAAACAAAAACCAAACAAACCACGCTCACACAGCTCTGTCACAGCCTGTCTGGAAATACTGTCCGCTCCTGTGGTGATGCCTCCACATGTTCGCTCATGCTCTGCCCTCCGCTAGAGAAGCAACAGAATATGGAGCAAGGAGCATGACAGCAGGCTCAGTAGCTCCTAGCTACGGGACTGGGGCCGGCTGCCTGGGTGCTCTGCGGCTCTGTCCTCTGTCAACTCTGGATCATAATTTAACTGCAGGGCGAGGGCTCGGGTCGAAGACAGTGTAGATAAAAACGGTGCTCAGTAGGTGGCAGCGGTGGCAGCCAGCGTCCCTGCACTGCCACCCTTGGGAGAAACTGCTCCCCAGGAGTATGACTGATGCCTCTCCTGGGAAGCCTCCCTCTAGGGGCTCCCAGATTGCTGTCCTCATAAGGTCTCGTGTGAGCACCTGGGGTTTTTACCCACGTGCACCTTCTCTGGTAGACTGATCTCTGGGGGTCCCCCGGCTCCCAGCACGGCGCCTGGAAAAGCAGAGGTCAGTGTTGGTGACACCAAAGTGGGTTGAGTCGGGAACAACAAGCGAGTGAAGCAGAGGCTCGAACAGCGTCCCAGAGTCTTGAGTCACAGCTGGGCGTCTGGGGCCAGATCAGGCCTTATCTGAGGGCAGAGCCTTCGGTGGGCGAGGAGACCAGACTGGTCGGCAGATGGCAGAGATGAGATCAGGCAAGGAGACGTGGGGAGAAGAGGTCACCGTGCAGGAGAGGCCCACAAGCATCAAAGCCAGGGTGCCAGCTACAAGGAAGTAGCTGGACACTAAGGCAGGCCGCCCCTGAGTGCTGGGGTCAGAAAGGAAGGGGTCTGATCTGTGCAGGAGGAGGTAAGGGGGACGGGAGTGAGGGAACGGAAAGAAAGGCCCCCTGCCTCCATCAGTGTGGCCCTGGTATAGGACCCAGATACAGCATCCTGTGGGGCAAAGAACAAAGGTTGGAGAGGCAGTGGGAAGAAAGGTGATTTGGGTTGTGCGAGGATGTAGTTGCACTGCTGCATCTTGTCCACCAGAGGGCAGGAGAGACCCACACATAAGGCTCCCACAGCACTGGCCGCAGAGCCTCTGCAAAGGTCACTGGCCTTGGCTGGGGGCTGGGTGGTCAGGAAAGTACAGAGAGGACGGGGAAGAAAAACTAGGCCTGAGTCTTCTTAGTCTCCCCAAGGAAGACTCTCTAGATATCCATCAACCAGCCACTGGATTATACAGAGCATGGCAGAAGTTGTGGCATGAGGTTGCCCTTGCAGAGGGTGGCATTTAGAAGGTGACCCTGGGCAGCGCCAGTGAGGACCCAGGCTGGACCTCTGGTTCAGGCCTCTTCACGGCTCCACTCTGCTTCTAGCCCACCACTCAGAAACAAGGAGGAGCTGTCCTCTCTCCCTGGGCTGGTTGCTCTTCCCAGAGCACATCTGGTTTGTGAGAGAAGCTCACGTAGGTGGGAGATCTCACATCCTCACGTCTGAGGACCCCAGTCAGTGGCCGTGTGTCTGTCATGGGGACCATCAAACCCTTCCCCACTCCTGCAAATGGTGGGAGGACCCTGTCTTGCTGTCCAGGTGCCGGAAATAGAGTGGGTGAGCTTCGTCTTTCTCCTTTTTCTTTTCTTTCTTTTTAAAATTTACTTTTCAATTAGAATGGAGGAGCTTTGAGATGAAGTCTTGGGGTCAAGCTCCAGTTGGGGCTTCCACTCATCTCTCAGAGACTCAGTTTCCTCTTCCGTGAAGTGGACATTTGAAAACCAGCTCTGACTCAGGGCTGGAGGAATCTGAAATGAGATCATTGCATGAACACTCTTCTGCACAGTTAGCTGGTACAGAAACATGACTTTGTCATGGATCATCCCTTTCTGGAATGAAGGTTCTGGAGGACAAGGGCAGGGTCTTGTTCATCCTTCTGCTCCCGGAGGGCTGAGCACTGTTTTGGCGGATGGGAGCTGGCCCCTGAGTGGGAGTGGGGAGTGGGGAGTGAGCGCTGTCCAGATCAGCAGTCGCTGCTGCAGGAAAGGGTGGGGTGGGGCCGTGGATGAGACCATGAGGGTCCGAATTGCCCAGGCCTGGCCTGGCCTGAGGCTGCAAAGGGATGCTTGGGTGGACGGGGGGTAAAGCTCCCAGAGTCCCCACGGAGGTAGTGCCTCCTGCAGGAAGCGTTCCCAGAGCTGATTTGGCTCATTTCCAAGCTGATGTGACCCCACTTGGCCCAGAGTGCTAGGGAGGGGCCAGGGCTGGTGGAACTTGGTCAGGCATGCAAGGAGCAGGGCTGGAAAGGAGCCCCAGTGTGGCAGGGCTGAGGGCGGTGGTGGGACTTGGGCTGCATTTCTCTTCCGGCAGCTCCCCTTTCTAGCAGGTGGAAGCGTCTGATTGGAGCCCCTGCTTGGGTGCACATTTTATTTCCGGAGAGATTGCTCCATAGCTCACGAGGGTCTTCGATTCCTTAACTTGTCTTTCTTCTTCCTTGAGAGCAGACATGTGTGGGGGCGTTCATAGGCTCCGACGAGTCCCATTTCCTTGCTAATAAATATTCCTCCTCTCCTCTCTAAGTGTTAAAATAAAATCCCGAGGAAGAACAAGTGGCCCATTTGTCACCTGCTCCTTGGTCCAGAGCAAGGGACGCATTTTGCTATTGCTGGTAGCGGAGTCAAAGAAGCAAGGATGAGGGATGTACTTGCTTGTCTCTGGTCAGTTCAATCCTGCCTGGAAGGGCCAGCCATGCCCTAGACCTTGGCCTGGCCATAGCCTGGGGGAGGGGCAGGAAAAGGACGAGGGCGCAGTGGGGCCGTGGCACAAGCCGGGGATGTAGGAGGCCAGACCAAAGCAGGGAGGGCGTGGACAGAAGGCTGGGGATGCTGGCCAGGGAATGGTCTGCTCAGGGGGGAGGAGGAAGAAGATGCTCAAACCCAGAGGATGAGGGCGCAGAGGCTCTGGCTGCCTTTATCTAAGGACCTCGCTCTCCCCTGGTGATGGCCATGCTGGTCACTTGTTGGGAGCAACAGGAGCACGATGCCAAGCGAGCTGGGCACCTGAACTCCATCCTTGCAGGGGCCAGCCCAGCGTGGGAGCACCTGGGAGCTGTCGACCTGCCACGCTGGTGGGTGGGCATCTCCATGCTCGATCATGCTCTGTCTTTTCAGGTCTTCACTCCTCTCCGTTGAGTGAGCTTTTCAGCCGGTTACAGAGAACACAGAGGCAGCCTCTTGCAGACCACACCTGGCCGTTGCCAGATGTCAGGTCGGGTCTTCTGGTGGGGCTTGTGCTTTGGTCAGAACAAGATCTCGCGATTGTACGTGTTCGGAGACATGTCACAGGGGCCCAGAAATACTTGTTTCATATTATATGTCAGAGCCCCAGACAAGGAAGGGCAGACCTTGGACCGTGTGACTGCGGGTGAAGGACGCAACCCCCCACGGTACTCCACCTCTCCGCTCTGCAAAACGGAAGGAACCCACCCCTGCCCTGCCATGCCTTTCGGGGTTTTCTGGAGCCCGCACGTCGTTCAGTGTATGTGGATGCTCTCTGTGTCCCGTGAAGGACCAGCTAAATGGAAGGGGTTGTGGTTGCAGTTCTTCTTTGGGGGAGTTTGGTGACCCCCCTTATCTCTGCTCTTCTTTCCCCTCTCATCGTCTGGGCCACCTGTTCCTTCTTTGAACGCTGGCCCATTTCGTGGTCCCATTGGCAGCCACCCACCAATCCAGTGTCTTCCCTGGTATAAGGGTGCGTGGAGGAGGAAGGGAGGATGAGCTTGCAGCCTGTTCTGCTTTTCCTTGGCCATCAGCCGGGACTGTTTGGGAAGCTGCCAGCAGGGGGCAGCAGCACCCCACACCTGGGCACCCCTCCCCTGCGCTTCCTCCCTCAGGCCGCCTCGGTGAGTGGGCGGGCGGGCAGGCGGCAGGCAGGCAGGTTGAGAATGTCTTAATGACCTGTGCTGCTTGCGATGGATTAGGCGAGGGCCTGATGTGGCAGGGCCACCTTGAGAGTCAGGCCTGGCAGCAAGTGCTGATTTTGTTCAGGAAGCGGGATGAGGAGGGGGCGACGTCCTGGGTGAGGCCCCCACCCCTGCCCTCGGAGGCGGCTCACGGCGCCACGCCTCCTGCCAGGAGGGAGGGGTCATGGATGCAGCTCAGATGAGCCCTGAGGATGGCGGTGGGGTGCAGGCAGGTGGGTCTCCCCTGGCCCGGCCTTATGGGGTACCCTGCCGAGCCCACATGGTGACAGCAGCAAGGGTGCACCCACCCCAGCAGGCCTTGAGGCAGGGCCCCTAACCTGGACCCCTGACTCTTATGCAGACCCCTGCCCTCAGCCTCCACCCCTGACACAATCCCGGTCCCCTCCCGGCCCAGCTCCCGGAAGCCCCAGCTACCAGCATCGGTCATCTCCCCCTTCTCTGGATTCCTGGGCGCTGCTGAGTAGAGACTGAAGGCAGGCCCCAGGTGCCAGTCACAGCGCTATGCCCCCCTCGCCCGACATTTGGGCACGGTACAGAACAGTGTTGCAAACTGACCGACCACAAGGGATGTGGCCCAGGGCTTCTAGGGCCTGACCACCCCGAGGAAAGAGAGAATTATGTGAGTCTCGAGTTTCTGTTGTGTTTTGCCCAGAAGGAGATTTTGAGGGGGCAGGGGACTTCAAAGCAGGTAAAGTGTCTTTGTTCCCTGTCTCCCCAAATGAAACAACAACCAGTCATGCCCTGAGCCTTGGCAGTCACTCTGCCTTCTCCAGTGATGGCAGCATCTCTCTTGCAGGAACCCTCTCCCCAGAAAGCCGGAATCACACACCATGTTGACTCACACATGAGAAATACTCAGTGCTGCAGAATAGTCTGGGATGAGGATGGCAGGGGGTCTTGTTCTCTACACGCCTGGGCTTTTCAGTGTCACTGCTCTTAAAGTATTCACTCCGCAGCATTCATTCATTCACTCAAGGTTTATTGGTATTTACTGACCACCTACTGTGTATGTACTGGGCACTTTCTTTTAAGTTAGGGAGGTGGGTTGACATCTCATTTCAGGCCCATGAATAGTCTTGCCTTCCCCCTCCTAGTGAGATCCCACCGTGGCTCCAGATGTGGGGCTAGAGAGCTGAGCAGGATGGATGGAGCCAAAGGACAGAGTGGGGACAGGGAGCAAGGCAGAATTGGGTGAGAGAAGACACGTGACAGATCAGGGGGAAGGAGGACAGACTGCGAAAGAGACAAGACAGATGGGGCAGGCTGATCTGGGGGGGGAAGGGAAGAGGAACAGGGAGGAGGGGAGCGGGAGGGAGGACGGGAGTCTGCAGTTCAGGTTTGGAACTGTTCGCCCTCAGCGGGAAGTGAGGTGACACAGTGGCAGAGCTGGCCACGAGTGGCTGGCAGCACATGTGAGTGTCACTGTGTAGGGTTGGTCTGCCTGTGTGAGTTTGTGTATCCCGGACAGCAGTCTGTGTGCGGGGTGGGTGGCGGGGAGGGGCGGTGACAAGGGACTCTTTTAGCCCCTGGGAATAAAGTCCCCAAGACAAAGTCCCTTGCCCCAGGAAGCTCCCCCTGAGTGGACGGGGCCAGCCTGAAGCAAAACAGATGGAGGCTTGGCAGGCCCTGCTTGCTCCAAGCAAAGCTCCTTCAGCGGCCACCCCGCCCACCTCCCTCAGTTAGACAGTGTCCCACACCTTCCTCTGGCCTAAGTTTCAAAACAGACTTGTTCTGTGTCCCTTTCCTGAGTCTCCCACTGGTGGACAGGAGCTCCTTTAATGAGTGACAGAGTTCAAGACTATTTAGGACTCAAAGGCTAACAGCGCCTTCCCTGCCTTCCGTGGGGTAGCCAGGCGGGCCAGTGGGGGAGGTAACGTGGGAAGTTGGAGTTCTGGTACGTCAAACCCCACCCTGTAGACCACCAAGTTTTCTGCTTCAAAGACCAGCCTCTCCTCATCTGTACATCTGTATCCTGTTTTTCAGGATCTCCAAGGAAACCTGTTCCACTCTTCTCTCAGGTTCTAAGATTCCTAAGAGCCCTGCAGATACCCCCCAAGCTTATGTAACCGCCACCCCCCTTCAGCTGAGGTCAGGGTGGTGTCCCCTTCCTGCCCTGGTGGATGTAAACAACAGCTGAGCCCTTTTTAAATTTTTATTTTGTGAAGGTTGTTTGTAAGTCTCTCTTTCGGCTCTTTCCTTCTCAAGTTCCAAGAAAATCCGGCTCCTTTAACCTTTCCTCAAGCATTTTGCTCTTTAATTTCTAATCATTTTTGCAATTTCTAGCCTCTGAATCTCTTCCAGTTCTTGCTTCTCAAGTGAAACCTTAAGTTGGACACAATAGGAGTTTGGGAACTTCAATGGGTGATTGCTTCTTGGTTCCTGTATGTTTTTTAATATTCTATAATAACATAATAATGATTTTAAAAATGTATGTTTTTATTCTTTTTTCCCCGTGTCAGGCTCTGTTTCCAGAGCTTCTTTAATTTAATCTTCATCACAATAAGCCTATGAGGAAGGCGTTATCATCCCATTTTACAGGTGAGAAAAATTAGGCTCAGAGAAGTTAAGTAATTTGTCCAAAGTCACACAGCTAATGTAAGAGCAAGATAGGGGCTGGGGAAGGGTGCTACAGAGCTCTAAGCTGATTTCTGTAAATAGGGAAATTTGCTTTTCGGTCTAATCTTTAATAATTCGTGCAAACATTTTGCATTGTGCTTCATACAAAACCCCATTTGTTTTAATATGAAAAAATAACATCGTTAATTTCTGGGAACCTTAGGGTAGAATTGATGCTCTGGGGAAACATGCCATATCTATGCTGTGGCCTCAGGTCCCCCAGGCACACTGCCAGACACCCCTGGGCTTCCAATTCCCCAGTGGGAAAATTTCCGTTCTCTGAGTCATGAGCTCTGTCTTCTGCTGCCACCACGGAGCTGTGTGGTTTTGTAGGCGTCTTTTCTTCTCCTGGAGCGCCGGTGCTCATCTTCTCAGATGGGAATGATTTGTTTCTTAGAGTTCTTTTGAAGATCATGTGAAATAATATACACAAAAGGCTCTGCGAAGTGCAAAAGCCTGACATTTTTGGTTAATGTTTACAGTTTGACATCAGGAGGCCATTTGACCTACACCGAGCTTCTGATTTACTCTGGCCCCAGATTTATTTCACTACATTTCCACAGATTTATTGTACGTAGTGTTCCTATTCAGTTCAATTGCAATTTCCCAGAGCCCAATTGAAGTCTGTTTCCCTGACTTGATTTCTCTGCCTGATTAATAGAATTTCTCTGCCAGTGAGGAGGTGGGCATGAGTGACTGCAGGATAAGTGTCCCCTCCCGTGAGAACAGACATACGCTGGGGCCACAGCAGCCCCAAAGTTGGAGCTTTCGCAGAACACTTACCCTACCTGAGTGTTAGCACCTTTCAGGTACCCAAATGAAGGCTACAACGCAGGTACTATTATTAGTCCCATTTGGAACACAAGAAACTAGGGGTAATTGCAAGGTGATGCCACAGTCCGTGGTGTTATGCAGTGCCTGCTCTGAGCCAGACATTCTTCCAGGGCTTGAGAGAGATCAGGGAACCCAGCAGACAAAGATTCTAGCCCTTGGGAGCTTAGATTCCAGTGTCTGTGTACACTAGGTATAAACGTAAGGAAAGGTATGAATAAGCCAATTATAGAGTCTATTAGAAAGAGAAAAGTGCTTTGGAAAAAGGAGAGTGGAGCACCTGAGGGGCACCAGCAGTAAATGGAGGGTTCAGGATAAGCCTTGCTGAGAAAGTGTGATTTGTATAGACTCCTTCAGGTCTCCATCTGGAGTCAGTCAAATGGATGTCTGAGGGAAGCGTGGTCCGGGAGAGGAACCAGAGGGAGCAAGGGCACTAAGGCAGGATTATGCTTGGTGTATCTGAGGGATATCAAAGCAGCTAGTGTGGCTGAAGTGGCCATGAGGAGAAGACAAGCAGGAGAAAAGCTCAAAGAAGAGGATGAGAGGGCAAGATCTATCTAGAGCCTTCTAGGATTCTCTTCTAGGTGAAATGGGAGCCTGTTCAGAGTTTTAGGTAGAGAAATGACATACTGTGACATCCATCCAACTTAGACAACTCCCTCAATTTCATGCATGTCGCATAGCTGAGGCTCACAGGTTCGGTGAGCCAGGAGTGGATGGGAGTTTTACTAGAACTACCTTGTCTGAGAGTGGTAGCGGTGGCTCCTGAGAGGAAAGTCAGATGAACCTGTAACCATGCCACTAGAAGGGACAATGGCTCCTTGGGAGACAGGAACAGTCACTGTCCACAACCATCCTCACTCAGCTGCTGACGGAAATAGGACCCGGACATAAATAACATTCCAATAAAAGCCTCTGGGGAGTTCAGAGAAGGATGAGATTAATAGAGATTCTGAGGATTCAAGGTGTAATGATGGGGGATGTCATTTAACCTGGAATTTGGATAATAGGATTTGGGCGGTGAATATGAGAGAAGGGGCATGCTGCATGCTGGAAATAACTCTGAAACATGCATGGGGGCAGAAAAATAGAGTAAACAGCAACCAAAAAACAGGGCAATAAGCAATGATAACTAGTTCAACTTCGCTGAATTGTTGAATGTTCAAGGGGAAGGGTGGAAAGATTGACATGGATTCACGAGGTCCTTGAATTCCATTTTGGACGCTATAAGGAGCTATACAACATTGTTAGTCAGAATGTACACTTGTTAGATTCTAGAAAAGCATCACTTGGTGAGGAGGAGAGGTTAAGATATATAAATTCAGAGAAGTGGATGGAGTTAAGGACTTTAAAACAAATCATTGAGATATTCAGGAAGTTACATGAGAAGATGAAAAATTTCAACTGAGAACTGGAATCTATAAACAAAAAAAGAGGAAAATTCTAGAACCAAAGAATAGAACACAATATGGGTTTAACAGTAAATTTGATGCACCTGAAGAGAATAATGATCTGGAAGATAGTCAGAAAACAATATCCAGACTAAAGAAAAAAAATGTAAAATTCAGAAAAGAGTATAAGAGATAGATAGGGCATGGTGAGAAAGTCTAATATATTAGGCATTAGGAATCCCAGAATAAGAGGAGAGAGACAATGGGACAGAAACAATATTTGGAGAAATAATGATCAAGATTTCACAAAGGTGATGGAAGAAATCACTATGGGGTAATAAGCATCATGAACCTCAAGCAAGATAAACACAGAAAAAACCATATTTCTAGGTTCAGCATAGTAAGATGGTCAGAAACAAAAGACAAAGGGAAAACTTTTTTTTAAACAGGCAAGGAAGGGAAAACATGCCTTATGTTGAAACACATGACAGTAAGATCAACAGCTTCTCACCAGAAATGACAGCAGCCAGAAAACAATGTCTTCAACATGCTAAAAGAAAGTAGTTGCTAATCTAGAATTCTATACCCATTGAAGATATCCTTCAGAAGTGAAAGTGAAAGTACGCATATTTTTGGCAAATGAAAACAGAGAATTTTTCACTAGCAGACCTGTCTACCTCTTTGGACAGAAGGAAAAGGAAGGCAGATGGAAGCATAAGGATGCTGGAAGGAATGGAGAGTGGTGGTGACCACGTGGACCAATCTACAGGAATATTGGCTGTATAGAACAATAACGAGTTACTTTTTATGAAACGTGTATTATGGTCCAGCCCATGTGCATGCATGATTTCATGTATTCTTCACAACAGTCCTCTGAGTTTGGTGCCATTATCAGTCCCATTTGGAACACAAGGAAACTGAGGCATAGAGAGTAAGAGCAGCTTTCCTGAGGTCACCTAAGTAATACATTTGAGTGGGTCTTACTGTCAAGTCTATGTTTCTCTCACTACGTTGTGCTTTTCTGAAGTGTCATTGACTGGTCCCCTTAAGGTCCAGGGAGAACTGGCGAGGTGGGGATTCCTCTGGGTCAGCGGTGGTGGCTGTCATTTCCATGTGCTTCCCACCAATGGTGGAAGGGTAACCCAAAGTAGCACAGCAGCTGGTTGGACTGCTTCCTCCCTCTGTGGCGCTGCTGAGTTCCTTCTAACAGCTTCTGTTCTCCTCTCCATCCATCCAATCACTAGCCATCCTGTACGACCCAGCAAAATTCTTGCCCTGGCCGTGAAGTTTTTCTTGACATTTCTATTTATTCCGATCATTCTTCTTTTTAACTTACCTGCAAATGTAGATGGCAGTGCATTCCTGAAGAGTTTTTAATTGTTTCTTATCTGATAACTCTTCCCATCTGCCATTAGAGTGTAATATCTTGGTGAGCAGATGCCATAACTTGTTTGACATTTCACCTACCAGTGTGCTTAGTATGGCACCTGACACTCAGAGGGGGCTCGGGTAGCAAATATTCATTGCTTCATTAATTACAGTCCATCCATCCACCACTGGCAGTGAAGCCAGAAGCCAGTGTGTACCATGTGAACAATTGTAGAGCGTTTTGAGTTGCCCTGAATTTAGCAGAGTTGTGGAGCTCATTGGGGTCCAATCAGGGCTCTATTTGCATAGCATCAAGACGTCTGGATTCAAGTGTGAATGGTGAAGTCTGCTGAGTTATATTTGGATTATCAATCAACCCGCCAAATTCCCACGCACCACCTAAAACAATTGTTTAATGCAGTTGGACTTTCTCATAGGCTTTTCTGTCAAACTGATTTGTGAGTACTATCATAGGCAGACCACTCCGGGTGCCCCCTCAGCCCCTTCGCTCTGCGCCCCATCTCAGGGCCCTGTGGCCTTCCTGTCGATTCAGCACTGATTTTTTAATCTGCTTTTGTCAGTGCTGATATTCATGGAAGTCTAGACACATCTGTGGGTAGAGACGACCCCCAGGAGGGTACCCATGGTGAATATTAATAAGTGTTCCGTAATGAGACCAGGACACCTGTGTGCCAGTGGGAGTGTAGCGGCAGAAAACAACTGTTTGAGGGAGATAAAAGAATAAATGGCATTCCTGGCTGGGCAGGATGCAGGGAAGGTTGCTACGTGGATCTAAAATGACCCAAGTAGATATTGGATCTCTCTTAGTCTGGCAGAGGCCGAGAGGAAAATGATGCCGTAAAGGAATTAGATGAAGAGTCAATTCGGGAACGTATGGAGGACCTCCGCTGTGCTCAGCTTTGTGCTGAGAGGGAGAGGAATAATATCTCTCATGCTGTTCTCAGATGAGGGTGATGGGAGAAGAGCCGAGTAAAAGCGTTTCTGAGCACAAGATGTAACACCGTGATCCACATACTTCTTTGTCCCACTTGTGATTATATTTCGTACTTCATATAAATTGAACATAACTGGGGAGCAGGTTTTCAACCCCCTCCACCCCCTACGAATAGCCAAGTACAACAATGGGTTGTGTTTCACTGAATTGAATTAAGGCCTAGTCCTACACACACATGCACACATGCACACACAGACATTCATTCTTTCCGTTGAAATCCATGAAAACTGGTTGATTTAAGAAATTTTTTAAAATCATAAAACATTGACAAAAAAAATCTTGCTAGGATTTTGCTAGGAATTGTATTAAATGTGCCTATAATTTTGGGGAGAGTTGACATCTTCACTATGTTGAGGCTTCTAATCCATGTACACAGTATGTCTCTCCACTTAATTAGATCTCTTTGATTTCTTTCACTAGTGTTTTGTAGTTTTCAGCGATACGCTCTGTACCTTTACAAAAAAAGATTTATACCTAAGTATTTCACTTCTTTTTAAGCAATTGGAAATGGTATTATAGTTTTGGTTTCCATGTATTCGTTACTAGTATATAGAAATACAACTGATTTTCATATATTGATCTTGTATTCTCTGCCCTTGCTGAACTCAATTTTGGTTCCAGTTTTTTTTTCTTTTCGTTTTTTTGTAGATTCTATAATTTTCTGCCCAGACAATCATCTCATCTGCAAATAGTGACAGTTTAATTTCTCTCTTTCTGATCTGTCTGCTTTTTATTTTGTTTTCTTAGTGAGCTGGCTAACTTCTGGTATCATGTGGAAGAGCTGTGGGGAGAGTGGACAGCCTTGTTTTGCTCCTGATCTTAGAGGGAAAGCATTCAATCTTTCACTATTAAGTATGTTAGTTGTATCTTTTTTGTAAATGCCCTCAATCAAATTGAGGAAATACCCCTCTATTCCTAGTTTTCTGAAAGTTTTTAATCACAGACAGGTGTTAAATTTGTCAAATGTCTTTTCTGAATCAACTTATATGACCATGTGATTCTTCTTTATTCTGTTGATATGTGGCTTACATTGATTGATTTTTAAATACTGAATCAGTCTTGCAATATATTGAGACTTACTATATAGCCGTAGTAACCAAAGCAGGTGGTATTGGTAGAGGGATAGATACATAGATCAGCGGAATAAAATAGAGAATCCAGAAATAGCCCCACACAAATATGGCCAACTTATTTTTGACAAGGTTGCAAAAATAATTTAATGGAGAAAGTATAATTTTTTTCAACATACGGTGCTAGGGTAATTGGATACCATAGGCAAAAAAAACCCCCTGACTTAACTTTATATATAAATTAACTAAAAATTATAGATTTAAATTTAAAAGATAAAACTATAAAACTTCTAGAAGAAAATGTAGGACTTGGCAAAGAGTTCTTAGACATGACACAAAAGCAGTATACATAAGAAAAAAATTGAGGTGCGGATGGATGGCTCAGTTGGTTAGAGTGTGAGCTCTGGGCAACAGGGTTGCTGGTTCGATTCCCACATGGGCCAGTGAGCTGTGCCCTCAACTAGAGTGAAGACAATAAGCTGCTGCTGAGCTGCCGCTAAGCTCCCAGGTGGCCAGATGGCTCAGTTGGTTGGAGCGCATCCTCTCAACAACAAGGTTGCCAGTTTGACTCCCATCAAGGGATGCTGGGCTATACCCCCCACAACTAGATTGATAATGGCTACTGGACTTGGAGCTGAGCTGCGCCCCCCACAACTAAGACTGAAAGAACAACTTGACTTGGAATTGATGGATCCTGGGAAAAAGACACTGTTCCCCAATAAAGTCCTGTTCCCCTTCCCCAATAAAATCTTTAAAAAAAAAGAAATAAAGAAAAAAATTGATAAATTGAATTTTCATCAAAATTAAAATCTTTCACTTTGTGTAAGACCCTGTTAAGTGAAATGAAAAGACAGGCTACAGACTGGGAGAAAATATTTGCCAACCACATATTGGACAACGGACTTATATCTAGACTGCCTGTAAAGAGCTTTCAAAACTCAACACTAAAACACCAAACAATCTAATTAGAAAATGAACAAAAGACATGTAATGACATTTCACCAAAGAGGATATAGAAATAGTGGGTAAGCACGTGAAAAAATGGTCAATATCACCAGTTGTCAGGGAAATGCAATTAAGACCATGATGGGATATCACTACACACATATCAGAACAGCTAAAATAAAATAAAAATGACAATACCAAATGCTGGTGAGGATGTGGAAAAACTGGGTCTCTTATACATTGCTGATGGGAAAGGAAAATGGTACAGCCACGCAGGAATATAATTTGGGAATTTCTGAAAAAATAAGTACACTTACCATATAACCCAGCAATTATACTCTTAAGCATTTATCCCGGAGGAATGAAAAACTTATGTCCACATAAACCCTCTACTTGGTTGCTCAGAGCAGCTTTGTTTGTAATAGCCCCAAACTGGAAATAACCAAAATGTACTCCAACAACTAGTGGTTAAATGAGTTGTGGTACAGATATACCATGGACTAGTACTCAGAAATGGAAAGGAACGATTCATACCCACAACAACGTGGGTGAATCTTAAAGATATTATTCTGAGTGAAAAAAGCCAATCTCAGAAAGTCACATATATTTCTATAACATTTACAAGTGACAAAAGTATAGAGGTAGAGAACAAATTAGTGGTTGCCAGCGGTTAGGGATGGTGGGGATTAGTGGGGGAGGGAAAGTGTGATGCTAAAGGGATAGTCTGAGGGAGATCTGTGTAATTATAAAATAGTTCTGTATCTTGATTGCAGTGGTGGTTACATGAATTGACACGTGGTAAATTGACAGGTCTGTAACACGTGTCCCAATGTCGATATCCTTATTTTGATATTTTACTGTAATTAGGTAACACGTAACCATTGGGGGAAACTGAGTGTAGAATACAGGCAATTGTTGAACTATGTTTGCAGCTTTTTGTGAATCTGTAATTATTTCGAAATTAAACGGTAAAGAAAAGCAAAGCTGAAAAATATTTCAGGTGGATTAAAAGATATAGAGAATAATACAAAACATACTGTATGTCCATTACCCAGCATAAGAACAACACAAATTACAAAGCTCCCTTTGTACACCTGCCTCCCCCGCCCCCCCCAGGTCACTCTTCCTTCTTCACTTCCTTTAATAACCACTATCCTAATTTTGGTCTTTATCCTCATATTTATACCTCCAAATTTACGAGTATGTTTTGAAGGTTTGTCAACTTGATACACTTAGCTTTAGTTTAATCATCTTACATGGTGTAGCATTTCATTGAATTAATTTGCCACAATTCTCCATTTCTTCGATGGACATTTAGGGTATTTATAAGTTTTCTTTACTATAAACAATATTGCAATATCGTTTTCATAAACTCCTTGACTACATATAGAAGAGTTTAAGAGGATATATTCCGGAGTGGGATTGCTGTGCCCTGGGTTAGATGCCTCCTTAGCACTACTGGGTATTGTCCAATTGCACCTAGAGTGATTTTCCAAACACCATAAAAGAATTCCTGTGGTGCCACGTCATTGCCATCGTCCAGTAGTGTCACAGTTTTTGCCACTATGTTGGGTATGAAGTAGAATTATTTGTGATTTTGAATTTGTATTCCTTCTGGTGTTGCTGAGCATTTAACAAACACCATTTTTTTGAGCATTTTCGTATATTCTTTAATGAATATTCATTTTTTTTGTCCATTTGTCTGGTGGGTGGTTTGTCTTATCATTTGTAGGAGTTCCTTATATATTTAGATATATATTTTTCCCTATGCCAGTGCCACATTGTCTTGGTTACTGTACCTTAGTAGTCGTCTTGATTTTAGGGAGAGCAGGTCTACCCACCTGGTTTCTCTTTTTCAAATTGTCTTGGCTGTTCTTGGCCATTTACTTTTCCATAGAAGTTATCAATTAACTACGAAAAAATCCTTTTGGACTTTTGATTGGAATGTCACTAAATTATACTTTGGGGAAGATCAGTACCATATTTAGTCTTTTTATCCTTTGACATTGAATATTTTCCAATATTTTTAGGTCATCTTTAATGACATTAAGTAGTGTTTATAATTGATCTATAAAGATCTTACACATGTATTGTTAGATTTAGCCTTAGATACTTTATAATTTTATTTTCTATTGTAAACTGTGGTTTTTTTTTCAGTTGGTGAGCTTTTTTTTTCTTTCTGTTTTTTAAAGATTTTTAAAGGGGAAGGGGAAGAGGACTTTATTGGGGAGCAGTGTGCACTTCCAGGAGTTTTTTCCAAGTCAACTTGTTGTGCTTTCAATCTTAGTTGTGGAGGGTGCCGTTCAGCTTCAAGTTGTTGTCCTTTCAGTCTTAGTTGTGGAGGGCACAGCTCAGCTCCAGGTCCAGTTGCCGTTGCTAGTTGTAGGGGGTACAGCCCACCATCCCTTGCGGGAGTCGAACTGGCAACCCTGTGGTTGAGAGGACGCACTCCAACCAACTGAGCCATCCAGGAGCTCAGCTCAAGGTGCTGTGTTCAATCTTAGTTGCAGGGGGCAGAGCCCACCATCCCTTGCGGGACTCGAGGAATCGAACTGGCAACCTTGTGGTTGAGAGCCCACTGGCCCATGTGGGAATCGAACCGGCAGCCTTCGGAGTTAGGAGCATGGAGCTCTAACCGCTTGAGCCACCAGCCGGCCTTGTAAACTGTGTTTTTAAAATTAAATGTTCTAATTGTTTGATGTTGATATATAGAATTATGATTGATTTTCATATAATTATTTTATATCCTACAACTTTGCTGAATTCTCTTATTAATTTTAATTATTTTAAAATAGTCTTGGGTCTTCTATATGAAGTCATATTATTTGTGAATAATTAAAGTTTTTTACTTTTAGTAAAATGCCCAATAGAGGTAATAAAAGTGGTATTCTTACTTTGTTCCTGATTTAAAAAAAAATACTTCTATTTCACCATAAGTACATTTGATAAAGTTTTTTGGGGGCTGTTAAGAAGATACCTTCTACTTCTAGTTTGATAAGATTTTTAAAGTCCCAAAAGCTTTTTTAATCAAGAGATTTCTGTCTCTATTGAGTTGATTGTATGGTTTTTCTACCGTCTTCTTTTAATGTGATTTATGATGTTGGTAGATATTCTATTATTGAACTTTCCTCACCTTTCTGAAATAAATCTTACATAGTTGTGATGTATTATGATTTTAAATATTGTATGATTCAGTTAAAATTTTATTTCACATTTTTACATCTTTTTTTTTTTTTTAAATCATGAATGACTTTGGCCTGAAATGTCTTCTTCTTATATTATCCTAATTTGATTTTGGAATCAAAGTTTTGGAAGACTTGTAAGTTGATAAGTTTTATTTCTTTTTTCCTCTTTGAACAATTTGAATAAGATTGAAATGATTTCTTTCTTGAGGATTTGGTAGACTAGCTTGTAAAGCAGTCTGGACCAGGGATTCACCCAAATGAGTTTTAATTATGGATCTAAGTACTTTAATGACTAATGTATATTCTGTTTTTCTTCGGTCAGTTTTGTAAGTTGTGCTAGAAAATTGTTCATTTTATATAGGCTTTCAATTTTGTGGTTATAAAATTTCCATACCCTCTTCTTATAAAATATATGCACTTATTAAGACTAGAAATGTTCCTCTGGCGTAGTTTCTAGAAATTTTAATTTGTGGTATTTTCATTATCAAATTTTTTTGACAAATTCTTTCACTTAAAAATATTTTTTTAGCTTTGTTGAGGTATAATTGACAATGAAATATAATTTTAGTGTAATATAAAATTGTAATAAATGTAAAACACATAATGTGTTGATTTGATATATGTATACATTGTGAAAAGAGTCCACATTTGAGTTAATTAACACATCATCACCTCACATACTTACCTTTTTTTGGTGTGTGTGAGAAAACACTTAAGTTCTACTCTCTTAGCAAATTTCAGTTCTGCAACACTGTATTATCAATTACAGTCATCACGTTATGCATTAGATTCTCACTTTATCTCAACTAAAAGTTTGTATGTATCCTTTTACCAGGCATTTCCTATTTTCCTCAGCCTCCAGTACCCAGATGGGCTCAGCAAAAATAGTCAATTTTCAGGTAGCTTGGTGATTTTCAATTTTAAGTGTGGGAATGATTCTCTTTCCAAATTTCTATATCCAAAGCAGAAGGCTGAAGTCTTTCCATTTCTTTTTTTTTAAACTGTTCCCATCTCTATTCCATTTTTCCATGGAGTTGCTTTCTTCTAATATATCTTATAACTTACTAATTCTCTCTTCAGATTGTCTAAACTGCTGTTAAATCTATCCACTGAATTTTTAATTCTAATTTATCATTCTAGAATTCCAATTTGATTCTTTTTCAAATCTGCTTTGTCGTTTGGAAAATAGTTTTTTGTTAGCCTGCAGATTTTTTTCAAGCTTGCCTTTTATTTATTTAAAGAATAGATATTTCCTGTATAATATAACACTATAATTTAAAAATACAGTACCTTTGCAGGTCTGTTTCTGCTGTGTGTTTTCCTGCTTATTTTTATTCATGCTGCTTTGCTTCTTTCAACTATAAGCTGTACATTTTTTATGGGTAATTATTTGTGGTATTTCTTTGAGGCCTAGGATAAAGGTCCCTTCTTCCAGAGAGGATTTTGTTTACTTCTTCTAAATGCTTGGGGCTCTACTGGTACTAACCGCTTCAAGCTGAATTAATTGTACGAAGTTAGTTGGACCATCCAAATGGGCTGCAAATCTTTGTGGTTATAATTTTTTAGTGAGTGAGGTATAATTGATATATGTATTTTTTTTTCTTTCCTTCTGTTCTTCTCTGTGCCAAGGCAACTTTTTGTGTGGTCCCTGGGAATGTGAGGATGGGCTGGGCGTATGCATACCTAATACTTATCTTGAGCGTATATAGCATCTTGGGTTCCCGACCTTATGGGAAGAGTTCCACTATTGGACTCCTGATATTGGGTAGATCTTGGGCTTTGTCTTTTATCTCCAAAGCCTCAGGAGGCTGAGTAAATTGAAGGTTCAAGTTCTCTTACTTTGTTTGACAAAAGCTCTCAGGACAATTTAACTTCAGGATTCTTGATTTCCTCCATCGCATAGATTTTGATTTGATAATTCCTTAGTTGTCAGCTCTTTGAGATTTTTAAAGAAAATAAAAAAATTTAATCTAGCATACAGTTTTTTTCTTTTTAGAAGGAAGTTCTGTATCTTGCAAATATCTGGCAAATTCTGTACTGGAAACAGTTGACTTCATTGGAGTTTTAAAATCTAGTGACTATAATTTATTTATAGAAATTTCATTCTTCTTCCTTTCTTGTTTTTGACACTTTATATTATAAATGAATTTGAATGTTTGATTTTACAGTCTGTATCAAATACTTCTATGAACTAAAACTCCTGTGGGTCATGTTCTGTTGTTTGTTGTTTCTGATGACTCCTGTTTGCCCTATATTGTGTTTTGTAAATTGGGCTGATCAGTTTTTATTTAGTGGAGCTTTATCAGTTGTATTCTGTGAACTGTGTATAGCAATGTGTTTGTCTAGAGAGGATTTACATTGATTTGTATCATGTGCTCAGGGCATTATCAGAAGGGGCCACTTCTATGTGACTTTCATAGTTGGGAGGTTCTGAGGCTATACAGATAGTGTTGGGCAGTGATTGTGATTCTTAAGACAACATTTTTTTGGATACCCAGATCCCAGGCCCCGATAGATGGACTTCTGTGTCACTTCCCTTTGACAGTGGATAGATTTGTTCTTTTAGTCCACCCTTGCATGGAGACCATAGCCCTCCAAGTGTCATGGTTTTTCAGAGGTGATTTCCCATTTCATCCAGGCCCATGGCTTTGTCTCCTGTCCCTAGGTGGCTATTCAAACCCAAGTTTCCTTATTTTTCTCTGAATCAAGACCAACAAGTGCTCTGAGCGCAGCCACAGTCTCAGCCTCAGCCCCACTTCCCACTCTGGGTTTTCAGCTTCCTCTTCTTGTTTTCCTTTTTTCTTGCCTCTAGATATTCTCCTTGCTTTCTTCTTAGATCAGCCATACATTTAGAGGATGTTTGCTGTATTTTATCTAGCACTTCTAAGTGTTTGGTTAACAGGAGGGTTTTCAGCTATCTCATATGCTGCATTGCTGGAAATTGATGTCAGTTCATTCATTCTTTAGGGACCATCTACAAGGTGTCCAACATCTGATTTGAATATATATATATATATTAAAAATCTTTGGAGTGATGATCTTGAAGAGTGAAAATAGTGAAGGCGGGGCTCTTACCACATTTATCTTTGTATTTTTCATACCTACACATAAAGTACCAATAATTATTTAAAAACTTGGAGAAATAGGAAGTTTATGTAGAGCACACCATCATTTGCTATTCTCTCAAGTCTGTGCTTAACTTCTACATAATGATAAATAAACTGTCTCAGCCAATCTGAAAGTTGTTCTCAAGCAGACATCTGATTAGAGTGCTTCTGTTTGTCCAGAAAAAGTGTCTTTTGACTTTGCGAATATTAACGCTTACTCTATATCCAAACTCAAGTTGGCATCTAGGATACAAATCAGGTGGCTAATTGGTTCCCTTCATTTTGGTGACTTTTGTCCTGGGCCAAGTCCACATGCAGACATTTTCATTTCGTAATTGTTTGTAGACTGGATACCTCCCAATGCAGCATGGTTGTGTCAAACACTGTTGATAACAATGCTCCATCTCCTCTCCTACCCGTCTGAACATGCAGGAACACGCATGCACACACAGGGTATGTTAGAAGTGCATTGTCCTCCGGTAAATGATTACAGCTGTTTTTTTAGGAGTTCGCTCTGAAGGAAGGCATTGCTGGGTAATGGCACTCGAGTAACTTCCTGCCCTCCTGTAGCCCCCTCCTAGGAAGTTCCCATCCCCACTACTGAGGCTCTGCCAGCGCTCATTGATTCATTGCCAGTCAATGTGGACGTTAATCAGAGACTGTCACGGCATCTAGAGTGGAGACTTGAGAGGAAACGGAGCAGCCACCAGACACAATCCCCTACCCACACGTCCTCTCCAGGATGCTCGAGAGATGAAGATTTTCAGGCAGCTTCTGGATGACATGGTGTTGACCCACACTGTTGCTCTGGGCAACAAATGGAGGACGGGGAGTGTGGGGTGGGGTGATGGTGGCGGGGAACCTTAGAGCTGAGAGTAGGAGCAAAGTGACTTGGTATTCTCTGTGGATGGTGTTGGGAGTGGACATAGGAGGCTGCTTCTAACTCAGAGACAGACGGACTCCTGGGAGCTGTGGTTTATAGTGTCTGAATATTTGCATTTGGGGCTTTAAATGGATGTGGCATGACTTGTCAGCTAATAAGAGAAAGCAGACCCATTCCCCATCATCTAGTTTTCTAATTAGATAGGCAGGCAGGCCAAACACACGCTGTACCTTATACTGCAAGTATTAGTCGTAATTCCAGGAGGAGCCAGCCAGATGCCAAACTATGGACTCCTGCCCCACTGGTCCTGTAGGGAGATAGATGTGGATTAGAAAACCACAGATACGCAGTACTGGTTACTATGGTAGGGATTTGGCTCTAAACCTCTCCATAGAACTCCAGGTCCTAGGAAGGAAATCAAGTCAGACCAAGGTGGGTCTAGGTTCCCTTGTATCCACGCCTGAGAGTTCCTGTCCGTGCCTTTCTCTTGGCTCCACCCTGGTTCCTGTTTAATTTTCTTGGGGAAATGGGTTGGAGGAACAGAACTCTTTCTGTTGGTCCCTAAAGCAGGAGCGCTTTCTCCAGGGCCTGTTCTACCCCATCAGATGGATTTCGTGGTAGACCCTGGGCCCTCCCAATTTGCCTGGCCTTTGTAAGTGACTATTCTGGGCAATTCCTGAGAGGTGACACCCACCATCTACATGCCTCTGGATGCTGACTTGAGTAGTGACTGTAGGAGCAGAGGGACCATTTGGGAGTCTATTGCGGTGATCCAAGTAGGAGAAGTGGTGGCTCCCCTCGGATTCTAGATGTAAAGTGGGGAGAGGTGGCTGGATTCTGACCGTATGCTGTAGGGAGAGCCTACAGAGATTCCTTTAGGGAGTTCTTGACAAGTTGTATTACTTGGCAAATCAGATACAGGGTGTTAGAAGAAGAGTCGTCAAGGATGGCTTCACGGTTGCAGGCTGGGTACCTGGCAAGATTGTGTTGTCCTGAACTGAGACGGGGGATTTACATGGAGAGCAAATTTGGGGTAGAGGAAGGACAGATTAGAGCTCAGTTTTGAATGCATTAAATGTAAGGTTTTACACACACACACACACACACACACTCACACACATACACAAGTTGAGACAGTAAGTGGACATTTGGCTATAAATCTGAGTTCAGGGGGGACACCTAGGCAAGAGGTGTACATATGGGAGTTGTCCATGTGTAATGATGGAGGAGAGAGGAGGACAGGGCAGGAGAGCAGAGGGAGGGGAGGAGAGGGGAGCAGAGAAGAGAGGGGTCCAAGGCCTGAGCCCTGGGATGCTCTCATCTTAGGAGGTTGGGGAGGTAAAGATTTTGTTCACCTCTGTTCTTATTTTGTTTTTTCTGTCTCCCACTAGAATGTAAGTCCAGTGAGGGCAGGGACCTTTTCCATCTGTGGCTCAGTACAAATCTGTAGGATGAATGAATGCAAAGCTCTATACCACCTGTGCCATTTCTGATGGTGAAGTGGGTATCGGTAAGCTTGTCGGTTTGGAGGCCACTGATCCAGCCAAGTCAGCCCTGTGGTCACAGGGTGGCATGGGTGGCGAGGGAGAACTCAGGCCCCCTACCCCCATGACCCGCACCACCATTGTACCTTGAAGCTGCTTCTTGGAGGCTGGGGGATGAGGGAGAGGCTGCTGAGAGGAGGCAGGAGCTTTGCAGGACAACTGCAGAGGCCACAGCGTTGGAAGGTGGCCACTGACACGTCCCCCGTGGAATGGATCTGGGGGAAGGCGACTCTGCTGCTGCTCAGAGACGGCTCCTTCCGGAGCTCCCCTTCCTGCTGTGGTTCTGTGTGTGTGTGTGTGTGTCCCTGCGTCCCCAAGGCACAGCAAGTGCCGTAATCCTGTTATCCCTGTCCTTTCCCATCCAAGACTCTAAAATCCAATTGCCCGAGAACATCAAACATAATGGATGCAGACATCGGAGGAAATACCAGAAAGCCTTGGGTGTCTTCTCCAGCTCTCCGTGGAGCCCAGCGCAAAGGAGCATGTCCCTGACACAGGAACTTGAGAAAGGTTCAGCTCTGCCTCAGGCCTTCCCACCCCCACATTCTGCTCTCGTGTCCCAGGGCTAATGGCTGTGCCCCCTCCCCCAAATCAGGCCCAAGTGCTCCCCCACCTTTCTGCATGTCTCTTTAATTCTGGACCCCACTGTTTATCTCCCCCATAGTCCAGATTCCCTTCTTAGACTCTCAGCTCCTCCAGAGGAATTTCTTGAGATCAGTGTTTTGCTCTCCTGGCCTTCTTGGCTCCTCCTTGCTTTCTGCAAAGGCTTCCTTTCTTAGCGTGATTTCCACCTGCAGTCGTCCAGGCAGAAAGCTCCGGGCCAAGCTCCAAGGATATTGACCAGCGGACCCTGAGTCCCCCCAGCAGCCTTCTTCTGTCTCTTGCGGGTCTGTCTGGAGCTGCTTCCTGCTGTCGCAGCCTGTGTCTCTCTGCTCCTTACTCTCTGCTAGAAGTTATTGACAACGTGCTTTCGGACTGGTCATTTAAAATGCAACAGGAACCTGCAGGCGTAAGAATTTATAGCATCCAGACTCTTATGAATAATAAAGTAATTAAGGGGTGAGCTGAGGGGGAAGATACCTAAAAATCACCCACGATTCCATGACCTAGAGATAACCTCTACAAACACTTCGGTGGTGTCCCTCGTTTTCTCCATGCATGTTTATACAACATTGCTGTGATCATGCTGTTGATGCCACTTTTCACCCAGTCTGCGTCTGGGTGGGCATTCCTGGTGCGCGAGAAAGAGACATCTTTCTGCAAGTCTTATGCAAAGGAGCTTTGGTCCAGCCACCCAAAGCCAGCCCCATCCCAGGCCAGATCCTGCTCATTCTGCTGCCCTGAGAAATCTGTGTCTTCTTTGCGTGTCCTCAGTTTCAAGCCCTTATCCAAGCGGAGCTCTCCGTGCACCCACCTGTGCCAAGAAGGCAGTCCTTCCTCTGTTCTCATTTTATTCTCAGCACAGCAGCCTTGCCTGCCCCCCCTGGCTTTGAGCAGCAAGGACCCTCCTGGATCCCACCTCCCAGGGAGGAGAGGCAGCGGACCACCCTCTTCTCATCTCAGGGATGCCCCACCCTCCGTTCGATCTGTTTTTCCATTGGGATTCAGAGCATTCTTCTGCTTTTCTCCTTTGCAGAAAGGGCCAGAGGCTGTTTACTCTCCTGTCACCAGTGAAAGCTAGCACGCACTGCCCATCGATTCCCCGGGAAGCAGCTGCCACACAGCAATGTCACGCCAGGGCACTGGTAGGCAAGGACTTTTCTTGACAAAGTCAGGGTGTCCCTTGTCCTACAGGGACCGAAGCCCCTGAAGATGGAAGAAGGAAGACCGCTCCTGTCCTTTCTGCTCCGCCACTTGGCCCCGTGGCGTGTAATGGAACATAATCCTACCCCTGAGTGAGCTGATTGTGTCATAGCAGCTTAAGGTTTCCCCCTTTGTACCAGCTGACTCTGTATGGAATGTCCCTGTCCCCTTTGTCTCTCCAGGTCTCACCCACCCAGGTACACTCTGCTCACCTCCCTTCTCCTAACTCCTCCTGACCTTTCATTTTGAATTCCGCCAGCACATTCTGTCCCCATCAGCACCACCCATGGAGCCAGACAGCCAGGCACTGTGCTTTAGAAGCCCTCTCACCATGATCCCTTCCACAGGACACAGGAGTCTCTAGTCCTGGTATAACGGGTCACCCTTTTTCTCGACTCTGGAGGCAGCGTGTGGAGAACTGGCTCTCAGAGGGCAGAACCTATTCTATTCTGCTATTCCTTGGAGAATCTGAAAGGTGACTGGGCATGTAGTGGGGCCTCGGTAAATCTGGATGAGTAAATAAAAGAGTGATTACACAGGGTGTGGCTCTTTCTAGGAAGAAGAGTAAGTGGCACAGACTGTCCCAGGAAGCATATGAGGGGTGGGAAGGAGTATGGAGACATTAAACAGGCCAGGGTGGACCAGGCCTTCACAACAGTGAAAATGCTTTGGATAGATTCCATCGTGAAATGCTGCCACCCAGAACTACAGGGCGCTGAAGGGCACCCTGGCACCCTGTGGGAAAGTAGCATGGAAAATGTGTCCTGGACGGTGCCTCTGGGATAGGATGGCTTGGTCCAGGGACTGGGAGCCTTCCCCTTGGGCCAGGATTCATAAGACCAAGTCCCTTAGAATACTCTTGATGCTGGACATCAAGCATTGGAGTCTGGCCGATGTTCAGGGAACGGAGATAGCATGGAAGAAGCAGTCCTTCTGAGCCCTGCCTGGATCCCTGCTTTGGGTCTACAGATGCTGTTGGGCTGTATGTCCCACGGGGCCGAGGATGGAATTGCGAGCACTTAGAATGGTCGAGCTCTGAGCTCTGCAGCCGGGTCCCTGGGCTTTGTGGTGGTCACTGCTCCCCTTTCCACTCTCTCTCTCTCTCAATCTAATGCACAAGGCTAAATTCAACTTAATGAGGAGGATTATGTATCTTACAAATTTAATATTTAATATTCAAGCAGAGGTTTTCCCCTCTCAGCATATTTATGAAAGGTGTTCTGGAAGGAATGTTAATGAGTCATGATGTCATAAATACTTAGGCCGAATGAGCTGGAGGCAGGGAAGAGGGAAAGAGGGGAGAGAGAAAAAGAGATAATTTTAGGAACCAAAAGGGAATAACATTTTCCTCTTGGATCGGGGCTGGTGATGGAGGCAGCTAGGGCAGAAATACGATTTCAAGATGCAGAGCTGTGAGCTGTGTTCTTGTCCGAGGCCGAGGAGAGCTGGGGGTGCCACGTGTGCCGGCTGAGTCAGACTGGTTTTGCATCTGACGGCATGCTGTGCCTTCCGGATGCCAGAGCACCCTGAATATGAATAATGGAGGCACACATCCCAGCCAGGTGTTGCGTCCATTCTAGCTCTTTCTCTGGTTATCTGGAGGTAGCATTTGGTGTGGATTCAGCATTTCCATGACTGACCTTGATGCTGAACCTTCATCCAGATGCTGAGTATTTTATAATCAAAATAACCTGGGGAGGGGGAGGAGCCGAGAAGCTCTGCTGCAGACCGTGGGAAGAACTTTGCCCTGGTCATCCGTTCCCCACGCCCTATTTCTCCAGACCCGAATGATGCTCAGATTGCCCTCTCTCCTGATGGAATTGGTTTGTATTGAACAATCTGAACGGAGAGGGATACAAAGAAACCAGCACGATCTTCCTCCCATGCCCTGCTGAAAGCTCAGACAGAGCCCCGACTTTCTGGCCCCTTGAAGGAATTAAAAGGCAGCCCGGTCTAGTCCAATTTAGAACTCATATCTGCACCATCCATCCACGTCAGCACTCCATGCCTTTCTGTCAGAGTGCTGTGCTGCAGTGACGCTGGGCGTGGGGCAGCATAAGCAAATAAGAAACAAGGTGTTTCTCCAATCTGCCTACTTTTCTCTGGTCCTACCTGGCACTAGCTCAGTCCAGGGGAGAGAAGTTGGTGGCCTGGACTGGGCCAGTGCCAGACAGGACCAGAGGAAAGAAGACAGTTGAGAAACATCGTGTGTCTTATTTGCTTACAGTGATTTTTTTTACTGTAGAAATAGAGGGGAAAAAACCCAAAACCCCAACAGGGCAGGTGCCCTCTCCATCTGTGCTTCACCTCATATCTATGGCCTCATTGGAGGCTACCCCAAAGATTTAAAAGGACAGACCTTAGTCCCTTCGCTCTAGGGTCAAGGCATATGTGATTGTGAAGTGAGTTGCCATAGCAACCCAGAGCAAGTTGGGGTTTGGCCTAGCAGATTGGAGGTGGTAGAAGCAAAATGCTGGGATGAGCAAAGGAGTGTTGGCTGTGTGCCCGCCCTAACACCGAGCCGAGGGAGTTGTTCCTGTAAGCCTAGCAACTTCTCTGTGTCAGACAGGGCAGTGAGGCCAGGCAGCTCTGGGAGGCGGCAGGTCTGAGTTCTGACCTGGTGGGAGCCGCTGGGAAGGGTTGTGACAGCACAGAGCATAGGCCTGGGCCCTGCCAGACCTGTGGGACATAGATGGCGGCCTGTGATCTGAGAGCTGAAGGGCAAGGTGGGTGCCGAAGGGGCCGAGGGAGGGGTCACAGGCAGATGACAGACGGATGAGCCACTGTCACTGTAGTTCAAGAGAGAGTTCTCTGGGAGGGGCTGGGGGGTTTAGGAGGGGCACCCCAGTGCTGCCCACTGATGATGTCATTGCAGCACTGGGCCCTCAGTGCTGTGAGGTCTTCCCATGTCATCTGCTGCTGCAGTGGGAAACTTCCAGGACAGCGTCCAGGAAACCCTCTTCTCCCTGCCCCCTCCTTCTGCATCCTCCATGTCTCCATTATTCCTTTTCACGACTCCGCTCTGCTCCAGTACTGCTGCTGCTCGTGAGGTGCCTGTGCATTGTTGGCGTTCTCCCTGTGGTGATACTCCCCTCGTCCCCCTGTGGGTCATCAGGCCTGTCGTGTAGGGCTTTGGTGACATCCTGGTGGGAAGGCTTCCAAACAATGGTCCGAAGCCTGGGAAAAAGAATCAGTGGCTAGGACCCCCAAAAGGCCTCCAGATCTCTTTCTACTCCCTACCCACAGGGAACCCTCCTCCTCCTTCCTGGCCCCCCTTTCGATATGTTAAGCATAACGAGGAGAGGAGCTAGCTGAATACCTACTTACCACTATTGTGGCATTTGCTAGTGCCAGGCGCGGTGCCATGCCCTTGAAATTATTTTCTGTTTATAACATAGTAGCTCATCCCACCACCAAGTGAGAGAGGTATTGTGTGATCCCCATTGCACAAATGGGGACCGTGGCGCCTCATGCGTAAGTGAGCTCATCCGAGAACACACAGTGAGGCAGAGCAGTGCTTCAGCCATGTCCCATGGTCCGGCCTTCTGCCTCATCTCGACGGGTCAGCAGCATGTGGCAACGCGGACGACTCCCTCCTCTTGGAAACACGTCACAGGGACGCCTTCCTCCCTGGATGCTCCTTTTCAGACTCTTGTGTTGGTTTTGCTTCACTTCCCAACATCCAGCCATTGAAGGCTCAGTGCTTGTTCTCGTCTCTCTGTGCTCAGTCCCTTGGCGACCTTGTTTAGTCTCTGCTGATTGGATAGGGGTCTCGCGCATACTTCCTGGAGCAGGTTAACAGCTTTCGTAGAGCTTCACAGTCACATCCACTTACCTGGGAATCTAGGAGGGCCCTTGGCAGGACCTGCACGGGGCTTGGCACGATCTCAGTCTTGCCTGAGTCCTACCTTTGTCCCCGCCTCTGGGACCCAGAAGGGCTCATTGTGTGCCAAGGACAGAGATCCACTGTGAGGATAAGGGCATGGACTCTTGAGTTAGAACATTGGATTCAAAACCCAGCTTCTCCATCTACCAGCTCTGTGGCCTGGGACACGTTACCGAACTTCTCTGTGCCGGTTTCCTAGCTATAAAGTGGGAATAATGATAGCACATACTAAATAAGTTAATATGTATTTGACATAAAACAATTGGGGCCAGGAAGACCTAGTAGCCTAATTGACCCCCTAATTGCAGTCTGCTGGTGTGGTTGGCTGCAGGCTGAGGGGTGGGGGGTGGGGTGGGACTCACTCAGTTAGCAGGGACCTGTCTACATAGAGAGCCCATTCCTGTAGCCTTGAGTTGCTTGGTGATGGAGGAGCCCAGTCTGGGAGAAGCCTGTGGACACTGGGGCTGCAGCTCACACATGATTGGGGGTGGGGATGGGATGGAGGGTGGCAGTTGAGGACACTGGGCCTGCTTTGCACATTGGTGGTTCCAGAGGGAGCAGCTCTCAGAGGGGCTCACTCTTTGGCTGATTTTGCATTTGAGTTACAAATAGGGGTAAATCTGGAGGCAGATGGGAGTAGGAGAGGCACCCAGCAGGCAGTGGGAAGCCTGGGAAGAGGCCAGTCATACGTGTGTTGTATCTGCCGGCTGGTGCGTGACTGGCTTAGAGCCCAGAGCCTTCCTAAGAGAGGACAAGCTTGGTTCCAAGAGGGACTCATGTTTCACACATTCACCAACAGCCCTTCGTAATAATTTGAAGCTTCCTTGGGGCAGTGACTGACATGATTTTTGATGAACTTTGCCAAAGCTGTTGGTTTACGAAGGAGAGGTATAGGTGGTTGGGAGGGTAGGACCCCCACTGAGTGCGATGGGTCTCAGGTTCCTATCATTTCCTTAGGAAGGTGGCAGAGTCGTAGCCTCCTAGCTCTGGCTCTTCTGCTGCTTTGGGAAAATGGGGATTGGAAGTGGGCACCTGGGGGAGAAAAGGGCAGACCCTACCCTAGGCCTCTGTGTCAGTCTTACAGAGGTGAGGGGGAGGGAGGGGTTGAGTTGTTGGCTCCTATACTGCACAAAACCAGCAAAAAGTAAAAACCAGCCAATCAATTGGGACTAACATGAGGGAGCTGACTTCTTTCATCAAGTAAGAAAGTTAGAAAAGAAAAGAAATACCACCTTAAAGTTACAATAAAATCACCATTACTTTTGTTACCAATTCATAAAAGAAATATTTTAACATGAAAAAGGGACTGTTCCCAGGAAGGGAATCTGAGATTAGTTCTAGTTCTTCCCAAGAAGGGACAGTTGGCAACCTTACACACACACACACACACACACACACACACACACACACACCCTCCATTATCCTTATTTTCATTTTGATACAGTCTGATGAAAGCCTTCCCAATGGTAGACTGGGTCTGTAGATCAGCTCTGGGAACAAAGGACTCTGGGGCTCTCTGAGCTGTGGGGTGTGGAGCAGGATGGGGAGGGCTTAAACAGGAAGGCTCCCCGTGGGCTGCAAGATGGCTTTTCCCGGCCCCAGGAGCTGGTGGAGCTAGGGAATCTTCTAGAAGCGGTCTAGGTTGGTTTTTATAACGCAGTACATTTAGACTCAGAAACGGAGAACTGGAGGAAGGGGAGAATACAATGGACCCTCTGAAGTTCAAATGCACTTCTCCTTGGTGGGGTCTCTTTCCATTCCCTCCTCCTCCACATACCCTCCCGCTGTTTGTCGTTCCAGGCAGTGGCCATTGTCATCTCCCTAAGGTGGACTGAGTTTTCCATTCAGGTGGAAGTTCTGCCCAAGCCAAAGGCTTGGCCACAACTTCCTGAAGCCCAAGTGAAGCCCAGTGGAGAGACCCATGTCCGGAGCTCTTGGGGAGCCAGCGGCCGGGAAGCCCATCTCTGAGTTCGTCTTTGGCGGCTGGGTCTCTCCCCTGAGCCCCAGGTGACAGGCTGTTGATAGCCTCCTTAGGGAGACACAAGTTTTTAGCTGTATCACCTTCAGAGACTTTTCTCATCGGTTCAGCTGTTTTATTTGTTGTTCTAAGCTGCTGCCTTACATTGTCTTTATCTGCTCTTACTGTGTGTTCTGACCATCTCACAAGTGGGAAAATGCCTGGCAACACATCAGTTTCCTCTGAATGGAGATTCTGAATTGTCCATGAAATGAAAGCTTGTTCCCTGAAAGAGCTTGCATAGA
Source organism: Rhinolophus sinicus (assembly GCF_036562045.2). Classification (NCBI taxonomy): domain Eukaryota; kingdom Metazoa; phylum Chordata; class Mammalia; order Chiroptera; family Rhinolophidae; genus Rhinolophus; species Rhinolophus sinicus. The sequence goes on along the minus strand of NC_133760.1, from coordinate 65,202,887 downwards.
GGCACAGCACAAAGCTTGTAGCTGGGCTGCTTACTTTTGGTGCTGCATTAATGTGTGCCAGGGCACACACAGGGCGATGCCCATATATTTACACACCCACTCACGTGCACACCACCTACTGAGTGGGGGCTGGGAGGGCAGGCCTTGGGGGAGAAAGGAAAGGGCGTTTTAGGGGACAGCTCCTTTCCTGGTCACCGGCCACTGAAATGAGCACTGGGTCAGAGTGAGGAAGGCTGAGTCTGGTCCCCAGCTCTGCCTCTAAGTTGCTGTGGGACCTTGAGGAAGTCACTTCACTTCTCGGAGCTTTATCTGCCAAATGCATACGAAGACCTCTAGAGACGCCGTATCAGTCAACACTTGAGGTGGGAAACAAACCATTCTAGGTATTTCAAGCAGAAACAAACCATTCTAGGTATTATTCTGAGAATTAGGACTTGACATGACCATTGGAAGAGCCTGAAGAATGAAGTCAAGGCCACAGGCTCAGGACATGCTGCGTCATGGTTGCCTCTGCTGTCACCATCCAAGCTGCCCCACACCCTTGAAGCTGGTGATGTGACCATGGACCCTGGAGTCCAGCCACCAGCAACACCAGCGTCTGCCTGGCCATGCTTGTCTGACAACACATCTGCAGAGACATGGCGTCCCCCAGGTGCCACTCTTCATACCTGGTAGAAATGCATCACATCGGCAGAACGTGAGCTGAGCCACACGGCGGCCTGGGAAGAGCAGTTGTTAGCTCTGCAGCTCTGGAGCTAGGAGGGTGAAATGGAAACTGAGAACCAATCTGAGGATCTGGCACAGTCTGTCTTCTCCAAAGTTCCATGAGTCTGCGGGGGAGATCAGCCCTGGGGCCTTCCAGCAGAAACACCGACTTCTCAGAGTTGTTGTGGGTCTCCCCACACTTCCTCCAGGCTCCTGTGTGGCCGGCAGCCCAAACGGGCGAAGTGCCCCGAGTGCTGGTGTGTTTGGAACGGATGCATCTTGAGTTCTGCCGTGATCCACTCTCTCTGGGTGTCGAGGGTCATGAAGGAATCTGCCAATTGCCTTCTCTTCCTGTGGTCCCACCACCCCAACTCCCATCCTTGTGTGAGCTGGAAAAAGAGGATTTGGAGACAGAGAAGTTCAGGGGGAACCTCAGGAGGAAGTCAAGAGTTCTCCTCTGGAGTCCCATGACCTGGGCCCCATTATCTGAGCACAGAGGGCCCCTCCTCAGCTGGAAGGGACCTGGGCAGAGTGTGGCAGAGTCCGAGTTCTGCGGGGTTCTGACGTGGAGCAGGGACAGAGGGAACCAGCTCCTATTCCCCTCCTTCCCCTGCTTTCCTGACAAGACAACTTGGGACAAGGAGCCCAGTGGGGGTGGGAGGCTGGCCGCTGCTGGTGGATTACAAGGGGCAGGGCACAGAAAGAAAGAAGAGAATTTTACACATTGTTCAGTGAGAAACTTCCCCTGTGCCTGTATCGCTCTTCTAAGTTGGCACTAATTATGGCCCTTCCCCATTTCTGTTAGTAGAGCAGCAGGGAGGAGGGACGATGCTATGGGGTGAGGAGCTGCCTCTCCTTCCAAAGCTGGGCTCCAGGTCCAAGGGGGAGCTGTGGTGGCAGCGAGTGGGGAGAGCACGAGAGAGCACCGGGTTGGCCCCGGTGGAGACCAGGAGACGCACGGAAGGGTCTAATCTCTTTCCTCTGGTGCATCCTTAGGACTTTGTCCCATGGAAACTATCTGAGAAAGGCCTGGAAAACAGGTTCGATTTTCGAAAGGCAGCACCATTCAGAGCTAAGTGGGCAATTAAAATTTGGAGCACCTGGGTGGCACCATACCTGGGCATGACCCTAGCCCTTGTCCCATTGCACCAGTGATGTAACTTGCAAGGGGCACGGCTGGTTATCAAGTTGGGACGTTCCACTTGAGAAGACATCCAGAGACGTACCCCCTTTTCTGATGAGGAGATTTATCGGCTAAAAGAAGAGCCCATGGATCTTTCTGGTTACGTGTCCTTCTGCCCAGCATCAAAAGGGAGCTGTGCATTTTAGTGGAAAGTTGTCCAGTCCAGTTGGGCAGGAGAACTGGCTTTGTCCTGGTTTCATCATTTCACCTCCTTGGGCCAGCAGTTTTCACACCTGTCAGGGAAGGTAATGGTCATGCCTGCTGAGGGTCCTCTGGGCTCTGATGGTCTGTGATTCCACCTGTCCCTGACCTGTCCTCCCACCCCATCCCACAGCATGTGTTTCTCTGCTTCTCTTGGTCTCAGAGTGAAGCTCATTTGCCTCCACACTCTTTTCTTGGTCAGGTAGAAAGGTGGAGCCTCTGTGTGGAAAAGACCCCCTTTGCCTGTTGGGAAAGAGCCCGGATATGTGCTGAATCCAATCTCCCATGTTGTTATTCAGCAGGAAGAAAAGCAAAGGGAGAAGATATTGTTTGGGTACAATCTGTGTTTGCAATTTTCCACATCAGTTCTTTTTATGAACGCTCCGAAAACAAGACAACAGCAGCGGCTGATTCAATATGCGCGATGCAGGAAAACAATAAGAAAAAAAATAAGGGTTTTTAATAAGCACTTGGAAAGGCTGTAATTAAATCTCGGGCTCTGTTTGGAAAACAAGAATCTCATTTAGTGCTTTTGCCCCAACGCTCCCTAACATCTGCACCCGTGTTTTCTGCTGGGCAATTACTGTGTCCTCTGCGGCTTGATTCACAAATACAGGTGTAGGGACTTGCTGGGGAGGAGGATCCCCCAGGATGGAGGGAGGGCTGAACCTGGGAGAAGATTTGGCGCTCAACCCAACAGGTGTTGAGGGCCTGGGGGAGGAAGACGTCTGGCTCTATACTGAGTCACAGGGAGGGGAAGGAGGAAAGGAGAGACTCGTCTGCCTCTCCTGCCTGCTTTTCTGAGTCTGATTTCACCGAGGAGCCTAAGGGTTATGGGAACACAGAGGGCCGCCCTTGGCCTAGGATTCAGAGACTTTTAATAAGGCAGCCAGATGAAGAAGGGGCATTGCAATTCTTACTGCAATAGGAGCACGAGTCAGTGGGGTTTGTGTGTCCATAGTGTATTTTTTTAAAGGAAATTTCCCCAGTGGTATAGGAAGGGCTTATCCCCTGTACCTTCTACAGTTCAAAATAGAAGCCTCGACTGCAGGCCACGACAGGACCCATGGAAATGCATTCCCCCCCATTATAAAACTCTTCGTTACTGCATAGTCAGTAGGGGCCAGGCACCTGCCCGGCGCTGCCCTGCGTGCTCTTCCCTGAGCCCCTCAGCATTGCCAAGGCATCAGAGCTGCTGTTACCATCTTTGTTTTGTGCATGGGGAAGTTGAGGCACCAAGGTTTAATAATATAGGCAAGAATGCGTAGCTGGCAGGAGTGGAGCCAGCTCTTGACCCCAGGCCACCTGGTTCCAGAGTTCACTGTGGACCCCTGCCGGCCCTGCTGTCGGTCCCCCTGCTGTTTATCAGAGACACTATCACTGTTCTCCTTCCTGCACCTTGCTCTGGGTGCCTAATTCTCAGACATTTTAGCAGAGTGTCTGCTGGGAGAGGGGAGGGGGCATCTTGGCTAGACTTGGGTTAGGGGAAAGGCTGCGATCCCTCTCCTGGAGCCCCAAGTCCCAGGGCTGTGATGTTGGAAAAAGGTGTGGATGAGCAGCCTGATTCAAAGAGATGTTGGGGCTTGCCCCCAGAGGAGATGGTACAGTGTGGAGCAGGGTCTGCTCTCTCGGGCAAAGGTACCAACACTTAGAGCCTTTTCTAGAAGGCTTTTCCAAATCTCCCACATTATCCATATGTCGTGCACTGTGAGGAATGGGCCCTGAGTTGGGGGCTTTGTCTGGAAGCCTGGCTCAGGTCGGCAGTGCCCAGAGGGATGAGAGAATCTGTTTACTTTGGTGTTCTGTGTTGATTTACTGACTTTCTGGTTCTAGTTCTGAAGCAGAGAATCCTTTGGAAAAGTTTGGCCTTTCCTTTCCATCCCCACGTGACCTTCAGGAAAGGACTTCCCCTCCCTGAGTCTCAAGGACAGATGGATTTCCTTGCGAGAGACAGTGTCCAACTCCATGGTGCCTACTTTTGGCTTTGAGATCCCCTAATCTTATCAAGGCTGCCTCTCGGCTCTAGCCAGACACTGGCTCTGGCTGTTTCCTTCCCAGCTCTTCCTAACAGTGCCGAGGGTGTAGCTCCCCATGCCAGCTGGAAGCTGCCCTGCTGGTGTGTGTGCTCATGGCAACTCCTGTGCCCAGTGCCAGGCTCTGGGAGGAGAGCTGAGATTCTAGAGCAGCCAGCCCTCTCCTATCACTTGGCGTAGCTTCTCACTTCCTGACATGAAGGGAGGGGAAAGCTTCTGATGCTCTGCTCACCGCTTCCTCTTCTGCTGCTGAGGCTGTTGTTGCCTGTTGTTGCTGTGGCTACTGGGGCAACAGCTGTTGAGGTGTTGCTTGTATCAACTCAACAAAGAGTTGGAGGGGAGAGAGAGAGAGAGAGCGAGAGAGAGAGAGAGAGAGAGAGAGAGACAGACAGACAGACAGACAGACAGAGAGCATTACCAAACAGGGAAGTCAATTTATATTCTTGGGCCCAACTGACTTAGCATATTTTCTGCCATCAGGAAGCCAACGCAAATGGTGAAAATCCAGATGAAAACAAGAGCAGATCATTCCTTTAACGCCAGGACATTCTGCTTGATGTAGACTTGAGAAGATGAAACAGTTAGCCATTACCCTTTAATACCAGTTCCGAACCTTAGAAAGCACCTGGATTATGCCACTAATAAACACCACCTTACAGGCGTATCATCCTTTCTTCAGGGAGCTCTGATAGTAGAGAAGGCTTGATTTCATTTATCCACCCTGCCAAGCCCCCCATTTTGCAGACCAAGGTACAGAGGCCAGGGAGATCACAATATAATAATGACTAAAGCAGGTTTCTCAGTCCCACGCTCTCTTAGTCACCAGATGCCAGAGGGTTGGGAAGGAGTTTGCAGTTGTCAAAGGCAATCAGCTTTTTAGAGAGGGGAGGAGCTATGCAGATATGCAGGAGGGCGGGTGGGGTGCTTTCCAATCTCTTCCTCTACAGGTTAATGAGTGAATATGTAGTATAACCTAGTCAGTATTTATGGACACCCAGACACAGTGTTCTTGAGTGGACCCTAGGAAGGAAGCATCAGAAACAAGAGGGGCTCCATGGGTGGAAACGGAGACAATGATTATATAGTATTTCCAGGCTGCCCCTTCTGGGTTTCTCTCCCTTCAGCTGCCTCAGGCGCTGGCCGTGGTGCTGAATGCTGATGTGCTGAATGCAGGGAGAAGGCGGTTTTGGCTGGTGATTTGAGCTAGTGCAGCAGTCAGCATGGGGGGGTGTTTGTGTGCCTGATGCAAGATATTGATATGGACAGGTGATGAGAGCTGAAATAAAAGCGGTGTGACAGAAGTGAGGGTTGGCTAGCCCCTCTCTCTTTCTAAGATTGGTCCACGGTGAACTACACATTATGGTCCTAGTGGTCCAATCCTGGGCTGACACTTGCTAGGTGGCTGTGCCAGCTGGCAGCTGGGGGTGCCCACTGGCCACCTTCTACTGCCAGGAGTGATTACTGTTCACCTCAGCAAGGCTGCCTTTTCTGTGATCCCAGACCACATAATCACAAACCACCTTCGTACTTTGATTATTTTGTTTCTCTACCAAGGAATGTTTAAAATACGACTTAAGTCACCCTTGACTGCCTTAAACCACACTAACTATTTCTCTTTTGAAGTATAATTACATGTGTAGCTCATTTCACGCAATCTAACGGTCATCTATTGTTACTCTATTGTCTGATCAACATGTTCTTGAGGTCACGGAAGTTATTCCTCATTTCTTTTTTTCTTTTTTCTTTTTTTTTCTTCTATTTTCATCACTGATCCATTCCTCATTTCTTTTGCGTTTTCTATCACATAGTTCTGGGTACATGATAGATTCACAAAAATATCAGATCCTTTGGGTCTCAGTGCTTTTCAAAGGCTCCCTGTACCTTTCCAGGGTATCTTTTGCACAAGAGTCATGCATGCCAGGCTTTGTAGGGGTAAACATCTCATCTGTTACGGCAGTTGGTTTTCAAGGAAGTCTAATAGCCATGTACGTATTGGGTATTATAGAGAAGAGGTGGAGAAACGTGGCAGAATAATGAGGAGGGAAGGGTGGATACAATAAAAGGGATAGCGTGTGTGTTCCTTATCAGGGAGAGTAACCATGTTGCATTTTGTGGGTTAATTATGAAAACTATGGATTTCTTTGGCTCGTCTCACACTGCTGCCCCAGATGGCAGCCTGCTAGGTTATCGGTTTTCTATGGATGCGTAGATCCAACACTTGAGTTACTGGCATTTGGCCATATCTTTTTAAAAGTAGATATTACCTCATTGCTCCAGTTCTTTGGCCTGGATATTTGAGTAGAGCCAGTAAGCCCTATCCAGCCTTGGAGGAATCCAGATTTATACTGTCCTGGAGTCGGAGAGAAAGGTGCAGAATGGAAGAAGGGTCACTGATCAGCATGACCCCTCTCCTACCAGCTCTGTCCCTCATGGTGACCCAGGTAAATGCTGCCAATATCTGTCCCCACCATCTTTCTCAGGGATGTGGCGGCTGCTTTTGTAACTTGGCCAGCAGCAACAGCCTAAGCAACAGAACTTTTTCTCAGCTCTGGGAGAAACTTGCAGATGTTTGATGACTGTGGGGAAAGCACAGAAAAAGCATTACATTTTCCAACATGGCTGGGCCAAATATTAATCATCTGTCAGCCAGAAATCTCAGCGAGCAGGAAAGAGACAATGAATTGGGTGGTGGGGGTGAGAAGCTGAGAGATAGCTGGGCAGAATGAGGAACGGAAGGAGGCGGGAGAAAGGGATACTGAGAAGATAGCCGAGGAGGAAGGAAAGCAGGTGAGTTGGGAGGAACGTGGAAGAAATGAAAGAAGGTGCCTGGGAAAAGTGAGCGGGGAGGGAAGAGAATGCAAGATGGAGGTAGGACTTCTTTGACTAGACGAAGGTTCTGGGCAAATGCCGTGTCATTACAGGTAGGCATACAGGGGTATGGAGAGCAGAGGAGGAAGAAGAAAACCAAAGATGGACGTGGAGATAGACTGAGAACAGACCGGCAGAGGCACACACAGACCAAAATGGAAATGAGTATTCCAGGGCCATAAGAAACAAGGCACTACAATATTGTGACATCAACAGAAGACAGAGACTGCAAGACAAAAAGCAACGGAAGCCATTTTCTGGTCTGTTAAGTCACCCACGGCAGCCCAATGTGCCGGGAAATGATGTCTCCTTGTGATCATTGTTTACTTAGAAAGCTGGCTGACAGGAGATGAAATTAACACAATAGGATGGAAAATTGCTAATAAAACAAAAATCCCTGCCGTTAGATTTTCATAGCCTAATTATTCAGCACGTTACTCACTAATGGCACGACACATTACCATACTAATGTGCAGTCTGCATATGTCAAGGGAGGAAAGAGTGGAGGGATTTCTACTTTCCGCACATGGAGAAATTCCCTATTCCCAGATGGAAGGCGGTTGAGATGAGTGGGGCATGGTGGCCGGGGAAGGAGGCAGCCATACACTATTCTAGACCCCAGCAGGCATTAGAGCCCCAGGGCTTGTTGCTCTATCATAGGCCCTTCCGATCCAAGCTGCTCTCTGCATCCACCATGTGTCCCTCTCATCTGAGGAGCATATTCCAGAGGGTGGTTAAGATTTGAGTACAAATGCCAAGAAGGAAAAGCTGTGTCCAAGTGAACTCCGTAACTGTGGAAACCCGAGTTTGTTTACTCAGGTACTTGGCATCCTCCGATAACTAGCAGATTATTCAGATCATATGGAGTTAGTTTATATTTGTTGCTGCTTTTGTTTGGAAATCTGTCCTGGGAAAAGGTATTCTACTCGTTGTTTGACGAAGTAAAAAGACCGTGGAGCCAGGGCCCACGTCTTCTACTTTTCTTAGAAAGTCCTTATTCTGTCTGTCTATGGAGCCGTAGATGCAGGCATCCATTCCACGTGAATCAAATGACTGTTCCTGGGCCACATGGTAGAATGCAAAGAAAGACACAGATCAGCATTTTCTTCAGGATACTCACAGGTTCTGCGTGGGGCATGGGGTGAGTATGCGTATTACAGAGGTGTCCAACCAAGGACAGGCTGAGAGTGTCCGTAGCAAGTCCCACCTTCGTGGAGGGTGGGAGCAGGGCTGTGGCTCTGGAGAAGTGACTCTTATCTTCTTCAGCCTTAGGCAGTCCTGGAGCCATATCCCATTTCAAGATGGGCAGTTTGAGGATGGAAGGGCTGTCTGATTCTGTGTGTGTGTGTGTGTGTGTGTGTGTGTGTGTGTGTTTGCTTGAGCCTATCTCCCCACTGTAACAGACTCTGGTAGCTGTAGAGTTAGTCTCTTCCCCTTCTCTCCTATGGAAACAAATCCCTTTTCTAACAAGAAGCCTATTTCACGTCGAACCAGTGAGATCAGAATACAGTGATCATGGATACTATTGGTTCAAGGACAGCTGTGTGACCTAATCTGCATCAGTCAGCATCCTTCTGGGACTTTGGCCAGAACCATCGGTGGACGTATTCTGTCTCTTTGTCTGTATCTCTGTCTCTCTTCCTGCAGGAAATAACTGTTCTGGGATAGATTGAATTCGTACTAAGTTTAGAGGTACAGGTGGCCAATTTGGTAGCATATGGGGGAAAATTACCTGAGAATAAAATCAACACAGAAAAGCAAAGTCAATAGAGAGAGGGAGGTGGGAGGTGGGGAGGAGAGAGAGACACATACAACTGACAACATTGTTTAAATCAATCTCTGAATCTAGACATTTTGGAAAAGAGACCTGCCCTGCCCTTTGGACTTCCTGGTTATACAGCCCAGCTCATTTTTGTTTTTATTTAAACTGGTTGGAGTTATTAATAAGTTTTTGTCACATGCACTTCAAGTCGTCTTTAGTGATACCTTTTCTTCTACTGACCTCTCTCAGCGTTAGAATGCTTAAGGCATTCTTAACCACCATGAATAGAACAAAACTTCCTAAGTCTTTCCAACTCATGCGGCCTTTTGTACCCGGCCATCTGCTTTGGTGGCAGCAGGTGAAGAGACAGGTCAGCAGCTTGCTGAGCAATACTCAGTGAAGTCCGGTGCCAAGGTCCTTGATCTTCTTCCCTCTAAAGGCTTTTTTTTTAAAAAAGATTTTATTGGGGAAGGGGAACAGGACTTTATTGGGGAACAGTGTGTACTTCCAGGGCTTTTTTCCAAGTCAAGTTGTTGTCCTTTCAATCTTAGTTTTTGAGGGCGCAGCTCAGCTCCAGGTCCAGTTGCCATTGCTAGTTGCAGGAGGCACAGCCCACCATCCCTTGCGGGAGTCGAACCGGCAACCTTGTGGTTGAGAGGACAGGCTCCAACCAACTGAGCCAGAAGCTCAGTGGCAGCTCAGCTCAAGGTGCTGTGTTCAATCTTAGTTGCAGGGGGCTGAGCCCACCATCCCTTGCGGGACTCGAGGAATTGAACTGGCAACCTTGTGGTTGAGAGCCCGCGCTCCAACCAACAACTGAGCCATCCGGGAGGCAGCTCAGCTCAAGGTGCCGTGTTCAATCTTAGTTGCACACCTGGCCAAGGCTTTTTGAGACACCCTTTGCTCTCAGCCTTCCTTTTGTCTCTCTTCGGACTTCTTCCCTCTTGGAAATTGATACAGAAGGTCTGAAGCCAAGGCCGACCTTCATTCATAAGGGAGCTGGGTTTTACAGAGGGGTTTCCGAGTGACGTGATGAAGCAGGCAGAACTTGCCTGAAATAGAGCAGTGCCACTCACAGGGATGTGTAGGCTCACAGGACCTCTGTCGGAGCAGCCAGTGTTTCCTTACGTACTCGCCCTGAAGTTACCTGTGCACAGGTGTCTCCTCCTGTGTCCTTGTGGTGATGTTGGCCATGGGGAAGGAACTGGGAAGCAGGGAGTCGTCATTAGGACTAATGACTGGAATCCTGATTTTTCTGCTCTGGGCACATGCTAAGAGTTCATTCATTAAGCCTGCCTTGAAGGTAGGTGTAGCTAAGTGACTTGCTCACAGTGAAATGTGAGCAGAAGTGATGCATCCATTCTGGGGAAAAGCTTTAAGAGCCATTGCGTAATTTTCTACATTATTTCTGCCCTGGTGCCTGGTAATAGTCAACAGGGGGAGGCTCCATCACACAGGCTGTCCCCAATTAGGAAAAGGCAGCCAACCTGACATGAAGTGTGAGCAAGAAAGAAACCATGGTGGTTTTAAGCCACTCAGGTAATTAAAAAAATAATCAACTTTATTTTTTTTTTTTAGCACAGTGTTAGATTTCTAGAATTGAGGAGAGAATTCAGAGTTTTGTATATCTCCCCCTGCCACTGCTTCTTCTATTATTGGCATCATGCATTAGTGTGATGATGTGTTACAATTCATGAGCCAATAATAATATATTATTATTAATTAAAGCCCACAGTTTACATAAGATTCACTCTTTGTGTTGTATAGTTTTATGGGTTCTGACAAACGCGGGTCATGCATCTATCATTGCACTATCTTACAGGATAGTTTCAGTGCCGCCCAAATCCTGTGCTTCCATTGTTTATTCCGACCCCCTTGTCTCAAACCCCTGGCAATCATTGGTATTTTTAATGTCTCTGTGGTTTTGCCTTTTCCAGACTGTCATATAGTGTGTAGCCTTTGCAGACTAGCTTGGTTCACTTAGCAATATGCGTTTAAGTTTCCTCCATGTCTTCTCATGATAGCGCATATATTTTCATCACTGAATAATATGCCATTATATGGAATGCCGTTTGCCCATTCATTCACCTATTGGAGGGCGTCTTGGTTGCTTCCAGTTTGGGGGAATTGTAAATAAAACTTCCATGAACATTTTTGTGCAGGTTTTGTGTGGACATAATGTTTCAGTCCAGTTGGGTAAACACCTGTGCGTGCAGTTGCTGGCTCAAACGGTGAAACTGTGTTTGGCTTTGTAAGAAACGGTCAAACTGTCACACACAGTGGCTGTACCATTTTGCATCCCCACCAGCAATGCACGAGTGGCTCTGATCCTCTCCAGCGTTTGGTGGTGTCAGGTTTCTTTTCGCCTGTAGCCATTCTAATAGGTCTGTGGTGGTATCCCATTGTTCTAACTTGCAGTTCCCTAATGCGTTACACTGTGGGATATCTAGTCATATGCTTGTTTGTCATGTGTGTATCTCTCTTGGTGAAGTGTCTGTTTAGATCGTTTGCCTATTTTTATTTATTTATTTAAAAAAAACCCTTTTATTTATTTTAAGTGTGTTTTTCCAGGACCCATCAGCTCCAAGTCTAGTAGTGGTTTCAATCTAGTTGTGGAGGGCGCAGCTCACAGTGGCCCATGTGGGAATTGAACCGGCAACCTTGTTAAGAGCACTGTGCTCTAACCAACTGAGCTAACCGGCCACCCCCCTGTCTATTTTTAAATTGGGTTGTTTTCTTATTGTTGATTTTTCAGAGCGCTTTTTCTATTTGGGATGCAAGGCCTTTATCAGATGGTGTTTTGCAAATATTTTCTCCCTGACTGTGCCTTACCTTTCATTTCTTAGCAGCGTCCTTTGCAGATCAGACATTCTCGATTTTATTAAGTCTAACTTACCAATCTTTTTCTTTCATGTATTGCATTTTTGGTGTTGTATGTGAAAACTCGTCTCCAAACACAGGCTCAGCCTTGATTTTCTTCTATGTTATCTTCTAGAAGTTTTGGCTTTTACATTTTGGTATGTGATCCATTTTGAATTAATTTTTGTGAAAGGTAGAAGGTCTGTCTCTAGATAAAATTTTTTGCCTAAGAACGTCCAATTGCTCCAGTACCATTTGTTGAAAAGACTATCATTTCTTTATTGAATTTCCTTTGCTCCTTTGTCAAAGACCAGTGGCCTATATTTGTGTGGGTCTATTTCTGGACTCTTATAGTCCATTGATCTATTTGTCTATTTTTTCTCCATTACCATGCTGTCTTGATTACTGTACCTATAGAGTCGTCTTGAAATCAGGTAATGCCTGTCTTTTGACTTTGTTCTTTTTCAGCATTGTGTTGGCTATTCTGTGTCTTTTGCCTGTCTGTGTAAACTTCAGAACCATTTTGTTGATATCTACAAGTAACTTGCTAGGATTTTGATTAAGGTTGTATCAGATCTATGATCAAGTTGGGAAAAACTGACATCTTACCTGCAATGAATCTTCCTATGTATGAACATGGGATATTTATCCACTTACTTAGATCTTTTATTTATTTTATCTAAATTTTATCTTTTTTCTCAGGTTCTGTGCTTATTTTGTTAGAGTCATACCTCACTATTTCAATTTTTTGGTGCTTAGGTAGCTGATACTGTGTTTTTAATTTTAAATTCCAATTGTTCATTGCTGGTATATAGGGAAACAACTTTTGTATATTAACCTGGTATCCTGAAACCTTTCTATAGTATATTAGTTTTAGAAGTTTTTTGTTGTTGTTGATTATTTGGGATTTTCTACATAAATAACCATATCATCAGCAAGCAAATCTTTTCCCTTCTCTTATTTTATTTTGTTAGAACTTTCAGTATGATGTTGAATAGAGTGGTGAGAGAAGACATCCTTTCCTTGTTCTGGATCTTAGGGGGAAAGCATCTAGTTTCTCACTATTAAGTATAATATTAGCTGTAGGGGTTTGTCAAGTTTAGGAGGTTGTTCTCTTTTTATTTTGCTGAGGGTTTCTCTTCTGAATGGGTGTTGGATTTTGTCAAATGTGTTTTCTGCATCTATCAATATGGGCATGTAATTTTTCTTTTTTAGCCTGTTGGTATTTGCATGAGATGATTATATTCATTGATTTTTAAATGTTGAAGCACCCTGTGTATCTGGAATAAATCCCACTTGATCATGGTATATAATTCTTTTTATACATTGTTGGATTTGATTTTCTAATATTTTGTTGAGTATTTTTGTATCTGTGTTCATGAGTAATATTTGTCTGTTGTTTTCCTTGCTTGTAAGGTTTTTAATTGGGTTTGGTATAGGGTTGTGCTGACCTCATAGAATGAGTTAGGAAATATTTTTCCTCTGCTTTTATTTCTGGAAGAGATTATAGAGAATTTCTTCCTTAAATGTTGGGTAGAATTCACCAGTGAAACCATCTGGACCTGGTTCTTATTCAATTTCTTTGATATAAATATAGGTCTATTTATATTATCTATTATATATTATCTATATTATCTTGTATGAGTTTTGATAATTTATATCTTTGAAGGAACTGGTCCATTTCATATAAGTGAACAAATTTGTGGGTATAGAGCTCATAATATTCCTTTATTATGCTTTTAATGTTCATGGGATCAATAGAGATAACCTCTCTTTCATTTCTGATATTAGTAATTTGTATCTTCTTTCTCTTTTTCTTGGTTAGTCTGAATAGAGGCTTATCAATTTTATTGATCTTTTGAAAGAACCGGCTTTTGGTTTTGTTGACTTTCTTGATTTCCTGTTTTCAATTTCATTGATTTCTGCTGTAATTTTATCATTTCTTTTATTCCACTTCTTTAGATTTATGTTATCTCTTTTCTTTAATTTCCTAAGGTGGGTGTTTGGTGATTGATTTTAGGTGTTTCTTTTTGCTAATACATTCACTGTTACAGATTTCCTTCTAAACCCTGCTTTTGCTGCATCCCACAAAATTTGATACCGTGTTTCCCTGAAAATAAAACCTAGTTGGATAATCAGCTCTAATACGTCTTTTGGAGCAAAAATTAATGTAAGACCCGGTCTTATTTTACTTATATAATTTTTGCTCCAAAGATGCATTAGAGCTGATTGTCCGGCTAGGTGTTGTTTTCGGGGAAACACGGTGTTAGTGTATTTTTATTCTGTTAGTGTATTTAAAAAATATTTTAAAATTTTTCTTGGGAAAATGTGGCCAACCTGAAGCACAAGAAGTGTGATCAAGATAGAAACCATTACTGTGTTAAGGCACCAAGGGTTTTTTTTTTTTTAACTGTAGAAAAACTAGCCTATCTTGTAGGTAAATTGAGACAAAGGATTTTGTAAGTGTAGCCGTCCTAGTTCTTAGTTTTGGCTACAGAAATCAAATCTGGTTAATTTAAGCAGAAAAAGAATTTATCAAAAGGAACGCTGGGTAATTCAAAATAACTTCCGGAGGCTTGGAGTACCTGGATTACACACTGTACACCTGGGAACAATGTTCAAAATTGTGTAAAAAACAAAGGCGGCAAAGACAACACTTGCTGCTGTGGGACACTGAGAATTGCAGCTGCTACCCACGAACAGAATGGATTCTCTCAGCTCTGGCCTCTTCACGGTCCTTGCTTCCAATATAAAGTCTGGGAGGGTTCGTGTAGGGTAGCTCAACAGAAGGACAGCATCTGCTATACTAAGTAGAAAGGAACGTAGCTGGGGGAACACCAGACTCACTACAGGACGACTTGAGGGAGCGTCCAGCCTCTCAGGGAGTGAGCCTGAGCAGGTTCCTTCCCCTTCATGCACCTGGACGGTGGTGTGAGGACGAAAAGAGATCAGTGCTTTCAGAGCCGTGAAACTCGTACAAATGTAGGGCCTGTGGTTGCATGCCCAGATCTGGTAAGCACGGAGCCTGGTGATGGAACCGGCATTAAGGCACAGATGAGTCAGTCAATATTTGGAGCAAATAAAGCATCTCCATTTGTCTAGGTTAAAGGCTTTGGCTTCTCTGTTTCCCCCACTGGATGGAGGCCAGAGATTTTTGTCTGCTGTGTTCAGTGATGTAGCCCCAGAAACTAGACCAAGGCCTAGAAGAAGATGGAGCCCTCAATAAATATTTGAATGAACAAGTGAGTGATTGAATATCTCTATTCTGTCACCTGAGGTCAGAATTTTCCTAGATGAAACCCTTACTTCTGTGTTCATCCGAGGAGTTTCTTTCTGATTTAGTTCCACCTTTCCTCAGCTTTAGTGAAAGGGCTTCAGAAAAGCATCTACCTGCCCAAGCAACCAGCTTCTGTTATTGTTTCTCCAGGTCTTATAATGGCTATGCTGGCTGCTTCGGAAGGAAGCTGGCCCCAGTCTCTACCATACCCCTTTGGGCCCACCACCCAGTTATTGCTTTGCCTTTGTTAGCCATACTTTTCTCTTTCTAGCCTTGGTTCTGATTCTCTCCATTGGCCCATTGGGCCATAGCAGAACTTGTCTAACTGTAGCAGTCTCCACCAATTAATAACAGTCATCAACTCATCAAAGACCTGTCATTTGACTTAGCCCAGAGTCATACGCAAAAGTGATGGAGAACATAAGATAAAGATGGTTAGAAGCCATGTGAGCGTGCTTCTTTGGGGGAGCCTTTGCAGTCTCTGTTTCTTCTGTCTGTATAGCATCTCCCCTTGATCTTTCCATGGCTGGCTCTTCCTCACTGGTGGCCTCAGTATAAAAATCACCACCCACATGGGTCTTCCCTGACTGTTCAGTCTAAAGGGGCAGCCCAGTAGCTGTCTGTTATAAGACTACATTTTCATATCTGTGGCTTACTTACCACTATTTCACATACATATTTATTAATGAGCAACACCTGCCACACATCAGGAGTGCAGTAACATTTGTTGGATGAGTGAATCCAGTTCAACTCTCTCTGGAAACTGAAGCCCAGAAAAGTAAAGTGACCTTACAAAGGTCACATAGCTCATTAATGGAAGGGCGGGAACTAGAACCCATGACTCTTGGTTCTGGTCCAGTTCTTTTCCTGCCATTCCTTCATAGCAATAAAGGTAAAGAGAAGAAGCTTTTCTCAAGTCCTCACTGTGTGTCAAACTCTGTGCTAGTTGTTCCCAACGTCTCAGTCAATTCATCCTTATGACAACCCTGCAAGGTTCATAGAATTCACAGTTTCATAAAGAAGGGATCAGAGTAATTTGCCTGGTATCACATTGCTTAGAGTGAGAGCTGGGATCTGGACCCAGCTTGGTCCGATTCCCGAGTTATTTTTTCATACCTCCTATGCTGCATGGCTCCCTTCTGGTGATGTTTGTGTTTTATTAGTATTTCTGTACATTAAACCCAAGCAGGGACTAATAGGGAGTTTTCAGGCACTATGGCAAGCTGACAGCTTTCCCTTTGCCCTTCAAACTGCACTGTAGAGATGACATCTGTCTCTTTTTCTCACAAGTGAGCTCATCTACTCGAGAGTCCTGGAATGCAACTGTTTCATGGCGTAAGCAGCCCCCAAAGGTGTGCAGTATGAACGGCAGCTCTGCCTGGCTCGACTCCATTTTCTTCTTGGGAGGACGAAGGGAGTTGGAACGTATGGTTTGAAGCCAAAATGGCTGACACATAAAAGATTCCACCAATAATTTGCACATTCCCAAATGTAAAAATTGTGGGCCAAGTGCTAGCAGAGACCACAAGTCCCTGTGCCTGTGAGTCGCTTGGATACTTTGTCCTTCTGGCTCCACCATTCCTGGTCATCTTGAACCCCTGCTGCACTTGGCTGACTCCTGACCTTGGGCAAACCAAACTATCCCCTTTCTCTCGCTCTTTCTTCACACAGCAGAATATTCCTGGAGAAACCATAGAGTTCTCCTGACTGGCCTCTGCACAGCCCAGGTTCTCTTGCCTCAGCCAGACCCTTGATGAAGCTCAGCGATCCGTTTGCTCTGTTCCGGTCACCTGTCCCTTCCTGCCCTCACCACTGTCATAAAGCCCTCCACGATGCATTCCACAGGCCAGTCCAAAGGCACACTCCTAGTTTGACAGCAGAGGGGGAGCTGCAGGTGTGGGGGAAAGGTGTTTTTAGCACCTGTACCAGCTTCTCAGGTAGTGACCGTCCAGGTGGTACTAGCAGATCCCTGGGCTTCTATCATAAAAATCTAAAACTCGCCTGATGGGCTCAAACTCTTGTCCTTATGCATCCGATGAAGAATTTGAGGGTTGTTGTATTCTAGAAGATGGTCTCTCCTCCTTCCCTCCCTTATCTCATCTTCTTTCTTTCTTTCAATGAGAATCAAGTACCAACTGTGTGCCAAGCACTTGTTCTAGGCTCTATAGAAGGAAGGCTGAAATCTTTGATATCCTAGAACTTCCGTGTAGGTAACAGTTGACTTCCGCGTCAGACTTCTTGGGGTGGAGGACCTCCCGAGCCCCCTACATCTGTGATACACATCCGTTGGCCTCTCCTCCATGAATATATCTACATACTGATTAAACTTAGTTATATCCTGGGGCTGAAACAACCTCTTGGGGCTCAAGTCTAGTTCAGTAGAATTCTGTTTTTGAGACAGGGAAGAATAAAGGCCGAGGCAGTAACGATGCAAGCAGAAGATACACCTGTTCAAGACAGAGCCCCTCAAAGCAGCTCTCGTGGCAAACCAAACATTAAAAGTGATTTTGGTGGAGCTGGTCTCCCTGAACTCAAAAGCGCAGATGTTGGGAGATGAGAGTGAAGAATTATCTTGGAGATACGGTAACGAGCTGATACAGCGTGCACGACAACTTAGGGACTGAGAATTCATAAATGTATTCATGTTTTCTTCCCAGTAAGATTGATTAAATACCCAAGTACAAAGTTAGAGTAAAAGAGAGATTGAAAGAGTAAGAGAGGAAAAGGGGGAGTGAGCTACAGAAGTTCTGGGAAAACATATCAACTCCGGACAAAGAATACTTCATCAAACACATAAACAGCCACTGCCTGGTACGTTCGAATGTGGAAGTGCCATAAATTAACCTGCCAAGCAACTTTGCAAAAGGTCATATTTAACATTAATCAGACTCTAGAAAGCAGTATGTATTTTCCTGGCCAGAAGAAAGAAAAAAGGACTGCTTTCTTTGCATTGCATTTTCAAAATCACTTCCAAATTATTCAGCCGGAGAGGAAAAAACCCATTTCCAGCTGATTTAGGGACAGAGTATAGATTACCTTGTCACCTAGGCGTCCCTTGAATGTGGGTGTTGTGGCATATAAATGGCGACATTGTCAGGATGTGACTGTTTGTTCACTTTCATGTTAAGTCCTTTTCACCTGCTTTCAAGAGCAAGGTGGTCTTATTTGCAAAAGTGCCCACCCTTAGGTGAAAGGGTGCTTTGAAAGCCACACAAAGAGCAGCTCAGAAGGAGGCATGTAGTCGATAGGGAGCTGGAGATGGAAGGAAATGAACAGTGACCCCAGTGGTGGCTGGTTTGGAGAGCAAGCCTTTCCTTTAGGCCAGGGAGACCTTGACCCAGGGCTAAGATTTGAATCATTTAGTTTTGAGTCCTTGAACAGGACCATATGAGAGACTAGACTCACCTTTGTGGAAATTTGTTTTGTCATCTACTGAGTGAGTATGAAAAGACTTGTCTGTAGAACAGATAGAGGAAGGGTTTCCTCATCTGACTGGGAAACGTATAGATCATTCACTTTCTGTCGTCTCCCAGAATGCCCATTTTCTTGATCTGACTTTCTATGGATGCGTCTGTCTTGATGGCTGGTACCTCAGACTCTTACCTGTTCCTATCCTGGCTACTGCCTTTCCTAATTGGCAGTTCTGATTCGCCCCCAGGCAGAGCTACATCAATATGTACATTGATTCACCACATATTTATGATGCATGTGCTATGTGTGTCAGGCTCTGTTCTCGATGCTGAGGGCGCAGCTGGGAACAAAACAGACCCACATCCCCACCCTCACAATACATCAAGAAACAAAAGAAACGAACAGTGTGGTAATAGGACAAATGTCATAAATAAAATGCACGGGAAGTTGGAAGGTGAGGAGTGCTATGGGAAGGCAGCGGAAGGTGGCAGCCTTGGGAGGTCCACGGTGGTTGCAATTTTAAATAGAGTGATCAGTGCCAGCCTCATTGAGAAGGCGATATTTAAACAAAGACTTGTAAGAGGTGAGGGAGGAATTATTTGGATACTTGGGGTAAGAGCATCCCAGGCAGGGTAATAGCAAGTGCAAAGGCCCTGCGGTTGAAATGTACCTGACGTGTTGGAGGAATGGCAAGGTGGCTGCTGTGGTAGGAGTGGTATTGACTGAGGGGGGAAGAGTGAGGGGAAGTGAAGGAAAAGAGGTGCCCAGGGGTGATTGTCTAGGGCCTGGCAGGTCAGTGTGAAGGACTTTGGCTCTTACTGTGAAAGAAATGGGGCCCCTTTGCATGGTGTGGAGCAGAAGAGACACAATTGGACTTACACATTAATTATGAAGGTGTCACCTCCGTATTGCTCACATCTGCTTTAATTAGAGAGAGGAAAAGGAATTCAACCTCAAAATCTATAGGCACTGAGGGAATCTTGGGCAATGCAGCCCCTCCTTCATTCATTTCTTTCCTTATACAAAATGGTTGTCAGCTCTTAGGAGCAAGACGTAGACCAGCCACTGAAGGATGGTAAGACACCCATCCTACACCAGGCTGGGCTTCCGGGGCAGCTGCAGACATACCGTGTTTCCTTGGAAATAAGACCTAGCTGGACAATCAGCTCTAATGCGTCTTATATTATTTTACTATAATATAAGGCCCGGTCTTATATACTATAAGACCGGGTCTTATATTAATTTTTTCTCCAAAAGATGTATTAGAGCTGATTGTCTGGCTAGGTCTTATTTTCGGGGAAACACGGTAGGTGGGGAACATCTGGAGAATCTTTCGAAGGTCCCAGATGCAAAGCAGATGCCAGAGCTGACTTAATCCATTAACTCAAAGAGTGTGGCTGACGGCTAAGGCTGCTCATTATCCTGCAATGTCCACGCTCCCCTTTTTCTGAAAAAAAGAAAAAGAAAAAAACAAAAAACAAAAAACAAAAAAACCAAAAAAACCAAAAACAAGAAAAAAACAAAACAAAAAACACACAAAAAATCCCCACAAACAAACAAAACCCCAAAAACAGAAAAACCACACAAAACAAAAAAACCCCTGCCTTTATCAGGTGTTGTCCAACTTCCCTTGCAGCCAGGCTCCAGGCTTGTCCAATCACAAGCAAACGCCACAGAATGAAGCTTCCAGGAAACATGTTAAAAGAGGGCTGACTCCACTGGCACGAACGCCTCACCGTTCTTTCCCATTCCGTTTCTTCTGATGGCTGGCGCTACAGCAGCTACTTTGTGACCTTGAGCTAAGGTGAGAGCCAAGAGCTAAGGATGGCAGGGAAACAGGAGTCTGGGTCATGGAGCACCCCCCTTACCAGCTCTGTGCTTCTTACATTTGGTCTTACAGGGGAGACCATACTCCTAATGTCTTTGAGCCACTGTTATTAGTAGATGAATGACATTCTTAACTGACACAGAAAGTAACTTAGTTGTGAAGGCTCTTTTGATCACTGAAAAACGGAATTCGAGTCCTTTGTCTGAGATGAAATTCTCTGGATCATTATGGCCATATTACTTAATAATAGTGATAATCGTTATCATTAGTTATATAATTACTGTGCTAAATGCTTTATTTACTTCATTACCCTATGTGACCCTCACGAGCCATTGTATAAGGTAGGTTTTATTACATGCATTTTAAAGATGAGAAGAGAGAGACTCATGGAGATTAAGTCTAAGGTTATATTATAGAACAAGCAAGTTGTAGAGCTGGGGTTACAACCAAAGCTGCTGTTATTAACTGCTATGTTGATTATTTTCTCTGAACCTCTTTTTTCTCATCTGTACAATGGGTGGTAGGACTGAATGGTCTTTGAACTCCCTTTTCAGCCCTGGATCTCTCTGGAACATAGCTCGTCCTTTTTGTTCAGTGTTGCCTGTCGGAGCTTGACCCTGGACCTCTCCCCATTGCCCACATACCCAAGTGGTGCTTCTGTCAAAGATGCCATAATCCACGCTTTTGCCTGCCTCCTCCATCTTGAGGAGAGCATCTCCTTAGACAGTCTGAGAAAGCAGCCCCAGCCAGGGAGCGCCGCGGGGGGGCCGCCTGCCCCAGTCTGCTCTCGCCGGCTGGAGAACCTTCTGTCAGCCACTGAGCTGGCTCACTAGGGGTGGCCTCATCTCCGCACAGCCAGACAGTCTGTCTGTTCTGATGATCGAGGAGGGACTCGGTGCGAGCAGCTGCTGGGAGCCCTCCCAGGTGATGAAACTTCCCCAGGGCATCTCCGGAGAGGTGGGCTGCTGGCGAAACCGGAAGAACAAGCACTGCGCTGTGTAAATACATTTGCAGGATGGAGCTGT
This sequence comes from Rhinolophus sinicus, assembly GCF_036562045.2. Taxonomy (NCBI): domain Eukaryota; kingdom Metazoa; phylum Chordata; class Mammalia; order Chiroptera; family Rhinolophidae; genus Rhinolophus; species Rhinolophus sinicus. The sequence continues at coordinate 65,181,735 of NC_133760.1, read as the reverse complement.
TCCTCGGCCCTCTGGGGCCCATTTCCTGAGCTGTGTGGCAGGAACTGTCTTCCTCGGCACGATTGACAGGGCCAGTGGGGGAAGCTAAGCAGACCTTGATTTCTTTCCTTGCGTTGGCACATTTACCTAATGAGCAGAAGGAACAGGCCTGGAGACGCACAGAAACGGAACCACAGGTGGCCTCATGGAAGAAAACTGCTGCTCTTCTTCTTGCAGTGTGCAAAAATTCCACCCTCTTCCTCCACATTCCAGTTCTCCTGGGTCCAGCTCCGGTAGGAGCTTTATGTTCCTTCATGGAGCAGACAGGAAACTCCCTTTGGGACTTGCTGGGTGGGGGTGACGTCACTTGGCTGCTGCAGTTAAGAAGACCTCCCTCTTTTGCTCACCTGGGAGGTGATGTGGGGTGTGTGAAGTTGATGGGTGTGAGATAGTGACACTAATGGCACACACATGGTGGCAACTCCACTCTGTTTGCCCCCTTGATTTAGATCGTGGGATTCTGGGGTTCTTTGTGGTGCTGCCCAGCTGCCAAGGGGCTCTTGGCAGGTCACACGGAGAATGTGGTCCCTTTCGCCATGGGCATCAAGGGCACTCAAGCAGGGCAGAATATTGAAATATTTCAGTCAGGGAGGTGCAGAAACATCTCTCTGGCTCAGCCTAGAGAAGGCAAAGGACTCAGGACTCACTCTCAATCGTCTAAGGCCTCTGAGTGTTCCTCCCGCCTCCTCCTGGGCAAGGATGGCGCTTCGTTCTCATTACTCTGCCCCGTGAGTGGTCCTGAGTCCTTCCTCGTGGACGGGGCTTGATTTCCAGTTCTTCGGCATTTCTCCTTCCAGGGTGGGCTCTGGGTGAGGGCTTACTGAGTGCGGGGGGACTGTAGCTCTTGGCACGTCTACGTGAGCAGCTGGGAGGTAACCGCTGCTTGGAGGGAAGGGCCATGGCCGTGTTGTTGAGCTGCTTCTTCTGAGACGAGCAGCCCGTCATCCTTTTGTTTGGCTTCCTGGGGAAGACATATTGGATTCCTGCCCTCGAAGAGAAGCTGCAGAGCCTCCAGCCTTTGAGTCACCCCTAGAGGGACTGCAGCAATCCCTGGAGAGGAGTTTGGAGGTGCGCTCTCCCCTGCCCGCCTCCCTGGAGACGATGTGCCTGACCCACTGGGCTGTTTCCACCTTCAGTTTCTATTCCTCACCAGTTTGGTCTCTAGGGGAAAGAAGCCAGCCAGCGAGGTGCGACCTCTGGGGTTGCTATTGCTTCGATTGTGGCATCTTCATTCGCGGCTTTTCCAGCCTTTGGCCTTTTGATCGCCCAGCTTCCCATTTGTCTCTCAGCCCCAAGGACAGCTGGTGGGCAAAGCTGCAGGGTCAGCAGCCTCTCTGGGGGTTTGTTTCTATTAGCGGGTGTAGGAGGCACTTGGAAAAGGATGAGTTTTTCTCCAAACTGTAAGCCCCGCTTGGATTTCTTCGCGCTCAGAGGTTCGAATCGCTGAGGGATTATACATGGGGACTTGTAAGTGTCTGTGGGGGCCTCTCTGAGGAGCTGGAGGCTGTCCAGGGAGCAAATCAACACGCGCCCCGGATGGAGGGGACACGTTTCTAATGTGGACGACCAACAAGGCAGCGAGTCTTTCTACCCACTTCCCCCACGCAGGCCATGGAGCGACTCACAAGCCTCCTCTCTAGAAACAGGCTGGATCTGAGATCTTGCCCCAGGCAGGCTTCAGAGCTAACGCTCAGAGATGAGACAAAGCACCAGAATTGGATTCTCACCCCTGTGTTCCATTAAACAACAGAGCGAGAAGGGATCTTAATCGTCATCTGTTTTCAACATCCTCATTTTACAGAAAGGAAACTGAGTCCCAGTGGGATTAATAATAACAGTAGCAAATGCCTTTATATCGCTTCCTACGTGCCGCCCATTACTGTTCTAAGCACTTCTTCATTTCTTCCTCACAAAAACCCCGTGAGGCAGGTCATGGTTTTGTCTCCATTTTGCACGTGAGGAAACAGAGGCAACTGAGGCTAAGTAACTTGCCCAAGCGGGCATACAGTGGGGCTGGAATTCAAAGGCTGCTAAGTAGAGCTCCAAGGTCCAACCTCTCAACCACTCGGCTACGTCACCTTGGTAGTGGGTCAGAATCAGCACCCACAATGCAAGCTTTCCAAGCCTCCATCCATGTGCTCTTCTTCTAGACCTGCTCCATCCCACATGGTAGCCACGAGCCACATCTTGGCTACTGAGCACTTGAAACATGGCTCGTCCAAGTGGAGATGTGTCGTAAGTGTAAAAGCCACACTGGGTTTCAAAGACACAACAAGAGCATGTGAGATAGCTCATGAATATTTATTTTTCACATGGATTACATGTTGAAATGATAGGGGGCGTATTGGTTTCAATGAAATGCACGATTATAATGAATGTCACCTGTTTCTTTTTACTTATTTCATGTAAGGGCCCGATATTTCAAGATGACCTGTGTGGCTTGCTTCTGTGGCTCACGGTATGTGTACCATTATATAGGGGACCTGCATTTGTGGACAGCCCTACCCTTGATGACCAGCTGGAGAGCGAAACCTGAGCGCTCCCGTGCTGTTGTGTCTGCATCTCAGCCCCAGCCCCGGTGACTCAGTGCCTTCCAAAGAGGGCATCGCACCCGGGCTTGGCTTTGTCGGCATCTGTGACTCACACCCGTTACTGTGATGGCCAGACAGCTTCCCGGCACGGTCGTTGGGGTGACGTCATCAGGAGAAGGGCTCACCAGTGAAGTCTGTGCAGGTCAGTGAGGCTTAATGGGAAGGGTACGACCCCCCAGGGGCCACGCTTAAACCCTGGCTTCGTCACATATTAGCTCTGCTATTTCAACTCTGAGCTTCACTTCCCTTCTCTGGAGAAAGGAAATAATAATACCTGCACCTCCGAGTCGGGAGGATAAATGAGACGCTGCCTGGAAAGCACATAAAGCAGAGTAGGAGGTCCCATTCGAGGCAGGGTTCTCCCTCTTCCAGCCTCATTTGCAGAGGATGCCTTTACCACTTGCAATATCACATTCTAGCGACCGAACTCTAAGTTAGAGAAAATGCCGGGGAACATAGTCCCTGCTGCTTTCCCACGTTCCGATTTCCTTGGTAACTGGGGACAAGTCTGTGCCTCAGTTTCTCTCTGAGTGAAGAACCCGAGGGCCCCAGAAAACAGACCCTGCACATACTATCCAGTGATGGTTGGGACTCTGGTGCTATGACTGTTCCGTGTAGGTGGGAGCCCAGGGCGCTGGGGCAGCTTCTGGGTGATTGTCTTCGCGTCCTTCCCTTGCTCCCAGAACTCAGTTGGCTCTGCCACTAGCTCAGGCCTGGGTTAGACACAAGGTGTGAATCTGGGACCAGGAAGGCTTGAACTATCCTGGTGCTCAGAGTGGCCTGAGGCAGGGCCATGTCCAATGGATCTCTCCAGGGAGAATGGAGTGGATGAGCACTTACCTTGGGCTGTCACTTGGAATATTTGGGGGCAGCAGTGGAGTGCCAGGTTGGCTCTAGTTTCTTAAAGTTCTCTAGGCCATGGCTCAAGGACCTGCATTGAGTTGGGGGAGTGAACTCATGTCAGTAAAACATGGTTGACGTGCACAGCTATTCAAATCATCAAAAATATATTCAAATCCTGAGCCTACACTTGTTAGTTATCTGACCAGGGACAAGACATCCAATCTCTTTGAGCCTGTTTCTTACCTTTACAAGGAAAGAACACCAGCTCATCTGGTCGTTGTAAGATAAATGACAAAGTGTATTGAAATGCACATTGAAAATGTATACTTGTGGGCGTTCGTTAAATGTCAGTTATTAACATGGAGGCTTATCTTTTTGTTCTGGTGTAATGATGGCAGGGAGATTTTCCCCTCTTTTTTGGGTCAAGAATACTGTATCTGCCCATATTCTATGGGCAGCCCATGGGAGCAGCCCATGGAAGGAAAAGTGATACACCAAACTCTTGCTCACCTCTTCCCTTCCCCAGTTCATACCCCACCCTGGACACTGACCATCCGATGGTCTGAATCACGAACATGAGTCTGCGAAACAGAATCATTTTCTTTTCAGAAATCTGTAGGTAAAACCCACAAGTATAAGGACCATTTGGGACTAATTTCAGTCCCTACATGGTTTTACGCAAATAAATGACTCGCAATATGCCCTTGGCCAATCCGCGCATCCTCCTGGGGCATCTGCTTCCGCTTTAATAAAACAGGATGAGTAATCCTTGCCTCTCCTTCATTTTACAAGCATGTAACAAGGATGAATCCAGTGATGGCTGCAGAATCTTTTGAGGTCCTTGGAGAAATAGTTGCTATATAAATGCAAAGTACGATGTCCATTTCTATTACATTGTGTTTTGCAAATAAATATGTGGGCTTACATCACATGCATGTCAATGGCAGTCTGGCCAGCTATTTGTCACGTGCATTTTTTTTTTCAGTGAAATAATCATCTCCATACTTTATTCCTTGAAAGCACGGCCCCAAATTCATAACATATGAGATGATGATGATGATTTTTCTTTCCTGGAAGCTCATCTTTCTGCCTCATTTCAGCCTCTGGTGTTTCTGACAGATCAGTCATTGGAGATGTGTGCGTGGGGGTGGTGGTGGTGGGGGTTTCTCAGTACCTTTAAGGATCTGGGTCAGGATCAATTAGGGTTTTATGCTCACTGTCCTTCCCATCTTCCCCCTCTGACCCTCTTAATTGAGTTGTTCAGAAGAGAAGATGTGTCAGTCATTTGAACAATGGCCTGCGTATCCCCTCCTAAGCACTTTAACCAGGTTGCTCCCTGATTCAGGAGATAAAATAACAGATTTTTGTGGAACACACTTTGCTTCATATAACACTTTAGGGTCCATCAAATGTCATCAGTTATCTCAGTAAAAGCAACTCTTCGAGATCCCAATGATCAAGCCTAAAGAAGTGTGAGGTAGCGATTTCCTTGTCATGGTTCTGAAGCATTAGAGCTCACGCTTAGGCGAATTGTAACTCTCAGGACGGAATTTTCTTTTTCTTTTTTTTAAATAAAAATACACAAATTTGGCCAATGGGAGAAAAGTGAATATTGATCCTGAATTGAAGGGGAAACATTTTTTTATGTTTAAGAAGCCTCCTGGGTCTTGTATTCAAATGTAGACAGTTGGGTTCTCTGGGCTTGTGTCTTTTGGGATCAACCATATCTATTGCATACCTACCCTTCTCCAAAAAGCTTTGTGAGACTTAATTCATGTTCACAAAATCTTCAGGAGCTAAACTTTTGGAACGCCTGAGTCTTCTAACTTTACAGAAAGCATAAAGAAAATTGTAATTCAGTGTTCCCCTGAAAGCCCTGGACCCCAACGGTCCTGTCCCCCAATCCAGTGTCTATTGGCTTACTTTGGATAAACCTCAGGCTATTCCAAATGCAAAGTCTCCCTTAATAAGGCTTCTTCCCCCTCACCTCTTTTAAATGTAGGTTCTGCCAACTTTCCTTCCTGCTCATTTAAAGCAGTCTCTTTGAGTGAGCTCATCTGCTTCTATATATTTTACTACCATGTTTATTTTTGTAATTTACTTTTCTTTCCTTAGCGCCAGATCCATACTTCTAATTGCCTATTGTATATCTCCCTATGAATGTCTTAAAGGCGTCGTAGTCTCTAAATGTCTAAACTCAGACACACCATCTTTCCTTTTACATCAGCTCCACTTCCTACATTCATTGTCTTGGTTTGTGGCACCTAGTAGACAAACTACGCCAGAAACGTGGGCGTCACCTTCTGTTACTCTATTCCATTCAGTTATGAAATCACGTCCATTTCTGGCAAATCCTCTGTTTCACCCTCTCCACTGCTCTTGAGAGAGTTCAAACTCTTGGAACCTCTTACTTGGACTCTTGTAACAACATTACATCCACCACCCCTTTTCAAGTCTCCCAGCCACCTCCTCTCCTCCTCAGTGCATTCTATTTAAGATCTTTATAAGACCAACCTGATCATTTGGTCTTGTACTTTTAATAGTACCACAGTAGCTTTAGGATATAGTTCTCTTGGTGGTGTGGCCTTTGTTTCCTATCTCTCCGACTTGACCATGAGATCCCTGATGACAGAGACCTTGTGTGATGCCACCTGCATAATTCAGATTTCTGAATAGTGTGAGCGCTGAGCAAATCAAAGGATTTAGTACAAAATAACCGTGACAAAAAAGCCCCTGGGTGCTGTCCATGGTGCTGGTTCCCTGCTACTTTCACCCTCACGTTGGCCTCCATGCAGAAGCAGAACACTCTTTGATAAGCACGTGTACCATTTAGCTCTGCATAGCAAAAGTACTATATTATCTAGCCTCTGACCCCTTCGCCTCCCAAAGTCCCATGAAGTCTTCTTGTAAAAGAAGTCGTATGTTCTATTCTATGCAACAAAAGACACCGTCAACAGAACAAAAAGTCTACATAGGAAATGGGAGAAAATATTTAAGAATCATATAGGGGGGTTAATATCCAAAACATATAAAAAACTCCTACAACTCAAAACCAACAACAACAGCAATGAAAATAACAAATAATGGCAAAGGATTTGAATAGACATTTCTCTTAAAAAGACATACAAATGGCTAATAAGCACAGGAAAAGATGCTGCATATCACTAATCATTAGAGAAATGCAACTCTAAACCACAGTTAGATTCCACCTCATCCAGAGGAGCATGGCTACTATCAAAAAAATTAACAGAAAATAACAAGTGTTGATGAGACTGTGGAGAAATCGGAACCCTTGCACACTGTTGTTTGGGATGTAAAATGCTGCAGCCACTATAACAAAACAGTATGGAAGTTGTTCAAAAGTGTCCAGAAGTGGAATTGCTGGATCATATGGTAATTCTGTTTTTATTATTTTTTATACCCACATTCACAGCGGCATTATTCACAATAGGCAAAAGATAGAAGCGACCCAAGTGTCCATCAACAGATGAATGGCTAAACAAAATGTGGTACATACAGATAATCTATTATTCAGCCACAAAAAGGAAATTCTGACACATGGAGCAACACGCATCGACTTGGAGGACATTATGCTGAGTGAAATAAGCCAGTCATAAAAAGATAAATGCTGTGATTCCACTTATATGAAGTATCTAGAGAAGTCAAATTCACAGGAACAAAGTAGAATGGTGGTTGCCAGGGACAGGGATGGGGGGAACAGGGTGTTAATATTTAATGGATACAGAATTTCAGTTTGCAAGACGGGAAGATGTGTGGAGATGGATAAGTGGTGATGGTTGCACGACATCGTAAGTGTACTTAATGCCACTGAACTGTACACTTAACAATGGTTATGAGGGTGAATTTTTTGTTATGTGTATTTTACCACCACTTTTAAAGACATTCAAAAAGAAAACAGACATGGTGTGTTCTGGTGGAACAGTGATGGGTCAGAATTTAGGAGCCTTGTTTTCAAGCACAGGCTTTGCTTTCAACCAACTCTGCACCCCAGGATTTTCATCTACAAGTTGGAGGACGTGGGCCAGATGACCTCTCAGGCCCATGTTTCCTCCGAAGTTCTGGGATTTGGGATGTAGGTCCCTGGGCCCCGGAAGAGCCAGGCAGAGGGGTGGGAACTTACTGGGAAAGTGGCCCTGAGCACATGCTACTGGACGGATCATCCTGTCATAAAAGAGATAACCTCGATTTCCTTCTCTAGGACAATTCTCCACTCCCGTATCTGCTCTATAAACTGAGCCAGACAGTCAGCACATCATGCCACAGATAGCAGGACTCACTACGATGACGGCCCTGCTATCTCGTCCCCTCCACTTTGCCTCTCAGCCATTTATTCCCAGCTCTCCTCTTCCTGGGTCGTTGATCTTACTGTATCCTCTTTCTGATTCTAAAATTTGGATGGGCATGCAACGAACTTATAACAGTCAAAAAAGCTTTGAAAAAAAATAAAGTTGAAGGAATTACAGTGCCTGACATATTAAAAAACGTTATTGGTGAAAATGTAGACATACTTATTAGTGGGATAGAATAGAGTTCAGGGAGAATCTGTCACGTATATGATGTTGTATTCTCTCCTGCCCTGTGAAGCCGTGAAAATCGCAGCTCAGGTTCATCTGGTTAGGTGAATGTACTCAAGCACATTGAGGTGGGGGTGGAGGATGGGGGTGGGTCCGATGGTGTGACACTCACTCACTTAGCGGCCACCACAGACAGGTCTGAGCCAATTTTCCTTAGAAGTGACTTGACAAGTCTACTCCAATTTCAGAGCAGTTTCACATCTAATGTTTCACTGTGTCCCTGGGGTTACCTACTGTGTCAAGTTCAGATATTTACTGGGAAGTTCACAGGAGATATTAATATGACAATATTTCCAGTTAACAAAGTATGTGACAGCATCATCATTATTCTTTAAAAAACATTTTCAAAACAACTCTGCTAAGAGATATTTTATTAGCATGTTACGGATAAGAGTCTTCCCGGGAAACCATCACCACTGCACTGAAGATGGAACATTCCCATCTCCTCAGAAGACTCCTTCAGGCCCCTGTGCAGCCAGTCCCCTTCTCTCTCTCCTGGGAATCCACTGATCTGCTTTCTGTCACTTAGATTGCTTTTGCTTTTGCTGGAATCTCCTATAAGTGAAATCATACTTTGATGTCTTTTGTATAGAAAGACGTCACCTGTGTTCATTCCTTTTTATTGCTGAGCAGTGTTCCTTGATGGCATATGACGGTGTGTTTGCTAGTTACTGGTCATTGGACATTTGGTGTTTTCCCCAGTTCTTAGCCATTATGAATAAACACCTATAAATATTTTTGCAGACCTTGTGGGAACATAGATTTACAGTTCTCTTGAGTAACGGAGTCGATGGGTCATATAGTAAAGTGTATGTGTAAGTTTATAAGAAACTGCCTAATTATTTTCCTACCTGGTTAATCCATTTTATGTTCTCCTCAGCATTGTATGAGAGTACCAGTTACTCTACATGCTTGCCAACAGTTTATATTTTAATTGCAATTTTAGTCATTCTAGTCGGTGTGTAGTAGTGTCTCTTTTTGGTTTTAATTTGCGTTTCTCTGATGACTAAGGGTATTGAGTATCTTTCAATGTGCTAATTGCCTATTCATATATCTTTTTTAGTGGCACGTCTCTCTTTTAATTGAATTGTTCTTTTATTATTTTTTAAATTGGGGAATGTTGGGGAATGATGTGTTTTTCCAGGGCCCATCAGCTCCAAGTGAAGTTGTTGTCCTTCAATCTAGTTGTGGAGGGCGCAGCTCAGCTCCAAGTTCAGCTGCCATTTTCAATCTTTAGTTGCAGGGGGCACAGCCCACAATCCCATGCGAGAATTGAACCAGTAACCTTGTTGTTGAGAGCTCGCACTCTAACCAACTGAGCCATCCAGCCGCCCCGATTTATTCTCTTATTATTGAGTTCTAAGTTCTTTTCATATTCTTGATAAATCTTTGTCTGGCATATATTTATATTTACACTTACACACATACACACACATGCATCCGATGTTTTCTCCCATGGCTTGCCTTTTCATGTTCCTAACACGGTCTTTCAAAGAGAAGTTTAAAATTTTGATGATGTTTAATTGATCAATTTTTTTCTTGTGAGATTTATGCTTTTAGTATGCTAAGAATCTTTGTTGATCCCAAACCACAGAGATTTTAATCTATGTTTTCTTCTAGATGTTTTACAGTTTAACTTTTATGTTTAGGTCTATGATCAATTTCAAGTCAATGTTTGTGTATGTTGTGAGGGACAGGTGGAAGTTTATTTTTATTTTTTTGTATGGATATCTAGTTGTCCCAAACCATTTTTGAAAATACGGTCCTTTGTCTTTTGAATTATGTTGTCATCTTTGTAAAAAAATCAGTTGAGCATACGTATGTGTGGATCTATCTCTGGACTTGTTATTCTGGTTCATTGATCTATATATCTAGCCTTACATTAATAAACATTGTTTTGATTATTGTAGCCTCAGGGGAAATCTTGAAGTCAGTCAGCATAAAACCTCTAAGTTTATTCTTCTTTTTCAAAATTGTTTTGGCTGTTTTAGATCCTTTGTATTTCCATCTGAATTTTAGAATCAGCTAATCAATTTCCACAAAATAAACCTGCTGGAATTGTGACTGAGATTGATTGCATTGATGCTACAGATTACTTTTGGGAGAACTGGTACCTTAACAGCATTGAGTGTTTTAAACCAAACATGGGTCATGTCCATTTATTTGGGTCTTATTTAATTTATTTCAGCAATGTTTTGTAATTTTCTCTCTTTGTGTGTGTGTGTGTGTGTGTGTGTGTGTGTGTGGCGGGGGGGGTGGGGTCCGAGCCAACTTGTGCTCGATTTATTCCTAGTATTTTATGTTTTTGGTGCTACTGCACATAGAATCATTTTAAAATTTTATTATTTTAAAATTTCATTTTCCAATGAACTGTGGCTAATATGAAAGATTACCATTGATTTTTGTATACTAACCTTACGTTGTACGACCGTGCTAAATTCACATACAAGTTCTCTTACTTGACGTGAGATATCTGCATTCCCCACAGAAGTGTTGCTAGTTACCATTGTGTAGATCTTGCACATTTTTTAAATTTATCCTTAAGTATTTTTTTTGTTTGAGAATGTTACTGCAAACGATCTTTTAAAATCATTTCCTTTTTCGATTATGTTTTGCTCAGGCACCAGTGTTCTTCAGACACTTCAGTCGACTCCATGGTGTCGCTGGGGCTGAGAGACGCTGTCCTGAAGGCTGGTCATGAACCTTGCTGGAGGTGGGTCCCCTACTTGTGTTTGTTTTGTTCTTTTGTTGTGATGCATGTGGATGGCTCAGATCACTCAAGCATCTGAGGGTCCCATCAAGAAGCAGAGTCATTTGTACCTATGGCAAAGAGGAACCCTTGAGATTCCTCTTAATGGAAAATGCTATTGGGCTTCAAAGGGGATAGGCTCCTACAGGGGACTTAATGGATCCTGAAGTAGGTGATTGACCTGGTGTGGACGTGTCTATGCTGGTGGGCTGGATTTGAACTTCAGCTCCTCAGGACTCGCCGTGTGCTGGGCATTGATGCTGGGAGGCGAACTTTGCAGTTCCGTGGGCTAACTATTTCCTCTGAGGTTATATGTATATATGTTGTAGGCGGTGGGGCTGCATTGGGGAGGACCCGTCGGAGATGTTTTTGTACGATTTTTCTTAATTAGGAGGAAAGAGATAGAAGCTGGGGTGTGAGTCAGCAACCCATTCTTTATTCTCCCCTGTACTCCAAGTAATGGTATTTAACGGAAAGGCAAATGCATTCATCTTCCCAGCATCCTGGCCCATGGAAGCCAAGAGGCTCTGTCAGAAGAGATATTAGGGGCTATAAAAAGCTATTCAATCCCTTCCCCTCCTTTCTCTCACTTTGTAACCCCCTTCTCCCCAGGCGATTGGTGTTGCGCTTGCTAACTCTTCCTCACCTGGAAGTCTTAGGCCTCGCGGGCATTTTATCCAATTCAGATTGAGTTTACCTTACCATTCTTCTCTTCTCTCCATCATTTCTCTGCCGGGGGTGACAACACAATGGAAGGATTTGTCTTTCTGCTTTATTCTGTCAATTTCTAAAAGAGCTGGGTGATGTGCCCCTGGGCATAGGAGAGCAAAGCAGCCCCCCTGGGACAGGCAGCAGCTGACGTGATGCTTCCAGCCACGTGGCCTGGTGCTTCTGAGCCAGGCTTAGGGAAACAGGTGTCCCTTGTCTTTTTTCCATGTTTTTTTTGTTTTAAGCCTTGGCATCTGTACCTTGTCTCATCTCCCAGCAGTACCCATACCAGGGTGGAGTTGGGCAGCATTTGTCCCGTTGGATCATAAAATTGTCCTGGAGGAGAGCGATCCATTCCCTAAGGATTTTCTCGCTCTCTCTTTGTTCTTTCATTCTTCCAGGATGCCGTGACCTCCGATGCCTCTGCCCACATTCCTGCTCTCTCCCATTTTCATTTTTCTAATGGCAGGTTCAGAAAATTCAATCCCACACCCAGGTATTGAGCACTGACTCCATACCAGGGACCGTGGCGAGCAGGAAGGATACAGTAGGAAATGGGACCTGGTCTTTTCTCACAAGAAGCAGGTCTACTGGAAGAGACAGACATACACAGATGCAAACACTCGTCAGTCAAGGTCAGGAATGACACACTGTGAGTTGTCTAGTTCAACTGGAAGGCAGCACATGTGGCTTGCGAGGAGTAGCAGAGCCAGAGATGGGACCAGAAGGCAAGTTGGGGCCTTTGTTTACAGCGCAGTGGTCAGACATCTGCACAATCTATGAAGTGATCCCCTGATAAGTCCAGTGCCCATCTGGCACCCTACATAATCTTAACAACATATTGATTCTGTGTTTCATATCCCTGTGACTATTTCCTTGACTACCAATTTGTACTTTCTAATCCCTTCACCTTCTCCCCCACGTCTTTTTAATTTTAGCCATTTTCTTGGCTGCATAGTGGTCTCTCACGTATTAATTTGCATTTCCTATATGACTGATGGTTCTGAGTACATCTTCATCTTCACGTGGGCTGTTAGAATATTTGTGTATCTGTGTGGGAAGCACACATTCAAGTTTTTCACCCACTTTTTTTGTTTTCTCCTTTTTCTCATTGTTTTTAGGAGAATTCTGGATACACGTCTGTCGTTGAATATGTGTTTTGTGAATACCTTCTTCTGTGTGTGGTATTTTCTCTTGATAATGTGTTTTGAAGAGCACGAGCTTTTGTTTTCATTGATCAATTACTTAGTTTATGGTTGGTGCTGCTGCTGCCCTGCTTAGGAAATATTTGTCTACTGTAAGGTACTGCTCTCATTTTGGAGATTAAAAAAAAAAACAAGAAGCAAAATGAGTCAAGGCTACAGAGCAAGTGACAGGGCCAGAACGAGCCCCGGGACCTCTTTAGTCCCACGGTCCTCTTACTGGGTGTCCACGTACTGTTCTCCTCACTAATAGAGGTGCCATAGATGAAGCCACCAACCTCTTTCCATCACTGTGACCTCCTACCCCACAGTCAAAGGGGATCAAATTTAAGATGTTCCAAATGTATTGAGCACCTTGAAACCATTCCTACCCAGTTGTTCCTTCTCTAGAAATCTGAAACGTAGACAAAGTGTTATACACACAAATGTTCACGGCAGTGTGGTTTTCAGTGGCAAAAAGGGAAGAAAATAACCTCAATATTCAGCTATCATAGACTGGCTAAGTTGTGGCACGTCTATAACATTGACTAGTACAGCTGCATAATATTCAAATGAAGGTACTTTTGAAAATTATTTAGTGGCCTGTGAAAATGAGCACAGTATACTATATATTTCTTTCCATTTTAAAAACTCATCTTTATTGAGGTACAATTTATATTCAAAAATGCACCCACGGCAGGGTAAAAGTTGATAAGTTTTCTTTTTATTTTGTAAAACAAACTTCACTGAGGTATAATTTATATACAATAAAATAGAGCAATTTTAAGGTTACAGTGTGATGAGTTTAGAAAAATGGATACAGTCATGTAACCACCACCATCCCAATCACGACACAGGATATTTCTATTACTCCCCAAAATGCCCTCCTGCTCCTTGTGTGTTGTTGTTTCTTCCCACTCAACCGAGGCAGCCATTGATCTGTATTCTGTTGCCATAGATGAGATTTCCCTTTCCTAGGATTTCATACAAATGGAACAATACAGTGTTTTGTCTTTTCGCTGTAGCTTCTTTCCGTCAGCACAATGGTTTTGAGGTGCGTCTGTGTCGTCGCAGGTATTGCTAGCTCTTTTATATTGCTGCGTACTATTCCATTGAATAAATATTCCCGATTTCTTTATCCATTCTCCTGTTGATGGGCATTTGTGTTGTTACTGGTTTTGGGTTAACACAAACGAAGCTGCTAAGAATGTTCAAGGCCAGGTGTTTGTATGGACACATCCTTTCAGTTCTCCTGGGTAAATACCTAAGATGTGGGTTGTCAGGTTGTACGGTGGGTGTATATTTAGCTTTGCAAGAAACCGCCCAACTCTTTCCCAGAGTGGCTGCACCGTTTTGTATTCCCACGAGAATTCCAGTTACTGTACATCCTTATTGGTCTTTGGAATTGTCAGGTTTTTAAATCAGTTTATTTTCTTTTTGTTTTTCATTTTAGCCATTCTAATGGGTATATAGTGATATCTCATTTTGTTTTCTTAAATAACAGCTTTATTGACATTTAATACACACACCATAAAGTTCATCTGTGTAAAGTGTGTAGTTTGATGATTTTACTGTATTGAAAGATTTGTGCAACCATCAACATAATCTAATTTTAAAATATTTATATCTCCCCAAAAGAAATCTTGTACTCATTAGCCATCTCTTCTCATGCCTCCCATGCAGTATACTATTAGGTAGAAAACAAAAAGCAAAACATAAATTATTATTCCAAACACATGTATATATTAATACATATTATATATTCATATGTATGGAAAAAAGACTAGAAGGAACTACGTCAAACACAAACCTTAGTTGTCTCATGGCAGTGGCATTTATAAGTAACTTTATTTTCTTCTCTGTAGTTTTTAGAATTTCAAAATTCCCCACAGTGAGCACATACTTTATGATTTGAAAAAAAATAAGTCATTATTTGTATATGAAAAAAAGACATTTCTTTAGACTATGTCTATCGAGAGGGGCAGCACCATTGCAGCGACTGACACTCTGTGTTTGCAGTCTGATTTCCTTTGGGACAAGAACTTGTAAAATTTTCTTCTTCTGGGTTTCGCAGTTAGTTGGCAGCATAAACTTGCTGTTTGCGATATTTACGTGAACTGCCTGGGGGAGTCCTGTAAACTACTCTGCGAGTTGGTTTCTCTATTGACAGGCTGTTGAATGCTTAGAAAATGTGCTCTGGAAAGCAAATCCATATGGGAGTTGACTCAACGGGGAACACATTGTTTGGTGACACATCAAGAGAAGTGAAGAGAGGTTGGTGTTTGGTTGAGATCTCGTTCTCCCAGTTTGTGGGCATGGATGCGTGTCGGTATGGAATGCACATTTGTACAAGTACATAACATATATTTTTACATTGTAAGCTACTGTGGATTTAGGCGACTATATGCATTGGTCCTCAAGTTCTACTTTAATGACCATCGTGCAGTATGATTTAGGGTAAGTCGGATTCTGATTCCTTTAATTACATTTTCCCCTCGACGTCATGGAGACCTCACTAACCCCCATCACAACGCATGGCCCCTGGAAATGAATTGAGTCACATCTGTGCTTTGAACAAAAAAATGTGCTTTGCTTGGAAGCGGCACACTATTTCACATCTCAAAGGTCACTTTCTGGGGTGAAATTGAACTGATATGAACCATTTTCCCAAGAAGAAATAGACTGCGGTGGACTTGGCTGAGCCAGAGATTGATTGCAAAGAAACAAACCCCACTTAGGCTAGCTGAAACGGAGGGTGCAGAAGGTACACTGTAAGGATTGAATAAACAGAAAAAAAAAAGCAGCAAGGTTTGAGGCAGTCTCTTTCTCTCTGTGTTGGTCCTTATGCTCTCTTGTCCTTGCATTTCTTTCTATGCCTATACAACTCTCTCTTTTAGGCTGTTCTTTACAGGCTGGCTCCTTCTGCTTCTACCTGGTTTGTGCTCTAGTCAGTGGTTTTCCTGTTTTGATTTTTGTTTTTGTTTTTCCCAAGCCCCATGATAGAGACATGTAATGAGGACGGTGACAGGTAAAGTAGTCTGTGGTCAGCAGCCTTTACAGTGGCCCATAATGATCCCCTTCTCCTGGGATTCGTGTCCTGCTGTAACCCCCTCCCTATGAGAGTGAACTGGATTTAGAATTCGCTGAGGTGCTACTTCCAAGTTAGGTTACCCAAAGACTGTGGCTTCCATCTTCTGCGCTGTCTCTAGCTTGCTCGCTCTGATGGAAATAATGTCATGTTGTGAGCTGTCCTATGGTGTGGTCCATGCGGCAAGGAACCGGGGGAGGCCTCTGGTCCAATAGCCTCAAGGAAATGTGTCCTGCCAACAGCCAAGTGAGTTAACTTGGGGAGCTGGGGGTAACCCCTGTCTGAGCCTGGAGATGACTGCAGCCCTGGCAATACCTGGAAACACCCAGCAAAGCCACGCCTGGATTCCTAACTCACAGAAACTGTGAGATACTGTTTTTAAAGCACTAAATTTGGGGTGATTTGTAACACAGCAATAGGTAATGAATACCTGGTCCGCTGAATAATGCTGGTTTTGAAGCACAGGATCCAGCCTCACCTCAAAATAAATTATAAGAGGTGACGTGACCCGAGGAGCTATTCTGGAGAGGTTGTTTTGGCCGAAGTGCCAATTCCCTCCAGCATGTGGACAAGTTCAAGTGCAGCAGTACCATGTCTGCCATGCGGCCAGCTGGGCAGGAGAAGTTAGGTTCTAACAGCAACAGCGTAGATATAGAAAATGCAAACAGGAAGGACTCCATTTTAGAGCACCCCAGATGATAGCCAGATGTTTCAGCCTGTGTTGTAATATCAGAGAGGTGTAGAGGGGTGTGCTTGGTGAATTCTAGTGTCCTTTACAATTCCAAAGGACAGTGAATCTGAGTATGTGCCCATGGATGCCAAGCCCCTATGGCTGGTGCCTTATGTGGCTGGTGTGGACCAGAGAAGTCCCAGTCTTATGGAAAGTCCCTGGGATGAAAGGTCAGACGAGGAAGACTGTTACGTCTGAGTCTCACTGCAGGCATGGTTTGGCTCAGAGGTATGGAGAGCGTTCAGGTGGTCAGACTATTTCACAGGGAAGACATTTCAGCAGGTCTCCATGAACGAGACTCCTCAAAATCATGTATCGCCCCCAATAGATTCCACACATCTATTTAAAAGTTCTTTTATTGGGGAGTAAACCCATAGTCAGAGAATACGTTGAGAGAGAAAGTTTTCTTAACTGCCCTTGCCCCCAGGGCAGAGTGTTCCCTAAGTGTCCTTGCATACCAAGAAAATGTGTGCTGGGTTCTTCAATTCTTTGTCCGCCCCCACCTCCCAGACTTCTTGGGCTCTGCTTCTACAATATCGGTTGCATCTACCTCCTTCCTCTTAGGCGTCCTCATCTGCCTCACACCAGATGTTTCCCTGTTCTTCTTCAGGTCTACAAGTTGCAGTCCAATGACAATGTACATTCGAAATCTTTAAGCACAGCTTTGCTGACACATGCGTCCTGTCTCCACGGAAGGAATTGTGAAAGAAATTGTACAACACAGGAGAGACTTTTCCTCTGTTCCTTCAAAAGCAGGTTTCCTTAAGCTGCTCCACGTAACCTTTAGCTTGGGAGGCTGGTCCTTGTGGAAGAAGGGGTGAGAAATCGCCCTTTCTCTGCCACGCATGCTCCTACCCAGAATTCAGCAGCAGCCTGGGACACGCCGGGATGGGTGCAGCCCAGCCGGCAGCTGTGATTGCTCTGTACCCAGAGGTGGACATGTTATTAATATTAGTCTCATTCGGGTATTAATGGAGAACTGTGCTCGTGAAGGGATGGCTACAGGAAGAACGAGAACTGAGAGAAGAGACAGCTATTGTGTCTGATTCTCAAGGTTACCTGTTGAGATAGGACTGCAGGTCCCTTGTGGCCTGGAAAAGCAATTCCTCTCCGATAGCTTCATAATAAAGAAGAAAGACCCTTTTGCTAATAATACCTTGTATTTATCTCACGTCTTTCTCCAGAGAAACTGCAAGTGCTTCACAGATTTTATCTTTATAGAAAGCTGATCAGTAGGTGTAAAGACCTTCTAGTTAACTCCGCCCCTCTGTCCCTAACTCAGTCACCTTCCTTCTGGTGGTGATGGCTGACGCAAGTGGATCTGTGATCACCCTTGCAGCCGGGCTATATTCCAGGGTACAGGATGGCCCAGTTCCCCCCAGGACCCTTCAGCATCTCTTGTTTACGAGTGCCCTCTCCGGAATCCCACTCCAGCAGTTTTAAATGAAAGGGACTTGATTCAAAGGAATTGAGAGTATTTCAAAGAATTCAAGAGCCATAAGAATGGCTGAATCTCAGGAAGGGCCTGCCAAGCCATCATTCTCTCTCTCTTTCTTGCAGTGGGATCACAGTTTCCTGGGGTTGCCCCTCTCTGTGTACTTGTTTCCTTCTCCTGCCTCTCTCTCTATAGACCCCATTTCTCTGCTCGCTTCTCTGGATCAATGGCCCCCAAATGGCAGCCTTGCGTTTTCAGGTTAAGGGCGGGCAAGTCATGTAGTCTGGTTGCCCTTTAAGAGGATGCAGATCGGCTCAGCTTGGCGCTTAGATGGGTGTCCACACGGTCTAGTCATTTCCTGTGGTAAGAAGGCCTTCCTCCTCCAGGGTGTAGAAGGATTCGTGCCCTTTATCTCCTCTTAGGTTGCTATTCCCTTTGCTTTGCTTGGGATGGCCTTAACCTTGACCCCTCAGAGGATCTTCAGCCCATATCTTTTTTTCTCTGAGAGGCCACCCCCAGCTCCCTTCCTTGCCTCTCCAACCCCTACCTGCTCTGCACAACCTGTCAGCCCGTCTTTGCCTCCATTGTCTTATCACTCTTGGCTTATCTGTGACCCTGATTCTGTCCTACTCGGGAGAGCCTTGACAGCAATGCCTTTGTTCTCCTTTCGGCATCTTGAAAGCTAACATAATACTTAGCAAGTATCTGTTGCACGAACGAACGTATGCAGGAAAACCACTACCTCTCACGAAACAAAGGCTTTGTCTTCATGCTTATGTTTTGTGAGTAGCAGGAGAAACGATCTTCCTGTTTAAGAAGGACCTATCCCTGACCAAATAAAGAGCCTTGGGAACAAAGTACGCTTGCCACTAGGTCCTTTCACTTCGAGGGATTGAAGGTGGCACAGGGAGGCTGCAGCCGCAGTGCAAGGTCCCGCTGTCTGTCCTGGTTCAGGAATTCTTGTCCTTTTTCTTGCAGTCGATCAGTCTTACGGCTACGGAAATGCGGGTGTTGGGGAATCAGCGGTTATGCAGTGCACAGCCTTCCATTTTGTTTTATGATAATGTATATATAGCTTAGTGATTATATTATGAATCGCTGTGGATTTGTGATCATGGACCCCTCAAATTGATGTTAGTTAGGATCCTTTTGCTTTCAAATTTGCAGCAATAACTAAACATGGCAAAATTACTGTGTAACAGGAGGAGGGGCCCGGGGGAGGAGGGTAGGAATGAAGGGTGGCAAACCTGAATCCCTGGAAGAGTTTTCCATGTGGCCCATCTCCCACCTTCACCTGACACCCGTTCCGATCTTGTTCCCCAGGTTACCTGATCCTTCCCGCTCTCCTAGGTGACAGTTTTCACTTTCACCTCTTTGTTCTCTGCTTCCATCTCACTCTCCCAGGCTCTGGTAGAGATGGTAAGAAAGAGGAGAAGAAGGAAGGGAAAGAATGGATGAGAGCTCCTCCTCTCCTGTTTTTTTTGTCCCTGATGCTTCCAGATACCTCATTATCCCACGCTGGGAAAGCCTCTTCTTAAGTTTCCAAGTCTCCCTGATTTTTTTTAGTCACAAGCCAATATCTTTGCTGGTGTGTGGCAGCCGTGGAGCCCACGGTGAGGTGTTTAGACATAAACACCGTTTAATCCACTATTAAGTCCTTCAGTTTGTGTTCTCATAGCATTAACCATAATGAACTCTTCATATACTGATGTCAGTTTAATATGCTGCTTCCCCAGGAAGGGCCTAGTAGTTCAGCAGTAATTAATGATGACTTATTGCAAATGGTGTCCCTGACTTACGGCTGCTCCTGGGTGACGTGCACATCTCTCCAATGAAGCCATAACAGTATTTAGCATTCACATAGCCCTTCACACCCTAAGAACACTTCGTAATTGAGTTAGCTGCACTGTCACTATTCTTTATGCCGATCCTGTCATATGGGTTAGCAGAGGTGTCCCTCGTCACAGGCAAGCTTGACATACCGAGTTTCCAACTCGCCATATTGCTAACCTGGAGGAATCACATTTGTGTATCTCAGAGTCTAGAATGCAAGGTGTTGGGGTGCTGGGGTTCATCAGGTATACAATGGCGATAGCTTCCTAGGGAGCACGAGACTGCAGGCTAACTCTGTCAGGCATTGTAAATATCCGGAAAGAATGAAGGGGGCAGCTGAAGTCTAGGTCATGTGCCACCAGATCTTGAGAGGCGAAAGAAGGTGGCACCCACAGGAAGGGGGATCTCTGAGATACAGAAAAGTCCACAGAGGAAAAACAAGCCACTAATTTGGATCATAGGAATGACCAAGGTCATAAGTTTTTGTTGTCAGAATTTTCAACCTATGTTATGGGGTGGTGTTTTCACAGGGAAACATCTTTCTCTGTGACCAAAATCGTTTGGAATCATTTGGGAATTTGCTTTATACGGTGGATGTTAAAAATCAATGTGGTTGGACCACATTTACACTGTAGAGTAAGGGGAGGGAAATCCCCTGGTAATTTTCTCCGTTTTCAGGGTAGAGGACGTTCAGAACTGAGGAGATGGCCAACGAGCTCAGCCTGATAGAGCAAGGAGGGCAGATTGGAGAGAAATCTTTGCTCATACAAGTTAGGATCCTTTTTCTTCTCCTCTCTACTCTTTGTCTCTTGCTTACTGATGCTGCCCTTTGGTGCGGGACACATTATAGAGTCTGAAATACTAAACACATCCATTTGAAACAATATTTTGATTTCTAATAACTGATAAGGTGAGGGGAAATGAGGTCCCCCTCTGGCCAGAAAAAGGTCAGTCTTTACTCTCCATGGGAGAAAGATAAGCCCAGTCAATTTGTGAAGGTGGTGTCAAAATTAAATTATTTCTCCAGAAACATATATATATATATATATATATATATGTAAAATCTCCAACTCCTCTTTCTTGGAAGAAGTGTATTGCCATCTTTCCTTTGTCTTTCTTCTGCAGCAACCTCCGGGACCTTAATTAATCCCTGCTCTTGATTTTTATTGGTTCATTTCTGTCTCATGCTTGTCTTGCTTGCCAACCCCGTTTTCAAACAGAAATTGGCTCCCACAACAGACAACTAAGAATTCATTTCAAGCTCAGATATGAGTAGAACTCATATCAGAAACTTTTAATTATTATTCCTTGACTCTTGTATCAAAACCTTTTGATGAAGCCCCAGAAAACAAGTGACACATTCAAATCAGATTTGCAATTTGCACCTTCATGGAGGGGTTGGCAGGGAAGCTTTATTCTGATGTCTTAAAAAAAAAAAAAATCCATTTGCGTTGGTTGGGAAATGTAACCTTGTTTGCCTCTGGGGCTGTGTCCCTGGGCCAGTAATGATGATACATCAATTCAAGTTTCAAGCAGGCTGGTGGTGCTCAAAACATCAAGTTCACCTGGGAAGGGAGGATGTGTCCTTGGGGTGACCTCCACCTCCCTGCACACCCCTTGCAGAAGCTTCTAGGTGGAGAAGGGGCAGACCCACTGGGGAGGGGAGGCAGTGTGGTAAATACCCAGCAGAGGCAACTCTAGAGTCTGACTGTCTGAAATTCAATTTCTGACTCTCCACTTCCTAGACATGTTAGCCTGGGCAAGTCACTTGACCTTGAGTCTCAATTTCCTCACTGGGAAAACTGGCATGATAATATCCAGCCTACAGGGCTGTCGTAAAGATTAAATGATGTACTCAGGCAATTGGCAGATGGGAGCGCTCAGTCAAGGGTCACTTTTCTTGATATGCAGAGTTAGAAGGTGGTGAGAGAAGTAGAAGGCAGGGCAGCAAATATTTGTGACCCACAGACATGGAGAAAGTCTCACTAGCTGACAGCTTGTTTGGTCCCCATTAGAGCATATATGAGGTCAGACAATTAAGTTTGTGAACTCATCCTAGAAAAAGTGCTGCGTCCCTCATTGCTGAATATCACTATGGTCACCTTCCATGTACTCCCCTTGGGAAGCTATGCACTGATGCCAGTGCCTACTCTACCCTTCAAAGCAATTTTGGAACTCTTTTTCTGGAATGGCCATCAGAGCTGTTGTTGTATTACCCTTGATGTCCTGAATGTCATCAAAATGCCTTCCTTTCAATATTTCCTTTATCTTCGGGTAAAGAAAGAAGTCATTGGGGGTCAGATCAGGTGAGTAGGGAGGGTGTTCCAATACAGTTATTTGTTTACTGGCTAAAAACTCCCTCACAGACAGTGCCATGTGAGCTGGTGCAGTGTTATGATGCAAGAGCCATGAATTGTTGGCGAAAAGTTCAGGTCGTTTTCATTTACCTTTTTCACGCAGCCTTTTCAGCACTTCCAAAGAGTCAACTTGGTTAACTGTTTGTCCAGTTGGTACAAATTCATAATGAATAATCCCTCCGATATCAAAAAAGGTTAGCGAACAAGTTCACACACAATTGTCAGACCTTTGTAAATTAAATCTCCATGCCATCTCATCCACTGGCTTCATGGACAGAGTAATGAGTAACGAGGATCTTCTCCAGGCAGACCAGTGAGGGGTGGGGGTGGGGATTGTGGGTAGCAGAAGAGGCTATGTAAGTTTTTCCGGGTCACCAGCTGGTGGGTGGTAGAGCCAGAATTTGCATTCAGGTTGCCTGACTCCAGAACAATGGTTCTGAACCTTCCCTGCACACTAAAGTCACCTGGGGAGCTCCTTAATGTACAGATGCCCAGGCTAGGCCCCAGCTCAACTAACCAGAGCCTCTGGGGGTGAGATCCAGGCAGCAGTAGATTTTAAAGTTCCCCAGATGATGACAGTGTGTGGCAAGGCTGAGAAAAACTGCTGGAGAGCAGAGCAGTGGTTTTCAGAGTGTGGTCCCTGAGTCATCAGCAGCCCCTGGGGAACTGGGGAACATGCTCATTATCATGGTCCACTCCAGACCCTTTGAAAAAAATTAAATTTATTGGGGTGACATTGGTAAATAAGGATACATAAGTATCAAGTGCACAATTCTGTACTACATCACGTGTATATTGCATTATGTGCTCACCACCCAAAGTCTAGTCTCCTTCCATCACCATCTATTTGACCCCCTTTACCCTCTTCATCCTCCCCCACCCCCCTTCCCCTCTGGTAACCACCATACTGTTATCTGTGTCTCTGAGTTCATTTTTTACTTTGTTTTATATCCCACATATGAGTGAAATCATATGGTTCTCGTCCTTTTCCATCTCACTTATTTTGCTTAGCATGATACTCTCCAGATCCATTTATGTTGTCACAAATGGCACTATTTCATCTTTTCTTATGGCGGAGTACTATTCCATTGTGTATATGTACCACATCTTCTTTATCCAATGATCCATCGAAGGAACTTAGCTTGTTTCCATGTCTTGGCCACCGTGAATAATGCTGCAAAGAACATAGGGGTACATATATCTTGACAGATAAATGTTTTCAGATTTTTCCACCCCAGACCTTCTGAATTGGAAACTTCGGGGGGGGGGGCAGCAATCCGTGTTTCCACAGCGCCCCCAGGGGATTCTGCTTCATGCTGGTTTGAGAACCGCTGCTTCCGAGCTGTGCTTCTCAACCTGTGAATCACTGAGGGATCTTGCTAAAGTGTAGGTACAGACTCCATGGGCCCAGAGTGGGACCTGAGCTTTAGAATTGGTGGCACAGATGCTTGTGCAAGGGAGCTGCCTCTCGGGTCCCAGGGTCTCTGCAGCAGCAGCATCACCTGGGATGTTTGTCACCAGGCACATTCCTGGGCTCTGCTCCAGCCTACTGGATTCTAATCTCTGAGGGTGGGACCAGGCAGTATACATTTACACTAACGCCACGGTGATATTTTTAATGTGCTGCTAAGTTTGAGAACCTGTGTTCCCAAGGAGCTTGACCATGACAGCACGTCCCTTTCAGGCCATAGGGCTGGCCAGCCAGACAGCCAGTCAGGGTCTAGACAGCTTGCCTTTGGTGCTGTAACTTAAAAAAAAGAAACCAACAACAGAAGCCCTCAGGCTGCTGTTAGCGCACCTCCACCTAAGAACCACATCTTAATATGTCCACAGGCTGCAGAGAGCAGGGCTATATTAATCCCTGGATCCCTGACACTGGCCTGTCCAAAGATCTTGGGCCCTGTTGCTAGAAATACAACTCTATTTCGCCCTCTGGTTTTGTGGTGCCCGCCCGGCCTGCCTAACCACCCCACTGACTCAGCAATGTCTGGCCAGCCCACAGGCCAGTAGGTTAGGAGCTGTCATGACTCTTCTTGGGTGTAAATACACTGCTGTGCCACAGGTGGTAGCCACTGCTTTAGCTTAACGAGCACAGAACAATGGAAACCCAAAGCGCTGGCTTCTAGTTCAGCTCGAGGAAAATATATGTTCACGTGGGTAGTGTGCAGACCTGGAAGCAGTCTCTTCCTAGAGTGTCAGCCCTTACTCTGGGGCAGTTTAGGCTGGTTTCACCACAGGGCACACAAGTGTTTTTGAACCCAGGCTCTTGTAAGCACTGTAGTTCTGTAACCCCGGGGTGGGCAGGTGGGCAGGGCTAGCTGTGGCCCACACAGAATACGTACAGGAGGGCCTAGGAATAAAGACACCCCAGAACCCTCAGCCATCTCCCCTCAACTACATCAGCCTTTGCCCCTTAGCAAGGAGCTTGGAACTTCACCCTTGGCTGTTTATTCCTTTAGATCTCATGGGATTCTTCCAGAGTCCTCTCCGAAAACCTAAGATCTAAATATTCCTGAGCTGTTTCCTCATCTCTGAAATGGGCAGTCCTCATTTAGACTGGAGTTAGGATTATGTAGTTAATATATGAGAAGAAAAGCGGTTGGAAGAAGGCCTGGTACAGAGCAAAGGCTATGTAAACGTTAGCTGCGATTGTTGTTATTATTACCAGGTAAGGTACAAAACCGACATCTTTTTTTGGGGGGAGAAGTATTACCTGCTTTTCTTCTAGATTTGCTAAACGTGCCATAACCTGGGGTTTACAGTTCCCAAGCCATTCTAATCATAATGGAGCCAGATGCAGGGAGAAGGGGCCATTAAATAACATGGGACCATCCCTTCCATCCTGAAGAGTGAGGGGCTCTGATGCCCCTGTCGTCTAGAAAACAGTGGCTAACATGGTAACGGGCTTGTGTAGGAATCTTCTTTGACAGATGAACAGAAATGACCAACAGGTTGAGCCTCTGCAGCCCAGCCTCTGCCCGCTTGCTGGCGGCTTGGTCTCGCGTGCAGCACAAGGCCTCCTTCTGCTTGTTCTGCTACAAGGCCTCTGGATGGAAGAACAGCCATTAAAAAGCAATTTTTAAGGGTTCAGTAGAGGTCTTCTTAATGAAATGCGATGAGACAGAAAGGGCATGTGACAGCCTCCCGGTGTGTCTGCAGGGGCGGGGCTTCCTACACCACCCCCACCGGAAACACAAAGGACCACCCATGTCAGCAGCCAGGCTTCCGCTTGCCTTTCTGCTAGCCTGTCCTGGCCTCCTGGCTTCAAAGCTGCCCTCTGAGGCCCGTTCTAACAGGCTTCAAAGGCGCTGCTCTGTGTTACTGTCGCTGGGCATCCAGGTGGTGTTGTGCAGGGCAAGAAGCAAGGGGAACAGGCACAGGGGCGGGGGTGGGGTGGGGTGGGGTGCTGGTATTGGAAGGTGGCACGTGCACTCGCCCATCTCACCTCCCATGCACTCATTATAAACACAGCACGTGCTCGTGCACTTACAGGGCTCATTGGTGTTTGCTTTTTCTGTTGGTCATCATTTTATTTGGCCCCTTCTACCTCACCTCCCTTCCCTCTCCATCTAAGTCTAATCCCCACACTCTGGTCTGCCATCCTGGAGAGGGGGAGGGGCACGGAGATGAAATGAGGCTCAGAAGCAGGTGGGGGTCCCCAGGTGGCCTTTCTGACAGCTTTTGCAGAGGCCTGCGACCTCATGGAACACAGGGAGGGAGGGTAGGCATTTATATATGAGTTTTCCTCCGCTTCCACCCCCTCTCCAGTTTTATTTGTGGGGAAAATGAGGGTCAGCGGGTGAAGGGACTTACCTGAGGTCACTGGTCGGATGCTGACTGCTATACCTCATTACCCGGACAATATCTGTGTCCTTTGTCCACCCAGGCTTGGTGTCAGTACCTCACCATGGACTTAGGGACTTTGGAGATACTTGCTTGCTGATCGAAATAGTCCAGCTTTGCTATTTTCTTAACGTTTTCTAGTTTTGTGTTTAGCTGTTGAGTGAGAGAGACGAGGATATGCATTGCAATATGAAGACTGGGTTTTACTGGAAACTGAAAAGCTCAAAGTTTTGCTTTACCTTCTCCCATCTGAGACGGGCTCTGGAGAAGGCCTAGAAGATTCTAGGACAGGTTGAACCCCGTTCTCCGTCATTCTGTGGGGCCTGTTTACTTGTTCCTTGCCAGTTCACCTGCATGGTTTCCTCTCAGGGTCCAGGAGGTCAGGGAAGCAAACATGAGAGAATCAGAGTGGGTGGGTGTGGAGGACAGAGCCCAGGAGAAGGGGGGGGTCGTGAGTCGTCTTGTTTGTTTTGAGAACATTAAGATGCTGAAATTCAGCCCATTAAGGAAACATTTTAGAATTTCCCACCTGGGCCCCTGAAGCATGACTGTGTGACCTTCATGTGTCACCAACAGTAGCTCAGGGTTTCCTTCAGAGCTTTGTGCCTTAGGAGAATCCCTTCTACCAGTTTTCCGAGCCATATACTCTCCTGCCCATTCTAGCATGATCTGTTGGCCCTGGGTTACCATTTCCCTTTTTGCCTTTCAGTTTCTCCCCTTTACTTTCTTAGAGCTGATCTTGAGAGTTGTCTCCAGCCTGGAGCTAAAGGGGGGGGAGGATGGGCTCCTTGAGGAAGGACTGTCCTCTCTCACTGTCAGTATGGTCCTGGCTCACTTCAGGCTGGGCGGCTTGAGGACAGCAAGCCATATACATGTCAAGGACACGGAGACTGAATTGTTGTGTTGCCCATGGCAACTGATTCTGAGGTTCTCCTCTGGCTTGGCGGTGCCTGTGTTTGAGAACTAGTACACTTTCTTTGGGGTTTGAGAGTTTGTGGGTTTTCCCTAGCTGCACATGAAACTGTGATTTTTTTCTTTCTGGCAGTATTCTCACACACACACACACACACACACACACTCACTTTTGCATGCGTGCGTGCAGTCACGTCCCAAACCTTGTCTGACATATGAATATGTATTCTCAGCTGTTGATGTTGGAGGAGCTTCTGGAACACTTCCTGGGAGTCTGAGCCTGAGGAAAGTAGTTCTGGATCTCCAGGTTAATAAAGAAAGTGAAGAACAGCTGTGGAAGGAATACTTACTTGGAGACATGTTGGAGACATAGTTTTATTTCCAACTACCCAACGTAATGTCAGTGAGTCTCCTTTTCTTTATGTATTTATTGGGCCAGACGCCTTATCTCGAAAGGTTATTGTGAAGATTAAATGACATTAAATATGATAATGGCTGTGGAAATATCTATAGTGATTGATAAAAATGTTTCGATGAAGACCTGGGGTACCATTTGTGTGCGCGGTGCTAGGCGTTACTGGGGGATCTACAAAAGAAATAGAAGACATGGATCCTTCTTCAAAAAATTGTAGTAAAATACACATAACAAATTTATCATCTTAACCATTTTTCATTGTACAGTTAATTATTCACATTGTTCAGCCACAAGTCTCCAGAATGTTTTCATCTCTCAGAATTAAAACTCCATACCTGTGAAACGACAACTCTTCACTTTTCCATCCCCCACCCCCTGGCAAGCACCAGTTTCTATAAATCCAACTACTCTAGGGGCCTCCTCGAAGGGGAATTATACAGTATTTGTCTTTTTGTGACTGGCTTATTTCACTTAGCATAATGTCTTCAGGGTTCACCAATGTTGTAGCAGTGGTCAGAATTCCCTTCCTTTTTAAGGCTGGATAATATTCCAAGGGAAAGGATCTTTTAAAAATGCCTGGGTAACATAAAAAACAACATACATGTTGAGCCATGAAAAATGACCAAGCAGCCTGTCACACAAGGGACCCAGTGTGCAACAGTGGAGTAGGAGGGAGGGGACCATCCCACAGGGTTTCCTGGAGGCCCCTGCCCTCCCTGGGCCTGGCTCCATGTCGTAGGACGGAGCATTCCTGAGTGACAGCATCCGGATCAGGTGAAATACTTACATTTCTCAGAACTCTGTGCTCCAGGACAGCGATTCCCAAACAAATGGGACCGAAGAGTGGTGCAATTTGAATTTGAATTTGCTCTTGGGTCTCCAGGAGCGAGGGACCATTGGAGTTGGGGACAGAGAAGGGAGCAGCAAGCTCCCTTAGCCAAGGTCTCCTGGCTAAGGAGCTGGAGAGCAGAAGGTGCTGGTAAAAATGTTCTTTCCAGCCTGACATCTGAGAAACAATGGCTTATGTAAACATTTAACTCAGAGCCTGTGGGCTTAGCCAACAAGCTGCATGGCGGATGTTGGCCTGCCCACCTCCACCCATTCCCGGTGGGATAGAGTGCACATTCATATGTCCCCATTGCCTTATGGTTCAGTGACCCGCTTCCAGCAGCAGGGATCTGTGGTGGTCTCAGACTCGGACCCAGTGAATTAGCATCCCTCGTCCTGTGGGGAGAGGTGGAAGGCTTCCCTCGTATGGACCAGTGCAGAAATCTGAAGAGAGGGGCTCACTGCCCCCATTCCCTAATTCCAAGTATTTAGTGAATGCTTACCTCATTTCTCACCAGCAGCAAGAGGGTTCATTCTCTGAGTCGTGCTGCCAGTGATGGAAATTTGTTCCTATGGTCTTGCCCATTTTTCCTTAAGTTAACAGCAAATGCTTTGAGACAGGCATTCAGAATCCACCCACGACTGGGATGGATTTAAGTGTTTGGGTTTGTTTATTTGTTTTAGTCAAAATCGGGTGAGCCATTGCAAGGTCCCAGTTGATATTATTAGGTATTTATCATTCAACGTTTCTAACTCATTGCTATTCATTAGTAGATATGAAAGAAGTATTGCTTTGACTCCTCCTTGTTTTGGGTCTCCAGGAGTAAGCTAAATGAGCTAAGTGACAGGCTGCAGGGTAGAAGGAGAAATTGGGAGAACTGGTCCAGGGGGAGCCACGATGAGATGGCCTCTGGTTTGTAGGAGGCTGGGTTACTTGTGGGCATCTCTGACTGGTCTGGGAATAGGACAGGTTGTAGAAGGGCTGTCACACTTCTTGGACATTAAACCAGCATTTTATTGTGCTCAAATCGTAAATTTAAACATCAGAGAACGAATGCTTAAGAAACATTTACTTTAAGAAAAATGTGTCACAAAAGTGGTGTCTGTTTGAAGTCTGAGCCAGGTTGCAGAAGTGATGGCTCCTGGTTGAACTAAGTTGAATGAATGAACTTGCAACCTGGTTGCCAATAGTAACCTCTCTGCTGGACAAAGAAGGGAACCCATGAGCCAGCACAGTCCTGCCCAGCTTTGTTTGAATGTTGGTACAGAGGCATTTCTCTCCAGGTGATAAAGGTTAGCCCCAAGCAGGAGTAGAGAGCAAGCTGATTCTCAGCTTTGCCTCCTTCCCTCTTTTCCTCCCGGAAGCCCAGGTCCCCACTGAGACCTGAAATCTTCAAGTAGGTAGTGATGACATCAGCCTCAGGTAGACACGTTGGCTGGGGAGATGCAGGCAGGTAACGCTGGCATAAATCAAGGTTAATGCACATAAAAAAGAACTGGAGGTACTGAATAAACAGTGGTGGTTTTTCTTGGGGTTCTCAATAATATCTGTTATGTATTTCTTGGTGCTGTATTTCTTTACACTTTGCTCTTAATTTATTAGATAACTGCTCATTAATTATGAAACAAGGAATGTAATATTTTAATAAAATGTTAAATAGATGAAAATTGACCTGATTATAAACTTGACTTCATCTTTCTCATTAATAGTTGTGGCATAATAAAAAATACTAAGTATTTGGTCTTTGTTCCCGTTTCCTGGCACCAAGCTCCTAAAACCCTTTAAATTTCCTGAATGATAGGGGGTGTCTTTTGTTATGCATAATGAGCCCCTGTCAACCGTATCTGACCTTATGCTAATGAGGGACTCTTGGTGGGCCCCTAGAGAGCTTCTGGATGGGGATTGGTCACCAGAGAACCTACCATGTGAGGAGAGGGTTGGCATTTTCAGCCCCATTCCTCAACCATCCAGGAGGGAAGAAAAACTGGAGATTATCAGTCACCAATTGCCAGTGATTTAATCAATCATGCCTACAAAATGGAAATTCCATAAAAACCCCTAAACAGCAGGGTTTGGGGACTTATGGGTTGGTGAACACTGTTAGGTGCTGGTAGGGTTATGAGCCCAGAGAGGGCATGAAAGCTCTGTCTTCCTCTCCCACCAGTGATACCATGCCTCGATTGCTTCCATTTTGCTCTTCCTGAATTGCATCCTTTATACTTAACCAGTAATAGTAAGTAAAGTGCTTTCCTGAGTTTTGTCAGTTGTTCCAGCGAGTTATCAAAGGGGGGTGTCATGGAAGTCCCCAAATTTGTATTCAGAGAGCACTCCCTTTGTGGCTATTTGAAGTCAGGGCAGCCTTGTAGGACTGAACCCTTCAACCTGGTTCTAAATCCGGTAGTTAGTTCCAGGATTGAATTGAATTGTAGGTCATCCAGTGGGTATTGAAGAATCAGAATTGGTTGGTGTGGGGAAAAAAACCCTCAGTGTTTTTTTTTTTTTTTTTTTTTTTTGAACTGTCACATCATTAAACAAAAGCACCTCCCTAAGGAAGTTACCAGAACTACAAGATTCATGCCAAGGATAAAAACAAGCAACCAGCAGAGGACTTGCTTGGTAAACCATGCCTTGCAAGTGACAGCAGATATTACAAGGGACTTGGGGAAAGTGGCTCGGTGTAGATTGAGAACAGAATCAGAGCGGAGCTAGAAAGAAAATGAGTCATCAGTAGAAGAAGACATTTGCCTGTTGTCAAATGAACTAAAAAGTAGTCTGGAGGCTTTGGCTAGGAAAAATGACAAAGATTTATTCAAGGGTCTTAGGGTTTGCACACCAGAAACACAACTAGGCACAACCTCAGAAGTGTTTCAAAGAAGAAAGAAAAGTTAAGTACAAAGTGGATTCTTGAGAATCAGGCTTGCATTCTTAGCTCCTAGAGTTGGTCCAGGGGGGTTATCAGTCAGATGTCAGGTGGTCTGGGTGATGGATGTCCAGTGGTCTGGATCCATGGGTCCTTCCAGGGTTAATCACAGGGTCATCTGGGGGTCTGACATATAACCAGGCATTCACGTAGGACTGAAAATTCAACAGTTTAAGTTCCCAGGCTAGTTAAATCAAGAATAGAATAGTTTCCTCATAAGTCAACCTACTTGGTTTTAGTAATTTAGCAGTTTGGCTATCGTGATTCCATTTTATTTCTTCACTCTATTCCTCACTACATATAACCCATCAAGGGTAAATATCCAGAATATGTGGAGAATTCCATAAATCAATAAGAAAAAGATAAACAAGCCACTAAAAATCATCAAAGGATGAAGAGAAAGCAATTCACAGATGAGGAATCCTGAATAGCCCATACGTGAAAACATGCGATCTTACTGGTATCCAGAAAACACACAAAAAATATCCCACAATGAGATGCCATTTCATGTTTATCAGTTTTGCAAAAATTTAAATAGTTTTATAATACCAAGTATCAGCAAGAATGTGGGACGATAGGAAGTCTGTTATGATGCTGGTGGGAATAGTCTGTCTGGCAGTATCTAGAAAAATGTAAGACACACAGACTATGATCCAGCCATTGCACTTCCAGAGTGTATACGCTAAAGACGGTCATATATAGACAAGATGTGTAAAGATGATTGTTGCAGCCTTGTTTACAATGGTTTCCTAAGTAAGTTGCAGAATATTACAAATAGCATGAAATAATTTCTATAAATTTTAAAAACGTATAAAACAGTCCAATATACAATGGTACCTCGGTTTTCGAATGTAATCCATTCTGGAAGACCATTTGAGTTCTGAAACGTTCGAAAGCCGAGGCACGGTTTCCCCATAAAAAGTAATGCAAAATGGATTAATCCGTTCCAGACCTTTAAAATCAACACCTAAAACTGCAAATTTAGCATGAATTTTACTATCTAATGATACC
The DNA here is from genome assembly GCF_036562045.2 of Rhinolophus sinicus. Taxonomy (NCBI): domain Eukaryota; kingdom Metazoa; phylum Chordata; class Mammalia; order Chiroptera; family Rhinolophidae; genus Rhinolophus; species Rhinolophus sinicus. Next base: position 65,149,656 of record NC_133760.1, on the reverse strand, counting down.
ATAAATCCATAAAATTTACGGCGTTTGTAAACTGAAATGTTTGAAAATGGACGTGCCACTGTACTTTTTTTGAAACACATATAGTAAGACTCAAATACACAGACGAGGATATACAGTGACTTCAGGAGAATTGTCTCTTACAGGAAGTGGGACAGGGTAGGGGTGAGGATTTAACTCTACCTGTAATGTTTTTGTTCTCTTAAAAAATCTTAAACAATATGGAAAAGTTTAGCAATTGTTAATTCTCTGTGGTGGATATGTGGGTATTTGTGTTATTATTCTCTGTGATTTTTGTATATTCTAAATAGTTCATATATGCATTCTTTTAAATAAGAAAGATAATGAAATCTTTCCCAATCTGGGCAAAACTGGATTCTGTAATTACTCTAGGTTCCTGCACTTGCTTATATGTGTATTGTTTCTTCCCCAAATCTGTGATCAAAGAAGCTTGTGTGGGACTAAGCAGAAATGCGAGAGTGTGATCTTAAAACCGTGGTCACTGACCGTGAGAGGGAAGTGGAAAGTCACCAGTGCAGGAATTCAGTCTACACCTTGCCTGGGAGATGGCCAGTCAACATCTACTCATGTGACTCTAGCAGCAGAAAATTCACTGCCTCTTGCACACCTGACCGTTCCATTGTGGGGGACATCTTCAAGGTCAGTTAGAGAGCTTTCTCCTATATAGGCGGGGTAGCTGTGGTTTTTGCTTTGTCCCTTTACCATGAGGGCAATAATGGTATGGACGCCTGTTTGTCCAGACCTTGGATGAGCAGCTTTCCACATCCCTCACCAATCTTGTTTATCCTTCTTTAGAGGCTCTGAGATGAGGTGGTGTGGAACCCAAAGTTAAAAAAGTGCCGTGGATGTGATCAGATAACATCAGAGCACAGGAAGCCCGTAATTCACTGGATATTGTACCTTAATAAGTTGGCTTCAGCTCTTTAAATAGCCACCTCTTATTATTGCCTTGTATTAGGTTTGTGATCAATGACTACCTAACTGTCCCTCTTGTGCCCCCAAATCTTTTTCGTATAAATTGCTGCCAAATTGCTACTCCCTCTGCAACCATTCTGCACTTGTACAAGTGAATTTCCGAGATTGCTGCTGGTCTGTGCATTTATACTTGTTAAATTTTATCTTCTTGGCTTCGGCCATGCATTCTAGAATTGAGATCATTCTGAACTTTGATTATCAAAGGCACGTGCTGGCCCCCCCAGGGGGTGTCGTCTGAATAACTGATTGACATATTTTCAAAAGGACAGAATCCTGCAGCAAGGCAGTGAAAACATTTCTCTGGATTGACACAGAAGCATTAATCTGTAGTCTTTGGTTACAGCAGTTCAATTGGCCATAAATCTGCCCCACATTGTTATCATCTGATACTGTAGGAATTGCAAGAGGTAGAGTGGTTAGAAGACTCAATATTGCAAAGATGTGAGTTATCTCCAGATGAATACATAAATTGAATGCAACTCAAGGCAAAATCCCAACAACTTTTTCATCACACTTGGTAAGCTGATTCTAAAATTTATTTGAGAGAGCGAAAGAAGGACCAGGAATAGCCAAGATAATTTTGAGGAAAAGAACCAGAATTGGGAAAATTGATCTGATACAAATCAAGGCTTATTATGAAGCTGTAATGATTTAGGGCAGTTTGGTACTGGCACAGAAAGCGAGACCAAAGGAACAGAAAAATACTAGAAATAAAATCACAAATATATGGGAATTTGATATGTGACAAGGTACATTGCAAATCTGTTAGGAGTGCCTAGGCTATTTAAAAATGGCACTGGGGTACCTGGTAATCTACAATGGAAGAAAAGTTGATCTCTCTTTCAAACCTATACTAATGTAGGTTCCAACATATTTAAAGACCTAAATGTAAAAATGAAAACTTCAAAATATTCGGGGAAAGTGTAAGGAAATACCTTCATGACCTTGGAAGTAGGAAGGTCTTTTTAAACAAGATGCCAAAAGCGTAAACAAAATGAGAAGTTTGATAGATTTGACTATGTTAAAATAAAAAAACATTCATGTATCAAAATATAAGTTAACAGTCAGGTTATAGACTTGGAAAAGGTGTTTGTAAACCTTATAAAAGATAAATAATTAGTCACCACAATATGAGAAAGCCACTTACAAATCCATATGAAAAATACAAATAATATAGCAGAAAAGAGAGGCAAAGGATATGACCAAGAATTTTCCAGAAAGGAAGCCTGAATGACCTGTGAATACATAGAAAATACTCAACCTCATTAGTAAACAGGCAAATGGAAATTAAAATCACAGTCAGATATATTTCTGACTTTTCAGATTGACAAAATTTAGGAAGTCTGCTAATAGCAAGTAGTGGTAAGAATGTGGGGCAAGGGGAACCATCATACACTGATGGTGAGTTTCGCTGGTGCAATCATGGAGAGAAAGTTTGGAAACAGCCAGTAAAGCTGACAATGCACATACCTTGTGGCTATAGTAATTTCATTCCCAGGTGTGAATTCTAGAGAAACTCACATACGCAGTAGGAGACATTTGCATGAGTGTGGATGCTGGCATTGTTATGAGAATGACATAATTAGAAACAACCTGAATGACCATCAACAAAAAAACGAATGAGCATACTATGAAACATTCATTCAATGCTATAGTTTCTGGTGATGGAAAATGATTGCACTAATTCTACACATGTATTAGGTTGGTGCAAAAGTAATTGCGGCTTAAAAGGTTAAAAATAATTGCAAAATTATTTTGCAAATAATTGTGCAATTATTTTTGCACCAACCTAATAACGTGTATAAATCTCAAAAACATAATGTTGAAGCAAAGAAAGCAAGTAGCAGAAGGATACATATCGTGTGATGCCATTTACATAAAGTCTAAAAACATGCAAATGATGCTATATATCAGGGGTGGCAAACTGTATCTAGCCTGTAGGCCAAATCTGACGTAAAGAATGCCTATTTTTGTAAAGTTTTATTGGAACACAGCCACACTCATTTCGTATCTCTGGCTGCTTCTGTGGTACAAAAGCAGAGGTGAATAGTTACAACAGAGATAGTATGTATGGCCCACAGTGTCCTCCATATTTACTATCTGGCTTTCTACAGAAAAAGTTGGCTGGCTCCTGGTACATACGTGTATTGGTTAGGCTAATATATAACATTAGTGGCTTATATACAAGAAAAGTTTATTTTTCCCATTGGAAAGACTAAGGAAATTTCCCAGGGCTTCTGGGGGTAGCTCAACAATCATCAGAGACCCAAGATCCCACCCTGTGGATTTTGTCTCATCCTCAGTATTTCTCATGCCACGTCCATGGCATGATCCAAGATGGTACCCAGCTCTCATCATCACCTCCTTCTTCCAGCCAGCGTGATGGGGCAAAAAAGAAGGGTTACACATGCGCTTTCATTTTCAGCATCTGACCTAAAAGTTGTACACATCCATTGATAAGCATTTTGTCACAGCGCCACGCCCACCTGCAAGAAAGCTAGATTTCACCTGGGCTGTCATGTGCTAGGTAAAAATCCCATTGCCGTGAAAAGGGGAAGAATGGTTGTTGGGGAATAACTGGAAGGTTCTGCCACAAGCTCACTTGTAATAAAGACATGAAAAAGAATGAAGAACATTGACCAATTTAGGCAGGACGGTCACTTTTAGGCAGGAGGGAATGTCACCAGAGAGACGTACAATAAAAAGAGGTAAGGAAAAGAGCTATGTTCCCCAGGACTAGAGATACAAGATATAGTTTTATCCCCTATGGTCTGCAGTCAGATCTATATATATTGCAATCATTCATATACACAAATGCATGTATTTAACTAGAAGAGAGTAGAATAATAAAAGGAAAATATCAAAGGTGGAATAGGAAGGACATGAGAAGGTACCTCTGTAAGAAAGATAACCAAACATGCTAAGTGAAATGCCAAAAGAAAGCACAGTGTGTCGGCACAGAATTTTGTTGGACTAACGAAGTTATAGTTAATGCAGTATAGATTTTGGTATAGTCACTTTATTATGGGCATCTATTGATATTGGCATTTGGAGCCAGTAGCCCAAAGGGCTTGGGATGGGCTAGAAACGTATCACTTACAAATATGCTTTGGTTATTTTGTGCTTTGAAACCCTGAGGGAAACAAAGCGGGAACATTTAGGTAGGACCTAGGAGAATCTCACAGCTGTGGGCAAATATGCATTGTCTCTTGGGATACTTGGGTGGTCAGACTGCTCTCACTTGGGGCTTCTGATTGACTGGTACGAGGTGCCTGGTACAGAAAAAGAGGAATTGGAAGGGGCGGAGTCTCAGACCTTCAACAGAGAACCCTCAGATATAGGGACTGCCTTGCCCTGCTTGTGGGTGCATAGATTGTGTAACCATTCTGGAGCGCCATCTCATATTATTTAATTAAATTAAGAATACATCCCCCCCCCATATGACCCAGCAATTTCACTCCTGGGCACGTGTCCCAAAGACGTTCTCGCACAGGTCCATAGCGGCATGCGTGAGGACGCTCATAGCTGCGTTGTTTCATGATGGTGGGGAGCTGGAGGCAAGCTGGGTTGCCATCACCAGTGGAATAGGTAGCTCAGTGTGGCACATGCGCGCTGTGCAGTTGTTAGAAACAGAGGACTGGACATACCCATAGCCACACGGGAGATCTTAAAAATACAGTGCTGATGGAAAAGACTTAAGAAGAAGGAGATCCATGGCCCAATAACATTGATATAAGTGAAAAAGGCATGTACACAAAACCACAACATGCGTTTTCCAGGAACATATACAAATTAAAACAGTTGCTTATGAGGGGGTAAGAGAGACTACCCCCCAAAATAGTGACTCCGTGGGAATTTACTTACCTGCCTTTCCATTTGATCTCAGTACCTGGTTTTTCTGCCAGTCTGATCTTAGATGTGCCAGCTTTGACTCTTACACCCTCATTGGACTTGGCACCTCGTGTTTTGCTCTCTCGGTGTCTCACCGTGGACATGCCCTGAAGTCCACTCTGCCACACAGACTTGGCTTGGACGTCTTGCTAGTGATTGCTGAGATTCTGACCACACTGCTCACCTTCTGCTCTTGCTTTCATTACTCCCAACTCACTGCTGACAGCTTGTAGTGGTCTTGCTCCACTACACGGCCATACAGGTCAACTGGTGTGTAGACGACAGACCTGCCTGAACTTATGTGACGGATCAGTGATGGTCAAATAAAGTCATGCTCGCCTCAATCTGTTGTCTCCCCAGATCATTTGTCTGCCCTCCACGCTCTCTTCCCCAGGCTCAGAGCTCTTGTTCTGGAGGGCATGGACCCTGCCTGTTGTTTCCTCTCCAACTCCAACACAGAGAGCCTTTGCTTGTTATTTAATACCTTGACATGTGCTGATAATATTTTAATACAAACTCCCTTTCACCTTAAAAGCCAAGAGCTAAGTAATTTTATATACAGTTCAAAACACATATGAGTTATTGGAGAGCAGGTGAGAGAGCCTGGTACTCCAGGCTACACATCCCATGACCCTTATGTCACAAGCACCATGCTCCTCCTAACAGAGTAAGACAGCATTCAGGAAGCTGGTGACATCAATTAAAGACTCCATGGCCAAGGGGTTATCTGGAGGGCGGATATTGATAGTTAGAAGAAACTACAAACCTCTACCTTCTACCTGCCTTCAGCTGAGAATCAATTATTTGGAACCACTGGTCTCCATGGCTCTTGGCCAAGGTTGTTTTCCATGTTTCTTGGACATAACACAGAGGAGGCTTGTGTGGCACATGTGTGTGGGATGGGTGGGTGGGTGATGGTGTGTGCAATCCATAAATTCCAGGACCAACAGAATGCGTGGCCACATGTGTTTCTGGCGCCAATTAAGCCTCAGTCTGTGTGACCTGGCCAGGTTTGTGCAGGGCTCGGTGCCACGCATAGCAGCATGACGTGGGGAATGGTAGAGATGTGCTTCAGTGCCGGATGACAATCTGCTGTCTGTTCTCTGGGGGAGAAAATCAGGCTGCTGGAAAATAGTAGCAGGACCACCAGAAGTCCACATGAATAAGAATTGGCTCGGTGATGATGGTGGCAGTCGGGAGGTATGTGGAGACTAATTAAATGGCAGAGCCTGTGACTGGGAGCTGCTCTGACTCAGCTGTCGTGACTATACCACGTGGCACAGTGGATTTGCTGAAGTGTAAATGAGCTCGGCCGTGAGTAAAAAGTGAGCTGAAACTCCTCTGTGTACACAGATCCCATGTTTTCAGTGCCCAGTGGATTTTGACAGAGGAAATCTGACAAAGGAATCTGGGACCCTTTGGATGTAAGAAACAGAGTAGGAAATCTATTTCGGATGTAAATATATTATAATGTTGCTAACGTTGTGTCGCTTATGTGAAAAATAGGTCACAGTATTGAAATCAAGATTCCTCTGGAAAATCCAGGCCATGCGGGTATTACAGTATTATAAGATATTTTGGGATAGAGCAGTAATAACATATCTGTAAGATGCCACCGATAGACCAATGGTCTGCTGTTTGGTGAGTTTAATTAAACAATGGATCTTTTTGATGTTGCTGGTTCTCTCAGCAGAAGCAGCCCAAGAAGATATGCCGAGAAGGTACATTTTGATTCTGGTAGGAGAAATGAATTCATCCTAGGGGACAGGACCATTAAAGCGTTGGAATGAGGAGGTGGTAGAATGTACGGATTATGAGTTCAGGCTATCGGGGTTCCTATCTACACTTCAGCACTTAATTGTGTGATCTTAAGCAAATCGCTCAACTTCTCTTAGTTTTCTTTTCTATAACAGATTTTTTTATTAGGGTCAGCTTCCTCATAGCGTTGTTAAAAACATTAAACGAGATAATCCATGTAAGGTGTATAGCACAGTGGCTGCAGCATAGAAAGTGCCACATAAAATTTGTTATTTTAATCATTAGTATCTCACCCTCTCGTTAAATATCTTAACAAACTAGGTCTTTATTTTTTTATCCAGTTGGACTCCTGGTTGTGTAAAACTCCAATCTCCACAAGGACAAAGAGAAGTCTGTAGTAATTGACTGAGAAGTATATGGTAATGAAGTCACATGACCCACTCTGTACCTGCACCCGAAAATCAATTTCATTACTTTAGAGTTAAAAAGAGCAGACGGGTAGGTCCATGTGGCAGGATTTGTGAGGTTCAAGCTGAGGCTCTGGGCTGGTGACGGCCCCTATTGCTGGTGACATCCCTATTTTGCCTTTAGCCACATTCCCGTTCTTGCAAAGAATGTCCATTAGGGCTTCGGCGTCCGGGCTTCAGCGTGGCTAAATAGTGACCCCATCAGTAGAGCCTGATGTCAGCACATCCATTAGAAAAGGGCCTTTGGGTGTTGGGAAGCAGGATTTTCGAGAACCCTGGGAGGGGCTAGGCACCACCATTGCCTGAGGCCTGCCTGACTGATGGTGTGGAAGCTGCCGAGGTGGAGGGACCATCTCAGGTCTCCCATTGACTAACCCAGTGTCACACAGGGTAAAGGACGCCTGCTGCCATCCTGTCCCACTGGGGAGGGATGGAGATGCACAGGCGCCCACATGCAGCTCATGCCTGAGGCATGATGGGACAGTACAGGTAGCCAGCCCAGAGTCCTGAACCCATCCTGTACCCATCTGGGGGAGAATCCACCCCAAATCAGCACCCTTCTGGCTTCCTAATCTCCCACAATCACATCGTGAAAGAATTGCCACCTGTCAGCAGGTCCACTTGTCAGTCTTCCCTCATGGGAGGCTCCTGAACTGGGCCCTGGTCACACGACATCCGTAGGCATGAGTCCCGGGGCTGCTGTGGGGAGGTGAGCCCGTGTGGGTCCTGGTTCTGGCTTGAGATGTCCTGGCCGTACTGCACTGCTGGCCCAACTAGTCCTCGGCACCAGGTACACACTTGGAAACTTTTGAGGAAGTCGCTCCAAAGTGGGGGCTTCTCAAGCCTGGGGCCTGGGGCAAGGGTCTCTGCTTGCCTAAGACTGTGTAAGGCATGGCCTGCTCCAGCGGGAACGCTCTGGCAGCGATGACCCGGAAGTCAGAGACCTGGTTCTCGTCTTTGCTCTGCTGAGAAGCAGTTTTGTGACCACGAATAAGCTACTGAATGTCTCTGCAGGGCCAGCTTCATGGATATGTGACTCATGCTGGGGCATAGGGCCCTGCGCTCAGATGGGGCTGGGCTCGGAGTGTAACACTCTGGAGCCCCACTCTTGAAATTCTTAAGAATTTTTTATTTGAATTTGTGTTTTGTAAGTGAAATCCGTGGGACAGTGGAGTGAACAGTGGGGGTTGGGAGCCTTGGCTCCTGCGTGGTCCCATCTCTTGCTACATCCTCATCTGCCTTCCTCCGTGGACAGGTTCTCAGCTGCCTGCTTCTGTCTCCAGCCCAGTATGGGTAGCCAGCCTGGAGTCCTGGTAGGGGCATGAATGAGGGTACAGTGAGAGCTGGCATTGGCTGTGAACCCTTCCTCCCCGCACTGGGAGGCTCTGTATTCATCCAGGGGTCTTGCCCATGGTAGCATGACATTAAATAACACATAAAAACATCAAGATAGGCTGAGAAAGAGACTGCAGAAAAAATGAAAATGGTATTATTCTTCTTTTTGAACATGGGGCCCTATGTTTTCACTTTGCATTGGGCCCTGCAAATTATGTAGCTGGTCTGTGTCTCTGATCCAGCTCTCTCCTTTGTAAGAAGGGAGGGTTTGAAGGAGATGATCTCTGAGCTTGTGTTCCAGGATTCATCCCCTTTGCCGAAACAGCATCCAGGGCCAGTCACATTTGCCCGAAGGAGATCTGAGGAGACTAACTGGCCAGGCCACGAGGGCTCCCAGGGCTCAGAGGCCTCTGGTCTATTTTTTGGAGTGCTTTCTTCGTGTCCAAGAAACATTGCCCCAGACAGCGTTAAATAGGCAAGGAAGACTTTATTCATGACTATTGCAATGGGAGAGAGAGATTGAATTCAACTCTGCTGAACCAAAAGGCAGGGAGGTTTTGAAGCACTGAGTTGAGCTAGTGGAAAAGTACAGGAGGATGTTAGGAGGCAGGTGGGTTAATGTGATCAGGACGTCTGTGTTCATTCATTGTCACTCCTCTTATGAAAGGTAGGCGCCTATGCTCCCACTGGGAAGTGGGCAGCTCTCTCCTTAGATGATTACATTTCAAAGGGATGCCTCCCTGGCCTGGAGAAAGACATTCCTGGATTAGAAAAGTGGCAAGGGAGACTTCCATCTATCTCAAAGGGACAGAGAAAGAATTTGCAAGAGAAAGTTTTCTAGAATAACTGCTCTAAGAGAGGGGCGGTGGCACTGCATTCAGGGGGAGGGAAACCTGTCTGAGATTGAGTCAAGCCGAGGGCATGTTGAGGCCGCCTCCCCCACGTGCTGTTGGAGGTGAAGACTGGAGCATTTGCTACAGCATCTTCTCTTGGGCAGCGGCATTTCTCTCTGCACTTTGCAGAGGCAGGTGCTGCCCTGAGAGATCGTGCCAGGCTCCGTGTCCCACAGCGGGCCAGCAGAGGAGCTGGTGGCTTCACTCCCGGCCCAGGTCCTCCGTGGGCACTCACATGGTTCCCATATCTGCCTTGGCTTCTCCATGGCTGTCCCGCTACCCTCGGACCATTGCCCTCTCTGTGAGCCTCAGCTCCAGGCAGCTCTCGCCTCCCTGCAGGCCTCCCAAGAGGTTTGGCATCAGCAAGCTTTCATAAGTATTTATTGTGGGGATAAGCGCCTACTGCCCCTGATGGGTCCTTGGCTGCGAGGAGCTGATGTCTGGAGGAGGCAGTTTGTATGCTAATGCTGCGATTGCCTGTATCTTTGGAGGATTCTGCTTTAGCCTTTCCATCTGCCCCTGGAGAGAGAGCGACCCAGGAGCTGTTACCCATCTGCCCTCTCCCTGATTCCCCCTCTGTCCTCCCTCCCCAAGTCTTCCCAGAGGGTCTCATAAAATTTTATTCACCTCATTATGTCCCAGGCAAAGGCTGATCCTTCATTTTGAGAATAATAACCAAATGTCCAGATTCAAATATCTGAGGCTGAGTCGGGGAGAATGATGGAGGGGCCTGATTTGAGCTGCCTGGAGGGACAGGACTTGGTGTGGGTGCTGGGGGAGAGGTGAGGGTGTGAAGGGAGAGCCCAGGCTCCCGGGGACCATTCTTTTCTTGAGGGGAGGGAGGCAAAGCCTTAGTGTTGAGCCCTGTGTTCGTCCCCAGTGTTCCCTTCAGAGAATCGGGAGGGTGACGCTGTTGTCAGTGGTGTGTGCCTTGCCATGGTGACTGGACTCAGAGCCCCGGATGTTGTAGGACCAGATGCTTAACTGAACAGACAGGGAGTCTGTTAGGTGCAGCCTTGCTTGTTCCCCCTAATGCAGTGGTGCATGACTTTGGGGAGCATTGTCATTGCTTGGGGAGCTCCAAAAAAAACAGATGCTGATGGTTAGGCTCGCCCCCTTGAGGCCCCTCTTCATGTGGCAGACTGACTGAGATCTTTTATATGCTAATAATCAGCTCTGAAGCGAATGGTTCCTGATTTGGGTTTCTCTGTGCTGGTGGACCCCCGAGAGTGTGAATGTCAGGGCTCCTCTAATCCTAACCACCTATACAGTGTACTCGGAGGCAGTTTCACACATAGCCCATCTCGTTTATACGGAAGTATTTTAATTACCTCACCAACAACATAGCACTCTTCTTGGAGGAGGCTCTTTTCCTCGAACTTGTTCCCAAATATTGTGACAGACATAGGGACAAACAGACGCTGCACAGGCTCTACAGAAGAATGTGGACAAAGGAGATTCCTACAGGAAAGCGCTGGGTAATCCACCTCATCAGAATCCCGCAGAGCTGTTTTGCTGTACGTGAGCCAGTTCATAGTATTGGTCCAAATTTGGTTTTACCAGAGCTGGCAGAGGGGTCAGGAAGATACTCCATTCCAACCCCCAGCCCTGTCCTTAGGTGCCCCCTCCCTGCGATTCAGGGCCATTTGCAGAAAAGGGTGGCTGAGGCCCCTGTGGCCAGAGGAGGCCTCTTCTGAGATTGTACCTGGTGTGGAAATAAAGAGACCAACAGAGGAACTGACTATGCCCTTTTCCCATCAGCTTCCCACACTTGGCTTTATCCTTGTATCTGCCAGCAGTTATTCTCTTAACTGAAAGTTCCGTTCCTCAAAAGAGGCTTCCATAACTCGATGGAAGAGCGAAAGCAGAATGCCCAGGGCCTGCCCTGCCTGGCCTGGGATTTGACATCTGTCCTTCTGGGGTTCTCTCTTCTGTGGTTCTCTCTCTTACCTTCACCTGTCATTGGTCTTCCTAGCTTTTCATTCCCAGACACTGAGAGCTGAAGGCTGACCTCACGTCCAAAGTGCACCTGCAGGTAGGACAAAGGAAGGACCAAATACTATTTATATTGAGCCTGTCATGCACCAGGCACTGCTAAAAGCACACTTGGGCATTATATGAGTCTGTATCCTCATTATGGGTAAGAAAAACTGAAGATCCGAGAGGTCTAAACAGTTCTCCAAAGCACACAGCTATTCTTAGTAGAGCCTGCATTCAAATCCAGGTCTCTGGGCTCCAAATCTAGTGGTCTTTTCCATGACACCCCACGGTCTCTGCCTTCTGGCTACTGATATTAAACATGAAATGGTCCTTACCGAGTGCTGTCTGGTCTGCCTCTCTGCTTGTTCCATTTACCTGGGACAGCCTCATGGCTCCTCATCCCTAGTGATGACCTTTTCCCTTGTGGCCCAAGGAGAAGGGATCCAGTAAGGAAAGTGTGGGGGAAGCTTGCTGTCCATCAGACTTAAGGACCCTGGCTTAGACACTCCAGAGCCAGGGTGTAACTGACTGGGGATCTGCTAGTGCCCACTCCAAGCCAGCATGTTTTCCTGTCTGCCTCTTACAGCTTTGCAGGGAGTTCTAGGAACTCCAAGTAACAAATGACGGCACACGAGGAGCTAAAGTAACATAGCAACTGCAAATGTTATCAGCCAGGTGACCCTCCAAAGCTGGCTGCCATTCTGGGGGAGATTACCGTTTATCCAAGTAAATACCAAGTCCTCACAATGGTGGTGTGTGCAGCAGGAGCGGAAGCTCCATCACTCCTGCCTAAGAATACCCAGAGCAGCGGCGATCAGGGAATTTTCACTGCTTTATTAAAAATGAAGCTGCTTATTTGAGTTTGTGTGTTCATGTTTAATGGGCAGTGCCAACTTTTTGGCACAAATCCTGTTTTCTTTCTTCTTTTTTTTTTGTGTGTGTGGAGAAGCTGGTGTAGCAGAATTAGCACGGAACTAAGAGCAGGGTCCTGAGTTTTAATTCTGGTTCTATCACGAGTAAGCTATGTGACCTTGGACCAATAGTTTACCCTCTCTGGGCTTTTAATAAGGGGGTTTGAGTAAGAATGAAGGCTGGTATATTAGTTTGCCAGGACTTTCATAACAAAATACCACACACTGGGTGGCTCAAACAACAGAATATTATTTTCTCATTGTTCTGGAAGCTAGAAGTCCAAGGTCAAGGTTCGGTTTTTCCTGAGGCTTCTCTTCTTACAGGTGGCTGCCTTCTCACTTTATCCTCAGATGGCCTTTCCTCTGCATGCATCCCTGGTATTTTGTCCTCTTCCTAGAAGGACACCAGTTATATTGAGTTATTGGACCATATTGGACCACATTTCATCTTAGTTACCTCCTAAAAGGCCCTATCGCCAAATACAGTCATTTTGGGGGTGTGGGTTTCAAGCCATGAATTTTGAGGGGACACAGTTGAGGCCCTAACACATGGTTAATAATGCAAACTTCAAACCTCTTTTCTGAGGACTAGTGAGGTTCTCTCTGGCTTACTCCGGAAAACTGAAACAGGAATCAGGGGTTTCATTTTATCCCTGCAAGGGCTCAGCTCATCAGAAAGCACCCATCTCAGCTCTCCTGAGCTGGGACCCCACTCAGAGGCGGGGAGCCAGTGGCCACAGTAGGCTGTAGGACACCTCCCTGGGGTGTCACTTGCTTTGTGTTTGTCAGCTAGCCCACAGCCCTTCCCAGCAGAGTTCTCTGCTGTCCTCTCCTGCTTGGGCAGGAGTGCTGTCATTGTCACATGTGTATCTGACACAGACACTAGAGCCCAGCCTCCCTGGTCAGGTGTGGGCTCTTCCCACTGCTTGCCACTTTCTAGCTGGAAATTTTCCATCTTGGTCTCCCCTCGTCTGGGCAGGGTGTGGGCCAGGAATACCCTCTGTTATGGACAGGTTTGAAAGCTGGGATTTGACCTGAAAGGGCTGGGATCACAGATCTCCTGCTGTGTCAGGGAGGGTGATGGCAGGAAGATCTCATTAACACCTTTCCACAAAGAGGAAAAAATAATATTTCAGCATGTTCCCTTTGTGTCTTCAAGCGGTGATAAGGTGCCACCAAAGTGCCAGTCTGAACTGTGTTCAAATGAAGGATTATTCTGATAAGATGGAGAGGAGAGACGCTTGGGGGAGGGGGCGCTCCGAGTGTGTGTGTGGGGCACTGGTTTAAGGTTATTAAACAGGAAATGCCTGGCCGCTGAGGATCAAGGGGAAATTACACATTCTGTCACATTTGCTTATTGAATCCCAGTCCTATTGAAGCTCAAAAGGGAGAAAAAAACGAACGCCACCCCTATCAACCTCATTGTAGCTCTTATTAGATTTCACAACCTTTCAATATTAAAATGCTAGTGCCGGTGGCAAAATTCCTTGTCAGTTTTTAATATCAGTAAGGGATTGTGGTATTAGGTTTAAGGGGGTTGGAGGTGGGAGTGGGAGGAGGTACAGACAGTCCACAGGGTCCCACGGCTGCAGCTGTCTGCTTCTCAGAGCCTGTTGCAGGCCCAATAGCTTCTGTCCTCGTGCTTAGTGAGAACTGTTGAAATGGACGTGACCATCTCAGGTGGACCACATGTACCTCTGAGCTTCACGAGAAGAGCCACTGACCCCCATACCCAGGTGTAGCTTCCCCACAGACTCTGTCACCAGGTGCTGTATTAACTGCTGTAACAGAGGACCCCAAACCAAGTAGCTTATACAACAGAAGTATATGATCTCGCAGTTCTGGAGGCTTCAGGTCTGAAATCAAGGTATCGGCAGAGCTATGCTTCCTCTACACCCCCTAGGGGAGAATCTTTCCTTGCCTCTCCTCGCCCATTGTCGTCGTCGGCAGTCCTGGGCTTGTAGATGCTTCGCTCCAACCTCTCTTTGTCACACGACTGTTTTCTCCTTCTGCGTGTCGCTCTCCTCCTCTGATAAGGACACCAGTCGTATTGGTCATCCTGACTCCAGTATGACCTCATCTTAACTAATTACATCCGCAATGGCCCTATGTTCAAATAAGGTCACATTCTGCGGGCCTGGGGTTTGGGACTTCAACATATCTTTTTGGGGGACACAATTAATTCATAGCAGGTGGCTTAGTTTGGATTCCCCCAAAACCAACCCTCAGACAAGTATTTCGGTGAGAGTAGTTAGGATGTGTCCCAGATACATGGTGAGGGGAAGGGAACAATAAAGACTGAGTTAATGAGTGGGTACTAACTGAGCAACTGGGGCTCAGTCCTTCTGGAAGTTTCTGAGAGGCCATGGGAACACCCTTGGAATTGTATCCCTGAGGGTAAGGAAGTGAGGTGTTTAACCCTCAGATGAGGGTCACTCAGAAAACATGAACTCTTGGCATTTCCACCTGCCTCAGAGGGAGTCACACAGACTCCCGCTGCCAGAGCAGCGTCTCCAAGGGGAGATGCAGGGGCCACGCTGTTCAGGAGAATTGGCTCCAGGGACTCCCAGGGAAGGTCACAGGGACACGGGCAGGGAAAGTGTAGGCAGGGGCTGCTCAGTGGGACCAAAGGAGCCTGGGCCAGAGGTGTAGAGATTTAAGCACGTCAGCCGGATGTGACTTTCTGTCCTGCTAGCAGCAGTGGATCCTTTTCTGCTCTCTGTGACTGTCCTCCTGTGCCACCATTGACCACGCTTGTTCCTCTGGGGCTGAGTGTCTGTCTGGCCTCCCGACAGATACCCTGGTTCTTCCAGGCTGGGAGTCCTGTCTGGACATCCGCTTCTCCTTTCTGGGAGAAGGAGACAGCGGTTCTGTCCCTAAGTCCTGACCCCGTGTGTCAGGTAGAACTACTGTTTCACCCTGGTCCAGCTCAGCCCATTGCCACCACGAGGCATATCTCCCACCTCCCTCTCCTGTCCTTTCCTCCTTGGAGTGACTATCTCTGTCCCCCAACACAAATGACATTCGTCTCTTCTCTCTGGGAGCCACTCACTTGGTGAGCTCAGCCATTTAAGGATTTGGGGAGAATAGGGTGCAAAAATCAAAGAGGCGGCTCTAAGCCCAGTATTTCCAGAAATCACCCCAGGAGAGAGGAGAGGCCCTTCTGGGCAGAAGGCTTCTCAGCTCGCAGACAGGCCCACACCAGAGGCAGGGCCTGCCCTGGACGCCGACTGCCTCCTGCCCCACCCGCTCAGCTCCAGGCCCCTCTCCACCGCCCTGCTGGCCTCGAGGCCTCGGTGTGTTTGGGAGCCTGTGGGTGCTATGTAACCCCACCCCATTTTCAGGGTCTTGGCCATTCTGGTGCTGGGCTTCTCCCCCAAGTCCTGTATCTACTTCTAGTTTCATCGGAAGTCCATGTGAAAGTTGGAGAAAAGCCATGAGGTCTTCGTAAATAGTTGGCACTGGCACAGGGGCCTATGGCTCACATCTTTCGCCATCTTTGAGGCTCTGCAAGGCGAGGACAGAGGGAAAGGAAGGAAAGAGAATCTCAGTGAGCAGGGCAGTGCGTGGTGAGACCTGGGTTCCACGCTTGCATTTGTAAAATTGTTTTTATTTTATTTTATTTCATTATTTATTTTTACCTCCTGTACCTCAGTTTCCCCTCAGCCAGATGAGGATAATAACCTACCCAGAGGCCCACCATCTCCCAGGTTTGCTGCAACAGTATAATGAGATCCCCTCTCTCCTCAGGGTCCTTCCCTGACACGCTCACGTAAAACAAAGTTATTGCGAAGTGGGTAATAGAATAGAAAGCGAATTGACCTAATTTGGAAGGAGGTTGTGGCAGGTGAGTGATCCAGGTGGCATGACATGCCTACATTGAATATATGAGGTTTCGAGACAGGTAGCGGGGCTCTGGGTGAGGTGGGGCTCGAAGCTGCTGGGGGCAGGAGGAGCTGCCGTCTGATGGCAGTGGCCTGTCTGTCAATTCTGTTGCTCACCTGCCTTTCCTGAACGCTTTGCATTACCTGTCACCTCTGCCCTGGGGAGGTCTCCAGGCTCCCCCCACCCCTCCCAGGGAAATATACACACAGCACATCAATTATTCTTTTCTTTCCATCCTCAGCAAAGCCTCCATCTTCACAGTAATCTCTGTGGGCCCAACTAAGTTTGCCGTCAGCAGCAGATGTGGAAGCCGGCTGAGGGAGGGTTCTTTTGGGAATGTAGTTTGTGGGATGGAAGTGGGAGTAAGCAGGGACGATCCAGCTCCGGTCCTTTGTTTCCTTCCTGAGAGAGGAAGTGAATCCTGTGGAGACCAGTCTGCGTCGACCTCATCGTTTCATACAGTCGTATTTTTCAGTGCCAATAGTCTCATCCATCTGAATTCGTTCAAATTGATTGAAACGGTGTACACCAGCTCTCTCTGTGATACGTAATTTTGGCTTTAATGTCAACTTGAAGAACTGCGCTTTGGGGACAGATGTGAAACATCGCCCTTCCCCGTTTCTTGCTGGACAGATCACTCACATCTGAGTGGGGCTAAGTGAAGGGTCGGGCAGAGCTTGAAGGGCTCCTTCGCGGAACTTGGGCCTAGAGCCTTGGCCTCCTGGGAAGGTCTGACCCTCCTGGGGTGGACAAGTGCATGGTGACCTGTATGAAGGTTATTCATGTGACTTCCCACTAGCTGTGAGCTCCTGTCCTTCTCTGTGGCGCGGGAATTCTGCACAGCACCTGGCCATTACCAGACTTCTTGCACGTTGAGTCAAACCCTGCCTGGTGGCCCTGGAAACTGGAGGCCCCATTGAGAGCTCGGTTGACAGCTGAGCAGCTGTCTCCCAGGAGCAGCCTTATAAGTCTGTTCTCATTAGCAAGAGGCCCTGCGGGGAGGGCATGAGACTGAGTGGGTGTATGTGTGTGGGAGTGCTGGGGAGAGCTCTGCCATTAATCTGCCAGCGGCCCCCTTTTCTTCCCCCCGCCCCCAGTGTGATTCTTTGCTTCTGCTTCTGGGCAGGCTGTGTTCGCAAGGGATGGCTGTTGAGGACCCTGGAGAAATCCTAACTCTGACCCCCAGTGTCCTGTGAACATACATAGAGCCCAGTTCAGAAAGTCATGCTTCCCTGTTACATTTTCAGGTGCATTCCTTGGCTCATGCCTTTGTGCATCACGGAGAAAGAGCCACAAAGTTCTGTTCAGCTTTGGAAGCGGGTTTCACTTGTTCTGAGAGCTCAGCTGGGTCACAGCTGGTAGCCTCAGCTGCAGTTGACATTTGGCCCTTAGTCTTTAGACCAAAGGACTTTTTCTGCTGGAAAGGTGAGAAGTTTTTCAAAACCTGCCTCTCCGTCCTGTCCATAAGGTACAGCTGTTGCCAGGGGCCTCGCATTCGGGACTTTGCAGGAATGAAGTCTCCAACATGGAGACTTGCAGCCAGCTCAGTGCTCGGATGCCTGCATTTGCATCCATGCAGCCAGCTCTCGGATGTGTCTGTTCCCAGCATGAGGCAGTCAGAGTGACAGGTTAGCGTCTGCTGTGGCTCTCTGCGGCTCAGAGCCCACACCAGTGCCCACTGGCAGCGCCTGTGCCAGCTGTCAGGGTAAAACATGCTTGCTTCCTCCTCCTGGTTTCCCAATTTTCTATTTAAATGTGTATGCCATTAAGATAATGAAACCTATTTCCTTTGTTGAAAGCCATATATAAAACTAGTTTCGGCGTAGAGGCAACAAGGGGACACAATAATGAGCAAGGTTAAGAGAAAATACAAATGAAGGCGGGGGTCTCAGGTGGGAGGCACTGCTAAATGCTGGAGCCTGAGCTTTTAGACTGGCGCTGTTAGCATCTTTATTGTTCCGGTCCTAGCGTCACAGTGTAATAAACCTCACGCCTCCACATTCCTCTTTGGAAGATTTTTGTTAACTGAAAAGACGGGTCTCAGCTCTTTTCCTCGGGGCTCACGTCTCTCTTCTGAGCTCTGATTGGTTCCTGCTGCAGCTGCTAGACGGGGGAGATAAATGGTGTGCACACCCCATGGGGCCTGTACATGGAATCAATGGCCAGGGAAGCACTGGGCTTCTTGCTAAGTACCCTTGACTTTGCACAATCACTGCCCAGGCTCTGCTCGAGGTCCCACAGGTTCCTCTGAGCAGCAGAGTGAGCGATGCACAAAACACTCTGAAAATGTTTTTGTTTCAAAAACAGCTTGTTTGCCGTCCTTGGAGAATAGCATTTTGAATACCCAGGGTATACAGGCAGATTGTTCTTGCTAGGACCTGAAAGGCACAGAGGAGCTGGGCAGAAGACCTGGGCTTGGATCTTGTTCTGTTACCGCACGGGTATAAGTCATGCAAGAGTCAGGTTCAAATTCAGCCCCACCTCTCTGTACGAAGTGGATACATTACTGAACCTATCTAAGTCTTAGTTTCCTCTTTTGTAAAACAAACAAACAAACAAAAAAAACCCCACGAGAATAATAATAGTAAGTTGTGATAAAGATGAGAAGGGATTATGTTTGAAAAAATGCTTTCTACTATGCTTAGCTCATGGAAAGCTTTCAGTACAATGTTTGCTCTTATAATTACTGCACTAGTATAAATTGAAGCAAGTTTTTATATCTCTACTTATAAAATGAAGACAGCAATCCCTGCCTTCTAGAGTTGTTTGTATTAAACGAAGTAACGAAATAAAATAAGGCGTGAAATGAAGTAAATGATAAAATATATGAAGTCTCAACCTTCACCAGGTGGATGGTGCAGCTTGCCCAAAGGGTTGGCATGAGCCTTCCCATGAATTGTTGGAACAAAGTTGAAATGTACCATTTGAGCAAGCCTCTTATACACTTTCCTATGAAACACAATGCTTGTCAATATAACTGCGAGTTCTTAATTAATTATGAACTATAACAAGGAGAAACAGTTTAGGACACTATTAAGAGAAATAAAAATGTCTGCCTTCAAATTAAGTACCGTTTCATCTCATCCTCTTAGGCCATTAGTTACCACTTGCACCTACCTCCTCAGGGTTTCCCTGCTCACCTACAAGGAGAACACTTAACTTTCTTTGGGTGGTTCAAGTGTCAAAAATGCCCTTCTCCTCGTGGATAGTTTTTCAGAAAATCACTTCTAACTCTTCTGCTGATTCATCTAATAACCCTATTTAGGATTTATCAGAGGAGGCAAAGTGTTAAGTGTTTCATCACTTCTCTAATTAGTTCTAGAGGATAATAACAGCTCCTTCACAAAAATAAACCGTTTTTTTTCACAAAATTTCTCTAACTTTGGTTTCTAGAATGCCTTTCCTCTCTTTTTCTCTAGCTGACCATCTCATTGAGAGTGGTGCTAGAATATAACATAATAACAATAGCAGCTGACCAGTTTTGAGCATTTCTTTATTGGCAGGTACTTTTCTGAGTGCTTTACATTTTTAATCTTATTTAATTATTAGAACCCCGGGAGGTAGTAGGTTGCTATTACCCCACTTTTTAAGGCTGAGGACATTGAGATTCAGTGAGTTTGAGTAGCTTGTTCAAGGTCCTTGCAGAGCCAGGATTCAGATGTGGGCAGTGTCTCTCAGCACCTGTCCTTAACCACCAGGTGACAATGGCCAGTACTGTGCATGCATGCAGACACAAATACAGAGCGTGTTACAGCCAGCGGTGAGGACGCTTAGAACCTACGAGCTGAGAAGTGGCAACTGAGCCTGTGCCCATTCTGCCTTCCAAAGGTCAAGTGAGGTGGGAGATGTTTGAATTATAATCCTGGCTTTCCCAACCTACAACCACAGGCTCTGTCCCCGAAACACAGAGCACTCTTGTTGCTCACTCGTTTTTTGTTCTTTTTTTAAAGTCAGTCACATTATTTTTTTTAATTTTTAAAAATTTATTTTTGATTACTGTTGACATACTATAGATAGTATGTTAGTTTCAGGTGTACAAAACAACATAGATTATACATTTATATACCTCACAAAGTGATCACCCCAATAAGTCTATTACCCATCTGACACTGCACATAGTTATTACAATATTATTGACTATATTCCCTCTGCTGTGCTTTCCATATGCCTACTCTTATTGCAAACAGAGGGAGACATTCCTCAAAGGCTGAGCTTTTGAGGTTATGACAAACCTTTCCCAGGCAATTCTTCTTCTCTTTCTTTACCAGCATATCTTTTACATTTATGGAAATTATGGAAAATCATAGCTCTTTGCTAATTGTAAGATTTTTTTTTTGAAATGTTCCAGAAACTTAGGAACCAATTTTTCTTTTTTTCAGAATAGTTTACATATGAGAGTAATGCGGAAGAGTTTGAAAAGAGCTATTTCATGAACACTGATGAAGAGATTTGTTTGCTTGTTTGTTTTCAAATAGCAGAAATCAGTTCTGGCTGATTTAAGCAAAAGGGGTTTTTTTTTTTTTTTTGAGGAATACTGGGGAATCTCATGGCTCAAAGAAACATGTTAAATAGCCAAGACTCAGAAAGTGGAAAAACTGGGGATTGTCTGGAGACCGTACAGTAGCTGGACTTCGCCGTCCTCCCCAGGTCACTGCCATTGCCCAACTTCGTGCCCCCACCTGCCGGCTTGGGATCTGACTACCCTATAAGATAAACGCCCAGTTGGAAGAAAATGTGATTGGCTCCGATTTACTCAAGAATCTACAAGTGGATCCATCAGTCATAGTCAGGGTGCAGGGTCAAATTGCCATGTTTCAGGGTGGCTCCCAGAGAAGGGAGAACCCATGGGAGGGAGTCCCCAGTCCTTTGCATTTCACCCACTGTGGTTTCCTTACATTGCCTTGATGGTAAATGGCGTGGCCCGGGACACACAGCCTATCGGAGAGCTTCTACTGGGGAGAAGAGACAGAGAAGCTTGCTGGAGCCGGAGAAAGCCCTTCGCATCCTCTTTCTCCCTTATATTACCCCCCACCATAGGCAGAGCCCAACGATCCAAAAAAACATAAAACAAAAAAGTGTGGAGAGCAAGCTGTATTGGCCACTGAATGTCCCCAAGGTCTCTTCCCCAATGGAGCTTGGTAACGAATTAGCAGGGGCCAAGGTCTCCCTTCTCCCATCCAGTGGGAGGAGCTGTGTGTATGCAACTTTCTTGGTCTCCATATTCTCCAGGTGCGGGCAGCCAGCATTCCCAGCAACTCCTGTAAATAGCTGGTACCCAAGCTGAGAGCATTTGGCATCCAAACTCAGACCGTTTTGGTCTTACTTTTAAGCCCACATGTCATGCTTGCCCCATAAAAGGAGAAACCCAGGATGTGGGGTCCCTCTTCTGGTACACAGTCCCACCCTGCAGTAATTTGCAACCCAGCCCCAGCTTGCCTCTGTGCAAGATGCATAGAGAACAGAGGACCTGTGCAAATTCAGCCCTTCAGCTCCTGAGCTCCAGCCAGCCCCAAGCAACGCTAGTCTGAGCTAGTGTGATAGACTTAGTTTAAACCTGGAGTTTGTGTGCGTGGGGATTTCTTAAGGGAAGGGGCATGGATGATTCTAGGTGACTGAACCGCTCAGTGTCAGTGGAGTTGGAGCCTTCAATCCAGGGAGGCTCGGGAGGTGATGCAAAGGGATGAATAAAGGGTCTAAGAGCCAATCTGGGGGCTTTCATAGCTGGAGGGGGAGACTGCCATTTTTGTCCTAGCCTTCTCTGTCACTTAGTGCGTGATCTTTGGCAAACCACTTGACTTTAATTTCTTTATTATTTTGCAGAAGTGTACCCCATCTTGGGGAGTTTTTGTGAGATGAGAAACAAAGGTTGGAGATGCTATACATTTTGAGCTTTTGTTGATCTGGCGAAACTGAGCCACAGAGCTCGCCCTGGCTGGCTGTGAATACGGAGGAGTGAATACAGCCCCTGGAATACAGCAGTATAGAAGGGGCAGCTAGATGCCCCCACAGCCCTTTGGCTGTACTTTGTAGTTAAAGGTGACAGTGACTTTTGGTAACTTTCCTCGGGATCACAGATTTCTCTGAGCATCTCTGTAGCCATAATGACTTAGCAGGCTCCACTGGATCGATAACTCTGAAATCTAAGGGCCATTCAGTTGCTAAAGGCTTTTTATTTAGCCTTTGTGTCTGGTATTAATGTTATCCCCATGGCATCTAAATGGCAGAGCTATTTCTGGATTGGAAGTCAATCTGACGGTGTGGCTCCTGGCCATCCATCATGGGCAGGAGAGAAAAATCCAGGTGAGCAAAACTCCTAGGGTAAGCAGGACAGATGGGGATATTTAATGCTTGCTGATGCCATGAATTCCACCTAATTTCTTTGTAAGCAACAGTCGCAAAGGGCAATAGAGAAAGAACATCAGTCTTTGAAAATGCTAGAGATCAAGCACTACATTTTGCATTTGAGTTATAACTTGCATGGGACCTAAGTCATGGTAAGGACAACAGTGGGATGTGGATCTATGGTCCTCACCCTTTATTGAGGGTGCGGAGTCTTTCAATGAAAAGAAAAGGGGACTCAACGTGGGAGTAGCTGTTCTCTGAGTGCTCGCTGATTGAGAAAATACATAATTACTATATGGTGCACTGTCATTGGTAACAGTTTTCAATGAGTTTAGTTAATTCATTAAAATAGCATGCTTGAAAAATCGTGCATATACGACTATGATTAAGACATGATTTTTCTTCATTTTTCAGACACAACATATACCTGGTTGCTAATGGCAACACCACACCAAACGCTTTTTGAGTGATGACTACATCGCAGGCACCATTCTAAGCATTTTAAAGACATAATCTCATTGACTCCTCCAGACAACTCAGAAGTAAGTAACAATCACTATTTCTGTTTTATGGGTGAGGAAAGAGGGTCATCATAGGTGTTGAGTGACTCACCCAAGGTCACTCACGTGGTAAGTGATGGAACAAATACTTGAGTAGGCTAACACTATTGTCTGTTCTCACCAACATCACCAGCTGTGGTCTGTGAGATTCTCAACACAGAGCTTTCCAGGGAGCAAATGTGAAAGTAGGTATGGGGCGGAGGGAAGAGTCCTAACACTGCTCATCTTTTGACGTCTGCCTCCCAGATGGGAGACGGTGCCAACCTCTCTTGACTGCACATTGTGCTTTCGTCTCTCCTCCCATCTTCCTTGATCTCTTCCATTTAGTCTTTGTAAGTGTGGGCTCAGGAGGGAGTGAGTGGACTGGTCGTAGTCAGTGCGGGGCACAGAGGATTGAGGAGCATCAGGGTTTGGATGGAATGTTGTCTCTCCTTCAGGGCCCCTGCCCAAGGAAGGATATTTACAGGGAACAGTAGTCAAATGGAAACGCATGGTGGATGGACAAACTCCTGATTCCTCCAAAGGCAGGGTTTCTCTGGAAAAATCAGGTTTGGAAAATATGAGTTAGGGTAAGAAGCCCAACTCTGGCTTCCTATCCCCTCGTTCTTGCATCTAGAATGTAAAACATTCTGTAGAAAATTCTGAGTCTGCTTTTTTAAAAACTAATCTCATGAAGCAAGAATGGCTGGGATGTCTTTTTATGTGGACATCTATTGTAGTTGTCTCTATTTTTTCTTTTTTTTTCCCCGGCAGTGGCCCTACCATTTGTTTAGGGAAACTGCCTCTCTTCCATTTCTTACCATTCTGGTGGAGGCGGCTAATTCCAGTATCTACATCCCTCCCCAACCGTGGATGCATTGATTGGGCCGAGGAATGTGGATGTGGCTCAAGCAAATATGCTATTTTAATGAATTAACTAAAACTCATTGAAAACTGTTGCTGATATGGTCCATATAATGGCCGTATAGTCATTACATGTTTTCTCAATCAGCGAGCTCTCAGAGAATAGCTACTTCCGTGTGGAGTTCCCTTTTTTTTACATTGAAAGAATCCACGTACTCAGTCAATGTTGAGGAGCACCAATACCCGTCACGGTGACTCAGACCCTGTAAAAGTTATAACTCAAATGGCCTGGGAGAGGAAGTCTTCCTCCTCCTGTGTGTCACCAGTGGGAGCTGTGTAAGTGTGGGGCCATCGGAGGCTCCCAGGAAGAAGGTCATAGAGGCAATAGGCAAGAAGTTGAAGTCAACACATGAAAAGAAGGAGGGAGAGAGAGAGAGAGACAGACAGACAGACAGACATCTGGTGATAATCTTGAACTCTGGATCTAGCTAAGACTTAAGCCAATAGTTCCCCTTTGTTCCTACTTAAATTACTTCGTTGTGGACTTGGAACCAAAAAAGTTCCAACTGATACACTCACCCATCCAACTGCCGCACAGAAAAGTATTCCTGATGTACGTCTCTTTACATCCTGCTGTGCTGGTGCAGTATGGCTCCATGAATGTCAGGCTTTGACCAATCAGGGAGAAGCTGTCCTCAGTGGGGATGCAGCTCAGAGTAGGCAGAAGGGATGACTTCCGTACATGAGCTGAAGTGAAGTGTGGAGAAGGAGCATATTTTGTCCCAGGAGTATGGTAGGTGGACCTCCTTTTGGGCTCTTGGGGATCACTTAGTGCATTGGGAAGGGGATTTGTTACATTCCTTGAGGGTTCCCTATAACTGAGTTGTTCTGGGGGGATGCTTGAATATTTAAGCCCAATCTGTTTGGATCATGTAAGTGTTTCTCTGAGTCCATTTTTTTGAAACTGGTAAAACCTGGCCAATTCTTTTGAGAGGTGATAGGTGGTTCAATTTATTCTCACTTGGTAGATAAGAATAGACAAGGAGGTGAGACTCAGAGGGTCTTTACTCTGGGCAGGCAGGCAATCCTGGGAAAAACCATCCTATTTCCCATAGACTGTTTTAGGAAGAGGTTGGTGGAAGTGATATTAGTGTTGGGATGACTGAATTCTGCTTTTTTGGGTATGTCCCTCTGATTGCATCATAAACTATCATGGTTTTATTGCTCCACCATTTTAATAAAAATCCAGCTTAAGGATGTATGATTTTGGCCAAAGGTATTACCTGAAGGCCCTTAAAGACAACTGTTGCTACGTTTCTTTTCCAGGTGTAGATTAGAATGTCTCCATACACATTGGGAAGGCCCCAGAGTAGGTCTTTTTCGGATCTATCTGGTGTCTTTAATCTTTCCTTTTTCCTAGCATTTCCCATCTCCTTTTCTTTAGTTCTTTCCCCGATAAAATCCTTTCGTAACCGAGGAGTATCACCTTCACGCTTGTCCTCGTGGTATTACCTAGTGGTATTTTTGGGGGAGTTCTAAAGGGTACTCCAAAATGGCGGCCACTGGGCTGGCTTTTCCAGAAACAAATGTGCTGGACTGGGAATTAGAAAACCTGAAATTCTTGCGACTGACAAGTGTTGACTTTTGTAGGGCACTTCTGATCCTTTGGAAGCCTCAGTTTTGTTGTCTGGAGAGTAAGAGAGCAAGATTCGGCAACCATTCCCTTCCCTCTGGGTGTGTACCGCAGAGCCTCTCAGCACTACATGCTTCTCTTCTTGGAGCCCTTGGTCCCAGCGGTACTCACCTCAGCCTTCTCTGATGATTCCAGCCTCCCCTCCCCTCCCCTCCCCACCCTACCCTTCCCCAACCAACTACTTAGATGAAAGACACCTGCTTGTTTCTGAAATGGGGATGAAGGCAAGGTTTTCTTTGCAAACTTTTCACCATCAGCGCAAACGCTGGGCTTCAGGTGCTGTGGGCTCGAACACTCAGTAGCCTCCATGCTATGCTGTCCTGTGTGGCCACCGTGGGACCACCTTGCCCTCACCGTGCCCCAGGTCCTTCCAGGCTGCCCTTGAAGAGTGACTGATGACCCTCCATATTCTGAAGTTCACTTTTTTCCAGTCAATGCCGATCAGGGTCCCAGAGTTTTGGTGGTTACTGCTCTGAAAAGTACCTGATAGTTTAAATGTTCAAGCCAGGAGCTGAGTGGTTCAGTCTCTTTGGCCTGTGACCTCTTTCCATGAGCAGGAAGCAAGCCCCATTTCCCAGGAAAGATCTTGAGCCTCTGCAGAAGTTGCAGAGGAATAAAGGGGATTTGGGGCTGAGGTGACCAAGCACCAGTCGAGAGGGTCCACGTTGGTGGCGACCTTGTAAGGATACCTGCTGACAAGAACACATCCTGGGGAATTGGGATAGCTGAAGTGTAGTCCCAGACCCCTCTTTTCTCCCTCAGTGACCTTGGGCTGACGATTCATTTAACCGTGGTGAGCCTTGGTTTTCTTGTAAATTGAGACAGTAATTCCCATCTTATGGGGATTGTGGTGACAATTAAATGAGATAATGGATATCGTGCCATGTTGCTGGCACTTTTGGCTTTCATAGGGATACTATGAAGGTAACATGAGCTAACTGACATGAAAGCCATTTGATAATTGGGAAAGCTGGGGCAGGACTGGACTGACGGAAAGAGGTCAGTGGGTCTGATTGAGCAGAACTAATGAGCTTGGCCCTCTAAGGTTAGGAACAGACTCCCCCGTCTCAGCCCTTGTCAAGCCCTGGAGGTTAGGTGTGCTGAACTCGCTGAAGTCGGCATGGTTGGGTTTTAGCAGAGATGTGCAGACCCAGGGGGTAGTGTTCTCCTCTTGTCACTGCTTCTCTCTCTCCCCGTGTCTCAGGCGGGGACCAGATACAGCCTCAGTGACTCCTTGCTCATCGCTCAAAGTCAAGTGGTGTTTTATGACAAAGGCAGATAATCATGTCTAAATATTTAACTGGCAGATCAATCTGTGGCAATAAGGAGTGGCATTAAAAAAAGAGGAGACAATCCAATGACGTCTTCATGACTGATAAGACACCACTGGGAGGGGGCCGGGCTCTGTCTGGGGTGTTTTGTGCTGATGCAGCTCAGAAGGAGAGAGAGCAATAAGTCAAACAAACAGTGGCCTAGCCGTCCTGCCCCTTGGCTGTCAACCAGAGCCAGCGTGCTTTAGAGCAATGGAGAGTGGGCAGACAGGAGATTAATGCCACGTGAGCCAGCTCCATTGCACGCAGAGCCCCGTAAGTGCTTGTGCCCTGATGGAGTGCGCATGACCAGGTGATGTGAGACGCGGGGAAGGAGGACATGACAAAGAGCAAGTCCTCCAGAGGAGTAACTGTATTGCACATGCACGATGCAAGGCAGTGCTGGGCTTGTGGGCAAGATGGTGGCTGTCTCTGCCCCGTCAATGAAGACTGGCCATGGCACCCTCAGGACAGGACGTGGTGGATCCTTCTGTGAAAGAGGCAGGTGGCCTTACCAGGCTGGCTCAGGCAGTGGTCTTATGAAGAGGTGGGGTGGGGTGGGGCTTTATTCTAGTAGAACTGCAAGGGCAGATATGTCCTTCAGAAATGCAATACTGGATGAAACAGCGTGATGGAGACAGGCTTGTCATCAACTCTGATTGTTGTAAAGCAAAGGCAGCAAGAGGAATGATAGATAGTACTTATTGGATGTCCACTGTGTGTGAGACCCTTTGCTGGGGAATTTATGTACTTACTTATCTTTTAAAGGAACCCTGAGATAAACAGAATATGGAAATGGGTATGTGTATGCATGGCACACACTCATATATAAATACAAACATACAGACGCACAGATACACTTATTATAAACACACATGCACATATATGTACACATAAACACATATATATATATATAATATGTACTATATGAGTATAAAAAATGTGCAAATCATTTATCCTCTTTAGTTCCCTTACCTTTAATATGGGAATGCTTATATCTACTCATTTATTTACTTAATTTTATTTTATTTTTTTATATTTATTTATTTACATTTTTTTATTGGGGAATATTGGGGAACAGTATGTTTCTCCAGGGCCCATCAGCTCCAAGTCATTGTCCTTCAATCTAGTTGTGGAGGGCGCAGCTCAGCTCCAAGTCCAGTTGCCGTTTTCAATCTTTAGTGCAGCCCACCATCCCATGCGGGAATTGAACCGGCAACCTTGTTGTTGAGAGCTTGCCCTCTAACCAGCTGAGCCATGCGGCTACCCCTCTGGAAGCTCAGCTGCAGCTCGTTGCCTTCAATCTGGTTGTGGAGGGCGCAGCTCACTGGCCCATGTGGGAATCGAACCGACAACCTTGTTGTTGAGAGCTCGCGCTCTGACCAGCTGAGCCATCACCTGCCCGTTAATTTTATCTGTATACTCTGTAAACCTTCATTCCTTTCTAGTGACACAACATGTATCTAATACTCAGTGACGAGGAGGTTCCAGCAGGGGGCGCTGCTAAGAACAGACCCTCAACCTGGGTCTGCCAGTTGGACCAGGGAAAGGCCCTGCTGGCCTCATCAGGCAGCCCCCACCCGCTGGTCACTGGGTACCAAATATTCCTGCCATGACACAGCATCCCTCATGTTAAAGCTGTAAGAGCATTTTCTTGGTTCACATGTGTACAAATTTGTTTACACTTTCTTAAAGCCATCTCCAGGGCTTCAGGCCGTGCGTGGCATGGAGGAGACGCTCAACAAATTTTTGTTGAATGAATGAGTGAGGAGAGGTAGGTGTTTCCATATTGTAGGTGAGGGAGGGGAGTTCGGGTACAGTGTGTTCCCCAGAGTCACAGAGTAGGTGAGTAGCAATGTGAACCTGTGGTATCTAACCCCCAAGGGAGTGCCCGTGGCCACCAGGCCTGAATCAAAGAGCAGACAGTTTTATCTCAGAAGGGTTTAATACTCTCGGCGTTACAGCCATTGTTTTCTGGAATTCCCTTCATCTGTGAAATTCTTAGAAATGCTCCCTAATGTTTAGGGATTTCCTTCATGTGGTTTTCTCCTTGACTTCTAAGCAAAATGCAAAGTCACCTTTTAAACAACGTCAGAAGAGAGGTAAATGCCATTGTCTCGTGGCTCCATGTGTTTGTGTGTGTTTGCACACGTGTGTGTGCACGTGCAAGTATGTGTGCACGCACACTCAAGATGCTGAGAGCCCTGGTGTTGTTTGCTCCTAAGCATGTTAGCCCCACAGTTTCATAATTAAGGAGGATGCTAATGTTCCATGATTGGAAAATGTCACCCTGCGTGACTAATTTGCCAGCAGGGCCTAATTGAAGTTCGGCCTCATCTGCAGCTTCTCAGTCTTTCTTCTGAGGTGTGGAGGCAGAGGCGGTGGCCATGGCAGTGAGCCAGGGCCGGGCTCGCGTGTGGCGATTTATTGCTCCTTGTTTCTCAACAGTTCTGAAGGGTTGGATGGGACATCAGCTGCAGTGGAAATGGGATTGGCTGTAAAGGAAAGATCTGGGGCTGGATTAACCCATGTGGCAGGTGGCACTCAATAAAAAGCTGGGCTCTCTCCAGGGAGGACTAATTTTTGACTCAGGGGGGTCTTTTGTGTCGATGTGAAGATCAGAGAGCAGCTGGGCCCAAAGCAGCCTAAGGCAGAGTGGAAGTCCTGGGGAGGGTGTTTCCGTGGTGCTCCTCCTTTGGAATGGAAGGTTCCGGGTCTCAGGGCTCTACCTGACAGCGTCCCTGGCCTCAGGGGCTCACTCTCTAGCCAGGAACGTCAAGAGGCAAACGGATAATGATAACACTGGGTGATAATTGCTAGGTGCCAGGAAGTGCCTGTTACCTGGCACTATTATTAATCTACACCTTGCTCGTGCCCACCTTGTCTTGTTCTAACTGGTAGTCCATACATCTATGTGTCATCGACGTCTAGCCTACATGTTGTTTTAATGGTCTCTTTATGTGTCCATCACTTCCACGGTGCTGTGGGCTCCTGGAAGGCAAGGGGTGCATACGGACACACCCTCGTGCTCCCAGGGCCTTCATTATGCTTGGTGCCGAGTGGGATCCAGTTGCTGCTTTCTGCATGCATGCGGGGATGCTACCCTCTGTTCATTGGAGTGAGGGATGACTTTATACTGGATTCTTGACCTGGATCGTAGAGAATGAGTAGGAGCAGCAGGAGGACAGATGATAGGGGTATGAGAGACTTTCACTGATCCAATAAATATTTATTGGGCATCTTCTATGGAGAAGATACTACCTAGATACTGGGTATACAGTGATCAATAAAGCAGCATGGTGTCTGTTCTTGTGGAGGTTACCTTCTAGTGGGAGAGTCACACAACTGATACATAGAGAAATAAGACAACCTTCAAATTCCAAATTTGATACAGTGCTACAGTGGAAAATGGCAGTGGGTTGAAAGAGGACAATGTGTGTATTGGGGAGAAGGCACTGCTTTCCATCTGGTGGTCAGGGAAGGCCTCTTGGAGGAGGTGACATCCACGTTGACCCTTGAAGTACGAGAAGACAACGAGAAGGAGCCGGCATGTCAGGAGTGAGGGGAGAGCATTCCAAGCCGGGAACAGTATGTGAGATGAGTTTGCAACAGGAAAAGGTCACCCAGTGTGAGGCCCTGAAAGAAGGGGTGAGGCTGGGGTGTTGAGGGAAGGAGGGATGCAGGAGACTGAGAGGCCGCAGGGCCTGGATCATGCAGGACTTGTAGTATCTGGGGAGGAATTTGGATTTTATTTCCAGCACAGTGGGGATTCATTAATGAGGTGTAAACAGGGGCTGTCATTTGATGGAGGTTCTATAATTATTGTCCCAGCTGTGGAGACTGGATCATGCAGTGGGAGGGGCAAGAATGGGACCAGGGACCCAGTCAGGCTCCTGGAGTAGTCAGAGCTATGGCAGGGGTTGCAAGGTATGCTAGGGAGTATTTTTCTTGTAGGTAGTGGGGAGCCATTGAAGGGTTTTGACGAGTAGGAGAGAAATTTGATGGGGTGTGTATTTTGTAACGATGGTGCTGGTGATAGTGTGGAGGGTGGGATGGAGGGAGGCAGGGCGGGAGGAAGGGAGACCGATTTCTCATTAAGTTACAGGGGTCATATTTTAAAAGAGACACAAACTGTAGCTGACCAGGATGGAGAGTATGATCCTGGATGGACTAAATGTGTCCTCTCCCCTCCACCCCCCCCAATGTATATGTTGAAATCCTAACCCCAATGTGATAGTATTAGGAGGTGGGAGGCATTAAGTCGTGAGGGTGGAGCCCTTATGAATGGGATTAGTGCCCTTATAAAAGAGAACCTAGGGAGCTCCCTCACCCCCTTTCTATCACGTGAGGACACAAGGAGATGTCAGTGTACACCTCAGAAGAGGGCCCTCACCAGAACCTGACCATGCTGCCTCTCTGATCTTGGACTTGTAGCCTCCGGAATTAAGAGAAATAACATTTCTGTTGTTTATAAGCTACCTAGTCTATGGTACTACGTTATAGCCGCCCAAGCTAAGACAACAAGGAAGCGTCAAGGGACCCAGTTTTATTTAACATGGAGAAACATATAGGACAAGCAGTGCCTTCCCGCATGGGACCAGCTGTTGTCTGGAAGGTGGAGTAGACATCCAGTCAGTGGGAGTGACGGGGACGCTGGTTGAAGCTCAGTTAGAAGGAATCAGTTTCTTACACTTAGAATCATTTGACAATGGGACCGGTTTTACATACAAAAATAACCTTCTGTTTTTTGTCCCGCCCCCCACATCATGTGAAAACAGCTAGATGAGGTCTCACTGAATTAGGGGGCATGTTTGGGATGACGCATCTCAAAATAGATGCTATGTGACTATGCACATCTCGCTTTGGGAGCTCTCCAGAGCAGCTGAAAGAGCTTCTAGCCCTCAGAACCGAGGAATAAAAAGATTCCCATGGCATGGACGGGGAGGGACCACTTTTTAAATTTAATCTTTTAATTCTAGGCATAGGGCAAAAGCAACCTAACCTGAACTTTCTCTTGAGCCACACATTCTTTGCCCAGCTTTCCCCCTTTAACGCTTAATGCTTTACCAGGTTCCCTCCCCACCCAGAAAAGCCCAAACTCATGAGCTAAACTAAAATAAACTGAAATAAAGAAGGGATGCTCATGGAATGCCCAGTGTTATCATCACGCAGCCTCCCCACCCCCACCCGCACTCTCCCCAGAGTTAATTCAGGAGGGGAAGCTGTAATCTGATTTCAGATGTACTCTGCAGCATTACTATTCTGTGGCATCTAACTCTTTTCTGCCAAAGCCAGCCCAGCTGTCATCCCCCCCATCCCACCCCCAGCCCCTCCATCAACTCTTATATCACTTTCAGGCCGGTCTTTCCACATTTCATTTCTCCACCTCCTAATATTTAATTTTAATTCCAAGTCTCCCCTTCCCTTGCAAATCCTCTGACAACACAGACCAACCTGCTTTCCTCCTCTGATCCCCTTCTGCTTTCTTCATTATCAGTGAGTCAGATTAGCATCTGACGAGTGAACTAAATCGACTCGATTCCACCTTGGTTTCAAAACCTAAGGCGGATTATTGGCTCTGTTGTACATATAAAGGACATTTTAATTTTCTGGGAGCCAAGAACAGGCAAATCACACAGATTAACCAGGGCCCAGAGCTGCAGGCTCCACCACCTGTCTTCTTCTGCTCTGGGAACACAATGGTTGGCTTTGGCATGCAATGGTCCCACAGGAAGGAGAGCTCTGCTCTGGGCCCGGGGGAGCCACTGGCCATGGTCAGGCCAGGCAGACACCCATATGGTGGTTCTGGGAGCCAATAGCAACCTCCAAAGGTCCCAGAGGCAGGGCCAAAAAGCAGGGCTGCAGTGTGTCTGCTGGTGTTCAAGGAGGGGTGTCTCAGCTGGCCTGGAGACTCGCTCCTCACGGCTCCCAAAGCCCCCTCCCCTGCCTCTCTTGCTCAGGGTCAAGCAAAGGCCAGCTCTGGAGAGGTTTCTCAGGGGCACTCAGGGGTGGGTGGTAAGATAGGCACTGTCCCTTTGGACACCCAGCCCTGAGCCGGCCTTTGCAGGCCTCGAGCAGCTGCTGGCTCACAGAAATACCCGAATGTGGGGTCCTGGGAATGTGCTCTCCTGCCCCCTAGACAGTCGGCTTTCCCTCAGAGGTTGTGTCTGAGGGGCATCTGGTTCTGGAAATAGGGAGCTGCCCTTTCTAAACTCTGGATGGAGCTTCACTTTTGGAAATCCTTTGATTTTGGGGCAGTGGCAGCCAGCCTGAAACCCCTACAGCCGTCTCTTAGTACGACCTTCCTTAGTTAAGTCTCACAGAAGCATCGTGAAGGCCTGGACTGTGTCTTGCACTGCTTTATATCTCAGAAATCTCAGGCCCAGCCTCTTGTCCATGCGAGATGTTCACTTGGTACCTTTTTTATCCAGATGATCAGGGCAGCGTGGTGGGGGGGACAGAGCCCAGGGCCAACCAGCTGCAGATATGCCCTATAGTCTCCTGTCTGCAGCTGTGGGACTGAGAGAAGGTATGTTGCTTCCTGCAGCTGCCGTAACAAAGGACCACAAACTGGGTGACTCAAAACAACAGAAATTTATTCTCTCACAGTTCTGGAGGCTAGATGTCCAAAACCAAGGCATTGCCGGGGTTGGTTCCTTCTGGAGGCTCTGAGGGAGAATCCGTTCCCTGCCTCTCTCCTAGCTTCCCAGGGTTGCTGGCAATGCTTGGCGTTCCTTGGCTTGCAGCTGCGTCACTCCAGTCTCTACCTCCATTGTCACATGGCTTTCTTCTTGTGTGTCTCAGTCACCCTGTATCTTCCTATGGCCTTCTTATAAGGACACCAGTCATTGGATTTAGGGTCCCCTTCCCCACTCCCATATGACCTCATCTTAACTTGAGTACATCTGCTAAAACCCTATTTGCAAATAAGGTCACATTCATAGGTATGGGAGGTTAGGATGTGGACACATCTTCTTCAGGGACACAGTTTTCCCTACAACAGAAGGCCGCGCAACCTGTCAAGTGGTGCCAAACCTTAGGAGGAGGAATTTGATATAGTGGAAAGGGAACCGAATTGGGAGAGGGGCGATTGGACCGCCATCCTCAGTGACAGAAACCCTGTCGTCTTGGCAAAGTCCCTTCACCTTTGAGTGCCTCAGCTTCTTGGTTTGCAAATGACTTCTGAGGCCCCTTCCCATTCTGATGGTAATTAAAAATTTATTTTTCATTGGGCCTTCTCTTGCCTCAAAGGGAAGACAAAGAATGAATGATAAGAAAACCAAGAAAGCACAGAAATGTAAAAAACAAACAACAAAAAAGAAAGAAAAGAAAATAAACAGGGGGAAGCATAATGAGCAGGAAGGAGGCAGACAGAAAGGAGGAATATAGGAAAAGGAGAAACAAGGATGCAGGAGAAATAACCAAACCAAAGCCTTCAAGGTGGGTTTGAGGCAGCGGGACGTGGAGCAGAAAATTGAGGCCCCTTTGCCTGTGTGTGTCTGTGTGTGCATTTAACCTTGTTTGCTCATAATCAGACACACAAAAATATATAGCTGTATAATGAGGAGCAGACCGTTTTCCCAGGTTACATACAAACCTCTGCTTCTAAACCATTATCTCCCTGAAGCTATTAATTTAGAGCCTATTGGATGAGGGACTGGCCAGGCACGACCGGAGGAAGGTGGTGTGTGCGTGTGTGCGTGTATATAAAGAGAGAGGGCTTTTCCTTCTCCTCCTTTAAATAAAGCCATTTTCTGGCAGAAGTGAGGCCAGGGAGGGAATCATTTTTGGGGGGACTGTAGCATCAGCCTGTTTTCAGCTGCCTCCCTCACGTCCTACCTGGAAAAATTACTGGGACCCGCCTTCCCTCACCACATTCGTGCTTGCTCCGTCCATCTCTTCACGGGACAATCTTAGCACACAGACCCCTATGCCCCAAAGAGGCTACCATCACAGCTACCTCAGTATCTCTGGACCTCCCTGTAGCTTTTTTGGGGAGCGGGAATCCTTGAGCTGAGATGCTCCAAATAAATGCCCTCATTGGTAAGAAGCTGCAACCCTCTCCTCCTTTAACTAGTGCGGTCAGTTTCCTGGGGGCCAAGTTGATGCCACCTCAATTCATGTTCGCCTCCCCAAGTGTAGCTGGTCTGCAGTCAGGTGGCAGCAGGCTGTGTTGCCCAACTAGCAAATAAAATCCCAGCAACCCTGTTAAATTAGAATTTCAGATCAACCATGATTTTTTTTTAAATATGTGTAAGTATGTCCCAAATATTGCATGGGGCACATTACACTAAAAACAAAATTGGTTGTTTATTGGAAATTCAGATGAAAGCGGGCATCTTGTGTTTTGTCTGGCCATCCCCGCGGCAGGGGGACTGACGAGGACGCATCCCGTTGCTCTTCCTGTTTCCTTCTCCGTGGTTCTTGCATAGCTGAGTCCCTGCACCGTTGGCAGCGTCCTCTTCCCTACTCCCCCTGACATCTTCACATGATACATTAGTTCTTCTTGTTATAGGTCAGTCCCCTTTGGACAGAAGGGGTCAGGTAAATGCCACGAATAAATAACTAGCCTTGCCTGTCACCCAGATGAGCCCTTGGGAAGTGTCTCCTCTCCACTGGGATTTTGTCATCTGGTGCTTACTCAGAGCTCCTTCCCCCCTCCCCCACATGTGCATCCATTCATGGGTATTTATGTTTCGCCACTAGGACACCAGGCAGGGGGGAGCAGTGTGATGCGAAATCCATCAAAACGGGAAACAGTCCAGCAATCGCACTTCTAGGAATCTGCCCCAAGGAAATAACCGGGGGTGTGCACAGAGATTAATGTGCAAGGATGTCCATCACAGCGCTATTTGTAAAAGTGAGATATTGGAGACTCGCTGAGCGTCCAGCAAGGGAAGGATGGTAAATTACGGGACGTTGTTAGAGGGGAATATTATGTGACAACTAAACATCGTGTTTTCATGAAAGTATTTTATGACACAGCAGTTGTTTGGGGGGGGGAGGGGAGGGGAATGATACATGGCAGTGTAATCCTAACACACAGGAGAAAGTCTAGAAGGAAACTCACTAAAATGTTAGTTGCTTAGAAGAGTGTGGGGCCCAGCCTGCAGGACAGCATGTGATTCACAGAAGACTTTCTCCCATTCTGATGGTTGGGACCCCGGTGGCTGAAAATCAGCATGAAGCACAGATGGGCTCACCTGTGCCTTTGGCATCGCTTGTTTGTTGTTTCAGAGCTGGGACAGGGTGTGGAAAGGGAAGGGGCATGAGATCCTGGCCGCCTCCTCGCTGATCCTTTCACTCCAGTCTCAACCTTCTCCACCTGGCAAGTTAACTGCTGGTTCCCTTCCTAACACCCAAATCCCACCCAAATAAGCTCCTGCTCCCCATTCTCCTATGGCCCCTGTTACCTTCAGCAGTCGTTCCCCTTTTGCAAAGGACGCCCCAGAGAAGTGGGGCTGGGGACTGTCAGTACATCTTGTTCACACGTGTGTCATTTTAAAATACAGGTAAATGCTGTTGCCATCAATACAATACAAAGCAAATCTGTGCGAAAGCCTTGCGTTTGTAACGCGGTTACCTGTTTCTTGTGTTTTCTGGTCAGTCACCTAAAAAGTACACCTATCGAACGATGGCCAGTGAAACACAGAGCAATGATTTGCTCTTCAAATTATGATTGCTGATCTCTGTTTCATGTTTCCGGCGTCAAAATATGGGCCTTATATGTTTTTGGACTTCGAAGTTGTATGTATTCTGTGTGAACAAATATTTGATCTTCATACAGACTGTTTATAAAGAGCCCTGTAACATGTGGGAAAAGTTGTTCCTATTTGAATAGTGTGGGAACTATTGGCCTGTAGCTCAAATGTAAACGTCTTAGCATGACCTGACCACAACCAGCTCTCTGAGCCTTCTCACCTCCTTCCTCCCCACTCAGCGAACTCTGTGCTCAACACACCATCTATCTTCAAATTGTTCCTTCTTTGAGCGAGTTCTCCCACATCTCCACCCTCCTGTTTTACGTCAGCTTTACGTTAAGGCCGGAGTCACACATCGCGTTCTCTCCCAAGACTTCTTGGTTGCCCACATGAGAAGTGGCTTCTTGCTTTTGTGTCTCCAAAACATCTTGCTCACACTTTATTAAGACACTTGCATTAATGTGTTCATGCCTCTATCTCCTCCAGGAATCTGGGCAATTTGGGGGGGAAGGTACATGTTTTATGCCTTTAAAAAATTTCCCCGGCTTCTTGCACATGACTGGACATAATGGTTGTTGATTGAAATAGTTACTTTGTGCCCAGCCCAAATGGAGGTTCCGGCTCAAGGATTCTAACAGTAGTCCATGCATCCACTCACTCAACACTACTGAGCCCTTACTGTGGGTCAGATACTATTCTAGGCATGGAGGATATGGTGGGAACAAGACAGACAGGTGTTTGCTCGCAGGGAACTCTCATTCGAGTGGGGGCATGGGTGATAAACAAGTAAAATGATGAATAAGAAAGAGAATCTTAGAACAAACTAGGTGATGTCCTTCATTCAGTCATTCCACAAATAGTTATCGAATACCTACGACGTGTTAGATATTGTTCTCGTTGCTGGGATACGGAAGGGAACAAAGTAAAGATCGGTCTTCAAGGATTTGGGGGGCAGGGGTGCATGCACGTATTGGTTAGGATGGCCAAGGCAGACATCCATGAAGAGCTGCCTGGGACCTAAACAGTGAAGATGATGATACTTCAATAAGTAATTACTTTATAAATATTAAAGAGGATGCAGCCACGCAAAGACTGGGGAGAGAATTCCTCCCGGCAGAGGGAAAAATACATGCAAAGGCCCTGAGGTAGGAACGAGTCTGACATGAACAGAAAGCAGTGCAGTGTGTCTGGAGTGGAGGTTGGAGGCAGTGGTGAGAGGTGAGGGTGGACGCTCTCATGGGTCCCTTCAGGTGGTGCTCAGGCATTTATCGTTTATTTTATTTTATCTTATATGCATGGGAAGCTGTTAGTTTAGGGTGCAGAAATGTGCCTAACTCCGTTGGCCTCCCTCCTGAAGATCTGGCTCAGGGAGTCGGTGTACAGCCTTAGAATCTGCAAAATGACCTGGTGGTTCTGAAGCAACAGGCCTGTGAACCGTTCTTGGTGGTAGAGCTTAGGGACACCACCAAGGCTTTTGCCAAATACCTGCGGTGTAGAGTAGGGCTCAACATGGATGGAGGCTTTGGTGAAAACACGTGGCTGAAGTAGAGGCAAGGAGAATTGTAGCCCATGCAGCGGCCTGGACCCCAGCCTCTGCCTCTGCTCGGCACTGAGGCTCCTTTTATGCGTTGAATCCTGAGGTGTCTGTGGGTCTTCACCTTCCTGTGTGGCCCCCACGCCTGGGGCAAGCAACACGAGGGCCAAGCTGGCTTAGGGAGCAGAGTTCTGAAGTTCATGTACCTTTTCTGAGGTCTGCTTTGCTAACATGGCTCTAAAACAGAATGAAGGAATTGGAGGAGATTCACTCTAAGATAGTCACAGATCTAGAAATAAAGCAAAATAAAAATCTGGATGATATTACTTCATCAAATTTTCCTGGTAATCTTGTGAAGCAAGTAGGCCAGGCTCATGATCCACAAAGGGCATTAATAGTAGAATGGTCTAGAATCTGGAGTCCCCTGACCAACAGCTGTAGGCTCATCCAACGCATCCAGAAACAGCCCCTTACTGTACGTTCAGTGCACACCCAAACTGCCAGTTCCTAAAATCTTGTGGCTAAAGTACCCCAAAATGTTGCTTGTTCTGTCCCTCTGTTGATGGACAGGGCTGCACCCAGGCAGGTGGAGAGCTCCATTTCTTATGCACGGGAAAGGAGGCAGGGCTGAGCTCTGGGCTGAGGTTGGCAACTTGAGCTCCAGTGTACTTCTGTCACATCTTAGCTGTGTGATTTTAGGCAAATCCTCTCCCTCTCTGGGCCTGGGCTTGCTCCTCTGCAAAGTGCACTGGTGAGATGAAATGTCATTTCTGACTTTCCACGATTATTTAGTCATTTGCTTTATAGAGCTGGGGAAATTGAGGCTTAGTGTCAGGCAGAGGCTTTTCCTCGTCTCAGAGAAAATTGCCTTTTGAATAGAGAACGGAATTACAATTACTCTCTGGTTCCCCGTTCAGCGTGCTGGCCACCGCCAGACCACACTCTGTCCCCAGCAAGCTTTTGTTCAAAGCAGCGTGCAGAGAGGCTGGCACAAGCCCACTGGCCTCTCGGTCCCACTCTTCATTTTCTAGTCGGGTGTCTTTTAGATGGAAGCTTTTATTATCTCTCTTTCTCACGGATTCCTTTCTTTTCTAGTCTGATGCTGCTGTAAACACAATTAGAGAGGACAAATGTTAATTTTATTGGGAACCGGAGACTAAGTTTTAAAAAAAAAGGAGGTGGGCACCTTAGGGGGAAGACATTCTTTCTTTTCATAGCATCACTGAGCCAGGAGGAGGAAGGGATGATGTGATCCGGGAAGCCGTGCTCCCTGAGCTCGGTGAAAGAGAAGTCAATTCAAGTGTCCTGCCTGAAATGACATTACATTTGTACGGGAAGCAGGATCTATTGACTGGAAAACGTGGGGACGTGCCAGGGAATAGCTCACAATCTCAAAGGGGTTGGAACACTGATTGTGGCCTCAAACACCTGAGAGTGTTGCCATAGTGCCATCACTTTATTTGGAGTTCTGCAATTTGA
The DNA here is from genome assembly GCF_036562045.2 of Rhinolophus sinicus. Taxonomy (NCBI): domain Eukaryota; kingdom Metazoa; phylum Chordata; class Mammalia; order Chiroptera; family Rhinolophidae; genus Rhinolophus; species Rhinolophus sinicus. The sequence goes on along the minus strand of NC_133760.1, from coordinate 65,110,081 downwards.
ACGGGGTTGGCAGCAGAGGGCATAGCAAGTCCGACCAGCAGAGGGCGCCAGGGGCCTCCATCCACAGAGCAGCCTCTGCATGAACAAACAGGCTCCCTGCTTTCCTAGCAGGCATTTGCAGGTCGGGCCGCTCTGCCGGCATCTATCTAGCTGTTTGAGTATGGCTTCCATGCATTCAGGGACAGCAAAGGGCCCAGGGCCCAGTCACCAGCCTTGAGTTGTAGCCTTGGCTGTGAGACCCCAGGTAAGCCATACATCTTGGCCTTCTTTCTTTTTTTTTTCTTTTTTTTAAGTCTTTAGAATTTGATCTCAAGAGGTTGTTTTTACCTTGAACACCCTACTATTCTGTGACTCATGACAGAAACTCTGGATGCAAAGTGAGATTGACTTGTAATGTTCTTGAAGGTTGGACATCAAGTAGGGGTGATTTGGGGAGACGTTTACTTATAGGAACAAGAAAACGGGATCATCTCCCCATGGCCTCCATGCTCTTGAACGGCCTTTTAACCATAGGCCGTTTAAATCTTTTCAGGCAAGCCCATTAAAAGGAAGCAAGATAGTTTGACCTTGTATTAGGGCAACTCAAATACCCTAACAAATAACCTCCAAATTTCAAGGCCCTAAACACAATAAAATTACATTTTTTAAATTCATATCACAATCCAATGTGGTTTGGAGGCGATGGAAGGGGCTCAGCTCCACAAAGTCATCCAGGGACTCAAGATGTCTCCTGATTCATGGTTCCATCCTCCCCTGGTCCTCAGCGTTTTAGTCAACCAGTGGATGGAAAGAGAGAGAGAGAGAGAGAGAGAGAGAGAGAGAGAGAAAGGGAGGGAGGGAGAGAGAAAAAACTACTGCTTAGGAGCTTATAGGCCAAGCTGGAGACTGGGAAATATGGCTCAGTGTTGTGGCCCAGAGAGAGGAGTACAAGGAGCCTGGTGAGAATTAGCAGTCTGCCTAGCTCAGGGCTGTTTCTGAGAATGAAGTGGAAGGGCCTCAGGCCGTGCCCTTTCTGTAGCTTAGGCACTAGCCACGTGACCACAGCGTCTCTGTCACTGCAAGACTGTGTCTTCCCAGAGGGGCACCACACTGTTTTACACAAAAGCACTGAGGCTTACATAATGTTCCCTAGGTCCATCCATATTGTTGCAAATGGTAAGATTTCATTCTTCTTTATGACTGCGGAATACTCCATTGTATAAATAAATGTACCACAGTTTCTTAATTCAGTCATGTACCGATGGGCATTTCGGTTGTTTCCATGTCTTGGCTATTGTGTATAGTGCTGCAATAAACATAGGGGTGCATAGATTTTTTTGAATTAGAATTTTGGATTTCTCAGGATAGATACCTAGGAGTGGAATTTAAATGATAAATGTCTAACTATTACATTGTTTTGTACACCTGAAACTAATAATAATAAAAAAAGTGTTAAAAAATAATAAAATAAAATAAAAGGTTAAAAAAAAAAGCACTGAGGCTAGCAGTGGCCTGGTCTGTGCTCTGAAGTCAGATATATCTTGTATCTCTTCTCAGCTCCACTAATGAAGCATGGGAACTTGAATAAGAAATCTGTTCCCAGATTACAGGTGAGGCAACTGTGGGTTATAGGGACCCATTGAACTGATTCCAGAGGGTTGTAGTGATGATGAAATGAAATAAGACATTTAAGGTGACTGGGACAGAGAAGGCACTCAGCAGATAGTACCAGAGTTCTTTTTACTTTCCGTCTGGGATCATTCTAACACCACAAGAATTCTGATTAGGAATATTGGTCTGTGGTTCAGCTCATTAATGAATTTGGGCCACTTCCAGCTCCCTAAAACATTGTAAGATCCTTTCCATCCCTGCTGAACTGGAGGGTTAATGTTAGCTCCACGCCTGGCGTACGTTCAATAAGAGATAAAATAAATGCTCCAAACCATATAGAAGAGGAGCAGAGATAATTACACTGAAAATCGAGGCTACTTAAGTGACTGCAATTGGATGTTAAAATTAGTGTTGAGATGTCTGGTAGCCATGGCAAAAAAGGGGAATAGAATGGATGATACAAATCTCACTGATTTAAGGAGGCATGCCTCTTTGTAAGGGCGTAATATTAACTGTTTCGGGGAGTAATACATGCAGAAGACATCAGGTAGTGCTTCTAGATAAAGGTCACTGAGGAGCATGATGGCTCTTCCCTTTCTCTCTATGTGACTGACTCTGAACGTTGCCTCCGGAGTTTTGAAGGCTCATCTGGGGCAGGATTAAGTGAGCTCACTGCTCCCTCGGATTTAGTAGCAGGCTGGTGCCTCCTACAGGTGCAGTAAGTAGATGCCTCCCTGTTAGGTGAGACTGGAAAGGTTCCCAAGAAGCACACAGATGAAAGCATCTTGCCTTGTACAGGCTGGAACCTAAGAGCCAGGGAGCACCCCACACACAGTCACGGGCTGTGACCACAGTGAGGGCACAACAAGAGTGATGCTGCCACATTCTTCCTCTTGCTGCCTTTCCAGTAGCCCTGCTGGGTGACGTACAAGGTGCAGCCGACCTGTCCAGGGCCTCCTTTGCCCTGTTTCTCTGATGCTGGATACACATCCTCCTGAAATGATTTTGCATTTTCTTTAGAAGCCAACTTGCCTAACTGTAACAATAAAACAACATTATATGCAGATGTCGCGCTGATTTGAAAAACCCAATTTGCTTTTAATGAATGCTTGGCGTGGCATTTGGGGGTGGCAAGCATAGGGGGGCTGGGGCCAGGAGACGGAGCTATTGAAATGGGTGAGCTGTTAGGCAAAATTGTTGTTTTATCGTCTTTTAATCAAATTTTTAGGAGAGAGAATTGAGTTAATATCTACCGGAAATGCTTCCATCCAAGAAGCTTTCAAAGCTCATGCCAGTATCAACAACGAGGAGGGCATTTGCAAACGTCCTTTGCAAACCTTCCGGTTCACAGCGTTCTCTACATGCATAACACAGTGGTGATGGCTGGACTTTATAGATCTCCCATCACGAACGAGCTGTTAGTGCTGGGTATTTATTTTTAAGAGCTACTTGTTTACACAGTCGCCCTGGGACCTTGAGGTGACAGGAATCATTCTCCTTTTTAATAAACAAGGACACTGAGTCACAGCCCCCAGTGGGATTCATTAAAGCTTGGATTCTGTCACATGGTATTGGTGTGGGTCTTAGAGGTTGACCTCATGGCAAGTTAGTGGGTTGACTACTTGACGTGGGATTTTAGGCCTGGTTTCCATGAGGACCACGTCCGGCTAGTGGTGGAATTGTGCATGTCAATGACTTCTGTAAACTTTTCCTGGCTGCAGAATTTGGCCCAAGTGGCCACCAGGCCTCTTCCAAGTTTCAAACATCTGGTTCCACATCCCTTCCTTGCCTTATCCTCAGACCTTCTTCAGAAAGCTTTAGACACTAGATAACTTCAGGGCCAGCACCACACACTTCACTCACACTGAGTTCAGCCCCAAGCGACAAGATGTGGCATCAGCAGACTTAGCTTTGAATCTCAGCACAGGTGTTTTTCAATGGTGTGGTTGTGGGTAGATGGCCCTGGGTACGTGATTTCATTTGAACGGCCTCTCCTCCTGAACCCCTAACTCAGTGGCCCTCTGAGTATGGTTTCCCTAGGAGCAACGTCGGCACCATCTGGTAATTTGTTAGAAATACCAATTCTTGGGCCCAACCCTAGATCAATTGAATTATAAATGCTGGGGCTGGGGCCCAGCGATCTGGGTGTTAAAAGCCCTCCAGGTACTTCTGGCACAGGTTTAAGCCTGAGAAGGGCTGCTGTAACTATAATGCCCTCAGCCTTCTAAGGATGTTGTAAAACTTACCATGAGAGCAAGTCAGGTTTGTAGTACACGTGAGCTGTTCAATGAGTGATGGTCATGACAGTAGCTCATCCTCACGTCTTCTCTGAAAGTTCCTTTTAACTTGAGACACATATGGCTTACAACTCAAAAGAGTAGGATTTTAATAACTACTTGAACCGTGCTTTCCTAGCAGATGCTTACGACCTTGGGAAATAGACTTGACTTTATATGTTCTTATTTTCTTGGCTTTTTATTCAAGGGTCAGATCTTACAGGGATTGTTTGGGCAAATTGTTGACCCCTATGTATCTTTCTCTCTCTTATAATGAAAGCAACATTCGAGAGAGAAGCCAGGAAGACTCTAGAAACCTATCTCAGTCCCTGGATTCCAGAGGGGGCTTTTGTTTGTTTTGTTCCCCACCACAGTCTTCCTATTACTTTTCTCTGGTTCATTAGTTTCTTCCAATAGGATAGTGGGCCCCCAATGAGGTCTTCTCCTCACTCCAAAATAACCGCACACGAAGTAATACAAAATAAAAGAGTTACAAAGCTTTTATGAACAGCTTCCATTTAAATGGTACTTTCCACCCAAAGTGCCTTCATTTTGCTTCTCAAAACATCCCTTGAAAGTAGGCAGGACAGAGATTACTGTCCATATTTCGCAGATGCAGAAACAGAGAGGGGTTAATTTATTTACTCCAGATAACGTGGTGGTGCTAGAGTCGGACTCCAGGACTGGACTCTTCACCGCTCGCTGGATGGGAGATTGTGAGGGCCTTGGGTTCCCAGCGGCTGCGGGAGACACGGGGAAACAAACCAACAACACTTGTCTATTGAGCAAAGGAACAGAACCAGGCGATTTTGCGTCTTGTATAGGATAGCCCCCTTCCTCGGTCTCCGGGGAGCCCCTGGAGAGATGGGGAGTGGGAGAGATTGCAGCAAATACAGGCCTGGGAGGTCTGTAATGGAAGGAGATGCTAATGAGCTGCTTGGTGTGCATTGTGGAGAAGGTCTGAAGTTCCATCTCAGGGAGCCCCAGAGGAGTGATGGGGCAGGCCGAGCTCCCTGGGGAGGCGTCCGTCTTCAAATCCTGTAACCACATGTGTCAGATTACCCCGGATGCTATGACTTAGAAATGGCAGCTTCTGATCTCCTCCTCTTGAGGTTTGGGATTGGTTCTCTAAACCATCTTTACACTGCACTTAACGGTCTCTCAATCCTGATCATCCAGCGGAGGGCCCGAACAGCTGGTGTGAAGCCCAACTAGGGAAACTGAGGCTCGGGGATGCTGGTTGACATGACCGTGAGCCTGTGTTCAAGACTCAGCCACCAAGCGCTGTCCCTTGGTGCTACCTTCCTAAGCTGGTAGCTCATCGTTTCTTTTCTTTGAAAAATTTTGGTGACTTAAACAATAGACATTTGTTTCTCATAGTTCTGGAGGCTGGGAAGTCTAAGATCAAGGTGCCAACTGATTCAGTTCCTGGTGAGGGCTCTTTTCCTGGATTGTAGGTGGCTACCTTCTTCTGTGTTTTCATGTGGCAGAGAGAGCATCCTTGGATTTTCTCCTGCATCAGGGAGATAAGGCTGAACAGGGGTCGGGGGTGGGTGGGGACTTTCCCAGCCCAGGGCCCCTTGTGTCTGTCTCACCCTCCCTGCCTCCATTCCAGCTGGACCCAGGCATCAGCCTCAATTTGGTCTCAGTGCCTGGCTTGTAGAACTGGCCCAAGTGGAGGTGGGGTGCAATAGACCTGCTTTCTCTTCTTCTTCCTGCCAGGAATCCAGCTGTTGTCTCCATTCCAAATTGTCTCCATATCCAGACAATTCGTGAGAGGCTTAACAGCATCTTCCTCTGGGTGCACCAGCTGGTACAGACCCTGCCCCCAGAGGAGACTTAGTCATCCTGCCCTGTGCCACCGGGGCCTTAGGCACTAGCATGCATTGGGTGGTGTGTGCATGCAATACCCGTGTGTGTGTGTGTGTGTGTGTGTGTGTGTGCAATGGGGTCCTCGTCCCATCATCGCAGTCCCTCACATTCTACCAAGGAAAGTTGGGACAGCCTCATAGAGGAGGGAGAATATGAATCAGAGGAAAACTGGTCAGCCAGGGGTAAGGTAATTAGTTACGAGCAGTGTTTTCCGCTCCCAAGAAAGTACAGACCGTGTAGATCCTCCTCCCTCCTCCCGTCTCCCCCCTTGGACACGGCATCAGATCTGGAAGGGCCTCAGAGAGTGTGCTGCCTAACCCACTTCACAGAGCAGGGACCGGGCGGGGCCCAGAGTGAGACAGTGTTTGAGGCACCTCTTGTCAAGTGATGTCACAGCAGGCTACGGTGCAGAAGCCAGTTTTATAACTTAATTCATGGCAACCTACCCACTGACCATGGTCATGGATTTCATTAGAACGATAAACACGTGCAGTCCTAACTGATTAGCCCAGTGATTCTCAATTTTTTTTTTATCAAAGCAAAAATCTAATAGCGATGACTTACTTTTATCGAGTGGTGTCTGTGCCAAGTGCTTTGCAATGTTTGGTTCACTTGACATCCCTGCACTTCTCTGAGGCACATCCCATCACTGTGTCCATTGTGTGGATGAGAAAACTGAAGCCTGGGTTAAGATGCTGGCCCTAGGTTCATCGCTTTCATCAAGATCTGACTGTTCTCCAATGCATCAAGTGGCTGAAGATGCGCTTATACTGTTCAAACACAAACAGTAAATGTAGAACCGGGGTCTGAGCCCGAGCGCTCCAGCTCCGGAGTATGGGTTTTAGTCACAACTCTGCACTGCTTCCCCCTCCCCCCGCACCCCCCACCCCCACATGTTAGTGCGTCTCCTTGGACTTCATCAGAATGGAGTTTATACGGAGCCTTGTATGACTTTGTCAGTGATCCCTTCATGAGTCTAGAGTCTAGTGGCTCAAGTAATTTCTGTAGTCACGTGTTTTCCAGAGCTGCGGATAAAGGTGAGCCATCCACCCTAGCCGTGGGTGTTGTTGAATCAGTAAAAAAGGAGATTGGGGATAAACGGATATGGGAAATGGATTGCTCTTTGCTGATGGTAAATGATCTTCGGAGTCAGCACCCGTGGTGCTAAGGTGAAAAAAAGAGCAGAATTATGTATCTCTCTGAAGTACTTGCTCTCAGGAACTCGCTTTCATGCCAAGAGCAATGAAACAATAAAGGAGCTGATGTCTTGTGTTATAAGAAATGCTTTTGTTGCTGTTTTCCCCAAATTTATGTAACTAGCTTTCATTAAGATCTAGCTGTTATTTAATGCATAAAATATCTGAAGAGCTATGATGAAGTCAAGTGGCTTAAGATGCCTTTTCACTGTTGAAATGCAGCTTCCGCTGAGTCCGGAGTTCTTACCTCTGTGTCACTGCCTATTTAAACCTCTGTCATTTCCTCCCTCGCAGGCTGTACCTGCTCCAAATCTGGCTGTCAGAGGTTCTCTGTGTGGCTGAGGACATTGGATAAGCAAGCCCTGGATGAGTAGAGAGCACACAGGGGCAGCAATGTCCCCTGGGTCCTCCTGCCAAAGGGATTGGAGCCCGGGCTGGAGGGGATGGAGTATGGGGGGGGGATGGCGGCATGTTCCGGGTCCCCACTGATTAAGAAACGCGGCCTCTGTCTCCTTGCCCGGCTCACCTGCTTCTTTGCCTTCCTCTGTCCTGCGAAGTCCCTCCTTTCATCTTGCCTCGAACCGTACCACCTCCGTATCGATGGGTAAAAAGGCACCTTCAGCCCCTTCGCGGTAGAGACCAATACGAGGGTGGAGGGTGTCTTCAGGACATGCTGCCCTCAGCCCTGCCCCTGTGAGTGTTAGTGTTACCCAAGGCTGGTGGCTTTTAAGAGAAAATGGCTTCTAAGACTCTGGTCAACAACATGAGAGTTTGAGTCCGAGAGACTTGGGTGCAAATCTGCTTCCTAGATATGACCTTGGGTAAGTTACTCAACTTCTATGAGCTTAGCTGTGCTTACGTTTAAAACGAGCAGGATTGTTAGGAAGGTGAAATGAGGAGTGGATGCTTTTAGCAGAGGGCCTGGCACATTGTAGGTGCTCAATAAATGAGAAGTATTGTTATTACCACCACCACCACCACCACCACCACCACCACCACCACCACCACCACCACCATCACCACCGGGAATTTTGCTTCAGTGTCCCTACTATGCAGTTTCATAAAGACATATCAATCTCTTTTTCCCTTCCTCTCTTCCCACCTTCCCTCCCTTTTTCCTTTCTCCCCTCCTTCCCTCCCTTCTTTCCTTCCCAATTAAACAAATAATCATTGAGAGGCTAGTTTGCACAGGAGCAATTCTAGGCCATTTGACTTTTAGGATCCCGGTCCTCCAAGAGCCACCAACCACCTCACCCACCTCCTGTCCCCTCACCCCCTCTCAGCTGCCCCATGGCTGCCCTCACTGCTGCCCAGTGACAGCGTGCTGTCTGCTTTTGTTTCCCTCTGGCTGAGGCAGGGTCTGGCTCCCTGGAGAGGAATTGGACAATGTGGCTGTAATGAGTCTGCGGCGTTATTTCTCACTGGGACCCTTTTGCAGGGATCGGAATGAAGCTGTCATTGCTCTGTGGCCAGAACGGTCCCCAGAAAAAACTGGGAATAACCTTCCCCCGAGCAGCAGCATTTGGGGCTTAATTGTATTTTGTTAATCAGGAAAACAATTAATTTGGCCACTGCCTCTTTGGTGGGGTGTCTCTTCTTTCCTTTTTTTATTTTTTTATTTTTATTATAGGAGATGCTGCTGAGATGATCCATGCGATGTCTCTAGATTCAATTTCTCTCTCTCCCCAAGGCAAGGAATGACTCCTCTGTATCCATGACATCCAGAGACAGCAGGGTTTCTTTTAAAGAACGCTGGTTTCTAAAACTTAAATTTTGCCTGCTTCACGACAGTCAGAGGGCTCCTTCCCCCCAGCCAGGATCTTACACACCTGGGGAAAGGCTGTGACACTGAGTGGTGGCCCCATAGTGGTGGCCACAGACCCATTTTGGATTAGAGACCCAGAGGACCCTGGCTTACCCCCTCTCCTGTCCTCTTCTCCAAGGGACAGAAATGGCAAAGTGGGCTCCCTGTTACTGCGGAGCCTCATTGTAGAACTTGGGCTTGGGGGGATGGGGAGAAGGGGTGGTGCTGTGTTCCTGGGATACAGTCTTTCACTCCCAGGTGTTAATGACCGATGCGGGCTTAGCACAAGGCCATACAGTAGAATGTGATACTTAAATCTCTAAAGCAAGAGGATGCCTCCAAGGGTGGAACATGTGGAGGGTGGATATCAAGTTCTCTATAGACTAGAATAGTCCTTGAGGTATGTAGAACCCATGTGAACACCACCCTGCAGACAGTTATCAGGAGGTAAGTAACCCTCAAACCAGCTGGTTGTACGACTAGAGAGTATTTGCTGCACAGCTGGCAACCCATCTCTGTCTTGTTCACTGATGTGTCCAACAGCTTAGAACAGGCTGGCATGTGGTAGACACTCAAATACGGGTTGATGGAAGATTATGGGGCCAAATTCAACGCACAGAATAATAAGCCCCTTGTTATGTGGGCCGTCAGCCTGAGTGTGAGCAACTGGAGACACCAATCGTCTCTTACTAAGCCGCTGGCCCGTGACGTGAGAGGAAGGTATCTCCCCGTCTAGGAGTCGGGGACAAAGTTCTTCCATAAAAGTGAGGAAGAGGGAAGAGAACTGATATTTACTGAGGAACCTCAGGTGCCTGGCTGCATGCTAAGCGTTTTATGACAGATACCGTCCCATTCCGCCCGCCCCCTTAAATAATAAGTATGTGAGGTGCGTTCCATTTTCAGAGTCAAAGAAGCTAAGGCTTAGAGAAGGAAGTAACTTCCTAGGATCATACAGCTGGTTGGGAGACAAGCAGGACTCCCGCGTGAGTCCATCTGACCGCAGCGCTCACCCTCTTTGCACTAATGGCCCCATCGTGCTTCTCCCCTTGGGAATGCTTGGTTGCGTGAGTGGGTACGTCTGAGGGCTGGGTCTTTTCAGGGTGGAAGGGGCTGGACTCAGTTCCTCCCAAGACGTCCACACTCCTTGACTTTGACTCCTGGTCTGGCCACTCACTAGCTATGGGCCTTGGGCAAGTTGCATAAGTGCTCCGTGCCTCCCGTTTCCTGCTCTGTAACAGAGATGACAATAGTACCAATTTCATGGGTCGCAAGTGGGTGTAGCCCCTGTAGCTGTGCCTGGCCCACAGCACGACTGATGTGGCTTAAAGCCATTATTAGGACATGGTCTCTATTTTTATATGTCTTGTGTCAATTGAGGGTCACCCTGTGTGGTATGTGGTTCTTAACTTATTAAGAAAAGCCGTGTCTCCAGGGGCCCTCTCCAGAAAATCAAATTATCTAACCAGGTTCTACTGAAATGCTGATTATTAAACACTGGGAAAGCACACCTTCGTCTAGATGGCTTTTTATCACTGTAGTACAAGCATGTAGGGTATTATTACCTTGAGTTGAAAACCGATGTTTAGCAAAGAGTTTGTGCTGGAGGTTTAGCCCTGTGCGCTGTTGTTAAGCTCCCCTGGAAAGCCTCTGGAGAGGAGAGTCAGTGAATGCATTGGTCACAGAAGATTACCTCAACCCCCAGGGATTTGCTCGGGACGGGCTGCATGGTTCTCTTCTGACCCCCCTGCCCCTTCCCAGGGAGGAGGAGAGGAAATAGAGGTCCAGTGGAGATGACCCACATGGTGGTGGAGAGAGTCAGTGCTGAGAGCAGAATCTAGAATCACTGTTCAAGTAAGTGCCTGTCTTGGCTGCAGAATCAAGGCAGAGGCCTAAATTAGTTTGCTTGGGCTGCGATAACCAAATGCCACAGGCTGGGTGGCTTTAACAGGAGACAGTTAATTATCTCACGGTTCAAGGTGGGACAGCAGGGTTGGTTTCTCCTGAGGCCTCTTTCCCTGGCTTGCAGATGCCGCCCTCTCCTGCTGCCCTCACACGGTCTTTCCACTGTGCACACACAATCCTGATGTCTCCTTGCGTATTCACATGCCCTCTTCTTACAAGGACACCCATCGGATTGGATTCGGGCCAATGCTACCGGCCTCGTTTTAATGTAATCACCTCTTTAAAGGCTAGCTCCAAACACAGTCACATTCGGAGGTACTGGGGGTGAGGACTCCAACACAGGAATTTGGGGAGGTCACATTTCAGTGCATGACAAAGCTTTTATGGGGTTTATTGTTGGACAAGTTCTAGATGCTTTGGGGGAGCCATGGCTAATTCCCTCCACCTTGGGCTGCCCTTTACTAAGTAAACTAGAATGCGTGTATTCTAGATCATAATCTATCTTCACATCACTGCTACAAGGCAGACGTCATCCCTATTTCACGGAGGGAGGAATTGAGGCTTCGAGAAGTTGTATGTGTGGCCCCAGTGCACATGGTAGGTAAGTAGCAGGGCTGGCCCATAGCCACCAGGCTCTCCTACCCCATACACTGCATCCGTGGTTCTCTGAGACTGGGGGGACTGTCCTCCAGAGGCAATGTCTGGAGACATGTTTGGTTGTCACAACCGGGTGGGGGGTGCTCCGGTCATCGACTGAGTAGAAGCCAGGGATGCGGATAAACATCCTTCAGTGCACAGCCCTGAATCCCTACAACCAAGAATTATCCGGCCCCAGAGGTCAACGATACCAAGGTTGAGAAACCCTGCTCTAGATGGAACTTCTTGTCACCCAGAGAGGCCTCATGGAAAATGGGAAAGGGGAAAGTGCCGAACTGGAGTCCTCTTATCCCTGAGTAACCACCCTGCCCCACTGAGAACCACCGCCAGGGAGCAGTGTCCCCAAACTTGGTGACGATGAGAATCACCAAGGTACTTGTGGATGCCATCCTTTCTCCATCTCCTCTCCTGGAGATTCTGGCTCAGTTCTTTTTCTTTAAAATATTTTTAAGGAATTTGCAGTTTGCATAAGTGTCTCAGGTGATTTGTGTCATCAGAAAAGTCTGGAAACGGCCTTAAATAGCTTCAGTGTGTCCATATCACTTTTGGGTGAGGCTGTTCTTCCCTTGATGCTGCTCGGGGCTTTGGGAAGATAACCTCCATTTCTTTGGTTTGCCTCCTTTCCCCTCAGTGATGTAAAAGCTTGACATGACCAAACACTGTAAGAACACAGTAGATTAAGAAGTGACTCATGGGTTCCACCCTCCTGGGAGGTACACTTTTGAGCAAGAGGAACTTTCTAGGTCCTCAGCATCCCCATCTAATGGGCAGTGTGATACGATGGGCCAGCACGGACCAGTGGACCAAAGACCTGGATTTTGCTCTTAGATCTACGCTTAGCTGTGTTACCTGGACAAGCCATTCAGGGGGCCTCAGTTTGCTCATCTACAAATTGGGAATAACAGTACATGTCCTGTATCTTTCAGGAAGTCTTTCTGTCTTCTAGGAAGTAATGAGGTGATGCAGACCAGGGCTCTCAAGTCCATCCGGGCATCAGAATCCCCTGCAGACCTTTTCAGAACTACAGATGCCCAGGTCACATCCCAGACCTGCTCAGCCAGGTCTTGAGGGTGGGGTCCACATTGAAAAGGTAGTGCTTCTCTGTAAAGCTCCACAGGCAATTTCCTTGAAAACTGTAAAGCTCCCCAGAAAGCACCTTGCAAACCAGAGAGGGCTCTTCTGACAGAAGAGAGTCTTTATATTTCCTCAGGTTGCTGGTCCCGGGAATAAATGGTGCTGTCACAGTTTCCTATTTGGCCTTGTCAGATCATCAGACACATTTGACTAGCTAAGCAGATGGTGGCATTTCTTGTGGATATTTAGAAAAAAAAAAAAAATAGGACAGGCGCCCATCTGCCCACAATGACTCAAGAGCTGCCTGCCCTTCCCAGAGGCAGGAGCAGTTGTTGACTGTCCTCTGAGGGCCCCTCCAGCCCCAGGAGCCTCTGCCAGTGCCTTCTACAGCAGGGGCCATTCCACGGGCAGGCTGCACACCAGCAAATGGGATGGCATAGCCAATTAAAGGCAACCAGTGCCAGTGGTAGAAATGGGCCAGACTTTGTGTGGCCCTTCTTCCTGTGCCAGAGCAGATGAGCCCTTGTGGGCCTGAGTCCAGGCAGGTGAGGGATGGGGCAGGGGCAGCTCCTCCCTTCTTTGACCCATCACCTAGGGACATGGGGTGTGTGTGTGTGTGTGACGGAAGAAGAAATGAGAGGGTCTTGCTAGCTAAAGAGCTCTGTGCAGGTGGGGAGAACCATTGTGATTCCTTTTATTATTCTAGTTCATGTGACTGTGGGTTTCCCTCAGCCCACAGCAACCAGATTCAAGGTGAGGTCGTCCCCACCTGGCTGATCCTTGAGGAGTGGCTGTGTGTGTCCCTGTCCCATCACTCTCCTGCCCTTACCCTGGAATCAGGAAGTGGCCTGCATACTGCTGAGGCGAGCTGGCAGGGTTTTCCTCTGCAGAAGGGAAAGTGGTAACACTTGAGATTTTGCAAACTGTGGCCCAAACAGTGCTCCTGTTCTCCTGAGACAGAGGGGGGTCACCTCGAGGTGCCCTTAGCATCTCTCTGAGGGGCCTGTAGGTGGGAAGTGCTCATCTTGTCTCGCAGTAGATTCCACTCTTACCCTTGAACTGAAAGCCTTGGATCTTTGCTCTTTGCCTGAAAACACTGAAAGCTCATGGAGCCCCCAGCTTACAATTACCCCTTGGTTCTCGCTCTACGGCCACTCCTCCAGTGCCAGCCTGTTATTTCAGCCTCCTAGGAGGGTGTCGGCGTTCTCTGACTGTATTAAGTTGTACAATATCCTTCGTCAGCTTGGGACTTTCTTTCCTTTTTCCCCCACACCGTAGCACCTTCCGTTTCTGGGCAGAAAATTGCCCTGCACCGTCTGCTTGCATGCTCTGTGGTAATAGATCTGTTCACACCAGTTCTGGGTGGGCAGTGAGCCCTCTGCCAGTCCTGTGTGTCTGGGTCGTTGAGGAGACACCAAAGGCTTTCCCCTAGGCTCCCTGGTGGGGGGCTGGACATTTCTTCTAGCGCCAGGACCACTAGTGAGTCACTGTGCCCCAATCTGTCACGGCTGCCTTTTTCTCACCATTGGGAAGGAGAACGGAGGGACGATGAGAGGCTAAGATATCGGGCTAGAGGATTATGGGAGTAGATTTTGTGGCACTCTGTAACGTGTAACTGGGTTGTTCTGGGTAGGAATCTAAGAATAAGATAGACTATTAAAGGGAGAGATCAAGTTCATTTGCAACTACTTAGACTTCCAAGATCAATATAATCCAGCCCTTTAGATTTTAGAATAGAGAGGAAGTGCCCATGTTAGTTGAGGATGTTGAGTAATCCTGAGTATCGTTTAATCATCTCTCTCTCTCTCACACACAGATATCTGCATGTTCTCTGTCTCTGTCTCTGTCTCTGTCTCTCTCTGTCTCTCTGTCTCTCTCTCTCTCACACACACACACACACACACACACACACACACACACACACCTGGTTTGGGGCACTCTGCTCATATGTACCCAAATACATCACCCAAAGATATTCAAAAGTCCCTGTTTGCATGCCAGTGGAGCATAAATCCCTTTCTTATTATCTGTGTTGCAACTGCTGAATGCACAAGGGGCGGGGTTGGCTGTGTTTCCTTATTCTCAAACCCTGTGATGTAGGTCTCAGTTACTCTCCATAGAGAGAACGGCCTCTCTGTAGGGACCTCTCCTCCTCCAAGGGCAGGGACTGCATCTTATTTATCTTTGAGTTGCTAGTGCCTAGCATGGTGCTTGTCACACAGCAAGTGCTCAATAATTGTGAACCTAAAGTTTGGGTCTGACTTTAGGTAATAAAATATAGTGGTGACTGCTATCTGTCTCAAAATTCCCCCTCCTCTTCTCTCTGGCGTGCAGCTGGAATAACTTCCCTCTCCTGCTGTTCAATTTGTCTGTGGAACTGAGGTCTAGTCATGGCACATAAACAGAAATGTTGATTACCCTTCCAGACCCAATCTGTCAAAACTTCCCACTCTGCTCCTCCACGCCCTTTCTCCCTCTGGCTGATGGGAATGACAGTGTCCAGGGAAACCTTGAAAGCCAGGCATTGAAGAAGGCAGAATAGCTGCTGGCCTGCATCCTGAATGACCCTGTGGAGCAGAGCTGTGCATTCGACTTGGAAACCCACCTCGGACTGTTACATGAGAGAGACATAGGCTGCTCATTCTTCAAGACATTGAATGTTTTGGGTCTCTTTGTTATCATAGCATGGCTCCCCCTAACTAATGCTCATACTGTGACCATGGGCCTTGTACATCACTGCCCTGGATCCAGCTCACAAGGAAAGGCTGTGTTCTCATGGAGCCCACAGGGCTAGATTGGGCAGGAGAGCCCATCTGCTCTTGAGTGCACATTTATCTCCTTTAGACCTCTGCTTACAAGACCCTTTCAACAAGCTCGGAGTCCTGGGTTCCAAGGGAATAGGAGAAAGGCATAGAGAGAAATAAAGTGAAAGGATCCAGGAAACAGATCTCCCAGGTTTAGGGTTAGAACATGACCCTAGTGGCTCTCTCCCTGGGTCCTTACTCTGCTCTGCCTCCTTTCCCATTTGAGAAACTAACATAATCAGGGTGATCTGTGCCCCTGTGGTATAAGCAGGAAGGACTTACTAAGGACAACATCGTAGGGAGTTAAAATAAACTATTTAATGGGGAGAGAGTGAAACAATATGGTGCAGAAAGGAAGAGCCCTGGGGAGAAGCCAGAGGACATGACAGGAATGCAAATGGAATGGGCCTGTCAGTCAGGGATGGGAACAGGCATTGTTCCCTCTGTAAACCAACACGTTTATTTTAGCTACAGTGTTTGGCCTCGTCCCAGGGCCCAGGGTCACCTCTTGTGTTGTCACTGGTACCCCACCAGCTTTACAGTCAGTGGCGAGGATGGATGACTCACAAGGTCCTGAATGCTCAGAACATGTTTTTGTGGAGACGGCAGGCAGCTGGACGGGGCTTCTTACAGCCGTTGCCTGACCTTATAATGTCCCTTTTCAAAGGGCTAAGGACCAGCCACGGACGGAGGACTCAGGGACCCCCAGCTAGATCTGCCACCTTGTTTTTAGGGGGTACCGTAAATGAGTAAATGTATCCTTAGGCAAATAGGGGAGCTCATTTAAAGATAAACATAACTTTTTCATGGTATAAAATAATGCATGATCATTGTAGAAAATGGGAAAATTCAAATACTTACACAGAAAAAAATTAAATGCCTGCGATTTCATCCCCGAGAGAGAACCACTATCGGCACTTTAATAGATGCCTTTTCCTTTCTCCTCTTTCTCTTGTCCTTCCTTCCATCCTCCTTCCTGCCTCCCTTTCTTTCATCTATCTCATAGATTCTATCATTCTGTGTATCTCGTTATATTGCAATGTGGGATTCTATTCTACACCTTTCCCACATCTATTCACTTAGCAGACTTCGCATCATTAAATAGCACATCATTTTATTTTTATTTTATTTTTTATTTTAAATTGGCAAATATCTTTTATTTTTCTATTTTTATTTTTTAACATTTTTATTAGTTTCAGGTGTACAAAACAATGTAATAGTTAAACATTTATCATTTATGTCCCTCACACAGTGATAACCCCCCTCTCCCCATCCACTACCCCTCTGACATCGCACACAGCCATTACATTTCCACTGTCTCTATTCCTAATGCTGTACTCCGCTTCCTGTAACCATATATATGTGTAAAATTGTAGTTGACATCCATTATTATTCAGCTTCAGCTTCAGGTGTACAGAGCAGTGATCAGGCATCTACATCGTCCCTGAGGTGGTCTCCCTAATGAGACAAGTGTCCATCAGATACCCTACCAAATCTTTACAACATTATTTATTACATTCCCCAAATTGACTTTCGTGTCCCCGTGGCCATCTTGTGGTTACCGATTGTGCTTTTGAATCCCCTCACCTTCCCCCTTATCCCCACTCCCCTCCCATCTAGTAACCCTCAGTTTTTCCTCTATGTCTCTGAGACTGTTTCTGATTAGTTCATTCATTTATTCTTTTCTTGAGATTCCACATATAAGTGAGATCATATAGTATTTGTCTTTCTCTGTCTGACTTAATTCATTTAGCATAATGTTCTCTAGGTCCATCCATGTTGTTGCAAATGGTACGATTTCATTCTTCTTTATGGCTGAATAGCGCATCATTTTAAATAAATAGCTGAAATGTGTTCTATTATACGGCTGAGCAATGGGCAAGGTTTGGGTATGTTTTCCCCCCACCTACACGAGCTCTGTGTCTCACTACTGAAGGTGTAGTCCACCACCAGGCAGCAAAAACACCACCTGGGAGCTTGATGGAAAGGCAGACTCCCAGGCCCCACCCAGACTCATGGAGTCAGAATGTGCATTTTTAATACGACCCCCAGACCACTCATGTTCACCTGAAGGCTTGAGAAACACAGGTCCAGCTCTGTGGTCTTGGTCTGATGAACCTACCATTCATTCATTCATCAAGTACCCATTGTGTCCCAGGCACCTCCTGTTGTGGGAAATAGAAATGACTAAGAAACCATAGTCCCAGGCAGGGAGAAGCTCCAAGCTCCTCATCTAAAGGGAAGACAGACCTTACTTAGAACAAACAGACACATTCTTCGCTAGAGGTCTGTGAGGGTACAGAGGAGGGAGCGTCCGATTCTCCCAGCGTCCAAAAATGCTTCGCAGAGGAGGGGAATGTGGAACTGGTTGCTGAAGGATGAATAGGAGTTGGTTGGGAAGAGAAGAGCGTCTACACAGAGAGGATGGCATGGGCCAACGGGCACATAGAGTGGATGGTGAGAAGTACGATGGACTGGAGTGTGGGTGCATGTGGGCAGATATGTCTGAGGTTGGAGAGGAAGCAGCTCCTCAGAGGCCTTGCTGGCCACGTGGGGGAGCGTTGTCCTTTAGGGTAAATGAAACCCCCGTTTACCTAGTGAGCAATAGGCACCATATGGTTTGATTTGCAGTCCGGTTCCTCTGGCAGGTGAGGGAGGATGGACAGAGGGGAGTTGGTGATCAGACACAGGCCAGGTCCCGGGTGAGAAATGGCCAGAGTCCCCATGGAGGCAGTGGAGGCCCAGGGGAGCGGGCTTTGGAGATATTTCTGGGGCAGAACTAACGGGGTCTGTGACTGATTTGATGTAGGAGCGAGTGAAAGGAAGTGTCCAGGAGGCTTCTGAGATGATACCTGCCAGCTTTCTCTCTGGGAGTGTGAGTAGACGGTAGGTTCTTGCCTTGAGCTGGGAACCCAAGACAAAGCACAGGTGTAGGGTGGGGAAATGAGTCATGTCGTGCTCTCTGCCTCCCCCCGCCCCCTTCCCTGTGATGGTACTTTCTCTCAACTCTGTTTGCCTGGAATGCATGCCTCACGCTCCTTATCTGCCCAATTCCAGCCTCCCTTTGTGGACCAATCTCCCGAAATCATATCGGTGATCTGAGCTAAGTGCAAATGAGAGGCTGATAACTGCCTTTGCTCTCATGTGACTGTAGAACTGCCCACGCACAAGTGTGCTGGGCCCTCGCTTTACCTTGATGTGGTGTGATAAGTGAAAGAAAAGGGTGATCTGGATCCCAGCCTGGCTCCTGGAAAAACCAGGAAGATCTTGTGACAGTGCAGTGTCAGCCTGTGAGATGGCCCCACAGCAGGGACCCCCCCAAAACAGAGGGCAAGCAAGGTTTCAATTCACCAGGCACCCTAAAGTCTGTACGCACTGGTGTTTAAACGTTTCCTTGGTCTCTTTGAGAACACCCAGTTCCTGCAGGCCTGCAGTGGACAGTGACAGCATTCCAGGTTCTCTGTTCTGCAAACCTGCTGAGTATGTTTCCCCAGCCCTCTGCTCACAATTCCTACTTGTCGAACTGGCATATCTGTGTAGGCATTTCTCCCCATGTCTGGGTTTGTGGGGCCCTCTGACACTTGGAACTTTTGGCCGGAAAAAGGCACCTAGTGGAGAGGAACTTCTGATGTCCCCTGAGGAACTGTCTTCTCTGGGTGTTTTCCTCTTGGGGAGGGAGTAGCACATGATTCCCTTGTTAACTGGTATCCACTGGTACTGGCCTTCACTTTTCCTGCTCTGTCCAGTAGGGCAGCCATGGATCCATGTGGCTCTTTGAATTTTAAGTCATTAAAATTAAACGAGGTTAAAAACTCAGTTCTTTGGTTGTATTAGCCACCTATAGCCACCTGTGGCTGGTGGTGGTGTATTGAACAGCACAGATGTGGAACGTATCCATTGTCCCAGAAATTCTATGGGAGAGGGCGGTTTTATTCCAACATTTCAGGTATTTCTTGAAAGGTGCAGACCAGACGTGTGTGAACCAAGACCTTTCCATTTTGAAATGATGCTTCTTGGAGACTGGGAACCAGCAGGCACCTTAAATTGGGGAGAGCAGGAAGCCCACAGCCCTCAGAGACCTCACGGGTACTACAGAGACTGTAGCGGGAACTAAGGGGATCAATCTAGTGGCGCCACAGTAGGCCTGTGACTCCCTGCGACAGCCCAGCAGCTTTAGCTCCAGTGCAAGAGTCCCACAGAGGTGGGCAGCACACAAGTGAACTACTTCTATCGTGGCCCAGTTCACAGCAGAAGAAAAACAGTGCACCTGGCCTCACTTCCCTGCACCTTCTCCAGAGGGAAATCCTTTGCCCTGCAGAGAGGGCTCTGCATGGACCTTGGAATTGGAAAAGGATCCGTTTTTATGCTGCCCTCCTCTCATCTGTGTGTTGACAAGGTGGCCATGATGGTGGCTGGTCTCTCAGCATCGGCACACCTGCTTGCCAAGCACTCTCCTTCATCTGCTCCGCAGTCTCTCAGAGACCCTGGTGGGCAAGCCACACAGGAGTCCTGTGGTCCTGCCAGCCCGCTGGGCAGCCCAGCTCCTCCTGAAGCTCTGACTTGCTCCGCTCTGGGTCATTGCCCCCGGCTGCAGCTCCCTCATCTTTAAAATGTACTTCACAAGCTGAATTGAGCCTGGCTTTTTGATGCAGGCTGAAGAGCAGGATGCCACTTAGGGGAAAGGGCACTGAAATGAGCTGGGTAGATGTTTTTTCCAGGAAAAGCTTCTACACAGGGACTTGTGCTTAGCAGGAGAAGGCAGGAGAGAGGCCCGCAGCTTGTCTGGGTGATGGATGAAAGCATATGCCTCTTGCCTGAGCTTTCCCTCCTTCCCTCCCTCCCCTCCATCTCTTCCCTTCACGCCTTCCTTTCTTCCACTATGAAGGGTTAACGGTGCTCAGAGGAGCCTGTTCTTCTCCCTCACCTTTTTCTTGTCTCCTTGGCAACAGTCATGCCCCTTCCGTGAACCCCTCTCCTAGGTCTGTGTGGATGGACTTTCTTAGCAGGGCCATGAGTGAGCCGTGGAAACGCAGAAGATCTGTGACTGCAACCAAAGGCTTCCCTCTCTCCCCAAACCAGGGAAATGCTGAAGAAGGCCGCCATTTGTGAGCCTCTCTTCCTTGCTAGGGGCATCCTAGAATGTTCCAGCCATTCCATTGCATTAGCCAACGTGATTTTGTTGTTGTAATTTCTTCTTGTTTCTGGGAGGTAGAGAGGGGATGGGTCACTGCCAGACCCATGCCTACAGGCCTTGTTGCCCCCTTTCTTTCCTGTCACCTGCTCAGATCTGTGTAATTGGGGTAAACAAAAATATCCACTGTTGGGGTCATCCAAAATCTGCCTTAGGGCAGAGAGTGGGCAAAGAATCAACAACTAAGAGAAGCTTAACTGTCACAACACAGTAAGACAGGAGAAATGGGTGACTACTGCTACAGTGGGATTCTAGGAACATCACTGTCTAAAAGTATACCATCTAGAGTTAATAAGGTCTGAAAATCCACCATTAGGGATTTATTCTTTTGACTATGTAAATTGTCTTTAAAAGAAGATGTGGTACATATATACAATGGAATAGTACTTCACCATAAAAATGAATGAACTCCTATCATTTGCGACAAGATGGATGGTCCTTGAGAGTATTATGCTAAGTGAAATAAGTCAGACAAAGAAAGACAAATACCATATGATCTCACTTATATGTGGAATCTAAAGAACAAAATAAACAAACAAAATAGAAACAGACTCATAGATACAGAGAACAAACTGATGGTTGCTGGATGGGATGGGGGTTGGGGCGCTGGGTGAAAATGGTGAAGGGATTAAGAACAAACTAGTAGTTACAAAATAGTCATAGGGATGTAAAGTACAGTGTAGGGAACATAGTCAATAATATTGTAATAATGATGTATAGTGCTAGGTGGGTACTAATTGGGGAGATCACTTCTTAAATTATATAAATGTCTACACACTATGCTGTTCACCTGAAAGTAATATAAAATAATGAATGTCCACTATAATTAGAAATAAAAGTAATAATGAAAAAGAAAAAAGGAAGTAATTAAAATGCAAATATCTATACTTATGGGTAAGCCCTTTTCTTCAACATAAAATAGGATATAGAAAATGGAGCAGAGGACAATTACCTGGGATGAACTTGTCATCAAAAAGTTGAATAGATTTATACAGAAGAATCTTAGTGCACCAAAGACCAACTTTTCTTCTGCCCCAAATTTATTTGGGATTGGTTCCAAATAGATGGTATAGATTGAGTTTTTTTTCATTTGGAATGCAAACGAGATCAAGACTTTCCTCCTTAATGCTTTAGTTTCCTGTATTCCATCCTGGCAAAGTCACAGTCAAGGGCAGAATGAGAACTGGACCTCAGACACCGAGATGCCACTATGTTTTTTCTGTTAGGGCACTTACATTCCTTACAAGCCGTCCAACTAGCCCACTGCCAAGGGCGTCTGCCTGCATGGCTGCCCTGTGCCCACCATTTAGTCAGAGAAAACCCGTAAGGCATACCTATGATAGGCTAAACCCTGTTTATTATCATATTTAGGGTGCTTTCAGCTACGAACAACAATGACAACAACAAGCTAAGTAAATACGGGATAAAGAAAAATGTAAGTTGCATAGCAGGAATCCTAGAAGTAGGTAGGGTTGATTAATGTCTATTCACCCATGTAATCAAGGACTCAGGTTCTATGCATCATTATTCACCGTCATCTGCAACCTGTTTGTCTTGTCCTCCATCATCGTAAGATAGCTGCTATAGTTCTAGGCATCTCATGCAGGCAAGACATGATCCAAATGAAGAAAAAGAGTCATTTACTCCTCAGATTCTCTCTTTGTCTATTGAAAACCTTTTTTTGTAGAAGCCATTCCATCATTCCTCTCACATCTCATTGGACAAGACTAGGTCACATGACCCTTCCTAACCCAATGATGGAAGAAGAATGGGATCACCATAGACCAATCAAAATGCATGCCTCACCCTCCTGGGGAAGGAGGATAGCGATAAGGTCACCTTTCCCAAGAAGATGGCCCCAGAGAAAAGAGTGAATGTGGAAACAAAATTGGGATCCACTGGCCATGAAGAAGAGGACAATGGATTCATGTGGGTAGCAAACAATACCTGCTATATCAGGCACAGTAATGCGGGTACAGGGGAAAACAGACCCCTGGTTTGTGTTTGAACTTCCTGTCAATAGCTGGGCATGGGTTGGCAGAAAAGAGGAGCAGATATTCCAGGTGGGACAACAACGGGCCCCAAGGCAGGAATGTGGGAATTAGTCCTTCCTGCGTAAGTGTTCATGTGATGTGTGTGGCATTTGGGTCTCATTTGTGATTAGACTATAAGATCCATGAAGGTATAAACTCTCTGTTTACGCTTGGATCCCTGATGCTAGGACATCCTGGAGTGATCTTGTTATGCTTGTTGTAGGAATAGATTAGTGGCGTGTATCTGGAGCAATGGAGAAGGGGGAGGCAGGAATGAGCAGCACAGGTAGGGCAGTCCAATGCTGCTTTAATGGGACCATTAGAGACCCAAGGGCAGGGAAATCACTCTCAGTTCACTCAGGGCTTCTGCACAATGGAAGTGACTTCAACCCTCAAGAACCCAATCAGACAAAAATCTTTGTATTTTGTTGCATCTTTTCATGACTCAGCTGAGCTCAAGAAGTTTGGCGTCACTGCGCCCTGGCTGATAGGATTTGTCCCCTGTTCTATGAGTCCTGGCCATTGAGGGTGCTGGGGGAGCTGTATGAATACTGGAAGAGGAGCAGGAGGACGAGGCAGAAATGGTGTGACAGATTGGCTCTTGGGGGGCTTTGTCACATGGTGTCCACTTTGCCATTGGAGTCAGGCCATATCCTGGCCAAGCCTGACTCAGAGAGCGAAGCATACCGGGTTTGCAGGGCTATGTGCTAAATAAAAACGTGGCTCCCTTTGCTAAAAAAAGAACTATTGAGAAATTTTAAACAGTAACCAGACAGTGTTAAACGAGGCATGGGCCCTTCTAAGCACGGGCACCTGCAGAGGTGGCACGCCTGTGACACTAGCCCTGGAGAAATGCCCCCACAAGCCATTTCCTAAAGGGGCAGAAGGAGAGGTTCCTGGCGCTATCTCGATCCAGAGCTTCGTCTCCTTTCAAATTCCCAAATTTATGAATATATAACCGTGTTGTGCTGGTGCAAGCTACCATTGTACAGATCACTGGAGCTGGTTCCTTTCCGAGGAGTGAGGGAAATAACAGGGAGCTTAAACACAATTAGTTGAAGCAACAAAAGCACAAAGGGAACAACAAGAAAGCTATTATGCAAATGTGCCACCATTCACTGTGCATTCTGCCTTGGGAGCCTTGTGGTGGACTCAGAAGTTTCTGCATCTCTGAATTGTTAGTCCACCTTATACTTGATATCATTCCTCGGTATAATTATTTTATTGAATTCAGTTATTTTTTTTTTCTCAGCACTTTAGTAATTGGCCTCTCCTATTTCCTGGTCTTCCGTGGGCTTAACAGCTACCTTGATTTTGAAAACAAGCAAAGAAAGGCAGAGGTAGCTTGGATCCTGCAGAAGCCTCAGCCAGGCAAAAGCATCCCAGATCGAAGCCAGTTGTGCTCTGTAAGGACCTCCGGAAAGAAGCTAGGAAGTGCTTTCCAGAGCGTCCTGGGCGGCAGGATTCAGGGTGTGGTTGGGAGGGCGAGCCCGAGTTGCTGTCCGTGGTCCTGAAGCACGAGGTTTGCACGCTCCTTTCAGATAATGACTTAAGCCAGACGTTTTGGAACTTGGTGTCGCAAGCAAGCAAGCAAGCAAACAAACAAAAAACAAGCTGCCGCCCATGCAACAAACGCATTTCAGATAGCATTTGTGCCTACATCAAAAACAATGAATTGTGTTTAAAATACATCTTCCTGCTTTTTCACATAGGAGATACAGGGTTCAACTAAATGACCAGAGGGGGATTTTTGTTTCTGGCCTCTTCGTGAGACGTTCAAGCTACATAATGTGTTGTTCTGGGGCCCTGACCAACTAGACATCACCTCAGCAATTCCAGGCTCAGGTCTTTCCCTGGCCTGGTTTAAATCAGGGCTTAGCTGGTGAGCAGCCCCACTGCCGGCTGAGCACCATCACCAAGGGCGTGGCACGCAGATGTCCAGCTCTTAGACTTAATTTTCTTATCCGCTCTGAATAAATGCATGAACGAGTGAAGAGTTCAGACTCATAAGGAGAGACTGGATTATGAAGGAATGGGTGACTTGCTGGTACATAGATAATATGAACAGTTCTCACATATTGAAGTACTGGGTTTTCTGCTGAAAATAGGGGCTGTTTTTGGTCTAGATTCTGCTACTCACTAGCTGTGTGACCTTGAACATGTCACTCAGCATCTTGGAACCTGTCTGCTGGTGGGAAAATGGAGGTAAATGTTACTACCACCACCTCGAGGAGGGGGCTAGTCATGGATGGCACTGCATCTCACCTCAGTTTAGGAATCATTGTTCTCAGCTCCTGCACACACCTGCATCTGGGCTGTCGATGAGCTCTTGTCCATCTTCACTGCCGCAGAGGGAGGGGCTGCCGGGACAGGCCAACCAGTCTGTTGCTGGGGGTTATGAGGTCTTCTGGTGATTGGGACTGCCGGAAGATTGGGAGATGCCCTCTTCAGTCATGACCTTGTGCACACAGGGTGTGAGTGGGCGTGTGTAGTCCCAGGTCCTCTCCAGGACTGGCCCAATATCCTGGGACAACTGACTGTTCCCATTCTTTCTCTAGCTGAGTCAGTCCTGGCTTTAGGAGAAAGGGGACCTTCATTCCTCTTCAGGGGGTGCTTCTCATGTTTTACCCCTTTGTCTGTGCTCCACCCATCACCATCTGCCAGTGTCCCCCACCCCCCAACTCCATTTTTGTGACGTGATCCAAATAGAAAAAGAAATCTAAGTCTGGCTCTGAGGAGGGAGTAAGCCAGTCTGACAAACTGGTCAGGAGGAGGGTGCTTGATGAGAATGCCGTGAGGTTAATTTGTGACCCTCTCCCGAGGAGCACATTGCTTTCTGGCAGGCACCTTCTAGAAACAGTGCCACGAGAGCTACCCAGGCACCCGAGGTGCCACCTTCTCTGCTGCTGCAAAGGCTCGTCCTAGCTGGGCCATGTGGGGAGGCTGCTGAAAGCAGCCTGGATTGCAAAGTTTGGGTTCATCAACTGAGGCCTTGTCTCAGGAACAAGCGCCTACATTGGATCCTGTTGGGGACCTTCTTTCCCTTTCTCTGCTCCCTGCCTCCTCTGTTGGAATGTGGTCTGTGGTCTCTTGCTTCAAATCCAGGCCTCTCTGTTCTCAAGATGCTCATTTATCCCACTGCCGCCTCAGCCACCCCTGGAACTTGGGGGCGGGAGGCAGGGGAAGGAGGTTAAGAAGCAGACTCTGCATGGCTGATGGCCCCGTTTAGAAGAGGGGGCTGGGGAATGAATGATCCCCCCCCTGCAGCTCAGCCTCATCTCCTTAATGGATCCTAATTATCCCTGTCCTGCTTGTGGCTTCTCTCTAGGGCCCACCTGTCGGGATGATGGATGAGGGGAATGAGAGATGTGGCCAGCTGGGGCTGGAGAAATCCTCTCCTTCTCTAGTAGGATTAGGGGGTGTGGGAATTTAAATCAGGACCAATGATTCTGAGGCAGCGAAGGCTCCATCGCAGGATGAGCTCTTAGCCCCTAAAACCTGGGCCAGGTGAGTTTTAGCTTAGTTAGGTGATGGGAAATGGAGTGGGAGGATTGAGTGTTTGGGTGGGAAGCCCCGGGAATACACAGCGGGGGAGGAGGGAAGGCTGGCAGCCCCGTGGAGGGCTGACCCCAAGGCAGGATTGAGAACTGTATTTACGACTCCAGGACCGGGTCAGTAAGAAGACCGTGTCCACTCAGAGGAGGCCAGCAGTCATCAGAGCCGAGCGGCACCTTCTAAGTCCAGGTTATGCTGGGACTTGCTGTCAAGCTCATTCCATCTCTCCATGGACACACAGCTCGTGAGGACTC
Source organism: Rhinolophus sinicus (assembly GCF_036562045.2). NCBI lineage: Eukaryota > Metazoa > Chordata > Mammalia > Chiroptera > Rhinolophidae > Rhinolophus > Rhinolophus sinicus. The sequence goes on along the minus strand of NC_133760.1, from coordinate 65,083,873 downwards.
AGTAAGTGAACCACCAGTCATCCGGGGTCCCAGACACAGATCTTTGACCTTGTGGTCAGCAGTGATTCTGTCTGTCAGCAGATTAACCAGATACGGGAGAAGGAATAACACAGTTCTGCTTTGAAGTCACATCTACCCAGGACAAAGGGACCTCTCCCTCCTTGACCATGATGTTGTTCCATGTGCTCTGGGGATAGACAACCATGGTCTAACTCGTGCGTTGTTAGTCACTTGTTCTGTGCCACGTGCTGAGGTAGCTTGGATCCTGCAGGAGGCTGACAAGCTCTTTGCAAACAGTGTGCGTCTTATTCATCTGTGTCCACGTGGCCCTGAGACTTGGTCCTCTCTGCCCTGACACTTGGCTGAGGCTGTTCAAAACATGCCGGGAGGGACAAAGCAGGGACCAGAATTGAACCTCTCTTGACAACTGGGATGTTGACGCCAGGTTTCCACAGAGGGAAGCTTTCACTCCTCAAGAGGTAACAGTTTGAAGGGAACGCCTCTAACCCCCTCTCCGTGCTCCGTCTCTGGACCCACTGTCCTGGTTACTGAGGGTGAGGAGCCTCTGGGCAGAGTACCTGTGTGCCTTCTGGGTTTTCTCCTTCAGAGGGGTGTTCTCATGCACTGGTTCCCCTCTGCTGTGTGCTACATATGGGGCCACGCCTTTACTTGCCCGGCTGTGGTGGCTGCTCTCCAAGCTGGCCCCACAGCTCCTGGCTCCTGCAATGCATGTCTTTATGTAGCACCCTCCCATACTAACCGGGGCTGACCCTTGTGACCAATAGGAGAGTGCAGACTGATGTTGTGTGGCTTCTGAAGGCCACAGAAGACATTGCGGCTTCCACCTTGGTCTCTGGGATCGCTCATTCTGGTGGAAGCCAGCCGCCATTTCACAAGAATACACGTTATGGGCTCAATTGTGCCCCCCCCCTCCGCCCCGCAAATTCATATGTTGAAGTCCTAACCCCCAGGACCTCAAAATGGGACTCTATTTAGAGAGAGGGTCTTTGAAAAGGTAGTTAATGTAAAATGAGGTTATGAGGGTGGGCCCTAAACCAGTAGGACTGGTGTTCTTAGAACCAGAGGAGATGAAAACACAGATCCACAGAGGGAAGATCATGTGGAGACACAGAGAGAAGACTCCGTCTAAGGAGAGAGGCCTTGGAAGAAATTAATCCTGTCAACACATTGATCTCGGACTTCTAGCCTCCAGAATTAGGAGAACATTTACTTGTGTTTAAGCCTCCAGTCTACAGGACTTTGTTATGGCCCCAGAAATCTAATACAGCAGTCAAGCAGCCCTGGGAAGAGGCCCACGTGGAGAGGAGCCCACCTGTCAGTCATGTGACTGAACCACCTTGAGAGTGGGTCCTCCCATGCCAGTCAAGCCTTCAGATGACTGTAGCTTCCCAGCCTTCAAGTTCTGCAGCTGAGGCGCTAGACGTTATGGTGCCAAGACAAGATATCTTCCATGTGCCCATCTAAATTCCTTAGCAGAACCGTGAGGTGACCCACGATTCCCGTTGTGTGAAGTCGTTCGGTTTGGGGTGATTTGTTAGGTAGCATTATGTAAGCAGTGCACCGGGTCTGCTGTGACGGAGATGTTTGACTTGGGGCCGGGGAGGGGGAATGCCATTTTGAGGAGCTCCTGTGGACACAGATCTAAGCTGTGATCTGCTGAACAATGTGTCCAGATGTTGTGGCCAAGTCTCCACTGAGGGCACAAGCTAAGGAGAGTGGCCTCAGAAGTCTACACAGGCAGGTGGGCCTGTGGCCAGGGAGGTTGGTGGCATAGCAGGGACCAGCAGGAGGGGAGGGGTGAAAACCCCCCACTCTTGAAGAGGGCTGGGGTTTGGGGAAAGTGTCGGGAAGAGGAACCTGGAAACAATGATGAGAGAAGGAGAGGCTGTGATACCAGGCCAGAGAGGTGATCCCAGGACCTCAACTATAGCGTGGCTTTCCTGTTCCAGATCAGAAAGGCCCCCTGTGGAGAGAGGATTAAGGGACGGCAGCCCCTCCATCAGGGTACTAGTATCTATTGAACACCTACTCTGTACTTCATTTCATTTTTCATTTATAACAGCCCTTGCCGATAAGAATTACCTCTGTTTTTCACATAAGGAAAGGGAGACTCAGAGAAATAGGGAGCTTGAGAGCTTGCCTATAACATCACTGGGAAATAGCTGCTGGATTCAGAGTCAGGAATACCTGCCTCCAGAGCCTCTATTCACTCTGGCCCAGGGGGTGGAGTTCCGTGGATGGTGGCTGGGTGCAGTGGTCCAGACCTCGCACCCTGGAACTGGGCTGCTACGCTCGGTCCCTGGCTCCACCGCCCATGACCTTGTGATGCAGGCAAGTCCCTTAACCTCTCTGCTTCAGTGTTGTCATCTCTGGAGTGGAGATGATAGCACGAACCGTGTGGGTTACTGTGAGGAGTCAGTTATAAGCCAGGGGCTTTGTAAGCATGGGCTGTTGTGATTCCATCCGCTCTACGTCATGATCTGTCAAGGTCACAGGATGTAGTCCTCAGTACCAGGCTGGACCTCGGTGCCTCGACTAGACACGGCGCACGACCAAGGTTATTGAACTGACCAACTGTGACAATGCTGCCTCTTTCCCTCTCTTCCTCCCCAATCCTAAACCAAGCAGCTCAAGGTTATGAGACGGCCGATGGCTCGCAGCAGATGTAGAACATAGTCTCCCGTTCGTTGCTGGGGGCTGGTCAAGCCAGAGCTCCCAGGACAAGAGCGTTTTCTTGGAGATGGAGTTGAGCAATCCCATTCTGGTGGGAGGTGGGGGGACTTGGGCTGCAGATGGAGAGGGGATTGGTCCCCTTTGAGGACACACTGCTTCACTCCTGCACCCACTCCCTGTGAGGGGGGGGGCATCAGGAAGAACTTGTGCAGGTGGGCTTGGGGTCGTAAGAGCAGCATCTCCCTGAGGGGAAAGGCCCAGGCTGGGTTTCCTTCCACGCTGAAAAGAAGCAGCTAAGTGTTATTGATCCAAGCTCCAGGGGGGAAGATTTGCTAGGAGGTCGCTGGCACCAGCCCATCACTTAGCTGGTATTCATTATTCAGTAAGGGGGATAGGGAGCAGAGAAGGGCTGGCATTTTGCCACCAAGCCTGGCCTCCCACGAGAGGAGGTGATGGGGGAACCGGAGAGATAGACAGTGGTAAAGGGTCAGGGGTGACTTACTCTCATCCTAGGAGAAAGGGTACCTAATGGATGGAGAAATCCTGGGGTACCCTTTCCTGGGGCCTCCCACAGGCCCTGGCACCTCTCACTGTCGGCTAGAGAAGGGGAAAAGAAACATTGGGTGGTACCAGGCCTGGCTGTTCTCCGATGGCCTCTGTATATGCCTCAGTTTCCTCAAATACCCTGACACAAAATGTCTCACCCATTTTTAGTGATGTATTGCCATGAAACTAGTCTTGACAGTGATAGAAATGGTAATGAAGTCCTGAGGCCCTGAAGTAGATCAGAATAATGCCCAGAGCAAGATCCAGAGGCCATGGGTTTGGTCACTTCCCAACCCGGCGATCGGCCAGCCTATGCCTAGAGTTGTTGAATTAGCTCATGCAGCTAAAAGTGCTTTGTAACAGGTAACACATCAGACAAATGTCAGCTATCACAATCCCATTACTATTGTTATTATTATTATCACCTTTCCAGAAATACATGTCCAGAAACATATCATAGTCTTAGCAATAGCTGTGAGAAATGATGGGTGTTAGGACATGAATAAAAAGTATTCAAAGCAGCACTGTTTTGAAACAATTCCAAAGCCCACAGAATGAAGAATAGATAAATAAATTATGATATCTTTACAAAATGCAGCATTTTACAGCAGCGAAAACGAATGAAGTGCACGTGACCTCATGGAGTGGAGAAAAGCAAGTCTGTGAAGGCTCTATACAGTACAATGCCTGTTATCTAAACTTCAAAATAAATGCTAGGCAGGCACATAGAGGTGAAATGCCTGGAAAATAAAGCAAAGAAAACGATAAGCACACACTTCAGTGTAATGGACCTTGATTGTAATGTCTACCTAGCTATCCACGCAGCCATTCCTCGTCCCATCCTCCTGCTGTCCCCACCTACGGTCACCGTCCTGCATCATGGGTCCATTGTTCTTTACTTCTGTTTATTATAGTATTAATTCATTCGTATGTACCCCTTGAAAGGAAAGATTTTTATTTTAGTTGCTTTTTACCTCTGGCGGAGGTGGGGAGCTGTGAGGGAGGGGGCCAGGTTAGGTGAAGGACATAACAGATATGTTATTTGTATTGTTCTACATTTGGAGTTGGATGGTGAACAAACAGGAATGAATGCGTGCATGAATGAGTGAGTGAACAAGCAGACACGCAAGGAATGATGTTGGTATTGGGTCGTCAACAACGATGGCCACCAGTTCAAGTTGAGTACCTAGAGACCAAAAAACATTTTTTGTTTATTTTTTAAACCTTTTTAAGAAAAATCTGATGTTGAATGAATATTTAGCACTGGATCCCCATCAGTTGATATTCTTAGAAAGACTTTTTAACAATAGAGGATTGCAGATTCCTCTATAGCCCAGGGTGCTCAGAAATACCCTGGTCACACACCCTTTTAGGGCGAGGCGAGTTCCATTCTCTCTTCCATCCTGCCATAGGTAAGCGGAAGGATGTATAAAGCACGTGTGCCAGTGGGGCAGTATTTACATCTATTTCTGGCACTCGGCTATGATGAATAGTGCTTCTATAAACATTCTTATACGCCTTTTGTTGTATATATGCATCCATTTCTCTTGGCTCTATATCTCGTGGTAAAATTGGTGGGTCACAGAGTGTATGTGTGTTCCACTTTGACAGATAATGCCAGTATTCTGAAGTGGTTGTACCAACTGGTGCTCTCACCAGCAGGCTGGAGAGTTCTAGTTTCCCCACATCCTTACCAACCCTTAGTGTTGTCAGTCACTCAAATTTTCATCAGTGTTGGGTATGAGGTTGTATCTTGCTATGGTTTTATTTTGCATTCCTTTGAGGATTAATGAGGTTGAGCATCTTTTCACATATTTTTGGTCACTTGGAACTTCTTTTTCCATGATTTTTTTTAGACGTATGCCCCCCCCTTTTTTTACTGGGTAATTTGTCATATTCTTATTGAATTTTTATGTTCTTTATATATTCTGTATATGAGTTCTTTTGGAGAAAAAATATAAATTTGTATATATTCAAGATTGTCCTGGTGAATCTTGGCTCTTTGCATTTCCATTTAAATTTTAAAATAAAATTTAAGTTTATTTATTAATGAAAACAAGCCTGATGCCCATGAACAGAAGAGTGGATGAATAAGCCGTGACATAGTCACAAAAAGGAGTATGACGCAGCAGTCAGAATGAATGAACCCGTGTGACGTAAAGCAACATGCATGAATCTCAGCTAAGTGATATTAAGTAGGGGAAGAAAAGGCCCAGAAGATTACATACAGCACAGAGCCCTCTTTTATTACGGTAACAGCAGCTGAAATAAAAACCTTTTAAGGAATACATATGGACGAGTTAATACCATGTTTAAAAAAGGAACAATGGACCTGCGATTCAGGATGGTGACTTCCTTACGTGGGGACAGCAGGAGGATGGGACAGGGAATGTCTGCACGGCCAGTGGAAGTTATTGGCAAGGTCCTTTAGGGTGGTGGATTTATGGGTGCTTATTGCATTGTTCAAAATATATAAATACGTAAGTGAATGACTGACTAATGATGAAATGTTATATGGATCAAGGATTATGATTAATCTGGTTTACTGCAGTTTAGGTGGAATATACAAAAAAAAAAAAAAAGGACTGAAAATGAAGGATTGAATGAGGACACCACCGTCAACCCCTTAGTGGCGGGGCCCCCATTCTCCCCTGCTTGCTTTACCCCTGAACCGAGCAGCGATGCCAGTGACAAGATGAATATTACATATTAGTAAAGCTTAATTTCTTTTAAATTAGTTTTTAAAAAGTAATAGAAATAGAAGTTTAATTTTGTCTTCCTACACACCAGTGTGTCTTGTGTATTCCCAGCACTGGGTACATGACTCTGAACCCACTTTCACTTTAGATGGATCCCCCAGCGGGCAGGGAAGGCAAACAGTCTCTAGAGCATCGAGCAGGCTGTTGATGTACTCCCAGAGAGGACAAACGGCTCCAGGTGGCCTTGGGAGAGGGAGGAGGCAAGGAATTTGAGAGGTATTTGAGAAGAGTGTATAGGACTTAACTTCCTTCACAGAACATTCCGGAGGTAAAGAACGATGGGACCCCTGCTAGCCATTGTCATGTCTCTGAGAGCCAGAATCTCTTCTGTTTGCTCCAGATTCTTGGGGCTGTCACCCTCCCATGGAATGTTGACACTTTTGTATGGGTCCCAGGGCCATGGCAACCTTATATCTGACTTTCATTCCCTGATGGACTAATTGATGACACCCTCCCTGCTGATAGCCATCAGATGTTGGAGGGAAATCAAGTAGCTCTTGATGGGGACAGATGCTGCTGAGAGTCCCAGAGGCTGGTGTGGCTTGGGGGTGGGGTGTGCCTTTCAGAGACATATGATACAGCTGCCTCAGACCCCTGAGCTTGGTCTGTTCTGTCTCCTCTGACAGCAGCCCATCAATCAATTGCTCTGGATGCTTCTACAGGCTGACTTTGAATTGAGAGTTTCAGATGGATTATGGAATGGGCTTATAGGAACCATGGTCTTAGAGGGTAATTTGGCAATGGGCAGGTCCTCAATCCTTAGAATTTTGGGAAAGAAGACTATATATGAGGCCACAGAGACCAAAGGCTTGAAGTATTTTGGGCTAGAAGGTCACAAGCTCCCTCAGAGGAAAAACAAAATCTTAACCTTGTTGGGACACCGAGTCAAACACTTGCTTCCCTTTTCCGAGCCTTCTTTTACTAAATTGTAACATGGAAGTTGAAAAAAAAATGAGTCTTAAAGCATGGGTGACAATGCTGCTGGGAAGAAAGCAAGTGACATTACGGCTGGGCAATCTGTCATCACCACCTGGGAACTGTGTGACCCTGAGTGAGTTAGGAGCTGCTGGGAGCGATGGTCTCTTGATCTCTAATAGTCCTGAAAGTCTGCAGGGTTAGGGTTCTGATGTGCAGTCTGTGTGCCCTGTGACTCCCTAGAGTTGTTTCTCTGCAGTTTTTCCTTGGCATTGGCCTTAGCTTGGGGAAAGGTGGGCAAACAAGGAGATTGCATGGCATAGAGGAGCGGTCTGGGCTCTGGAGTCAGACACCGCGGGTGATTTACTTCCCTCTCAAGCTTCAGTTTTCCATACGTAAGACAGGATTGCCAGCCCGTGGGCTCGTTGTGAAGGGTGAAGTGAGATAGTGTACATAGGCTCCCAGGAACACAGTAGGTGCTCCTAGGAACATAGTAGGTGATACATAGGCTCCCAGGAACACAGTAGGTGCTCCTAGGAACATAGTAGGTGATACATAGGCTCCCAGGAACACAGTAGGTGCTCCTAGGAACATAGTAGGTGATACATAGGCTCCCAGGAACACAGTAGGTGCTCCTAGGAACATAGTAGGTGATACATAGGCTCCCAGGAATACAGTAGGTGGTCACTAGATATGAGGTGACTTCCTGTCCACCGTATCAGCCTTCCCCTTAGAGTAGACTCTTGGGACTCCCTGAAATTTTTTTTGGTGGGAGAGGGGATTGCCGATTCTCTGAGTGTGCTTCTGGGCACAGGGGCCCTGAGAGAATTCATCAAAAATCAATTCATGGAAAGTCAGTTCATCACTTTCATTCTGCCAAATGGTGACTTGGCTTCCCATCAGTTGAGTGTGAGGAGAATTACTTTTGGCAAGGGAACCTGCCCCCCAGAGGAACTCCCCGGGTGAATGGGTCTGATCCGAATGCAAGCTGAGTGACTCCTCAGCTCAGACACAGGAAGCAGTTTGCTGTCAGCATTATGTGTTGGAAGCTGGGCCCTGCAGTTGGTGGCTGAGGTCCGAGCTGTCTTGTCCTGTTTCTGCTTCTACCTTGGCCGCTACTGTTGCTGTCACCATGAGGAAGTTCTTGACTGAGGAGGGGTCGGCTGAGGGGAAGACCGAGCTGGTGGGGTTGGCACACCAAGCCTCCTGAAAAGAAAGGCTGTTTGACATTCCTGGTCTTTCTCTCCAGACCCTTTGGGACGCTCTCTTCTCCTCTAACCTCTCTTGGCTGCAGGAAAAAAAAAAGGCAAGGAAGAGGTCAGGGAGCAGATGGAGTCAGAAGGGAAGATAATGGCTGCGGGGGTGGGGTGGGTTGTTAGGATAGAAGCCTTTTTGGTGAAGAGGCTTCTGAGCCCAGAATTCCTGTCGTATGGGTCAAGATTCCTTGACTGCAAGCAATGGAAACAAATAGATAATTCACCTAAAGGGAGCTCCCAGCCTGGAAGGGAGGCTGGAGAACTGGGGCTTGAGGATAGGCCAGAACCAAGGCAGCACCCAGGGGCCTGGAAGGAGCCGCCCCACGGTCAAGACACAACTGCAACCAGTTGTTTTCGGTCTCTTTGTCTGATGTTCAGATTCCAGAGAGGGGCATCCTATGGCATAGTTTTGCATCATGAGCCCTTTCATTGTCTGGAAAGGGTGGCGCTTCTAACTACCTAGCACCCAGACCATACCCAATGGAGAAGAGGTAATTCCAATTCAGGAACTGAGCTGAAGAGAAAATAGATAGTAGGAAGCCAGGAAATACAAATCATGGCAAATAGATACTATAGCGTTGAGGATGTGCTCACCACTGGCCTAAGTGCATTACATATATTAACTCCTTTAGTCCTCCTGTGTTGGCATTGAGGACATTGTTATGCCCATTGAACAGATGAAGAAACTGAGACCCAGAGAAATGAAAGCATATAGCTAGTAAGTTGTGGAGCTGGGATTTGAATCAGAGTCTGGTTCTCAATTCCTATGGAACACAGTTCATTTTACTACTACTCACCTGGAAATGAAATTTGGAAAAAATCAAGGCAATTAGTGACACAAAAGCAGTCTGGTTTGCTCAGGGTTTCCAAGAGTAGAAGAAAACTGATCCCTACCAGTCTGACCGGTCTGGTCTCCCAGTCCCCAAGGGCCTGAGAGTCAGTCTCCACTTGAGCATTTCTGTTCCTTTGCTCAGGGGCAGATGGTCCTGCTGAGGGGCTGGGGGATATGGGGGGGGGGAGGTAAACATGAGCTTGATCTAATAAGCCGGGGAAAGGAGAGGGACTACACAGATTTAAGATTTAAGAAAAGGGAACTAAATTGGCATTTTATTGACTTGTAGTGGGAGTTGTTACAGACACATTACTGCACCAAGGGTAGAGTTTGATTGAGAAGCTGGGGAGATCTCAGCCATCAAAGGCATCACACTTGAAGGCCAGTGATACCTCAAGGGGCAAGTTGAGTACGTAAATTTGAGCTTACACATGGATACTTGCCAACACAAAGACACACACACACACATACATGCACACGCACACACACCACCACCACCACCAAGCCTGAGCGTCTCCTTTAGCTGTCAGAGGCCAGGCCAGAGACACCGGGGGAGGGAATGGAGTCAATGAAAGCCCCGTGTACTAGTTCAGCTCTTACTAATACCCACTCCCCCCGCAACCCAATCACTCCCTGGGCCCACTGGGAGCTTTAAGATGGAGTTCCTCACACTTTAAGACTGAAGTGGGTTCATGAGAAAGCACCCATTGCTTTCAGGAAGAAAATGATCCTCTTTCAAAGTCATCTCTGCAGGGACTCCCTCCATGTGGGAGGCGCTGTGCAGAGATGGGCAGCTGCTAGGGGAGCATGCAGGCGGCCCACCAAGGCCAGCGCGGGAAGCCTGGCACTCTGTGATTTGCCTTGGCGCAGGGGTGACTGGGGGTCACCCAGGGAGCATTGAGAGGGCAGAATAGAGGGGTATGTGGGCAGGGGGAGAATGACAGGGACACGGCTGAATAACGAGGTGCCCCCTGGCTTAGCTTGTGTCTCAGTGGTGACACCATCCTGGTCTCGTCCTTGACCAAAGTACTGGCATGTGGGTCTGGAATCTAGCACAGGTGTTGCTGAGTCTCATCCCAGGAAGCTTTTTCTCTGTGGGCCCGTTATTCCTTCAGGGGTGGTATCCACCACTCTTCCCTCCTAAAGTGGCGGGGGGCCTGTGTCAGCATTTGAATTGCCTCTTTCTCTGCTGTTTCTGCACCATCACATCTCTGGGAATTCTCCTGATGGCTCCCTTCCTTTCCTTAGCCCCTCCCTCGGAGGTAGTGGCTGTGTCCAGTGGAAGATCCGTGACTCCATCTATAAGCCTCCCCTCTTGTTTGCCCAGTCCCCTGGGGAGAGCCAACACACCTAAGGGTATTATTAAAAACGACTACTTAGTTAAATTCCTCCCAGACATGTATTGCGTCAAAATCCTTCTCACCCTATTTCCTGTTCCTCCTCCCTCCCTCCCCCCTGAGACCTGGGTTCTTCTCTTGGCTCTCAGGGCATCTTCTGCACAGCACACCGCCTCCACCCCAACCCTGTTTGACCCCCCCCCCAAAGGTCATGGTCACAGGTTCTATCTGGACTGAACACGAGGGGAAAAGGAGTGTCTGGTTTAGCAATAGACTTGAAGGTGACCTTCATTGAGCCCGAAGAGAGATAAGAATCTCTCTGCAATCAACAAGCCTGGCTCCTCTGAATTCTAAAATAGCAACTGTGGAATAAATCGGCCCCATCTCCCACCTCCTTCCCCTCTCTTGTTCTTCAGGACAACACAAGGAAACTCTAGGGGTGAACTGGGAAATCACAGCATCTTTTAACAGCCCGGAAACCTGAAAAGAAAGTTCCTGCGTGTGTGTATTTGCAGCTCGTCCGTACAGGAAAGCTAATTATCTCAGCCCTGTTGTCAGCAGCTTGCCATCCAGCAAACTCTGTGTTTTTAGTTACGATCTTATGTGTACTATCAGTAACCCTGAGTTCCTGGAGCGTCCAGAAATGGTGCACCCCAGTTTAGATAGAATGGAGCCGGGGTCCCGAGAAGGAAAGTGCCTGTCCAAGGTCACCCAGGGATGGAGCTGCCTGCTTCCTGCACTAGAGTTCCACTGGGGATGGCATGTGTTCTCAGGGCTTGATTGCAGGCCTCGGGAGCATTGGCTATTGGGATGGTTCTTTCAGAGCGATCTTAGCAATCCCCTGTGGGCACCCACCCTATTTCTCTACTTCCTGTGCTGCACCCTGAACTGTTGGGTAGTGACAGTTGGAGTACCCAATGGGGGGTTATCAAGGTAGGAACAGATGGATTGGGAAGGAAAGAGCCTGCACTCTGTGCTACGGGGGAAGGGAGTGAAGACTGAATTTGTCAGGGTTGGAGTTAGCAGAGATATGGAACCTGGGTTTATAGATAGTGGTCCATTGTTGATGGGAAGAAAGAAACTGGCAGATGGAAGGATGCATTTCAAGAGGAAAACACAGTATCTGAAATGAAAGATATACTGCATGGAATTACAGTGAGTACGATGCTACAGAAATAAAGATTAGTGCACTTGAAGAATACACGTGATCCAAAATTACATAATGAAACTAGAAAAAGCAGCACAATTCACCAAGAAGACATAAAAATCCTCAATGCATACGCACCAAAAAGAAAAATACAGCTTCGAGATATGTCAATCAAAATGGATAGAACTGAAGGGAGAAATAGGGAACCCCACAATTACAGTTGGAGACTTCAATAGTCCTTTCTCAAAAATCTAAATAACAATTAGACAAAAAGTTTGTAAGGTTCTAGATCAGGGGTGTCCAAACTGCGGCCCGCAATCCATTTTTAATTGGCCCGCAGCAAATTCCAAAAATATATTTAGTTCACTTATATAAACCAGGTGAGGCAATACGTACTTCTCCTCGAGTGAGTGGCCCAGCTGTTTGTGTATTTTACTGCATATGGCCCTTGGTGAAAAACGTTGGAAAAAGTTTGGACACCCCTGATCTAGATCTTTGCATCTGGATGCATGAGCTGCCTCTGCCAGCTCATCTGAGCTCTGAAAATGCCGCGCATGGTATCTTCGCTGTTGCGATGTTCACAGGCAGCCCGTGTGGGGGGCCTCTCACCTAGCCCCTTACTATTGTTTCTTGACATCTGGAAAACTAGTGGCAGAGGGCTTTGTAAGGCTATGTTTCCAATGCAAGGGACCATAACTGGAGCTTGCAGTCCCATGACAGTCTCTTGTAAAGCCCCTACCCCTTAGCTCGTGTTATGTTGAATTGTGTACCCCGAAATCTCCTAAGTTGAAGTCCTAACGCCCCAGTGCCGCAGAAGGTAGCTTTCTTTGCAAATAGGGTCATTGCAGATGTGATTAGTTAAGATGAGGTCATGCCGGGGTAGAATGAGCCCCTAATTCAATATGGCTGACATCCTTATAAAAAGGTGAAATTTGGACAGACATGCACACCAGGAGAATGCTCTATGATGACTGGAGTGGTGCTGCCACAAAGCAAGGAACTACTAGAAGCCGGGGGATGCCTGCCACAGATCCCTCCCTAGTGCCTACAGAGGCAGCCGGGTCCTGCCGACACCTTGATTGCAGACTTCTGGCCTCCAGAACTGTGAGACGATGTATTTAACTGTTCTAAGACACCCAGTTTGTTACAGCAAGCCTCAGAAACCAACACAGCTTAGCTCTGCCTTTCCAGGATTATCACCCACCCCTCCCCTGCAGGAACTTTTGGCCACACAACATTGGTGCCCAGAAAGTTATTTGTGGAATAACCTTTTGCGTGGTTGTTTACGGGTCAGGCTTCTCGTATTGCAAGGAAGAGACACGCAGAGAATCACAAGTCTCTCCAGGAATGTGAGGAGGCCAGGAAAGTCACCCATTCCGAAGCCCAGTCACCGGGATTCTAGTTTGTTCCACAGGAGAATGTACGGAGGCTCCACAGAGGACCCGGCATGTGTGCCCCTCAGGGGCTTTAAGGAAAATCAACTTAAGTGATTTTTCTCCATGATAGTTTCCAGACGTAGAGTGTGGTATGTCAGTGACTGACTCAGGATGATGCTCGTCTACTGGGCTCGGTAAATGAATTAATAGTCATAAAGCACTGAGACTGGGCTGGCACATTGCGAGTCCTGTATGGGGGTCCCCTTCTGACCCCTTGAACGGATAGCTTCCCTTGAGTTCCAGCTTTTACATGATGATGTTCTGGTCACACACTGAGCCCTGGTCCAGTTCTCACGTTTTGTGTCTCCTCTTTAACAAGCGCCCTCTACAAATACTAGCAAAAGAGAAAGTGAGAAACTCACTTGGAGCCTTTTTCCTAATCAGAAACTGTGTATGTGGTTGGCAGTAAAGGCTGATGTCCTCAATACCCCCACCAACAATGAGTCAATCAATGAAAGACACACTGGAAAGATGGGTGGGTGGGTGGGTAGGTGGATGGATGAATGGACAGACTGATGAAAGAGTTTGCCTTGACTCGGGTAAGAAGGTAAAGTGAAGGGTGAATTGCATGAAAGGTGTGTACATTTCTGGAGAGAGGAAATTTGGGGGATGGAAGTATATGCTTGCGTGTCCTTTGGCCCTCCTCAAATAAAGACTGCATGATAGATTGAGGTTTTATAGGTTTAATATTCCCTTCCAACACCATGTGCTTTACATCTGGATAAAAGGAGCTATAAATCTCTCCAGGCAGAATGTGGCTGGGCCCTGCCTTGCTACCTTTCTCACTGAGCTCTTGGAAGTACAGCTGAACGCTCAATGATGAATCACGGCATCTGAGGAGCAGCCCAGATAAGGAACAATTTGCATTTTCATGTGATAATTCGCTACTCTTGTTGCTTTCAAATTACCTTTAGAGCCACATTAATTCTGTTGCCATAAACTACCACTCGGTGCCCAAGTCACTGGGAGGTGGGGACTCAAGTGCCAGGTTTGTTCGGTTGTGCAGCAGTGAGAAGTGCCCCCTTTCTATAACGTGGGGCATGTGGATTCGAGCTGTCTTGTGGGGAGGGCCTGGGGGAGGGGTGGGGAAAGCACACAGCTGCAAGCCTCCCTCATTCTCCCTGTCTGTGTGTCACTTGGTTAAAAATAAATTGAACGTAAGTCGCTCCCCCTGCACCCCTGCCTCACGTTGCAGAAGAGGTGCCCCCTCAGGTAGCGCTTGCCTCTGTTTCAGGACGTATGGCGTTGAGGGCGGTTGGTAGTGGCAGATACCTGTGCTTTGCCTCCTACAGACAGGGTCTTCTGGGGGCAGGGAGGTCTCGGAGGGGCTCTCCTGAGGGCTGCAGGCACTTCCCAGCCCTGCAGAGTTAGCTAACGTCTGATGCCTGTCTGCTTGCCTCCCCAGTTGTCACAGCTACTTTAACAGATGCCCTGTGGCAGAGGGGACCCATCTGTCATCCCGCCACCAGGGACTCTGGCAGAAGGGATAGAATCAACCCTCGTGTTTCAAAGTAGAGCTCCTCTACTGTACCACCTCCTGACAAAGACATTTCAGTCTGCTGCTGTCCCTGCTCCCCAGTCGCTTCGAACCTGCACAATCCAGGAAGTTCTTAATATCATCAGAAACCCTTCTTGCGACAGCACAAGTCCATTTCCTTGCCCGGAAGCAGAGACCGGTCATTCTCACACTCTTGAGTCTCTACATCCCTGCGTTCCTTACACAAAGTCTCAGAATGCTCTCCAATGAGCTAATGAGGAGCCCTGTAAAAAGGAGCATAATTTTTGTTTCTTGGTTCTAATTTACATTTGTTCATTTCCTGAGGTTCCATTCAATTAAACTTTAATTTGCTCCCCTCTCAGCCCAGGCCTTTCAGAAGTCTTATGTTGGAGTTTTCCCCTCACAGAGTCAGACTCTCTTGGGCTCTGATGGATGACACTCACGAGCAGACAAGATATATTTTGCTCTGGAAGTGATTTCTAGATTGCCCACCACCTGCTCAGGACAAACTGGTCTAACGGACAGGGGGTGAGTTTGGATGATGGGAAAGCAGCAGAAACAGGTTTTTTTTCTTTTCTTTAAGTTCTGTTTATTTTTGTTACAGTACTCTTTTGATCCCAGTTTGCAGCTGTTGTGTTTTGAATGACTTTCTTTTGTTAAATCTCCCAGTTTCTGTACTTGTGTACTGAGTGTCTAGGGCATTCAATCCCATTCTCCTTTTTGTATCTTTAAAATGTATGAAGAAATCATGGAAATGTAGAATACTTTTGGTTCCTTGGAAAGGAGCACAAGAAAAGAGCTGTATTAGATTGAACCACATAAAATCGCCATTTCTAAAGGCCAGAAAAAAAAACAAAAGGTTAAATATCACTGGTTTCATGTGGTTCAATGTAGTACAATCAAACATCATTAATTCAGACTGATTTAAGGTAGCTTGGTCTGACTTTGCTGGAGCATGGCAAAAAAGTCTGAGTTATGAGATCATTTTTAAGAACTGCAACTTTATTGCGTTCAAGTCGTAGGAGGTAGGTCAGCAAAGAAGGTTCCTGCAAGTCCATAGAGGGATGCTGTGGGTTAATAAAGGCAATGTATAATGAACATACAAATATGTTATGTAAAGGGTGCTTTAATCTAAGGTAGAGTTGATAATAGTTGAGAAGTTTGTTCTTTGACGTAGCTTTACATAGTTCCCTTCTGATTTACATATATGATCAGTTTGCTTAAGAGAGACCCTCCTTGAGAGCAATTAATTGTACAGCTAAAGTTTACTTGTCTGAATTATTTCTTATTCCTAAACCCTGGATTCCAAATTAATGATGCTTGATTGCCCTATTCCTGACCTTGAGGTTGGATATGAGGTTAATGAAAATCAAGGGAGACCAGCTCTAGAGTATTGGGGAGGGGAAAATCTATTTCACAAAAACTTATGTGAGTTAAAAAATGAGGCTGTATGGCTCCTGTACTGATTGTGAAGGCAGTTTGAGAAGCAGAGTTCCAAGTGTCCAGGGCAATAGCGAGAAACTTGGAAGGAATCAGCAATAGCTTATGGAATTTCTCCGAAGAGCAACATAAATGAATATTATGGACACACTTGAATCTTTTCTGGTTTTAAAAAATGCTCACAAATGCTCGTTCTCCTAGGGAAATATTTATTACTGTAAAAATATTTTAAAAGCTTCCTTCTAAATAATGGCAATTTCTCTATTACATTTAAGTTTATTTGTAAGTGATTTTATGAGTTTTTCTGCTCACTCAAAACAGGATGGGTGGGAAGGAAGAGGCGGGAAATGGGGCTGAGGGTTGGTGACCAGCAGAAACAAAGATTGATAGATTGCCTGATAAAATTGGAATTAGGGATACGTTTTCAGGAGCGCACGTGTGCTGAAGGAATCATGGGATTCCTTCTCTGGCCTGTAAGTTCTCCCAGTTAAAGGTGGAATTTGAGAGGAAAACACCTCTTCTTTCTCAGGGTTAGTTGGTGTACTTCTCATCTTCTTTCTTTTTTCTGGGTTGCCTTTCTGGGTTGTCCTATCAAATAGGACTTCAAGGAGGGGTGAGTCTGAATAAGCTACTGGAAGGAACTGAGTTTTCAGTTTCACGTCTCCACTAAAAGTGGACATGAAGTAAAAATGGGCCGGATAAAATATGGGTGGTTCCTTAGCAAAACAGACCAGTGATGCAAGAGTTTGGTATCTTCACTGTAGTTACACAATCCTCCCCAAAGACGGGTTGAACTGTGTGTACATGAAAAACAACTAAATAAAGCAAGGAATAAGACCAGCCCTTCCCTCGATAACCTGTCAAGTGGACAGCCTGCTATGGAGGTCTTCTGGGCTCCTCTCACTGACCAACACGTCACACTTGTCTCTGCTGCTGTGTCCCTGCCCCAAGGGAAGGAGGGCCCCAGTCTGCTTGCTCCCCTGATGAGGTGTGAGGCTCATGGCTCTAAGGCTACGTTACAGCGCTGAGCCCCAGTGCAGCAAGGACGCCGTGGATGCTGCCTGAGTTAAGCCTTGTACTTGCACGCGGCTATGTTAAGTCCAAACTCCCTGCTCTTGGCCTTGGCAGGGATTCATTCAGTCAGACTCACGTACTGGGCACCTACAATGTGCCAGGGATGGTGCTGGGAATCAGGGCCATAAAAACAAGATGCAGCCCCCGGGCTGGAGCTGCTCCAGTGGGGGAGTCAGACGCATAAACAAGTGATTCGTGCTCAGGGAGGCGCCTGCAAAGTGCCACCGCCAGGTGAGGAGGGGAGGGGACTAGCTCAGCCTGAAGTCGTCACCTTGTAGCTGCTCCAAGAGTTAATGTTGCTGCTGTGCCTAAAAAGAAAGAGGTCTAAGTGGACATCGTTGCTGCGTCAGTTCATAAACAAAGACTCACACATATCACAACACAGATACACATCACACACGGATACACACAGACTCACACACCACACAGACACACACAGATACACATATTACACAGATATACATTACACACGGACACGTCACACACAGATACACATAGACTCACATCACACAGACACACATGACACACAGACACATCATACACAGATACACACATCACACCTAGATACACATTACACATGGACACACGACATGCACAGATATACCCAGAAACACATCATACATATGTCACACACATCGCACATGGACACATATCACAATATATCAGGGATATCACACACACACACACACACACACACACGCCCTGAACACCCCCTGTAGTGTGAATGATACAGCCCTGTCCCCTCTCCTCTTGGACCACAGCACAAACAGCCCAGGTACTGCTTGACTTGCTCATGCCCCTGGTGGTCTGGGGAGTGGCCGTGGATGATTTCCTGTGTCTCACCACAAAACTTGCCAGTGCCTTTTCCAATAGCCTAAGCTGTCCAACAGTCACCATGGCAACGCGTCTCTCTTTCCATCTTCTACAATTGCTTCTTTGCTGGAGTGCCAGCCGGGCCTCAGGCTCTGTGTGTGCCCCTCTGGGTTGTTTCAAGGCCTGACATGTTTGCCAGGTATCCCCAGTGGGCTGGGAGCACATGGACCTCTACTTGTCCGGGCCTGACTCCTGGCTTACTGCTAAATTGAAAGAGCTGCTCAGACTGAAGGTGACTGAAGAGGCCTGAATGCTCAGGCTGGCAGCTGCCAGGGGACATGGAGGCCACACCAAGGAGATGAGCAGGGCGCCAGTTCTGGACAAGTTAGAACATGCTGATTGGAGGGGGACCGGGATGACAAAGAGACCCATGTGAGGGGCGAACAGAGAAACCAGGGGCGCACGGACTGGAGAAAGATTATAGGCGACAACTTTGCTGACTGACTGCTGTACAGAAAAGGGAGCAGATGCCATCCAAGGGGTGCGTCTTTAGTATCACAGTAGCCAATGGTTGGAAGAGAAAGGCCACAGAAACTTCCTCCCCTTCCTCATACTTCTAAAACGTCTCCTAACCTTTCGAAAGGTACAAGGCACTGTCTTTGAGGATGTGAGCTCCCCGTCAATGCAGATAATCAAGCAGAGACTAGATGGCCATTAGGTGGGCATTGAAGTATGGGATGGGTCTTCACTATCTCATCCCGACCTCACTGCCCTGCCACCATGACCCCTCACAGTGCCCACTTTCTTTCCTGTAAAAGGAAAAGTGAGGGTCAGAGCAGGGCTCAAAGCTCCGTCTGCTTTACAGCCCCGTGTTCAGACCCCAATCTCTAACCCTGACACTTCACTTTCTCAAATTAAGGCACCTTCTGTTTTTCTGACCCCTTTCGTAGCCACGATTCATGATCTTGTCTCCGTTGCCCTGTCAAGTACGTAGAGGAGACGTGATCACAGAGGCACGGAAGTTAGAGGGGATTTTGCAAAGATTACCAGGAAGGTAGCAGGTTTTGGGGCTGCCAGCCCAGCCCACCGTCCTTGTTCACTGGCTTTTCCACATCGGGCAGATGACACCACAGAGAGGGCTTATCAGAGAGCAGTACCGCGAAACATGCAGTGTGGCAGAAAACGTATACAGTACATTAAGAATGGTTTCCAGAAATTAACAAAAAAAGTCTGGCTGTCAGTTATTCTCAACTTTGGGCTTTGCTGCTACATAAAGTCTGAGGCACAAAGTTGCTCACTAGAAGTGACGTGAATACATGGGTTATGTAAAAGTGGTTTGTGCCAGTGGATCTGGCTGGGGTATAAGCTGAGTCATGAAAATGAACAGGCGTCCCTTAAAACTTGCAGTGGGGGTGTGAGAAGGGTGGGGCTGGCCACTGGGTGGGCTTGGGATTGCATCCAAGCTGAAGTTTTTGTTTTTTCACATTTCAAGACATGTGTAGCCAACATGGTACCTCAAAGGAAATTTATGGCATTTAATGTGTATATTAGAAAACAAATAAACAAAAATGCTGAAAATTAACTAAGCCTCAACTGAAGACATTAAGAAAAGGGTAGCATATGGTGACAGTTTTTTTCATTCCAATTTCAGCTCTGCAAGGGGTTGAGCAATGGGTTCTCCATGCTCTACACAATTTCTTCTTTTTTTAAAAAAATGTTTTTGGGGTGACAATTGTTAGTAAAGTTACATAGATTTCAGGTGTAAATTTAACCGGCATAATGTGTCTTGGGAAATTGAAACATCAAGTGTCAAAGAAGATCTCCCCACTCTAATTCTTCCTTCAGGCCCCTGGGGAATAAGGTGGCCAGTGTGACAGCCCAATAAGCTCTAACATCGTCTTCATGTGCTATCGAGAGGCCCTGTCCTCTGCCTTCCTCAAATCGCTGTGTCTCCTTCTTTTAATCAGTTCAACCTAAGCAATGAATGAAAATTTGAAACCATCTTGTATATGTGTGTATGTTGGACTTGGCAACGGCTGATGATTTTTCACATGGAAACTTTG
Source organism: Rhinolophus sinicus (assembly GCF_036562045.2). Classification (NCBI taxonomy): domain Eukaryota; kingdom Metazoa; phylum Chordata; class Mammalia; order Chiroptera; family Rhinolophidae; genus Rhinolophus; species Rhinolophus sinicus. Next base: position 65,064,063 of record NC_133760.1, on the reverse strand, counting down.
CACGTTGACCCAACTTTGGTCTCCAAGTGAAACGTGGGAATGGCGAAACTTACAGCGCCCTAATGTTTCTTCCAAGGTCTCAGAGGTCCGTTGGTCTTCTTGGTGAAGTAGGAGGAAGGGCCTTGCTCTCCTGTTCTACTTAGCAGTTGTAACCTGAAGCCTGAGCCTTGCTCACCGCTGTGAGACAGAAAGGACAGTGGGTCATGGGTCAAAGTAAGACAAGGTGGTAATGGAACGATGGGGCCATGGCTTCATCAGGCAGGTGAACCGTCTTGCTTTGGGGGAGGCCAGATGTCTTCGGGAACAGGTGAGACTGGACTTAGGGGGCAACTTTGGGTGGTGGTGGTGAGGAAGCCACACATCTGGGAGGCCACAGAGTCCCAGATAATATAATGCACCGAGGTGCAGTGAAGTCTGGGAAAGTTGGGGCCTGGTGGCAGAGGGCGTGCTGCTCAGAAGGGAAAGGTTCCGGCTCAGGAGGATTGTCCTACTGGCTTAAGCAAAACCCAGGAATGTCCATCTTCTCTCTGCTCACGGAACCTTTGGTTCCTTTCCCTGGTCCGAGCCACGTCCAGATAACCTGGTCTGCCCTGGAATCGTAACATGGAGGGGTTCATTGCTGCAGCTCCCCTCACAGATGGACTTTCAGTGTTGCTGCTTGACAGTCCCAGGGTCTCAGACCACAGAGAACACCGGGCCGTGTTGGATAGGTCCAGTATTAGAAAGTTCCTTCCTTATGTGGAGCCGAACTCCGCTTCCCTTCATCTTCTACCACGGGTCCTCGTTCCTGACCTGGAACTAGGTGAGGTCTCTCCCAGGGACCCCTGCTCAAGTATTGAAGGGCAGCCAGCCCGTCTCTCTTGAGTCTTCTCATGACATGGTTTTCAGACCTCTCACCCCGTTCTGGGTGTGAATCAGGTAGTTAGTCTTTGCTGTGTTTACACTGTGGCACACAGACACGCAGGTGTGAACTGAAGTCTACCCCGGAAGAGGCTTCTCGTCTTTGGTGTGCAGGAGGTCAGACCCCGAAGAGGAACATAGCGGCTTTCCAGTCTGTGCTGCAGCATATACAGTCCTGCCCTGCCAGCCTTCCTCATGAGGAGGAGGAAGAGGCAAAGCCTCTTAGGGAAGATCCTAGAGAGTAGCGCACCCATGAGGACCACCCAGGGGACGGGAAGCCAGGACACTGCTCTCCTGCCCAAGGACCCTGAGCTCATGTCAGTGATGGAGACTTCTGTCTGTCTTCCCAATTCGAGTGGCTTGAATCTCTTTTCAGAATCAACGCAGGGCTCCAGCAGGACACAGAGCCCACCTACCTCGCCTCCACACACTCTTCCACTCAGGGTATTTAAAATGGGGGGCAGGATGATGATGCCCTCACTGCAGGGGTGCGAGGCTGACTCACTCTGTGTCCCCAGCAGCCTGAGCTCATCGAGAGCATGACCAGACAATGTTGGCTGAAGGAGACTCAAGTCTTTTGCTGTCGTCATTGCTATCGCTTCTCGAATGGTTTATTGGGAACAATCTCAGTCATCGGAAAGCCGCAGGTACAGTGCAAACACCTTTCTTTTTCCTGAACGATTTCAGAGAACGGGATGGCCATCACCGGTGAACACTTTTGTTAAATATCCTACAAACAAGAACATGCTCTTCCACGACCATAAACAATCATCAAAGGCAGGAAATGAACTGATTCAGTGCTAATATCTAATCCTCAGACTCCGGGCACGCTTTGCCAGCTGCCCCAGGGATGACCTTTCTAGCTCACGGATCCCGTGTAGGGTCACACACTGCATTTTGCTGTTGTGTCTCCATAGTGTCCAATCTGGAACAGATCCCCAGTCTTTTCTAAACGCTGAAGACCTTGACACTTTTGAAGACTCCAGGCCAACTGTTTTGATCAATGTCCTCCCATTGGGTTTGTCTGATAAATCCTCATGATAAGACTCACACTGTACAGTCTTGAGCAGGAGTGTCACGGAAGGAAGTGATGTGTTCTTCTCCTTGCATCTTATCAGGTGACACCTGATTCTGATTTGTCCCAGTTCTACTGATCTACTGATATTTGCCTAAGGTGGTGTCTGCCAGCCTTCGCCACCACAGAGTGTCTCTCTTCCCCTTTGTAAATAGCTGTATGTGGACATACTTTGAGATTCGGTCAATATCCCGTTCTTGATCAAACTTCAATTTGTTCCATTATATCAGGAATGTGGTTTCTTATTTGAGTCAGTGGATTGGAACTTGTTGTTATCGTTATTGATTTGGATGCGCAGAGATGCCCAGGGGGGTCCTTTCAAGCTGCTTTCTGTGTCCTGTTCACAGGCCCCGCCATTCTTGCAGTACCTCCTTACTCTGGAAGACTAAGCTATCCCACATTCCTCTCGTACGTTCCTTGCCCCCGTGTGCAGTCAGCCCACTTCCCAAGGAGCCGGGCTCCTTTCAGCGGAGAAAGGTTCAGAAACCGCTTTCCGGAAGCCTCGTGCGCTCCTTGGGATAGGGGTGGCTCCCAGGTCCCCTTGGTGGACAGAGTGGAGAAGTAGCTATATGTGCCTTTACCTACAGTGTGTGCACACGGACAGCTGCATCTGCATTTAGAGATTTATATGTTCACAGCCATGAGTTCACATAGATATGCCAAATTCCAGTCTAACACCTCAGGATTCACTTTAATTTTCTTCCTTTTTATATTTGTCGTTTCCTCTTCTACCGGGGAAATCTGGTTCCCGTTATCTTCAACATATTTTCTTGTTTGATCCACCCTCCGGTGTATAATCAGTCTCCAGTGCTACCAGCCCCTTTTTCTGGCATGGATGCCCCCCTCATCCAGCTTGGCCTAGCAGCCTGTGCCAGGCTGTCCCCCCAACCGAGTATGGAAGCCCCTCCCAACCCTCCCAGGTGCCTACACCCCTCGCTGGGCTGTCCCCTGCAGGGACCCTGTGGGTACCTCGCTGGAGCTCCAACACGCCATGCCAGGCCCCCTGTTGTGCAGAAACCTCCCACAGTGCTCAGGGCTCCAGACCTCAAGCTGAACTGCCCTTGGGTGGGGGGCCCTGCACTCCCCACTTGGGGTCTAACACTCCATCCTGGGCTGCTGCGTCTCCCCTGCCCTGGCACAGGTGCTGGCTGTTCTCCCACACCCCAGGATGGTTTGTGGACTGAATAGGTCAGGAAGAGGAGGAGGAAGGAAGAAGAAGAGAGAGTGCATCCTGGATTATTAATTGCTATCACCAGGAGGTCCTTCCTGTTCTCTTTAAATGAAGAGGCCAGGTCGGCTGCCTGGCAAATGCTGAGATTTGCAAAGGCCCGTTAGCAGGGCAATCTGTATGTTGGCACATTAAGGTAAAGTGCAGTGGGGACAGAGGCCGCCTTTGGGTAATATGTAGATTATCCCATTCGGAGACACATTAGCAAAGTGCTAATTGTGCTTTCTGAATGCAATTTGGTGCCAGTTGCAGGAATAACTCTGGCACCTGCTTGGACTTTAGACTTGCAGATTAACTCAAATGGAAAGAGTAGCAAAACAGGGAATAATTTGTTCTCTAATAAGCCACTTGGAAGCCAACTCATTTCTACAGTTGGTGTCAGAAAAGTGCAGCTCAGTGATTGGAACAGGAAACCGTGTATCTAGTACACAGGGTTCTGTGCCATTTCTGCCAGAACTCGCTGAACAACTCACCTCACTTTGCCTCGATTGGCCTCCATTTCCCTTCCCCACTAATAGAGATAAAAATCTTTTCATTCAGATCGGGTCCGATGTTCTGCTTTTGTTACGCATACTCATGTGCGCAGCTCTGATACATTTGCCTAGAAGGCGGAAGAGTAGGACGTGGGTGCAATTCTCGGGATATGCTTCTCAAAGGGCGGTTCCTGGACCAGCTGCATTGCAGTCACCTGAAAGCTGGTTGGAAATGCAAATCCAGTCTCTCCCCCATCACACCCCCAACCTACTGAATCAGAAACTGGGGGTGCAGCCCAGTGGCCCGTGGGTTTAACATCCCTTCCAGGTCCTTTGTGGTGCACACTAATGTTTGAGATGTGCAGATTGCCCTAGAAAACGTGGCTCCACTCAGTGGAGCAGGGTTTACTGAGCATTTACTAGTAAGTTACTGAGCAAATCGTTCCTGAGGTCCCATCGTACGCCAGGCCCTGTGCTAGGCCCATGTGATGAATCACGAACGAGGCAGCCACGGTTCCTATCCTCACAGGGCACGTTGTCTCAGGAGTGAAGGCCTGAACAAGCAAACAGGTGGCCTGCTAAGAATGCCAACGCAGGGGCTTGGAGCGTGAACCATAGGGAAGCCAGGGAAGGTCCCTCTGAGCGAGTGAGGTTTATGCAGGAGCCATGCTCTCAAGGAGGCCATGGGGAGTTGGCCGGTGGTACGAGGTCGGAGTGTGCAGGAGCCCTCCCTGACCTGTGACGGCAGCCAGAAGAGTGCAGGCGTGAAGCCCAAGGCCAGGAACGCTCAGTGGGCCGGTCCCCCCTCTTCCTTTCCTAGCCTTTGCTCAGAGGCAGCTCTAGAGAAGAGAGTATACTGCCTCCCTGGCATGGGAGGGAGCTTTGTTTATCATCCAGACGGGTGGAGATAGCATCATCATTATTTTCCAGGGGCCAGATATGTGCAATATTAAAAATGAAATCACGTGATTTGCTGACAGCACTTAATGGGTAGTTCAAAGGGTCTTATTATTCCTATACATCATGTCTGGCTTGTGACAGGCAGTGGGATTTCTGGCACAGCGGGGGAGCTCACATGCCTTCAGTCTGATTTTTTCCCTTCCTTCCTAAGGTGACAACTTGCAGCTAAGTCCCTGCTTGCATGGGTGGTCCCCCCGAGGCTTCGTCACGGGCCATTTCATGCTGCGGTGGGTGCTAAGGATACAGTGGAGGAACTATGACACTTTGCTTGGTTGGGTTATTCTGCCCCCATTCTATTTGGAGACTCAGTTAGGGGGTTCCCTAGCTCTTGGAAGGGTGGTCTCCATGGCGAAGTCACATATGCCTAGCACTGTGCCTGGTACACATGGGGCGTTCAGAAAATTGTTGAATTAATGCAGTCAGTTATTCTTTCTTTAGGTCAGGGATTATTATTTTTAATATCTCAGTCTTCCTGGGGCTCTCCCTGGCTGTGCAGGGAGGGGTGCTGGTCAAGCCACACTGCAGAGTGGGGAGCCCCTTGTTCACCTCCTGTAACCTCTGCAGGGAATCTCACAGGCAGTGCTATAGGGAAACATAGCCCAGAAAAGACAGAGGACACAAACCCTTTCTGAGCTGCCCCAGTGCTTTTCCATCATTCCTCACGTCTCTACCTATGTACCTTTTGCACCTTGGAAAACACATATTGCTTTGTCTGTTTGTCTACATCTGTGCCTCAGCCCAGGTAACCGTCCTTTAGGCAGTGGGGGCTGGAGCATTTGCCCCTTTTTATGCCATGATTGGGAAGTTCTCAATATGCCACCCCTTCCTCTTAGCTCTTGGTCATCCTGAAGGGGGCTAGGAAGGTGCATTTGTATGTGGGGGTAAGATGGTTTGAGATAAAAATATGTCTGCACAGTGTTATTCGCAATAACCAAAGGTGGAAGCAACCCAGGAGTCCATTGATGGACAGATGAACAAAATGTGGTGTGTACGTGTGATGGAATATTACTCAGCCTTGAAAAGGAAGGACACCCTGATACATCCTACAACGTGGATGAGCCTTGAGGACATTATGCTCAATGACATAAGCCAGACAGCAAAGGTCAAATACCGCATGATTCCACTTACATGAGGTCTCTAGAGCAGTTAAATTCATAGAGACATACATTGGAATGGTGGTTTCTGGGGGAGGGGGAAATGGGGAGTTAGTGTTTAATGGGGACAGAGTTTCAGTTGGGGCAGATGAGAAAGTTGTTCTGGAGATGATGGTGGTGATGGCTGCACGACAGTATGAATGTACTTCATGCCACTGAACTACACTTAAAAATGGTCGACATGGTAAGTTCTACGTGTATTTTACCACAATTAAAAGGAAAGTCTACAGAGGAGCAAGTCTGCAGGTTGGGCCTTCTTCCCTAGACGCTGGGGTGGGGTTTGAGCTGCAAGATGGTTTCTAGGAATCGACACCTCTGAAGCAAGGGGGAGACGTAGGATGGAGAAGAGGAAGAGGTTGAACTGAATCTGTGATGCAGGCCCCCAGAGTCTGGGGTTGTGGAGTGAGCATTGCTCATCACGACAGATGACCCAGCCTCGCTCGGTTCCCAGGGCTGTGGGGTCAGTCGCCTTTGCTGAAACTGACCTTGAAGGAGCTGCTGTCAGCTGTGGGGTTTCTCTGTTGGCCGCAGGAGGGGACCTGTGACACTTGTGACACTGTTCTTTGTCTGCCACAGTTGGGAAATTGGTGATCAAAGAGTCCTACGTGGAGTGTTTGAGGAGTGAATCATTCTTTGAACAGGTCGATGACACCGAGAGTCAGGGGAGGTGAAGTCACTTGCTCCATCAATGCGGGTGTCTAGTACCTTTCTCTCACACCTATGTCCCGCTCCACTTCCAGCTTTCTCACTTGTCTAGACCTCAGATCCCACTGTTGTCTCAGTCTCTGCCTTAAGTGGTGATCACACCCACTTGGGGGGATTTCCAGGAAAATGAGTCAGGGACGTGACGTGAACATACCCTGAGCTAGTGAAAGGAAGAAAACAATGATTCTTCCCACGTTGAATGGGAAGAATCATGATATAGCAGAAATAACCGCTCAGGCACGAATGGGTTTGAGGGCTGATTCCATTGGTGACTCGCTAGGAGGCTTTGTGTAAGTCATGATTTTCATATTTTTATGCCTCATGCGTTGGTTCACCGCACATTTGTTGAGCACCTATTAAGTGTACTCTGTGGGATCCAGTGAAGGCTACGGCGTGGTGCAGGCTCTGGATGATGTTCCTTCCCCTGGGGCAGGGGCAGGATAAGCTAAGTGACAGGAGCAGTGCCCAATGAATGGGACAGATAGATCTGAGGACGATGAGGGCAAGCATGCCGGGCCCTCCACCGGCCTTAACACCCTGAAAAGCACTGCTCCCCCACAAGGGCCGTGGATCATCCACGGAGCAAACTTTTAATGAAAATAACAATTTAGCCAGGAACTCAATATCTGTGTCATGGCCCCAGGTCACAGAGATTTTCAAGCTCTTGAACTACATGCCAGCATCTGCGTCCGGAAGGCCCAACGTCTCTCCTGTGCAGACTCATTTCTATCTCACCCCATGCTGTCACTGTCAGCAAATGGGACTTTCTGGTTCCCTTCAACCAAAGAACAAAAAGCAAACTGTATTATTTCCTAGGGCTGCAGACTGGGTGGCTTAAAGCAACGGAAAGGTGTCGCCTCACAGTTCTGGAGGCTACAAGCCCAACATCAAGGTATCGGCAACACCCTGCTTCCCGGGACACCTGCAAGGGACTCCTCCCTGGCCTCTTCTAGCTCCTGCTGGTTTGTCAGCTGCCTTTGGTGTTGTGGGCTTGCAGCTGCATCACTCCAGCCTGTCCCTCCACCTTCACATGGCGTCCTCCCATCTTCTTAGAAGGATATTTGTCATATTGAACACCCTACTCCATTGTGGCCTCATTTTAACTACCTCGGCAATGACCCTATTTCCAAATAAGGTCCCATTCTGAGGTCCTGGGGGCTAGGACTACAACATACTTCTTTTTCTTTTCTTTTTGGAGTGTCAGGGGGCATGATTTAACCCATAACAGGAACCCAGACAATCCATTAGCTATGTATTTTCATAGAGACATAGGCGAGAGATGGGTGCGTCTGATATGGGAGTATCTTTCTGTGAGGGTGTGTTATGCCTCAAAATTGACGGAGTGCTCGTGTGTGCAGACTGCCAAACAGACACATCGGGCTATAGTTTTATTCTCCAAGCCAGTTGTTGAAGTAAAAGCATATGCCTTGATGCACATTGGGGTGTTCTTTCCTTTCAGACTAGGATGCTGAGCATAGCAAATGCTTTGTTGAGTTAACACCAATGCTGATCAAGGTGGAAGGGCATAATTATAGGCATCCATCCCAGAGAATGGAGGTCCACACAGGAGCAGGCTGAATGCGTGGGTTTGCTCTCCTTGCAGCCTGCTGTGGGTATTTGCGGGCGGTTTGTTTTTAACAGCATATGCATTTGCCTGTCTGGGAATATGAGTGTGTGTGTGTGTGTGTGTGTGTGTGTGTGTGTGTGTGTGATGTGCATGCTAGTGTGTTGGCATTTTTCTTTCCCATCTCTCTCTACTCACCAATGGTATGTGAGGTGTGGAGGACCTTGGAGAAGAAGGGAGGCAGTTGGGTTTGAAAGCAATCTCCCAAACCACGGGATGTCGAAATTCCCTTGAGAATTCTGTGTGTCAAAGGACACGCAAATGACCGTGGTATTAGGAGCAATGCCGCCTGCGGCCCCTGCTCTACTCCTTGTTCCTCCCATGAGCAGACCTGTTACCTGGCTGGCTTCCCTCTGGGGACCTCCTTCTCTTCTCCCTGAGATGCCAAGGGCACGTTCCAGAGTGGGACTTTCGGCTGCTTCATAAAGTTCTTCCAGCCTAGTTGCTAGGCAATGGCTGCACCAGAGGGGCGTCTGCACACTGGGCGGCTGGCTCCCCATCCCATCTGCAATTTAAATTCCCTGACAGGCAGAAGCAGCCAAGCTGTTCACTTGAGATTGCAGAAAGTTAGATTGAAATACAAGGACTATCCAATGCCTCGAGTCCTTCATAAATTTTGCTTTGATAGTAAGTGGGAGAGAGACAGGGCGACAGGAAGAGATGGCGATGGAGAGGGAAAAGCGTTGCCATTTAGACCTACCCAGTCGATTTATAATACATGTGATGTGTGCTCCAGGCCTCCCTCTGCCTCCAGTGTGTGCCTACTCTCTGTCCTCACTCCCATCCTTCCCGGCTCTTTCCAGACGTCTCCCTGTCACCACCTCTGGGTGAGGGAGCTTCTGAGTATCCGTCTCTCCCGCCATCCCATGGCTGTCTGGGCAAGAAGCAGCAAGGATGTAGCCACAGACTAGTTAACAGGACCACAACCACGCAGGGTCCACCGTGGCCCCGTTTCCACGCTCTCCTTCTCAAGTAGTAGCCTGCTCTCCTCAAAGTGCCTGCAAGGGCATGCTCCCTTGGGAATGCCCAGTGCAACAGCTGTGTTGCAAAAAGCTGTATTCTCCAGTTTGCCAGGGTCCTGGCTGGGGTTCTTGGGGTCACCCAAGGCTGCCTCTGGCCCCAGTAGGAGCCCCAGGCAAAGCCACACCCCGTCAGCCTACTGGAGCTGATGTGGGGCTCAGGTAGCAGAAGGGTCGGTAGCAAAATCTCTGTAATTTTCCAGCTCAGATCCGTGAGGCCTAAGACTCAGGTGCCGAGAAGGAGCGTTGCAGAATCTGCCTCTCTGGAGCTTGATTCTGTGATTATTAGTTCCCGCCTCCAATTTCTCTTCTCTCCCCGTTTTCACTCTTGGATCCTGTCCTGTCAGTCTCAGGGTAGTCCAGCTTTCTTTTTGTTTAATCCTTTTTTATTTTCTTCCCTAGTCATCCAGAACGGTCCTCAAGTGCACTGGCATTGCGGGTTTTCAGGGGGGACGGCCGACACTGCTGGACTTTGGCACCTGACAATCCAAGGCAGACAGCCATGCTCGGAACTGCCATTCCCACCACAGGCCACTTGAGTCACCGTCTGGTAGTGGGTGGAAATGAAAATGGTAGCCGTGAGGGAACCACACACACGTCCTGCTTCCCGTCTGAAAGAACATTATTTACGCTTAATGTGCCATAAGATGAAGACCATTATCAGAGAAAAGTACAAGTATCTTGGGTGTTGAGAGGAGTTAAGAGTGAAATTAAACCATTTAACATCTAGTAGGATGGCTATAATTAAAAAAGAAAAAGAAAATAACAAGTGTTGGGGAAGATGCAGAGAAATTGGAACACTCGAGCATTGCTGGGGAGAATGTAAAATGGTTCAGCTACTGGGGAAAACAGTTTGGCGCCTTCTCAAAAAGTTAAATAGAGAATTAGCATATGACCCAGCAGTTGTGGTCCTAGGTATGTCCATATAGACACACGAGAGAACTGAAAACAGGTATCAGTACACCCATGTTCATAGCAGCACTATTCATAATAGCCAAGAGGTAGAAGCAACCCAGTGTCCGTGGACAGATGAGTGGATAAAGAAAATGTGGTGTATACATGTAATGGAATATTATTCAGTCATGAAAGGAAGGAAATTCTGACACATGCTACCACATGGATGGACCTTGTAAATATTATTCTACATGAGACAAGCCTGACACAGAAAGACAGATACCATCGGATTCTACTTGTATGAGGCACCTAAAAAGAGATACATTCATAGAGAGCGATAGAAAGGGGTCATGGCGTGTTATTGTTTAATGGGTATAGAGTTTATCTGGGGGACGATGACAACCTTCTGGGTATAGCTAGTGCGGATAATATAAAACATTGTGAATGCACTGAATGCCCCTGAACTGTACGGTTAGCAATGGTTAAAATGACCAATACGATGCGTATTTTGCCAGAATAAAAGACAAGAGTGAAGGGAAGCAGTAACTCTGGTGAAGATGGATCAGGAGGAAATTCCTAGTTGGACAGGGTGGGGGGAGAGGAGAAAGAAGTGAGTACCAGGAGCTCAACTCAGAAGCCGCAGGCCTTGCTGGTCGGCAGGGCAAAGGGATACTACGTTGAGAGAGAAGGTTAAGTGACACTGACAGCACTGAGTGTGAGTGTGGGTGCGTGCTACGTTCGAACCTCCTCGACAACGCTCCCTCTCCCAACAGAGACGGTTCGAACGTTAGGAGTGAGCCAGTTGGATCCTGGGAGAGCTTGGATGGGCAGCTACACTTACTCTCCAGATGACCTCACTGAGGCCCAGCGATTTCCCCAGGGTCTGGAAGGAGAATGTGAAGCAGGACGAGTGGGGCATCCCGTGGGGAAGTAGATTTAGACCAGAGGATACTCTTCTCAGCCCTTCTCCCAATATTGGAAACAGTTTCAAGTGAACATCAAGGGAGGCATTGATGGGGACAGCTGGGAGGAGCTGCCAGACCACAGAGGAACCGTTTGGTGGGAGTGCTCGGTGCAGCGAAAAGCAGCCCTCGCCTTGAGGGGACACCGTGAGGGTCTCGACATGTCGCTGCCCTGCCTATCGTGTTTTCATGTCCTGCCACCTCCCAAGTCGGTGCAGGAAACCAACCCCACTGCCATCCACACCCCAAGTTGAACCTTGGAGACCAGCTGCCTTGGGATTCTGTGTCTCTCTGGATGAAAGAGCAGGGAGAGAAGTAGCCAGGAGCCGCTCACAGGAACAGCTTGGAAGGGGTCTAGGAAGCTTCGTGGAGGGCAGATGCTGTTGTCCTCAGAGCAACAGGCGGAAGACAGGACTTTCAGCGTCCACAAAGCCCTGGACTAGGAATTATAACCGGGTTCACTCTCCCTTGTGGAGTTTGACCAGGATACGTGTTCTGCTTGCCTTTGTCTCTCTCCCCACATCGCCCTGTCTCTCCTCCCCAGCCCACCCCACACCCTCGCACATGCCCAGCAGTGTCTGAGGCAGGTGGCCATGGATCAATTCCAGTCGTGTTCAAAGCAAATAGCCCTGTTTTCTCAGGTAAGCCAGACGAGCTTCCCTCCACCGTTTGATCTTTATGCTGCTCATGTGTCTCGTGGTTACAAATAGCTCAGCCTTCCCAGTGCTGACTGCAGCCCTGGGACATTACGGTAATATGTCCACTCACATCAAGTGGATGCAAAGATTGCTACAGCAGCTTTTTGCCACGGAACATTTAGCCTTCCACAATAGCATTTGGGGTCCCTCTGGAACCTTCCCCCGCAGATGCACCTGGGGTACTGCTCTCCCTCTCCCCACTGCAGCCCTGCAGCTAAGGAGGGACAAAGATCCTTCTCGTTTGTTTGTTGATGAGGAAACTGAAATTCAAATAAGGGGACGTCATGCAGAAAGTAAGGGGCCTGGGACAGATAGGACAGCGATGATCGCGACAATAATAATCACAATAGTTTTTGCGCACTGATGAGATGCCGCGTCCCGGAGAAGCACTTTACCTGCATTGGGATCTTGTTATGGCTCCAGTATATGGGCGAAGTCGGTGAGGTTCAGTAAATGTTCCAAGTGCAAGGGACAGAGGGAACATCACCTTATGGCTGCTTCTTGCAAAGCTCGTGCTCTTGACCTCTCTGCCAGGTTAAGCCACCTCAGGGCTGGCCCCAGAAAATGCTAAACTCAGGGAAAGCTGTCCTTTCCCTTCCTCCCTCCATGCCCCTATCCTAGGGCCCTCATGCTGTCCCTGGGACATGGACCCTGCTCCTTCCTGCCCTTGAGGACTCCTGCGAGATCCCCTGGAGCCGGCTCTGGGCAATGTCCCTGGCTCACAGCCCTGCTCGCCAGAAGGCTGATAGCTAAGCGGATCTCCTGATTTTCACCGACTGCATTGCTCCCCGTCCCCCCAAATTTTTTTTATTTATACACCTTTCGGAATACCTTGCCTTAAGGTAGGAGTGTCCAGTGACAGTGTCAAGGGCCAAGATGGACTCGTCCAGCGACATTTCAAAGTCAAAGTCCAGGCAGGGAAGAGGTGTAGGGAAACCGGCCTTGGCTCTGTCCACCTCTTCCCACCACGACCGCCTGTTTCGTGGGAAAGAACCCCGAGCAGGGTACCATCACCACCGTTCACTCAGGCGGCAGCATATGTGTTGCCTAAATGAATTTTCCAGGACCTCACTTCTGAGTTGTAAGGCAAGGTCTTATGAGGCTCATTTTGTAGGTGAGGAAACGGAGGCACAGAGAGATGTGGTGTGATCCAAGATAAGTAATAAGCGGTAGAAATGGAGCTAGATCCTATGTTTCCCAGTCCTGTGCCCTTCCTGCCACTAATCTATGCTTTGACACAGGCTCAATGTTGCCAAAGTGAGTATTTTTTAACGTTTAGGCTGGAGAGTGGTGACTGAGTCAAATCTTCACAGAGGCTGTGGCTCCCCCGGGATCCTTTTTGAGCCGTTCGGTCCGTTAGCATAACTTGGTCTTTGACATGAGAGGAGCTTCTGGAAATAGAGAGGACAAAGGTGAGAAGGGGTGGGAACTTGACTGTTGCCCTAAATCCAAAAAGAAAGGATTCCCTCTCTCAAAGAAGTAAGTCAGCCCCTATTCCTTCTTCCAGATTCCCACATCCTCCCATCTGAGTCCTCAGCTCGGACACCTGAGAAAAGGATGGACTTCTGGTTTCATTTCTATTGGTCCTTTTCTGTAAATCGGGTGAGGCCGGCGTCCTGATTGGTTCTAAGAACTCTAACTTGGGACGGGGCCCGCAATTCACCGTGCGAGCAGCAGAGGGCGCTCCTGACTTTGGAGAAAGAATCGTCGCCACCGCAGCCCCTTCCTCAGTCTGGTTTCTTGGGTGCTGGTTAGGGAGGCAGGAGAGAGCGGTGCTTGGAGGGGAATGGGAGTCCCAAGCAGACTGACTGTGTGTCCCCAGCTCCCACTTCCTTCCTCTGTCCCTCCGTGTGGCTCTGTCATCTGCTCTGTCTCCAGTGAAGCAGAGGAAAGGTTGGTGCAGTCGAAAGAGGAAAGACAGTTGAGCTGGGCTTGGGGGGACACCGTTGACCACATATGTGGGTGAGTCATCCTGGTGTCCTCACCTGAGGGCAGATCAAACCTCTATCCTCGCCCAGCATTGTTCTCATAGAAGTGACCTAGGACCAACTCCAAGTGGGACAATGGATGGAAGGATTTGTCCACAGAAGGGGGCTCTAGGAATGGAAGCACTGGACCTATCCGTGTGACCTTGGGCGAGTCACTGAGCCTGTGTGTGCAGAGTTCCTGTATAACACAAGGGGCTGAATGCGGGGATCATCTCTTCACCCCCTTCCTGGGCTCAAAGCTGGGATTTCCTGCTTGTTATCTTCCATGGGTTACACTGGTTGGCGCCAACATTCTGAGGGCCACACAGCAGAGGTGGGGCTGTGTGGACACCAGGGTTGCCCCTGTTAAGTGACATGGAAGGTCCAAGAGCAGCTAGCTGTCTGTCCATGCATCTAGACAGAATAGCCTCTCAAGACATTCAGAAGCTGAAAATGGAGTATAATTAGTTCTTGAGGCCAGGTGTGTGTGTGATGTACAAAGACACATGCAACAAAAATGCAAGTGCAGTGACACCTGTGTGGGTAGGCACCATCAATAAACACATATTCGACACCTCTACACACAGGAATGCCCTCACAAACTCATGCACTGTGCAAGCCAACACACCCCGCTGTTCGCAAAAGATCACATTGGACCCTAAGGCAAAGAACCATTTACTTGAGGAAGCATCTCCTACAACATATTAATAAAATACTTAGGCAGATTTTTAACTGTAAAAACTCTGGAGAAAGAGAGACGGAGGGTGAATGTGTAAAGGCAGGCCTAATCACAAAGCACTTAGCCTACACGTCTGGGCTGCGGTATAAGCACCATATTTCATGATACATTCAACCTGATTTTCCAACTCATTGAAAACATTTGCCAGCTGCTGCCGAGTGACTCCATTTATTGTATACATGAGCTTGCTGTAACAGCCCCCTGGAAGAAGTCCCCAAGGAGAGCTGCAGATGAAAACCGAGCCGGGGAACTTCGAGCTGGACAGGAACCTGGCATTTCATTGTGAGGTGGGGGGAACTCAGAGCTGGGGCCTACCTGGGAGTATGGGGCAGGCCAGGTGGGAAGGGTTCTGGAAACTTCCATGGACACATCCTGGTTAGAAACTCCTATAGTGGGCAGTGTCAACTTTCTTCCTCTTGCATCACCCCATGCGCAGACCCATATGTACAATCATGTGAAACGGCACACAGGAGTTATAGCACCTCTCAGGGTGGTTCCCAGGAGCTGGGGCCTCTTGCAGGTACCCACACTGTCTGATTCTCTTATCTACACGGGAGAGGTGTCACCTTCCAGGGCCCCGTCTGTCCTAAGCACCACGTCCTTGGCTTGGCTGTGAATCCCTCTTCTCTCTCCTCCCAACCACCTCAATGCTGGGTCCCTAGTGATGCAAACTCCCCCACCTCTCCTTTCTTCCATCTACTCTGTCACTGACAGAAGCTTCTAGAAGGAAGAGGAGGCTGTCCTATTGGCACGTCCACATGAATAGATGGGTTTGAGGACTGCTGGCATTTTGCAATGTTAGATAGCAGTCCCCAGAGGAACGGAGACACTGAGCAGTGAAGTTATTTTCAGAAAGTGGAGAAGAATTTGCCAAAAGGGGGAGGCAGTTCTGGGTGAGGCAGTAGGGGGACCTGGTCAGTTCGGCCCATTCACATTTTAGCCCATAATCAGCCCGCTGTCAGGGATGAAAGTTTCGCGAGTTCTCCTTCACTTTCCTAGAGGCACATGGGACCTGAGAGCCTGCACCCCACTATCAGAGACCCCTTGTCCTTTGTTTTATAAGTTCCAAGCCACGCCGAGCTCTGTGAGGGCCAAGCGCAAACCTTACCATGGTGATGGGCTTCTCCGAGTCTGGCCAGGAGATCTGGCCCTCACACAGCTCTGTGGGGTCCCGATCGTCAGAACTCACCTGTTAGTAACCACATTATGAAGCTGTGAATTGGGCAGATGGAGAGAAGGAGGCCTGGCTCCCCCGTGGGGCATCTGCCATGCTGAGGGGTGACCTGCTGACAGCCTGTCTTCACTTCCACGCACTCAGAGCTCATTGTATCAGTGTGTCTCCATCAGGTGGGAGGTGGGGGTGGTGGGTTCCTCTCACGGTCTGGGCTGGGGAAGGGACTTGGCCGGCAGCCCCATGGCCAGTCAGAGGAAGCCCAGCTTGGGCCTCTGTGTCCCCGCTCCAAGGACCCTCGGGTGACCCTCAGGACCCTTAGTTATGGTGGCTCTGCTGTGAGAGATTTATTCCTATTAAATTTACATAGTGCCTGCACATTCAGTTGGAATGTTTTTAAATATTTTAATCAACGACTATGGAGGACAGAACCTATAGAATTGTATGGATTGGATTCTCCAAAGTACATGAGGCAGCTAGCCGCCAGGATGGTTAGATGTTGACATATCAAGGCCAAGGTCCAGAAGAAAGATGAAAGCTTGGTTATCCTGGCAGTTACCAGCAGCAGCACTTTCCATAACATCTTCCTTCTAGAATGTTCCTGATCTCTGTGGTTCAGCATTTCCCTGGTGTTTATTTTCCCACGTCACTAGGTAACTTGGATGCCAATTTCCTTTGGCAAAAAAGTCAAATGTCCCCCAACCACTGTGCTCATCTTTGAAGGGCAATTTGAGCCTCGGTGATTGTCTAGATTCTCGGCTGGGGAGGAAGGCTGCTGGGCTTAGCGAGACTCTTAACACATCTGGACCACCTGAGCCTAAAGAACTAGACCTCCTGGGGAATCAAAGGATACAGAGAGACTTTTCCCCTTTAGTGGATAGTCTTCTGGAACCACAACCCACCGTGGACTCACTGAGAAGGTGTGCTCGTGGTGATGGGCAGTTAGTTGCAGGATACTTAAAGCAGTAAGGCTTTAAGTTAGATCTAAGGAAGGACTTACAGCTCCCTGTACTGATAGAGTAAGAAATGAGCTTTCTTCTCATCATCTCACGATGTGTTTTTTGTTTGTTTGTTTGTTTGTTTGTTTTTTTACTTTCCGTGAAAGCTTGTAGCATGGGGGAAGGATGAGATCATTTTGGTGTACATTTTAAATAAAATTTTAGAGGTACTGAATATTTTAATATCCTGGTAACATTTTTTACGAGCTCTTCTGCTTTCTAGGATTGTACCGCTGTATGACACACACACCTGGAGCGGCAGGCCTGGGCAGAATCTGGGTGACTCACGTTGGGTACAGGGACCACGCCTGGGGCTGTGGTCTGTGAATTGTCACAAAGCCCCCTGTCCCTGGCAGGGCCCCCTTCGCTGCCACTGGAGTCAGGTTTCCCAGCACAAGTAAATTCTGGGGGGGATTGATCTAATTTCCAGAGTCTAAAGAGTAACAAAGGCTACCATCAAAACTCCTGTAGGTGAGTGATAGAAAAAAATAGATAACATCTCCAAAGGAGAGCAAGCTTCCTGCATCCCCCTGAAGGAGACAGCTCTTTCCTAGGAGGGGCTCCCTGAGCCTTACGCTTCGGTCTTGCGCTTTCTTTGCAATGCTGACCTCACTGCCGGACCACTCAGCCCACTGGACCCCATGGCGGGGGGAGACTTCCGGAGACACCTCAGCCAAGCCTGGGGTGGGGGCCGGATCACGGCTGTACTTGGCCCTCAGAGTTGACGTGTGACGCACGCACGCACACACACATGCACCATCTGAGGTAACTTGCATACCTAATTTACATATTAGGGAAACTGAGGCTCAGAGAGGTTCAATAACTTGCCTGAGTCTGCCAGCTAATAAGAGGACAAAGCCAGAATTGAAACCTAGTTCCATGCATTGTTTCAAATCAAGTTATCTTTCCCTTTCTCTGGTGCTGTTCCACTGTAATGGGCGTAAGAATCACTTGGGGATCTTGTTAGAATGCAGGTTCTGATTCTGTATGTCTAGGATGAGTTAGAGCGTCTGTATTTCTAGAAAGTTCCTAGGTAATGCCACTGCTGCCTTGTCAGTAACAAGGGTATACCACAGATACGTCAAAGGAGGCAGCCCTGGGGGCACTGCCCATAGAGGGTGGGCTGGGATCATTCTGGAAAATGGGGGGAGGGGGTGTAAATACCGAGACTAACTCGGACCTCAGGGGAGGCAGAGAGAGAGGAAGGAAAGAGCCGTTGTGCAGGCTGCCTCTCTCTCACCTCAGGATACTCTTGGTTTGAATGTTGTGCTGACCAGGTTCCCTGCTGTGGGTCCAATTTGGACACCTGGAACCAGGAATGACCAGGAATAGAAGGCTACGGCTTCTGCCAAGTTCCACCCCTACCTAGAGTTCTCACTTGCCAGTTTGTTCACTCATCTAGCGACTCAGACCCTCTGACAGATTGACTTTTCCAAAAATGGCTGCAGGAACATTTTCCATCCCACATACTGTTCTTATAGTGGGACTCCCGTCTGGAGGTGGTGGCCTGGATCCCTTCCCCATGGATCGGAGTGGAGATGTGATTGCGGCTGACACGATGCTATGTGTCTCCCGAGGCTAGGTCATAAAGGCCAACACATCTTCCACCTGGATCCCTGAGGACACTTGCTGCTGGAACCCAGCCGCCATGCTGCCAGGAAGCCCAAGCAGTGCCCTGGAGAGGCCACGTGTAGGTGTTCTGGCCAGTTGGCCAGGTGAGGTGAGCCCAAACAACAGCCAGACGTGTGAGTGAACACACAGGTCCTCAGGTGATTCTCGTACCCACTTGTTGAGTCACTCCAGCCTTTGACCCTTTGCAGCTGAGGCCTCGGACATGGAGCCCAGGAGGCCATTCTTGCTGGGCCCCTTTTGAATGTCTGACCAGCAGAATTCTTGATCATAATTCAAGGGTCGCTTTTCATGGCAGTTCCTTTTTGGTAGCACGGACATAGCAATAGTAACAGGAACAGGCTCCAAAGCAGGGGCTGCCTGAGGCAGTGTGGGTGACAAGGCTCAGAAGGGATTTGGGACAGCGAGAACAGCAAGGGGCTCGACTGGCTTCATGTAGCACTTGATACTTTAAAGGTGCTTTTCCACACAGCTGGCCTCTCAACAATTCTCATTTTATAGGTAGGAAAACCCTCTTCTCTTCGTGCTGAGGCTCATGGGGGTTCTGTACTTGCTCAAGGCCACGCAGAGGCTGAGGCAGCGGCAGGGTGACCCCCAGGTCTGCCTCCAGAACCAGGACTCTTTCCACTAAAGCTGTGCCGCCTAGCTCAGCCCTTGACAAATAAAATGCCACTGTGGGTGCAAAACCGCGGATGGCTGGAGACCTCCTCTTGGCATGATTAGTTGAATGTTGTGTGTTGTGCCTTTAGTACCCATCATGGGAGAAGAAAAATTTCAAACATTTGTTAATAAACAGAGTCAGAGGAAAGTGCTAGTACAGGGCATGGGTTATTTATCAAATGTGAGCAATAAGTTAATCAAGAAAAATCAATCCTTGGGTGACTTTTACAGAGGGTGAGTGTGGGGATTTAGCTCACTGGTGCTCCAGGATTTGAAGGCGACTGGATGGTGAGAAGATTTTGGGGTCATTGAGCCATTTGGGAGCAGGTTCCCCCCTCCCATTTTCTCTATATTTGCCACCAGGGCAGCCATGAGAGGGTGAATGGCTAGCATTATGGAGAGGGGATTTTATTCAGACTGTCCTTTGTGGTAGGTCCACTTGTGCGATTCCTGGCACGATGGGAAGTCGTCACCCTCCCCTTGAGTCACAGAGAGGGGGATTCTTCCCTTTCTGTATTCTGTCTCTGGGTGTCTTGTGAGAAGAGGCATGTTTGTTTCCCCACAGGCCTCACAGCTTACACCTTCCAGGTGACGGAGACAATACTTTAGACGATGTGATAGTTTGTGTTTCATCTTGACAAGGCTCTGGCGCCCACTCCTTTGATGAAACACTAACCAGGGTATTGTTCTGAATGTATTTTGTAAATGTGGTTAATATTGACCATCAATTGACTTTAAATGAAAGAGATTACCCTCCAGAATGTGGGTGTGCCTCATCCAATCCGTTGAAGAACTGAAGAGTAAAAACCGCTTTCCCAGAGAAGAAGTTCTGCTTCAAGACTGCAGAGCATCAAATCCTGCCTGACTTTCCAGGCTGCTTCACAGGTCTTATACTTCCTGGCCCCACCATCATATTAGCCAATTCCTTTAAAACTATATATATGTATATATATGTACACACAAACACACACACATACACACACGCGCACGCACGTACTCCCCTCCTATTGGTTCTGTTTCTCTGGAGAGCACTGCTATCTATCCTGAGTATGTCATATTGTCCTGAGATTTTTTTATTCCCTTTGACAACTCTTTGATCCAGGGGTTCAAACCTATGTGATGGCAGTGGTCGAGGAGGTGCGTGGAAGGTGAGGCTGACATGCACACACATATTTTCTGAGCCCATGCTGTGTGTATACTGCTGCAGGTGGTGGGGAGAGTGTGGGCTGAAGGGAAGAGCATGGGACTGAGGGTCAGAGGTCAGTGGTGGGGACTTCGTTCTGTGACTGCCCTCCTGTCACATGGGGCGAACTCCAGCAATGATGAATCAAATAAGGTCATAGACAAAGACAAATCCCATATGGTGTCACTTACTCGCGGAATCTGAAAAAAAACAATAAAGTTGATTCCACAGACACAGAATAGCCAGGGGCTGGGGGAGGGAGAAGTGGAGTGATGTAGGTTAAACGGTCCAAACTTGCAATTTTAAGAAGAGTTAACTTCTGAGGATCTAATGGAGAGTGTGGAGCCTAGAGCTAATGATACGGAATTGTGTACGTGGACATTGCTGAGAGTACGTCTTTTGCGGTCTCTCCACACACACAAAGGGCTAACCATGTGAGGTGATGGATGTGTTGTTTGTTCTTGGTAATCATTCCATAATGCAGAGGCATATCAAATCATTATGCTGTTCACTTTAAATATATGCAATTATATTTGTCAATTAGTCCTCAATAAAGTTAAAAAAATAAAACGGATTTTTAAAAATGTTATGGACGGTAAAGCATTTTACAAAGCACTATACATGTGTAATCTTAATTTTTAACACCCCGATTCAGACCACAAATTACCTAAGATCTTTATTATTCCACCAGTGGGTGGAAAAGGGCTTGGTTCTCCTTCCTCTGAAGGACATCTCAGCACAGTTCAAACAAGACAAGAAAACATTTGGGGCCATTTGTCAAAACCAGTTAAATCTTATAAGTGAAGTCTATCAAGGATGCAAATATGAGCCTCTAAACTCACTAAGCATTGAAAAATAATAGACCCCATGTATGGTGATGGAAGGAGAACTGACTCTGGGTGGTGAGCACACAACGTGACGATATATTGTAGAATTGTACACTTGAAACTTATGTAATTTTACTAACCATTGTCACCCGAATAAATTTAATTTAAAAAAAAAAAGAGGGAAGTAACGGACTCCCCTGGAAGGGGCTTTGGTTAGACATTGGGCCTAAGGCAGTGAAAAGGCGAAAGGCAGACATAGCTTTGGGTCGTTCCTGCCCCCAGTTATTTCACATACCTTGCTCACCTTGAGTTTTCAGAGTCAATGCTCCTGAGGATTTGGAGTCAGCTAGC
This sequence comes from Rhinolophus sinicus, assembly GCF_036562045.2. Lineage (NCBI taxonomy): Eukaryota > Metazoa > Chordata > Mammalia > Chiroptera > Rhinolophidae > Rhinolophus > Rhinolophus sinicus. Next base: position 65,042,846 of record NC_133760.1, on the reverse strand, counting down.
AATCAGGAGAAGTCCCTTGGGCAGTGACCTGTTTGTGCCCTGAAGGGGGGTGGGAAGCTGTGGATACAGTAGGGCTGAGGATTGTACTGGGAAAGGAAAGGGTCCACTTTGTGAGCTGGAATGCTTATAGGACTTTTTTTTTTTTTCCTTTCTGAATTCCTCTTATTCATTTTTAAAGAGTTTCTTTTAACCTGAATCTCTGAACAATTTTTAAAATGGTAACCAATTGATGCCATTTTTATGTGGAACTTCGAGAAAACTTTTAAGTTTGAGGGGATTTATTCATTTTTTATTTTTTACGCTTTATTTTGACATTCAATATTTATATTTATTTCAGGTGTATGGTACAGTGGTTAGCCATTTATATAATTTAAGAAGTTATCCCCCTAACTAGTCTAGTACCCAATTTAAGAAGTTATCCCTCTAACTAGTTTAGTACCCAATCGTTGTATGTAGTTATTACCATATTATTGACTATATTTCTATGCTTTACTTCATATCCCCATGACTATTGTGAAACTACCAATTTGTACTTTTTAATCCCTTCACCTTTTTCACCCTGTCCCCTACTCCCCACCCATCTATCACCCCGATAAATCTAGTACCCATTTGACACCATACATAGTTATTACAGTATTATTGACTATATTCTTTATGAAATACCTTACACCCCCATGACTACTGTGTAATAATCAGTTTGTATTTCTTAATCCCTTCCCTTTTCTCACTTTCCCCCAAACTCCCTCCCATCTGGCAACCATCAAAATGTTCTCTGTATCTCTGAGTTTGTTTCTGTTTTATTTGTTTGTTTATTTTGTTCGTAGATTCCACATTTAAGCAAAATCTCATTGCATCTGTCTTTCTCTCTGACATACTCCACTCAGCATAAAACCCTCCAGATGGCAAGAACCCATTCCCTTCCATGACCAAGCAATATTTCACTGTGTATGCGTATATGAACCAGCTCCCCTTTATCCTGTCTTCTATTGATGGACACACAGGCAGCCTCTATACCCTGGTCATTGTACACAATGCTGCAGAGAACATATGGATACTCAGGTCCCCTCTAAGTAGCGTTTGGGTTTCTTCAGATAAAGACCCTGAAGTGGGGTTACGGGTCCTTCTTTGTCTCTTGTTATAGCCTTTGTTTTAAAGTCTATTTTGTCTGGTATCAGTATTGCTACCAGCTATTTTTCGTTTGTTTGTTTTTCGTTTCCATTTTCATGAAATATCTCTTTCTCATCCCTTTACTTTCAGTCTGTTTGTGTGTTTCAATTTGAAGGAGTCTCTTGTAGGCAGTATGTGTAAGGGTCTTATTTTCTTATCAATTCAGCCACTCTGTCTTTTGGTTGGAGCATTTATCCATTTACACTTAAAGTAATTGTTCATAGATAACGTAGTTATTGCCATTTTATTATTCATATTTTTTATCTTAGTTTTCTTCTTGTTCTTCTTAAAGAAGTTCTTCTAATGTTTCTTGTAATAGTGGTTTGGTGGTAATGAACTCCTTTAGCTCTTCTTTTTGTGGTCTGGAAGCTCTTTATCTGTTCTTTTATTTTAAATGATAGCTTTGCTGGGTAGAGTAATGCTGGCTGTAGGTCCTTGCTTTTCATCACTTTTATATTTCTTGCCAATCCCTCTGGTCTGCAAAGTTTCTGTTGAGAAATCAGCTAATGGTCTGATGAGAGCTTCCTTGTAGGTGACTAACTGCTTTTCTCATGCTGCTTTTAAGATTCTCTCTTTGTCTTTAAACTTTGGCATTTTAATTATGATGTGTCTTGGTGTGGGCCTCTTTGGGTTCATCTTGTTTGCGACTCTGCGTTTCATGGTCTTGTATATCTACATGTATTTCCTTTGCCAGGTTAGGGAAGTTTTCCATCATTATTTCTTCAAATAGGTTTTCAGTTCCTTGCTGTCTCTCTTCTCCTTCTGGTACCCCTACGATGCGAATGTTGTTATGCTTAATGTTGTCGCAGACGCCTCTTAAACTCTCCTCATTTTTTGGTATTCCTTTTTCTTTTTGCTGTTCTGTTTGGGTGTTTTCTGCTACCTTATCTTCTAAATTGATGATTTGATCCTTTGCTTCATCTAATCTACTGTTGATTCTCTCTAATTCTTCATTTCAGTTATTGTTTTCTTTATTTCTGACTGGTTCTTTTTTATGTTTTCTATCTCCAATTTTTTGTTTCCTATCTGTTTGTTGAAGTTCTCCCGGAGATCACTGAGCATCTTAATAACCAGTGTTTGGAACTCTCCATCTGGTAGGTTGCTTGTCTCCATTTTGTCTAGTTCTTTTTCTGGAGCTTTGTTTTGTTCTTTTATTTAGGACATGTTTCTTTGTCTCTCCATTTTGGCTGCCTCCCTGTGTTTGTTTCTGTGTATTAGGTAGAGCTACTATGCTTCCCAGTCTTAGTAGAGTGGCCTTATGTAGTAGGTGTCCCGTGGGGCCCAGTGGCACAGTCTCCCTGGTCACCAGAGCTGGGTGCTCCAAGTGTGTTCCTTGTGTAGGTCGTGTGTGACCTCCTGTTGCAGTTGAGCCTTTGTTACTGTCAGCACATCAGTGGGAGGGACTGACCCTCAGGCTGATCGGTTGTGAGGACTGGCCTTAACTACAGTGGAGAAACTGTGGTGCAAGCGCTGATCCTAAAGAGCAGGGGTCACTTTAGCAGGGCTCTAGTGCCTGCCCAGTCTGCCTTTTAGGTGTCTCATCCTTGGAGGCGACCAGGCGATGCTCTGGCTTGGTCCAAAACTGACCACCAAATGTACCAGACTTAGGGCTTCCTGGGAGGGAACCCACTGAAGGCCACATATAGCTATAGCCTGTGCTCTGCCCAGGACAACCTGGTATGAGCCACAAAGCAATCCGAACATGGCCACCGCCCCTACTAGTCTAGAGGTACCTTAAGAAGACAATCTGTAAAACGAGTCTGGCTGTTGCTGCTGCTCAGCCAGAGGTACGGGACATGCCAAAGCCAGATGCTGCTTATTTGGGTTTTGTGAACCTTTGAGAGATTTCATGAAAGTTTGCAGCGTGAGCCAGACTGTTTGTACGGAAAAGCCACTGGAAGTGGCATGGGTGTGCCTGAAAGTTTGGTGGGGCAGGGTCTCTGGGAATCACTGGGGTGGGGCAGATGATAGGTGAAAGCTAATTTGATAGAGACTCAGGTATGACATCTGCCTGCATCTGCATGCAGTGAGCTGGGAGGGCTTGACAAAGAAACAATGGCTTCTGCCACCTCCTCCACCTGGGAGAAAACTGCCCCTCCAGGCCTCTCCCAGGAGCCAGAAAATTCCATTCCTCCCTGTATGTCTCTGGCACCTTTTGAGCCATTGCCCCAGCGCTGGAGCTCAGAGTGAGCAGGTCCTTCCATGAGTAAGTCCATGTGCAGTCCCTTTAAGAGAAGCCCCTGGGAGTTTGATGCCGTCCATCTCACTCAGCCAGAATCTCCATTGATTTTTCACAACCAGAAGTTATGCAGACTTCTCTCCCCAGCATTAGAATCCTGGGCTGGGGAGCCTGGTATAGGGCTGAGACCCCTTGCTCCTCTGGGAGGTACCTCCAGCCAAGGTATCCCTCCCAATTTTTAATAGTCACATGGGATTGTGGGACCAGCCCCTTCAGTGTCTCTGCCCCTTCTACCAGTCTTGAGGTGGCTTCTTTTGTATGTCCATAGTCATAGGACTTTGGTTACAACTATGAGAATCTCAGGTGATTCTCAGTAATGATTGCTCTGTAATTTAGTTGTAATTGATGTGGTCCTCAGAGGAGGTAAGCACAGTGTTTACTTATTCCTCCATCTTGACCGGAAATTCATAGGACTTTTGAGTTGGCAGACACTGGTCTGCAAAGTGCCCTGTGCCTCACTCCCCTATATACTAACCTTTAGGACGATAGCGCATACCTTTCTGTTTAACTCCTTGCTTGCCTGTCTCTTAGACTAGATTGTGAGTTTTATGTGGTCACAGGCCATCAGGACTTGTATCCTGGCACAACCTATTTAATTAAATAATGGAAGTTCCAAGGATGCTCAATCCACTGGTCATCTTTTCTTGTGCATCAGGTGCTCCATGGGAAAGTAGTAGAGGAAGAGTGGGAAAGGGAGGGGATGGGAGGGGAGGTAAAGGATGGGGAGATGAAAACAATTGCTCTTCTTCAGGGATTTACAACCTCCATTGAGTAGGTCAAACATACCTATACAATGCTACCAGTTTGTTCCTCTAAACATAATGAGCGTCGTCCTGCAGCATCTCACTGCTGAAGAATCAGCAGCCTGTGCACAAGCACAAGGCAGCCTCCTGAAGAATAAACCTGGAGATGCAAGGGCATTTGGGAGACCAAGTCCATTCTGGATGGAGTTGAACTGGGTTAATCAGGGCTAAATGTGGAGGAAGTGAAATTGGAGAGGGCCTCCCAGTGGGGCACTGGCCATTCTCTGAGTTCAGAGTATACTGGCAAACTGGGAAGAAGCCTTTCTGCATCCAGCTAAGGTCGATGTCTCAGTTCCTGCCCATCTCAAGCTGTCAGGGACCCTCTCCCTTAGAGCACATTCGGAGGCACAGTCTTGCATTAATTTAGAGCTAATTGTCAGGTAATGAATTCGATTTGGCTCACCATATTGAAATCCCTTCTGCTCCCAGCTGAACACCAGTAAATCATTTGCATCACAAATCTCTTCTCTGGATGCTCAGCTTGCCCAAGCTGTTCAGACCCTCTCCTGCCTCCCCACATACCCTGATCTTTGCAAGCAGTTGAAATCATCACATCTCCTTGTTAGGGATGCAAAGCTGAGACCCACCCAAGAAAACTGGGTTTGGATAAGTATCTTTGGGAAATCTAGAACAATGATAATCTATGGTCCCCTAAACCAGTAGCATCAGTATCCTGGGAACTCATTAGGCATGCAAAGTTTCAGGTCTCCTATTCCAAACTAACTGAATCAGAAACTCTGGGGGTAGGCCCAGCGATGCGTTTTAAGTTCTTGAGGTGATTCTGATACCCAATCAAGTTTGAGAACCACTGGTCTGTCTGGAACATCCACTACGTCCACCAGAATGGCAGTGTCAGAATTCTTCTCAATTCACTTTAATTCTCTGCAAGGCCAACTTCCCTGTCTAGGTTTCTGGATTTTATTAGGGGGCTTCTGAATTTGTTCCTCTTCCACCTCTGTATTAGCTAGAATTAGATTCAGCTGGGGGCAAGAAACAACAAATACAAGTGACTTAAACAAGATAGAAATACTAATATAAATAGTGGACGGTAGGCAGCCCAAAACTTGTTGCTCTGCCCTCACTAGAATGCCACCTCTTGACTAGGATGACTGCTCAGGTTCCAACCATCATATCTTCACTAGAGTTGGCAGAAAGAGGAAGGGAGAGAGGAGAAGGGCTTGGGCATTTCTTTACGGGCACTTGCATGAAGATGTACACAACACTTTTGTCTTATATCTCATTGGCCAAAACTTAGTCCATTGGCCATACCTGCCTGCAAAGGAGGCTGGGAAATGTAGTTTTTATACTGGAGGTTTCCATGCCCAGTGAAAAATCAGGAAATCGATTTCTAAGGAAGAAGAAGAGCTCAGGTATTGGCAGAGACAACTAGCCGCAAATGATAGTCCGCGCCACAACCTCTGAGACGTAATTCTGCTTCCAAGTCTTCAAGTGAGTTCTTCTTCATGTTCGCCACACACTTGAATGCCTATTTCACAACACATTTATTTCAGGAAGCACTCTGAGCATTTCTTTTTCCTGACAGCCCCCATGCCTGTAGCCCACTGCATTCAATTCCTGCTGCCTGTTGATCCATCTAATTTCTGTGAAATCATGATCCACGGTTAGTCTGTAAATGCCTGGAAGCAAGTATTAGGATTGTGTCTTTGCTGGTGGAGCTGTGGCGAGTCTGTCAACTCCTCCAGGACCCTGACTCTTCACCTGTAAAATGAGGGTATTGTAGATGGTCCCTGAGGTGCCTCCCAGCTCTAACATGCCCCACTGCTCTCTTTTTCCATTCCTTTCTGGATGTTTATGACTGCCCTTGGGGTGGGAAGGCAGTGAGCCCTGACCAGCTAACTACTAGACGAACTTGGACAGTGTCGGTTATAAATGAAGCCAAGAAATACAGCTCAGGGCTGGATCTGGATGATGGCTTTTGAGAAACGGGTTCTGGAATGAGAAATGTGATTTGTATAAAAAATGAGGGAGAATCTTGTAGAGGATCCTGTAAGGTTGGTGTTGATAGGGAGACCATTTATTTGAGATTGCCCCTTCTTGCCTGAAGTTCCATCCCTATCTACCTCAACCTCCATTTTACAGATATAAAAAGCAAATAAACACACACATAATAACAACAAAAAACACCCTGAGGTCTGTAAAGACAGGAGATAATTTGTCTAAAGTCTTACAACTAACCAGTGAAATGACAGAATTAATGGTGACTTCCTGTATGTGACCTGAGGGTGACTAAAAGGCCACATATACATGTGTGTTCTCTCTCTCTCTCTCTCTCTCTCTCTCTCTCTCTCTCTCCCTCCCTCCCTCCCTCCCTCCCTCCCTCCCTCCCTCCCTCCCTCCTAAATGAGCCTGGCTAGAAGTAGTGACTTGAGAGAGACACGGTTGACCTCTGTAAACCTCAGTTTCCTCATCTGTTAAATGGGGATAATAACCATTTGCATGGTTCTTACGATTAGATAAAATATATAAAGTCCTTAACACTTTTGCATGTGTGCCATCAATTTTCTCTCCTTTTTGGAGATGTATTTTTAAGTGGAGTCTTAGGCATTATTGTCTATAAGCCAGACCCTCAGTTTACTTGAACAAATGCTTAGCTGAGAAATTGATCTCAGAACATCCTGTCCACAAACACTGAGGACAGATCCAAGATAAACTGGCCTGGGCCCCTGGACTTCAGGTTTGCGACATGAGCAGGAAAGGGCAAAGGAACCAATAATGATTGACACTTCTTATGTCCTGAATGTGGCATGTGCTTTATATGGCTTAATCTCCACAGAATTCTGACAACGGTTCATTCTGTCAAGGGCAAAGTTAAGACTGAGGGTAGGGACACGATTTGAATTAGGGTTAGGTGTGTTATCATGATTTCACTAATGAGGTTATGGAGGTAAAGAGATGTGAGCAACTTGCCCAAATCTAGCAGGTGAGAAGAGAGGGGTGACCCTGGGGAGAGAGAAGGATGAGTTTTGATCTGAATGAGGGAGGGAGGGAGAGGTGGAGAGCTGAGCTGGAGGTGAGTGGTGTGAGGGGGTCCAGAGGTCCTGTGAAAGAGCAGGTGGCCACTTCCCAGTTCTCGTGGGGCCGGTCATGGTATAAAAACTGATTGCCCTTCATAAAGCTTGTTCTTTGAGATTAAGAATTAATCTCAGGTAGAGAGAGCGAAAATCCTTTCCTTGAGTGCAAATGCTTAGAGACCCTTTTCTGGATATCCCTCCCCAAACCTGCTACTTATCTTGCAGACCCTAAGAGACGGCGTATTCCTTTCAAAGTCGTGGGTAAATCAAGTGTCTGCCCACGAGTTCATTCCCTCTTGAATATCACTTAAGCTTCAAGATAAATTTCGAGTTCTGAGGCAGGACGTGAGGCTTCCGGTGAACACATTGACCTGCCACACACTCCATGTTCAGTCTCCGACCTCCTCCCTGTCCTTTATATAAGCAATGGCCTTACCTATAGACGATCTACCTTGCTAACTCCACCCTAGTCCCCTCAGCGGCACCTTCTTCAGGAGGCTGGGCTCTTTAACCTTTTTGTAGTGAGCTGGTGACTCTTCTCGGTCCCCAACCCTGAGCACCGACTCCTCCACATAAGAATTGGCCCTTGGTGTCCCTTCTCTCTCCCCGGGGAGCCTGTCTACCACAGCTGTCAATCCCCATGCAGGAGCCCAGTGGGTGCTTGTTAAATTGAATTTATCAATGATTTTATCATCTCAAATCTGATTAATCAGTCCAATGCCATCTAAATACGTGGGAAAGGATATAGAAGATGAGTGACATGCTTGGCTCTCCTGGGAATCTAATCTTTGTGGTGAGGTAGGATTAAACCAGAGAATAAGGACGGACCACTTGCACAGTGCTTTTCCATTTAAAAGGTGCTAATACACTGTCCTACTTACTCCTTTAGCTCTGGTGAAGGTTGCAGATATGCCCAAGGTCACAAAGTCAGGGAGGTGGCAGCATCTGCTCTTAAACTTGGTTCCAAGTTTTTTTTTCCTTCTCCTTATTGAAAAAACCTTTATATTACTCAATGCCACCTCCTACAGAATGAGAGGGAAAGCTGTGGATGACTCAGTAAAACCATTCCTAATTGCTGGGGGAAGAAACACGCCTCTGAAGATATCTCATTTTGAGGATAGCATGTTTGAAAAAAAATAATAATTACAAACGAAATCCGCAGCCCGTCCCAGAGACAGCTGCAATTCTTTGCCCGCCACTGGAGTTCAAAGAGGGAGACTTAAGCAAGGTCTCAAGGCGAATTACTTAATTTAGAGCATTGGAAACCCAACAATTATTTGCTCAAAAATAGAATTTGCTGAAACAACTTCCCGCTTCTTATTCTTCTCACTGCATAATAAAGTAATTAGTAATTTGTGTCACCCCGGTAATTTTTCTCCTTCTCATAATCACCAACAGTGACACGGCTGCTATGCTGGGACTCTACTGCACATGCTCACACACAGACACACACACTCACTCTCTCATGTCTGATCCGTGCCATAAGGTGGATGTGATGGTTTCCATTGTTGTTTTGTTGTGGCTGTTGGAATGGAAAGTTCTGTGGCCTCTATAATTTATTCATTACTGTATATCTAAGTCTGGGTGTGGTTGTCATAAGAAGTAGGAAGAAGGACAGAGAACTGTCACAATAACCCCAAATATCATACAGAAGCTATTATGAGCGTGGTGAGGACTATATATGTGCAACTAAAAATCAAGACCTTTATCCAACAAAGGGATTTGTTCTTAAGTGTGGATTGTATTGTTGTACAATACAATGGGTCTTACAACGGTACAAAAAGTAAATCACATTTATTTGTACATTTGTTAGATTGAAAAGAATGAAACTATATAAAAGTGTGGGCAGTCCAAGAAAATCCAGGTGTAATTATAAGGGAAACTTCCATGCGTTTGAATAATTGGTGATGGGCTAGATTTATAATCAGCTGTTATAAATCAAGAACATACTGTTTTAAAACAAAACAATGGTAGTGGAAATTTTTTCCCTAAGTTTATCTGACTGAATTTGTAAGAGCTTCAGGTGACCATGGGAAACTAGAAAAAGGAAGTTCAAAGTATTGCTTCCTTTCCCTGTTTATTACATAATAATCTATTTTACACAAATTATTATATTATAATAAACGGTACTATTGCTAACATTTATTGAATATTCACTGTACACCCGGCACTGTGCTATGAGGTTTACCTGCATTATATCTTTTAATCTTCATGTCAAATTTATAAGTTAGTTATTGATATTATTTCCATGTTATACGTGAGGAATGTGGCAGAGATTGTGTGGCTTACCCAATACCCATTTTTCTCTTTGCATAGTAATAAGACCCCAATTTTATGTAGGGTGGCACTATGTCATGTTAATGGCCTACATTTCCCACCCTCCTTTGAAGCCAGGTGTGGCCATGTGACAAACATCTGGCTAATGAGACAGAAGCAGAACTATTGTGTGGACCAACCAAGCAGATTCACTAGAAGTATCTGACTCAGCTGGGAGGTGCTTTCCTTCTTGTCTCGCTCGCTTATGCTTCCTGCAGATGTGATCGCTGGCACGATGCTGTTTCCAGTTGTAGCTGAATTGGAAGGTCAGACCCATTCTTCTGCTGAGAATAACTAGAAAAGCTAGAAATAACTGTATCTTCAAAAATCTGTTTGGAAGTATCAGAGAAATCACCAGTCAATGAAGAATTATTGGGCCACCCAGTGAGGGAAGAGGGAAACCCAGTGAGGTGAGCCTGGATTTTCTGGCCAATTTTCTCCTAGGAGCGTCCGACAATTCCAGAAGATGTGGCTGAGGAGCTAAGATGCTGAGCAGAACTTCCAGCAGACAGGGAGGGAGGAGCCTGCCATGGATGGGAGACTCTGATAAAAACGCCATGATCTGGGTTAAGATCATGAAAGGTCACGTCATGGAAAACTGTCATGTGTTTCACCTACTGAGGCCCGTAGCCCCCAATCAATGGCCTTGATTGGGCCATTAAATCAATGAAGGCCTTAAATCAATGATCGATAGATGGTCTATTGAGGGCCATATCCTGAAGGATGGCTCCCATCCTTGCAGGGTAACATCTCCAAGCTGGGCCTCAGCTGAACATTAAACAGGTCATCTTTCAGGTCCGGCAGCTCTTGTGAGATACAGTTTGGTTGCTCTGGCCTTTAAGAAATGAATTATGATGAGAAAAAAACCACGGGTCAATGAATTCAACATTAAGTAGGAGTGGATTGTATGTGGTCTACTTAGCTCCGTGATGGAGAATGGTCTAGTGAAGACTCTGTGTGAGACAACAGCAACATTAAAATGTCATGAAGAGGAAACATACTGCTCAGGTATAAAAATGTTATATCGAATCCATGTAGTCCAGATGGTGTTTTGAGTAGTGCTAACCTGTTTCTTCTGAATTTGGTAGAGGTTATTGTTCTTAACATATACGAGTATAAAATTCTATATATCTATCTATATCTATATCTATCTCTATTGTATCTCAGAGTATTGCTGCTTACAAGGAAACAACAGATACTCAGGAACTCAGGACCAGGAAAAGCCATATGCCCACTCCCCCGGTGCTCTGTTCCTGGGTTCATATTCATCTGGCAGTCCACTGCTCTCTTTCTGTCCTTATCATTTCCTTAGAGAGTTGAAGCCACCCAGACGTGTGGAGTGGAACAGGGAGACAATAGCATAAGGCATTTTTTCATGATAATGTGAGTCTGCTTTAATAATATAACCCAGGATATTTGGGATACTTGCTCTTTCGTACTTATTCCTGTACTTCTGCTTTCCTTTCCAAGGGCACTGAAGACGGGAAGGAAGTGGAGGGATGGAGATTTAAATGACCCCATGCTTAGTTGGCAGGGAGCCTCCCTAGCCTTGTCCCGATCTCGGAGTGTGCTGAGAACATTTAAAAAATACATAGCATTAGATCATAAATAAAAATCAATAAATTGATTAAAGCAGACATTGTGAGGCCATACTCCCTTACCATAATGAAATTATCTCAGAGATCACACATGGACTGGGAAATTTAAGAATACTAGGTTAAAGAGGACATTTTAAGTATTCAAATGGTCAAAAATAAAAACACTATTTTAATTTGTGGAATATAGCCAAAGCTGTTAATTGAAGGCAAATGGATAGCTTTAGGATGCTTTTTTTTTTAAATAAAACAAGAAAAAATAAAATAAGTAATAATATTAAGAAGCTAGAAAGATAACAGTAAACCAAACATAAGGAAACTATTTTTAAAATTAATTCATTTTTTTATACAAAAAATAGCGGTATAGACAAATAATCTAAGAATTAATTTTTGTAAATAAATCATAAAGTAGAAAACTTATGGCTAATATCTTGGCAAGAGAATGTAGAGACAAAAATACACATGAGGAAGGAAATATATTAATAGATAACATTAATTTCAAATTATAATTAAACAAAAACAACTTTATGCTAATATATTTAAAAATCTACCTGAAACTAATAAGGCTGATTACAAAAAAATAGATAATATAATTAGATTAATAATTAAGAAGAATTGATATCTAAGCATGCTTCATTTTTGGATAATTTTGCTTTTAATTTTTAAAGGAGCAAATAATTCCTGTGCCATTTAAACTTTTCTGGAGTAAAGGAAAATATTAAAACCTTAATAACTGAACCCAAACAAGTTTAATTTGCAAAACAAGTATAATCCTACTGTAACAGACTTGAAGAAAGATAGCATAAAATAGAAAATTACAAACCATTCTCTCTGTATACCTAGATAAAATTTCTAAAAAAAAACATGCTGTCAAATCAATTTCAAGAGTATATAAGAAGAACAATCCATGATGATATTATTGGGTTATTCTGGGAATACAAGAATCATTTAATATTAATAAATATACCACCAGTAAGTCTAAAGAGAAAATTCCCATGATCTCAGCAGATGTCTAGCAGGTATTTCAGAAAAATTTTATACCAATTCTGAATAAACAAAGTTTAATCTAGAAATATTATTTTTTAAATGATGAAGAATATTTATATTAAACAAGAGCATATGTAATATTTAAAGGGCAAACACCAGATACAGTCTAATTAAAATCAGGAATAGGAGAAAAATGCCTGGTTTCACTCTATTAATTAATACTATCCTGGATATCTTAGCCAATGCAAAAAAATAGAATACAGAAATAAGATGGGCTACTGGAAAGGAAATAAAAAGTACCATTACTTGCAGTTCGGAATGTCTATCCAGAAAACCTAAGAGAAGCATTGACAAACTATTAGAACTAGTAAAAATTAGAAAGATAGCTTAATATGAACAAGTATGCAAAATAATCACTTTTCCAATTGGACATCAATCAGTTTAAATATATAATAGGGAATGTGATCCTAGTTAAAACAATTACAGAAGTGTAATGTGCTAGGAATAATTCAATAATGAATGTTGTAAATTTCTTCTGATGAATATAAAAGAAGACCAGAGTAAAAGACTTCCAGACCAGAAGACTGAATATTGAAGAGAGGCCGGTTTATCCCAGGTTCACTTAATTAAACTCCAGTAAAAATTTCAGTGGGAAGTATTTTCACATCTGAAAAATATCCAGAAAAATAATAGATGAAAATAATCAATAGTGGTTTTTTTTTTTTTTTTTAGGATTTTATTGTGGAAGGGGAACAGGACTTTATTGGGGAACAGTGTGTACTTCCAGCACTTTTTTTTTTTTTTGCCAAATCAAGTTGTTGTCCTTTCAATCTTAGTTGAAGGGGGCGCTGCCCACCATCCCTTGCAGGACTCGAGGAATTGAACTGGCAACTTTGTGGTTGAGAGCCCACTGGCCCATGTGGGAATCGAACCGGCAGCCTTTGGAGTTAGAAGCACAGAGCTCTAACTGCCTGAGCCACTGGGCCAGCCCAATCAATAGTATTTTTAAAGAAGACTATTGATGGACTGTTTTTCTTTCAGAGAGTAAGATATTTTAAGTGAAGTCGATCTAAAGTAGAATTTTTCTGGAAATTCATTTGGCCATTTATGCCAAGCATCTTTAACCACATCACCCAGTAATTCCACTTTTAATAATTTATCCTAAAGAAAGATTTTAGATATACAGATCAAGTTTTATGTACAGGAATTTCATCAGGGAGATGTTTATACTATCGTTTCTAAAATTTGCAAAAATCGAAATTCGTTAAATCAAGGATGACACATTTAAAATCAGATACTGTTTAGTCATTACAGTTATGAAGAAGACCTTTAATAATATATATATAGTGCATTGTATTTTCCAAAGGTGGCTATAAAAATATCTTTCATCCTACACGTTCTTCTGCAGCGTGACCTTGCAGCTTCCCTTCAAGGGGTGGAGACCATTTCTCCATTTCCTGAAATGTGGTTGGGCCTTGATCCACAAAATTGTGAGCAAAATAAAATCATTGTTTTGAACCACTAAGTTTTGATGTAGTTCGTTACACAGCAATAGACAAGTGAAAAAAAATGTCAAGATGTTTTAGATACATTAAATGAAAAACATGTCACAAAACAGTATGTGCTGTGTAATTCAGTTTAAAAAATAATGTATACGTATACATGGAACAAAGATTAGAAGGATTTATGCCAAAATGTTGTTATTTTGGATGGTGGGATTACTGTGCTTCTCATTTTCTTCTCGTAGATTGCCTTTTTCCTCAAATTTCTACACTGATTATGTATGGTTTTATGATAAGAAACAGAAGCATAAAATCATGTTTTTGAAGACATTTTGATGATGCATAGATGCTCACGAATCCACATTTCCTGGAAAGAGACACAAAGAGTGTCTGTGAAGCTTTCCCTATTCTTTGGACCTCGTGTTTCCAAGAGGGAACTTTGGCAAGAAAATACATTCCGCTTTTCTTTCCATTTTTTTCTTTTCCTTACGCCCTCCTCTGCATGAGAGAAGGAGTGATTTTCTTAGCTGGTGAGATAGTGAGCTTGGACTCCCACAGCTGCTCTCCCCTCCTTTGGGGGGAGTTCAGTGTACAGTGGCTGCTCCCCAGTGGACAGACCTGGGTGCTGGGCAGAGGTCTGCCCCACAGGTGGGATGTGCTCTGCTCCTCTCTGCAGGTGTGCGCACCGCAGGTCGGGGCAGGGCCTGCCTTCTGAGGTCTGCTGTGCCTCTGCTCTGGGGAAAAGTGTATGAAGCAGCAAACTGTCCCACTTGCAGCTGACTGGTGAGGTGTCTGCCTTGAGAACCCCATTCTGAAGATTGGGGCGGGAATGAGATGAAAGCTGAGGGCCTGTTTGGCCACAGCCCTAGCCATGTTCTCTGAGCTTCCCCTGCCAGAATCCTTTACCTAGAGCCTATGTGTGTTCTTCAAAGAGAAGAAGAGTGACTGATCATTATCTTCAAAAATGTAGCAGTATCTATACATGAACACAGTTTCATTTTACATACTTAAAAGCATAGAGGTACAGACAGATATGAATTGTTTATGTTATGTGTAATTTCTTCCACAGAATTACAAGTGTGGGAGAAAATACATCAAAATATTAGTAACGATATATCTCTCTCTGGGATTATGTGTTTACTTAAACTCTCTGCAGTGTATTACACAAGCATGGATTACCTTTATAATCAGAAAGGAAGTTATTACTATTTTAAAGCGAAGTGCTTTTGTCTGAGATGGCTCCAGCGTTATGGATCTGACATCCTTAGACAGCTATGGCCTCTGCTGTCTTCCAGCTCAGTGCAAGCTGTGTTTCCCAGCATCCTTCAGTAAGGCCAATTTTCTGGGATAATCAGCAGAGACATGTAGGTTTGGGCCTTTTGGAGTTTGGGGAAATGAAAATGTTTTTTCTTCTGCCATCATGTGAGCCATTTACATCTATTGGCGAACATTTGTGTTGACTGGTTCTATCGGTCAGGAACACAAGCATAATTCACAGAGAGACTCCTTTAAGTAAAATTAAGAATTTACTTAAATAGGTGTTAGAGAACTGGAGAGCAAAAAGGGGACATTGAGGTAGCACAGAGACAATAACTGTAGGGAACAGCTGCCATTTCTAGGGCGAGGGGAACAAGGGAAGAAGCTGGAAGCTTAGAAAGAAGGGACCTGCAGGGCTGGGACCTCAGGGACAGAGATGATAGTGAAATGCAAGTCATTAGGGAGCAATGAGTTTGGGGTATAAATTACCTTTTTTTTTTTTTTTTTAATACTTTTTTATTTTGAAATAATTATAGACTTAGAAGGACCTGCAAAAATGTTGCCCCTGTACTCCTCACCCAGCTTCCTCTAATAGTGACATCTGTTCATCACCAAAACCAGGACATCGAATCGTACAATCCAATTCATTCGATTACACATCTGGATCTTACCAGTTTTGCATTTAACTATTTTTCGTTTTATGTCTTTGTGTATAATTCTGTGACATTGTATCACCTGTACAGATTTGGGCAACCACCACAATCTAGATACAACATTGTCGCATCACCACAGAGGAACTCCCTTCTCTTGTCCCTTTAGTCACATCTTCTTTCCTCTTCCCTAATCCCTGGTAACCGTTGTCCTTCCTCTCAATAATTTTTAAATATCACGTGTTTAATTGTAAGTGTTATGGGTTGAATCGTGTCCCCCAAAAAGGCATGCTGGAGTCCTCACCTCCAGGACCTCGGAATATAACCTTATTTGGAGGAAGGGTCTTTCCAGAGGCAGTCAAGTTAAAATGAGGTCACTACCATGGGCTCTAATCCATATGACTGGTGTCCTTATAACAAAGGGAGATTTGGAGACAGACGTGACCACACTGAGAATGGCATGTGAACTTGAAGGCAGAGACCCGAATGATTCTTCTACAAGCCAAAGAATGCCAAAGAGTCTCAGCACAGCACCAGAAGCTAGGAGGCAGGCACGGAACATATCCTGCCTCACAGCCCCCCAAAGACACCTTGACCTTGGACTTCTGGCCTCTAGAGACAATAAAGTTTTGCTACTTAAGCCACCCAGTTTGGGGTGCTTTGTTACTGCAGCCCTAACAAATGAATACCGTAAGTATATATAATTTAATTTATCATTGTAACTGGGCTTAAAATTAGCTCATAAAATCCCTGAAATTCTCTTGAGTAAGCTTGTTCCGACACACCATCACAAGTAAGGGGGCATTGTGAGGCTAGTTCCAGAAGCATGGAAAATACTGGAAATTGGAAGCAGTTGTTATTTCCAGAATGGAGAAGCATTGCTGGGGGGACGCTGACAGGGACAGGCAACCAACATGAAGGGTCAAGTCCCTCCTTACTCCTCTGGCCACCCAGACTTCATCTAGGGGCCCCTGTCACCTAGCTTAATGGAGATCTAGCTGGCAAAGCAGAAAGGTGGTTTGCATGGCCCCAGTACTCCAAACACAAAGCATAGAATGGAAGGGTATGTTTGGAGTTGAGAGACAATAGCTTGATATCCAAACACACTGGATTTTTTATTAGGTTGGTACAAAAGTAATTGCAGTTTTTGCAATTATTTTTAACCTCTTAAACTGCAGTTACTTTTGCAGCAACCTAACAGAAGACTTCTAGAGCTCTTCCAGTCTCTTTTATTCAGCTCAGCTATTATCAGCGGATTTCCTCTGGACCATGAAGCTGCTAGCCAAGGAGACATATTTCTGTCTACTTATACTCACATTTTGTAACTTATTTTTCAGAAGTGTATCGCTTAGTGCCTTATTTTGAGAGTCTTATCATTGGAAAAAAATGCATGCCACACACACACACACACACACACACACACACACACACACACATATGCTGCCTTTTGCTTGTGTCACGTTCCCAAGAGTGGGTTGATTGTGTTCTCTCCGGAAGGTGCCTTAATTTGATAATACAAAAGTATGGCAACGTAGGATTTGGTATATGAACATTTAATTTATAAAAAAGAACTTTTCAGGAACATAGATATTCTGTAGATAAAGTAGTAAGGCTTCCTTGTGATGCCTGGAAATCCACTGCTCCCCTTGTAAGGAGAGGTGACTTCTTTTTCTTTTCTTTTCTTTTTCTTAGTGATATATTATTATTATATACGCATGTGTTCGGTGAGGAAAGGCAACTTCTTAGAGAGGCTTTGAGAGCCAGGAAAGGACTAATTCTCACTTTGAAGGCTGCCTGCCTCCCTGACTGGATTAGTTCTCTCCTTGCTAAGCGGTCTGAGATGAGTGGAATTGTTCTTCCCGGCTCCCCAGGACCAGCCCCATCTATTTCCTGCGAACTCTGAGCGTAGCGCAGTCCCCTGGCACATTCCCACTGAGGATCCAAACTGCTACTGCAGCCTCTGCTCTTTCGACTTTCAGACTCCCCAGCCAGAGGGATTCCAACTTGGAGAGCATTTCTGCTAGAGCCACGGTCTTTCTTCCTGCCTCCCAACCATTTCGTTACCTTCGCGGGCATCTTGTTTCTGGCTTGTGCCTGAAAAACAAGTGAGATTTTGTCCCCTGCTCCCCCCATTACAAAAATAATACATGCTTATTGCAAACGTTTTCAGAAATATAGCAAATTGTGGAAACCGAAATACAATTTGAGGTTATGTGGCTTAAGTTTAACAGAAAAAGAAATCAAATGTATGTGTTTACTTAAAAGATGATTGATGTGGTTTTTTTTTTGTGTGTGTGGAAATGTATATTGGGAGAAAATAAGCAAAAATTGATTTCAGTAGCCTTTGTCCTCCCTGCCTTGGTCCCTGGGAGAGCCACGACCTGCCTTCATGGTACCACGCAGAGGTTCTCCAGAGTTCTGCCACTGACGCTTACCTTCCTTCATCCTTTTTTTTTTTTTTTTTTTTTATCAGTGCCTTGTTCTTCAACGGTTCAATTTTAAAGAGTAGCCTGTTCTGAGAAGAACGATTTGGGTGGCCATCATGCCATAACGTGACCAGTTGGAGGAAGTGGAATGCTTTGTCAGAATGGTCATGACCAAGACTCCAGCTGGGAACGCAAGCAGTAGATAAAGTATTACAGTGGGTAGCAAATACTAGACATTTGGGGAAATACGGTGTTGGGGGGCTCATTGGAGGAGGAGATTGTGGGAGCGTCCCTTACGTCCCAGAGTTTCCAGTTCTGGTTTTCTGCCACCTTCACCTTGGTCCTGGTCACCCCCAGTCACCTGGTCTGCCCTGGTGGTCCCTAACTTCCATCCCCCCTCACCTGTCTTCCACTTCCTCCTGAGTGACAGCTATTAGCATTCCAATCTGTTATCTCCACCCTGGTCCTGCCATTCAGTGCAGCTCTATTCTCCTGTCAAGCCTGGATTGAGATGTCACCTTAGACAAAACTGGCTGTGTGGTAATTTCAGTGAGCAGAGGAGATGGTAATTAATGAGTCTTTAAACTGAAGTCTTCCTGTTCTGCTCTTCAGCAGGAAACTGAGAGACGATATTATAGCAGTTAAAGCAAGGACTTTGGTTTCAGACATGGGTTCCCATCTCAGGCCTGCTGGTTACTTGCTGTGTGACCTTGACAAGTTATGACTTCCCCATGCATCAGTTTCCTCATGTGTAAATATGGGAGGGGGGAGAATACTCTTTTTGCAGTGTTTTTACTATAAAAGTTGTAATATGTGTGGTACCTAATGCAGTGCCCCCACACAGTAAATATTAAAAAGTATCTAGAAGTGATTCCAGGAAAAGAATGGATGTCAGTAGCCACTCACACCCTTGGATGGGGTGGGAAGTTAGACCCAGGTGAGCCAGAGTGGCAGGACAGCTAGTCTCATGTCACCCAGTCGTGCCTCAGTTTCCAAATATTACCCTTCCCCGATCTCCACTTCATCCCACTGCATGGAAAAATCCAAATAGATAAAAGACAGTCGATCTTTGCTGGTGGTTAAAAGAAAAGTATCCAAGGAAACTAATTCATACTTCAAAGGTGTTAGATGTCAAGAATGCTTTGCTTTTGAAAAATGTAGCTTAGTAACTCACAGAGGTGAATATTGTGAAGGAATTTTAAAACAGGATTTTCCCTTCCATCTCTCAGGGTTTGATATTCACTCACTCAGCAAATATTTTCTAGGTTTCTTCCCTGTGTCAGAGCTGCATTAGGTGCTCGGGGTATAAATAGTATCCCTGCAAAGAAAGCCTCTGTCAGTGTAGGGATAGATAGACAAAGTGATGTATTTTGATTAAGGTTGTAATAATAGCATAACTGTGAACATTTGTCTGGACTTTCATTATGGGCGATATTAAATGTCCTTGTCTTTTGAGTCAGTTGAACTCAGGATTTTCAGTTCACCCCACAAGCACCCCCCAGAAGCATGTTACCTCCTAGGGAGCAGAGAGATCCCTGGACTTGTCCTTGCTGTGTATCCCAGTGCCTAGAACCAGACCAGGTAGGTAGAGGGCATTCAGTGAAAATTCGTTGAATGAACGAATAAATGAACAAGTTTGACAGAGTGCAGAGTCCCTAACATGGTGAGTATGGAGGGGTGCTAGAGACCGGGGTGGGGCGAGGGGGGCGATGACTTTCTGTGGTCGGCCTGTGTGTACACTCGTTCCATCCCGTCCCTCCTGCTCTAGCAAAAATGCCCCCCTCTCCTAGGCATCTGAGTTTTGCTCTAATCAAAACGCTGCTGTCCCATTTCTTTGCTCCCCTTTGCAGCAAACCTCCTCCAAATTGTTGTCTATACCCACTGTTTCCAATTTCTCTTTTTCTTACTCTCGCTCTCAAATTCATTTCAATCAGTTCTCACCTCAGTCTCCACCACCCCTGTTCTTGTAAAGCCCACGTCTGCGTCCATGTTGCTAATTCGGTGAGTACCCTTAGCCTCACCCTCTGTCCTTGACACAGCTCTCCAGCTGGCCTCGTGTCTACCTGCTTAGTCCCCTCTGCTGCTTCCTTGCCTTTCTTCTCTGAGTCCTAAAGCTGGTCTGCCCAGGGCTCAATCCTGAGTTCTCCTCTCTTTCTGTTTCTCTTTTTCTCTATGTACTTCCTTGGCGATCTCTTCTAGACCCACGATTTTAAAGGCCGCTGATATGCTTATAACTCCCAAATTTCTACCTCCTTCCAGACCTCTCTTCTGAATTCCGGACTCACATGCACCTGACACTGAGCATCACCAGTGGCTTGTGTAGTAGACACTTCAAACCCAGCCTGGCTCCCGTGGACTGGTGATGCTTCCCCACAGACCTGTCTGCCTTCCAATTGCTCACGCCAGAGCCTTTGAGTCCGCTTTGGTCTCTCTTCTTCTCACATTCCACTTCTAATCCATCAGGAGATCCTGTTGGCTCGATGTCCAAAACATATCCACACTCGGACCTCTCGTCACCTACACACAGTGCTGATACCCTGGTCTGAGCCACTGTCCTTTCTCACCTAAATAATGGCAGTAGCCCGCTAAGAGAACAGTCCATTCTCCACAGAGCCCCCGAAGCCATCCTCTTAAAACATAAACCAGACTCTCTGGCTCCTTGTATCAGAATCCTTGCAATGGCTTCCTATTACTGAGTCAAAACCAAAGGGCCTAAGAGAGCTTGTAAGATGTGTACTCCTTCCCCAGCCTGTTCCCACTGTGTCCTGCCCTGTTCATCACCCACCCCCTTCACTCCCGCCACCTGGGTCTTCTTCCTGTTCCTGCTCCTGCCCCAGGGCCTTTGCTCTCATTCAGAGGTCAGGATGCTTTTTCTGCAAAGGGTGAGACAGTACATGTTTTAGGCTTTGAGGGTCTCCGTCAAGCTACTAAACTCCGCCTCTGCCGCATGAAAACAGTCACAGACAATTCATACATGAATGAGGTTGGCCATGTTCCAATACCACTTTATTTGTGAATACTGAAATTTGAATTTCATGTGTCATGAAATATTACTCTTCTTGTGATGCTGCTCCCCCAGCAATTTAAAAATGTAAGAAACCTTCTTAGCTGGTGGGCCATCTGAAAACACGTGGCAGGTTGGATTGGCCCACGACACAGTTTACAAGGAACATTTTTCCTACAGAAATCTGCCTAATCATTCCTTTCTCTCTTTTGGTCTCTGGTTGAGTGTCACCTGAAGCATGCGGCCCATACAGATGTCCCCATTTAACCCCGCCCCGCTCTCTCTCCAGTCACCCTCAGCATTTTCCCATCTTCTTCCCCCTTCTCTACTTTTTCCTTTTTGCACAAGCTGATCAACCTCTAAGATGTTACCTAATTTACTTATTATTGTGTTGTGTATCGATGTCCTGCCCCACCCCCACCCACAAGGGTGAGCATATTTGTCTGTCTTGTTCATTGCTTTATCCAAGTGCAGAGATTAGTGCCTGGCCGGTGATGGGCATGCAACACATAGTTGTTGATTTTTTATTGCCCGTGGCTATTTATTAGTGAATGTTTTCAGATTTGGTGATTTTGCCTCTCTGTATCTCAGATGCTGCATACTAGGAAAACAAGGGTACTGAATCTGCTAGAGGCATCAGGGAGGGCTTCATGGAAGAGGTGACATCGGAGTTGAGTGTAAAGGAGTGGAGGAGGCATTCATGGGGGTGGGGAAGGGCCAAGGGGCTGGTGTCAGTTCAGTGCAGGCCTCAGGGTGGTGATGGGGAGAGGCAGGAAGAGTTGGTAGCCATGGGGCATAGCAACGCTATGAACAAATAGAGGCCAGTTCAGAGATTCCTGGGGATTCCGGATACGGGCTTTCTTCAAGTCCTAGTAAAGCCAGACTTGCGTGTTTAGGAGACATATTTCGTTCCATGCCCAAGAAGAGTAATCCAAGGTCTTTCCTCCACACTTCTCTCAAAATTGCCCCACCCTAAACTAAGTGAGCAGAGGGAATCTGGGTGTCTGATGGAGATGTGCTGGGCAGCAGTGCTTCTTAGAGGTCCCTCAGGATGGCAGAGCACAGCATGTCCTCCTGTGTGGAGAACAATGTCGGGAGAGTCACATCGGCAGAACCCCACCACAAGCAACACCAGTGCCCTCCTGCCCCCTGGGAGGCCGCTAAGACCCTCTTTCCCTACACTGCCTGGGGCCACAGCTGAGACCAGAGCACATGGAGGCTTTCACTTTTCTCACCGACTATTATATGCATAGCCTTGTGGGGCGTGAGTAACAATGTCTGTAAGAGCTTCAGGTCCAGGGAGAGAAGGCGAGGGAAGGTAGAGCTGCACAAAGCAGCTTGTGATAAGACCTTCGAAAAAGACAGGGAGTCTGGAGGAAAGAGGGGTCACGGCTGGGTGGAGAGAGATCAGAGAAGACTTCATGGAGGCAGTGGCCTTTTGTGTCACTTAGTCAACAGGCAGAGGAGATGGGAAGGAAACCACAATAAGGGTGTGTGGACAGCCTCTAGTTTAGCACCGATGCGAGCAATCTACCAATCACATAAATAATGATTATTTCCCAGGCAGCCAAAACACCCAGCCGGGCAGATGTTGTCAAATGTATCCATTTTGTCCTATAATCTTTAAATAATCTTTTCATAAAGTACCATCTGAAGTAAAGACCTAATCCGTCCTCCCTGGTAGGAGGGGAATTATCTTTCTGATGGTATAAAATAATCCTTTTAGGTGACATGAAACCAACTCTCAGCCCAAATCCCTTCTTTTTCCTCCCCCACAGGTGCCATCATTACTGTTAAGAACTGCATTTAAGAAATAAGTAGGAAAGCTGGAGGGGTTATTTTGCGCCTCACATGGTATCATATTAAGTGGGAACCTGAATCTCCTAAAATGACAGTGATGATGGCTCGTGACGGGCTGTGCTGAGGGTCTTCCTGCTCCTTGTTGGAGGGGAGCCTCCAATTCCTGGGCAAGGAGCTGGGGATTCTGGCCTGCTCCCCAGAGGCTTGGCCCTCGCAGGGGCTTACTGTGAGAGGTTAGGTGGGAAGAGCAATTCAAAACATCCCCAGGGAGAGAAAGAGCTGTACTAATAATGCTCTCGTTGGAAGGGGAAGACACAGAGTTTAGAAACAGAGACCCTGAGTTCAAGTTCTAACTTGGCCGCTTACTATTTGTGTGGCTTTGGGACATCGCTTCATTTTTCTTTTAGAATCTGTAAAATGGGAGAAACATCAGGAAAGTCTTTTCTTGGAATATACACTTGGGAGAAACTCTATACAGAGAAAGGAGGACCCCTGGGACAGAGAGTTTACGAGTCATGTCTAAAGTCAGTGCACTAGTGAGTCTGGCGCTAAAATGAGTATACAGGGCTCCTTCAATCCTGCGATCGTCTTTGCATGATACCAGGTAAGTGTCCTTTCGTAGGGTAGCTTTATTAGGGCAGAACTGAAACTAAGAGTGGATCCCACTCTCATGTGCATGCCTTTTCCTGGCCATAGCATGCAAAGGAGTGCTCTAACATGTACCGTAGTTAGTCCATCTATTATTGCCTCTCCGTATACGTAGTACCGTCTATTCTCTCCATCTATTTACTGGAACAAGATTTCTTGAACACGTGCTATGTGTGTGTTGGGAGTTGTGTGAAGGACTGGGGACTCACACAAGAAAGGTGGCCTGTTGGGTCCTTAAGGAACACACAGACACACCTGTGTGCCAAAAGCATGTGATGCCATGTGATGTCTTAATGTCTTATAATAGAGGTTTGCATAAAGTACTAAAGGAGGAAAAGGGATGGAGCTCATAATTAGAACTGGTTTCACTGTTATAGGAGGGAGAGAGGGAGGAGTTGGGAGAGGCTACACAGAGGGAGTGGTGATAACCCAGGTAACGGAGGGACAGCAGCACAGAAAGCTCTCAGTAGGTGGGTGCTGGTGTGTGTGTGTGTGTGTGTGTGTGTGTGTGTGTGTGTGTGTTTGGGGGAGGGGCAAGAGGTTGAGGGGGGAACAGCATTCCGGGGAGAGAGCGTGGTAAGTGCAGACCTGGATTGGAGCTGCTGCCCTGGCCAGCGTGGCTGGATGGCGTGAGGGGTCCAGCGGTGAGGGTAGGAGAGACACTGGGCCCTTGGCAGGTTCCGGAACGCAAAGCTATGTCATGGTCTCTAAGGAGTTAAGCTTTATCCTATAGCTCCTTTGAAATCCTTCTAAACAGGGGAGTGACATTATCAGATTTTAGAAAGACAATTCTGACCACGATGGCAGCACAGATGGGCAGGGAGAAAATTGGAAGCAGGGAACCCTGTTCTGCAAAGATTATGATAATCCAGGCGACGGATGATGAGGGCCTGAGTGAGGGCAGGACTGTGGAAATGAGGACGACGTGGATTAGCGAGTGATTTAAAGACGAGAACAGCCTGGTGAGTGATGGAGAGTGGGGGAGTGAGCGAGAGGGAGCAGTGGGAAGTGAGCCTCAGGTGTCTGGTCTGGGTGACAGGGTGAGTGATGGGGTCTTTAACCAGAGAACGGTATAAGGAACAGGTTGGCGTCAGGGAATAGAGGATAGAATTGTGAGTTCTGCTTTGGGTCTGCGCATTTGAGGACGAGGAAGAGGAATCCAATTGGCTGTGGAAAATGGGTTTAAAGTTTAGGAGACATATTCATTTATTCATGACACAAATACTATGTGTCAGGTGACCTTCTCATGTCTGGAGATACAGCAGTGACTCTGACAGACAAGGTCTCTACCTTCGTGGAGCATTCATTCCAAGGTGGGAAAACAAATAAAAACTAGTGAGCAGACGCAGATAAGACAGGATGATGTGATAGCGCCTGAATGGGGGGCTACATTAGATAGGGATTCAGGGAAGGAGTTTCTTAAGAAGGTAGCATTCAAACCAAGATCTGAATAATGAAGAAGAGCCAACCATGTGAAAAGTCCAGGGAAAAGCAATCCTGGCAGAGGGAACAGCATATGCAAAGGCTTTGAGGTGAGACCAAGCCTCTTGGCATGGTGAAGGAAGAGAAAGAAGGCCAGGGTGTTTGGATTATAGTGTGCAAGGGGATGGAAGGTAGGACATGAGCTCGGAGAAGCGGTCAGGGGTCAGATCACATTGTAGAAAGAACGCATCAGTCAGATTAGGCCAAAGTGCATGGTAACAAATGGCCCTCAACTCTCAGTAGCGTGCAATAAAGACGTTTAGTTATCACTCATACTGCATGCCCATTGTGGATTGTCTGTACATCTTCTCCACTCCAGAACCCAGGTAAATGGGGCAGCAGTTATCTGGGACATTTCTTATCTCCTAGCAGAGGGGAAAGAAAAGGCAAAGGACCATGTGATGGCCTTAACGCTTCTGTGTGAAAAAGGATGTGCCACTTCCATTGGCCCAAGCAAACTGCATGGCTACCTGTGATGTCATCGGGATTGGGGATGTACATCCCTCCCAGAGAGAGAAGCAGCAGATGTTGAGTTCAACAATACAGGCCACCACATAGGCTGTGGTGAGGAGATTGGCTTTTATTCTAAGGGATGTAAGAAGCCATCAGGATGTATTTTCAGAGGGGTTTTAATGTTGGTTTTCAAGATTGGTTAGAAAATAGATAAAAAATGATAAAAAGTGGAGTAATCTAGAAAAGCATGTCTCAGATATTGACCACATGATAAGGGAGCTCCTTTAGGATAGAGCCCTGAAAATACTCTCAGGACAGCACCCTTTGCAGGAGGCATACCAGGGTGGGGGTCATTTAGCTTCGCCTGGCTTCCATTTGTAGAGCTGTCAGGCACTCTTTGATGTTTTTTTTGGACAAGACTTCCTGAAATACCAGCATCCTTCCCAACATCACAGCCTTTCTCTCTCTGAGTCTCCTAGAGAAAGATGTATATGATGAAAATCATAAAAGGAAAATAAAACAAACAGCACGTCATTGTTAGTGAGGGTGGACCCCAGACCATAAGGCAGAAGCTTTTTGTGCGTTAGGTTGGAGGAACCAGAAACAACTGTGGCTTAGGTTTTCTACCCCACCCCACACCAACTGTCATAAGAAAAAAATCATTCCCTGGTCGTGAATCGCTTTTCTTTCCTACCTGGAAGGGGGCATGAGAGAGGAGGACGAGATGGTTGGGCATGCTCAAGGAGAGTGGGTCCCCGGGGTGGTGTGCTGTTTCTGCCACTCAGCTGAAGAGAAAAGAGAAAGAAAAAGCCAGATGATTGGGAGATCCTAGTGCAGAGAGCAGACCCCCAGCGCACCGTCAGGGCAGAGTGTCTCCATTCATGGGTGATCCAGCCTGATCCAAACTATCAAAATGATGAGTCTGGATCAGTCTTCCTGCTCCATGGGGTGGGGCAAGAAGGGGGTGGAATGGAAGCTTCCTTGTCCTTCTATGTCTTCTTCTGCTCCTCAGCCCTGCATTCAGGAGCCAGAAGGGAGAAATCCAGACAGGGGAAGAGAACTTTGACCTTATAACATTTCCCACCAAAGCGCCACCCAATGGTGGCTCCATTATGATTTCTCAATGCGTGTTTGAATTGCATGTATTCCAGAGGGTCCCGGAAGCAAGGAGGGGACACATAGCCAAAATATCCAGGGTAAATGATTTGGCCCACCTGGAGATTTTCTTTGAACACCACATCTTGGCTTCTATTTTTGTAAGAGAATGTCACATCTTTTCAACTAATATTATAAACATCTTTATGGCCCAGGCCCACATTTGTGCTTCTTTTGAGAACCCCCCCCCCACACACACACACAAGTCTAGCACAGGCCAGTCAAAAACAAGTAAAATACCTCTATGAGTGAGCAAATGAGTGAACAAATGACTTTTCAGGAGGCATATCTAGAAACACCCCTGGAGATCCATCTCTCCCACTGACCGGCATCTGTGATGAACTTCCTATAGCTATGAGAATGCAGAGAAACAAGGGAATTTATGACGTTACTGGAGGAGAGAACCACACTAGGCCCTCTGCTTCTCTCCCTGCTGGCTGGGCCCTGTGGCCGGCGGTTAGAGAATGACACTATGTCTCTGTTTCCTCAACGGACCAAGACGGGCTCAGGCTGTTACTCAGGGAGCTGGTCAGGGAGAGCCTACGTGCCACATTGGCTGGACCGTAGATACACTGGTGAGTCCTTCTGTGGCACCCTGGGGCTTTGGTGACAAAGTTAATTAATCAAGACACCAGTGTCAAAATTAAAGTGAGGAGGCAAAGTCAATTAGTGACTGAATAGCTAGGAGAAGACCTATTTTAATGAGGTTCTCTCGCATTTGAGCTGTTCTTTGGCCCCCCTTGTTGGGTGCGACTGCCCTTCCTTTTTCTAAGAACTGTAGGGGATAGCAGGCAGGAGGGAGGAGGAACTTACATCTCTGTCTAATTTATACGCAGGGGTGGATGGGAGAGAGCGTCCTCTGCTGTCTGTGACACGCCAGGGCCCCATCACGCTATACATCCCCACTCTGAATTCTTTTCAGCAGTATGTTCATTTCGGTTTGCAGTCACCTCTTTATCTCCCCTTCGGCAGGCGTGGCCAGGCTCCTGAGAGGAGATTTGAGCTGAGAGGGCCAGACACACACAGGCCAGCGAGGCTGAGGCTGGGCTCTCCAGGGATGCATCTGCCACCATTCCACCCTCCACAGCCTCCTTGAACTTTGTCTGCCTCTTCAGGGAGACGGGAGACGATGGTGTTTCACGGGCATTGCAAACCCTTGTCGTGGTTAATAAAGGTTTGACAGGAACCGGAGCTGGGAATGGCTCAGCAGGTTCTGGTGCTGGGAATTTGGGGAGGGGACACAAGTGCAGCTGTTGCTCCAGCTGCCTGTGTGACACCAAGGAGCCTGGGGACCAAGAGGAAGTGAGGGTCCCCACTTCCTGCACTCACTCAGCAGGTTACCCATCTCATGGCAGGGGGTGGACAGTGGGACTGGTAGGGGCGGGTTTGAGGGCCGGAAGCGGAAGTGCCAGAGCTTCGTATTATTAAGGTCAAGAGAGTAGCACAGGAAGAAGTTCAAAGTCAAGTGGCACATGAACAGCAAGATGAAATGCATGATGGGGAAGCTTCTCGCTTGGGGAACTCTGCATTTCCCTGACCTCGACATGGATTAGGATTGGGCCCAGGGTTTGAGGAGGAAGGAGGGCTTGAACCTGAATTGGGACTTTAGTTTTATCATTTCTTTTTATCCCAAAATAATACATGTTGACTATAGGAAAAGCAGACAAAGAAAAAGAAGTTTAACCTCACTACTCAGAGACTAACCACTACAAACATTTTCAAATGCTGTCAAAGTAAACATTTTAATGTTTTACATTAAGAACAACATTTAGCTGTATATCACGATTCTATCTGATAGGTGTGAGCATTTGGGTCATTGGAAAGTCTTATCTCATTTGTTATATTCACAAATTAAAGTCCAGGTTAAAAATGTAGTTTCAATAAATTAAAAACTATTTATCGAGCGTATGAAAACTAATGAAAATGTAACCATGGATTTCTTGTGCAACAAAAAGAATTTAAATAAAGAAAAGGACAGAAGGACATACACAGGAAGTGAATAACTGGAGAAAAATAACTGGTTCGTGAATACAAAAATGCAGGATTTCAAAAATTTTAAGAAAAAAGATTGTTCAATAAAAAATATTTTTAAAAGAAAGAAAAAAATATAAACATTCAGATAACTGCAGTGAAAGGAAAAAAGTACTCCCACAAGTTTAACCCAAGAACAATTTATCAGGATGGTTTATTTCCTTCTAATGCTTTTTCATAGGTACATTTTTCCAGAAGGGTAAAGCTTTCTGTCCTGTTCCCAGTCTTCAGCAGGTCTTGCCCTTGGGGAAGAGCCTGCATTTCCAAGGGAATTCTCTCGTCCTCCTGCTTTGCCCTTAGCCTTCAGTCTTATTTCTTTGTACTTGATGAAGACCTGTAGGAAAGCACTGGCATGAGGTTGGGTGTAGATTTACTCTCTGGCTGTTGCTTTTTGGGATTCTAATCATCACCTGAAGTCACATACAGCCATTCAATGTTGTTATAAATTTGGCAGGTATCTCTTTCTCTGCGTTTATAGCAGATTCCTCCCCTTCCTGCCACTTCTCCGTAGATGGAAGCCGACATGGATCTCTTCTATCCTAGGAAGAGCTTGTCACGTTAGGAATTTACTTTATTTAGGTTTCTTTGCATCTTGAGCGCTCTGATGATTTTGAAAAATGGTGATATAAAATCATGGCTTCCTTAGCTAGTTCTCGTTGCTAGGGCAGCTTCAGCCGTCACTGTGGCTTTCTACATCCTAACCAGAAACAGAAGCCCAAGGGGTATGATTTTAAAATTTATGCTAATTTAACAGAGGAAAATGGTTACTTGGTATTTTAATTTACATTTTTTTTATTCTCTGGGAACTGAACATCTCAAATCTTTGCTAGTTACATCACTTCTTTTGTGAGTATTTTTTTTCCCTTCCATCTATTAGAGTCTTAATTCTTTTCTGACCAATATACACGTGATGTTAAATATGAAATCTATAGTGCATCTTTGTTATATTTGCTGCAATATTATTTTGGTTGCCATTTGCTTTTATACTTTACATTTTTATAGTTAAACTTACAGACCTTAACTCTATATTTTTATTCCTTGTATTGCTTCTGAGCCTGTAAAGTTATCTTTCCTCTAGAGGTTTAGAAAATATTCAGTTCTATTTTTCTGAGATTTTGATGGTTAAAAAAACACATTTAATTCTTCCACTCAATTTGAATTCATTTTAATGCATAACATAAAGTGAGAGTTTAAAATTACGGTTTCTCCAAATTGCTAGTTAATTGTCCCAACACCATTTATTGGGTAATCCTTTCTTTCCCTCACTGAGCTGTAATGAATCTTACATCTTTGTACATAATCGGGTCCATTTCAGTGCCATCTGTTCTGTGACAGTGATCTCAGTCTGGTCCTGGGCAGATAGAGATGCATTTTTGAGACTGCACAGCTAAGGAGCTAACTGTAGACTTGCTATGGCCCCCTCAGGGGCCAGGAGTCCGTTTTCTGAAGGCATCTCACAGCAGTTATATAACTTTTATGTATTTACTTATTTGATTGTTTAATCCTGAAATTCCCAAGAATTAAAGCTCTTTGAGGCCTGTGATTGTTCTCGACAATGTTCAACTTGCCCTGAGGCCTGTTTTGGAAAACAGCAATGGTGGTGAAATCCGGCATCCTTTTGTGTTCCTGGAAATGGCAGACTGCAAAGAACCACCCGACCCAATATGACTTAGTCAGACTCAGGAGTAACACCCTCGTTTCCCTGTGACAAGGTCAGACACAGACCCTCCACAATCCCATTCTTTGTTTCATACGTGGTTAGCTGAACTCTTTGTTTCCATTGATATAAATCTCGACAAAAATACCCATTAACTTGTCTTGGTCAAACTTTAGTTAGGCAACCCTCCACCCCTGAACTTTGACCCAAGCTCGGACTGAGCCACTGTCGGAAGGTAGAAAAGCCCCTCTTGCACAACCCCTTCTGAAAATAGGCCGATCACAAAGAAAAAGTCCCGAATCAACTGTCTGGCCAGGCCCCCTGCTCATCCCATCCCCCATCCCCAGTTCTTGCTTACATCTCCCTATAAAAGCAAAGCCCTTTTTCTGCATGCTCCATAGATCTGAAGATCTCATAGATCTTCACATCAGAGCATTCTTCCTGTTATCACAGTCTCCCTTCCCTACTGCAATGGCCCTTTCATTTCATGCTGTTGTTTGCTACTTGAAAAGAGATAATCTCGTCTCTTGACTGTCTCTTGACTAGAGATACCTACTCCCCAGTGTCTCAACAATTCCTGTAGCAGAGTAGATGATTAACAATGGTTCAATTAATGGTTCAATCTAGTTTTCAAAACATATAAAAATAATACATTTTCATTGAAAGAAGAAAATCAAACAGTTCTGAATCAGATGAAATAAGGGGTAAAACGTCCCTTCCCTTCAAATTCTACCTTTCAGAAGTTACTGCTATTTATGTTTCTTTCACCTCTTTCAAAAAATTCTCTATGCTTATGTGAGAAAAAAAAAATATATATATCACAAATGAGATTATTCACACTGAATATTCTCCAACTTTCTGTATCCACTTATCAATTACTTCATTCTAATAGCAGCATAGAATTTCATTATAGATGCACTGTAATTTATTTACTTTGTTCTAGGTATTTGATATTACAAACAACACGGCTGTAAATACCTTTATGTATATTTTTATGTACCTACTCGAGTATATGTATGAGGTTAAATTCCTAGAGTGGAAATATTTAAAAATTTAAAATTTTGATAAATTGTCCTTCAAATGTGTACTTCTACCAAAAATGAATGAGAACAATTTTTTTCTAAATCCTGATTATTATTGGACTTTGCCAAAATTATAAATGAAAAATCAAATCTACCCACTAGTACAGTTTACGTTTCTTTAATTGTGTGAGACTGAACATCTTTTTACATGGTTATTGGCCTTTAAAAAAATTAGGTTGTTCTTATTGATTTTAAAGAGTTATTTTATATCAAGTAAATTTGCTTGCCTGCCATGTATGTTGCAAATAATTTACCTGTTTGTCTTTTGACATTGTAAATGTTATTTTTTTACCCTAGAAAATGTTCATATTTTTATAGAGTCAAATCTATTAATCTTTCTTGTATAGATTGTATCTCACTTTCAATATATATATAGGTGTCATAGTTTACATAAAGCCAACATACATGGAGATTTAAGTTTCTGATTTTTACATTATTTTAAACAATACTTGCAGATACACATTTCTACTCAATGTTGACTATTTCCTTTGGGTAAATTTCTGAAAGTGTTATTTTGGAGTCAAAAGGTGTGAACCTTTTAAACATCGAATAGGTGTTACCAACCCAAGGACACTGATTTTCACCCCCTGTTGGGTCTGCAGGTCTTAGCACATCCGTAGAAATGCATCTTTTCTCCCAGAAGAGTTAGAGATTGGAGCTGCAAAGGGTGAGGAGCAGGAACACAGAGGCCCAGGATAGAAGAGTGTTTGAAGAAGACCTTGTAAGGGACCGCATCACAGGTGCACATTCACATTAGCATTCGTATGCCTTAGCTTTTCCTCCTTCTGCCATAGTTTGCTGGAGGGCTTTATTTGATGTTCCTGAAGCTTTGGGCGTAGGGGTGGGGACAGATTAGAACAGTGCCTTTTAGTTGGGTTTGTACACAGTGATGGTGACTTTTGTATCAGCGAGAGAGGAGGGGCCCTTTTCTCTCCGGTTTCCTGCTACCTAGGAGCTCATGGTTAGTATAGTTTATATATCTCCTCTATGATTTCCTATAACCTTTAACACTAGGTTGGAGCAAGGGTCAAATTCTATCTACTTGTGGATAATGAATTTGGAGTAAATCGGATTTCTCTCTTCTAAATATAAATGAAAGGAGAATTTACAAATCCCGACGGTTGTTACTAATTCTACCAAAGGTAATTGCACATTGGTTTGCATACTTAACAGAAAAGCATGAAGCTAGAATTTCTCTTTTCAGAATGGAAACTTGTTTAGGCATTTTAGTTAAAAAACAAAACAAAAACGACATGGTGAATGATTTGTCTGATGGTTTCTTTTTTTATATATATATAATTTTATTAGTTTCAGGTGCACAAGACAAAGTAATACTTAGACATTTATCATTTATATCCTCACACTGTGTGAACGCCCCTCCCCCCATCCACTATCCCTCTGACATCGCACAGTGATGGTTTCTTTTTCTGAACTCCAAAGGATCATATAACCTTACACTCAGGAACTCATTGTAACTGATCAAGCTTTTCCATTAATTTCGAAGTTCCCACTTCTGTTTAGGCCTCTGCCATCTTCCCAGACGTCTTCTCAAGAAGACCGTGAGCTTCTTGGGAGCAGATTTCTGTGTGACTGGGTATGGCGCCCTGTTCAGAGAGGTGCTGAGGTCTTTGTCCAATCACTATGTGAAGCCACACGTGATTTCTTCCGGTAGTCTTACAGCTGCTGGTTGCTCTGATCGGATCTTCTCACCCAAAATAAAAACATTGAATTTTTACCAGAACTTGCTGCCGGGTGATTGACGTAGCAGAGGCTATGGACTTTGTGTACAAAACCACTTGCTGTTGGTACAAACCTAAAGTTGGTGGCTCCTCTGCTTAGTTCCTGGGTACCTTTTGGGCGAATTCCCTAACTTTCCAGTTGTGGAGGCTAAAAAAAAAAAAGAATGCTTTTCCTCCCACCTTTTGAGTTCTTCTAGCTGGGCTAATAAATTAACAGGAGAAAATTAAAATTTTAATACATGCACACAGGGACTTCACATAAGCGTGACAATTCCAAAGGCAGTGAGGCAACATTGGGTGTATGGGGCATTTTTGGACAAAGGAGAAAGGAGGCGGGGATAGGGTATTAGATTTCAGAAGTGAGAACGGAAGAGCAGAACATATGTAGAAGGGAAATTCTGGCTGGGCAACTCAGAAACAATGGGTATCTAGCTAACCAGCCCTGTCTGAAGCCCTCTTATTTACCACACTTAATTCAAACTAAGCAAAGGTGAAGATTTCCTTCCTGAAGCAGGTTTTTCTGTCTGATTCTCTTGGGCAAGAAAGGAGGGGAGGACCAAAGCTTTTTTCTGAGTCTTGTTTCTTAATAACCAGCTTAAAATCAATAACCCCAAAAAGGCAACTTCAGGGTGGCAAAACTTGGATTCCCTTCACAGTACCTTGAACAACGCACCATGCGTTTTGCCCTACGTTTCCCTAAAGTTCCTGGCAGGTTCTCAGCCCCATGTGGCAGCAGTAGGTGCCCCCCATCCTAGCCCTGCTTTAGGTTTTTGCTAACTTTCTCCACAGGGACATGCCAATCTTGCTTTTGGAGCCTGGTGGGATGTGAATGGACTCTTGCCCAGAGAGCAGGACAGGAGTATAATGGGAGTGGGGGAGTGGGGAGAAGAAGGCATTAATGATGAGACAGCTGGGCTTTAAGCAGTTTCTGGGGTCAGCTGGGAAAGGGAAGCACCCCCTAAGGTATAGACCCTGAGAGACCCCAGGTAGACATAGTCTTACAAAAACAGGACTTGGTGAGAGCCATGTTTTGTGCCCTTGACCACCTTCCTTGCCATGTTTTGTGCCCTCATTGCTGATGGTCAGACTTTCTAGCCAAAGAGTGGGCCTTTAAAAACCCTGACCTTCCTAAGTGTCAAAGCCTGGTCTGGGGCTGAGAGACAACCAGACGAGGGTTTAGGATTTCCATTCTCAGAGCTGCCCCAGACTTCCCAAGTGATGGGGCTGAGTCCCTTGGCAGGGCTGGCCTCAGTTTCCCTGAGAAGAGCAGGTGAGAAAGTGAAGATCCCAGGTGAGTGAACATCTGTGAGGAGTCAGAGATGGCAGATTAAAAATGGGCACTGAGGGGGAAGGAAACCACAAAGCACAAAATTAGAGTTGGCGCGTGAGAGAAAGAGATTAAAGAGAAAAAGAAAAATCTCCAGCAGCTTTGGATTTACCCAGCCGGAGTTTCGCCGCTGGGCAAGGAAAGCTTAAGTAATCCAAATTAATTTCTAGTTAAAGGCAGAGCTCGGAGAGCAATCAAACAGGTGACCACAGCTGGCACCAAATTTCACTGGGAGATAAACTACTAATGCTAAAAATAAGCCATGTATGCTGAGACAGGGTCTGTTTGGAATCAGCCATTGCTAGGCACAAGGCAGAGGTTAGAACGTTCCAATCATTCATTCAACACACCTATAGCAAGTGCTTACTCTATGCTAGGCACTGGGCGTCCAATAGTTGGTCTATGGCAGGAGATGCACAAAGAGAGTGTTGCAGGATCTCAGGATAAATAACCTGATGACAATATCCAATGTCATGCTGTAATGGAGGAAGCAGGGACAGTTGAATGGAGGTCAGGAATTAGAAAAGACTTTCTGCAGTATCAGACACCGTAACTGAGCCTGGAAAGACAAATAGACATTATCACGCTAACAACGAGGGGAGGAAGGGTCTACTAAGGCAGTTGGAATGGCACGTGTGATGGCCTGGAGGTGAGAGGGAGCTTGGGCTTGCTCTGAGGAAATGCCAGCAGTTCTATAAGGATGTGGCATGGGGTGCACGTGAGGATGTGCCCGGGGTGAGACCCCCGGGGCAGGATGGGGCCAGGCTATGCTGAGAAACTTGGGTTATATTTTGAGAGATGATGGAGTCTTTGGAGGGTTTTATGCAGGAGAATGACATGGTCAGATTTATGTTTTCAGAAGATGGCTCACACAGTATCATGGGGGACAAATGGTGGGTAAGACTGGAAGAAGCAAGATTATCTGCAAGAAGATAGCAGACATCTGGGTAGAGGGACTGTGGTCTGAACTATGGCTCTGGACATGAGGATGGAGAAAAGGAGATGGATTTGGGAGCTAACAAGGGACGGAATCCATAGACTTGGTAATTGGGCGACTGTTTCAATGCAGCATGTCAAAAAGTCAGACGTGGTGACTGGGGGTGCCATCCTTGGAGATGGGGAGGAGGACGAGAGGGCTTAGATGCACAGAGGGACACATTGAGACGTGCAGGGTTTGAGGTGCCTGTGGGATATCCAGCCATCAGGCAGTTTGGGGCCTCACCCCTCTCTGCTGTGTTGTTAACTCCCACCTCCTGAAGGGGGTATCATCTGGGTCCTGCCCGAGATTGCCCTTTGTGGCTCTACCCACCCTCTTCCAAGCAGTAGCATCCTACGGGTGGGTTTAGAGATGGCCGTGTGCTGACCTTTGAGGATATCCAACTTCACGGCGTAAGGGCTCTCGTGGTGGTTACTGGTCTTTGAGAGCTATTTTTGAGTGATAATCCTTGGGAGAGGAATGGAATAGCAGTTTTCAGGCTGTGTTCCCTTGAGCCCTAGGTTTCTGGCCACAGGGACGACTTAAATGCAGGACTGAGGGTGGAGAGAGTGGGGAATGGAGGAAAGAGGGGGAGGCCAAGTGGTGGGCGCTGGTCTCTCAGAGCACCCCATGAAGGTCCTTTTTAAAAAGTTGTTTTGAAGAAAAAGATGTCTGTGGATAAATGGACGGCCCAGATCCAAGAGATCTTCATATCCTGATAAGGAAACTGACATGAAATTTGTGTGCATGGGGCGGGGGTTGTGGGAGAGGAAAAGAGAGACAGTCCACTGAGGACTGAGTTAGGGAGCTTACTGCTGCCTGTGAGTAGCGGGCACTACCTGGTAAGAGCTACAAAGCAATCTGCAGTTGTTCGCTGCCTGTGCTAACTCTGCAAGCCCATGGGAGAGGCCATGCTGTGAACTGAGGATATCTGCCACCAGTACCAGGCCTGGGGTAGCTCTGCAAAATGCCAGGACACACCAAGGCCCGCTGCCACCTGTTGGCTCCCTTAAATTTCAGCCACTGATAAAGCCTCATGCTGTACACAAGTTGGGTGAGGTGGGGAATCACTAAAGTGGGAAGGGTTGTGGTCAACAGATTGTAGACTCTGGTTTGGTTCCAGTGCTGAGCCTGGAGCTACTCAGCAAAATCCTCAGAGTTCACGGAGGCTCCCACCTGGGGCTCATGGACTCTGATAGTTTTCCAAGAAAGTGCAATTGGGGCGGGGCTGGCTGCTTGCTGAGAAAGTGCCTCTGGTATTGAGGGAGCTGAGTGGGGTGGGGTCCCAATGAGTCAGCAGGATGGAGCAATGGAGCTCAACAGGCCAATCAGATTCAGGTTTGGCCATGTGGGGCAGGCTCAACACAGGAAAGATGGCGTCCACCTACTGGCTGCACGGGAGCAGGACCTCCTCACAGGGAAAACAGCGACTGTCTTCCAGCCCTTTCTATGAAGCCACACACCTCAGTCTGACACCCCCCTGAGTTACTGTCCCTCCGCTGGAACCCAAGGTGAGTGTCTGCGTCTGTGAACAGGCCATTTCAGAGGACATCCCGGTTTCCCGCAGCCTTTCATCCCACCCAGATGGTCGGAATCCCCACTGTTTTTCACTGCCAGATGTTGTCGGGGGCTCCTGTTCTCAGCACCAGTGCTCTGGGCTGGGGAGACTGGTTTGTTGCTAGGGTCCTCACTCCTCAGTGGGGGAGAGGGGCCTCCAAAGCCAAGATATCCCTCCCGGTTCTCAACCTCCACACGGAGGTTTGGGGCTGGCCTGTTTTGCATCTCCGCCCCTCCTCACAGTCTCGACATGGCTTCTTCTCTATATCGTTAGTTATAAAACTGATATTCAGCTAGACTTCGGGTGATTCCAGGTTGATTGTTCTATAATTTAGTTGTAATTTTAATGTGTTCATGGAAGAAAGCAGGCATAGTGTTGACTCCGCCATCTTGGGTCTTCTGAATGAAGTTTTTTAAATACCGTGAAACTCAACCTTTTTCAATACTCATAGCCAGAAAAAAGTGATTTAATCGTGAACGTTGATTTCCTCATCTGTCTCCTTTAAATCTCTTGAGAAAGGGACTACGTTACTTAACCTTGTATCTTTTGTTTCTAGCACAGTTCATGGCATACCACAGGCAATTAACGGTTGTATATGCTGAATGAATAAGTAAACATGGAGCATCTTTTGATAATTGTCTCATTATTTTAGTTAATCCTTATTTTATTTAAACTTGTATACTTTTGCCTCATCTCCTCAGCTAAAATTTGGGTTGCTATAGGTAAGAACTTTGGTTGCTCTGTGATGTTGAACTCGTAGCAGATTCTTACTGCATATTTATTGATTGATTGCTTAGAATTACAAAGAGTTTGGCTCTCTAATCACTATCTTTCACCTGTAATGATCTCATCAGTGAGTTTTTCAAAATTTCCTGGTTTACGAAAGCAAATCCAAGTCATTTCTTGAACATTTATCATGTCTAGACACTATATTCAAATTTCGGATAGGAGGACTGAGGTGGGAAACCTTAGAAGAGTCCTTTAGCCGTCACAGGCTAAGCTCGTTCTCTCTGTTCCTT
Organism: Rhinolophus sinicus; assembly: GCF_036562045.2. Lineage (NCBI taxonomy): Eukaryota > Metazoa > Chordata > Mammalia > Chiroptera > Rhinolophidae > Rhinolophus > Rhinolophus sinicus. The sequence continues at coordinate 65,004,941 of NC_133760.1, read as the reverse complement.
CCTCATATCATAGGAGGCAGATACGGTTACTACTCTTATCTTACAATAGAAAAGAATGAAAGCTCAAGGAGATTAGGTAACTTGCCCAAAGTTAGGATTTGAATCCAGTTGGTTCTGATGCCAACACCCACGCAGTAAGTCGAAGATTGTACATTTTCGGTAAACACCAGAATCCCCTGGGAGGCTGGGAATAGTCCTGGCCTCCATTGCCGTTTGTGTTGTGATGTAGAGGGTGGGCTGGGACCCAAAAGTCAATGTTTCAACAAGTCAGCACCCAATGGGATTCTGATGCAGGTACCACCGTGGGCCATCTGTGCCATCATTGACACAGGACCCAGTTACTCAGAGACTTAGAATGACTGTATCTCGTGGCCACATACCTGTCACTGACTCTCAGGGAATAAGCGATATGACATTTTTCTGCTCTGTGTTTCCAGAAACATGTAAACCTGGAACAAAGCTAGGTTGAGGATCGCTCCAGTAGGGGCTTTGACATAAGTCCCTCCTATAGGTTGGGAGCAATTAAGCACCAGATAAACAAGGGCTCCAATCTCTCTGCATCAGCCCAGTAAATGAGATTATCTTTTCCTGTCCATGCAACCGCCTTGGAAATACAACAAATGAGACTCCAAGAGAGCACACACCCACCTCCTGGCAGAGTGGTGTGGAGGCTAGAATTCATGAGGGACCATTCGGGATGCAGAGAGCAGACTGAAGCCCTTCCTGAGCTCAGGGAAGAGGGAAGGAGAAGAGGCAACCAAGCCCTGGCAGAGATCCAGGGTCCTATCCCAGAGGGAGGACACACAGGACCTCCTACAGGGAAGAGCTTAGGCACTAATGCTAATCAGAGCTTGGTCGAATCCTGCCTCCTCCACTTATCACCTTAGGTCAGCTACTCAGCTTCCCCAGCCTCAGTTTCCTTATCTATACAATGTGAGAACGGATACCTATGCCTCAGTATGTTATACAGATTAGAGATAACAAGGACATCTTGTCGGACACAGAACCGACCCTCTACAGGAGTCTCCCATTAGCATGGGTCTGAGGTTTGCAAGAGCATGGCTGGGAAAGAAGTCGGCATTCAGTTTCGCCCTAATCCTGCACTAAAAATGCTCCATGGGAAGCCCTGGGGAGAGTCCTGGCTCCAACCCTGACTCATCAAGTGGGTATAAATATTTATTGAGAGTCAGGCAACCTCACCAAGTTTCTTCCCTACCCTTTGGCCCTGCTCCGTTCTTTTAATAGCTGATAGCTGCAGTATTTAGCAAAGAGGGGCCCAGCATTTTAAAAAGATGAGATGGAGGAATCCAGGAGCCTGCAACTTGGAAGAACATTTTAGCTCATGTGGAAGGTGCAAGACTGAAAATGCTTCAGAGCCTGAAATTGAGTAACTATTGAGATTTGCTTCAGAGCCTTTGATTTTCTGTTGGCATATTTATAGGAGACCCTGGACTATTAAAGGATATGCATGCTGGGCCACCTGCCAAGGAAACCCTGGCTTGGTTCCTTCTGGAGCTCGCCAAGACTTTGCTGCCCTAGGTTGGAGCCTCGAAGCCAGAGGATATTCGGAGGCCCCAAGACGCCCTAGGAAAAGAATGTCAAAAGCAACAGCAGCTGATATTTAGGAAGGCACTGTGATAAGTGCATTGTCTTATCTTCACAGCAATCCTGTGAGTTAAGTAATGATGCCAGGGTAGTGTCCTATAATGACTGAACACAATGACTCTGGCAAGAGCAGTGCAGAAGATTGAGTTCCGACTTTCATTCCCTGTGTGAACTTGGCAAGTTCTCAGCTTCCTCACCTGAAAGTTGGGAATAAATGCATCTATGAGCGTTATTTCTCTGAGATTTTCCCAGGTAAAGCCAATAGCCACAGAGTATAGCATGTAGCAAATATTAGGTATTGTTATGTCCATTTTGTAGATGCAGACACTGAGGCCGTGGTTGAGTAAATGCTGTGCCCGAAGTCACGTAGGAAGGGAGGGGAGGAGCCAGAACTCAAGCTCAAGTGTGTCTGACTATGATGTCTTTGTTGTAAATCACTGTGTATCCTGCCTGAGCTGAAAAGTTTCTTCAGGAAGTCTCGTTTCACTTGAAGAGGAGGCGAGAACCTTCAGACTGGAAGGGCAGAGAGGAGCGGGCACTGGGGAAGCCAGGCCATGCAGGGAGAGCCGCTGCTGCAGAGGACGTGTGTTTTCCGGCAGTGTCGGTGCGTTGCCTTGGTTTGGGCCTTCTGCGTAAGCCACCCAGAGAGGACACCTGTACAGTGTATTGCCTTCATTTTGACTTGCTTCGTAGCTGTAATCTCAGGAAACTGTGCCAGGAAGGATGGTATTTACTGTGTTACTTTACTGGATTGCAGACTGTCCAGTTTCAGGTGGAGCAGGCTACACTGGAGAGATTCTCTCTCTGTCTCTCTCCCTCTTCCCTTTCCCCCTCTCCCTCTCTCCCCTCCCTCTCTGCCTCCCTCTTCCTCTCCCTCTTCCTCTTCCCCTCTCTGCTCCTCTCTCTCTCTCCCTGCTAGCCTGCCTCTCTCTTTCTTCGCTTCTCTCTTTCTCTCTCAGGCTTTCACTCTTGCTCTCTCTCAGAATTCCTATGAAAAGAACAAACAGTTATCAGCCCAGAGGCTTCAATGCCATATTCTTGGAGCAGTAGACTGCAACTAGATCTGAGTTTCTCAAACTATCTGGGATGAAGAAGAAGGTTTTTGGGACAGTTTCCTGCAGAATGATATATATATATATACGTGTGTGTGTATATATTCATATATATATATACACATATATACACACGTACATATATAATATATATATATACATATATTTATTATATATATACATATGTATTATATGTATATCATATATATCATATATATATGATCTATTCTTTAGAATACATTTCTGGGAAAATGAATTAAAGTAATAGAAAAATACAAGTGCCTTTTTATTATTAGAACAAACACATTAAATGACTCCGCCAGATTGCTGTAAGTTTCATACGTGTAATGCTTACTCTCAGTTTCTGTACTTACCTCACTGTGGACCAGAAACCAACAATTTGCAACTCATTCCTGGTATGCACTTTGAGTAGCCTTGGTCTAGATGACCTGGGGTGGGAGTGTGGACCCTTGAGTTGGAAGGGTTTAAGGGTCCCCCATTCACCACTGGCAGGCCTTCTCCCAGCCAGCAGTTTCATTGATGGACGTGGCCTTTTCAGTGGCTGTCATTGTCAAGTAATGGTGCCGAGCACGATGCAAAGGATATGTGTAAGGGCCTCTGTTCCCTGCAGAATGCAGTCCATGCTGCCATGGCAGCTTCCGCCTGGTTCTGCGGCAGCACCCCATGGAAAGGCGGCCCCAGACTTGGGGTTGATAGACACTGCGAACCTCCCATAAATAACTGCCGTGAGGTTTAGGCTCTGGGAGGAAGACTCAGCCTCAGCTCCTTATCTTTGTCTCTGATTGGCACATCGGAGGGTTCTTTGGGGAGGGGAGCCGAGGGAAGCCGTGGGCCCACTCCACACCAGGCTGCCTGTCATGGACCTGAGAAGCATGAGCGCATATCAGATCTTCTCTCCCCTTAACCTTGTCAGCCTGCCTCCCAGCTCAGACGGTGCCAGCAGTTGACAAGGGAAAGGGAGGATGATGGGAAATTCCTCTCCTGGCAACAGGGAATCTGTTAGGGGTCCTTGAGGAAGGGGAGCTTGCTCTAGAGTTGTATCTGCCAGCACCTTGAATCAAACATGTCCCAGCACGGGTACCCACCCATCTCCCCATCCTGCACTCACCCCTGGCGGCATCAGCCCATGCATACTCTGCTGCGTTATCACAGTGTGTGAAGTAACTGTAGCCTGATTTCTGAAAAAATGTGGTGCAAGGAGAGAGAGAGAGAGAGACCTTTGTGTTGATGGGTGGGTGTGTCTACTTTTCTAAAGGTCGGCAGGCACCTGCCACTCTGCCTGGAGCTTCTCTTTTCCTCTCCTGTCTCAAAACCCCAGATCCACTTTGCACAGCCTGTTTTCTTTCCATCAGAAAAGTTTCTTCTAGGTTTCAGTGTTATTTATAGCATCACTGGTGACTGACAGGCCCTAACTCAATTAGTCAAAGGCAGCTTATGACTCACTCCTGAGGTGCCCCAGGTAGGGCCATTCAGAGTCCTGTCATTACCCATTGGCATCGCAACTAGCCTTAAGCTCTCAGGAACAAAAGACACAGTGCCCACCGAGAGGAAGGAGTCTTTTATAAGTCAAAGGTGGGATGTGATATTGTCTGCTCCGATGCTGGAAGGCAAGTGGGGCCGGCAGGGGAGAAGGATGGCTCCGCACATCACATCGAGGGAGTGGCTGTCACCTAGCCCCCGTGTAGCCCTGCTGGGAACATTTTCTTCTTTTCCACCTTCATCCCCAAATGGCATCCCTTGCCACTTTTCCCCTGCAGTCAAGAAATGACAAGGAGCAGGCAGGTGGGAGGTAAAGGTCTCGAGCGGGGATGGTACACTTTGGCCTTTCAAGGTTATTTAAAACCGAGAAAGTCAAGGCTTCAGCTGTAATGCAGGCGTTCCATTTGGGGTCCCCTGGGACTTGTCAGCCAACTGAATCTGCAAGCCACATTTATTTCCCAAATGGTAAAATATAGTAGTTAAGAGCAGGGGTTTGCAGTCAGTCAGAATTGGGCCTCAAACCTCTCTCTGGGTTAAAACATCTCTTTTCCAGGGGCTTTTCAAGTCTTTCTGGGCCAATCTCACTCACCCATCACCAGTACTCTTGTGGTTTTGGGAAGTCAGGAAAGATCGCTATCAGTTTTGTCTTGTAGACAGGAGAAAAGCGTTCTCTTACCCTATGAGCATTACCCCAAATTACAGTTGTTTAAGTGCACCCTGTCAAGGGTTAACTTTCCGAGGAAAACCTCCGCAGAAAGCCACCCCACATGTGCAAATACTCAGGAGAGAGCTGGAGAGTAACTGCAGGTAGCTGGAAAGCCACGGCAGCTCCCCAAATACTTTTAAAGGTGATTGGAAGGCCCTCTGTGGATGTAGCCACACAATATAAATGCTAAGTAATGATGATGGAGCCTGTGGAAACGAGTGAGACCCTCCACCTGCCTATGGCGTCCAGCCTTAAGAAAACAAAACGCCGAAATCTACTTCTGTATGCCATCCATCTCCATGTGGTCTCCACCGCTATGTGATCTTGGAAAAACATTGTTTATTTGGGGGTTGGGAGGTGGATTTGGGGAGAGGAGTGGAGGCCAGGTAACTTCATTCCAGAGGGTCCCTAAACCTACCTTCTTGTTCCTTTGCCCAACAGAAAGGATTTGCCCACCATCTTCTTGCCCTTTTTTCTTTCCTCCTCTCTGGCTCTGCCCTGGCCTGACCTGGAAGGAACATGGCCAGGAAATGGCCAGTCCTGCTCCGGACCTATGTACTGGAGCCAAGTTGGCTTTGGGCAAATTCTGGGGTCTTTGCTCTCCCCTGGAAGAGCCCGTCATCAGGAAAAATACATGAAAAGTTTACTTAGTGGGGAAATGGTGGACCCTAGTCACATTGGATAAAACACAGTAGCAGTCAAAGAGGATGGCAAGGTCCAGGGGAAGGAGGGTGGGATTTTGTGTGTAAACTGAAGGAAGCTGTCCCCTGCACCCCTCCCCCACCGCTCCGCCCGTTTTCTCTGCCCCTTTGTTCTCTTTTCTTTGCCTACATTTGTGCTGTACGTGGACTGGTGCTGGGTAGTCAGTGGCCTCCACAGACTCAGGTTGGGCTCACAGGCTGGGGAACCTGCCATCCTCTGGGTTAGGGGGGTTCTTAGGTGCTGTCTTCCATGAAGGGCACGGGGCAGGGACATTTGGCTGGGAATTTTGGAGGGTACCATTTTCTACCTCCATTTTCTAGAGTGTCTTTCCAGATAAAATGAGTTATTTTTCCATTGTGTCATAAAAAAGTGAATAGCAAGCAAGGTCACATGACTGATGACACCCTCCTTTTACCTCCCTTTTGAAGAAACGTGGGTAAATAGAGAAAAGGCCAAATAAGAAAACACAAATATTTTATCATCGCTTCACTTAGAAATAACTACAGTTAGCATTTTGATGTAAATTATTTCAGTCTTTTTCCCTCTGAAAAAGATATCTTCAGCCAAAATAGATATCATACAGTAATATAACCTGCTTCTTGCACTTGACAATATCCATAAACATTTCCCAGTGTCATTAGATAGTTTTCTACAGCATCTTTTTTTGATGTTTGCAATGAATTTCATCATATAGTTATAGCATAATTTATTTAATAATAGCAAATATTTATAAAACGCTTCCTATGGGCTATGCTTTCCACATGTCATCTAATTTATTCCTCACTGTAGATCTGTGAGGTAAATACTATTCCTACCCACCTTTTATAAATAAGAAAACAGGTTTGAAGGTAATAATTTGCTCAAGGTCACACAGGAAGTGAGCAGAAGAGCTGGAGTTTGCACCCCACGCCCCTCTTTCTGGGTCCTGCACCCACAAGCTACCCTGCCAAGCTGCCCCCATACCCAAGCGTCCATTGCTGGTATTTGGATGATTTCCAGCTTTTAAATATCTCTAACAGAGCTGTGAACCGCTTCTTTATAGCTACATGTTTGGCACATGACATCGTTATTTTCAAGGATCCATTTGTAGGAATGAAGCAGCAAGGTTAAAGCACACACATATTTTCATGGATTTAGGAGATTTGTTTGGGGACAGAAGCAGGCAGAGCTGACCCAGAAGTCTGCGGGTGAGGTGACACCTGCTCACTGGAAACGTTATCCCAAACTGGATTCCCAGCACGATCTTGAGAGTGACCATTTCCTAGCACTCTTACAAACACCGAGAATCCTCATGTAAAAAACCATGGCCACGTGGTTAGGGGGAAAAACGGTATTATTTTTATTTACAAATACTCAATTGCTAATAAGGCTAAATTCATTTTAAATTTGTTAGGAGGTCATCTGTATTTCTTCTTTGTTGACTTTTCCTGTCCACCTCCTTTGGGATGGGCTATGGTTTTAACATCCAGGAACTCCTGACATTTGTGTGTTCTGGTTCCCATTCCCCTCCTGGAATGAATGAATGAAGGGATGGATGGATGGACAGCGTTTCCTGGCATCTCAGGTGTTTCACAAGGAAACTGATGGTAGCTTTGCCCTCTGCCTTCTTGTATTGACCTGGCAAGGCTTCCATGAACTGAAGGCCCATTTTAATTTACTGTGGAATGTAATCCTCGCGAGGGTTGGTCTGGACTACAGCTTCCGGCTTAGAAATTATACTCAGAAATGGTAGACACAGCCGCTATCTTCATGCTCCTGAGTTCCTAGGAATAATAATACTAGCTATCATTGATCAAGCACCTGCCAAAAGCACGTGGTTTTTGTCATGCGTGGCTCCATCAGGACCCAGGTGACACAGGGCAACAGAGTTGAAGAGTGGGCCATTCTTTTCTAAGGAAATGATGTCTCTGGGAGGGATTGTAACCTGTTTGGCACCTTCAGAGTTTGGAAGCTGCAGCATCGTGGGGAGGCGGCCCCTGGCCAGGAAGGCAAACATCTTCCAGAATATACCAGCAGCAAAAGCTGTGACAAGGGCCCGCTTTCAAGGAGTTCAGGATGTAGGAAGGAGGAACACCAACAAGGAGAAAACCTTGTTTCCTCCATGATAGCCATGTGGAGACGTATGGAGAGTCGCCCACATATCTGGTCCAGAATATGTAGGCTGAGAGCTAGTCGATGATAAATTTGGTTATTGATGTTAGTATCACCCCAGCAGAATCCACAGGCTGATGGAGCCTGGGGACATTGGGTTTACATCTCAGCTGCTTGTCAGATAAGAACAGGAATCATCTTTGTGGCTGTATTTCAGCCCTGAGAAATCATTTCTCATTTAGACTGAGTCAAAGCATCTTAGACTCACACTCTACTATGAGCTTGTAAATACATGAACTCAGGGGTCCTCAAAGTGTGATTCTGGGACCAGTGGCATCAGCGTCACCCAGGAACTTGATAGAAATACAAATTCTTGGCCTCTATTCCAGGCCTAATAAGTACAAAGGACTCAGGGTAGGGCCCTGCAACCTTCGTTGGAATAAGTCCCTCCATGTGATTCTGTGGCAAGGTCAAGTTTGAGAACCACTTACTCGTTCACCGAACCTGGGTAACAATCCTCTAGGGGTGTCTTCTTCCCATATTACAGAATAGGAAACTGAGGCTCGAAGAAATGACTAAGTACCACATTTTGATTCAATACTTCAACTCAGGTTTCCTGACTCTTAAATCCTGTGTTCAAATGTGGAGTTAGAATCCTTTCCCAAGTAGAAATCTGAACCCCAGTGTTTTAGGTCATAAGTCTGGCCTGAATGGGATGGAGAGAAAATCTCTCTTCAAATTTCTCATTTTATAGATGAAGAAAACAAAGCCCAGAGAGGTTAGAACAGATACTGAATGGCGGAGCCAGTAACTGGAACAGTTTGCTGAAGCCTGGGGCAATGAACTTTCCACTAGGGCATGAAGAAACCATCATTTAATTTTGTCTGAGGCCATGTTTCTGTGTAACTGATCTGATGAAGTGTCTGAATTTGGGACAGGCCACCTGCGTCTTCTGCATTTCCTCCCCCACTTCCCTTCCCCTGGTTTGGCCTTGGGAGGAGCCTGTGAAACATCATGACTCAGCTTTAGCTCTAGCTGGAGGGATCCCTGTGGTCTGAGGACCCCAAAATGAATTTCTAGTGTCCCATAAAGGGTTAATCTTTGAGTAACTCAGGACCTGATGGGCCCCCGGGGGCACCTGGGCTCTTCCCTGACTGCCGAGTTCTCCTTGGGGTCATGGATTCCAGTTTTTTAGCCTAGAGAGGGTCTGAATCCAGCTCTCCTCCCTTCTTGAGTTTTGGGGGTATAACTTTGTTCTCTATATTATAAATATTTAATGAAAACTTGGGCAAAGGATTTGCGTCTGAGAGACCCAGATTGGATCAGACTTGCTGGTCACGTGATACCACATAATGTCTCAGTGCTTCTGCTTCCTTCACTGAAAACATGACAAAAGCATCACTTACTACACATGGTTTTGAGGAGAATTAAATGGCAGAAACCTGGGCACAGGGCTCAGCAGTGCAAAGTTACCGCCTTCCTCTGGTTCTGAGTTTTTTATTGAAGTGTGACATATACAGAAGAGTGTGTAGATCATAAATGTACAGCTCAGTGAATTTTCACCAATTGAGTACACCCAAGTGGCCATCATTAGATGAATACACAGAATGTCACCAGCCTCCCAGAAGCCCCACGGGCCACCTTCCAGGCACTTAACCATCACCCCTCCCAAAGGATCACTATTATCTTGACTTCAACACCATAAATTAGTTTGGTTGTCTTGGATTAATACAAAATTCTTCTGTGTCTGGCTTTTTCCCCTTGGCATTATGTTTATAAGGCCCCTATATTTCTCTATATATATTTCAGTGATTAACCTTTTTGCCATGATGGTCAGATATATCCGAATGAATATTTTCATCCGCTGACTGAGGATGGAAACTCCCAGAAAGGAAATTTAGGAAAGCAGATGTACATTTTTCTATATTTTTGTGTGTTTTTCAGGAATGACTAACAATAGGAAATTTTTATGCGTAAAAATAATGTGATTTATACACAAAGCAGCTCAAATGATTATTAAATGTGCAAAATAGTCAAACTATCAACCTTTTGGTTTTTGTGGATCTCTGACACATTTTGGAAAACAAAACAAACTTGAAATCGGTTAACGCAGTGGAAGAATTTAATTATATCCACCTTGATAGTTTGTAGTATGTTGTACGACCTACTTTCTGCCTGATGTCTTGTGCCCACAGTATTTATTTCTCTTTACCTGAGAAGGCTAGAGAGAAGATGGGCTATGGTGTTTTCCCCTCTACCTGTGCCTTCCGTGACGTCACAACAGAAGGCAATAGCCACAGTGTTCAGGGGACTGGACACCTGCTGAGCTGATGTCCAGCTATGCGATAGGTCTGCTACACTGGGATCTGTGTGGCCCCAGAAGGATGCCACCCCTGCTCTCCTGCTCTGGGCCCCTCCTCACTGTCAAGAGGAACCAGCCCAAAGCACGCTGCTTCAAAGCTCTGTCTCCTTAGCACAGAGGAGACACCGCCTCTCCCCAAAGCCATGGGATACATAATAGATAACTCACTGCATTTGAATCGGACAGCTCTGGGGACCTCAGAATATTTTACGGAAGCATTAAAGGAGACTTCTCTTCTTCACACCCCGTGGAGGTGAAGAGGGGACAGCACATACCTGTGTTCAGTGCTTTGGTGTCTGCAGAAGCAGGATGAAAATGAGATCCTGGGATTCTGGGGCCACTGTTTTCTCTTGTTGTTTGGGGGAAATACCCCGTTTTTACCTCCGGGCACCTTGAGTCTGCCTAAAAATTGAAACAAAAATATAGGGCTGTATGGGGATCTATTAAGTTTCCCTTTGCTTTATATCCTGCAACCCAGCCCCAGCCCAGCCCCCCCCCCCGCCCCCACCTCCCAGATAAAGGAAAAGTGAACCAGAGCTTCTCAGGTTTCAAAAACCGATGGCTCAGGTGTATGGCCTTAGGGATCCCTCAGTGCAGCTTCCTCAGTATTTGAGGCACAATGTCAGTTGAGTTTATTACAACACTGCTTTTTTTTTTTTTTTTTTTTTTGAAAATAAGATCATAGGTGCCAGGATTTTAGAGTTCGAATGTCCTTCCTGTAGCTCAGCCCTTGTTTGCTGTGGACGTCCCTTTCATTGCGTGCTTCACAAATTAGTTACCTACTTTTTAACTTTTTCAGTAAAGAGCAGCCAACTCCTCTAACCCCACCCTCCTTCGAGACAGCTTGTTTTCTTGCTAGACAACTGTGGTTGTTAGGAAAAGTCCTTTGTTGAGCCAACATTTTCTCTGGTAATTTCCATCCATTAGTCCTAGTTCTTTCCCTTCGAGTCACCCAGATCTATTCCCATCCATGTAACAGATCCATAACGATTTAAAAAGTAACTATGATATAACCCCCTTAGGTTATTTATTGAATTCTGACTTTGGTAGGTATTGAATCCTCTCTTCTCAAAGTTAAACATTGTTAGTTTTTAAAATATTTATTATGTGAAGTGGTTTTCTAACTCTACTTTTAAATGCTTTCTGGTTTGTCAGTGTTGTTCTTGAAATGTAATGTCCATGTCAAAATGCATTGCACAACTATAAAAATTGGACGATTGTAATTCTGACATCGTAGTTCAACAGATCGATGGGTCTCTTTGAAAACCCAGAAAGAGTCCCAAATATATATATAAGACTTTAGGGTATGATAAGATTTCTATCTTGTGTAATTTATCATAAATTCCAGGTGGATTAAAGATTGTAATGTAAAGTAAATGTACTAAGAGAGAATATTGGTATGATTGTATAATTTTAGGGTGTGGGATGGCTTTCTAAGAATAATTTTAAAGGCAGAAACCATGAAGAAAATGACTAATAAATCTGATGACATAAATATACTGTGTGTGTGAAAATATCATCAACAAATAAAGAGGAAAATGATAAACTGAAAAACATGTTTGTAACACCCATATCAAACAAAGGATGAATATACTTACTATAAAAAGATCGCTTAAAATTAATTTTCAAATAAAAGATGAATCATCTTAATAGAAAAAGCAAAAGAAATGAGCAGGCAATTTAAAAAGAGATTCGATATTGTAAATATTTGAAAATGTTCAACTCTGTGAGTAAAGGAAGATATTCTCATTTAACCAAAATATTGTTCTTCATCACTAAAACTTTTTTTAAAGATGGGGGGAAAAAAACTCCACTAAATATAGTCAGTGTTTGCAGGCTGTGGGGAAAGTACTATGCGCTCATATTCTGCTTTGAGGGTGAATTGGTAGGATCCTTCTACAGGGCTTTTGTATAATATTGACAAAGCAAGTCAAAAAGAAATATGTGCATACCATTTGATTCAGCAATTCTGCTTCTGCATAATCATCTTACGTAAATAATCAGTATTGTGCCAAAATATTTTATATAACATGTTTATATTTATATATGTATTTATGTGCATATATGAATATATTATGTATTTTTGAATATCTATACACATTCTTTAAAGCATTATTCATAACTGTACCATCTAAACTTTCAAAATCTTACACTCCATCTATAAAAAAGAATTAAGTAAAATTGAGCACAGCCCCATAGGTATGTGCATGCATGTGTATGTACATATACATATATATGTTTTATAAATGATTCACTGGTATTATAATAATATATTGCATACATTATAAAACATATAAAATAGATGTATTCAAGGATGAGCTAAATTGAAACAGAAAGAAGTACCAACATATACTTCTCCCTGCAAATGAAATGAATTATCATGTGCAACTCCTGCGGTGAGAGAACACTACTTTTATTATATCAAAAGTTGGAAACATCTTAAAGGTCTACCGATAGCTCAGTGTTATGTAAGTATATACGTTTATCGGCATAAAGCTTACTATGCCAAGATGGTGGAGTAACATGTAGCATTTGAAAAGCACACTGTAGATAGAAAAGCAGATTATCAAACAGTTTGTGTAGTGGTTCCACTTCCCTGTAATGGAAGTAGCTTATGGTAGATTCACCTTCTCACAGTTTATTGTGATTAATTCTGTGCAAAGTATAAACAACAGCAAGTTGAAGGCACTGGAGAATGACCAAAGGCAGACATGCCTAGAGGGACGTTCATCCTTGAAAGCAGGGAACTGCTCTTGGGAGATTCACATTCCTATGTTTTTGCCCTGGTGGGGGCACCCCCAAGCACTCCTGGTACAGTTGGAACTCCAGCAGAAAGCTGGGGAACTACTGGCTGGCAGAGCCAGGAGACAGAGTTTAGAATTGCCAGAGTAACTAGAAAGTGAGGGTAGAAATCTCACAAAGGAGGGGGCCAGAGAGGAAGGAGCCCCAAATCTGCATATCATCTTTGACCAAATCCTCAGAGGCCCCCTGAGTTGGGCATGTGTGGGGAGACTCCAGGAGCCCAGGAAAAAAGCAAAGCTGGAAGGCTGAAGGACAGAGCAGAGACTTCAGGTGCAGCCCACTCCAGGAGAGACAGAATTTGGAGTTGGAGTCTAGTCATTACCTGCCTGCTAGCAGGAGAATCCAGAGGAGAATCCACAGCACGTCATTCACAATGCCCAGTATAGAATAAAAAACTATGAGATGTGGAAGAAACAGTCAAGAGAAAAAGCAGTCCACAGAAAAATAACCAAAGATGACCCAGGTGTTGGAATTAACCACCAGGTTTTAACAAAGCTATTACAAATATATGTAAGCACTTGACATAAAATATGACTAAAATGAACAGATGGGGGATCTCAGAAGAAAAATAAAAAAGGAAAGAAGGAAAAGAACCAAATGGAAACATTAGAATTAAAAAGTATAATGTCTGATTGAGAAAAATCACTGGATGGGCCTAACAGTTGATTGGAGCCGAGAAAAAAAGGGCTGTTGCACTTGAAGATAAATCAACAGAGATTATCTAATCTAAGGAATAGAGAGAAAAAAAATGAATAGAGCCTCAGGGATCCGTGGGACCATATTGAGTCATCTAGTATACATGCCCGTGATCCAGTGTAACCCTTGAAAGGTTTATCTGACCCCTGCTTACTGATGGTCATGATTGCTATTGTGTTGCCTAGTTATCAGACACACGTGGTAAACACTGCACTTATAGGTCAATATCTGGTTTTCTATTTACATATCCAGATTATGTTTTAGCTTCTATCTGCTTGGACTGTCAGTTTCCCAATACTGTGCATTGGTTTCCCTGGTAGTGATTTTCCCTGAAACCGGGCACCATGTGTGGCCATTATTGACAGACAGTTCTCAAAGCATCTCTTGTGTTCCTGTACATCCGGTAAGCATTTTCGTTCCGGGCTGTCTTTTTAATGATCTTTATATAGCAACCCTCTTTGGAAGATAGACATAGGTTTTTCCTTCTAGAGAAGAAGGAAGAAGGAAGGTTTATTTACTGTTTTGTATAATAAAGTATGCTTCCCTCTAAGACCGAGTGCCGCAGGCTTACCATCCATTATAACAGATTTGAGTTCCCTAAGCTTCCGAATTCTTCTGTAATTCAACCCACTGAGCGGGCAGGTATCCCATACCTGTTCTGTGCTGCGGGCAGCTGTCCAATCCAGCTCCTCCTTCTATAACTGCGCTCATACCACAGCTGGGGGTCCGATTTCTAGGTGGGCTTCTATGAAGTCAATGAGGAGAGATCAGTGAGTTAGGTTCAGAGCCCAGGTGAGAGGGGGAAGTGAGCTGGGCAGCACAACCAGTATTTAAACCAGATGGTGGGGTGTACTCAGGGTTACTGCCTGTTGCTCTTCCTTTCCATGATTATTAATTGAGGCTCTGTGCTTGGGAAAGGGAGAAACAGAGATACTGGCTATGCCTTCAAAAGAGGAATGAGGAATGCTGTTTCTGAGATTTGAATCCTTCTCCTTCCACCAAAGGAAACATGACCTTGATCAAAGAGAAAGTGAAACTTCCTGACTGTAGAAAATTAAGGTGAAATAAAGACCAGAATGTCAAGTGATGGATTTATGGACTGCTGGAGGGAGGTCTAGAACAGCCTGGCTGAGTGGGTGCAGGGGCCAGGAAGGGAGGAAAACTGATTAGGCAATTGCCTTTTTACAGACCCATTCTTCTTCTCTCCCCCGCCCCCTCGCCCCCATGGGGCCCAGGAGAGGGATGCCCGACCCAGGCCTGGACCCAGGGATTGTAGCTGTGACTTCGCCTGGCGCATTGCTGCATGACCTTCACAGGCCTGTGCTCTGTGCCAGGCGATTGTCTCTTGTTTAGAAATCAGAGGCCCCTGAGAGTCAGTTGGCGTGGTATGAGAGGCAAGAGGCTGTGCCATCTCCCTGCTGAGAAAATTAGAATGAGAACTCAGTCCCAGGGTTCACAAACGCCTTTCCGTGATGCTTAGAAAATAACTGTGTGCTACGTGAGGAAACTCAGAGACAGGGTTTTCTAGAGACCAGGTGGTAAGTAGAAAAATATTTTTTATTTGTTTTTTGAGGGATAGATTCAGCCAATCCAGATTCTGAATCTTTCACATCCATCAAAGGTGTTTTCAACCTTACTGGAATTTCAAGGAGATCAACAAATGCAAAAATAAATAATAACAACAACAACAACAAAAACAAATGCAGATATTTTCTCCCCGCTTATTCTCATCCTTCATTAGGATCAAACAGCCTATAAACAATGTACTTTCTGTCCCTTTCCAATGGCCTTCCTAGCAAGTAAGGTAAGGGATAACAACGTGGAGAACAGAAGGAGATACTTTCTCCCACTGATTAGATTCTGTCTCTGATGACCTGGATCCCATTGATAATCCAGGTCCCATTCGAAGTTTCCCCTCACAGGATGTCCATCACTGCCTGACCAGCCAGAGTCCCTGCCAAGGACGGGGCAGCCCAACTCCATGGCTGAGGGGAAAAGCACCTCACTTAATGAAGCCTGTTCAGTCTGGGTTCAGCCAACGAGGCTCCCTCTCTTGGGAATTTGAACTAAGAGATGCAGAAGAACTTTCTTGTTGGCAGGTATTTGTGTTGAAAGATCATGAAAATCTTGGGGTTGAGGCAACCATGCCGAGCCTTGGGCATATCAGCAGGAGCACAAACCATGAGTTTTTCCAGAACTCTTCCTGAGGTCCATAAGGCTTTGCAGGATCTGGCCCATTGCCTCTGGCTTCCCTTCCCACCATTTGCCTCACTCTCTGTCCAGCTGTCCTAGTTTCCTGGCTCTTCCTCAGACACACCGGACACGTTCCCACTCTGGACCTTGGCACTTTGATTGTTTGTCTTGGTCTTTTTCATGTGAAGTTCACTGTCCTTGAAAAAGCACCCAGCAGTAAGACTTGCGTGGATGCCGTCCACCACTCCCACACACAGTCTGATGATAGAAAGGCCTGGATTGAAATCTGGCTTTGTCAGTTTCCATTTGTGTCACTTTGGACAAGCTAATGAACTCTGAGTCTCAGTTTCTTCATCTGTACAAAGGGTACAATCAATATTGCAGGATGCTTTTCACGGTCAAATCAAATAGCAGACATAAAGACTGACCTTACATTCTGCCACATGGTAGGTTCTGGAAACACCAGTCCACAGGCATTTTTCTTTTATGAATTGATGTTGCCTTTGTCTATGTCTCTAAATAACATTTTAAAATTGTGAAACAGCACGTGCACATCATTAAAACACGAAAAGTATGGAAAAGGATAAAGAAGGAGGACAAAAATCACCCATAATTCCATCACTCGGAGGCAACCACTGTTAACACTCTGGTATTCTTTGTGTGCTATTTTTAAAACTCCGAAACAGCTCTCATTCCCCGTATGTTGATCCGTGTTTAAGTTCAGCCATTGTACTTCCTGTAGCTCAGAAATCATTTAAATGTGAGTGTGAGGAACTTTGCGAGCATCTTCTAGGGAGAGTGAAAACGTGTGTTGATGGTTTTCTGTTGTTTTCAGCTCTTCAAGTTGGGAAAAGCAAAAGCTTCCTACAGAGAACAGCGTTTTACTTTTAAAAGAAATTAAAGAGATACCGCTGTGCAGAGATGGCCAACCGAGTGCCTGAGCCTCCCTTCCCGTGCTCCCCCACTGGCTGCCTTCCCTTATTTCTTATCGCTGGAAAGTTTTCTGGCTGAAATTACCAACCCTGTTGCTTAGCAGTTCATCTGCTCCTGCCTGTTCCCCTCCTGTCCCCAGGAACTCAGGGCCATGTGTTCCCTTGGCCCATATGCTGACAAGCCTCTTCCCACCCAACCTGCCACCAGCCCAGGCACCAGCCAGGGCCACCTGCTCAGTGTCTCCCTGACTTCCAGAGGCAAGAAAGAGTGGGAGGAGAGCAGAATGGAGAGAGGTAAGGAAGAAAATGATTCTTCAGACAAAGGGATTCCAGGGTCCCCCCGTACACCTCTTTCCCCAGGCTTCCTGCGGTCCTTATCCCTACTTTAAATTGATCTCTGCTTGGAGGGTGCTTCAGGGAGTAAAAACAGCCAAAAATGGAGCTAGGAAAAAAGGATGTTGCCACAGGGAGAACCTAAACTACCAATTTTCACATAGCTCGTTAACCTGCACTGAGTGGGCAGGTGATGCCGAGTGAGATCCTAGGGTGGAACCACTGTACAAATCCTTATGCTGGGGAGCCAATTTACAGTTCTTGACCAGTTTCATAACTTCCTATATATCTGAGAGATGCTGTCCTCCTTTATCTAAGGAGGGCTACCTGAGTTACCTTCTAATGGACAATTGTATGGATGGTCGGGAGCCATCTTTCCGCAGTGAGAGTATGAATACCCTCCTTTGACCCAAGCAAAGATGCCTCTACTGGAGTTGGAAAAGCTGATCCCTGGAGGAGTTGACTTTGTTTTCCAAAGGAGCACCAAGGGCCTTCTGGGTCGGGAGGACGGACACCCCAGTCGATGCTTCCTGAAGTTCAAAGTCAGAGAGTCCTGTTAAAGATAGAATAGAGAGCTTCCCACCACCAAAGCCTCGGGGAAGGGAAAAGCCATGAGGGTCCAGAAAAAAACCTAAAGCAAGAACATGGACTAATGAGGACTAGCTCAGGGTAGTGGAGGAGGGCAGCTTTGTGTGGCATGACAGAAGCCCTGCCAGACACAACAGCCAGGCACAGCACTTGTGCCCCCAGGGACCATGTGGAGGTGTAACTAGGGTGGGAGTGGAAACTGAAGAGGGGCTGTAGGCATGGCGTACCCTGGAATCATCGTCCCTTGAGGGCTACGATGGCAACCTGGGCCAAGGAGGTGTCATGACAAAGACCAATGGTCAGCTGCCAGCCTGCGGAGGCCCAGTGCTCAAGAGCACCCTCTGGTGGCAGGGAGGACTGGGGCCACTGTGGACTGCTCAGAAAGCAGCAACATCTCCCCATGGGTGTGGATGTTAAATGGAAGCTCCTTTGAGACAATGAAAGCCCGCAAAGGTTCTGGGGCGGGAGGAACTCAAGAGAGCATCTCAAATTTTCTACTTATTTGGCATTTACCAGATTTTAACTTAAATTCCTATTCGTCACACTTATTGTGTAAGAAGTACATGCTGACTATAGGAAAAACAAATCAAAAGAAGAAAACAGAAATGGCACATACTCTCATTGTCCATGGATTGAATGGTGCTAACATTTTGGTATATTTTCTTCCAGTCTGTTTTCTATACAATAGGACAGTGCATACTAGTTTCTAACCTGTCTTTTACACTTAAAAATGATGTTGACCACATTTTCCTGAATCCCTTAACAATTTCCCTATCTTTTAAAGTGGCTGCACCACACTCTACTGCGTTGTATTGTTGTACCATGGACTAGTTCACAAAGCCCCTGCTGTTAGACCCTGAGATTGCTACAAACCCTTTCTGAGCTCTCACTTTGTGTATGATTCCGAGGCAGGCTGTGCAGTAGAGGCTTGTGCTCATACACAGAAGGGGGAGACATGGCTTTTTCTCGTAGGTACAATTTCACGGAGGACTTCCAGTTAATACGGCAGATAGAATGGATCCTCAAAGGTGTTCTTTCATCACACCTGTATAAGTCTGCGTACAATATAACACAAATAAACTCAAATACACACAGAGCTCAAAAGAAAGAGAGAGGACTTCCCAGTATCAGTGATGAGGCAGGAGCTCAAAGCCAGGGTGTTGGGCAGGAGCTGAGGCCGTGGTCGTCCAAAGGAGATTAAGACACAGAGCTAGGCCTTAGGGTTTCAGAATGGGATTTTAACCTCCATCGAAGGACAGACGTTAAGGCCTCAAATCTAAGTGAGCTGAGAGGCAGGGATAGAGGCCTTCTAGCATAAAGTTAGGAGCCTCTGAGAGGATTAGAAAAACCCAGCAGATCTGTGTGGGGGAAGATTCAAGAAAGTTTGCTGTTCACTTAGGCCTTGGGTGGAAGGAAGTCACACACCAGAGATTGAAAACCTAAGCCTGCCCTACCTGCACAAATTTACACCACATAGTAATGCCTAGAACTAACATAAACACTGGTCGAGAGCTGGTAAAAACAAAACCAAACCAAACAAACAAGCGAAAAACAGTGGGGTGTTAGCAGAGGCAAACATAAAGCCTAATGTAGATACCGCCACCACCATTTATACACAGAGGACACGAAATTCCCTAAAGACACAACCTCCACTGAGGAACTCACAATAAAAATTAGAAATCACAAAAACCTACAAATTATGGTAAAGGTCACTTAGAAGAAGAAGAAGCAAACAGGCAAACACGGTAATTAACATACGATAATTAACATAGAGGAAATAGAATGGTCTTAAACAGACCACAATAGAAGTATATTTACCATATTAAAAAAACATAAAGGAGGAATAAAAATTATAAGAACAGGACAGCACAATACAGAAACAGATTTGAAATGTAGACAAATAGTGCTTCTAGAAATACAAACTCTATCATCACAATAAAAAAATTATTAGATGTGTAAACATTAGACATGGCTAAAGAAAAATTAATGACCTGGAAGATACTTTGAGACTATCACCCAGCATTTTAAATGGAAACTAGGAAAGAGACTTAACAGATACGTAATCAAAATATATATCTCGTCAAGTACCAAAAGGAGAGAACAGAGTATATGTGAGGTAATATTTGAAAAGACAGTGGCTGAGAATTTTCCAGAATTCAAGAAACGTTTAAATTCTTAAATTGAAGAATTTCAGGTCCCATGAATAAAAATTTAAAAATGAATGCACATCTAGACACTATGTCGATACATTACAGGAAATAAAAAAGAGAAAATCTTAAAAAAGCTTCAAGAGATAAAAGTCAGATGACACAAAGGAATGGCCAGCAAAAATAGATAACGATAGGAAATGTGTTTTCAAATTGCTGTCAGACGATAACTAACACCCTAAAATTCAAATCCTACGAGTATGTAAGCCATCATTCAAAAATGAAGGCAAAAGAGTTTTTAATACAAAGAAAGCCCAAGAGAATTTATTACTCACAGATCCTAGTTGAAAGAGCAATGAAAGGATATGACTCAGTGAGATAGAAACTGAACCAGATGGAAGGGATAGAAAGCCAGAAGCAACGGTGAGAAAAATAACAAAAGAAACTCTTTGGTAAATCTAAATAAGTAGTGACTGTAACCACAACAGAAAAGTATATTAAAAACAAGGTGGAATTAAAGTGTGGGCTGACAGTAAGCAGCGTGGAACACAGGAGTGGGTTGTCCCACAATAAATTGTCCTGAGAGGGGACAGAGGTATTGATTGACTTTAAACGTCTGCAACTTAAGCTGTTTTTTTTTTTGGTTTTGTTTTTTAAGTATTTTTTTGGGGTAATTCATTAAAAGAGGAGGAGTACAATGCATAACTTTCAAAGCAGTCGAGGCTAAAAGGAAATAAACAGAGCAGAATCACTCCAATAGGAGGTATGATATGAGGAAATAAGGAGGCAATAACTCCATCGGGTAATTACTAGTATTTGATTTGTCCTCCTTAGAAGCTAATAAGTTGGCCTGTTACTGTTTGGTGGATGCTATCAGAAGACAGGAGACTCCTGGACTTTTATACTCACACACAGAAACCACCATGAGCGTCACGTGTGCATCAGCTTCTCTTGGCCCCTAAGGGTGACACAGAGGGGCCTAGTTAGACGTTGCACGTACAGTGATTTTGTGTTGCAGCTGAGGAACACTGCACTTGAGGAAATCCATCTTTTGACAGGCCGTGAGCCTGTTCTCTGTCCCAAAGGGAGACATGACCTCATTCTGCAAGATTCCTTCGTGCAAACTCAGCCCTAAGAAATGACCCAGGTAACGAGCAGTTAGAACCTCTTGTTCTTGGCATACCCAGAAAGACATGGGGAAGCAGGAGCAATCCGTTGAGGAGTTTCTCTCCAAACAATTATCAAACACAAAACAAGATGATAGAAATGAAACACATCAGCAATCACAATAAATAGAAATTGATTAAACGCCTTTTTAAAGACAGAATTTCTAAGTTTGGGTCTAAAAAAACGAGGCAGTTCATAAGAATCACCTAAAACATAGCTTGCTCTTTTTGCCTTCGTGTTTTGGCCATATTCTGTTTTGGCAGATGTCTGGCTGCCTGTATAATGAGTGTGTGTGTGTGTGTGTGTGTGTGTGTGTGTGTGTGTACTGGTGGTGATGGTTATGTGTGAGTAGGAGTGAAGCAGTTACTTTCTCTCCCTGCTCCCTCTTTCCTCATCCTTTGTCAAATCCATTCACGCCTCTACAAGACAGATACAGAAAGTTTGAAAGTAGTAGGAATGAAGAAAGGCATACTGTGAAAATACTAACCACAACAAAACTGGTGCATGAAAATAAATAGCAGATAAAATATATCTGTGGTATTAAAATAAAATAAAAACACTCCACATTAATTCAGAACGAAGCACTTCATTACCTTGGGACAAACAGAACAATCCAACTGAGAGAAAAACGTAAAAAGCCAAATACCCATAGAAGGCAGCATAAGACGGGTGCCGGGTGAAAAGTTCAAACAGCAAAAAGAGAGAGATGGATCTGGTGGGACGTGATCTAGAACTGGGTTCCAGATGAAGAGCGTACTGTGTCAGGTGGATGACACAGGAGGGTGACCCGTGAAGAACGCAGTAAGGAAACTGCAGCTTGTTTGAGACACTGAAATATGTATCTTGAGACTTTATAAACAAAGGGAGGAAGTAAATGCACCATGGACACCAGGGGTTGGGCAGCTCATGGTCTTGGTGTTGGGTGTCTGAGGTCAGAAATTTCGTCCCTTTGCTCCCTAAGTCTGTGACCAATTCCAACTCTGTCCTACTGCTTGCAAAGAGATGGTCCTGGTGTGGGCCTAGGTGGTAAGTTATAGGTGGTCTGGAAAAATCATAGAGCTCCAGAAGAGCACAGATCACTCCCCATGGGCAGAAAAACACTGAGTGCAAAGAAGAGAAGTGTCAGGCGGAGGCAGGGCACCCCACCATCGTGGGAGCCTAAACCCTTCTCACCCACCAAAGCCGTGTGCTACGGTAACAAGCTGTGGGCACAGACTAGAGAAAGGCACCTTCAAAGCAACAGCCGCAGAAACTGGCGAGCTGATCTATGGGGGCTGCAGTCCCCTCCCTGCATCTCATTAGCGCCTGGGGGAGGGAGGAGAGGGGCTGGCAGGCACTGTCTCCACCTACAGGCCCTGTAAGCCAGCAGAGGTGGGTGGGTTGTGGGATGGGAGGCACCCAGCTCTCAGCTTACATAAGGCCTCTCAGATGCTGTGCTTGTTAATTCCCTTGTGTGTGAATTTTTACAAAAAGTATTAGATTCCTAACTCCTTGTGTGTAGGGCACTTATGTCTTATGTTTCCCAAACCAGCCAGAGCTTGAAAATCTCTTCATACTGTAGGTGTCTAATACGACTCCCATGAACAAAGGTGCGTCATCACCAACTTGTCTTCTGTTAACCTCATAGCTTGGACTTGGTCATAGTTGGCTGCTGCTGGCTGGAAAGCAGGGTGCTGTCCACAGACACCCCCACTCACCACACCATTAGGACCCCACTCACCTTCAGAGGGCAAGCTCCATTGTCCAAGTTGGAAATCAGACCAAAAAAAAAAAAATTCTCAGCAGTGTCCCCGTTATTTTCTCCATTTTCTCATCTCTTCATGCTTGTATTCCCAAGTTCCCAGGCTTCTGAGAAAGCTTTTCTTGGCCTGGAAGTTGGGAGTGAGATGTGCTTCAGCTGTGGTCCCTTTTGTCCTCTCAGGAGAAGCAGGGGCCACTAAAGATGTACCCCATCCAGCCCCCCCAGTATTGGGGATGTCGTGCCCTCTTACCATCTCTCAGATGTTCCCTCCTCACTTGTTCTACATTAGTAATTAATGTACAAGGTCCTACTCCATTTGAGTCAAATTACTCCCCATACGGTTCTCTCTCCACAAAATAGGGATGGGTTGATGGAGGGACTTTTACAGAGAAAGGGATGACAGCATGTAGAAAGAACAAGACATGGCCTCTCTCGACTACTCTTGTTTGTTTTTTTCCCCCCAGCAAACACAAGTGGCGATGCCAGCATTTGTGGCTTGATTCTGAGGCCCTGCCTACCTGGGATGCAGGCTGAGCTGGGGACCAGCCATCTTGGTATGGCACATAGTTCAGTTTCATAGTGACCCCTCAGAGCTAGGGTCCTGGGAATGGCCATGAACCCACATGAATTGTAGTCAAACCAGAAAGTGCTTTGTTACCCTTGTTTACCTCGGGTGGGGAAACCATCGTTCCCCAAGTTGATTGAGGTGGGAGTGGTGAACAGACCATGGAGAGGTTGCAGCTCGGGGCTCAAGACCCTCTCCAGAAGCTCAGGCTGGCTGGGGAGAGTCATTTTGGACACCCATTATCTGCACGACACATCAGAAGGTGTTCAAGGCCATTGGGCTTCTGGAACCAGAATCCTTAGGACATTTTCCCTAGCACCAGGACTGTAGGGCTCCACCTGCCTGCAACCAGGGCATGAAGAAGGGCTGCCTGCCCCCTGAATCGTAGCCTAGCCTGGCTCAGCTGGGAGGAAGGTGAGGGACCAGCTCCTCATGGTCATTCCTGCTGCCTGTGCCTGCTCCTGCTCCATCGTGACAGTGTGGAAACCATCTCCTGCGCAAGCCAAAAACCAATAGCATCCCTGTGCCTGCCTCTAGAGTCCACTGAACATGCTCAGGAGGAAGGGGCCAGGGTGCCTTTGGGAGCAGCTCCAGAAAGTCCAATTTGGGGTTGGGGGCAGGCTTGGCAAAGTCGCTGAGTTTTAGTGTTTTCTTCTGAGCATCTTGGAGGAGAGGAGCCCGTATCTTCTCTGCATCCTCCACACCCTCTTTGCTGGCGCCTTTGCCTCCTGGCGCTTTGCCTTCTTATTTCTGATCATCTGTACAGACCTGGGGAAGGAAGGGTGAGCAAACGCTTCCGTGGCGTAGGTGCCCGTGACTCATCAGTCAGAGTGGCCCCCGAAGGAAGCCTCTCCTGCAGGGCGTGCTTTCTGTCTCCCTCCATCGTTTTGCCTTCACCTTTCCCCTCCCCTCCCCGGTCCCTGGCATCACAATGTAGTGTAACACCACGTCAAATAATTTTTTCCTTTGCTTTGCTTCTCTTAGGGGATCAGCTCCACAAAATCAGGGTGAGAATTTGCGTTCTGGACTCTGAAATAAGGATTTGCGTCGCGGCTCTGGTACCCACTAGTAGGTAAGTGAGCAGTCACTTCGCACCCCTGTTTCCTTGGTCATACAATGGGGAAGTAATAGAACCTGCCTCTCGGGGTTTTTGTGAGATCCTCTGAAATCACGTGAGTTGTTACCGTCTGCAACATGTGGCACATGCAATGCGCCAGGCACGAAGCTGCTCAGACTTGAATTTGCTCCAGTGTGGAACAGGCAGGCCCGGTGACAAATGGAGGGAAGAGGGATAAGCCAGCCTTTTGTGCCATTGAAGGAACACCCAGCTCCTATGTCCCTTCCCTCTGCCCCCCACTAAGCACATGGATAATACCATGTAGCATCAGCCAGGGGACAGATGTCTTCATATGGAAGATCCAGGTCTCCGTAGCCAGGGACCAGGCCATGCTGGGAGGCACAATTGAATTTTTCCCTTCCATCTGACAGTTCAGGACTAGATGTTACTTTCCAAATGAAAGCAGTTCTGGAAGGTCGTTGGGAACAGTGAATTGTGATTATGCTGGCTCATTTTTAATTCTGTCTCATTACAGCTGCTGTTAAGGCTGCATTATAATAATTGCTTTAGTTCTGCTTTGGTATTTCTGGGCCTCTTTAATGTAGCTGTAATCTATGTGTGTATTAAAGGAAGCAGAGCCAAAGAACGGGGGGCAGTGTTATTAGACCATCAGAACGAACGCTGGAGGAGGGTGTGGAGGAGACCGGCAGGCAGAGAGGAGACATTGCTGGGGACCTGGCAACAGCAGGGGGAGTGGGGAGTTCTGGCCCCGGCCCAACGCAGACTCATGCTGTGACTCGGAGCAAGTGGAAGCCGCCTGTTTCAATCTCCCGATCCATTCTATGAGTTGCAAATTCTATCTTGTTGGTGCTTCAGAGCCCTTAGGAGAAAAATCATTGCTGGCGAAGAGCCCCAGGGGTAACTGCAGGGGGCTGAGGGAGTGCCTGTCTGCTGGAGACCCCCCTGGAAGCCCCCAGCAGAAGGGGCATGTCACCTCTAGGGCAAGGAAAACGGTCCAAGAAATGGTTTGCAGATAACCCCCCTAGTTCCCAGGGAGTATTTTGCTCTGGTCTTCCTTCCATCGCTCCCTGATCTGTTTTTGTTGTTTTATGTTTCCTTCGAAATTTGGTCTGTTTGAATCCCTGTACACACCCTGTCTTAGCCACTTGGTGTATGCCTTTCTGGAATTCAAGACTGTAACCGCAGAACCAGCTCCAAACGGTCCTGTCCTGTTTAACAAGATACTGAGTTGCTTTTCAGAGGCAACAGAGCAAGACCTTGCAGCTGGGGCATGCGCAGGGGAGAGAACTTTGGCCTTCAGCTGCACTAGGAAACTAACTCCATCACCTGCTCTCCCCACCAAACCAAAGGACCACGAGATAACCGGAACTTGAACACCAGAGCCCTTTCAGAAGCCAAGGGTCCCTCGTCCAGGGAGACTCGGTGCTGATGCCCTGTTACTGTAGATGGCCAAGTTCAAGGGCCTCCATTTAAAACCTGCCCCACCAGCACTTCCCCATACCTGTTCCCCAGCCCCTTAAGAACCGTTGGCCTGGTTCAGCGAGCACGATGGATTGGAGGCTCCCCTAGGCCTCCCATCTTCTCGGTTGGCACCTTCTCCGTCAATAAGCCTTTCCTTACTCCAAACCCTGACATTTGGAGTTTTGATCGTTTGATGCCTCGGGCACACAGACTTGCGTTCGGTCCCAAGACCCCTGTGGCCTCTCTGTTTTATCCCCTCAAAGGGCAGTGGTGTCCATTTGGACGGCAGAATGCCAGCTGTCCCCCAGGCCCAGGCCACTCACAGTGCTTCCTGTGGACCTTGTGTTGTGCTTAGCATCTACCCGCCATATGAATTCCTATCATGCTCACAACCATCCTCTGAACGAAGGAATGATATCATCCCCTTCAGAGAGCAAACAGGGGCGAGCAAGGTCAAGGAAGGTGCCCCCGTATCCAGTGAGTGGCAGAGCCAGAGTTCAAACCCGATCTCTCGTGTGGGGACCGCCTCCTGAGCACTGCATCTGGCGGCCTCTCCCCACCCTTCCCCACCTCCTGCTCCTCAGGCAGCGTTAGTCCTCCATGCTGCTCAGTGGAAGGATGGTCGGAAGTGGTCCTCAGGCCAGAGACCATAGGGACCGTGACCCTGCTGGAGGGTGTAAGTCAGAGCACCCCCCAGCTGAACAAAGGTGCCTTTCCATTCCTCAGCTCTCCCCCAAGGGTGCCGTTCCTTGTAACCATGGGCATCGCAGAGGAACTGAGAATGAGGAAGAACCCTTGAAGCCATGTCCCCGCACGCCTGTACCCCCACCTTGTGCCTGAGCCACACTACCCCCAGATAGTTCCAGAAAGATTCCTGTTTATGCTCGTCCCAGTGTTAAAGACTTCCCCATGAAGAGGGTTTCAATGCCTCTCTCAGGGCCTTCTCTGACTTCCTCAGGGAGAATAGTCTTCCTTATAGGCCACTGAAATACAGCTCCACGTCTACAAACTCCTGGAATCTCAGTGTTAGGGGACCTCCACATCAGTGCCCACAGCACAAGTCCCTTCTCATCGTCCCTGACGGGTGTCCCACGGCCTTGGCTCAAACACACAGGAAAGTGGCTGCCACACCGAAAAGGACATGGCAGCCCATGTCATGTCTTAAATAGTTTGAATCGTTAAATAGTTCTTCCTTATTCTGGATCACAGTCCCCGCCTGATAACTTCTACCAGGTAGTTTGATCTCCTGGAATGAAGGCGTTCTTTTTCACGCGATAGTAGGTTGAAGTTGTGAAGGCAGCGGAAAGTTCCGCCCGAGTCTTCCCTTCTTCAGATTTAACATCCTCCGGCCCCTTTTCTGTTACTTCTATTCAGCTATTCCTCAAGGAGGAAAAACAGGTCAAAAGATCTTAGATTGTCTCCCGCACATACTCTGCTTATATACGTGTTTCCTCTTTTTCCTTTACCATCTTCCAGCCAAACTCTTGGGGTAACCACCAACACCATGTATTGTGTTGAGCGTTGGACAATAGAAAGAAACGCTGATGTGGTCTCTGCTCTTGGCTGTGTAACAGTCACACTGACAACGGCTGAGCACCAGCTTTGGACAAACTGCCTCCTTCTTCCTCTGGTTATTATCACCACCATCATCGTCAACACTACGACTTTTGGTGTGGTAAGTGCATTTATACTTGTGTGCAAACAGTGTTCTCTTTTGACTGTAGGTAGAAGTATGGGACTGGCTGCCCAGCAGGCTGACTCAGTCCTATTCCTCCCTTCGCCCCCATCACCTTCTGGGTCACCCTGCTGTCGCTGTGCCTTTTGTCTCTGTTCTTAGTTTTCCTTAATCGGCCCATCCAAGAAGCCTCGTCAGGGCTCCCATCGCTCTTTCCCACAGGAACATGCCACTCTCCCCCCAAAACTATCTTTAATTAGTTAACAAAATTTCCCTCCACGACACAGGCTGCTCTCCCCCAGAAAAGCCAGTGACAGAAACGAACACCATTTGGTCTAATTAGTTCTGATATTTCACACAACATATTTGTGAGGTTTTTTTGGAGGGAGGGGAGGAAGGCAGGGAAAATGCTTCTATTAAAAGAACAGCAGGGAGGCTTGGGTGATGGGAAGAGCAGAGTTTGGGTCTTTGCTGCAAATAGAGCCTTCATTAAATGAGGACCACCTGGCCTGGGGACACTTCCTCCCACCTCTATTCTCCGTTCACCTCTATCTCCCTGCATCGGGCCTCCCCAGGGATGAGTCCCACGTGTTTTCCTTATTCCAATGACTTACGAGGTTCCTGACTGAGTGACCTTTTCTCCTCTGATGATAAATCTATGCAGGGCGAGGTAACATGAGTGGGCCCAGCGCTGGAGACCTGGGAAGTTGGGAAACGGTGTTCTCTATCCATCCTGCCCTTGGCTTGCTCTATGACCTTGGAAAGACTATTGAACTCTCCAAGGCCCCTTTGCAGGTCTAAGAGCTGTGCGTTAGTGTAAAAGGAGGGGGAGAGGAAGGTAAAGTCATGCCTTGAGCTGCTAGAATCGATGCCTCTCAAGATATGGACTGTTGGCAATTATAAAGTGTATAAATTAGGAGTAGCTGTTGACATAGAAAATTGATTCTATATTTCTCTGTCACCTTTGCTGTCATCACTTTCTACCCTGTAAGCCTTCAGAGGTGTGCTTACCAGGCCAAAGAGCCGAGCGTTTCTCGGGGTATCCCGCCACACGGCTGCAGCCTCATGAGCCGTATCCGCAGGCTGTAGCGAAGGCTGGAAATCAACGCTGGGCTTCTCGCACGTTCAGGTTGGTCGCCGCGCCCAACCCAACGTGGATGTTCCACAGCGGAAACGGGGCAGACTCCCAAGTCGCACGATGGAAAGAATATGGGGTAAAGAACACGTGTGCTTTAATGACCTTGTTGGGTAGGGACTGGGGAAAGCCAGTAGGGTGAGCCTAAGCTTCAAGAGTGAGGGATTCTTGAGACATTTCTGGAAACTTCCCTCATTAGGGGCTGTCTCTGCGCGATTCTGTTGGGAAGCACGGGCCAGACCTGCCCGGCTCCACAGACTGCCCTGAACCTCCTCCCTGTCCCCCGTTATTTGGCCCATGGGACATGTGTTCTGGGCCTCATTTATCCTGCTCCTGTCCTCAGCACTTTCTGCCTCTGACCTGAGCGTTGCCCTGTTGCGACCTCCACCTGTACCGTCTGTGTATCCCAGCCGCTCCTGGGAGGCGGGATAGACGTTACCCAATACGCATTGTATTTTATTTATTGTATTTTATTACAAATGTGATGATGATTGTGAAAACTTCAAACCTGAGAGAAGTATGTAATGTCCCAGGTAAAAGTTCCCTGTGCTCTGTAATCTATGTCTGTCACTTCACCCTCAGCCAGAAGTCCACTAATTTGTTTGCACAGAACATTTTAAAACAATTTATATAAGCGGGGTTCGGGGGTTCGGGGGTGTGATCAGTCACACCCTCTCGCTAAGGCGATGTGATACAGACCAGCCCCTCTCCAGCTGCCCTGGGAACTAGGCAGTGCCGCCTTTGTATTTACCCTATGCCCGTTCAGGTCCCAGGATCTGTACTCCTCTGCCTGTTTCCTTCCCGCGGCGTCAGGAAGATTTGGCTCCAGCTGGACTTCGGGCACCTCCAGGGTGACCTACTTGCTTCTAAATCACAGCTGTTTCCAGGGCGTCCCCAGAGACAGGCCTTTAAGTTATGGCAGTGGCTTCATATCAGCCCACTAGGAACATTGGGTAGAAGCTCCAAGACTCAAGGGTTCCATCGCTGCATCTGACAGTCTCTCTCTGTCCCCAACTGTCCCAGCCCTGTTCATTCTGCCCTCGCCCTACTTCCTGGAAGAGTTTGGAAGCATCCTGCTGTCCCATCCCGGGTGTCCCTTGGCCTGGATGTAATCCCCCTGAGAATGGCAGCTTCCTCACCCAACCCCACTGTTTGATCTTCCATTTGGGTCTCTTGCACCCAGACTCTCTCCCCTCTTCACATGGCAGGGGTTGGGCTCTACCCTTGTCTGATTCCTTTCCCAGGGCCAGCTGGTTTCTGGGATTCCCTCACATCAGCCCCACCTGAGGCAATAACCCCTCAGAATTTCTATCAGTGTTCTGCCTCCCCACTCAGGTCAACTTCTGGCTTGGTGAGAGGCCTATGTTTGTCCCCACGATGTCCAATCCTGGACCTTCCACTTTCCCGCACCCGGAAACAGGGATGCAGGCTGCACGCCCCCCCCACACAGAGTGGACGGCCAATCTTTACAGCCTGGGTCGCCCCTGTCCCGATTGTCATCAACTCAAACTTGGGAACCTCCCCAGTCCCCACGGCCCCCTCCTCTACTGTGCAATCGAGGCCATGTCATTGGCGTCATGTTTAGCTGTCACTGCTATTTCCCAGGAGACGTTAACTGTCACTCAAATGTTGAGCAGTGCTGCTAGTTTGCAGTCCTATTTGGCAATTTATTATTGTTACTAATACTCTGTCAGAAAAATATTGATGTCCCTTTAAATATGTGATTCTCACAGGCTTTCTCTAGGTAGTTGCTTGTTTTCAGGGACACATTTTCTCCCTCAGGGATGCAACCCTAATTTTATCTTGAAATTGAGTAAGAAAATCAGATGCATGTTGTTGGGACTTGTTTCATAGGCAGCATTCTAAGGTCACAGACATGCCTGCACACACATGACAGAAGTCGAGGGAGATGAGGACATAATGTCAGTCACCGTGTGTGTGATTGGGGTGTCCCCTTCCCTCACTCCCAGTTTTACCTACAGAGAAATTCTGGATTGAAGATATTTCTGCCTTTTGTTTAGGGGCTTTGTTTTCTTGGTTTCACATCAGACGTGCTTATTTCGTTTAATGTTTCTATAGAACTTACCATGTGCCAGGCACTGTTCTGAACTCATACAAGTAATCTAGTAAATCCTTAGATAGTCTTACAAGGTGAGAGCTCTTATTCTCCCCATTTTACAGATGGGAAAACTGAGGCAGAGAGAGGTTCATGAAAGTGATCAAGGTTACACATCCAGGAAGCAGCCGAGCGGGGATGAAAACTCAGGCCACCTGGTGACAGAGTTGGCGTGTCTGCCTGTCATCCCAGGGTGCCTCCTGGACCCGGGGATCCTGTTCCTCTGCTGTGGCCCATTTGCTCTTGGACTTGGGTCCTTGGGAGGGCAGCCGTGCCTCACTCCACAGGAAATTTCTTCCCTCTCTCTCCACAGGAAATTGCAGGTGACAGGTCTGCACACAAACCTCTCTGCTCTCGGACATGTGGGATTTTTTATTTTTCCTTCTGGCATCCATTTCCTTCACCTGGAGGATGAATCGAACAGCTGAGTTGATGCTGTGTAACTGCGGTGTCTGATTTATCCTCAGATGAACTTGGAATAAAACTCAGCCTCCTGCCAGCCCACTTGGCTGCCGCACATTGTTTCCAGTTGTGGTCAAAGGCCTGCATCGCCGTTCTGTGCATCTGTCCTCAGGCCACCTCGTGGCTGTTTTGTGGTTCTGGGAATCCAGTCAGTGACCTGACAGCCCGTTTACTGCCCTGGCCTCTAGTGACATCCCTGCCCCTCTTGTCAGGCACTGGCCATTGCATGACCAGTCCCGACACTATGTGTCCTTATTGCTCAATTCGGTGGTACCAGGGGACAATGTAACATGAAAAGGGAATGTGACAGGTGGAGCAGGAGGCTGTGATGAGACTACCTGACGCCCCATTCGGTGCCCAGGCTGCTTGTGACTGAGCTGCGGAGGGTTACACCGCGGTGATCAGTGAAGATGGCCGTGCGTGACTTGGGCTCCCTTGGACTTGCCAAGCTTGGCCCTACATCAGCAGCAGGGCACAGAGGGCAGGGAAGGAGGAGAACAGGGCTCTAGCCCCTGCCTCAGTTTCCTCACCGGGATAACTAAGGGCTCAGGTCAGACATTCTCTTGGCCCTTGTGGCTCTGGGATTTGAGGGTCATATGGGGCAAGGGGTCGGTGGTGTGATGGGGAGGCCAGAAAAGTACCCCATTCCTAGAATCACACTGCCTGGGGCTGGTCAGTTTCTAAGCCAGACAGTGAGCTGAGAGGCAGTGGGGAACATACAGCAGGGTGGTGACAGGTAGCAGTGGCACTTCCGGTGGCCAGCTGTGGCATTCACTCACGGGGCCCCTGATTACTAACATCCACTCGCATGACATTCTGGGACTTCTCTCCTGCTGAGCTCCACTCCCTCCAATTCCTGGACATCTGCCCATCAATCTTCAAGGTGCTTCTTGGTCACGTCTTTAACCACAGGTATGGCTGGGTCCAGGCTCAACGTCCTAATGAGTGCTGGGGACCACAGGGTCCCCCGTCTCGTGGCCAGCACAGGGCATGGACTCGCCCTCCACCCCCCATTCCTCCTCACCTGCCCGGCCACCCTACCCCCTAACTCTCCTCCCCTGACTGGGCCACTGGCAGGCGCCCTGCCCGTGATGGATTTTTTCAGGCTTCATTTAGTGACATAACCATCCCATTAAAATATACAAATGGCCCAACCATGGATCCTGATGCGCAGTAAACGGTTCTTTGCCTCTTATCATTTTTTACGGGAAGAAATGGGCTTCGTGCTTCCCGTGCACCCCCCCCCCCAGCCTGCAGGTGGGCCGTGTGGGGGGCGCGACAGACTCCCCTCCTTCATCTGCCAGGCTGTCAGCTCCGCTCCAAGCACCACTCACTCACGAGGGGGGTGCAGTTCAGCTTTGATTAACTGTCCCGTGTGATATTAATTTCTGACAAGAGGCTCACTCTGCTGTCTCTGCAGGAAAAGGGAGGTGGGTGGTGGCAGGAGGTGGGGGTTCAGGGCACGGCTCCTGATTGGACCCAGTCTTTTATGTATTGTCTGTTCTGTTCGTTTTCAGAAGGCACTGCCTTTCTTTCTGTGTCCTTGTCCCTGGCTCCCTGTCCCCTGCCCTTCACTCGGTTTTTCCTGTGTTTTCTCATCCAAGAAGTGGGAGCCTTGATGCTTATTTCTCTTGCCACATGGCAAGATTGCAGGGGCTCTCTGAGCTTTCCAGGTAAGGAGATAACCTCCTAGTGGACTAGGGGCCTCTCCAAACTCCAGGAGGGAGGGCTCAGTGATGCTAAACTCAGTGCCTTTCAATCCACGCCCAGGGCCTGGACCCTGGCAAGGTCCGCTAACCCACATCTGTGTGCTGGCTATTCCTCAAAATCGACCCCGTGTTCTCCTTCTGTCCTTTGACCCAGGTCCTGCCCGGCACCTCTAATGGCTTCATTTCCTCCCTGCATTCTGAACTGGGGGCATCTCCTAAGATTCCAGCCTGGGCCATCTGCTCTTTTCTACATATAAGCACTCACAGTGGACACTTGTAGAAGCACATCCAAGGTGCGAGTGATTTGGAGGAGGGCCGGCTATTTGCTGAAAAGGAGTTATCCTTCCCCAGCCGTGGAATCGCCCTGTTCTCTCAGGCAGCAAATTCCTATCTTCCTGGCCTCTCCTCCTGCCTGCCTTCCTGCCAGCTGCCTTCTGCAAGTCTAGGAAGTCAAAAGGATGCATTGGGGCAGGGACACTGCTGCAGTTTGCTTCCTCTTGTTGCTGCTGCTGCTGGTTCTGCCTCCACAGCCAAAGAGGCAGCTGGTCCTCGGTGATGCGCTGTGGGCAGAGCTGGGAGAATGTGTCTCTGCTTATGTGTCTTCCAGGCTGTGGATGAAGCCCCCTCCATAGCATCCTGGATTGCTGCACGCCCCTTTGGTGGGGTCTGGCTGCCACCTCTCCACCCGGGTGGCACTGGGGCAAGGATTGCTGCATGCCCAGCCCAGAAGGACGCATGAGTGGATGTGGACCCAAGCATGTGTCCACACATGCAGACACTCATTCTTGACCAATCTCTGCACATTTGGCTCAAAGGCGCAGAATCACTTGACCTAGCACCTAAGAGGTACTCTGACATTGCAATGCTGTTTGGGGAAGATAATTGTACCGGAACAAAGAGAAAGTCCTTTGAAATGTTCCAAAGTTCTACAGTAATGTCAGGGTCGATAAGATGAAGACCACTCTTCTAAGTATCGTCAGACCACACCTCCGCGGGGAGCCTTGGGAAGGAGGAAGAGGGTGTTTCCAGCCAGCTTGCGCGTGGAGATGGGTCTGTGCTGCACTCCACCTTTCCAGATGCAAAAAGACAAACGAGCAAGTGCTGGGGGAGAGTGGTCAAGGTGGAGGGGGCTACGCGTGACAAGGACGGCTCAGGAGCTGAGGCTCGGCCTGAGGAGGGGCTCGTGGCTGCTGACCAAGATCTAAAGGATTTTCACGTGGAAAGACCATCAGCCAGCCCCAAGGTGCTCCAGAGGGCACAAATAGGACGCCTGAAGTGCAGGTTCTGGAGGCAGCTTTCCTCCCAACACTTGACTCTCCACAACCATCCACGTTGCTTTGCTCCTCCTGCTGACAGGAGTCAGGAAGTGTGGCCTGAGAACATCTTGCATTGGGAGGAAAGCTCAGTGAGATGACACATGAGGTGCTTTCTACCTTCCAGGGCCTTGGGTTCTAACCAGTTACCCTCCACTGAGGAGATTGGAACCCAGGGCCACAGACAGAAGGAGGCGTTCCCATAACTTCTAGAAGTGGAGACCCCTCAGATCTTCACTGCCTCAAGGCCCCATGCCCCCTTGGGTCCCGGAAAACCAAAGCTAAAAACAACGTATGTCCCCCGAGAGGCTCGGTCACCTATTCACAGCTCTTCAGGATGACAATCCAATTGAGATTTGGGTTCCAAACACAGAAATACAGGGATGAAGAAGACAGTGGCTCTTTGAGGGGCCTCCTGGGGTTCAGAAGAGTTCGGGTGACTTCCTCCTGTCACATGCAATCGCCTGACTTCTCTTGATTCTGCAGCTGCCCCTCTTCATGGCCTGGCCTCACTCTCTACCCGCCTCACAGGGGACAGGACCAAGAAGGAGGTGAGGATAAAAGGGGTGAGGGGGGGAGGGCGACGAAGCCCCTGATTTAGGAGACAAAAAGCACGGCAGTGGAAACAAATCTATTTAGAAGCCTCCAGCAGATTTTAGACACCTTGATTAATCATAACTTGCTACACATTATTTCTCTATAAACAAACTACAATGTTACTCATAGAAACAGCTTTATCTTGACAGCTGCAAAATGTCAGGATTTAATGTGGAATGAGCAGAGATACACCATATGTTACCACTGCAGGCCTGGAACACACTAATTCACAGCATATTGCCTCCTACCAAAGAGGTGATTGCAAAGAGGACTAGGTTTTTGCCTTGCCGCCACCGTACACGCTGTCGCCAGGTCCCCAGCCCCAATCCTGGCAGAGCTGTGATGCCTGAAATGCCACACGGAGGACGGCTCTGAGAGTTGCCAACTGTGAACAAGATGGCAGCCCAGAATGCATGGCTGTGGTTGTGGTGTTTTATTTTTAAAAACTGACTCTAATAAATACAGGTGTACCCCACTGGGAAACCCATGGTTCCAGTACAATTATAAGGGGAAAAGTCAGTACATTTGTTGGTGTCCCGCTGGGGAGAATTGCTGCTCCTTTTGCTAGAAGGAAAAGCCGACCAAAGATACTACACCAAATAGAACCCACTACGGAAACAAACAACTAAGGAACAAGTTAAATGCAAGAAGAAACGGAAGTTAGTAGTCATGAAGATCAAGTTTGTAAAAGGGCTCGTTACCGAGGGGAAGCTTTCTCCCAAAAAGAAAGAAGGAAGTCGCCAGTGGCTGCACAGAGCTAGAAAACCCACAGGGCACATTTTCATAGAGAGGACTGTTTCTTAGTTCTTCTTTTTGCTTTCTTTCCTCTCTTGTACCTCTTTTCTACCCTAATATGGCTCTAAATCAGGGGTCTATAGGGTCCAGAGCCCAATCAAGCCTCCTGCCCCTTTCGGTGAATGCAGACTCCCTGGAACACAGCCACTCCCCTGCATGTATGGATTGTCTGTCTGCTCCTGTGCTCAGCAGCGAAGCAGATAGATGCAACGGAGACCATATGGCCCGCTGCAGAAAATGTTTGCTGACCCCTGCTCTGAACTATAGATGTGTTTATGTCACTCCCCAGCCTAAACACTTGAGGCATGTTGTCAATTAATTTTTGGCCGCCCAGGAGTCAACCCCCTTCTTCTGGCTCTAGAACCCTGATGTTCTTTGGGGAGCGTACCACTCGCATTGCCTGGTCTTAGCGGGACTGCCTACCAGGGGGCGGACCTGTGGTCCCAACTTGGTGTCACACTTCCTTCCTGGACTGTGACTTGCCAGTGGAATGGGGTGCCATTGATTTGGCCTGTGGGGAGCTCCCTCAAGCTGTGGAGTCCCAGGGCAGGCCTGGTTTCAGTCTCTTTCCTAGATTCCTGGTTGTGCTTCTGGGTGGTGTCCCACCTCCACCGTTCGGCTACGTGGGTTTTCTTGCTGAAGGAAGTGAGCGCTGGTTTCTGTTGCTTTTGACCAAAGAAACTGAACAGATGCCAGTAGCCTCCCAATGGCTTCCCATCGTCTGTGGGTCAGGTCCACAGTGAGACCTGCAGTACAGACACCCCCTGACGTGATCCTGGC
Organism: Rhinolophus sinicus; assembly: GCF_036562045.2. NCBI lineage: Eukaryota > Metazoa > Chordata > Mammalia > Chiroptera > Rhinolophidae > Rhinolophus > Rhinolophus sinicus. The sequence continues at coordinate 64,968,638 of NC_133760.1, read as the reverse complement.
TCACCCTGAGGACCTCCCCCAGCCCCACTTCTCTCCTAAGTTCCAGTGCTCTGTCCTCTAAGGACGCCCACACTTCAGCTTCTCTGTTAAAGTTGCTAGTTCATGGCCGTCTTCCCCACCTTGCTATGGGCTCCTTGGGGGGGGGGCAGGGAATGGTCTTATTTAACTGTCACTAGAGCATAGCAAGGGTGTTGACTGGTAGACGAATGAGCCCCTATTTTCACCATTGGTTCTGCATTCAGCTAAGTTTTCGTCTTAGTCACACACCAGTAGTTCCCCAGCCCAAATCAGCATCAAGTGGTCCTTTCTGTTCCCACGCTGACTTTATTCCCTGGCCCCAGTTATTGGCCGCTAGTCCTGATTCATTCAAGCCCTGAATTTGTACCGCGCTCCTGGGCGGGGGTTCCAGTCTTCTTCCCCCAGGGCTGTACCTCTGCCCTCAGTTGCCGAGGTCCTGTCATGCTCTTCCCACTGCTGCTGTGGCCGACAGTTCTGCACCACGCCCTGTATCTCCTGGCAGGAGCTCTGCTGCCTGACACCAGACAGGATAACCCCCGCACCCTTCCCTCGAAGCTCTGGAGGGAGGTATGAACCTTCCAGATGCTTCCTGTCCTCCTGGATTGCCTTTCCTGGATTTCTTGGGTCTCTACTTGGATCCTGGTGGTCTTGACCTGGCTCATCTGATGGTGGCAGGAGGGTGGGTGTGCCTCAGTGGCACAAGCGGCCAAGGCAGAAGTGTGTGGGAAGCGCCTTCGTGGTCTTTTTTGCTGGCAGGAGAGTCTTTGCAGAGAGGGAACCAATCCTCTGGGGAGCACACAGCTGACAAGTTTCAGCAGGACAATTAAAGCTCAAACCCCTGTGCCCCTGGTGCAGTTCCTTCCCCCTGGGCCACATGCGTGGAGCCCTGTTGAAATCCCAAACTCTTAATGCCCAGTCCACCTAGCAGAGATGAGCGTTGTGAGGCTTTGCAGGCCCCTGGGAGGGAGAGAAATCCCTCTCTCTGACCCACTTCCTCCTTGTGGCCTACTTTCATGGTGGGTCAGGGCTTTCCAAGTGCAAGGTCCTGTCTGGAAATCAGAGGCTGAAACATCAATACTCATAATTCTCTTTCTCTAATGTTCTTCTGCCAGAAGGACTTCCGGGATGTGCAAAACATCCACATCCACATCCTGCTGCCCGGGACCGGGAAGGGTGCTTGGTTCCCCTCCAGTTGGGCGAGTCATCAAAAGAAGCAGATTGTCCCATGTCCAGCTCTGCAAGTCCAAATCTAGTGTCCTAACTGTGCCCAAAGAAGGCATCGTTATCAAGGGGAAGGCTTCTTCTTGGCTCCGAAGCTTACTTCTGAAGGTAATTGGCGGCTGCTGGTCCCTGCTGCCAGGAACTCCTCCAAACACTGAGAAGGTCAAAAACAAATCTGGTGAGTGAGATCAGATTTGGTGGAGAGGATGAACAAACATCCTGAAGAATCTTGCACAGGCTGACACTGTCAAACGGGCGGCTCAGTTGTTTCCACAAACCTTTAGCATGTCCCTCAAGTTCTGCAATTTCTGGCCCACGAATTATATCTCCAAGACTGCCTTCCACATTCAGAATGGTGGAAATCTCTGCCTGAACACAATCCACATACTTGACTTGGAGTCTGGTCCTGGGCCCTTGAAGGAAGCCTCAGCCTCCGGTCCTCTGCTTTCCTCTGGCCCAGGCTGCCCAGGATGGGGGCCAGCTCGCTTGCCTTGCCCTGTGAGGCTGCCACGATGAGATTAGAAAATAAAGCCAATGAGTTCGACCCTGTCCCCAGTCCAGCTTCTGCTTCCCAGCTCTGAGCTCCTGGCAGAAACTGATGCATCGGTTGTCTTTTCTGTCACTGGCCTTTTTCTCCTGTTTTAAGGACTTGACTCTGGAGCTCAAAAGACTCCAGAGACCTAAAATAGAAATGTCGGAAGGAGCAAAGAGCAGCAGCCCATCATTATCAAGCAAAGTGGCTTCCCCTTGTGGATCCAGGGCCCAGAGATGCTGTAGCACAGTCTTGGATTTCAGGAAAGTGATTCCATCATTAACAGCAGTACTCAGCGATGAGATTTACCTGGATTTCTCCACACTCGCAGACTCTGTGTGTGTGTGTGTCTGTGTGTGTGTGTATGTGTGTGTGTGTGTGTGTGTGTCTGTGTGTGTAGAGAAAGAGAGAGAGAGAGAGAGAGAGAGAGAGAGAGAATAAAATGAGTTTCAGAGCAAAATATCCCTGGATTCTGATTCCCAAGTGCTAACTCTGACATTCTCCCCCTCTGATTACACACAAAAGTGACCTCAGCCTAAATTCAGTCCCATGGGGAAAAGCTAGATTTTGGGTGGTGGCTGGGAGTTTTGCATTTGCTTTAAAGGATTGTACAGATTCCACAGTCACCTCGTGTTTAGCAGTGCTGAAGGAGGTGAGTGATCCAAAACCAGTGGATGACCCCCAAATCATTACCATCTGTTTTTGAAATGTGCCATTGGATCATGCTCGAAAGCTAATTTGCCTTGCTAATCATGCTTTCCTTTTACTGATGTTAAAACTAACATTTCTGTCCCATGAAAAATAAAATCAGCTCGTGATACATTGTGAATCCACTGCGTATGATGCAGAGGCCTTTAAAAAAAAAGAGGGAAAAAAGACTAAAAGGCAAAGAAGACGGTGTGTGTGTGTGGGGGGCCTCCTCTTTTCCTCAAATTGATTTTTCTTGCCACAGTTAGTGAAGAAATGAAAAGTGTAGTCAGCTCTCAGGACCTAAACTGACTGTACATTTTCTGCTCAAAGGAAAAAAAAACTCCTATTCCCTAGATAGCTTTTCAGTCCCTGATTTCAGTTTGATGTAGGTTTGTTCAGAAGAATGATGGTGCTGGTGCTGGTGGTGCTGGTGCTGGTGCTGGTGGTGCTGGTGGTGATAGTGGTGATGGTGGTGCTGGTAATGGTGACGGTGCTGGTGACGGTGCTGGTGCTGGTAATGGTGATGGTGCTGGTGCTGCTGCTGGTGCTGCTGGTGATGGTGTTGGTGCTGGTGATGGTGATGGTGCTGGTGACGGTGATGGTGACAGTGCTGGTGACAATGATGGTGATGGTGCTGGTGCTGGTGATGGTGCTGGTGCTGGTGATGGTGCTGGCTCTCACCTGTTCTTCCCGGAGCCCACTGAGTCCTTGTAGCCCCTTTTCTTGGTCCTAATTGGTACTTCTTTTATTATTTGTAATAATTTGTTCAAATGGGTCATAACTACATGCTATGAAACTCAAGATACATAATACAGTAAAAATTCAGTCTCTCACCGTGTCTCCCGACTTCCTTCTCTTCAGCAGCAGTGCTTGCTGGGTGACATTCTGGAGACAGTCTCTTCTTGCTGCTTCTTGAGTTGCCTGCTCAGTTTCAGTGTGAAATAGCCTTGCTCACAGTCACTTGAGCTCTGATATTGTCACTTGTTCCCTGAGTATCTGAAGAACAGCTTTTTAGCAAATCTGTCCTCTTAGGTCTTCAGTGCCCGAGAAAAGCCATGCTCTTTCTGCATGCTGAGACATTGTTCCCCACTCCCAACCAGCTGCTTCCCCATTCTTTCCCTCCTCTATGTTTTCTAGTTCATGTTAAAGGACTCCAAAGGCCCTTTCTGGGGCCTGTGTCACTTCTGGTCTCACGCCGAGAGGTATCTGACAGTTTTGCCTCCGTCTTCCTACTGAGGCCCTGTTAATCCTGGATTCTGACCCCTCTGCCCTACTGATTCTTCTGCTCCCTCCGTGAGAGTCCCTCCCCTATCTCTGCACAGATCTTTTCTTTCACCCATGAATGGTCTAGTTGTTTATCCTTCCTTCTCTTGCTCTCCATCTTGCACTCTCATTTCTATTATGAAGTCACTCTCAAATCCGTAACTCTAGATCTGGCCCTTTCACTGAGCTTTAGACTACTTCCAACTCTTCTTCTGGACCGTTCCACCATGGCGTCCCCTGGTCAGCTGGAATCCAAGCTTGTGTCTTTCCTTGGTCCTGCTCCTTCCTTTCACCTTCAGTCTTTCTCAAAATAGTTCCATCCTTCTCCCAGTCACACTGAACTCCCCCCCACATCCTTCTCATCCCCTAGACTGGTCAATTCTCCCTTCACATCTTCTGCCATAACCATCCTTTTATTTCAATTCAGAGAGCTGCCATTTCATGTCTAAACCTTTCTGGCCCAGCACTTGAATGATGTCAGGAAACTTCTAACCAATTCTCCTTCAGATCTCTTTCTCTCCAGTCTACTTGCCATGTCATCTTTAGGATAACATCCCCAAGTATGAGTTTGGCATGGCATTGTCCTAAACAGAGGCATTTTTCGAAGCAGGTAGGATTCTATAGATCCATACCTATCCTTGTTTCTTAGTTTCAACTACCAAGAGGAAATACTGGTGTATACTTTTCTTGAAAATGATATTGCCAAAAGAAAATAGCTTTTTATCCTGACATCCAAGTCATTCTCAAATGGTCCCCAATTTACCTTTTCCAATTTATCTGCTATCTTCTTTTGGAGGCATTATAGTGCCGTGGCTAAGTCAAAGGGCTTTGCAGTTACTCTACCTAGGTTTTTATACCAGATCCTCCAAAGACCTATTATGTCCCTTTGGAGGTTTTTCTTGTTTGTTTGTTTTTTCTTTTTTTTTTTTTAAAGAGGGTGCAGCTCACAGTGGCCCATGAGGGGATTGAACCGGCAACCTTGGTGTTATCTGCATGACGCTCTAACCAGCTGAGCTAACTGGCCACCCCTTTTTGGAGGTTTTAAAAACCCCACCAAGCTTTCATTCGCACACTTTTCATTAAAAAATGATAATAATGCACCTATATTATAAATTGTTCTGTGGATTAAATGAAATAATCTATGTGAAATGTTTAGTAGTTGCCTGGCACATAATAGTGCCAAAAAAAATGTTCACTCTTGTCATTATTTCCCAAATATGAGCCCACTGCTTACGACAAACTAACCTACTCACTACCTTTTAAAAAAAATTAGTTTCAGGTGTACAAAACAATGTAATTGTTAGACATTTTCACCCCTCACAAAGTGATAAACCCCTCCCCCAATCTACTAACCCTCTGACATCAGACCCTGTTTCCTCAAAAATGAGACCTAGCCAGACAATCAGCTCTAATGAGTCTTTTGAGCAAAAATTAGTATAAGACCCGGTTTTATGCTAGATAAGACCGGGCCTTACATTATATTATGTTAGATAAGACCCGATCTTATAGTAAAATAAGACTGGATCTTATATTAATTTTTGCTCCAAAAGACACATTAGAGCAGATTGTATGGCTAGGTCTTATATTTGGGGAAACACAGTATATAGCTGCTATGATACGATTGACTATTGCCTATGCTGTACTCCACATCCTGTGACTATATATATATTAAATTATAGTTGACATTCATTATTATTCAGCTTCAGCTTCAGGTGTACACAGCAGTGGTCTATACCTCCCTGAGGTGGTCTCCCTAATAAGGCAAGTGACCATCAGATACCCTACAAAATCTTTACAACATTACTGATTGTATTCCCTAAACTGTCTTTCGTAACCCTGTGGCAATCTTGTGGTTACCGATTGTGCTTTCTAATCTCCTCACCTTGTCCCTCATTCCCACCCCCTCCCATCTTGCAACCCTCAGTTTTTTCTCTGTATCTATGAGACTGTTTCTGATTAGCCTGTTCATTTATTCTATTCTTTAGATTCTACATATAAGTGAGATCATATGGTATTTGTCTTTCTCCGTCTGACTTATTTCACTTAGCATGATACCCTCTAGGTCCATCCATATTGTTGCAAATAGTAAGATTTCATTCTCTTTTATAGTCAAATAGTACTCCATTGTATAAATGTACCATGATTTCTTAATCCAATCGTCTATCAATGGACATTTTGGTTGTTTTCATTTCTTGGCTATTGTGAATAGTGCTGCAATAAACATAGGGGTGCATATATTTTTTTAACTTAGCGTTTTGGATTTCTCTGGATAGGTACATAAGAGTGGAATTACTGTGTCATAAGGTAGTTCCAGCTCCAGGTTTTTGAGATACCTCCATCCTGATTTCCATAGTGGCTGCACAAATCTGCATTCCCACCAACAGTGCACGAGGGTTCCCTTTTCTCCACATCCTCGTTAGCACTTGTTGTTTGTTGATTTATTGATGATAGCCATTTTGACCGGAGTGAGGTGGTATCTCATTGTGGTTTTTATTTGCATTTCTCTAATGATTAGTGAGGTTGAGCATTTTTTCATATGTCTGTTGGCCATCTGTATGTCCTCTTTAGAAAAATGTCTCTTCGTGTCCTCTGCCCATTTTTTAATTGGGTTGTTTGTTTTTTTGGTGTTGCCTACTCACTATCTCTTGAGTAATGCCTTGTGCATGCCTTCCTCTGAATTTGTTCATGTTCTTGGTCCATCTATAAATCCTATCCATTTTGAAAGTCACACCCATATTCCACTCCTTCCATGAAACCATTTCCTGACGCCCACGCCAGTGAAACTATTCTGTACTCTCCTGTCATGGCAAGTACACGCCATCAAAACTCAGACAGTTACATGCCATCAAAACCCCAACTATATAACAGAAAGAGTGAACGCTAATGTAAACTGTGGCCTTTAGCTAATAATAATGTTTCATATTTGGCTTATCAATTGTAACAAATGTACCATACTAATGTAAGATGTTAATAATAGGGTGGGCAAGGGATGTATATGGAAGCTCTGTGCTTTCAGTCACTTTTCCTGTACACCTGAAAGTGCTCTAAAAACTAACGTCTATGAAGTCAAGAAAAAAAAATCTGACCGTGAGCTCCTTCAAGGTTCGCTTCTTTATCTGTAGCCTAAGGTTTGCCTGGTTCAAAGGCACACAAAGGAGACCCTTCCTTACATTATGTTGTGAATTCTTCTGCCTTATTTTGATGGTAGAGTCAAGAAACAATATAGCTGAAAAAAAGAGTGTGAAATCAGAAAGGTCTGGGTTTGCATTCTGGCCTTCTCTTGTTACCCAGTTACGTTACTGTAGACAAGGTATTTACCTTCTTTGAACCTCCATATACTCATCTGTAAAATGGGGATAATAATATTGTTAGATCGTTATGAGGATTTGAGTAAGAGAAGATGTACAGAACCAGCAGTTGCCATCTCATCATTATATGAGGTAAAAGCTTATTGTTCCTTTATTGCCAAGTGATCAGCCAGAGGCACAGATTCTGGATGAAGTTTTATAAACACAAACAAAAGGTGGTCGCTTTCTTAACCAAAAAATGTGGTCAGAATTGGAGAGATCAGATTATTTAGTGATGAGAATAGATACGCAGCGCGTTTCCCCTGCAGCTATATTATTATCCACAACACGAAAGAAGCTCTATAAATGTTAACGTAATCTGCCGTACTGTAGCATGTTATTAGTGTTTAATGCAACAAAGATTTTCACTTAGGCCTTCCTCTTGCAGGTTCAACAGCGGCACAGGGAACATATGACCTCTGAGGTCACTGTGATGGTGGGTCAGGCCTACACGTGGCGACATCACATCCGCTCACATCCCATTGGCCCAAACTCATTCACGTGCCCCCGGCCTGACTGCAAGGGACCCTGGGAGATGGAACCTTCCTGATGTGTAGACAGAAGAAACAGCGTGATGAGCACAGAGCATGATCTCTGCAGACTCATCGTAACAAAAGTTTGTGGGTTTAAAAGTGATTCTTTCAATGCCATCCAATTCTGTGCCAGTGGAAATGAAACTGAGTGCTTTTGTTTGAAAATAAAATATGGATTATTTCAAATAGCGGTGGCACTGGAAGACTAAGGAGAGAAAGGATGATCTCTCAGCAATTGAGAGAGAGAGAAAAGACCAGTTTCTTCTGTAATAAATTATTTGACGTGGGGCTTCCACATGTTAACAGTGATAAAGAAAACCATCTCGTTCACTCCAGCCAATCCCAACAGAAAAGGTTCTCTCACACTACGGATAAAAATGTCAAAAATGAAATCCATCTCTGCAAGTTAAAAGTAGAGAATGGTGTAATTTTGCCACAGAACCAAGGCCTGACATCGCTTTGAAATGTGGAACTGTAGAGTGACTTCTCTCCTGTACATGCCTGCACACCCCACTATATCTGTAAATTCACCTCATTCTTGGGGAGAATTTCATTAAAACAATGCGATTGACAGATGGCCGACCTGGTTCCATCTCCAACCCACATGGTCCAAAGCAAATATGTAAATCAACAAGAAGCACCTTGAGGAACCAAGTGGGCTGGAACCCTTTGGTTGATTATCATTTCAATTACCCTTTTTATTTGTTTGCGTTAGCAAAGGTGGCCTAATTTAATTTGTGATATTTATGATAATCCTATTTTGGTGCTAGACAATGATCTTGTAGCTCATTAGGTAATTTCCATAACAGATATCCATGATCAAACAGGCTTAATCACAGGCTGCTCCTGGAAGAACAGATGACCAGAGCTAACCCCGCTGACCCCCCACCCCCATCTGCTCACACAACACCCAGGGACATGGTTGGATGCACCGAGCAGCCCAAGTGCAAAGCTCTTCTCTCTCCTTGTGCATCGTTTCTTTGTCACCTTCCTCTTGTTACTAAGGCTTGAGAGCAGGATCCTAGCTCTCCCACTTACTATAAACCTTTGAGTGGGGTTCCTGGCTTGTTGTAAACGCTATTATTTGCTCCCTCCCTCCTTTCTCATTATGATGTCTTAGGTTGGGAAGGGCGTTCCCAGAGCAATGCCAAACCTTCCCGCAGTCGTCAAAGGAAGAAGGAAGGAAAGGGAGCCCTCACTGAGCACCTTTCCTGGGCCGAGGCTCACCTGTACATCTGCTTCAGTATGTCCCTTTATCCTCACAAGGAGTCTGAGAAGAGGGTGAAGATACTATGTTTGCCACTCCTGCTGGTGACATACCCTTTTTTGAAGGATCTCTCATGTCAGCCACTTCCTTCTCTCTTAGTCTGTCTGTCCCTGTGCCTGGTGGGTTCTGCTCTCTGTCCTTTCTCTGTTTGTGGAGAAGAGTGGGGAGTGTGGCAGTGAGTTAGAGGAATCCAGGAGGAGGTGTTGGGGAGAAAAGAGGGGTCTGGGCCTTTCCGGTCCTCTTGGTTGTCTTCTGAAGTCTGGCTCAGGTTCCGTTGTTTACTCAAGTTTCGTGGGGTTGTCAAGTGGCCACTTAGCCCAGGTGAACCTCCGCAGGCTCCATCCCTGAGCCCTCTGATTTCAAGAGTTCAGTTACGTGCTGTGCCTCATCCCAGGAAGCCTTTCCTTATGTAGCAGCTTGGAGTGTGGGGTTTGGGGGGTGTTATCTGCTGAGGCAGGAGGCAGGAGACCAGGGCTCTGGCCCACCTGCTACTCACTCGATATTCGCTTTCCTTCCACAGCCAACAGTCTCTTCAGCTGAAGGTGCAGGGGTTGGCTAGGTGACTCCTGAGGCCCCTCCCAACCCCAGTATTCCTTGACTGTTGAACTTGCTCAAGAGCTGCTTTATAGCCCTTGCATTTATATGATTTTGTCCTCATGACTCTCCAAAGCTATTGCCGTGTTTTGGTAATTCACTTCGAAACTACACATCGGCCAATGGCTAGCCTATAAATTCCTACGGACATTTTAACTTGCAATTCCTTTGAATTGACATTGTTCCCTCAAGTGAGGCCATACCTCTCGCGATTGCTTCAGCCCTTCTAATCTCTTTGTCTGTCCTTGCAGCCTGGCAAAAAGGCTGTCTCCCCACTTCCAGGTACCGCTGCCATCATTGATGTATCCAAGTCACCATACAGCCAGCTGCTGTTTACCAACTAATCCAATCCAGTTTGATTTAATATATATCAAGCTCCTGCCATGTGGCATTTTCTGGATTGGTCCCCGGAGTTATCACAGAGTTGTACGTGGTCCCTGCCCTGAGCTGCTCACAGGTTGGTGAGGGTTAGACAGTGGCAATGTTGGTGTGTCGGAGGGACTAAGGCAAGTGAACAGAGAGCTTTCATTCCTGGAAGCTGGGGGCTCTCTTTCCTACCATTCTTATGGGTTACACTTCCACTGGTGAGGCTGGCTATGGAGATGGATTTTCTGGGGATCTAGAGGATGTACAGATGTGACCACTAGGACCCTTTGTCCAGAGGAGAACAGACAGACCTATTCATTGTCCTGGGGCTGGAGACACGGCTCTGCCTGCCTTTCCCACTTGTCACATTGAGGGAAGCTGGAGGGAAAGCAGAAAGGGAGTAAGCGACTGTCCCTGAGTTAGATTATGCGATCCAAGGACAGGGTTCTTTTGGGTGCAGGGTACAGGGTCATCGTGTATTTTTTGAATGAAGCATCCAAGGAGAATCAAGCCTCCAAATTGGGAATTTAGAATCAGAAGGACATGGAAAAATGTCCTTTGTGCCTTCCCACTGGCTGGCTCTTAGTCTCCCAATAAAGTTGCTGGTGCTTCCTCAGCTGCCACCTGCACTGGATTTGTTGCACTTGCTGGCTGGGTGGGCAGGACTCCGGGCCTCATGACCCCATCTGGAGAAGCTGGGATTTCACAGTCTGGTCCATGCTTCCAGGACATATGGTCCTCGAGCTTTAATGTACACCAACTCATGAAACTCCTGAATTCATCCCTGATAATCAGCTGGTCTCTAAGGACCTCCGTTAGCATTCTTTTAGGTCCAAACCAGAAACTCTGAACCCAGGATGCTTCCCTTTAGCAATCTCTGCACCTGTGGTTTTATGGCGATAGGATCTGGGTCTTACTATTTATGCATGTGAGGCTAATTTCAATTAGCCATGCAAGGAGGAGATCCATCCATCCATCTCTTCTCCTCCTCTTCTCCCCCTCTTCCTCCTCCTCTTCGTTGACCATGTAGATTTGCATTTACTCTTCTCAAGGATCGCTCTGCAGAATTCTGCTATATCCAGTTGCATCCACCCCAGAGATACAGTCATAAGAGCTTCAATAGGATTCCCACATTATATCATCATCATCATCATTGTCCTCACCACCACTGTCATCGTCCTGTTTCCCATGGGTGTCACCCCTCAGTTCAGCAGCAGGCCTAAGGCAGCAGTGACTGATGGGACCTCCCTGTGCAGGGAAGCCATGTGACGATCCAAAGCTGACAGCCCTCTGCATGCAAGGTAGAGCGTCCTGCCCTGACACTGCCATCTGGACGCCTCGTCTCCCCTCTTTAATGCTGGCAGTGAGGCTAGCTGATTAGTTCCTTCCGCTCGGTTGCACCCCGACGATCTCTCGCTGCAAAAGCGTTCGGAGGACAGATTGCGCTGATGAGCGCATTTCAGACTTTGGTCTGTTTACTTCCCTCCGCTTCCGATTTTGTGCTGGCGGGTGGTCTTACACCACAGGCAGTACACCACAGATAGCTCCTTCCTCTGGCAGCTTCCTCCCAGAGTAGACAGCATGAGGAAAACAAGACTTTTCTCCCTCGTCGCAGATTCTGCAGACTTCTCCCAGTTTGGCTCCTATTCCAGGTCCAAGAACCTGCAATAGGATGCCCCAAATCCTCCATGTCAGAGATGAAATGAATGGGGACTCCGGCTGGCTTTACCTGAGGCCAGGTGTTTTGTACCCGATTCCCAGCCTTGAACAAAACTGCAACCCAACAGTCCCTTGAAGACCCAGATGTCACTGAAGGCTCATGAAACATTTCCTACAAATTAGGGAAGGGCAGCAGGAACCCGCCACAAGGCGCATTCAACCCAGAGCTGTCCTATGTCCATCAGTTTCTCCTGTTCTGGACAGTTCCGCCAAACCACGTCAGCCCACAGGCTGTCTTCATCCAACATGAGGACCAGTGAGTCACAGTACTTTTGAAGAGTGAGCAAACTCCCCATGTTCTAGATCCGTGGAAGGAAAAATGCTAAGTATTCCCTACACTGAAGGGGCAAGAGGTTAGTTAACTTTGCAATTAAAATATTAATCGAATGGAGAATATTGCATGGTTCCATTTATATGAAGTTCTAGAACAGACTAAGCTAATCGGTGGCAGAAGAAAATCAGAATAGGTGTTGCTTTGAGGGTGGGCGTCATAGAACTGATGAGGAAGGGGCATTAGAGAATTTTCAGGGATGAAGGCAAAAATTCTACATATTGATACAGATTTGAGTTACAACAGGTATTTGCCAAAATTTAGCAAGTTTACACTTAAGATTTGTGCATTTCATTGTATGTAAATTTTACCTCAAAATAAATAGATTTAACTAGTAAATCTAGTTACTACATCCATGCTGAAGTCTTTAGGGAGACTTGTACTGAAGTCTGCAATGCATCAAAAATAAGATAAATTAGAGAAGTTACTCTATGGTTCCACATGCAACATAGGATTTATAGTGTCAGGTCCTATATTTAAATCTTTAATCCATTTTGAGTTAATTTTTGGGAGTGGTGTAAAATAGGGATCCAGTTTCATTTTTCTGCGTGTGGTTGTCCAGTTTTCCCAACACCAGTTGTTGAAGAGACTATCCTTCCTCATTGAGTGTCCTTGCGTCTCTCAGACACTGTTGGTGGGAATGTAAATTGGTGCAGCCACTATGGAAAACAGTATGGCGTTTCCTCAAACAGTTAAAATAGAACTACCATATGACTCAGAAATTCCATGTCTAGGTATGTATCTAAAGGAAGTGAAATCAGCATCTCGAAGAGATATCTGCACTCCCAGGTTCATTGCAGCAATATTCACAATAGCCAAGATACGGAAACAACTGAAATGTCCATCAACAAATGAATAGATAAAGATGTGATATATGTCTATATCCACACAATGGAATATTATTCAGCCATCAGAAAGAAGGAAATCCTGTCATTTGTGGCAACATGGATGGACACTGAGGACATTATGCTAAGTGAGATAGTCAGAGAAAGACAAATACTGTATGCTATCACTTCTATGTGGACTCTATTAGTCAGACTCATAAAAACAGCAGAATGGTGGTTACCAAGGGCTGGTGGGTGAGGGAGCTGGGAGTATCTTATTTAATGGTACAAACTGGGCACTACTAGATAAGTAAGCCCTGGAGACTTAATGTATGACCCAGTCATTAGTCAATAGCATTATGTTACGAACATCAAGGCTGCTAAGAGACTGGATCTTTTTTATTAATTTTTAATTTTTATATTAGTTTCAGGTGTACAAAACAACATAATGATTGTACATTTACACCCCTCATGAAGTGAAAACACCCCCAATCTTCTACCCCACTGACATCATATATAGCTATTACAAGGCCATTGACTCTATTCCCTGTGCTGTACTTTACATCCTGTGACTATTTATATATGTAATAGTTGACATTCAACAAATCACCTTCCACTTCAGATGTCCAGCGCTTGTTATTATGTGACCTGATAGAGTCCTAGCTAATGCCAAGGTGGTAACACATAAATATATTAAATCAGCATGTCCACCTTAAACCTACAGTGTTATATGTCAATTATATCTCAATAAAAGTAAAGATAAATGATAAAATGATAAGTGATAAAATAAAAGATAAGCTGGGTTGATGGGTGGGTAGAGGGATGAATAGATGGACAAAAACATGACAATGCAAGTATAGCAAAATCTTTTCTATTTTATTTATTATTTTTTTATTTTTTAAAACATTTATTGGGGTGACAAGTATAGCAAAATCTTAACGGAAGAATTTAGTTAGTATATAGGTATGTTCACCATAAAAATCTATCACCTTTGCATTATGTGTGACTTTTTTTCATAAAAACGTGTTGGGACAAAATAGGATGGGGCAACTTGAAGGAAAAGAGAAGTTTTCTCTTTTTTTTTTTTTCGTTTTTGTATCCCACAGCTGGAACTGTTTTTTAAATTGATAATCATCGCAGCTTCACTGGATTGAAAGGGGTCAGACGCCACAATTTTATCTTAAAGCATCAAGTACCAACAGCAGGCTCAAAAGGCAAAATTGCTTCTTCATCTCATTAAAGGAGAAATGTATCCATAACCAAAATAAATCCCAAGGCCCCATGTGGCTCATTCATTGCAACCTCAAAGTCAGAGAAATTAGGGAGATGGTCGTGAAGCCACCATTGCAATTTGCAGGACATGGAGGGTTTGGAACGGGATGTTTCTGATGGCGTTACGTGAGGTCACTGGATCAAGGTGTGTGTGTGTGTGTGTGTGTGAGAGAGCGAGAGAGAGAGAGAGAGAGAGAGAGAGAGAGAGAGAGACAGAGACAGAGAGAGAGAGACAGAGACAGAGACAGAGAGACAGAGACAGAGAGAGACAGAGAGAGGGAGGGATGAAAAGGAAGGAAGGAAGGAAAGAAAGAAGGAAAGAAAAGAAAAGAAAAGGAAAGGAAAGAGAAAGAAAGAAAGAAAGAAAGAAAGAAAGAAAGAAAGAAAGAAAGAAAGAAAGAAAGAAAGAAAAAGAAAGAAAGAAAGAAAGAAAGAAAAAGAAAAGGAAAGAAAAAGAAAAAGAACCATCCTTTAGGAAGTTGAGAAATTCATCTTTGTCCCAACATCCACACATTGACTTTCCTAAGAAACTGGAATCATTTTGAGGCAGTGAGAGAATGTCAATGCCTGACCAATTCAGATTCACTCAAAGCCACCGCTCTGCCCCTCTGTGAATACTTGACCTACCTACCCCCCCTTTTCAGAGTGACTCCAGTAGCTGAATAGCCAGGGAGAAGCTGTGCTCTTTGCTCTTATTTTGAGTCTAGGATAAAGTTTGTAATGTGAGGTCCAGTTGAATTCTGTACCTTAGATTCTAAATGAATCTTGATATGTAGGCTGAATAATCTTGTGGACCCTCAGAGTTAGTCTTTGTATAGAATTGCATTTAAAGATGTTCAGACAGACATGGGCCTAACGGCAATTGAAAGAAAAGAGGAATTCCAAACTTAACTTGTGTCTCTTGAAGAACGTTAAAGAGAATATAATCCCAAACCACAGTATCTCTTGAGAACTCTTCTCCCTGAGCGCCACTCTCTTTTATCTCATAGCTCTCCAGAACCTCCCGGTGAAGCTCCCAAACTTTCTCTCAAGCTGGATTCCTTTTAATTTTTCTCACTCTCTCTGGCTTTCTCCTTCTCTTCCAGGTTTTCTTTTCTTTTTTTTTATGCACACAATCTTAGCCTTTCTGGCTAAGCCCTCCTGCTTTTCCCATGCCTCTAACCTCTGGTTCTGTCCATCCGTTCTCTTAATTATGTCAAAAGACCTGAGAATCTCGCTGGGAACTTTTTCAGAGTTTATGTGTGTACATGGGGGTGGGGTGGGGAGATGAACAGAGGCAGGTCTGCACGACCAGAAGGTTGAGGGCAAGAGAGAGATGGTAAATTGATATATTACTAGAGTGTCTTCCTATTATATATGCATACGTTCCCTTTTCTGATGCTTTACACATGCGAAAGACTCAGTTACTGTTTCTTCTCCCCAGCTCCTTTCTTTGTCTGCACTTGTTTTAAGGTGAATTTCCGGGAGTGTATTAACTGTTCAGTTTCTAGAGATGTGTTTGTTCAGTGGCTCTCCATTATGGACTGTGCCATTAGAAGTCCAGAAGCCAAGACAGAATGGCCACACACCGTTGGGGTCCTTTCCTCCCTTTTCTCAGAAACCCAAATGAAGAGCATGCATGGGGCCTGAGGAGAAAAGCACCTCTCTCTACCAGCTGTGACGGATCAGAGTGAGAGTAAAAGTCATTGCAAAAAAGGAAGAATTGATTTGGCTGTCAAATAGTGAGCCAGATAAAAAGCCACTGATTTGAGAGCCCGACATTCTTTTGATCAGGGCTGAAATTCCCTCCCCGGACCCAGACCCCCAGACTCAGCATTCGGCATCTCACAGCTGATGAATAGGAAAGGGGTAGGTGGTGGCGATGAGCAAGGCCTGTCCTTGTTTGTTCTGTGAGTCAAACTGTGAGTGTGAGTGACAGTTTTCAGTCTTTCAGTGAGAAAACAAAAGCCCCTGGCAGCCTGGAGAAGACAAGCGCTGAATGGGAATCATTGGAACCATGTGTTCATTGTATTGTATTCCTTGTTCGTTTTCCTCTTGGTGCCAGCCTCTGGTCACCCACTGGCAACTCAGAGTCGTTTTTCTTTCCTTACAGCAGAGCCGACTCGGAGCTTGTTGCTGCAGTCAGCTAGCTTGCGGCCAGAGAGGCTGAGGTGGTAGCGGTGGCAAAAATCCTGCCCGCTGACCATTCCTAAATCTAGGCCACCTGAGTCTGCGTAAGGCAAAACACCCACACTGTTATGGTTTGCTTCAAGAAGACCGTCCGTATTAGACACTGGTGGGTTGGCGATGCCAGAAAATGCTGCAAGTACTTTAGACAACGCGAAGCCATCCAGAGTGACAGATCACACTAAGTCAGGTCCAGTCTTTTGGCATAGTCCAGAGGCTATCCATGTGGGATTCACCGTTTCGGATCAGATGAGTGAGAAACAAGACACACGGGCTGGATGGGGCTGACCTGGGATCCAGACAGAAAGCATCTCTCTTCCTCCAGAAATAGAAGAGTATTGAGAGAAAGAGAGAGCAAGCACACGCTTCAGCGGGGCAGAAGGAAGTAGAAAAGGTAAATTAGGAAGGGGAAACTGGAAATGGCAGTAAAATCCAATTTGTATGGTAATCTACGCTCCGCTAATGTGGGCACGCGTTGGGCCGGGCCCACTGATTTATTGGTGTAGAGTGTGTGTCCTGACAGCGCCACACCTGCCCTCAAAGGACGGACTGCCATCCAGAGGGCCGGAGCCAGGCTTGGGAGCACCTCCGGGGAGCGCCTGGGCAGGCTTTGTGTAAGTGAAGGACTAGAAAGTTCTGTCATGCTGGGGTGAGGTCGTGGGGGCTGCGGGGTGCTGGTCTCTGTGACTGCCTGTCCCTGTCCCTTCTTTGAGCGTGGTGAGCGTGGCCACCACCAGGCCCCTCATGCTCTGGACTCTCGTCTGCATCTGTGAGTCACGGAGGCCTGGGTGACAGCTTGGCGCCCTCGTCCCCCGGGTATAGGGGTGTCCTCACCTAGGGCTTCAAACAGTGGAGTTCGTGAGCACCTCCCGAGTCCTGTCACTTGAGCTCAGGAATTCACCGGTGAGTCAGTGCAAGACATGGGAGGGTGTGAGCAAGTTCTGTTTGTTCCTCTATATCAGGACATTTTGATTTTAGTAACTTGTTTCCCAAAATGTTATCCAGGTAACCCCAGTTCTCTTTCAAGATCCCTGACCCTAACCCTGAGGTCAGGCTCAGGGCTGCAGCCCCTTTTGACAGGATGAGACCCTCCTGCCCCCCTCGGTGGCCCAGCTTTCAGGCAGCCCCAGCTTTCCCAGACAGGGCCCTTCCCGGCACCTCCAGGGAGGGGTTGCCCTGGGAGACGGGGAGGGGCACCAACAGCCACCAGACAATGGTACTCTCGGCTCGGCAGAGCCTGGCTCTTCAATATTTATGAACGCCAGCTCTAATGAAGGGAGGGGAGGATATTAGCAGCAATTTCCCTCTGTGCCTTTTTTTTTTCTTCCTGGAAGTGATGGGGCACAAGAAGGAAAAAAGAGCCACAAAAACAGTTTATGCCACTTCAGGGCACAGTAAGAAGAAGGAGACAGCCGAGCCATCACACTGCAAAGAGAAGTCCTCAGACTCTCACACTCGCCTGATGCCACCTTCAGGATGGTGGCCTGTCCACCACTGTCTTTCAGGCTTCTGCCGGGGGTAGACGACAGGGCATCATGGGCAAGTGGGGGCAGAGAAGGACTCCAGGGGGCACCATTGGGGCCAATTCAGGGAATTGGAAGTTCTACCACCTAGCCTGTCCCAACTGCTGAGCTTGGGCAAGGCCTCACCTTCTCCCAGGTGTTCAGGGGGCATGGGTGGGCAGGGAATGGGTTCTCCGAGTTCTGGGGTGACTGCTGGTTTTCTCTGATGTGGCTGCAACGCTTTCCTCTCTTCTATTGACACCTTATCCACCCTCCAAGGCACCTCTCAAATCTCAGCTCCTCGGGAAAGCGTTTCTTATCTGCTCCATCCATGGAGGTCCTGTGGCAATTACACTTTGCTCATTTAGCAATTAATCATGAACTGTCTTGTAGCATTTCTTTCTGCCCTCGTCAAAGCGTGGTTAAGTCATCTGTTTGACCCTCACCTCATTTATGGTCTATTTAGTTATTCTGTGAGGTCTGAAGGGCAAGTTCCAGGCCGCCTCTGGTCTAGAATTCCACTCTGTGCCCAGGACAGTGAAGAGCTCGTGTTTGGTGTGACGGCACAGCAACTGCTGATTCTGTCTGTGGCACAGCCTCTCCTAAACCTCTTGTTCCAGGCGGGAGGGAGGGGGCCTGGGCAAACTTCCTCCACCCTGGGTTGACCACCGGAAGTAGCATTGGGAGCAAGATTGCCTTTTGTCTCCAAGGCCCAGCCTTCGTTAGCAGAGCGTCCAGGGCTGGCAGCAGGTCCAAGGCGGGCCTGGATGAACCCACCCACCATGTGTACCTCTTGTCCTGCATTTTCACACTTCTCAGTAACAAGGGTAGGGGGGACTGCACCCCCAGCAGCCTGGCCCCCAGATGTCCCCTTGCTTTCACATATCCATGATTGGAAAGTTGCCTTTATTTTGTACCTCATTTCCATCCCCCAGTGCCCGTGCAGGCTGTTCTCTTGGTCCCAGAAAGCAGAGTTAACTACTCAATGAAATTGTGTGGGAAGAGAGCCAGTCTGTACAATAATTATATTTTAAAACATGGAGAAGGAGGAGCTTGCCGAGAAATCCACGATTTTGCAGCGTGCACTAGTAAGCTCCCCAGCACAGCGGTGGGAGGGCCACTGACGCGGCAGAAGAGGTCCAGGCCTGAGCCCCTGGAAGGATGGCTTCCACGTGTGACTGGCAAAGTCCAGGTGGTCCTGGGAACCAGCAGAAGGCTCACAATCTGGAACCCGGCCTTGGGAGAGAGCTGGGAGGATAGACGCTTTCATACAGGGCAGTCTCTCTCTGCCTTTCATTCCCACTCTCTTGTCTTATCGCTTTCCCCATGGCACTGTATTCTTTCCATTGAGACAATACCCCCCAAGGAACCCCTCAAACACGCTGCTTTTGGGGCTTAGACAGGCTCTGGATACTCATGCTATTATTTACAGAGTTCAAGCCTGTGTCCCCTGCAAACATCAAGCCGTGTAACGGCGTCACCCAGTATGCACGGGCTATTTCTGGAAAGGGAGAGATGGACAGTGGCAGTGGCTGCCCCTGGGGAAGGGAACTGATGGCTGGGGAATATGGGGAGGATGGGGGCCCTTTTGTGCCTCTGGAATCGGGTGTCATGTACAAGTTTTTCCTGTTAAGGACAATGATAATTAACGCTCAATTATATAACCTCAGAAGTGTGGCACAGGTCAAGGGCAGGGGGGAGGTGTAGTCCCATCTCAGCAGGAGGGCTGGACATGGGGTCTCTTCTTGAGTCACCCCCTGCTCCCTCATGGCCCTGGGTCAGCTCATCCAGATGTTCTTTCCAGACTAATATGAGGCAGTTGTCATTTCTGCCTTATCTCCAAAGGTTCTGTGTTCCCTTTGCTGAGAGAGTCTCTGAGTGCAAGCAGGAAACATCCCATGTGTGCAAACATGAACACCAACCGCAATAATATAACAGCCCCAAATAGTCTGAGAAAGTTTCTAGAAGCAAACAAAAATTTCTTAAACGGTGCACAGAAATAGATAAAAGAGGAGAGTGATACTTTGGGCTACATTAAAAAAAGGCCATTTTCCCCATCAAAGTCATCATTTAGAAAGTGAACAGAAAACTCATGGATGAGAAGAAGATATTCACAATACATTTGATAAAGAATCTTATTTTTTTTAAGGGAAACAGGACTTTATTGGGGAACAGTGTATACTTCCAGGACTTTTCCAAGTCAAGTTGTTGTCCTTTCAATCTTAGCTGTGAAGGGCGCAGCTCAGCTCCAGGGCCAGTTGCCATTGCTAGTTGCTGGGGGTGCAGCCCACCATCCCTTGTGGGAGTTGAGGAGTCAAACCCGCAACCTTGTTGAGAGCCTGCGCTCCAATCAACTGAGCCATCTGGCCACCCTGGAGCTGAGCGTCAGCTCATGGACTTCATTCTAGTTGTGGGGGGGCGCAGCTCGCTGGCCCATGTGGGAATCAAACCGGCAGCCCCATTGCCCAGAGCTCACGCTCTAACCAACTGAGCCACCCGTCTGCCCCAAGAATCTGATTTTTTTTAAAGGACAAAAGAGTCAACAGGTGCCTTACAAAAGAGGATATCCAGAGGGCCATAGCAAAAGGTCCTAAACATCATCATTCCTCAGAAGAATGCTAATTAAAGCCACATTAAGACACTTATATACCCACCAGAGTGGCAAACATGAAAAGGATGACAAAAACATGTCTTGCAACCTGAATTCTCAGACATTTCTGATGGAAGTATGAATTTGTTCAATCACTTTGGAAAACGACTCATTGGTGTCTACTTAAAAACGTAAACATATGCCTACTCCATGATACAGCAATAGCTCTATTAGATATTTAGGTGAAAGCAAGGAAATATGTTGCACAAGAAAAAAGCTGTACAAGAGTGCTCACAGCAGCAATGCAATACAACACAGCAATACGAAAGGACCCAATCCGTCCGCTCCAAGAATCCAGGTCACAGCGTAGATGAATCTCACAGGGATTATACTGAGCGAAAGAAGTAAAAAAATAAAATAAAATAAAATAAGAGTATATACTGTTTGACCCCATTTATATGAAGTTCATGTAAAACGAATCTATACTGATAGAAATCAAAATAGTAGTTAGCTCAGAGGTGGGGGAGGGTGAGTATTTACTAAGAAGGGGCACGAGGGAACCTTTTAAGGAGATGAATGAGTTCCATAGCTTGATTTGGTTACAAGTATGTAAACATACATAGACTATACTTGCAATATTTGTGCACTTTTCTATACAAAAAGTATACCTCACTTTTTTCAAAGGGGAAGGGGGCTCAGAGGTCAGGTAGAAAAATGATGGGTGTCTATCTGGGCCATGTCAACAGTAATCTCTGTTCTAATAGAAACCATGGAGAAAGTAGTGGGGTTCTTTAGTGAATCGTAGGGCGGTGCAAACTTGGTCAGATGCCCTCTAAGTGACCCCTGTTTGTGCCATCAGATCCCATGCTGGGATGTGAGATGGATGGAAAACCTTTCATGGTCGCATGACCAACCATGGATTTTGGGGAGCACTTCCAGGCATGGCAAGGACTCTGCAGCTGCTCCCCTTACATACATTTGCTCAAGTTCAAGTGCAGACATTTCTATGGGTTGTCAGTGTTCCCCAGCGAAGCCCCACCTCCCTTCCTGAGGCATGTTTGGGTATATGCTCAAACTGGACTGGGTCAGCAGGCTTGGTTACAAGTGTGTCTGGACTGGGGCCAGGCCTTGGGTGGTTTCCCCAGACGTCTTACTGGGGTTGGAGACCAGAGCTATCCAAAGTGTGGTCCATGACTGAAACTGTCCCCAAACTGGTCTTCACCCATGAAGATATAGTATGGAAATAGAGTAAATTTTATACTAGTAGAAGGAGTGCTCTTACGCCTTTTGGATTTACCATTCTAAAAGTGGGGCTTGGGTGTTGTATATCTTTTGTTTTCTTTTCATTTTTCTAATGTATTTTCATTGGAGTTTACAAGAACACAGAACTGCAACGAGCTGGGAATATGTACAAAGAGAAACTGGTGTTTCCTCCCAGGTAGCTTGAGGAGCATTTTCTTAAATGTCCTAAAAGAACATATGGAAGAGCTTGGGTTGGGTGTCTGATAAGTCAGGGGCGGCTGCTGCCTGCACTTGGCAATTTTTCGAGACATTGAGCAAAACAGCCTAATTGTAGTTTCCATAGTTACCAGCCACCACCGAGGAGAACGTGAGCAGATCTTAAAGGGAAAAGCCAGGCATAGGCAGAAGTCAGACAGGTGGGGAGGGCGCTGGGTCCCAGAGGAGTCTGAGCTACAGTGGGTGGCCTTTATAGAGCTGGCGCCATTAGTTGTCTCGATCCCAGGGGCAGATGCCCTGCGGACCCAGTAATGGCACATCACCATTGTAGCTTCCTAGGGAGGACACGGAGACAGAATGAAAAGAGGCCTCCAGCACAGCTGGCAGGATGAGTTACCCTTCAGGGGTGCTACTCCCTGGCCCTGTCCCAGTGCCCCCTCCAGGAGTGTCACCCTCTTTCTTCGTCATGCAACCCACTGTCTCTTGGCTTATTGCAAAGTTGGCAATAAGGGAAAGGTGACAGGAAGATGCCTGTCCCAGCCCCACCACACTTCCTGCTCAAGCTTGGGGCAGGACTGGAGACAAGCCTCCGTTTCAGTGCCATCGATTGGGGTCAGTCATGTAGATCACCCCGCCACCTCACATGTTCAATCATTTGTTCTTTCCTTCTTTCATTCTTCACTCAACAAACATTTTCAGAGCTTTGGCTTGGAACTAGACACTGTTCCAGATGCTGAAGATACAGCAGAGTCCACCCTGAGAAAGGCCCTGCCTTTACAAAAGCTTATATTCGAATGGAAGAAACAAATAACAAAAGCATAGACAAGAATTATAACGTCAGGTAATGGGATGGTCCATTGGCCAAAAGGTGGTGCATTGGGCCAGGAGGGGCTGTGGCGATGGCAGAAACATTTACACACAGTCTTTAGTATTTGAAGGGATGTAAAGGGCAAAAACATGGCCAAAGGAAGAAGACTGAACTTAGCAGATTCAGGATCTGTAGTGAGCGCTGCACCAGCTGGGGCTCGATAAATGCGGGTCAACTGAATACGGAAATCATTGCTTTGTAACTCTTATTTGGCCCACGTCTGCATATTCCTGGACCTCTAGAGAGGCCCTTGGTACTCACTTGATTTCAGGCATTATGGCTTTCCACAGGCCATCTCAGGGCAGATGTCCCCCTCCTTTATAAATTTAACAAAATTTAAAAGAAATTAAACTTTTGCACTCCAGATTCAATATGCTGGTAAAAGATACTTCCCTTAACTTTTATACCGATAAAATCTCATTTCAACATTTAAAAACAACGAGGCGAAAGGGGTGCAGTCAGTCAGTAATTCCACCCAGGAGCCTGTCTGGGCCTCCAGCCACTAGACGGCGCTGCAGCTCCTTAGCTCTGAGCGGGGCCGCTGGAAGCCAAGAGAAGGCCTGATGTTGCTTTAGGAAAATATTTGGATTATGTGAAATAAGAAGCAGTCCCGCCTCAGAATTATAGGCTCATAAATCACTCTGGGGAAAAAAGGGGGCCAGGGCCACGGGGAGGCTTGGGACATGACTTTACGATCTCTCCAGAAGCCCTTGATGGAATTACAGCCTCATAACTCACTGGGGCCTGCTCTTTCCTCCAGCTTTTCGCTCCGCTTTCGGCCGCTCCCGGGAGGGCCCATCAGGGTGCCGGCGGTGAGAGACTTGCTTGGCACAGGCCTTAAGTAGGCCCCTTTGGGCTCTCTGGGAACAAGAGAGGAGGGGACAATCATGATTGTTTGTACGGTGGGAGCTGGCAGCTGGGCCTCGGTTTTAGAGAATCTGTGGGGTTCTGTCAAAGTGAGTTCCGAGGCACTGAGACTGAAGAGGCCCCTGAGCTCTAGGAGGACCCAGACACCAGATGGAAGGTTCTGTGGGGTTCCCTGTGGTGGTGGTGGTGGTGGTGGTGGTGGTGGTGGTGGTGGTGGTGGTGGTGGTGGTGGTGGTGGTGGTGGTGGTGGTGGTGGCAGTCACATTCTACAAGGTGCTATGAAACCACATAGCAAATACACCGAATGTCTCTTTGGGTGAGGTGGTGTGGCAGGAGGGTGTCCTGCCCCCTTGTCTGGGCCATGTCTGCAGTTGGCCCTTTTACAAAATGGCGACCATCAGCTTCTCATTAGGGAACAAATACACAGCAGGGCCGCAGAAGAGCTCACAGACTGAGAGCAGACATTTGCTGAGGATTTGTTTAGTGTCTCTTATCATTCACCATTTGCAAGACTGGAGTCATTATTGCTTTGAGCCTCAGTGTCCTCATCCATAAAATGGGAATAGTAATGAAAACTACTGCATAAGGCTGCTGGACCTTGAGAATTGAATGAGGTAATGTATGTACGTGATATAAATATATCAACTCACTATATGAAATCATTTCACTGAGGAAGTTCTTTGTAGCCTGGAAGGTGACAACCCTCTTATGGGGACAGAGTCCCCGAGAGCAGTTTCCAGGCTCTCGGCCTCATGTGAAAAGGTGCTGGCTTGGGTAGTAGATGGCCGTCAGCTGTGACTGGTTGGCCATCAGCTGTAACCAGTTAGCCATTAGCCACTGATACAATTGCCATGACTACGTTAGTTGGTTGGTTGGTTGGCAGGCAGAGAAGTGGACGGCGGATTGCGGATCCTGTGTATCCTACTTCGTGCGTCTCGCCCGGCCGCCAGAGAGACTGGGGTGCAGAAAGACCCCTTGTTGGGGTACTGGTGGATGTTTGCTCCCTGTGTCTGCAACCCAGACGCCAGCAAGAATATAGTGGTATGACTGCCCTATCTATGGCTCCATGGGTGTTCCTTTTTGGCCTCACCATATCCTGAGTTCTTATGTGGGGAGCGGGAGCTGAGACCCTGTATGACACCCTGCATGACACCTCTGTCACAGGGCATCGAATCTGGGTTACAGTCCTACCCAACACTTACATTTGCTTTTTTATTTCCTCCAAGTATCTTGTCAATGCTACATTTTCTGAAGGGACCTAATGTTTTTCAATTGGTTGCATACAGAAGACGAAAGTCATTTAGAAAGCCTTGTCCACAGGACCCGTTTGGTTTCACTACATGATCTTCTTCAGGTACCTGATCTGATAGCCCAGTGCTTTAGAGAAAACAACGGGCGTTTATCTTATTACTTTGAGTTCAGAACAAAAGAAAAGATCTGGCCTATTACTGAGTTGAGGAGGCAGGACATAGAAAAGCTGAAATTATTAGGGAATAAAATGATCATGTACATATCGGCACGGATTCTGTCAAGCAAAGTGCTGAGCGGTGCATTATTGGCAAGTAGAGGCTACAGGCATCCAGGAGAAGATGCTCGTTGTGCGGCGCAGAGGAGGGGGGCAGAAGGAGCTGAGGAAGGTTCCGTAGCAACTGATGTCTCTGAAAGTCATCTGTGAATCGACAAGTCACAGAGCCAGTGGGCAAATCCAACCTCGCCAACATCCGTGTCTAGGTGTTTCTTCTTTGCTCGTCTTTCCTGATCTCACATATGTCACAACTCTCAAGGTGGAAATAAAACTTGGTTTCCTTGTGAATAAATGGGAAGGAGGAGAAAAGACCGTGACTGTGGCTGGTGATGGAAGTAAGAGAAAAGGGAAGAGGTAGAAGGAAATTGAGGGCTCTTACCAAGAAAACACTATTTGAAATAACTTCAACCTTGCAGTCGGGGAGTTGCCAAGGGTTTTAAAGGATTCCATATTGTGCTGTCCATAAATTTCCCTCGTGTCCCACCTCAGACCCTTTTGACCGGCCTTTCATCCCCAGCTGTTGCATAGCAACCAGCTGGCACACAGGGTAACCTGACAATATCTGCTTTAGAGCCCAACCCTGCATCCCCTTGCCTTCTGCCCTAGGGCTCCTCTGCTCCTACCACTGGGGTCGCTGTGGGGAACCATTTAGCCATTCCTGCAGACCTAAAAACCTAGAAGGCTGAGGGAATGAACAGCCCACTGGCAATCTTTGAGCAGCAGGGGAATGGGAGCCAGGGGACACATTCTGAGGTGAGCTCTCCCATTCCTAGAGACCCAACGGGGAGTGAGTCCCGCTGCCCACATGGGGACACACCTCATAATACACCCTTGAAGTGGCTTGTCCTCCTTCCTCTACCCCAACTCCTGTTTCTCAGGACCTCGTCCCCAAATAAACCACCAGTTCCATTCCCAAGCCCTTGTCTCAGATACTTATCATTTTTAGTGATCCATTTCTGCATTTTATTGGAAAGCTAAATTCTATACTTGCATTTCAGGATTTGGACTTTTGAGAGATTCTTACAATGACCACTTCATTCGTGTATCAGACATTTTTACAGCAACTACTCTAAGCTGGGTGCCATCCTCCAAGCTAGGGCCAGAGAGATCACGTGGGGATTCTCCTTCCGGAGGCTGTCACTCAATACTAAGAGCTATCACCATCCATTAAAAACTCACCAGATGTCAGGACCTGCTCTCAGTGCTTTGTAGTCTTTTTCTCACTTGAGCCTCTCAATGACTGTCTGGGAGAAAGTGTTACTATTCTCATCTTTACAGATGAGAAAACCAAGTTTGGAGATGGGGAGGAATTTGCCCCAGGTCACACGGCAAGACAGTTACTCTATGTAGTCAGGTTACAAAAGGGGGGTTGGGAAACTGGTTTTGGGGATCACAGCATTGCAGTCTGGACAGGTGGGGGGCTGACACAGTTCAGAGTCCGTGGCGTGTCCAGCCTGTGTTGCCCATGGGGATTTACAAAGCAGAGGCAAACTAGAGTGGAGAGGAAATGAGAGGGGCCCTGTGGAATTGGGGGCAGTGCATACCCAAGGGAGACACCGTGCTCGTGATCTGCTCTTTTTGTCTGAGGATGTGCCCCTGGTGAATGGGGACGGGAGCACATCCCTAGTGACCTGTCAGCATCCTCTCCCTGACCCCTCTGCCTCCTGTCTGCCCAGGCCCTGCCCTTGCAGCTCTAGAGTTTGGCTTCATTCGCCAGGGAATGGTGGGGGAACTTGGAAAGTGGGGGCTCTGTACTCCAATATGGAACAGGGGGAGAAGGGCAAGCTTCTGTCGGGGCCCATGAGTTGCTCCCCTGCCTGCTTCTTAGAGGGCCCATCAGGACTTTATTAGAATCAGGTGGCAAGAGGTGTTACTGAGAAAACGCAGCACCTGGATGTGGGCTGGCCTTTCCAGGCATCCTGAGGTACTGACATTTATGGCGGCGTCTAAAAGCTGCTGCCATCTGGAGCCAGGACCTCTGTTGAGAACATGGTCTGTACCTATCACTGGTCAAAATCCAAGCATAGAGAACTATGGGTTATGTTTTAAAAACGATCTTGGTTGGCTTCCTCCCTAGATAGTAAATCGAGCTTCTGAGGGCAGTGTGGGAAGTGAGAGCCGAGGCAGAAGACCTCCGGCATGGAGTTGGAAAAAGACAGGTCCTCCCTGATTCTCTTTCTCCTCCTAATTTCTCTCTACTGATGCCGCCCTCCCCCCCATTTCCTTCTTTCCTGTTCTCGGTAGATTTGCACCTTCTTTTTCTGAGTTTTCCCCTTCTTCCCAAATCTGCCTAAAATTCAGTTCAGGAAAGTTAGAAATTTCCACAAATTAATTCACATTGGGTGTAAATAGCCAATGATGTCTTCAAAAAAAAGGAAAAAGAAAAAGGGCCGGCCCGGTGGTCCAGGTGGTTGGAGCGCCGTGCTCCTAATGCCGAGGCCACCAGTTCGGTTCCCACATGGGCCAGTGAGCTGCGCCCTCTACAGCTAAGATTGTGAACAACGGCTCTCCCTGGAGCTGGATGGCAATGTGGCTGGAGGTCGGTGTGGGCTGCTGTGTGCTGCCGTGGGCTACTGTGTGCTGTCATGAGTGGCTTGTGGCCAGCATGAGTGGCCGGCAGCCAGTGTGAGCTGCCATGATTTGCTGTGAGCAATCGACTGACTGCCTCAGCCCGGGGGAGTGCAAGGCTCATAACACCAGCATGGTCCAGGGAGCTGTGTCCTACACAACTAGACTGAGAAACAATGGCTTGAATCGGATTGGGGGGCGGGGGGAGGCAGAAGAAGGGGGAAAAAAAAAAGACTTAGGTCAAAAGAATAATTCTCTGTAGGTAAAAGGTGAGATTTCATACATCAGCTGTCAACTAAGGGGCTGCTTGCTGATCAGGTTAAATTCCTTACCCCCTGAAGCAATTGGGATAGTCTAGGTTCAGTAGCAAACAGCTCCCCCACTTCCGTGATGTGAAACAGCAAAGATTTAGTTTGCAGTCACACTGCATAGCCATCAGGGTCCTTTGGTGGCTCTGTCTGTGTCGTCATTCTCCTCACTCTGGTCCAGGCTGATGGGACATTGCAGGTGACTTGCCTCCATAGCCCGTATATTTCATTGGCCCAAAGCAAGTGGCTGGGCCAGCCTGGCTTTCCTGGGGTGGAAAGCTGTGATGCAACACAGGGCAGGGAAGTGGGGATTGTGGAACTCAGTCCCCCAGGATCCCTACCTACGCGCCGACCTCATACGTCTGCTTTCACCTCAGCAGATCTCCCAGTCGCCCTGCCGGCTCAGGTCACTGTTCAGGGTGAGAGTTTTGTGAACAGCAAGTCAGATTTAGAGAAGGTAGTTGGTGTGGAAGTGACCTCCCTGCCTCCATTCACCCTGCTCAGCCAGGAGCAGCTCCACCACACCAGGGGGTGGCTTTGACCTCTAGGCCTTCTCTCTTCACCTGCAAAACATAGCCACTAGCTGTCACTCAAGGCATTGTTTCCTAAAGATAAAATATGGAAAACAATGGGAGGGCATGTTAGTCACAGTGGGAAAGGTAACCCAGTGACCAATTCTGTAGCTGATGGCTTTCTCCTAGTCCTGCTCCCTTTGTCCCTCCATCCATTCATGATTGACAGAGCACAGGCTCTGTGGTGGACACTTGTTAAGCTTAACATAAATTCCACTGATGTGGTCGCTGCCTTTAATAGTCTCGCAGTCTAACAATAAAAAACATACATATTTCATAAAGTGTTAGATACGTACTTTTGGCAATGAATAAATAAGATATCTGTTATAGACTGAATTGCATCCCTCCCATATTCAGCCCTAACTTCCCAGGTGAATTCGGGTCTTTAGGGAGGTAATTAAGGTTAAATGAGGTCATAAGAGTGGGGTGCTAATCTGATAGGACTGGTGTCCTTATAAGGACAGACAGCAGAGATCTTTCTCCATGCACACACAGAGACCATGTGAGGACACAGAGGGTGGCTGTGTGCAAGCCAGCAAGAGAGCCCTCACCAAAAACCGACCCTGGCACCTTGACCTTGGACTTCTAGCCTTCAGAACTGTGAGAAAATGAATGTCTGTTGTGTAAGCCACCAGTGTGGTATTCTGTTACGGCAGCCCAAGGAGGCTCATACACCGTCCATTATAAATTCGTTGTTGAGGCCCAGGTTTGATCTGCTTTTTTGTACGGACAGTATCATTTGTATGGCTAACAATAACGCTGCGTGCGTGTATGACCCTTCATAGGGCACCGGGTTTGTTTCACTTTAATTATGTAACTCTACCCTTCCACCACCTCCTGGGTTTCACAGAGCAGTTATTTTGTCTTCAGTTTATGGAAGAGGAAACGCAGAGAAGTGGTCTGCTGCGGTCACGGTGGTTGTTGCTGATAAAGTGTGAGATGACACAGGTGAATGAGTCTGAGGACACGGCAGGAACTGGACGCATGTGGAATCCTGCTCTGAGTGTTGGCAGTGAGGCCACTGTCCTCACCGCAGCCTGCCTCACTATTTAGAAGGGACAAGCACCTCCTTCCTGTCCGCGAATTATACTTTCTTTGTGAGTCTGAACTACTTTAAAAAAAAAAAAGAAAGAAAACGAACACACCCAAAGCCACTCTGTTGATCTAAATCCAGGCAGTTTGTGTAGGTCTTGACCATGGATTCCAGCCTCCCCTCCTAGGTGTCGTGCGTTCCCACGCTGTCCCAAGGTTAAGGCGTTCCCTCAGCATTGGCGTCACTGCTGTGTCCCCCAGGGGCTGTTGCTTCTGTCTCGTTGCTCAGAGCTGCTTCTTCCTGGGCTCTCCCTCATGGCTCAGAAGGGATCTCTGTGGAAGGTGGGAGAGTGCTATGGAGAAGGCTAGGATTCAATCCCTGTGGACACTCCAAGTCACCTCCTGACCTTTCTCTCTGTGGCCCCCAGAGACTCTGTTCCCATGAACACTCTCCACTCGCGCCCTTAGGGGCTCTGCTTTGAAGGCTGGAGGAGCTCAGAGTTGGTAGTTGGGGGCAGCAGGAAGACAGGTGAGGGTGGAATGCGCCAGAAGTTTTATCCGCTGTGGGGTGCCTCCAGGGCCTGTCTTCCATCTCCCCACACTCTTTTCCTACCTTGCTGTCTTCCTTACTCCATCCCTTTCCACATTCTCTGTCTCTCCTGCCTTGCCCTGTTTCCTTCCTGCTCCTCTTCTCTCTTGGTTTTCATTTTGAACACTGGGAACATTGGACTCTCATGGAGAAATGCAGCTCAGCCTTCTCCATGCACTGACGTGAGGCTCAGACAAGGATGTATCTGCCCACGGGTAGCTGGTTGAATGCCTAGCAGAGGGCACAGCTTTCCTGGACCCGGGTGGGGCACGTCTGCATTTGCTTCCCTTTTCCCTGCACCCCACTCGCCACCTTGAGGCCAGCACAGCCCATAGACAGCAGGCAGAAATGTCTTCTCCCCTGCCCCCTACCTCCACTGCCACCCATGTCAGTCCCTTTTTCTCCGTCTCCTAGAGGCACAATAGTGTTCAAGGCCTCCACCTTCTATCAAAATGAGGCAGGGGGCACTGATAAAATCATTTATATTACGGTGCAGCTTGCCAAGAAGAGATGGCCACCTATGTCCTCTCCAGAGCCAGCTCCACCAGGGGCGCAGGCCATGCCTGAAGGCTGTGTTGAAAGGGACTCAGGCTGGTAGGGTTCTACGGAAACGTGATGTCTGCTGACGGCACTAACTGGCACCATGTTCGCTCGCCCTATCTTGAAGCATCATTGCTTCTAGAGACATCTGCTTTGTAACTGAAGCCAGAGCCTTAGGTAAAAGGATGCATCTCTGATGGTTCAGCTTAGACACTTCGCAGCGGGAGAGAGAAGGTGCCACATCTCTACACCATGGTGGTCACCACCACCTACTAGGGACAACCTTCTCCCCGGCCCCCTTCCAGCCAGTCACGTAAAGAAAGACCCCAAATCCCAAACTGCAGTTTTATTATTTTTTAATAAACTTTATTCTATATTACAAATAGGTTTTTTTTTTTGTTCTGAACTGCAAAATAGGAATGCCTTATATTTACATACACAGGTATACAATTAATTATAACAAAGGTACAGAAGCTTGCCTTTACCAAGTTACAACTGGGCTCCAATTTAAATAGCATCGGTTTCCTTTTTAAAAACTTTTTTTTTTAATCTTTTTTTTTAAATCTTCCTAGGATACTCTTCTTTAAAAATCAAAACCAGAAGACCCTCTTCCGCTAATAGATTTCACCCACCTATCTTTGAGGCGCATTATAACACTGTTGTCTAAAGATATGTTTTGCTTTGTTCTAACGAAGGGTCAGTGTTCAAGGTGGGAGCTTTATGGAAACAGAAGTGGGGTGGGGCTGGAAGGAGGAGACTGGAGCAGGAGTGACCTGCCCGACCTCCTTCAGTGGCCTTTCTCTGAAACTCAGAGGCCCCTGCCTATCCCTTAAACGACCCATTTATCCTGTCCCTCCTCTTCCCGCTAGTATGGGAGACTTAGGTAACTCTGGGTCATCTGACCGGGCCAGACTCCTCTCCCCCCACGCCTCAGCTCACTGAGCCATTGTGTTGTGGTACCCTGGAGTTGCTGGTTGCTATGGTAACATAGCAGGACCCTGATGAAGAGAAGGCTGGTCCCTATAAGCTAAAGTGAGGAGGAGATAGGCTGGTCCTTACAAGGGAGGAGGGCAGCTGCATCCAATCCTTCCTTCCCATCTCAGGGACTGGGTTCTTGTTCTTGGTCAGTGCAACCGACATGACTAAGCCAGGTTCTCGGGCCTCAAGGCCCGTAGGCCCAGGCAGGCAGTGATGGAGGGGAGGGTCGCCCACTCGAAAACACAACGCCATTGGTTTCCAAAAGGAAACAAGATTCTCTGAGGTAAACTAGCTTTTCTTTTCAAAGAACGGAAGGTTTGATGAGCCAACAAGCTGACGGGAACATGAGGGAAGGGAGGAGGAACACACGAGGACACGTACCCCATCTTGGTCATGGGCCTGAATTGCGTTCACTGATCCTGTTTGGTACAGTGGTCTCAGTTTCTTAGTGTCCTTTGCATTGCTCTTTAACTGCACCCTCTGTTTTGAATTCTACTGTTGTAAGGGAGCCCTTCAAAATGTGCTCGAGTTGTAAGATCGAAGAGACTAACAAAAGAAGCTCTAATTACAGATAAAGAAACCCATGGATGATGAGCTACGTAGACCTGTCTCTTTGTCATGAGCTTTTGCATTCTCTGGAGAGGGGTCTCAGGTCCCTCCATGACAGTCCCTAACAGGGTCTCCCTGCACTTTGGGGGAAGCCGATGAGAACTGGTTATAGGACTGAACGTCAGGGGCAGCCTGGAGCTAAGGCTGGACGGAGTGAAAGGGGGTGGAGTGGTGGGAATGTGGGGCTCACCGACCCAATAAACCCGAACCCTGGCCCACCTCACTACCTATGCCAATACAAACAGAAAGTTCTTTTCATTCATTCAGGGTTTGGTTTTGTTTTGTTTAGCTTTGCTTTGGGGTAGTCATGGGTCTACTCCAGGAATTTAATTGGGACTCTAATAAAGTATGTATTATTTTTACAACCAAAAAATCCTATGTATTTTATAACGTTGGATACTCTCCCTAATAAAAATAATTGTATTGGGGGGGGGGGGCAAAGGTTTCTAGTTTTTTTTTGTTTGTTTGTTTTGTTTTTAAAGATCTCTCTTGAGTGTCTGAAACTTTTACTGCACAGAGATTCTTTTCTGATAAACAGGAATGGTGACTTCATTCTCCAGTGGAGGGTTTCGTCCACCTCTCAGCACCCTGAGAAGAGCCTCGCAGCGGGCCAGCCTCTCTCAGGAGCTGCCCCATCCGTGTCACCTGTGGCTGTACCTCAGCTTCCCAGCTGTAAAATAAGGCTGCACCGTAAAATTTGCTACACCTGTGGGGGTGAGGTGGCAGAAGGCAGGCGGAGAAGGGGTAGCATTGCAGGCGCCAGCCAACCAAGGGGCAGGGGAAGCGAGAACATTAGCAGCTGTGAGGATGCGTCCCCTGGCACGTCCACACCGGGGGCCGGGGGGGTGCCCTGACCCACTTCTGTAACAGGGAGAGGCCATCACCCCCACCGGCCCTGAAGCTCTTCTCATGCCCTTAAAAGTCACAGGTAAAGGGGTTTGTTTCTCCCCCCTAGTAATTTGGACTTTACGTCCACAGCTGGACTCCCTCCTTAATCTTGAACTCTTAAAATATATAAATAAAAAGAAACAACTACAAAACCCCAAATAAACAGCCCATATGCAGTTTAAAGGAAAAGGGAGGGGCTGAGGGATCCGGGGCCCTCCGTCACTTGTCCTCAGGGCTGGCAGGAAAAGTGAGGGGCTGAGAGGACGTCTTTGATATGAACTGGGAACAAGAAAAAAGTCCAGAAAGGAACCAGGATCTGTGAGTATGGGTAGGTGGGGGGGCCTTTCCTGGGGGCACGTGGGGATTCTGGTACCTGGAGGTTATTCCGTCACAGAAATGCTTCTCAGAGACCCGAGCTGCGACTGCTCACTGGGGCAGCCCATTCCTGGAAGGGCCAAGAAAGGGGTGTTTCAGGCCTTCTGCCTGCAGAGCACCCCCCTGGGTCTTCCCTCCCTCCTTGGCTCTCTGGGCTGGGGAACGTTTGTTCTCAATTAACAATAATGAACTATAACCTTCACTAGGTTAAGTACTTGATTTTTGCATCCTGTGAAGCCACAGGAAGTGTCCCCTTCGTCCTGAGAAAGGAGGCAGATGCGGAATGGGGCTTTCCTTGGAGGGTTCCGGAAACATCAGCAGGACTTGCCTCTGACCAAGAGGGGAGGTCATTCGAGAAATCATTGCTGTGGGTTCTACGGGGGCCCTGGCTGGGTGAGGGAGCCCCGACCACTCAGGGAGGTGGCATGGGCCTCGGGCAGTCCCAGAGGGCTGGACTGTGAGATCTCAGCTGCCCACAGGGTCTCAGCAGCTCTGGTTCTTTAGTGGACATATGGCATCGGGGCAGAGGCTACACGTGCAGGCGGTGGGCAAGAGGGACAAGCGGTGGCACACTCAGAAGCCAGACATGCAAGGGGGACAGGAGCACAAAGACCTCGGTATGGGAAAGGGGTGGGGGGCTCTGGGATAGTATATGGACGTTAACCCCAGGCTGGAGGTCAGAGCTGGGCCTGAGCGGACAGGGTCAGAGACAACGGCCAGCTACCCCTGCTTCTGCCTGGACAGTCGGTGTCAAACTTTGGGATTTATTTTAGATGACTTTGCTCTCTCAAGCATCTGGGGCCTCACTCCCTGGTCCCCAGGCTCACCAGAGTGAGGGCCCAAGAGCTGCCTATGAGTGTGAGTGTCACTCTGGGGGTGTGAACGTACCTTGGCCTGGGGGACCCTCAGGCGGGCCCCAAATTTAAAACTACCTTGAAAGCAGAAGGCAAGAAAAAATGTTTTCCTGAGGAAGTAACTGACAACGATAGCCAACTTCACTTAATGGCACTATTTGTCGTTATCAACACATGTTGGGGATTCTCCTTCTAGAGAAGGACAAAGCCGGGCAAAGCCCACACCTGGGGAGACTTGTGTCCTCTCCCCCCCGGGAGAAATGACCAGCCTGCAGCTGTCTTTCTCAGCTTCTATTCACCCATTCTT
Organism: Rhinolophus sinicus; assembly: GCF_036562045.2. Taxonomy (NCBI): domain Eukaryota; kingdom Metazoa; phylum Chordata; class Mammalia; order Chiroptera; family Rhinolophidae; genus Rhinolophus; species Rhinolophus sinicus. Next base: position 64,934,065 of record NC_133760.1, on the reverse strand, counting down.
TCATGCTTAGGACCCCACAAAGCTCCCTTCCACTCCACACCCCTACCAGCCTTGAGCCCATCTCCCTCCAATTTAAAACCCCCACCTAACCCAGGTCAGTTATTTTGGCCGCATTGTCTCTTGGGGAGGAGGGTGGCCTTTTTACCCTTGCTCTCTGCCCAGGACTCAAGGAGTCAGATAAAGGTTCCACCTTAAACAGAATGTTGACCCTGCCAATGAACTGGGACAGAGAGAAAAGCCTAGTGGTGACCTCCCTGCCACAGGACTGAGTCTGCCCAACTCCCTTCTCTGGCCGCTGCTGCGTCCTCATGCCGCCTGGGCAGCTCTCTGGTCTGCCAAGGGATCGGGGACTGCAAGGGGACTTTTGGATCGGAGATTTGGGAGACAAGCTTAGCTTTTTGACAATGCTGCCTTGTCTTAACTTTGAAAACATATCACACATGCGCTAAGAATCCAAATGAAAGAAATGGAAAACAAACAAACAGCCAAAGGAAAGAATTTTTATGGGCAAGACGGGTTGTGGCTCTGTGTGTGTGACTCAACCCTATTTCTCCATCCCCAAGCCCGCCACAGAGATTGCAGGTAAACAAAGCAACAACCCTTGCCCCCCAATTAAAGGAAAATCTGCCCGAACTCCTCCCTCAGGAGGAATGAGGAGAGCGAGGAAATTTGTCTGTTCTCCCCTCCTCTTTCTTCCTGACATTTATGTTTCTCTGAGGTGTTCGAAGTTTCTCTTAGAACAAAAACATGGGGAAAAAAAAACAGTCCTGTACCGACAAAGGAACAATAACAATAATAATAATCCAGTAAAAAATAAAAGCTTCAGCAGAACCATCATAACAGTCTTTTTTTCTGCTTGTTCATTTTTTTCCTCTATCTGTGCAAAACTTAAAAAATAAATCAAAACACTCATACACACGCTGACACACACGCAGCTTCCATTCAGCAAATCTGTGTTAAATATGTTTGTGTCTGTCTCCTCCCCAACCTTCAAATGTGCAAAACTACTTTAGCGGCTGAGCTGTCTTCTTAGCCCCCTTCCCACATGCTTCCTTCCTGGCCTGCCAGGGCCCTTGGCTTTTGGGGAGGAAATCAAGTGATCAGGGGTAGAAATTCCACGCTTCTTCACCTGGCACTTCATTTGCCAAAACCTTTGGTTAGTTTTCCCCCCCTGACATGCGTCTTCTCCCAGTCTCCTCTTCCCATTGTTTAGATTTCTTGCACTTTGCTCACCGTGTGACCTCCTCAATGCCCCACATACCTGCTCTGGGGCCCCACTGCCCGGCCTCCAGTCAAGTCCAGGCCTCCCTGGGCCTGTGACCGCCCTGATTTCCTACCCACAGCCGACCTCTCCTTCCACCCGGCAGCACTCAGCACAGAAAGCAAGTGTGGAAATGTTCTGGAGCTGCAGGGTGAACTGATGAGCAAACGTAGAGAAGGGAAACATTTCAAAATCCCCCTCCCTAGGACAAGAAATCTTTCTGAGCTCTCTGCCTACTCCTGGGGCAGGCACGCACGCACACCTATTCATATCCAAAGGGGTCCGCGTTCTTAAAAGTACAGGATGCTCCGTAGACGCTCCTGAAATGGTGTGGTGCCTTCCCCTTTCCACGTGGGCTCCACGTGGATGGCAGGAGACAGTGTCTGATGCTGGGGTGTGAAGGCAAGATGCATCCATAATCCCACTTTAAACGATGCCCTCCTTGTCTCCCAGAGGGTGTAGGGCTGCCAGGAGAGAGTCTTGTTTGTGGTGGTGGGAGACTGGACCAGACGGCATCTAAGGGCCCTTCAAGATTCCAGGTTTCCATGACTCTCGTTAGACCATCTCCCCCGATAGCTCACCTAAGACCCATGAACGAGCGTGCCTCTGCCTGGCTGGCTTCAATGATGTTTCCGTAGATGGAAGGACAGATGGAGAGACAGAGCCAGGGCCGAGGTCAGTTGTTACGTCCCTCTTCCCATTGCTGGCCACGTCCTTCAGCTGGACTCTTTAGGCCCTCCAGACGTGACACTCTGGGAGCTGAGTTTGGCTGGCATTTTGGCTGTGCTTGAGCACATTTCTTTCAGTGATGACCGCTGAAAAGATGAGGGAGGAGAGGGACGCACGAGACAGCTGAGATGTTGAGAAAATAATTCCCTAGGAGGTCTGGTCAGTCCAGTGACAAAGTCATCTGTCTGCATAGCAATGGCACCGGATTCTGCAAAGGGAACAGCAGCGAGGCTGGGCGCCCCGGCTCTGAACAGTGTTCTCAGGAAGGATGGTGGGGCTAGCGCCATGGAGACGGCTGGAGGTAGGATCTCCTGGACACCTGGACACACTCTGGGTTTTATGCTGACCCTCGATGAGCGACGACCGAGGAAGATGAAGGTGTTTTCTCCAGACAGCACTCAGGATCTGGCGATGGGTTACAGCTAATGGTCGTGATTCATGAGCACTTGGGGGTGAGTGGAAAACAACAAATTATACCATTAGGGTAGATGAACTCTCTTTCCTCTTCTCCTCTGTTTCACATTTCTGCCCCTCTGAGCCAGATGAGAAGGGTGTGTAACTTCTCATGGTGGTGGACTGTAACCGCTCTTCTTTCCCCTGCCTGGCTTTCCACAGGCAAAGGAGGAGACGGGGCAGGCACGTCCCTGTGAGCACTTGGAAGATGGATGGGGACAAGGAGACCTCTGATGCCACCCCAACAAGCGAGAGGCAGCTCACAGAGCACCTCCCCCCTCCTCACCACTGCCCCCAATTCCAGCCGCTTGCAGGAGGTGTGGCCTTTCTTCTCCCAGTTGCAAAGGGACCATACCATGGATGGACCGCTGGGAGATGGAAATGTAGGGAGAGCCACGTGGTGTCTTCCCAGCAAAGATAATACTGAGCTCGATGCCTTTTCTCCAGCCCAAGGTTCAGACCAATGCGGGGGCTCTCAAGAAGTGGAAGGTGAAGTAGCAGCATAGAAACGTCCTCTGTCCACGGCGCCTCATCCGTATGTGGGCCCTGTTGCTAATGCATGGGGTCAGCTGGGAAAGAGCCCCTTCTGGAATCTTCTGGTCAGGTCCCTTGCTGTGGGCCTGGCCATTCTGGACTAGCTGAGGGTCGGTGGCTTGGTTCAATTGTGTTGGCAGAGAAACTGAAAGAGAAGGGTTGCAGGAAGGAGGGAGAGACAGAAAGAGGAAGAGCGAGAGGGAGAGAGAGAGGAGAGAGGAGCGAGCTGCTCAGAGGATGCTGCTGAGGCCAGCGGAACTTGCACTTGGTAAAGATGATATCTAGACTGAGGCACGGCTTGGTGTGTCCCTCCCTCCAGGGTGGCCCTGGAAGGACGGTTCTCAGCTGTCTAAGCTCATGAGGGTTATGACTTGTTCTAGTTTGTAGGCCAGTTTCTGCTTCCCACACTGGTCGTCGTGGTCCAGAGGTCCAAGGATCTGTTGAAGAGCGAAGAACAGGGAGGTTAGTAGTCTGTGTGCGTGTTGTGTTCTGAGGGCCACACAGACGGGAGGGAGGAGTCAGAAGGGTGGGCAGACCTGTGCATGCGAAGGTGCACACACGAAGTTGCTGGGTAAGCAGACGGCCTGGGTAACGGGCAGGAGGGGTGGGGGGCACTCATCATGGGTACACTGTGTGGGCACCCTTGTGGCAATGGACACAGCAAGTCAGCACACCCCTCACCTGTCTAAATAAATGTGTGTATTTTCCTGCCCACGTGAGGCAGCTGGCCGTAGGCAGAAGACACCTGTGCCAAGATGTTACATGGCAGACAGTTCACACCCAACGTAAAAGTGGGGGCCCAGTGTCCCGGGGGCAAGGGATTTCATGAATATTAAGAAATGCCAATCCTCCTTTCCAAAAAGGAAAGTCTTCCCATCAGCTCCCCAAGGCCCGAGATTCCACGTTGAGAAAGTCATTTGTCTTCACTTTGTCTGTTTAGAAACAAATACCTCTCAAAGCTTACTATATCTTAAGTTTTGCTGGTCATTAACACCTCATGGACAATGTCTGCCCAAGCCTTTTCTGTGACCTGATGGTTGGTGGAGAACAATGACAGCGATTGTGGCACGTGAAGGAAAATGTGTGAGAATCTGGGAGTCAGGAGAGGTGGGATTGAATAAGGGGTCCACTAGTTTCTCGCTGGGTGATCTGGGGCACAACTTGTAACGTCCCTGTACTCTTATCTCCTCGTCTGTAAAATGTGGGAACTACTAGCCCCCCTCTAGGCTGCTCCAGGGGAGACGTAAAGGCAGGTAGCACACCTGGGCTGAGCGCCCTTCACACAATGCCTGCTCCAGGAGGGGCATGTAGCAAACGGGTAGAAACTTCTGGGCCTGGGGTGTGAGGGGGCAGGGAGCAGCACAGGGAGGGCTTGAGGGGAGCCTCCCAGACCTTTGGATTTCCTGGCTCAGCTTGTGTATTTTTAATTAGGGAGACCACGCTAGAGTTGCCAACTTCTTAGCTGGTCGAGAACTACCAGTTCCTGGTGCCAGCATTCCATAAAGATGGAACATTTTAACAGCAACAGCAGGTGAGTGTACCTACAGACCAAGGGACTGTCCTTTCCAAGACGAGCCAGCTGCACTCACAAACTGGCATTCTCTACATTGTCCTTATTTCTGTCATGAGGCCACGGCCAGGTAAACACTGCGCCCTGGGCCGGCACTGGCCCGCAGACTGGCATCGCTGTCCTTCCCCTAAGGGCCCACTACTGGCCTCTCCTTTACTTGAGGTCCCAGCATTATGTGGGACACAGAAGGGGCCCTGCAGGGCTCCCTCCTTCCCCTGAGGTTCCTAGACCCTCTCCTGGTGGTGAGGCTGGGAAGAGGGAGAGAAGCCGGGCAGAGAGATGGCGGTGACGCTGCTGCTCAGACACAGGGAGCCGGGATCTGAACCCTCTTGGCGTAAGCCTGCATGACCAGGACACTCCCACCAGCACCTGGGCACTGGCCAGAGAGAAGGCAGTGAACCCCCGGTGAGGTTTTCCAACTGGGGAACACAGCGAGTAAAAACAGATTCCATTCTACTCTGTTCTGGATCTATTCTGTTCTCATGCCATACCAGGCCATGCCATGTGACCTGCCCATGGGAGTGGGGAATTGCTTGTTTAAAGAGAATGAGATCAGAGGGAGAACTGGAAAAAGTAAAAGAAGGAAGAAATAGCAGGGAAGGAATGAGAATAAAAAGAGGAAATAAAAGTGAAAGACACGTGATGCATATATGTGAGAACGGGCATGGATGCAGAATGTAGAGAATGAACTTTCTGGGGTCCCAGTGTCTGGAGCACAGACCCCGAGTGCTGGGTGGGAGAGTTTCCCCAGCAGAGGGAGGGGTGTCAGGGGCGGTGCTTGGGCACAGGAGCTGCTCCGGGCAGGGGTTCTGCAGTCTCTGCCCCCGTCCTTCCCAACAGGCCCTGGCGGCAGGGCAGGGCTCACCTCCTCGGCGTACTTGCCCACGTAGGAGAAGATCTCCGAGAGCGCGCTCATGGTGTTGAACTCGTTCATGTGCATCCGGGACTGCTCGGCCAGGTAGGCATTCATGTCCTGGTCACTGATGGCCGGCATCTTCCCGATGTCTGAGTAATATCTGCAGGGACGGGGGTGGGGAAGAAAGGGGTTGGAGCTGTGCACAGGGACAAGCGGAGAGAGGGACGCTCCCAGCACTGGGTCTGGGCCAGTGGAGGCCGGTGTGAGAGCCCTGGGGGACCATGGTGTGTGCTCTCCCCTCTAGGCTTCTGGGTCTGGCCCAGGGAGAGCCCTTTGCAGCTCTGGATGCAGGAGGCACAGAGGGAAGGGATGTGGAGAGTGGTCCAGACATTGTCAGAGGGTGCAGGGTGAGACCAGGAGTAAGGAGGAGCCGTCTCCTGCAAAGGCGTTGCTCCCAGCGACCTGCAAGAGTGGTCCAGTGGGTCTCTTGTGTCCCTTGAACACCTCCCCCCACCCCCGTCCCCGTAGACGTAAGAGGTCCCCTCCCGAGGGGGCCCAAAGGCTCTTCCAAGCAGCACTGCCTTGATGTCCTGCCCTTTCTGGGGTTCACCAGGAAGAGCTGGGGGCTCCTTAGGGGGGGACGCTGGTGGAAGGCAATCAGTCACTGTCACTTGCAGCTGTGCACTGCTGTCAACTGCTTAATTAGATGCCAGCATTTACATTTTTAATTTCTTCAATTTGACATTTTATGCAGCAAACCCCAGCTCCCCTGCCAGAGGGGAGCTGTGCACTTTGTAACGAGGAACCGAAGGGCCCCAGTGCCCCAAGGCAGCAGCACCCTCTCCAGGGCGCTTTCAGGGTGTGAGCTAAATCAAAGGGACCAGGTCCCTGCAAACGCAGAGCGGTGTTGGGACAGGGGGCAAGCACATCCAGGGATCCCTGCAGGACCTCAGCTTCAATGCTGGGGAGAGCAAGCCTGAGAGCCTAGGATGGAGGAGGGCGCAGGGACAGTCACCAGGCCAGGGACTAGGTCGAGGCAAGTGAGGCATCTGGGGCACAATGTTTTAGGAGACGCACTCACTGTCACCAGCGTAAGTGCAGGTGACATTGCCAGGCTCAAGGCTCGATCAGGTGAGTGCAGGGGGCACTCTCAGAGGCTCTGGACAATCTCACCCTGGCCCCTGGCCCTGTGTGCTCCCAGACCATGTCTGTCATGGCACAGACCACGAATCCATCAGTCCCCTACCCCTACCTTTCCCCATTGGTGACCAGGAGTTGGGTGACAGGCTGTGCTCCCCCAGCCATCACGCTCAAGGGCCTGCCATGCAATGACAGTTCAATTTGCCGCCAGAGCACTCAGGGCGCTGAGGGCTAGACGGCCGCCCTGCCTGGAGCCGCAGCCATACCGTGATTGCAGACCCATCCTTCAGTCTGGGAAAGAGGAAGGCAGCGGGAGGCAGATGAAACCTGCACCCTCTGGCAGGGGAAGGGGCTGGTGGGAGAGAAACTCCTCTGTCCCTCAGGAGCCCACCACACACAGACACACTCGCCAACTGCTTTGCTGAACTGATTGCGTTTTGGCGGGAGGTCTTGGCCCATGACAAGCTGTCGAAAGAGGCGCAAGGACAAGAGCTTAATGAAATGGCCTTTCTCAGAGGAGCCTGGGGCGCAGGGAGGCGTCCTGCAGGGCTCATGGGGGCTTCCATCCTGCTTTCAGTGCGAGCTCCTCTGTCACCAGGCCCCTCCCCATCTTCAGAGCTCTCACGTCCTTGGTTGGTTCCTTGTCTTGTTTCATTCTGGTTCCTTTGCTCTATCCCAGAAGAGCCCGCTCTTCCAGACCTGCCGCCCACCCTAAAACCTCCCCAGGTTCCTTGGGGTTCCAAGTAATTTCATGATGTTCCAGGTACAGAAGTTTTAGCCAGAGACTTGATTCATTGCCACTCTATCTGGAACGCAGTAAGTTCCAGGGTTCCATTTTACAGCAGACACCCAGCGGTTTCAGTGGTGGCTCCCACCCGGGCCACTCCCGAGGAGATTTGTGTCATTGTACCTCAAGGATTCTATGCCTACCAAGCAAAATCTGCTTGTCAGGTAAAGGGTTATATTCTTAGGTCATATTGGTGAACAAAGGATGCCTGTCGCTTCTCTTCCGTGGCCAGCAGCCAGACGCGGCTCTGCCCACATGCCTTCCTCTGGACAGTTACACTCTGTCACCCATGGACAGTCACAGTGACTGACCAGGATGAAAACCCAGGTCCCCTCCCCGATAGGACACGACTGTCCCCAGAAGCAAAGACTCCTGCTGTTTCCATTATCTGCCCGCGAACCTTTCCCAGGTAGCTGGATGGTTCTGTCAGGCTTTGGCCAACAGCACCAGGGCTCCCACGGCCGCCTTTCTCATCCCTGAGCTACACGAGAGCAGGTTAGCACCCACTGTCTGCACTGGAAAGAGCAGATGCCTACACTCTGTCCCTTTGCAACGGCTTGCCTTGTAGCACACTAAAAGCCCAGTCATTCCTCCAAAGGGAATGTTTAGAAAGTGCGTCTGTGTGTGAGGAACAGAGGGGTAGGGGTTTGAGTGGGGTGGGGAGAGGGCAGGGGTTCTAATCTTCTCATCTGTAGTACTGGGCGGCAGCCCTGCCTAGTGGCGCTTTGCATATTGTAACAGAGAGGTCAGGTCTGCAGTGTGCGGCCCCATCTCTGTTGCCTGTGTATGGAGGGCACTGGATCGGACTAGTGCGTGTCTGTGGCCACTTACTAGCCCCCAGGTGGATCCACCACACATCTTCATCTTCAGTAAGTTCTAAATCACTGAGCTGAGTGGCCAGGGACAGCGTAATGCCCTGAGAAGTGTGGGGGCTTGGGGATTGCCTGACATTGTCCTGTTCTTGTCCCCTGCCCTGCCCAATGCTACGTGGACCCATCCTTCCTGGAGGGCTTTGCCAACCCGACCTTGACCTCTCCCTCTGCCACTACAGGGCTCCGCCCAGCCCTCCCACCTTGCCAGCACCCCTTGAACCTGATAAAGACCTGGTGTCTCTCAGCTGTGTGCACAATTGCTGCCTTGTCAGCCCCTGCTGTGTGGGCCTTTGGGCTCCGCCACGGAGAAGCCTTATTGATTGTGAAGGATGCAATTACGCCCCATTAATGAACTGCAAACAAGTGTGCTCATCAGCTGGCTGTGCAGCGAGGAAGGGAAAGGTCAGCCTGCGCCCCTGGACTTGAACTTGCTCCTGTGGGATTTCTGCCTGCAGGGGAGTCCTTCTTCAGAAGAGACTGGTGCCCTGAAAGTCGCCAGGACTCCCCTCCAGCTGGCAGGCTGGCCGAGTTCCAGCCTGCTGAGGAGTCCAGGCCCCACCACTCCTGCATTTGCTCACACCAGGTGGGTGCCTGTACCCTGGGGTCCCAGCACCAGTCCCCGGGGAGCTGCCACAAAAGGAAGGGCCCCAAAGAGCTGGATTCTCCTCTGTTGACCAGTCTGCAGAGGTTTACATTTGTGGGCTTCTATGGGATGGGCCAGGTGTGTGAGGGTGGGTGTCCCATCTCTGCCTTTAGGGTGGCTCTTGTGATTAAGAAGGTGGTCTCCGATGCCCCAAACTCTTAGAGAATAACAAAGTGACATCATCCCTTCAAACACCTCAAGGACGAAGGTCAGACGTGAAAGACAGTTGGAGCCTGCTCTGATGTCCCCAAATACTTGCCTTTCCAGGCCCTGCACAAACGTCTCTGCCTCTGTGACTCCTTCCCTGACCCATCTCTGAGCACCCCACTGTCACGGCTTGTGGGGTTTGCGAGCATGTCCTCCTTTCCCACGAGAGCCACAGGGAAGGGTCAAGTCTAACCTATCCCGAGTGCCCAACGCACCCACGATAGATACCATAAATATTTGCCCCAGGGTTTAATGAACAAGTTAATGAAATGTCTATACTTCACCTCCCGTATTGCTCCCAGGCTGGACTGTCACAGCTTTCTATTTCAAATAGATGGTTTCCTTAGGAGGCATATTTAAATATTTAAAATTCTTAACCTTTTTCACGCGGTGACACCTGTGATCGATGGCATTCATCCGTGCGGCACACCTCTTGTCCTCTCCCGAGTGGGCCAGCTGTGACTCCACTGCAGTCACTCCTGTGTGGAAAGCCTGTGACTGCAAGTCAGCAAGCTAATGGTGCCAGGGGAACAGCCTTGAAGCTCTTCCAATTTACAACGAGAGGAGAGCACCGCCCAACATGAAAATGGTACCGCTCTTGGTAATGAACTAGAAATCACGACTGATCGCGACACCCCAGTTGGCTGTGACGGACACTGTCGCACTGGTGAGTTCTGCTTGGGAAGGTGAGTGTCGCAGTTGATTGCTACTGGGGAACCCAGAGATGTTCCTCCCATGAGCAAAAGCCCTGCTACTTGAAGGGAGGCAGCTAAGACTGGGAGTCTGCAGTGGGGCCGCCCACCCCTCGCGCTGCAAGGTATTTGGAGGCAGGAAGGGGATGGAAGGGTGGGTGGGAGGATGGGTGGGAGGACAGATGAGAGGTCACGTGAGAGGACGCGTAGGTGAAGAACTTTTAGAAGCTACAAACCAGCATAGGTGTGATACAAAGATGTGGGCTGCTCAACCCATAGAGTGAAGAGGCCTCCTGAACCCATATGCTTTCCACCCCCTTTATAGAGGACCAGCTAGGGTTATCGCTGTTCTTAGTGGCTGTGATGGGACAGAAAGCCTCCCCACAGGTGTGCAGGGTGCACTTTACCACAGAGAGCTGCTAAGCCTGAGTCCTGTGGAGGCTATTGTGTGCTCACAGCAGCTGGGCAGTGAATTCAGAGGTGGGCAAGCCCTGACCACAGAGGGGGGCATTCTACCTCCATCCTTCTGAACCACAGGCTGCCAGGGCCCTGAGGTGGGAGGTCAGGCTTGCTGTGGATCCTGAGTTCTGCATTTCTGGCCTCAGTTTCCCCTTCACGGAACCAGACAAGCTCAGAGGCTAGTCTTCTGGGGTCAGAGCGGGACACCGATCCATTCATCACCGAGTAAGAAGCAGGCTGGGCTTGCTCGCCACACCTGTGCTTGCTCGCCACACCTGTGCATGCCTCCCCATGCTTTCCCCATCCCTCCGTCTTTGTACCCTCAGCCCAGAATGAGAGGAGAAGGGATTGGGGACCTCAAGCAAGAGAAAGATGCCTTTCCTGAGAGTGCCACTGGTTGCTAAGAAACTGGTGGGGTAAGAAATGAAAACCATCAAGCCACTCCTAAAAATAACCAAATGGACCGCGGTTACTCGTGACCTGTAGCAGCTGCCCCGCACAAATCTCATTCAGCACCAAGTCAAAGGGAGCCCATTAACCTGGGGCAGACACTATTCTGATCTCCGAGGAAATGGCCGTGGTCCGGGGAGAGTCCTCCATGCAGAGGTTTCATAAATGCCCCCAGCCTTTCACATCCCTTCTCCCTTCCGCCCTGCCTGAGGGTTATCACAGGGACCTTGCATCCCTCCATGCAGGGATAACCAAAAGCCCAGCTGCTCCCTCTTTCTCTCTGCCGAAGAACCGACGGACCACAAAGGAGGGCCTGCTCCTGGCAGTTCTACTGTCCAAAGAATGAGCCGCCCTTTATGTAGAGAGAGGTAAGAGCCCCTCTTGGTGACTCAGACACAGTCAGGTGCAAGGACCAAAGAGTTAGCTCTCTCTCTCTGACAGCCAAGGCTGCGTGCCCATCACAGGTACTAGTAGGAATGGACGGGGAGGTTATCAAAGAACAGAGTGGAGGGGGAAAAGAAAAGTCAACGCTTTTTGTAGGGCTGTGTTACCACGGTGGCCAGGACCACACCCCTTCTTAGCTATTCCCTCTGCATAAGAGAAGGCAATTTTCAAGAATAAAGATGGAGACTGTCTCTCTGCCATGAATGAAACGATACTATCCATTTTGTCTTCAGGAACAATTTCTGGTCTCTTATTCTTCAAAAAGTCACCAAATCTGAGCTTCCACCCAGGCTTCCTATCTTTAAGTTACTTGGAATACAAGAGAACGGCCCACTAAAAAGTAGGACGGCCATGTAGAGTTGTGCAGGTTGTTCACTGTGCAAGTGCTGCTGAGAGGGTCAGCTGGGGCTGACAACTAGCCCCTCACTCAACAAACCATGCATCCTGGCATTGGACCACATTCTCAGGTAGAAAGGGGCACCTTCCCTCATTCCCAGAGATGCCATATGGGTTGGCAGAGGCCCTACAAGTATCATAAATAAAGTAGAAAAGAGATTTGGGAGTCCACTGACTTTGGGGATCTACTTTCATTTTGGCCAGTTAAGTCATCTTGGGCTGATGACTTAGCCATTCTCCGTGTATATTTCTTCCCCTTCATGGGCACAAAATGAGGTTAGAAATCCTGTCCTCTAATATTCCAGGGCTCCCGTCATGAATAAATAAATAAAGCATCGTCTGGTGGCTTAGCTCAGGTGCTTGGCATATGGAACGGTTGTGGCCCAGATAAACCACACATGTTCTTTACCAGAAGTTAGTTTTGCACCAAGACAACCCAGCACCGCAGCTTACAGGCGGCTCTCTAGTCGCAGGTGCATGAGACTGTGATTAGACCAGGGCATTGTGGGTGAGAACTCACTGCAAGGCCCAGGGCATCAAGAGCTCACCGTGTGAGAGTCAAGGGACCGGGACAGTAAGAAGCTGTTCAAAGTGACAGTGACATTCCCACAGAAGGCTGGGTGGACTGCCAGATGGACGGGGTAGATGGGGAAAGGCCTCCAGCCTTTCTGTGGCAAGACAACTTATTCGGTTTTTCGAAATTTTTTGTTGGTGGGGAGTAGAGCAGGGGACTGTATTTCCTTCCCGAGCCTAGAAAGAATTTCAGCCACCAAGATCTCGGCCTCCCATGTAGGGATGCAGAGCCCAGGGGCAGCTTCTAGCCAAGTTTCCCAATTCTTGTTTCAGTGGACAATACACGGTTCCAGGGGGTGTGGGTATTGGATCAGTCATCGTAAGCCCCAGCCCATCTTGGGTGGTTGGGGGGCCGGGGGGACACCCCTAGTCAAAGGAAGTTGCCCGCGGGTGCAGGGGCCTGTCTGGGCGCCCTGGCCCGGCACTCACCTCTCCACCCAGTTCTTGTAGCTGGGAATATCCTTGGCATAGAGCAGCTTATTGGACGGGGAGTCCTTGCCCAGCCGGTGCTCCGACGTGGAGCAGGAGTCCATGAAGGTCTGGGCCACCACGGAGAGGCAGGCGTCCGTGATGCTGTTCTTGTGGATGTCAAACACGAACTGCGGGTTCTTGATCATGTTGACCCAAAACCGCAGCGGCAGGCTGTGCGGAGGGGAGAGGCAGAGGGTCAGGGAGACGGCACGGGGCCTGCAGCTTGGCCCAGACAGTTCTCAGGGGAAAGAGAAATGACTGGGGACCAACTAAGGGCCTCCTCTACGCCACCTATGTACCTTCCAGGAAACTAAAGAGCAGCAAGGCTGAAGAGTCCATCCAGAGATCCAGTGCATATGGGCACTGCAGCTCCCCGGCTCCCCCATAGCACAGGCTTTGGGGTCAGAGGCAGCCACGATGGGTGCCGTAAAGTGGACTTTCCGACTGTCTACTCCACTGTCTGCCCCCTGTGCCAGAGACAAGGCACATCCAGTTGACAAAACCTTAAAGAAGGGCCTGGAATGTGGGCTTTGTATCTTACTCTGAGCCCTCCACTGTAGAACTTGGGAGAAGCCCACCCTTCCTCCCTGCCTGGTAACATCCGCTTGGTCCTAATGGTGAAGGCAGTGGGGCTAGCTGATGACCCACCCCCAAGCTGGCATGCTGAAAACCCACCTTCACAGCCTCTCGCCTGCCCCACTGTGTTCCCTCCTTCCCCTCCTTCTTTCTTTCAGATAGCACCTGTGGCACACCAGGCCCTGTGTTAGCCACCAGGGCTACCGTGTGACTGAGACACAGCCCCCGCATTCTGGGGGGCTCGTGGGGAAGCCAGATGCAATAAAGGACGTGCTCTGCAAACTATCCGTGCCAGCACGGAAGGACCCAATGTGGGCCACAGGGAGGGGGCATCACGTCCACCCATGCAGAAGTGCCCAGAGAGTCTTCCCAGAGGGGCGGCACTTGATGGTCTGAGTTTGAAAGACGCATAGGTGTCCCTGAGCTGGATGGGACCTGGATGGAGCGAGGAGAAAGGTGCTACTGGGAGGGGACTCAGCTAAACAAAGACAAAGAGAAGAATGTCCCCGGTGGGTGGTCGTGTGCGTATAAGTCACGCTGTTGCTACGAAGGGTACTAGGGCGTCGGGAGGAACCTGCCCACCTGCCCTCTGGGCTGTCCTCTCTGGCTGTCCGGTTCTGTGGCTTCCATCCAGCCTGCTGAGACGCAGGTGAGGACGCAGTGGGGCATCAAGCGAGGAACCGCTATTTCCCTCCCTTGGCCCCCACCTCCTCACTTCCTGCCACTTCCCCTGACGTGTTATTGTTATTTGGGTTGCTGTTCTCACTGTTGGTAATAGCCCTAATATTTGTGTGTGTTTGGCTTGCCTCTTAGAGCTTAAACTCTTTGAATTACATTATTTCAAACAGTGAGAACAATGTTTCTGTATGTGTTGCATCTCCCAGCAGTCAGTACGTACATACAATAATGCTATAAATACAGTCGGACCTCATATTCGAGACTGCCAATCAATCAACAAGTACATATTAAGTTCCTACAAAGTGTGCAGCGCAAGCCCTGGCAGCCAGCACTGAGTTCTGACAATGGTAAGTGGCACTTGTGTCATCCTGGGAAATCCAGATGGGAAATCCAGGGATGGCACAGAGAATCATGACACTGGGGTATGTCAGGGTCACAGCAGCTGCCCTGGGGAGACCATGACAGCTGGGCTCAGAGCTCCGGATGAAGGACCCCCAGCTGCCCAGCGAATACAGTCTCCTGTCCACATCTTCCTGTTTCCAGAAGTCCTACCCACAGGAAGGACGCTAGGAGGCCATGTGAGCTGTATGGCTGTTTCTCCCCTACACCCCCTCTCCTTAAGCCAGTTGTGCTGACAGGCAAATCAAACAGGGAAGCCAGGGTACCACACGGAGTCTCCTGCCTAATGAAATATTAGCATATTATTAACATTAGTGCTGGCACTAATCTCTGGTTGATTGCAGTCACTCAGGCTAAATGAGCAGGAGGTCTACTTACAAGAGAGAAAGCAGCAGAATGTGGAGGAAGCCAGCAGCTTCCAACTTTGGCCAGGAACAAAGAAACAATCTCTTTTCAATCAAGGACAGTGAACTCTAAGTCAATATGCAAATGTCATCATTCCCGGACTAACTGCTTCTTGCCCAGGTAGCAATGACAAAGGTCAGGAGAGTGCTGAGCTGGGTACCACTGTCTCCTGACCAGCTTGCCTTCCTGGGGACTGGAGTTCTTTGGGAACTGAGGTTCTGAGGCTCTGGAAGAGCTGGCACACGGGAGCTTCTGCCCTCAGCCCCCGGACACTATGGCAGCCCTGGAGGTGGCCTTCCCCCAGCAGGAGGTCTGGGCTGAAAGCACATGGCTTAGAAACTATTCCAGGTGACCTGCCGTGAATGTGCTACAAGGACACACAGGGATGTTTTGAAAATGCCAGCTCTCCCCAGCAGGGACCGTCAGAGAAGTTCTGGGCAGAGCATGTCTCATATTCTGAAGACTGCTGCCATTCAAACGGGGTGGTAAGTAGGAATACTCATTGGCAGAGAGCAGCAAATTCACTAGGCTGGGAATGTGCCCCTTGCAACAGTGCTGCCTAAGACTGCTCAACACAACCTCACCCAGAGGCAGGCACTGGGAGACAGCAGACCTGGCAGGCCGCTCAGACGAGGGGACAGTCTTTACCCCAGTGGCTGCCCTGCATGAGCAATCTGGATTCCAAGAATCTTATTTCAGAAAGGCTGGGAGATGCGTGAGAGAAGATATTCACTCCCCAAGAACTAAGATGGGGATACACCCCGCTCTTCAATTCTGTGGTCTAAAGCTCTGTTTCTGCCTGATTTCTTTTCGTTTTCAGTAGAGACAGCACTGTTTTTCAGATGAAGGAGATGGGAAGCCAGAGCACATTACACTAAATAAAGTCTTACTACCATAGGCTGACGTCTGCCTTTATGTGTCTTGGTTTGGGGTTCCGGGCTGGCTGTCAGCGTGCCTGGCTTTGCCCTCATGCCCACCCGTCCTCACAGTTGGCAGCTGCTGGGCAACAGGTTCGTGCCGCCTTGGAAGAATGTTTTGGGGAAGGACAACCTGGGACAGGAACTGCCTAAAAGCTATAGGCAGGCAATTCTGGAACTGATGGGACAATTCCAGCCAGCTGTGCCTGAGGTAGAAGTCTCAAGTAGAGACTATCTCAGCCAGGCACCTGCATGAATATTTATCGAGTCCCAGCTTTGTGCGAGGTTCTATACCAAGTGCTGAATACTGATGTCTGACCTTGCAGCCTCAACCTGAAACACAAATTACTCACAAACCGAAGGAAAGGATGATGTCAGTTAAAGGAGAGAGGGACCATGGTGGAGACACCTCGTGTGCCCATTAGGACTTAGCGAGTCCTGTTGTCTCAGAGACAGACAAAGTGGTTATGGGAAGGTCTCTTCCCCAAAGGGAGTTTGGAAAGGCGTTAATGGGAAGGGAGACCATTGCTTCTTGAATAGAACAGAAATAGCCCGTCCCCCTAGATGACTGCATACAGGTTGTGCTTCAAAACGCTGCTGAGCAGTCCCTATTCGATGCCACCCTTCTATAATCTAGTTGCAAAATGCCTCGCATCCAAACAGCTGCCTTCCTGTCTTCCACCTGCGTCTCTCAGCCCACTGAGGGCAGGGGCCGTGCCTGACAGTCTCTGTACCCTCCGCGTGTGGCATAATATCGTGCACACGGGAGATCCCTGGAGGTGAAGGACCCGGCCGCGACATTTGGCAGGTCTTTACTATTTTGCACATTACTTGGTTAAATAAATGTTTGTTAACTGATTGATGGCTCGGAGAGAAGGATGGTTTGACTAGTCAGAAGTGAGAGATGAAGTGAGCACAAAAATAGGAGGACAGGGCGGGGAGGCCCAGGGAGAGCGCCTGCGATGGAAGGTGGCCCACGGCCCTTCTCACCCTGGACGCGGCTGGCCTCCCCTGACGCGGGGCGTCCTCTGCTCTCCCTTCACTCACCAGTTGCTCTTCCAGGTATGGCGGACATGTGGGTCGTGGATACCGTGCTTATCAGCCTGCTCATCCAGGAAGTCAAACATGTACTTGATGGCCAGGGGCAGGGCAGAGCCGCGGTGTGCCGTGCTGAAGATGGTCTCAAACAGGTCGTCCACGAACTTCTGCAGCGTGCCCTGGGGAGGGGGCGGCACAGGGTCACACACCGCTCAGCACAGGAGTGCCGCGGGTGGGTTTTGGGTCTTCCTCGAAGCCCGGGGAAGGGGAGGACAGCATACATCCCGGCCATCTTGGGTGAAACGGGGTACGTGCATGCATTAAATCTCCCCACCCCCGGCATCTGCCGCTAACAGCTTTATGTTTCCTCTGCGCGTGGGAAACACAGACCGCTGATGAGTGGGCCTGAGTGAGCTTTCCTCTGCCAACAACACGGTTTGGTTTAACACCCTTTGGCGGTGGTATTTTAGCACTTTCCACAAACGCTAATGAACGGCTCCCTGGGTCAGAGCAGACAAACAGAATCTCCTGGTTTTGTTTGGACAGTCTTCACTCCGGCTAATGAACAGTCAGTCACCCACTCGGCTCCCAGGAGTGAAAGCCTAACTGGAGACACACAATGTCCTGAGAACCGGGATTAGAAACGGTGCCTAGAAAGTCACTGATGGAGCCCCCGTTTCCATCCTCGAAACTGCCTAGGACACCGCAGAGAAGGAGTCATTCTCTCACCAGGATGGTAGAAGACCGTGAATGGAAGCAGCTAGTGTCTCTATACCATGTTTCCCGAAAATAAGACCGGGTCTTATATTAATTTTTGCTCCAAAAGACGCATTAGGGTGTATGTTCAGGGCATGTCTTATTTTTTCACATGCAACAACCTACATTTATTCCAACACAGTCATGTCATCTTCTTCTGGAACATCGTCGTAACGTACTAAATGCGTCCGTCTGGCTGACGATCTTAACGGGGGCTTATTTTTGGGGTAGGTCTTATTTTCGGGGAAACATGGTATTTGAGAAAAGGCACAGAGGAGGGATGGAAACAGAACTTCAGGCTGCATGCCAACAGCGATGTACGGGTGGGGTTTGCCGGAGCACTGGGGTCAGAAGGATTCCGAGGTTGTGCGCTGGGGAAGAGCACCAGGCTGATGCGCTGTGCCTGTCCTGAGTGGATCACAGAGGGGCACGAGCACAGATGATAGGACTCTGCTGGCTCGGGCATCTCTGTGAGGGTGAAGTCCCTCCCCACACCGCACAGGTGGCCCCCCAACCCCCCAACTCCCGCCTGAAGTCCAATACCTTAGTGGCCAGTAATCGTGTCAGATAGATTTCAGACACCATCTTGCTCCCCCGGTCACCCTCCTTCTGGTCCCCGTGTTCATGATTCTTCACCAGGTGCCACATCTTGACTCCACTCTCCAGGTCGGGGGTGATCATGGGCGTGCGTGAGCGGAGGCTGTCGGGACTCCCCGTGTATCGGATCATGTTTTCTGCCGATGCAACGGGCCCACACGCGTGAGGCCACTCAGCCTGCCAGCTGCTTACTCACAACACCCCCCCATTCGTTCAGGCCCCCTGCTGTCTGATCCATCCTGCAATTTTCTGCCGCTGTCGCCTTGCCTTGGTGAAGGCTCAATTCCCCGAAACTGGGGTGCCTTTCCAGCCACCTCCAGGAAACTCTGGGACTACCTTTACCCACTCGGATTCCCCTCCCTCCTCTCCTTGCATCTCGCCAGCACTTAATTATTCAATATGTAAAAATATAAGCTTGTCCTTTTTTACACGTGTCCTTGTAAGAGTTTTCCAGTCATGTCTTGGATGTGTTCTGTGTAGCCAATTAAGTGTGAGCGTGAGAGCAGGTAGCGTGTCTCCCCAAATGACTGGACCAGCTGAGTAATTACCTTGTCACCTGCTCATCTTTACCCCCCACCCCCCCGCCCCTCTGGCCTGGGCCCATTCTTTCCCCTTATTTGCTGAAATGTGAGGTCTGGTGAAATGAGTATTGAGCACAAAAGAAAATGGTCCTACTGGGTGTGGGCACCATTCTTTGTTTCCTTCTATTTATTTTCCAGAACGATCCCGGGACTTTGATAGTTTTTTCAGTCCCCGTTTTGCTGGTAAGAAAACCAGGTCTCGTAGCCGTCAGGCAGCTGGCCCCCAGGGACCCAGATGGTGTGAGAACAGGGTGGTACCCCGGCTTCCAGCCCACATCCAGCACCCTTCCCCACACCATGGAACTGGAGTCCGCACCTTCCCTCAAATGCTGCATAACCATGTGACCTTTACACATCGTGCAGCCTCTGTGTGACTGAGGTATAATTTGCTAATCTGCATAATAGGGGGAAATAATAATTACTTAATTCACTGGATTGTTATGAACATGACGCCGATGATGAGTATCACAAAGTGAAAGCATCTTCGAGCCTGTAAGATGCTCACGGAGGTAGCTGTCCGTCCTGTTCCAGGGGATGAAGGTTCTGCCCTTGCCTGAGGCCCCACCTGCAACCAGGAGGCTCTCCCCTCCGACGGTCAGCCTGCCTGACTCACCCCCCACTCCCCACCCCAGGGGTCCCAGGCCTTGCAGGGGTACTACCATCACGACAACAGCTGCTCAGGGCACCCTCTCCTCCCCAGGACGACTCGATGAACTCACCATATTTACTTGCCGAGGTCCTGGAGACAGTGGAGTTGTTCACGGTGTTGTAGGCTGTTACCTGCTTGGACACTAAAGCTACCACAGAACCATCTGGCACCTACAAGGAAAAGGCTCCTAAGGGCCTGGGCACAGAAACTCTGCCACCCCAGGAAATAAGGACAAGCCCCAATGAATTTGGCCCTCCGGGGCTGTCAGCGCCTCCCAGGAGAACGAGGGGCCTTGGGAGGCTGTCCGCTTCCCTTTGAATGAAACAAGACACATCTGGATACTGAATAGTATTGTGTGTTGTGGCTTGCTCTTAAAGAGACTCTGGCAAGAGCGTCTCACAAGCACCCTCTGTCCCGATGCTTTTCCAGGGAGTCCCCACCTTAAGCTCTAGGGCTCTTCCAAGGAAGGGCCCAGATACCTGTGACACATGGGTTTGCAGATGGATCCCACATGGGGAAATAGGAGATTGCTTCTCTTGGGGACTCTGCCCCCACCCTGCAGGAAGCATGGCCATCAGCATCCTATCTCCAAGGACGTCAAAGGTTCCTGGCTAGCGGACAGCAATTTTCCCTGAGTCGCTAAGGGCACGTGAGGTGCAGCTGAAGAAGCAGAATTAGGAATCGGTGTGTAGCCTCAGTGGGGGGACCCTGTTATTCACGCCCTGAGACTTCCGGGGACCTGCCTGTCCAGTTAGCGGGCCCCTCCTGCGCCCACAGTCGCCTCACCTGGTAATGGGCCAGGGTGTTGAGTCTCTTCCAGTCATTCTCAATCTTGGTGGTGATGTCTTCGTCCTGCAGGACCATCCTCGCCCCGCTTCCTTGGCGCCACTCTGTGGGGAGGGCAGAGGCCGTTCAGAGAGCCCGTCGGGCCCCTCCTGGCGGGATCCTGAAGACCCCTGTGTGGGTACCTACACCGTGCCCCCTCAAGGGGTGCCCATGGACACACAGGTGCGAGCAGACACGCCCTGAAGAGGGGGTGCAGAAGCTCTCAGTGCAGGGGGGCCCCGAGCCCCAGTTCTGGTTCTCATGCCCACAGACTGTGTGACAGAAATGGGGATAACGTCACCTGTCCTCCCCTGCCCACCTGCTCTCTGCAAGTGGCCGCAGCTGCAAGTAGATGTTTAGTAAAACCTGGCTGAATGCCTGAGGCAGGTGGAAGCACGTAAGGGAGCACTAAGCAAAGGCACGGTGGCACCTAATGCCACACACTTGTTTGCTTGATTGTAAGATCCCGGAGCGGACGAGACTGAGGTTACAGGTTCCGTCACTGGGCACCCTGCTCCTGTCCCAGGGCTGTGTCCTGTACCCGAAAGCCAGCAGGGGAGTCACCCTTGGCAGGGAAACTGGGTGAATGTGTGTGGAGGGAGCAGCAAGACCAATTCTCATGCCGGGAACAGCCCCACAAAGCGGATGTAGGTAACAGCATCTCGGGGGGTTTTCCCAACACCTAATTCGTTGATGTTGAAGGTATACACTTACATCCCTACCTTCTCCTCTTGGGCCCTGACACCTACAACACACTGACTCGCTGATGGATCCCACATGGGCAAATAGGAGACTGTTTCTCATCAACCAAATCCCCATTGGCACACGTGGCACAAACCACATGGAGAAGTGCACGTTCCAGCCTTGAAAAGTACACGCACGGCAACCCGGCTACACGACAGATACACCACCAGCTCTTGCACATGGGCACGCACCCACCCATGCATGCACACACCGAAGGAAAACAGGCTTTTACATTCAAATGCAACACGTGTTCCAGCCAGGAAGCCAGGAATCTGCTTTCCAGGCAGCCACAACTGCCCCCCGTGCCTCCCAGATGCTGACACTTGGGAAATGTGCAGAGCGCTGGTTTTTGCAGTGCTGCTAGGGGCTGGAATGAGTTATCTGCAGTCCTTGCCTGACCTTACCATGGATTTTCCCTATGGCCACAGAGACACATTTCAGATTCTCACCCTCCGTTCCCCTCTGGTCAAGCCTGAGCTGTGGGTCCACAACCAGCCGCATTTGTGACACAGAGAGCACCAATTAACCTTGTGCACTTGGCATGGCCAGTGCTACAGATGAGAAACAGGCCCAGGGAAGGAACTGCCTGCCCTCAGAAGGAGCAGAGATGCTCCTACTGTGTTTACCCGAAAATAAGACCTAGCCGGACCATCAGCTCTAATGTGTCTTTTGGAGCAAAAATTAATGTAAGACCCGGTCTTATTTTACTATAAGACCCAGTCTTTTCTAACATAAGACTGGGTCTCATATTAATTTTTGCTCCAAAAGACGCATTAGAGCTGCTTGCCTGGCTAGGTCTTATTTTCGGGGAAACTCAGTAACATCCAAGCCCCTGCTTCCATTTCCCAGGCTCGTCTGCTGCCTCGTGTAGAGCTTGCTGCAGAGGTCTGGCCATCCCAGGAAGGAAAATGTAAGGAAGCCACGCGTGGTCACTGGAGCAGAGAAGCCTCAATAGGCCTCCGGGGCCCTCCCATCCCTTAGTGCTGTTGATGACACAGCTGGAGCTGAACATGGCGGTTAGGGCCTCGGGGCAGGTAGTGAAGTGAGCAAAAGGGGAAATGCCTCTAGAAGCGCCTGGTCCCTAGTGTTTTGTCTGTTGTTTGTTGTGGGCTTTACATTTTTATGCAGATGGATGGTGCACATATTTTTATGTTGCTCTATGGTGCATGTATTTTTTACGTAGATGTATGATGCACGCAGTTTTGAGGTGCTGGGACAAAAGAAAAGGCATATCTCCCAGCTGGCTGGGCAGCGGACAGGCAGTTCATTCAGACGCTGGTGAAGACAAGCCTGGGCTGAGGAATACGGCAGTGGCGTGCGTTATCTTAGTCACACAGTGGGCCCTAAGAGGCAGACTCTTGGGTCTCCCCTGCTTCCTGGTGAATGGTGTTAGGGCCGTTAAGTCAAAGCCTGCATGGGGTTGGGAGGACATCAGTACAGAGACAGCCCTGGGGTGCAGAAGGCAGGCAGTGTTCTGCATTCCCCCCATGGGGGTGGGTGGGAGGAGAAGCAGGGGATGAACTCTGGACAGAAGACCACTGGCTGGGCCCAAAGGAGAAGGTCGTCTCCATCACTAACGTGGCTACGGGCTTGCCCAGACTAGATAGGGAAGATAGCAGCTGAGGACCAGCTTTCCGGTTTAGTGGCTGCACCGGCATCCCTTGCCGATGGGCTTGTAGCACATCTCCGTCAGACCTGAACATGCCACATAGCCCGATGGGATGGACTCAGCAATGACAGCTGGTGACTTTTTCTGGAGTCTGATGCAGGACTTCCTTGTTGCATAACCCTGAGTTGTGCAGTGCACAGCCTGTGTGGCTGTACTCAGCAGATTGATTCTAGGTCATGTCCAATAATTATGTAAGCAAACGAAAGTCAGTCTGCCTCTATGCCCCCACCTGAAAAAAGTAGGGCAGAGTATGGCCATGCTTCCCCCCAGGCAGTCACGGAATGATGGCTTGTCCTTGGAATCTAAAAACGATGCTGCTAGATGCCTACCAGCAGGGCTAGCCCAGCACCTGGAACGTAATAAGTACTGGATGTGTATTTATTAAAGGAATAATGAGTAAGTGGATGAATGAATGAATGAATGAATGAATGAATGAAGGGGAAGAGTGAGTAAGCAGGTGTGTGATCGCAGCCCATTTTCCAAGCAGTAAAAGAGGACATTTGACCTGTGTGGCGCTGTTCCACAGTAGGCAGTGAACTACAGTGAGAAGTGAACTGTGGGCTACTCTGTTAGCAACCGGGCACAAAGGATGATGTGATCAAAAACACACCTAGGTACGTCCATTGCCAGAGATGAAAGCTCTTTTAAATTATTGTCACTCCTTCTAATTTTACAACCAGAAAAATTAAAGAAATGGCTTGGGAAGACAGACACAGAGGTCATCATCTGCAGCCATGGCTCCGTCTGCTACCCACTTGGATTCTCTTCCACGGGCACTACCTGGGCTCCTCTTCTGGGTGGGGCATGGGACCAGGTCATCCAGATACAAAGATAGATAACAGGAGCCACCGTGCCCCAGGAGTTCTCGCCAAGGAAGGCAGGTGTGGACACAGCTCAGGGCACTGCAGCATGGTACCCGCCACATCTATGATCAACCAGGTGTCAGCGGAGTGATGGCTGGACTGGAACCCAGAGCTGCGGCTACACCGGGAGGCTGGCATGTAGTTGCCGCCACTTAGCTCCATACCTGGAGCTCTAGAAATCCCAGTGTGTCACTTGTGGCCCAGTTGCGCTTGGGCCACAGCACTTTCCACAAAAGCAAGCTGTGCTGATGGGGTGGACATGGGAGTTCCCCAGGGGCTGCAGTTTTCAGGCAGTGATGACATGCAATGGGCAGCAGGAGGGTCAAGTGCAGGCAGGAAGTGTGTCCTCCACGGTGCCAACGCCTGGTCACAGGTTCCGGGACAGCAAGCAGAGGCAGCCTGGTATCCTGCTCCCAGCATCCTTCCAGCCCAGCCAGCCTCGGAGGCGTACGGGTGGGCAGCAGGGAGGCAGCCATTGTGGTCTTTCGGGCAATTACCGCCAAAGTTAGGAACGTTCCCCTCAGTACCAACATGGGGACAGTAAGCTGGGATCAAAATCAAGGAGGAGACTACGTAGCTTTGCTTTTAGCTCTCTCAAGCCTGCATTTTTTTCCCCTTTCTACAGAAAAATGGCTCGGTGCTTTTTTTCCTGACACATCAGAAATGTAAAAATGTCCACTTCTCTATCCCATCCCCACACTGGTCCTGACGGATGAGCAGAGAGGCATGGGAGCTCCACCCCCGGGGCCTACAGGACAGAAGCAAGGCCATGGGCGGCCCAGCCAGCTGACCGGGGGGCGGAGGCGCAAGTGTGGATATAATAGGAAGGCAGGCAATCCCCTGGCACCGAAAAATTTCAGTGTACTCACGTGGAAATTCGTCCCTAACACGCATACTTCTGTGCCTGGGGTCCTTAGTTTTCCCTGTTGGCCTGGCTGGAACACACTTCATGTCCATGTTTCCCCGCCTTTCCCAGCCAGCCATGGCTACTATTTCCCCAGACGCATCATGGAATGTCTCCGGAAAATCAAACTGGTGTCGTGGCCCTCGGCTTTCTGGAGTGCCCTGCACTGCTTCATGACCTTGTCCTGAAGGTCTGTGGAGCTCTACCAGTCAAGTCGGAACCAGGCAAAGCCAAAGCAAAGGGCAAAGGGCAAAGCAGCTGGCTTCTCCCTGCCCCGGGAGCAGGACATCCCCCAGCGGCATGGCTGGGTGCTGCCCCCTACACAGCCGGAAAGGCCCCAAGAGCCTTCAGGTGAAGGTCAGCAGCCCTCAGCAGTGAGCGGCTGGCTAGGTCAGCCTCAGGAGGCCCCAGTAAGGGCAGATCTAATGTTGTGCTCTGTTTACTGTTGCATACTCACACAGGCTCAGTTTTAAGAACAGGAACGAAAATCAGGAGAACCCAGGTCTCCTAATCCTCAATTCTCTTCCCAAGCCTGCTCTTTACCCGAGAGACTCCTTCAGACTCATCTATAGAAACAACACTAAAAATATCTTTCTATTGTGTCCACACCTTGCCATGCGCGAGGTGACCCTGTTAGAACAGCCCAGGGAAAATGTGACAGCTTGGCCAATGGCCAGCGGCCTTGCAGGTGAATGCCCAGCCCCCCAGACACCCTTCCTGCCTTGGGCACCGTGAGGGACTGGACAATACCTCAAGGCACCAAATGATGTGACAGCCCCAAGGAATCCTGAGACACACAGACTCCCGCCACCGCCTGCTCTGGACCAGGACGTCTGCTGCCCCATCTGGTGAGAGGCATCTCCTGTAGCCGCCATGTTTCATGGTCGGATCCAGAAATCCTTGGAGCTGCATTCTTACTCACTCATTCCACCAGCATTTCCTGAGTGCCCATGGTGTGCCAGGCTCTGTGCCAGCGGGACCCTCTACAGGGTTAGATAAAGAAACTTAAGAAAATGAAAGCCCTGGCCTTTGAAGGGTTGCCTGTGTAGGGCTGTGCAGGAGAACAAAGAATTGGGGCCAGGTGACAGGAGCCGCAGGGAGGTGAGCTGCTTTGGGGGGGGGGGTGTCTGCGGGCCTAGGGTGGGGGGAGGCTGCCTGGGCTGAATGCGGAAGGGCGAACAGGCACAGGGCTTTGCCTCACTGGCAGGGGATGGGCACTCAGATCCAAAGGTGCCATTTATGTGACACATCTAGGGACCCGTGAGTCTGCACCCTTGTGGGACACAGTGGAAAAGAGAGGCTGGACACACACACGCAAGTCAGGAAGGTGACTCAGGAGCAAGCTGGCGTGCCACACACGGCATCTGGGGTTGAGCTGAGGCCCACAGAAATGGGGGTGGGGGTGGCGGTGAATGAAAAGGGGTGGGGAGCCCCACCAAAGGGAGTGGGCTAAGGTGGGGGGGCGGGGATGTAGGTGTAAGGCATGGCCAGGAGATAGGCCAGGGCGCCTCAAGATGCTATGGGGGCGAGAAGGTGGGAACGCCATGGTGTCCCCAAGGTTGTGAGGTGTCTGGGGAAAAAGTGGGGGTTCGTCTGCAGGCCGACCCTGGAAGGGGACACTGACACCAAGCACATGACTGGCCTGGCTCCTGGAGGGTCCCCTACCACCAGCAGCTGCTCCCCTGAGAGGCAAAGCCTCCCCTGGGGTGCACAACCCCTCATTAGCTCTGACTCACAGTCTGTGCGCGCAGGTGGGAACATGGCACACACACACACACACACACTCAGACACACACATGCTCATGCACACTCATCCATGCACCATATTTTACGCAGGCTGGGGACCCTGAAGGCTTTATAACACCACCCCCTCTAGCCCCAGTCCAGTCTTTCTGCCGCCGTCTCTCCTCAGACCCATCACAGGAATTTAGTAGGAGCCAGATGACCGAAAAGGGCAAGGGGGGAAGCAGATGCCCTCCAGGTGGGTAGAGCTGGCCAGGTCAACCCTTATGGTCCATGAGGGAGGGACACCACAGCGAGAGGCCTGCCCGCCACCCCAGGCCACCTTTCCTCACCTTGGCGGCACCTGACAACAGGTTCCCGTCAGGAGCACACGCCCAACCTGCATACGACCCACTCTACTTCCAAACACAGGGTCCCGAGCGTAAGGCTAGGGGAAGAGACATGAGTTGGCTGCACACCTGTCAGCAGGTGAGCCCCAGGAGACACCTGGCACAGAGCCCTGAGACCCTCCACACCCAGCCACTCCAAAAGGGGGGAGCATCACAGAACAGCTGGGAGGGGCTCAGGGTCACTGCAAACCATATCAGAAAAGTGACCTGGGAGTGAGAGGGGGGACCATCTAAATATGTCTTGTGAAAAAAAAAATATTGAGAGCAAGTTCTAAAACATAAAATAACTGAACTATGAAATGTGGTGTTTCAAAGAAGAAAGTCCTACAGAGAACTGTGCCGCCAACTGTAAAGGTCCCAGCACTGGCTAGTTGTTACTTAGGGACGTCTGGGAGCTAAAAGTATACGAAAGCCGTGCTCTGCCACTCGATTTAAGAGAGATGAGCGAGAGCTTCATGGATAATCTTGAATATGGAGCACAGAGACGCTAGTGTCACTTAGGCAGCATGCTGGGTCAAAGAAGAGTTAAAAAGGCAGGTGGGGGGTGGTGGGAGGAGAAAAGGTGACCCTGGTATTCAGACGCAAGGCACCAAGAGAAAATTGCTAACTCTGACCTCTCTGGCAGCTCCTGCCCGGCAGCCCAGTGCCCTGCGCCAGGCTCCAAGCACAAAGGACAGACACACTCACAATCCAATTTGTTACACTTCCACCTTCCAGGGAGAGAGGGAGGTGA
Organism: Rhinolophus sinicus; assembly: GCF_036562045.2. Taxonomy (NCBI): domain Eukaryota; kingdom Metazoa; phylum Chordata; class Mammalia; order Chiroptera; family Rhinolophidae; genus Rhinolophus; species Rhinolophus sinicus. The sequence continues at coordinate 64,907,062 of NC_133760.1, read as the reverse complement.
AAGAAAAAAAGAAAAAAAAATCCCATTATCTTTATCTGTCCTTCCCATCAGGTGCAGCAGAAAATGCAAACTGGGGAGATGGCTGCTGTGAACTCTTTATATTTCACTCAGAAGATAGTGTATCTTTTTATTGCATACAGGAATTACTTATTTGAAAAAATATATCCTTTCAGCAGGACTTGAATGGCAAGACAGAGGGGGTGGTGGAGTTGGGGGTAGGTGGCTATTGATAGAGCATTTGCATTAAACCAGAGGAATCTCTGGAGGTCAAGACCTGCTGAAGAGACTGGAGGGAGGAAATGGGTGTTCTCGCCAGCTCCCTGCTGTGTGACCGGGGCCCATGCACTGTGCCTCTCTGAGCTGCAGGTTCTTCTGTGCGGTGTTTCCTCTGGGAGAGCAGAGAGGAGCCAAACGATTCCCATGGCTCAGAAAGAGGGCTGTCCTGCCTTCCGCTACTCAGTGGAGGTGAGGAAATCCTCCTAGGCACATTGGCACCCCCATGCCTGGCACAGAGCTTGCCCCAAAGTAGCCTCCCCTGATGCAGAATCACGTGATGCCAGGGGGTACAGGACATAGAGCTGGTGGGGACACCCTCATGTGTAGCAGAGTGGGGTGCCCTCAGCAGGGAGAGCTCCCAGGGACCACCTGCCCCAGTACAGCCTCCACACCTGCCCTGTGATATCTTTCCTTCCCTAGAATCCAACAGACCGAAACGCAGGTTGGTCACCCCTGTGCCCTTCACTTTGGCTCCCGTGATGGTTAATTTTACGTGTCAACTTGGCTGGGCCAAGGCACCCAGATATGTGGTCAGACGTGACTCTGAATGTCTCTGTGAGGGTGTTTTGGGATGAGATAAACATTTACACTGGGGGACTCTGAGTGAAGTGAGTTGCCCTCCAGAATGGGGTTGGACCTCATCCAATGAGGTGAAGGCCTGAAGAGGACCAAAGATTGACCTCTCTGAGCAAGAGGGAATCCTGCCAGCAGACAGCCTTTCCACTTGAATGGCAACTGGCTCCTCCTTGCGTTTCCAGCCTGCTGGTCTACCTTGCAGAGCTGGGGACTTGCCTGCCTCCATGCTACTGGCGTCCCACCACAATTCGTATTGAAACCCTAACCCCCAATGTGATGGTATTTGGAGGTGGGGTCTTTAGGAGGCGATCGGGTCACGAGGGCAGAATCCTCATGAGTGTTTAGAGCCCTTAAAAAGGGGGCCCCCCCGAGGACCCCTTGCCCCTTCCACCACATGAGGACACAGTGAGAAGGCGCCAGCTAGGAAGCTCCTCACCAGACACCAAATCTGCCAGCTGCTCTTTGCAAGCCACTTAGTCTGTAATGCGTTAGAACAGCCCAAACGGACTAAAACTCCATCGTCACGTGAACCAATTCCTTCAAATAAATCTCTCTCTCTCTCTCTCCCCTCTCTCAGTACTCACTACTTTATCTCTCTATTTATCTATACCTACACATCTACACATCTACACATCCGATCTGTCTCTCGGGGGACCCCTGACTCATACAGTTCTCCACCTTAGTTCCTTAACGCCTAGAAAAGTCTGGGGGAGGGGTGGAGGGGGAGGGGTGGGAGAGCTTCAGTCTAAGAACCAATGTGTCTAGAATAAGGGGCCAAGCCAGGGGCCTCGGTGATGACGAAGGCAGGGGGAGGGGGTGCGGCTGCATTTACTGGGGACAATTACTTGGGACAATATCTTTGCTTCCTTGTGAGCTGACAGGCGTCCTTGCCTTGCCAGGAGGCCGACATCCGAGGGGTGGGCAGTCTTTGCCCAACACCCTCCACCATGGGAAGAGGAGTCATGGGGGGGGGGGAATGAAGATGGGGGAGGCCTGACAGTGTTGCCCTGGCTTCTGCCCAATGCATGCGGCTGAGTGAGTCCTCTCCCTGCATGTACGTGCTGTCCCTTCAGCGTAGATTAATTTTTGATCACAATCACACCTTACATTTGTAAATTGCTTTTAGGCTTTCAAAGCACTTTCACCTAGATGATGGGAAAAACTCGCCTTGCCTCCCTCTCCACTTGGGGGGATCTAGATGCTGAGTCTAATTGTGTGGAAGAAGCATGTGGGTTTCTGAGGAGGCCCCCCTTTCCTTGTTATGCAATCTGGCTTTGGCAGAAAGAAGGCCGGAGCATTGGGGGCAGCTCCAAACCCAAGATTTAATCGAAAAAACAAAAAGGATATTCCTCAGAAAAGCGCCCATCATGGGAGGGCTTTGTGAGGCGTTTTACATGATGCCCCTTCCCTGGGGGGATGAGCCCTGAGGCTCAAACTGCCCAGCACCCCTTCTTTGGCTTCTCCCCCTTCACCTTCTCCTGCTGGGGATGCCCTGTCCCCTCAGGGTGGCCCCTCGGTGCTCCCGAGCTGCACCTGTGACAGGAGAGGTGGCCCCCGTGTCCAGAGCATGTTGTCACAGGAGACCCAGCCCCTCTGAGGAAGTCGGCGGCCTGTCCCTGGCCTGAGCAGCTCTGCACTTGAGACAGTGCCCCCCCCCGCCCCCGCCCCGGGCAGGTGCTACTGGCTGCCTTCTCTCAGGGTGGACAGCAGGAACCGGCTGGGCTGTTCTGGGTCCCGCAGCGTCCACTCCCGATGGCGTGCCGCGGTGGCTGTGGGAGGCTCGTCACCATCCCAGGACTGCTGTGCTTCACCGGGCTTGCGCCCCCAGGCCTTCTAAGGGGGCAGTCTTCTAATAAGCAGCCCCTCCCCATCCTAAGCTCAGGGTGTGCAGATTCCAGCTGGGGAGGCCTGGTCCTGAGAGGCATCTACCAGCCATGACGTGGTCTCGCTTCAGGAAACCCAGCAGGCGCAGAAGGCGTGGCCCCTGAACCTGCTTGCAGATGGAGCTCCCTTAGCCGGAGGGGACGATGATGTTGACCAGTGCTGGCTCCTGCCCTTCCTGAGAGCCATCAAGTGTTTAAGCCACCACAGGATGGATGCGCTTTTCACCACCCATCCGCCCTTTTCTGGGAAGGAAAAGTGGGCATTCCAGGGCACGCATGGAGTCTCGAAGCTTCAGCTGGAGGCTGATGGAGCCACCTGCCAGCCCATCGCGGGAAGTCGCCGCATTCCCCAGTACCAGAAGCACAGGATTCTACGTGTACCCGCACACAGGAGCTCCCTCTGCGTGCTGGCGCCGCCTTTCCCAACTCGCCTTCGGGCGTGGAGGTTCTTAGAACAGGTCCTGCCCTTGGCCCCACCCGATCAGGGTCATTCTCCCGCTCAGTTTGCAGAGAAGGACACTGAGAAGCCAAGGGTGGCCAAGGCCATGGCTCCCAGAAAAGCAAAAGGAATGGTGGGTGCTCCCTGGCTACCTGAGTAAACGCAACCCTCCCAGGGAAACCCCTGGTGGAGCAGCCCAATTAATGGTCTGGGGGTGGGGAATGCAGGGTCTCCCTCCCCAGTGACTTCTCTTCCACTGGTTTGTAACAAGCCCTTTCATGGCATCTGTCTGTGGGAGCCTCACAGAGTCACCCACACGCAGACACAAATGTCCTCTCCGACTCTCAGGACCAATGTCCCTGGACACACATGTGGACACACCCACCCACTCATATTCTCTCCCTCCCTCCTTCCCTCCATCTTTTCCTTCCTTCCTTCCTTCCTTCCTTCCTTCCTTCCTTCCTTCCTTCCTTCCTTCCTTCCTTCCAGAAACAACCTACACAGACACCTCCAAAGTGAAGGTGCTCGCCCAATCTCTCTCCCCGAGCATCGGAGCTCTGGGCACAGGGCCAAACAGACACACCCACCAAGAATCTAGCAGGAGGAGAGGGGGGCAAGGGAAGCAGCAAGGACTGAGGTGACTTAGCAGAACTTCCGGTCCTGCATCTTTGGGCATCAGAACTTGGGTGGAGTGCAGTGGGAGGGGATGAAAATGTGCTGTGGATTATAGAAAATAGCACAGGTGCCCATCCGTCTTAGACGGCTTACCCGAAGCCGGCTTAGAAGCCAGATGGATGGATTCGGGGCCTCTGGAAGTCCTCCTAGCCCTATGTTGCCACAAATCCTCCGACGTAAGTACATACACACATGCTGTGTTTCCCCGAAAATAAGACCTAGCCAGACCGTGAGTTCTAATGCGTCTTTTGGAGCAACAATTAATATAAGACCCGGTCTTACATTATATAAGGCCGGGTCTTACATTACAGTAAACTAAGACCGGGTCTTATATTAATTGTTGCTCCAAAAGACGCATTAGAGCTGATTGTCCGGCTAGATCTTATTTTCGGGGAAACACAATAAACGCTCTTCTCTCCATGCCCAGGATCAACACACAGACGCATACCATTTACTTACCAGTACTATCCTCATAACCAGTAACAGCAGCAGCCCACACTTATGAAGTATGTACTATGGGCCAGACATTTAGAGGTTTTACATGCATCACCTCATTTCATTCTTACAACAAGGCACACACTATTATCTCCATTTCATAAGCAAGAAAACTAAGGCACAGAAAGGTTAAGTAACTTGACCAAGGTCACACAGCTAAGGCTTGGCAGCTCCAGGACTCACATGCAGGTGTGTTTGACACCATCCCATGATGCCAAACTGCCTCTCTGCAGCCCTGGGACTCCCTGCTAGGATTTCCCCAGGCAGATATCTGATTAAACACTCAGCAAACCGTAACTGGGTCTAAGTACAGCTGGCCCTAAGCGGCGCGCCCTTGTTTAGATAGGCTATGCGATCTATTCATGGAACATTCAAATAAAATGTCATCCTACTCCCTAGTAGGCTGTCAGAGCTCATTTTTCTCTATTCTTTCCTTCATCCTCCATCACTGACCCAGATCCCTCATGCCTGAGGTAGTCAGCAAAAATTACAGGACAGAACAGAGGGGAAAAAAAGGCAGAGCCTGGGGCACAGCGAAGGCAGTGGCAAGACCTCAGACCACACAGATCAGATTAAATCCCCCTCACAGCAGATATGACACTGCCACGACCACCCCTCGGCTGCTTAAAAGACCCCAGCGGCCATCAGGCGGCCAGCAGACTGCGGCCCCCTCTCTGCTGCTTTTTGCTCCCTCAGTGGCCATGAGAGCACAGCCTCTGGGCTCCTGGGGGCTGTGCATACCTGCTACCTGCACCGCAGCTGCACTGGTTGGTAAAAGCAGCTTCCGACCACTCCCAGGACAGCCCCTGGGTGGGCAGCCTACTCACCCAGGTCCATATCTGCAGCCTTGGGCCGGTGAGAGCAGGGCACATTCTTGAAGATGGCGTCCAGAATCTTCTCCTTGACCTGAGTGATGGTGTCACAGTTGAGGAGCTTCACTGGGACCTCGGGGTTGTTGACATTGTCAGGGTTGACACAGCTCAGGACCTGGGGGCGGGGGTAGAGGAGGCGCGTGGGTGGGGGCCGGGGAAGAGCCCCGAGATTCCCAGCCACACTCGGGGCCCCTGTCCTGGCCAGATCCGCCTCTGCAGGTGGGACAGCAGAGGGGTGGGGGCAGCCCAGCCCAGCTGTGTTCCCACCAAGCCCTCCTGCCCTTCCCGTCCTCCAAGCCGCGGGCAGGTGCCGCGGCTTCCGAGTCATTGCCGGTGTAGGAGCTGCATACGGAACAAACGTCATTAAAATCCTGATTTTTTCCAAAGAGAACAAAATACGAGGAGGCAGTGAGGGGAAGTCTGCATGGCGATGGGCACTAATGCATGCACACGTCCACGCCCACGCACGCACAAGGCACCTTGTCAGGGGCACATCCAGGCCCTGCCCACCTCGGAGACCCCCTGCCTCCCTCCGTGTGCATCAGCCCTCTTTCTTGTCACTCTCTCCCACACACACTCGCACCCATGGAAATCTGGCTTCTTTCTCAAAAGATTGAGGTTTCGGGCTGCTCAGAGGTTGCAGAGGCTGTAAGAAGCATAATGTGCTCTCTAAAACTAAAAGGATGCTATTTCAAAATTGCCGGTTCAGGCCACCTGAGATCCCTTCCTGGCTCTGAACCTGAAACTGTGTGTTGGGGGAAGCGGACACCCGGGCTCAGGGCCTCAATGTCTCTTTTTGGAACGAGTCAGAAAAGTTACGACTCGGCTTTCGGCACCTTTAAAAAGTGCTGGGCTGTTTCCAAAGGCTTTTCTTCTCTTGCTGTTCTCAGAGTGGGCTCTGTGTACATGGACGAGACTGTGTGGGATGCTGGGTGAGCCACGGTGGAAGGGGGTGGGTGCTGGGTGCTGCCAGGCAGCCACGCCATGCTGGGCTCCGGCACCCACTCCCTGATGCTGTTGCCGGAGCCCTCTGTGCCTCTCCTCTAAAGTCTTGCTGCAACCCCCGACCCCCGACCATTTCCCAACTGCATGTCTGGTTTGCAGACTCAGACAACAGCCTTCCTCCACCGCCACCCCCTCCTGCTCCATGTGGTGGCAATCAGAACCATGGCCCCTGGACAGCTGCCTTTCATTAGCAGCCAGACTGCTACAGGCTCAAATGGGGACATGCGTATTCCATTAAGGAGAAGAAGGAAAAAAAATCTCCTAAATCTATAAAACCAAACTCTCATTTTCAAAATGTCCTAATCTGCCCACAATGGTGGAAGGAACTCTCTGAAGCATATGTCCCCTCTGGGTGCCCTCTCTCGGCCACTCCTTCCTTTAAAAGTCTTGCCCCCCTCCCATCCCCCCTAGTGGCCAAGGTTTGTGCTGCCCTGGCACCCGATGATGCCCTGTGCTCTGGGCCAGCGGTGGGGCGGGGGGTCAGCCTCCCCCAGGGAGCAGCACAGCTCGGTTTGGGCTTCCTCCCCTGAGAGACCACGAGAGACCACACAGCAGAGGCTGTCGCCTAAGCATGCTCTCCTGACACTTCTACGTGTCCCAGGGGTTCCTGGTGGCCCTGTGAGAATTCCATGCGCTGCTCAGGGCGTCCCAAAGAAGCAGCAGCAGCCCCACTGAGGGACAGGGTTCCCTTGCCACTGGCCAAGCCATAGGTCCAGCCAGAAGTTCCCATCCCACCCCCACCCCCAGGGCCCTTGGCTGGTTTCTGAGCAAACTTCCTGGTGTGTTTTCCTGCTAGGTCAGTGTTTCTCAAACTTTAATGTGAGCAGAATGATGAGAGGTTTCATTAAAATGCAGATTTAGACTCAGGAGGTCGAAGATGGGGCTTGACATTCTGCACTGCGGAAGGCTCCCAGGTGAGCATGTGACATTCTAGCAGTCTCCCAGGTGATGCCCTGGTCCGAGTTCTACTATCAATCCAGTTAACCGCTCAACATTGAGGAGGGGCGCCAGCTATGAAGCCATGTGTCCTGGGGCCTCTCAGCGCCTGTCTCAGTCTTTGTGGCTTTCCCTCCTGAGCAGGATAAGGTCACCATCAGTCAACCTTAGGTGCCCTGGGCCCCTCCAGTCACTGCAGAATTCCAGCACAGTGTCTTTATATGTGATCCCTTCCTCTCGGAGTCTCTGGTCAGTCCTGCCCGCTGCTGGCTAACACACGTTCTCCCTCCCCTTCCTCACCAGCCTTAGGGCCACGCCCCTGCTGCATGTGGGAGTTTCCTTTCACGGCTAAAAGGTGGCTGTTCTATCTCCCGGCAGCCATTTCTTCTCTGGGCAAAACAATTGCCGTTTCTTTCCCCTTTCCTCATGGTGCCTCTTTCCCAAGTATTTCCACCTTAATGGATAAGCTTCCCAGACGCACTCCAGTCTCCTCCCGTTCACTTTAAGTTGAGCTTACTGTGCTAACAATAGGTTGGCCTCCGGAATAAAGGATGCTGCAATTTGGGGACAGAGCCTTATTGAAACTCACTGTGTTGGATTCGCTATTGGGGAGCCACGGATGAGATGGGAAAGAAAGGCAGTGAAGGGGGGAGAGCTCAGGCAGGAGACATTTCAACAGTAGGTCTAGCTCATTAAGAAGTCTGTTCGGGTCTCTATTTTTGGAAGGATTTCTTTCCCCTTTTGCATTTTAATCAGAGCCTCTACCTCTCTTCTCAGGAGCAGCGCATGCCTGCAAGGAAGCAGGGGCTCCGGTCCCATGCTGGTGCTTTGAAGCCTCATCCACTGAGACAATCCTGGCAACTCTGTTAAGATGATTGGTGGGGTCCCTGAAGATGGAGTGACATAGGTGCGTCACGGTCACCTCATTACCAGACTGCAAGGACAAGTTTGTTCAGAGCGGCAGGGACTGGCCTCGGGGTCTGGGATTCACCCTGGTTCTCTGCCCCTGCCCGGCTCTGCCATGCCCAGCCTGGCCTGCCGTGGGCCTCATCTGCTCTGCGTGCATTTAAAATCCCATCTGTTCTCTGTCCTCCCTTCTTGGGTGCCACTCAAGCATCACTCCCAGGGCTCATCTTTTACCTTGTTTTCCCACTTTTCCTTCCCCTTTCTCTCCCCTTTCTTAGCGAAGGCCTAGTGGGGGATCACAACTCTCTCTAAAAACATCCAAGAGTGAGCTCCCTGGCCTGGAGAGATGGGGCAGCCACGGAACAGCATGGCAGGAACAAGGTGGCAGGGCCCCTGGGAGCCAGCAGCAGTGAGTGCTTACACTGGACTCAGCCCATCGCCTGCACAACTCCGGGAGCAACGCCCTACTGTCGTTCCTGTTTTAGTAGGTTATATGCTCCCTACATTTTCAGAAAAAGAAACCGAAACTCAGAGAGGTTAAGATTCACCCAAGCCACCCAGCTGGTCAGAAGCAGCGTCAGGGCTCCAATCCACCTGCCTGTTTCCAAGCCCCCCTGTTCCTATATGCTGAGCGTTGCTGCCTCCTGGGGCGACAGTTTCTATCAGGAGAGGGGGGGTCTAACCTTGACCGAGAGAATCCCCACATTCCCTGGACAAACACCTTCACCACTAGGCCATCCTGGCCTCATGTCAACAGCCTGGGTCATGGGCATCTTGGAATTTAGAGCCGTGGGCGGAGGTGGGCTTCAGAGTCATGAGGAACGCTTTCTGGCTTCCTCACCTTGGTGCCCCCACTCACTATCTGCACGGAACTGCTCACTCTCAACACTGGGCGAGCTGATGGGAAGGGATCCACTCAGCTGCCGCCAGGGTCTCAGGACCCCACAGTTCAGTTTTGCTGAAGTATTGCTCAGATGTGTGTGAGCAATACTGGTCTCCAAATCCAGATGCCCTGGTGTGGTGCGAGAGAGGCAGCCTGGGATGACAGGCACAGGTGGAAGACCTCGCAGAGGCCACACCTGGACAGGTGGTGTTTCCAGCATTTCCACCGTCCCCTCTGCAGGTGCGCGGCTGTGCAGGACCAAAGCCCGCTGACCAGAGCCAGGGGAAAAGCTGGGAGGCTGGCTTACCAGGGTTTTGTAGTCAATCTGCTGGCGGATGAGCTTGTCCTCGCTCAGGGAGTAGCGGGCCTCGCCCGTGATGGCATCAATGGGCCCCTTCTCCATCTGCTGCTTGATGGCGCAGAACAGGGAGAAGAGGGGCTCCCCGGCGCACTCCTGGGTATGGAAGAACATGCTGGGCAGACGCTGGCCCACCGGTGAGCAGAGTCCAGCCTCCCAGAGGCCCTGCTTCTTCTCCAAAGGGCTAGTCTGCTCCCGTTTCGGTTCCCTCCTCCTGTCCCCACCTGCTGTACTATTGGGTTTTCAGCTCCCTCCTTCAGAGATGTGCCTCTCCTGGCCCATTGGACCCTAGCGTCCTCTCCCACTCTGACCTGTCCCCCGTTGTCCTACCATTCTCTCTTCTCCTCCCTGCCTCTTACCCCCTGTTCTGTTCCTTCTCCCCACCTCACCCCATCCCGCTTCCTCTGCAGCCCCATTTCTCTGAGGTCAGTCCTTGGTGGTGTGAACTCCTTAGCAAACAAGTTAATAACGGGACATCGGCGGCTCTTCCATCTCCCAGGTACATGGTCGGTTTATCTGCCAACACAGGTAGCTTCTGTACCTGGGATTCTTGTTGGCCTCAGTAAGTCTGGGGCTGGGAGAGGCAGGAGGGAGAGGAACAAGGAAAGCAGGGAAATAAGGGAAGGACTGCTTTTAGCGTAAGCTCACGCAGGGTCCTCTTGGAGGCGTATCTCCCTTCGCCAGGGAGAAAGTAGCCCGCGGGCATATATGTCTCAAGTTAGGACTGAGTGTGAGGCTCTGTCTTCCAAGATGGGCAGGAGCCTGTTCCCTTAATGCATTTCTCGGTGGGGTTCTAAGAGCCTGGCCCTGGGGAATGTGGAGTTGGGGGCCATGGAGGGAAATGGGGCAGGCTGGGGAGGATGCGGGCTGGTGGGGAAACTGAGGCAAGGTCAGCAATAACCCCACAGCCATCTTACCTTGAGGAACTTGTAGAGCAGGAAGGTGAACCAATTGGTCAACATCTTCTCGGCCACTGACTCAGTCCTGTCACCCGTCACCCAGGGAACCGGCAGAGCAAGAGAAAGACAGAAACAGCTGGTCAGACCCCAAGGGCTGGGAAGGCAGGGGAAGCAGTCTGCACGGGTCTCGCTGCTTAAGTCTTTCAGGCCAAATCTAGAGATCCTAAAAAATACCTGAGTCCACGGACTCCTAGACACTTCGTAGTGATAAGACAAGCTTTGCCTACAAAGCTGGGAGATGACATTCTGGGCGTCTGGATCCTGGCTGGGTTCTGGTGGGAATGGGTTACAGCAGCTCTGTCCAATAGCACTTTCTGGGATGATAAAATGCTTCCGTTCGGTGCTGTCCAGGGTGGTAGCCACCAGCCACATATGCCTACTGAGCACTTGAAATGCGGCTAGTGTATCTGAGGAGCTGAATTTTTCATTTGTTTTACCTTTAAATAATTTAGATTTAAAAAGTCACATGTGGCTCGTAGCTATCACATTGGGTAGCACAACCTCAGAGACCTTTATGGTTCCTTTGTGTGAGCAAAGAAAAACACAAAACCTGGGGAGATGCTATTTTGGCAAGGGAAAGAAAGGAAGGTGGCAGGAGAAGTGGACCACGGTACAAAGGCCAGATACATTAGACTGACCCCATCACCTAAGCTGAAGACTCTCATGGCTGTCAGCAATATGGAGCTTTATTCCGAGCTCATCCTGAGAGATGCCAAAATTGCCCTATTTTAAAGGCTTCCACATACTTTGGAACTTCCCCTGTGAACCATTTTAGTGTTTCAAATGACAGGAAGTTCCTTCTTGAGCCTAACTTGCATCTTTCATGCTGCTACCACAGTCCATTTATTCTTTTACTCTGGAAATGAAGACACTGCAGCAGTGTTCCTGGCCCGAGACCACTTTGCTTGCATACATGTAGAGAAAACAAACTATATTCAAACTTGCACTCAGTGTGTAGCCAGCTCCGGAGAAAAACCAGCCCATCTAGGCATGTTTAGATAGAGTTAAAAGTTGTGGTTGCCCGAAGATACTAAAATCCCAAGGCAGCTGAGCAGCTGCCAGCACAAAATGAAGCTGAGAGGAGAAAAGAAGGAAGACTATTGATAGGAGCGGGGCAGCCAAGGGCAAAAAGAAAAGGAGAGGGGGGGAGGGCAGAAGGGAGGGCACCTGGGAGAGAGTGAATAGAAAACAAGAAGAGGAGACATACAGATACAGAGCAGGACCATGCCGGGAAATTGTCGGTGGGAACTCTTGACACGGAGGCGGCAACCTTAGAATTATGCCGGTGGGTGGCTGCGTGGTGGAAGTAAAACAAAAATCAAAATGCTCTGTCTTGCTGCTTCCAAGCCTGTGTGATTGCTCCCGCATGGAGCAACCTTTTGCAGCTGTGCAGGCAAATGCCCACTGCACCAGGAGAAAGACTGGAATCAACTCTCAGAACGTCAAATCTATGCACTGGACCAAGCGGGAGGTCCTCCCTCAGACCCAGAGACCAAGGACAGGAGGCAGACAGTAAATGGTGACCCAGGCAGAGGGCCTGACCTGGGAGTTTTCCATGTTTATCTACGGGAAGGCGAAAGGCATTGGAATAACAGCTTAGAGGAGAAATGGCCCTCAAGTACATGGGAAGTGCTAGTGGCAGCATGGATAGTTGAAGAGTCTCTGTTTCCTATCAGGCCAAAGCCATGGGATCTGGTTCTGTCTTCACACGGGACCACTCCGGTTTCAGCAGCGTCCAGGATGAGACATCCAACCGTGTGGAGCCTAGAGCTGGTGCCGGAAGTTCTTGCTGTGGTGCTTCGGGCAAGTTGCAGCTAAAGAGCTTCATTAAACATAGGCTGGGCCAGTGCTTCTCAGACTTTCGTACACATTCAGATCACCTACACTTCTCGTTAAAGTGTAGCTTCTGACCCAGGGGTGTGGGAGAGGACCTGAGGTGCTGCATTTCCAACAAGCTCCCAGGTGATGCTTGCACTTGCTGGTCCCCCAACTGCAGTGAGAGGAGCAAGAAGCTAAAGCTTCCGAGATGCCCTGGGGCATCTCTCCTAATTCACGTTCTGAGTTGGATAAAGCCAGGGGATGGAAAGAGGACCTCTGAAGATGCCACAAGAGAAGAATTCCAGTAAAAAAGGGTGAACATCGGGGGAATATAAGGACAGAGAGAGAGAGGAATGCAGAACAGATATAGAGGCAGAAGGAAAACCACAGAGTCCGCAGATGGCCCATGGCCAATTCACAGGCACCAACGTGATAGGTTCTTCTAAGGAGGCGTGGGAAGCACCCGGGTGCCTAACCTTGGGGAACCTGGCTGCTCTTTCTGGGAGCTCGGGCTGTCTCCCGGGGAGGCAGGAGCAAGGTAGGGCTCTCTGACCTGCGCCTCCCCGCCCCCCACCCCCACCCCTCTGCCTGCCTCTCACCTCCTGAGCAGCAGCTTGGGGTGGTTTTTGCTCTCCAGGTTCTTGTCGATGAGGTCGGCCAGCAGCTGCTTCAGCACGTCGGTGGCGTACTCCAGCTTGCTCTGCAGCACCGTCATGATGAGCGAGGCCACGTTGCCGCGGTCACGCATGGAGAAGCTGCGCTGGGACTCAAGCGTGCGGATGAAGGACAGCAGGAACACCTTGTTGTTGATGAGCTGGGCGAAGAGCTTGAGGCCTTTCTCCACGCGCTCCTGCCGGTAGCCCGGGACCTGCGGAGGAGAGCCGGCGGTGGGGTTTCTGCCTGCCACCCGTGAGGGTGAGGCCGCCGGGCCAGGGACGCCCCCACGCGGTGGGCTGAGCGCACCGCAACCATCTCCTACCATCAGTCACCCACTGCAGCCACAGCCCAACCATCGAGTCCTTATTTAATTCCAGGTATCTACTTAGCCTCCATCACAGCCCACGAGTGGGTCACTGTCTCTAGATTAGAGATGAATCAAGTGAGGCAGAGAGAACGTCCCTGTTAGTAATGCTGACACTGGGATCTGAGGCCACTTCTGCCAGCTCCGCGGCCTAAGCTCTTCCCTGGGGTAACGCAGAGTTGATGAGGGGCCCCTATGCCACACTGAGCATCATCACAGCCCCGGTGGGAATTCCAGGAGGCCTGGCTGTTGCAGGCATCACCAGACCTGAGCCTCCCGCTAACCTAATGCTGACCCATCTCCAACCCTGTGGGTCCTGCTGACAGACCAGTGGCCTCACAGCCTGGACGTTGGGTTCCACATGGGCTCTGACACCACCGTCCTGTGGAAGCTTGGAAAAGCCCCTTTACTGCTCTGGGGACCCAAGTTCATGCACTTAAATAAATGGGGAGATGAAACCCAAGAGTCTTAGGCACTCCCTAACTCTAGCATCAGATGTTTTCTCAGACTCCCTCTGAGACCCGGCTCCATCACAGGGAACGGGAGGCAGAAGCTTTTGTCGTCCTGCCTGCGTCTTCTGGTCACTTCTGTCCGTGCAAGGCGGCAAGGAGGTACCACCCACTCAGCAAACAGGAGCCAGCGACGGAGCCAGGCAGGGAGGACGCATCGCTGAGACGCATGACATGGGCACAGCGATATTGTAAGGGCCCCAAACTGGACACACAGGCTTGAGGACCTGCCATATAGTCGCCCCGTGGAACCCTACACAGCAGTGGGAATGAAGGAACCACTGCCACTCATCGTAACAGGGATGAACCTTGCAGACACTGAATGAAGAAAGTCAGACACGAAAGAAGGTGGACTGTATAGTTGCATTTAAATAAAGATTAAAAAAAAAACCCAAATTAATCAATGGTGGTAGGAAAATGGTTTCTGGGGGGGGGGGCGTTGTGATGAGAGGGGGCATATGGGGACTTCTGGATGGCTGTGTTCACTTGGGGAACATGCATTGCTCTGTGTTCTGACAATATGTGCATTGTTCTTCCATTAAAACAACAAGTTGACTTAAACAATAAAGCATAGCCTCTGCCCTGGAGGGGAAGCCCTCAGAGAACTCAGAGCAGGGAATCTCTCTTGGGTGGGGTACTGGAGGGGGCCAGGGACATCCAAGGAGGTGCCATTGAGGCTGCATCTTGAGGGCTGTGTCTCCCCCAGGGGTTTGATGCATCAGGTTTTGGGGAAGAAGTGTCATGCGTGTCACCATAAAGAACACGGTGGCAGAATCAGTCAAGCTTGGGTTAACCCTGTCACAGCCATTTACTAGTTGTGGGACCCTCAGTGGACACAGTTCGTTCATCAACCAAGTGAAGGGACCACAGCTAACATGTGTATAGATTTCAGTCTATGCAGAGCATGGCTCTGTATGCCTTAGAAATACTGAACCATTTATTCCACACAAGAGACACCCTATGAGGTAAGTACCATTATTGCCCCATGGCCCCAGGGGGATAAGGAACTTCCCTGAGACCCCAAGACTGAGACATGTCAGAACCAGGCTGTGAACCCCGGGCCGTCGGCGCCACATCCTGCCGTCTCCTGGGGCTCCTGGGAGCACTGAGGAGCCGATGTGTGAAAAGCCCAAAGTATGCAGCCTGACACACAGTCAAGTGACTGGATGGCAGCAAAGAGTCCAAAAATCCCTCGGTGTTAAACTGCACAAGACGGAGACAGACAGAGAAAGCCGCGTTTGCCCAAGGTCCAAAATGGTGACAGATGTGAAGCTGAAATGTTCTGCCATTCATTTAGGGAGACCCAGGCTCGGGACAAAGTGCTGGCTGGAGGCAGAGGCCAGTCAGACGCAGGCCCTGCCCTTAGATGGTCAGCTGGCAGGCCCCTTCCATGGAGGGAGCCCTGTGGGTGCACCACTGAACTCGGAGAAGCACTCTCACTGAACCACGGCATCAGCAGCTGCCCCCGCTCGGGAATCTGGAGGACACACAAGTGTTCCCAAATCCAGTCCATTTCCGCTTTCTGTGCTGCGTGTGGTGCTGGTACTAGGAAGGCCCCATCAGAAGGCAGTTCTCAGGAGAGATGGGAACTTGACAGAGCCAGGAGGGAGGCCAGGGCCCCCTGAAGCTCATCCTGGCAAACCCCTCCTTCCCCAGGTGGGCCCAGACTCTGCTTGCCCGCTGCCTGGCATCCCGCGCCCTCCTACCCCTCCTTCCCTACGCCATCGGGGCTGGTGAGGTAAGGACAGGGGGACATGGCAGCTTCACCTTGCCACTATCCTGGGCCTCTCTATCTGCCCAGCTGTCTGTCTCCCATTGAGCTCCCTCCAGCTCTGTGACCACCCCCCTCACACACGTGTACGTGTTTTACTTCCTCTGTCCTTCAAACCCTTAGAACAGCATCTCCACAACTTATCCTAATAACAATAGGTAATGTCATTCCTTGGGCGCCCACCGTGTGCAGGTAACAGTGTTGGTGCATTGCATCCATTGTTCCAGCTGAGCCTTGTAATGGCCTTGCACCCACGGTCAGCCCGCTGGTGAAGGGTGGTGCTGGATTTCTAAACCCAAGCTTGTTTGGCTCTGAGCCCGCTTTCGTCCTCCCCATCCTTGGCCATGTCGAGTCCTCCCCTGGGCCTGGACTGGACGTGACTGGAAGCCAGCTCGGAGTCCTCCCTGGAGCCTCCCATGCAGGGAGCCCAGCAGCTCAGGTTGGCCATCGAGGGCAGGGGAGCCATGGGAAGATTTGGCACGGTGGCACCTGGAGACGAGGAAGAGGACGCAGACAGGCCAGATGGCACATTTGGTGTGAGGACGTGCTCTGGACTTCCCGCTACAGCTGCACTGGCCTCTGGGGCCCTGGGAAGGAAGGATTAGCGAAGCCACCTGGGGAGAAAGAGCATCTTCCTCCGCAGCCTGGGGTTTAGACTTAGAGACACGACCTGATTCGTAGGTGGAGAAAAGCTCCGTCACCTCTGGGCTCTATTCCTTCATCTATAAAATGAGAACATGAGTGCTCGTGTCATAATGTTTTATGGACACTAAATAAGATAGTGTATGTAAAGTGCTTGGCGCACGCAGCGAGCACTTAAACGGCAGTTTTATTATGTGACTTTCCTGCTTCACTGGCTGCGTATCGCTGATCCCTTTCGTCCAGGGCTTCCCGGATACCTCCTGCACGGGCACAGTGTCTTGCTGTGCAGAAGGTGGGGATTGCTCCCCGTTTTATGAAGGGGGAGATGGAAGAGCAATATCTCGGTAAGGAGTATCCAGAACAATTCCCCTTTGTAACTTGCCACCCCGCCCCCGACACAAATGCTACGCTGAAACAAGACTTTCTTTATTCACCAGATGGTTCGAGAATTCAGTTGAAGTCTATGAGTATAAAACTGTATAGTAAATTTTAATTGTAACCCAATAGGGTAGAGTGTAGGAGGCGTGTGGGGTGTGTGGTTATTGTGTGCTTTCTGTTTTTAAAGATTTGGTGTGTGACCAGTGCCTGGGCAGCCCCTTCCCTCAATGCCCAGACTTCACCCAGATGGCCCCAAAAGGCTTGGTGGCCTCCTGTCCAGGACGGCCTGAGGCCAAAGAATACCTCCTTTTTCACACGGCTCCATCACTCATGCCCACCCAACGGCAGGCATCCAAGCGGCTGAAAAGGTTGGGAAACGCTGCTTTAGATTAGTCAATGTCTTCCCTGGGAATGTGTCTACACTCACAAAACCAACAGGGAGATACTATCCTGGTGGCAAAGAGGGGTTGGAAAGAAACAAGAACACAATGATCTACACAAGATCCCTGGATCTCTCGTGGCAGGTCTCACATCCCCCAGGCTCACGTGGGACAGTAAAAGTTGATTTCTGTCTGCAAGCGATTAATTAGCGAGTTTCATGGAAATGACAAGGTCATATGTCCTGGGTATATACCCAAAGATTGAAAGCAGGGTCTCAAAGAGTTACTTGAGTGCATTATTTACAAAAGCCCAAAGGGTAACAACCCAAGTGCCCATCGACACATGAGCGGATAAACAAAAACGTGCTACACGCTTACAATGGACTATTATCCAGCATTAAAAAGGAGAGAAATCCTGTCGCATGCTACAACACGGGCAAACCTTGAAAACATTTTGCTAATTGAAATAAACCGGTCACCAGAGGACGATTACGTACGAGTCCACTTAGCTGAGGTACTCTAGTCAAATTCATAGACACAGAAGGGAGATGGTGGTTGCCAGGAGATGGGGTGGGGAAAATGGGGAGTCATTGTTTAATGGGGACAGAGTTTCAGTTGAGGAAGAGGCAAAGGTTCTGGAGATGGGGAGGGGTGATGGTTGTACAACAGTGTGAATGTTCTTAACGCCACGGAATTGTGCACTTGAAAAAGGTTGGAATTTTAGGTTATGTATCTTTTACCACAATTAAAGAAGAAAACTGTGTGACTTGCTGGATTCAGAGCGCATGCCCAACAATTAGCCATTTTGTGGGCTCCCGCTCAGGGGAAATGGTAAAGCTGGCTGTTAACTCCTTTGTGAGCCAAGACTTGGATCAGAAAGTGCCCTCTTGTGAGGCAGGCAAGGAAAAGCGAGAGTATGCAGGCTTAAGGGGACATTTTAGGGTGCCAGATGAGGCCAAAGGCCTTGGTAGGACATGATGTGACTTATGATGGGGGCCACGGGAACAGAAGTTCCCACACAGGCACGTCGCCTCTGCTTCCCTTTGCTGGACCCATGTTGACATTCCCTCCAGTGACTACCTGCAAAACCACACGAGTCTTGAGCGCTGGGTCTGTTTTCCTTTATGGACAAGCTCAATCTTGGACCTAGTCTTATTTCCTGTTGCTACTTTGGCCACAGCCTTCCGTTCATCCTACGAAGTATCCAGAGCATAAGGCATGACACGGACGTAGTGCCTCAGAAGTCAAGTGCACACGCTTAGCTGTTGGGAGGGAGACTCTGCAGTCCAGCTTCCTAGACTCAAATCCTGGCCTGCTCCCTCGGGCTGTGTCGCCCAGAATTCTCTGGGCCCTGAGTTTTGTAAAAGGGGCATCGCGACGTCAGAGGGCTCTCGGGAGGCTAAGTGAGAGTCCTTTGTACGAGTACTTTAAATTGGTCCGGGACATTAGTCAGCAGCCAACTCACAGGGATTATTCCTTAGGATTGTTATTTCGCCCTGGGGTCCTCATTTATATTTTTCTCTTTTCTCTAGTGTTTATCTTTACAAGTCATTCCAAACCCCTTTCAGAACAAAGCGTATCTGAATACATGCATGAGCCACATCCTACACTAGACAGTAAGAGGGATAAAATGTTCAAACGATGAGGTCTCTGCTGGTACAAAAGACCGTTAGGTTCTCTTCACTCACGTTTCCACTTCCCTTCCCCATGTGTCACTTACCTTTTCCACATAAGTTTACTGAGCACCAACTAAGTGATTAAATCCTTATGTTGTGGTTTCTTAAACCTTAGGGTCCACGACCTCCCAACCTGTGTTTGTCAGGTTTCTGATTTCTGTGTAGATAGGAACAGTTTTTCTGAGAGACTCTTCAGCTTCCACTCAGTTCTCAAGGGATCCATGACCCCCTATTACCCAAAGCCCTACTCCCTTCTCTGCTCCGAGGTTTCCTGGTGTGCCCCCACCTCCTCCAGGAGGTGCTGGTGCTGGAAAGTAGGGGGACCTTAGGCCAGCGGGGTCCCCTCCCTGTCCTCAGCTTTCTCACCTCTGAATAAAGAAGCTGGGCTTGTAGGTCAGCTGCCCCGTTCTCTGTGCTAACACCGAGCCAGGGAAGGGCCACCGTGGCCAGGGGTCCGGCTTCTCACCTCGAGGTCCCGGAGAACGGGGTGGTCTTCAATCCCCGGAAACAGCACCCGCATGGTGTAGGTTCTGTAGTCTAGGAAGGGAATCCCAGCTCCATCCAGGTCACTGGTCAACTCATGGATGTCCGTCTGCAGCTCGGCAAATGCTGGCACAGGAGAAGCCCATGAGACTGCTGCAGGGCCGGGCCCACCAGCTACCCGGACTCGGACTGCTTAGAACCCTCACCCAGACCCCTGGGGGACACAAGCAAGGGGTTGCGAACGTGCAGGCATAAGAAGGGGGGGTGTTTTAAGTAACTGGGGTGGACAACGAGGCGTGGGAGCACAGGGCAGCACGAGGAAGCTGGTTGGGGCCAAATCCCTTCCAAAGCATGGCGGGGAGCGGACCTGGGCTGCTGCTCAGGCCAGGAGCGCCTCCCTGTCTGCAGATGAAGGGCTGTGCTTTACAAGCTGTGTGCGGGGCACGGGGCGCCATGGAAGAACAGGACGGGCAGGGAGAGGTTCCCATGATGAAGGGTCTGTTTCTGATTCTGTGTTTTATAAGGGGCTTCCTTCAGCACAATTTCTTCTGAAGGCCTAGTTCTGGGCCCCGCAACTCACTGGAGCCCTCAAACCACCCCACGGGGCCAGACGGAGGCTCTGCCACACTAATATGTCCCCTCTGTATAAATTCGCAGGGTGGGTCTTTGTCCTTTCTTCCCCAAGATGATGCTACTCAATGGTAAATTATGAGCTGCATGTGGGTACCGCTGTCTGTGGAGGCAGCTCAGGCCCCCAGAAGGTCACGGAGCAGTGAGCTGCCCCAGCCCAGAGAAAGTCTAGCACTAGAGCTGGAATCACACCCTGTCGTGGATATGGCCCTGCTCCCGGGCCGCCCTCTGCCGCGGGAAGCAGTCCGAGGTGACGAACCCAGCCCTTCCCCGCTCCGCTTTTCTTCTCGGCACATGCACACGCATACGTCCACACATGTGTGCATGCACGAACACAGGCACGCATGCATGCATGCACACATGCACACACACAATCAGAATTAGCACATGTTGGCAAAGAAGAACAGCTAGAGGACCTCGACTAAACAATACACCTTTCTATTTATACAAACACAGGGATAGTGAAAAAATAGTCTGGACTCAGAAGAGATTCACAAGCCCTGCGTGGCTCTAGAAAAGCCCTTCAAAAGCAAGCCCTGTGTCCAGTGGGCTCTAGTGGTCCCAGGAACACAACACAGCCACACCAGGCCTTTTCACCAGGGTGCCACTGCAGTGCTGACCTCAGGCCAATGGATCGCGGGTTCCTGGCCTTGAAGATGCCGAGGCTGCTCATTGGACAGCACCACGGGATGCCATCTGGACCACAGAGAGGCTGCTGCCACCTCTCCTGCGCTGCTCTCTTCCTGCACCCCAGTATCCGAGGTCTCTGGTCACAGACACTGGGGGTCCTTGTCAAGGAAAGTGAGCCCGAAGGCAGAGCAACCCTAATGCATCCAAGAGGACCTTACATCAATGTGTGTGCACGTGTGTGTGTGTGTGTGTGTGTGTGTGTGTGAAAGAGGAGTCAGGAAGCCTTTTTGGCAACTACTGTCATCAAAAGTCCTAATGAGCACTCATGAGTGCTCCCGAATGAGGCAGACACCTGTGTGTCTGTGGGAGTGCATGCGAACGTGAGTGTGCGTGTGCGTGCGAGTATGAGTACATGCGTGGTCGCCTGAGTGTGTGAGTGTCTCAGTGAGTGTCTGGGGTGTGGACGCACATGTGTGTGTGTTTATACATCAGAAGGTCAGGCCTCTTCCGACTTGGTGTGGGGCTTACAGTGAATCTTCAGGAAGTCACCTTCCCTGGACCCAAGCTAGCCAGCCCTGGGCACCCCGGGAAAATACTTCCACGGCTACCCCTACGTGTGCTTTGCTCTACGCGTCTCTGCCCGTGTGGGATGGCTCTCCCCTGGGGCCTCCACTGACACCCCGCTGGCCTCCCTGTCTGACTGCTAATTCTTCCTCCTCTGGAACTTCTGAGCGGAGGAGCCTGGCTTCACACTCCCCCTCGGTGCCCCTCCCAGTTGGGGTGCTCAGCTGGTGGGGAGGGAGCTGGCTTTTTATCAGTCTGCAGCTTTCCTTCAAGTCACCAAGTGCCTCCAACATTCAAAGCCCCCGTGCTTGCCACACATAAAAGAGATTCTAATCATTACACCTAATTAGAGGAAAGACTACATTGCAGAGAAAAAAAATTAAGCAGCGTAAATATAATAAAAGGCAGTAATTAACGGTCCCAGAAGGCGGATGCTGCATTGACAGCTAAAGGATGCAGAGAGGGGAAGGAATGGACCCACCGCCCCATCACAGAGGCTTTCCTGGTGGGGACGTGAGAGCCCCAGGTACAAGCCGGATTTACTCCGCATATAAATCTATAGCAAAGAACCAGCTCAACCCTCCTGAGTGACTCATGAGATGATATCCTGGGGGTGACAAGCGTCTGACTCCTTAATTTCCTTCTTGGATTTGGTGCACCTGATTTTACTTTATGGTGGAGTTGGTAATTTTTTAAAAGACAAGCTGTGAAACACTCTTCCATGTGAATCTCAGATCAGCACTACTGCCTTACCTTCCTTCTAAAGGAAGAGAGCTGAAGGTTGCTTGACTGTGTCATGTCAAGACACCCCAAGGTCTCCCTAGACGGGACAGAGAACCCATTCAGCCAGGATTTGGGGCTGGGAACTGCTCTCATGGGATTTGAAACGAGCCCAGTTGGCCTTGGGGAAAGAGGGCAGGGGACACCTGAAAGAGGCCTCTGCCTTATCTGGCCTCATCCAGGTGGGGCCTGCCAGGCAATGGGTTTGGTCAGGTGCAGGCTCATTGACCAGAGTTAGAGATTCTGCAGGTGGACACCCAGCCCCTAGCACTGCCCACTGCTTGTGTGTGAGACACACATGCATGCACACACATGCACGCACACACACACCCAGCCTCCAGCGTGCGGTCATGGCCAGCTGGCCCCTCAGTACCTTCCTTGCACTCCAGGGCCACGCGGGACTCCAGGTTGTCCATTTGCATCTGCAGCCGCTTCAGCGTGAGGTCGCTTTCGCGGGACTTGCGTTTGTAGGCGATGAGCACGGCCACGATGAAGATGATGAGGAGACCGCCTGCCACGGCAATGCTGACGATGGCGGGCAGGCTGAGCGGGCTGTCCGGGGCGATGTACACCATCCCCGGGGAGAACTCCATGCCACCAACACGGGCCTGGGGGCACAGCGTGCGAGAGGGAGCTGGGGGTGGGGGTAGAGCCTCCTGCAGAGCAGCCCCTGCACTGGTGACCAGGGCGGGTGGAGGAATGGTTCCCGGGAGCAGAATCATCTTGGTTGCAAACACGGAGGAGAGGGCATATGGGGGCTGGGGCAGGGGGTCTGGATGCCTCACAGCAGGAAAAGCCACACTTCCTCTCATTGTGGAGCCAACATATCATAAGGAAACCGCACACAACTGGGATCCTAAAAGGCTGACACCAATGACTAACTCCCCGAAGGACATTATGGACCGGCCAGGTCAGCAATGGTCCTTCCTGGAAGGTCCTCTTGCCTACGAAAGGCGATTTAGCACATCACTCGGTATTTTTCTGCATTGCCTTCACTGTGGCACCAGCCAGGATAGAAGGAAGGACGGTACAGAAAAAAGAAGGCGGAAGTAAGACTGGGAGAAGGGACTCAGGGTACGGGGTAGCTAGGAGGGGAGTGGGAAGCAGGCTGGGTTCTCCTTCCGGGAAGCCCTGCTGGCCCAGGATGGAGCGGGACCCCTCACACACAGCATCTCTATGACCGTGGCATCCAGGACGGGATCCCACTAGCCTCACCATCACTTTGTGCCTCCCGATGAGGTTGGGGGACTCGCAGAGCAGCTGCACATCCGACACCGTCACGGTGCACGGCTTCTCCCCGACCAGCACCGTATAGTTGAGCTTCATGTTGCCTCCAGCCACCGGGGGGATCAGGTTCTTGCCCTGGATGGACAGAAAAACCTCCGTTTCCACCCCCCAGTCAGGGCCACAGCTATGAGTTGGCTGCGATGCCCTCCCACCCTGCGGTCCTGTCCTGCTGGTGAGCTGGTGGAGAAGCCACCTTCCGTAGTAAGTCCCAAAAGTTCACAGTACGTAAGCTATCATTCCCCCGTCCTCAGTGGGAAATCAGGAACCAAGGCTGTCTGGTGAGCTTCTCCCGAACGCCGCCTCAGAACCCTTCTCAACACAGCGCTGTAGTCAGCCACCATCAGTCAACTGACATCATCATAGCAGCTAAAATCAAAAGTTGCTCTCCAGGCTCCAAAGACACCCCATGCTGTGGTTTGCAAAAGGCTGCATAGGAGGAAGCAGTGTGAGCCTTTGACCGCCCACGTCCTGGACTCAGGGACAAACAAAGCCTGGGAATCAGATGGTCGGGGGAGACTAGCTGCCCTGATCGGGTCTCCATGGCCCACCCGTACAGAGAGTGTGCCTGTCCCTACAGACGCAGAGTGTGTTTACGTATTCCTATTACACTACCTCTGCTTGTCACAAAATTGGGCAGGAGCCTGTGGCTCCCGGCCTCTCCCTGTGCCTCGAGAAGCCCCCTCCCTCCACACAGTGGCCTCCTTTCTTCCCACCTCCTGTCCCCCCGCCTCTTGGTCTACCTTAAGGATGATGGGTGTGCCGGGCTTCAGCTCCAGGATTCCCGAGGGGCCGAAAGCCTCAAACACCGGGTTGGGATAGTAGGTGAAGTTGGTCTTGTTGAGGATTAGCAGGGACTGGACATTGTCTAGGATGAAGCCAAACTCCTCGGGCCTCTCGGTCAGGTCGGACTGGTGGTCAGGCCCCAGAGCGAGGGCCGGAGCCTGGCAGGTCATCTCCGTAGCATTCAGGACCTCACAGAGCTGGGCACGAGAGATAGGGAGACCATGCCGGGGATCTCTGCACACACACGGCCTTACCGCACCCACCGGGACCCCCACCACGCTGCCATCCAGGTACATGTGGGTCACAGCTGTGTCAGCCAGGACCACACAGTCTGGGCACGCAAGGAGTAAGCTCTGTCGCTGGCACCTAGCTCTGCTTTGACCGTGGCGGGTATGTCAATGACTAGGGTACCTCTCAGCTAAAGAGTGGAGCTGGGGGTAGGAAGGATGGAGGAATAAGGATAGAAAAGCCCAGAAGCAATTGCCCCTCCATGCCTATACCCCAAGGTGTGAAAATGCCGTCGTGTCTGCTCCCTATGCCCCCATCCCAGTGCCCGGCTGTCACATGGGGAGGGCCATCGCGAGTACGAGAGGAGCCCTACACCCTTTAGGGAAGTGACATGCGGAGGGGGCGGCCCCCAGGACCCTGGGCAGCTTGGACTCACATTGATGTGTTCCTTCCCTCCGTGCTTGGCACGGATCTGGGGGTTCTGGATGAGGTCCAGGTGAGTCCCCCACACGGCGATGGGTGTGTTTCCGCTGCCCGGGAAGAAAGAAGGAGGCGTGTAAACACAGGGACAGGAATAGCAACAGCCCTCGGCGATGATGAGGATGATACTCAATCCGGCTGAGCCTGACATTAGAGACATCGCTAACCGGGAGGCATGACAATGTTCCCGGGGACAGAGATGACAAGCTGACTGAATAATAACAAGGAGGAGCTCTCAGCAGTCAGGGCGAAGACAGTGATGCCCAGATGGCCCCGGCCATCCTGTGCTGAGCCATTGCAGGGCGGGGACACCCCCTGGAGGCCGGGGCTGCAGCACGCCCTCGGCTCCCCCAGACCTGCTGACCCCAGCCAGCTGCTTCTCCGCAGCCCCCTGCCTGTGTCCCTCCAGCCCTCACCAGTCTCAGGGAAGTCTTCACAGTGGCCATGGCTGAGTGGACCAGCTCGTCCTCACCAGACCCCTCAGGGGCTGAGCACAGCCTCCCCACGCCCCAGGGCAACCATACTCCACATTTCCACCTTCGAGGCTTCAGTCAGCTGAGACCTGGGAAAGGCAGAGGCCCAGACACTCGGGCACCTCCCCTAGGCACACAAATAGAAATGCTGGGGCTCAGGTCTCCTTCACTCCGGGGGGTCAGCCGGAAGACTGTTGACAGGGAGGGATCAGGAGAGTCATCTTCATGTAGCTTTTCAAAGGAACCCCGGATGCTACTGTCCTCCTCCATGGGGGGCCGAGAAGCTGACATGGGGTGAGGGCTACTGTCCTTGGGGACCACTCAAAGGAAAGGAAGGAATCACTGTATCCACAGCCAAGGGAGTATCTTCTAGAAGAATCCTGCTGTCTACAATAGTTAAGTAGCTATAAGCTCGGGGGGTAAAGAATCCTAGACGCCCACATTCATTTCGATCCCTCTCTCCATCTGCCCCTCTTTATACCCCCAGTTACTTCCCTCCCTTTCTCACCTCCACCTGCCCTCTCTCAGGCACACACATACATGCTCACACGCATGTACATACGCACATACGTGCGCGCAGGAAGATTCCTGTGAGACCAAGAGGCGTTTCTGCCCATGGCAGAGTTTGAGAATGAGCTTCTGAAGTCCAGCCACCTCCCGACCTTCTTAACCATCAGTCCACCAGGCATTTCTCAGATGCCCCCACCTCTGTTCCTTAGCAGCCCAGGTGCCGTGAGTAACGTCGACCCAGGCATTCTGCACAGCCCCCCCCCCACCCCCATCACGGGCGACGTTAACTGCAGCTAAACACTGGAGTCGCTGGCGGACTCAAAACATGCCTCCACCCGCCCTCTTGATGTGAGCACGACGGGGTGGGCTGCTAAATGCCAGGAAGGACGGCACTTCTATTTCTGTGATGGTGGCATGAGGAAGAACAGAATTAAACCTGGCTGTGACCTCCTCAGGGAGTTACAGAGTTTGTCTTCGGCACAGGGGGCTATGCCAACTTTCTGGACTCACCAAGCCCTGTGGGCAAATCCTGGAACAGCTTTTTACGGGCTATTTCCCCTCTCCGTGCCTTATAGTATTCACCTGCTTTAAGGTGATGGCTAACGCTTATAAGTTTTGGGTCTTAGTAATTGCTGAGGACAAACAAATCTCATTTCAAGGAAGGCTGCTTTTTCTTGGGTGTAAGGCCGGGGGCAGCACACTCCTTCTGTAAAGGGCCAGAGAATAAATATTTCAGGCTTCCCAGGCCATGTGGTCTGCCACAGTCACTCAGCTCTGCTGATGTGGTGAGAAAGCAGCTACAGACAAAACATATGTGAATGAGCATGGCTGTGTGCCAATAAAACTTTATTTACAAAGGAAGCAGGCAGACAGCCAGATTTGGCACTCAGGCTGGAGGTTGACTCCTGGTTTATAAGATGGTTCTCTGGACTGAACTTGCCCCTGACCCCAGCCTCAGCTTGTGGAGACCATATCTTCATGCTCTCCCCTCAGGTTCCCCTCGGGTCTCCCCAACCCCGGACCCAAGCTGAAGCAGACAGAGGGAAGGATGTGCACCGAGGGGCAGGAGGAAGGGGAGCTGAGCCAGATACTACCACACTATTCATTTGCATCTCCCTTAGTTCTCTCGGGTGCCCTGAGAGGGAGTTGACTGATGGGAAACCCGGACCCAGGGAGGTTAAGTCACCTTTAAGGTCACGTGGCTGGTAAGCAGTGGAGCGGGGCTGAGCCCACTCCTGACTCCAAGCCTTTGTTCTATTCTCCATTCAGCCTCTGACACAGCAGTTTCCCCATTATCACCAGGGGCCTTGCTGTCAGGATGCCCTCTGCACCCCCTTCTCATGACCCTGCGTCCTCCAGGGCCTGGAGAAGCAGACTCACGCTGCCGGCCCACAGTTCCGTCTCTGACGTGAGATGCCCCACTGCAGGCCCCACCAAGCCAGGCTGGAGAGGGTCCCCAGGAGACTCCAGAGTTTCCAAAGCCCCAGGTGGATCCCTCAAAAGGTGGAGGCCCTGGCAGATGACCCGAGGCAGCCTGCGAAGGCTGAGCCACAGCAGCCCTGGAGGGTCGTTCCGTAACAGCATCATACTGGGCTCCCTCCATCGAGGAAACATGGTTGGTCTACTCTTGTCGGACACTCGGGAAAGAGCGGGGAAGAAGACCCAGTCCCTGCCCATGAGGGGTCTGCAGGGGAGGGAAGGACAAAGGCAACTAGAGGTCAGGGGTGAGAAGACGAAGGACGGCAGAGCTACAGAAGCACAGAGGACGGACATTGGAACTGGTGGTCAGGACGTGCTTTCCTTCCAGAGCAGGCCGAGGAGAAGCTGGATCTGATCTTCCTTCCTCCTACGCTCCTCAGCAGGACTCGAATTATTGCCCGTATTCGTGAGGTTTAGGGGAGGAGGACTGACACCTCTCCCACCAGTCACTGTGGGGGAACATGGCCCCCAAGTGCACCATCAGTCCTCAGAGTAGAGGCGACCGGCTCTTGCTGGTCAGAGCGTGGCCTCCAGGGCCAGGTCCTGCTCAGACGTGCTCCCCGGGGAAGGCGGGAGCCTCGGCAGGAAAGCCTTCTGATTTGAGGGGTGCTGTCAACCCACCCCAGTTCCTCAGTCCCCAAAGCAGGACTGGGCCCCCAGCACTCTCCTGGGCTTTTGAGAGCAGAGGAAGGAAGGCGAGGGTGGGCAGCGCCTACCTGACGATGCTCCAGTCGGGCTCAATCCGCACGATGGTGGGGTCCTCCACGTACCGGAAGAGCAGGTCCTGTGGGATCTTGGCCCTGTCCACCTGCACCGTCACTTTCGTCTCCAGCACGTCCTCCGAGGATGTGGTGTTGCAGACGATGGAGGATGGAGAGCGCCTGCAGGGAGGGAAGATGAGGAGCTGGGCTCCTGGGGGTGGAGGGGGCGTGGTGGTCCTGGGTCAGACCCCTCCAACTCATCCCTGTGGCAGGCACCTCGGAGGCAACGGTGAGCGCGACCTCAGATATAAAGACAGGTGCTGAGCCCTCTTTGAGACGAGGCCTGGTCCTTGGGCCTTGTCTTCAGCCTGCCTCACCCCATTCTCAGCAAGAATCCCGCTAAGTCAGTTTAGCAAGAATCCCCCCACCCTTGACATCTGAGCACGCTGGCCGGCCTCCAGCAAGAATCCTGTTAAGTTGGTTTCGTAAGGATCACCCTATCCTTACATTTCCTCTTAGTAATTGTCCACCCACTGCCCCTTCCCCTCTGCTTGTTGGGTGTAAATTCCCAGCTGTCTTTGCTGTACCTGGAGGTGAGGCCTAGTTCTCTCCTCTATTGCGTGACACCCACTGCGACAGTCCTGAATGAACTCTTCTTTACCATGTGAACAAGTGGCACGGTAACAAGCGTTACTAAATGCAAGGCCTGGCCTGCTGTGACTTCAGATCTGTGAGGGCCCTCAGCATGGCTCCCTCCCGGGAAAACCTCTCTCTGCAGAACCTCCCATCTCCTGCCATATCTCCTAGAGTTCTTCACTAGACACACCTCCCGCCTTCCTCCTGACCTGTCCCCCAGGTTCCCGACTCATGGAAGGCCGGCCCTTCTGGCGCTGGATAGTGGGACTAGGGGAGAGAAAATTTGGTTGCATTTGGAGAGTCAATCTTCGCTAGCTGGGCTGCTGCCCCTGCCAGCTCTGAGCAGTGCCAGCTGGCTCTGTGGCAGCTCGCAAGGAGCTATCCTGGGGGAAGGGGCTCTCGGTTCCAAACTGTGCCCTGCGGAGCCCTCGGTCTTCTGCACAGTAGGTGGCATGGGGCACCTTGGAGACATGGTGGCAGCAAGCGGCACAAGGGGCCATCCAGGGAACTGAGACAACCCTCTGCAGCCAGGGTGCCCAGGAAGCCCTCTCCCAAAGAGAACGGCCACTTTCCAGGGAGGAGGAGGCCCCTGCAGAGGTTGGCCCCTCTCTGTGCTGTGCAGCCCGAAGCCTGCCCTGCGGTGTTACCTGTGGAAGAGGCAGGGCTGCTTCCCGAACATCACCACCACGTTGCTGCCCGCGTTCAAGTTGGTGCCCGTGATGGTCACCTGCGTGCCCCCGGACATGGGCCCCCGGCTGGGCTTCAGGTCTGAGAGAGTCAGCGTCTGTGTAGGAAAGGATCTGGCCTGAGGTGCAACCAGGATGGGCCAGGCCCGCGGGCCACCTTCTGGAATCCTTATTAATGGTGACCTCCCAGAGAGCCGGCCGGTTTCCTTAGGCTTGTGTGGCTCAGCAATGTTCTGGTCCCTGGGAACTTGTATCTCTATATTTGTAATAGTAGTAATAATAATAGCTGCTATGCACTGAGTTTTTAAGTGGCAGGACTTAGATCTTCATATATATAAATAATTTAATATATATTAAATATATATAAATAATGGAACTGCCCAATCAATGCTACAAGGTAGGTATTATTACCCATCTTACAGACGAGATTCAGAGATGTCAGGCAAAGTATCCGAGATCACACAGCAGAAAAGTGGCACAACTGAGACCGGACTCCAGAGCTCTGGTTGCCCGGCCCCTCTCCAGTCTCCAGTCTCATTTGCTTTTGGAAGGTGATCTGCCCCTTCCACAGGCCTCTCAGAGAGCTGCCCAAAGCTCCCAGGGCCAGACCAGCCTGCTGTGACGGCCACAGAGAAATCCAGGGGGAGATGCAAAGAAGGGTCAGAGGATTGAGTGAAGAGTCACATTGGGGATGGGGTGAGGGGGACGCTGGGAGTTGAGGATTTGGAGTTGTAGTGTGTTCTTTCATTAGCATTTTAATGGAAAAAAACTTTCTCCACTCCCAGGTGAGAAGTCTGTATCTGCATTTAAATGAAGATTTCTCTCCACCCCCCCCCCACCCTACCCCCTCAAAGAATTCTGCACAGAAAGTTGAACTCACTCAGCTACTTGGAGTGGGAAGGCAGCCTCCCCACAGAGAGGCCTGGATCCATGACACTGGAGAAGAGAAGCCTGAAGCCTGCGGTCTGGCATGGGTGTGCACCAACCCGGGCGCAGGGCGCATGTGCACGGGGACACACGCTGACCGCTGGGCCGGGTGTCCGCCCACGCACGCTGCCCACCAGTCCATGCAGATCCCGGTCCTGCCATCCCCGCAGTACCCACCAAGCTGAGGAGTACCTTACTCTGGCTCTGCTACTGGCTCTACCGGAGACCCCAACAAGGGTGAGGTGAGGTGGGGAAAGAGCCTTCCTTTCTCAGCTCTGTCTGGATCCCCACGCTGTGTGACTCAGGACAAGTCACTTAACCTTTTTGATCACAAAATCAGGCAGCTGGGTCAAAACGTGGCTATCTCAAAGGTGCCTGACTGTTTCCTGGTGCTGTAACTCCGTGTCACCTCCTACAAAGGGTGTCTTTGCCCCAACTGTCTGCAAAGGGAGAACTTTCAGGGAGGGAGGGAGGAGGGAGGAGGAGGAGGGAGGAGGGAGGGAGGAGGGAGAGAGAGAGAGAGAGAGAGAGAGAGAGAGAGAGAGAGAGAGAGAACCAGTGCCCAGTTTCTAGGCAGGGAAGGTGGTGGTGGTGGTGGTGGTGGTGGTGGGATGGATGTTCCCAGAGAGACGATCAAACCCAGGGAATTTAAGACAGATGTGATGGGGGGCAACGTGAAAGGAGAACAGGCTCCCTGGTGTGTGTGTGTGGGGGGGGGGTCTTAGGGGCTAGAAGTGAGTAATAGTAACCCTTGCTGGCTTTGCCCTGATACTCCTGTCAGCACAGGCTGGGGGGCGGGGGAGGGGGTTGTCCTGGGGGCTGAGGGAGGACAACATGAAGACATGTTTTAAAATTGTGAGAAACTATTAATTATTCGAGACATGCTTCATACATACTTCACAGTGGGTTTGCACGGGAAACCAAATCCCGCCTCGTTTGCGACCTCTTCACTTGGCTCCCTGGATGGAGGTAGAGGGAAGGGAAAAGTACTATTTCCAAGGAGATCTCTAGGGACAGAACCGGTGACAAGGCCAAGATGCATCACAGAGACTGGCCTGATTTGTGGAGGGAAACTGAGGGAGACCCGAACCTTGTCCCCAAGCTCACCCCTGGGAAGGAGCTCCCCAGCTGAATCCAGAGTCCAGAGGAGATAGGGGCTTCTATGTGGGGCCCAAATTGTTCAACCTGAGAGGTGCCCAGCAAATCCCTACGGCAATGAGGGCTCCGAGGGCTGGGGAGCATGAGAAAGGGCCATTCCGTCTCTTCCAACCTCCCTGCCCTGCCCTTGGTTTCTACTCTGAACCCCTAGGAGAGCCTCAACCACTGGGCCTTCAAATGCAAATTGGGGTCTGGAGAGGAGACTGGGGTCCCCACCACCATTTCTCCTCCCTGAAATTCTTCCCCTGTGGACACACAGCTACAGGACAGTTCTTCAGAGAGGCCCCTCAAACAGAAAAGCGACACTAGCCTTTGAGTCCCAGGGACCCAGTAGACCAATGCATTTTTGCCTTGTGGCAACAACTCTCCTGTTTCCTGACCTGCCTTTCTGCCCCCACCTCTCCTCCTCCCTCCACCCTCTTCTCTCTCCCTCCCTTCTGCTCCCACCTTTGGTGCATCTCCATGGTGCACCTTATCCTGGGAAGAGCCTCACACTAGTGAGGATGCACACAGAAAGCCATAATCTGCCTGTATAGATCCTGCCTTTCCATTGGCTGTTTCCATGAAGCCCCGCCTGAATACCCTCCATCCAACCCCTTATCGCCCTGGATAGAAACAATCATGCAGGCAAGACTGACCTCCCTGAAACCAGAAGGGGCTTTGGATTATCTACCTCGTAGACGTTGTAAGGATTAAGCCCCAAGAGCAGATACCAGCAGATGCGTGGCAGCTACGCAATCAACGCTGCTACTCCTGGGCCCGTGGTCCTCCACCTGGGCTGCAGGTGGGATCTCCTGAGGGGCTCTGTGCCCCAGCTGCAGGCTGTGATTTAGCTCTGGAGGGCTACAGGGCATTTTGCTGAAAGACCCTCAAGACAGCCCAAGGTGTGAAGTGGTTTAGAACTGCCGAAGCACCATGGGGCTGGCAAAGAAATCAGCAACCTGAGTTTCATCTCCAAAGACTGACTGATGTGACAGAGGGGAGGGCCCCAGGAGGCAACACCGAGAGCCAGTGTGGGAAGATGCAGAGGGTCCCCGGTGAGCAGGAACTGAGTGGGGCAGGGGCAGGGCCTGGGAGAATGGGAGGCTATGGCTTAGGGCAGTGTGGGGAAGGAGACAGGGAAGGGAAGGGTGTCAGGCTCGAGCGAGAGGATTGGACAGCCCAAGGAACTTAGAGCACAGCTAGAGGCAGGGGGTGTCCTGGGCCCTTCTTGGGGGATTTAAGGAAGCCATGGTGGAAAGTGAGACTCCAGGACATGGTGACAAAGTGGAATTAGGGGAAGCTGAGCCACAGTCTGCCAAGCGTGGGGCTGGCTGACAGGCCACTGACAGAAATGGGCAGGTGAGTGGGATGCATTGTTTCTGGGAGCTGACAGCCTGGGTGGGATAGGAGAGGTGATGGCAGGACATCCAGAGGCAGTAGCCTCTGAGCGAGTCACAGAGGTGAGAGGCCTGGCTGCAGGCAGAGCAGAGACAGCGAAGGCCCAGAGGAAACATCTGCTTAATGAGGTAGTGGCTGTCCCCAGGACCATTCGCTTTGTCACTGCCAAGCGTCCACAGGATAAAAACTGTTCCAGGCAGTTGACTGGCCATGGAAATCCAGGGCTTGCTTTGGCCATGCAGCAGGGGCCTGCCTTCGCCACAGCCACCAGGCAATTTCAGAGCCAGATTTCGTGGCCAGTTTCGGCACCCCTCTCAGATACCTGGTGAGTGTTGTCTCTCTCTCTGTCTCAATCCCTCTCTCCCTCACATTGTCTCTGCTCTGCTGGAATAACAACGTGTGTATGTGTGTGTGTGTGTGTGTGTATTATAAATAAATGCATATATTATCTAAATATATATACACTTATCACTCATTGTCTCAAGGTATATAATATTGGGATTAACTTGGAAATTCCCTCAATCTTTTCAGAAGATGGTGGGGGTACAAATCCTAAACAAACAGGTAAAACTACACATCCATTAGATCCATTACATATACGTGTTCTTCTGCATGGGTTCCTGTGTGTGTGCGGTGACAGACAACTGTGTGTAAGTCAGTTGGTTCTCAAAGGGTAGAGGGAAGGGGTGGGTGGGGGGCACAAAGAGCCGGGCCCAGGCCAGGAGGGGCGTCTGATGCACGGCCCCCCCAACTCGGCGGTCCCCACTTTTCTGTCTGCATGTGAGTCCTGCATCTTCTCTCTCCTAGACTGTGCATCTCCTGAGGGAGGGGCGGGGGCTGTATTGGTCTGATGCATCACGGTGACACCCACAAGCCAGGGCCATCAAATTATATTATAAAATTCAATCAATCCAGCAAGTCTTTATCAAACAATCTACTGCGAGGTATTGTGCAAGGTGATAAGTGGTTGGCCACTGAATGGGGAAAGGAGAAAGAGGAGGACGGCCGATGAAAGAAAAGGAAGGAGGGAGGGAAGGAAGGAAGGAAGGAAGGAAGGAAGGAAGGAAGGAAGGAAGGAAGGAAGAAGGATGAAACCTGGGCTCCCAGTGACATATTTCAGGGCATTGGATGCTCAGGCATAACCTCCATCACTCAGGTTTCCAACTTCCCAAAGCCGCTCAGCATCATGAGGAAATTCTACCATCACTGCTGTCGTTAACCTGAGAAGTTAACTGGCTGGTGAAGCAGTTTGGAGAATGACGCAGGGTGCACGGCAGGGCATGGGCTCATGTCTCCAGCCTCCCTGCCATCACAAGGCTGAGAGGGTGCGAAAGCCACTGCCCCATAGAAGCCCTCACCCTGGAGCTAGCCAGGCAGCCTTTGCAGCACCAG
The DNA here is from genome assembly GCF_036562045.2 of Rhinolophus sinicus. Lineage (NCBI taxonomy): Eukaryota > Metazoa > Chordata > Mammalia > Chiroptera > Rhinolophidae > Rhinolophus > Rhinolophus sinicus. Next base: position 64,873,397 of record NC_133760.1, on the reverse strand, counting down.
GGAGCGTCCAGGCTGGAGGGAATTGGGGGGTTGGGTGAGAGGCCATGGGAGGGGGAGGGAGAGGCAGGGAAAGTGGTGTTGGCGTGGGAGCGGGTAATAGTGCAGGCAGAGGAAGGCGGAGTGGGTGCAGGTGAGATGTGGGATACTGAGGTGGGTTCAGGAGATCATGGGATGATGGTGAGTGGAGAAGGTGGGAGGAGTGAGGGTGATGGGATGGAAACGCTGGGTGCCAGGGGGTAGGGCAAACGGCAGGCCACGGCCCCGTAGCCCAGGTGGCAGGCACAGAAATCATACAGGAAACGATTCTAGAAGTAACAAACCTACTGTACGTCATGTTCACCACATACATGCCAAGGGTAGTGCCATTATTATCACCATCCCTGTTTTAGAAACTAAAGCACAGAATGGTTCAGCAGCTTGCCCAGGTCCACTCAGTAAGTGGCAGAAGCAGGGCTCAAACCCCCGGAGTCCTCATGCACAGGCCACACTCTCACGTTCTGTGCCACACTGCCACTCAGGCAGAAGGGGGCCCCAGGCCTGGGAGCCAAAGCCCCTTCCCTGGAACCACACCCCAGGCACAGCACAGCCTGGGTTTGAACCCAGGTCTTCTAGACTCCCAAGGCTGTACTCTCACGCGCTGTAGCACAGGCCTCCCGTGACCTTGCCGTGCGTCTCAAGGGGCCAGCAGTCGTGGTAATGAGGTCTCTGACCTGCACTTGGCATGGCCACTGGGGACCGGGACTCACCATGAAGTAATAGAGCTGTGAGGACCGGGCCATGAACTCAGGCCGACACACGGCCACACAGATCTCCACGAAGCCGGCGTGCTGGCTGGGCTTGGCCTCCCCCATCTCACACACGATCCTGCGGGGAGGAGAGGACAGACCCCACGGGTCACAGGAGGGTCACAGGACTCCCAGCGGTACCCCAGGGCCCCACTCTCTGCAGGAGGAGCTCAGGGCGGGGCGGGCAAGGAGGAGGTGAGACACCGCAGATTCTTCCTTGCGGGGGCTCCTCCCTGGTTCTCAGGAAATGAGCAACGCGGCTCACAGGGGTCTCCTGGGAGGCCTAGGCGAGGGTCCCTGCTTCTGACCTGACCCCCAGTCCCTAACCGTGAATTAGTCACGCTGTTGTGAATTACAGTGCAGGTGGTGCTTCAGCCAAACAGCTTAGGGAATAGAGCTGATGGCCCAGAGAGGTAAAGTGACTTACCCAAGGGCACACAGCAAGTCAGATGGAGCCTTGGAGCAGACCTAAGGTTTTCAGGTCCTAGCCAAGCTGCTCTTAGCTATCAATGCATAGATTTCCTCGTGCTTTCTGCTCCCAGCCCCTGCTAGGGACCTGGTGAGCAAGGACATAGTCTTGCTGTGGAGGGGAGGGGTGGGTGCGTGGAGGAGAGTTACCCATTTTTCCCTTTTTACACATTTTTATTCTTTAAATTACAAAATCTGTTCATACCCTTTGAAAACAAGACAGTACAGAAGTGTGACAAGGAAACAGTTAAATGTCCTTTTCTTCACCCCTAACCTCTCTGAAAAATTTGGTATATATATCTTTGCAGACCTTTTTCTAGACCTATGCAACTATATGTAATATGTATATAAATACAATATATATTTATAAAATATATAAATATAATCTCCATTTTACACATGAAGAAATGGAGGCACAGAAAAATTAGGCAACTTGCCCCAATGCATATGTTTGCACACACCCACCCGTAGGTATATATATTTGTTTGATATTGTGCACACACATAAACATAAGTGTGATATAAACACACACGTACAATTATATACAAATATACATATATAGAGAAACATATAATAAAAGTGAAACGTAACGACCCACTCTCCTGACCCCCTCTTTTTGCTCATCAGTGTGGCATGGCGTTTCCTTCACGTCACTGTGCACACAACTCTGCTTTTTTCTTTCACAGCTTCATAGAGTTTCATGCTACGACTTCACTGTCTTTTATTTAACCAGCCTCCCACTGACGTACGTGTAACTCATTCTGATTTTTCTCCTACTCCAAATAATCCTGCGAAACAAACCAACTTACACATACACCCGTAAGCATTGTATGTTTATCAGAATACATTTCTGAGGAGGGAACTTGCTGGGTCATTGTTTGTGTACTTAATGTTTAATAAATAGAGCAAAATAATGGTCCAAAGGGGTGGTACCCATTTTCCCTTTTATGAACGGTAATTGAGCGAGATTACTTCACTCTTTTGCCAACACTAGATATTACCAATTGTTTGAAAGATTTTCCAATAGGAAAAAAAATTTGTTTTAATTAAAATATTTATTTCCCTGATTACTAGTGAGGGTGCACATATTTTCATGTATGTGTGTGTGTGTTTTTAAATCTTATGTTGCCTTTCCTTTCACTTGTCTGAAACCCTCTATTTTTCTACTGGGTTGTCCTTTTGTAGAAGCTGCCGAATTAGGAATATTAACTTTTGTCTGTAATAAATACCGTATTATTTTATCCTACTTGGTCACCTGTCTCAACTTTGTTTATGTCTTTTGCCAACATAAAATTTAAAAGTATCTGTGTGGTTCAATTGCTCATTCTTTTATTTTATGGTTTCTGGGTTCTATCTTTCTCTTAGAACTTCTAGGTGAGAATCGAGCAAAAATATATACCTTGCTTTTCTGTCCAGATAACATAATTAATACATATTCAGTGTAAAAAAAATAGAGAATACATTAAAGCACTTGCCATGTTAGTGTAAAAAAAAAAAAACAAGAAAAAGGAAAGTACTTAGAAGAACCTGTCCCCCAATTGCATCACCCAGAAATATCCATTGTCAACATTTTTGCATACATGTTTCCAACCTGCCTCTTCATTCATAAAATTTATTAGAAACTCCGTATTCTGCTTGTAACCTGTGTTCTTACTTTATATACCTTGAGTATATCTTGGGTCATGATTCTTCTATAATATCAAATTTAATGGCTATGTAGTTTACAGTCCTGTGCATATAAAATAATTTATTGAATTGATTTAATTCCCTATTTTCAAATATGCAAATTGGCTCTAAATTTTTACTATTACAAATAAAGCTGAAATAAGCATTCTTGCCACCCCCCTCCAAAAAAAAATTGTGCGTTCTGGTTATGTAGGGAAAGTTCTAGAAGTATTATGGCCAGGCTAAAGATTTTCGACCCACGTTTCCAAACTGCAATCCAGAAAGATAGTCCCAATTTACTCTCCCAACATGAATATATGAATGTGACAATTTAAAATTGTTCCCTATTGTTTTAATTTGCATTTCACTGGTTACTACTGATTGTAACCATTTTTATATGACTTTTAGTTCTTTGTGTATCTTATGAATTGTTCATTCATGCTCTTTGCTCATTTTTTGATATTTGCCTTTTATTTATAAAACTTCTTTATATGTTAAGAAAAAGCATCTCTTAATTGTAACAGGGTATATAACCATAAACCTAGTCTATTATTCACATTTTTATTCTGCTTACGATGATTTTTGACACACAAGTTTTTAAGTTTTATTACGCAAATCTTCTAATCTTTTCCTTTATAATTTTTTCCCTTTTGCAGTTATAGAGCACCTTCCTTTTCTTGAAATCAGATAAACCCTCACCTGTATCACCTTCTAATCCATTCACTGTTTAATTTTTTTACACTTAACTTTTTCATCTGTCTGGAATTTATTTGGTTTATAATGTGAAATAAGGATCGGATACTATATTTTTTTTTCAGGGAGTTAACCAGCACCACTTACTGAATGAGCTTTCCTTTCCTTGCTGATTTGAAATGTCAATTTTATCACATACTAAATGTTTATAGATCAGGATTCTTTTTCTGGGTGTTCAACCTTACGCCACGTATCTAAATAGTGCCACAGTATTTTAGTCATGTGGCTTTATAATAATATTTTTTATATCTGGCTATGCAGGTCCCAAGTAGGGTATTTCACATTTCCCGAGACCACAATATATTGGTGGCAATCTGGTTTGGTTTTGTTCTGGGAAGGGCACAGAAAGTTGAAGGAGACACAGGAAAACCTTTGGGTCAATAAGCAACGATAGACCAGGGAAGTGAGTCCTACCAAGGTTGGAAACTTCAATCAACTGAGCTACTCTGAGCACCTTGGGAAAACCAGGAGGAATTGAATATGGCAGTACTGATGGTTCCAGAATCACTAAATCCAGGCAAAAGCCAGGAAGCAGAAATAGAAACTGCACTGACCTACCTAAAGAAGGCCTTTCAAAAGAGTCAATAACTTATGCACACAGGACAAGTAGCAAGATTTCATTCCGGGAGGGGCAGCAAAGATGGTATAGAATATAGATTCTATTGTGCTGGTAAACATTTCCTGGTTGTGTGTGCTGAGCTGGAAAATTGTGTTTACTTATTTACAAGGCGATACATGACTCACAAACCTCCTCCACCAGGTGGGTTAGAGGTTCGGGTCACTCGCTGACTGACCCTCTCAGTGGATCAGCAGAATTTGCAAAGAGAAAAACAATCCAAGTGAAGGCGGCTTTCATTTTCAGTCTCCACAGAGAGTAGCTCAGGGTCGGCTTCTTTTATAACTGGGGGAGGGCATGTGTGGGGAGTTTGGGTCAGCAGAGGGAGTTGGGTGTAACGAACTGAACGCACATTTCTCTTGCAGATTTTAATTTTGCTTTGTCTTACTCCTTCTCACCCTCACAGCCCAAGGAGGGAACAGTCACTTTTCTCTCCTTTCCCAGCCTTTTCCCCTTTCTATACTTCCCCCAATATGGCAGCTGGCCATATGCTAGTGTAGGCATAGTGTAGGCACTGGGGAGTTGTGGGTGTCCCCTCCCCACCCCTTAGAATGTTAAGGATTTTCTCCTTTGACCCCCATAAGCTTTCAGACTGTTTGTTGCTGGCTTGTCTTCCCTCCCCTCCTATACGTCTCTGCGTCTCAGGTCACCTCCACTTACTGTTCCGCAGGGATGTAGCCGTCCACCAAAGGGCTGCACTCCACGCCGGCCACCTTGACGTGGGAGGCGATGTCCCGGAACTCCAGGCCCAGGTTCTCTCCTCGGATGGTGACCTTGGTTCCCCCTTCTCGGGGGCCGGTCACTGGGATTATCTGGAAGGAGGAAGCATTGCGGTTTGGCAGGCACCAAGATAGAACCGTCACCCACTTGCTGATGGGGCGACGGGGCAAGGAAATCCTGCTGGCTTGTCTCTATCGCCACCCGGTTCCCTGAGTTGGGAACAAGTTCACCAGCGCACCCAGGTCTGGGACCGGCCAGGGGTAGGAGCTTCGCTGAGAGAGGTCTAAGTTTGTGTGTGATTTTAGGAACAGTGCTCAAAGACCCTCTCTCACCTTCCTGTTTCATAGAAGAGGGAATGGAAGGGGATCCACAGTGTTACCGGGGAATTCGTGGAAAATCATGATTAAATTTGGCTGGCATTTGCTTGTGTTGCTTCTATTCTCAAGAAAAAGGAAGAACCTCCCCCCCCACCATGCCCTGTAAACCCTCCACTCTACGGGATCCACGCATCTTTTTAAGACCCTTTTCAAATGTCACTTCCCATAGTCTCTCTCCTCTCCCTCCCCTCCTCTCCCTCCCTTTCTAACCCCCCCAAGCCCACCCCTGCAACTAAAATTTCAGGCCCCCTTCTTTGTGCTACTTTCATGGTAACATTTGTGTGGAATTCCCATCCTTCCATCTCCCACCCACTTCCTCTTCAGATCTGGAGTCTCTGACACCAGGAACAGTGTCTCACTTCTCTTTGTGGACTTTTCAGTGACAGCACCACACTTGCTTCAAGTTGAAATTGTATTGCAAACCCCAACTATCCAAGCATCTTCCTGGAGTTAGCAGAGCATTTGTCACAACCCCTTGACCTTCACTGTTTGGCTTGGTTTCTAAGGGAGATGGGTCTCATTTAGACTTCACCCTCCTGGCTGGCCTTCCCCCCAGAGATGGCACTGGTGGTGTTAAAACCCACGAGTGGAATGGTGATGTCAACGACAGAGGGCCTGCGTGGAGGGAGGGGCTCCGTCCAGTTCACGCGATCTAATGGTGACATTCCACAGGAGTGACCTTGGTGGCAGAAACATGCTGTGCCAACCTCTCCTGGCATCTGATAGACAGAGAAGGGCACGTTTCCCATTCCTGGGGCCTCTGAACTCCAGGATGTGGATCTTGGCTAATGTCAATGAGATCACAATTGAAGGAGCCCAGACAGACCATTTCCTACTCTCTCCAGCCCCAAAGATCAAAACTGGGGGTTCCATACTGGGGGGCAGTGAAAGAAATGAGGCTGGGGTGCCCCTGAGTGGCAGCTTTGCCAGGCAGAGGCTGTTCACCTACAAAAGTCGAGGTACTTCCTTCTTACACATGCAGCTGTGCGTGTTTGTGAGTGTTCATATGAGTGTGAGGGTTTGCACACGCGTGTTCCCACTGCACTGGAAACAAAGGTTCTTTGGAGACACAGACCCACTGCTGTGTGAGGGAGGTGGGCAGATATAGGGAGGTTGGAAGGGGGAGTCCATGTTCTTCCAGCCAGTCCCTCAAAGTGACACTGGCAGCTGGCAGCAGGCGCTGCCCGCTATTCCAGCCCCGACTTGTCATCCTGAAGAAGGAGATTTATCTCTGGCTCGGTCCTCGGTTCCCTGGGTTCCCCGGGGGGCGGGGGGGGGGCTGCCAATATGGAGCCAGCCAATAGCCCCCATCGCAGGGAGATTTGTTTAATTTTCCATTGCCTCCCTGCCATTTTCTTGGTCTTAGGCCAAAAAGAAAGCAAGTCCCACTGTTTTCGCCAGGCACACGGTTAGCAGTCATGCATGGCAGCATGGTTGCTTGTTAGGGGCTCTGGGGGGTATAGGAGGGGAAGGGGGGGCTGGCTGGAAAGGAGGGGGGCACAGCCCAGGTGTGGGACCAGATGCAAGGGGGAGAGGGGCACCCACTTTCCTCCCCTTCCCAGATAATTCTGCTGGTTAAATGCGTAAGTATTTCCCCCCAGTATGAGAATCACTGTTGAGATTCCTACCCATGCAGCACACTGAAGTAGGGGCTGAGGGAAGCTGCCAGCCTCTGGTAAGCCAGGAATGGGGGAGGGGGCAAAGAGCCTAAGTAGGGGTCACACCCAGAGGGCCACCCATGAAGGGTCACTGCTGGAGGAGGCTGTTCAGTCCCAAAAGCCAAGCTTCCTGCTTGTCCATGTCCCTGGTGTGTGTGCACAAAGGGAAGATACCCCCCGACGTCCCGTGCACCCCTGTGGTGAGCGAAACATATGGGTGTCTTGCCTTTGTGGGAGGAGAATGTAAACCCAAGAATCAAGAGACCTGGGGCTCAGGACCCCTTTGGTTTAAACTTGCTTAGAAGAAATAAGCATCTCTGAGCACTGGTCTTTTTATCTGGGAAAGAGTGATAATAATCGCAGCTTTGGCAAGCTTTGCGGGTTGAGTTATGTCTCCCCCGAAATCCGTATGTTGAAGCCCTAACCCTCATCCCCCCAGATCGTGACGTTATTTGGAGACAGGGTCTGTACAGAGGCCATCAAGTTAAAATGAGGTCATTAGGCTGAGTTGTAATCCAATATGACTGGTGTCCTCATAAAAAGGGTAAATTGGAACAGAGGCACGCATAGAAGAAAGCTGGGTGAAGACACAGGCAGAAACAGCCCCGTAGAAGACAACGGGAGCGGGAGAGGCCTGAACAGATGCTCCGTTACAGCCCTCAGAAGGAACCAACCCTGCCAACCTCTTGATTTCGAATTTCCAGCCTCCGAAATGGACAGAAAATATATTTCTGTTGTTTAGGCCACCCAGTCTGTGGTCCTTTGCTGTGGCAGCCCCGGGAAACCATAAGGCAGGGATGTTGTGAGGACGATGGAGTAAGGGATATGGAGATAGCTTGCAAGCAATAAAGCACCACATAGAGAGTCGGCCTGTGACTGCACTGCCAGGGTTAGGTTATCAGGTACAGGTGCGTTTGTGGGACTTCGCAGAGCTGGATACCCAGTCCGTCCTCACTGGGCACGAAGGCAGTGACCGAGCCTCCTTCTCCCTCCTCTTTTGTCCACTCTCTTTAGCTTTGTTATTAAGTCAGCATCCACTGTGGCCAAGAGGCATGAGCACCTACTGTGTGCTAAGCCTGTGCTAGGAGCACAGACATGAGGCAGATATGAGGTAGGTCCCTTTGCTGACACGTAGGTACCTCTTCCTTATTTTACGGGAATAAGGGACTCCAGCTGTGGTGGGAGGGGGGACCTTAGGAGGTCTTTCCGCCAAGAGTGTGGAGTGGGGAGCTGGGGACACAGGTGACCTAAATAAACCCAGGGGCAGCGGTTCCCTTGGCTTAGACATGTGCGGCAACGATTTTAACAATGTTGATGACGAAGGAGGGGGAGGAGAATGAGAGATCCCCGTGGGCTGGGCATGGATTCTCTCCTATAATCCTTATAACTGTCTTGTGAGATAGATGCATAGACCCACTGCACAGGTGAGCAAGCTGAGGCCTGGAGATAACGATGAATTAGCCCTGGGCTACCCAGCAGTTAGCTGACAGAGCTGGGCCTCAAACCCCGTTCTCCATCACCCACAGAGCTGCATGTGTAGCTCTGCCCTGCCCCTCAGCAGTATTTACGCCACTGCCTGTGTCCCCTGGGTGTCCTGAACTGTGCTCCAAATCCATTTCTGCATCTTACAGCTTAACGCTTGCTTTGGGTGAGTCCTGAGGCCTCTTCAATTCGACCTCCTCTACCTCCCCAGGGCTGTGCCCTTGACCCCCACGCAGCCTCTGTCATGGGCCCACTGCTTGGTGAGGCGGCCACGGCTGGAGCATCACGGCTTTGTTCCCGAAACTCTTAGAGACAAAGGGAGAGTGGCAAGGACTTAGAGTCCTTTCTCACACAGCTCACGCAGATACTCCAACAGGAGGGTCGAGCCGCTGTCTGCTTTTGACCTCCCTTGCTAGGGGCCGGGCCTCTGAGCCGAGCCTGCAGACTCTGGGGAAGCTGAGGTGCCCCAGCCAGCTGGGCACTGAATGCACCCAGCGATCCTGGGGGACCCACCACATGCTGGAGCCCCTGCACTGGGACCTACCTCCGTGATGCGGGGGTTGGTGCACTTGCTGTTGGCGCCCGCCAGCTCCAGCCACTGGCTCTCGTGGACGGGGCAGTGCTGCCGCAGCGTGCACTGGCCTTGGCCCTGGCACCAGCCACACTCGAAGTCTGGGTCCGCCTTGAGGCACAGGCCGCAGCTCTCCCGCATGGCTCCGCACTTGTAGAGGTGAACTGTGGGCAGAGGGCCAGGGGCACTTTGGGGTGGGGTGGGGGCTGGGAGGGGAGGTTGGGAGGGGAGGGGAGGCAGGGCAGGGGGGGGGCGGTGGAAGCTAGGGGTGGTGGTGGATGGCGGGGGGCTGGGAGGGGCCGGGGAGTATGGACAAGGACGGCAGCCCCAGCCTCCGGCGATGGGACACAGCTAGGAAGTCAGTCTCCCTCCAGAATCAGCATCCTCCCTCAGCCAGCCCTGCTCACCCCGCTCCACCCCCAGAAGCCCCCTGCCCACACCGAGCCCACCTCGCACAACAAGTCAGAGCAGGAGGGATGGTGGAGAGGCTGTGGAGGGCGGGCTTGGGGCCAGAGGGACAGGGACAACCAGTAGGTGGGGGACAGAATGGCACCTGCCCAGGAGAGCAGAACCGCTCTCTCCCTCCACCTGCCCCTCCCCCACCAGCACCACCGGGGCCGCCTTCCACACCTTTGTTCTGGGCTGGGTTGTCGATGTTGAAGTGGCCGTTCCACACGACCGTCAGCTCCACGGGCAGGTTGTTGATCTCCATCCCTTCGTAGGAATACTGCAGCCAGGTGGGGAGGAAGAAGAAAGCTGGGTCACGGAGACTTCAGGAGGGGCTGGACGTGCAGCCTGAGGCCCCAGGAGTGCACCGGGCTGGACTGGCCATGACTGTGCGTGTGTGTGTGTGGGGTGGGCACACGTGTACATGCACGCACATGTGTGGGTGAGCTGCGAGGGGAAGCACTTACCAGGGGACTGAAAGCGCGTCAGGAAGCTACGGTTGGGGTGGGTGCAGGCCTGCTGGGTGGGACACCCGTAAATGCAGGTCAATGGACAAGCTCTGAGCAAGTGACTCATCCTCCTTTAACGGGGCCTTGTCCTCAGCTGGGCTTTCCCCAGGAAGTTTAACAGAGTCCCAGCTTGGGACTGTGGTGCTAAGAGGCAGGGACAGGGTGCAGGACGGGTGCTGCCAGGGATGCAGGGCAGACAGGCAGCCCCCATGGAGACGTGGCAGCCAGCCCCCATCTGTCTTCCCACAGCAGATGCTTCTCAATCCCCAAAGGAGACAGGTGGCAGGGACTCTGAGCCTGCCCTGGGCAGCATTTCCGATCCCTACCGGTGATGTTCTCATTATCCCACCAGACTCTGCCACCATAGGGGGTGACATGAGGAATGGAACTGAGACAGGGTTACTGTAGAGGCGGGAGGGGCTGAGGGCTGGCGATCAGTTGGAAGGGTCTACTCTAGACATGGTTTGAAGCGGTATTTGCAGAGCCGATAGGCTCTTTGAACCCAGAGTGGAAGTTTGGAGGGGCTGGGCCGTGGGGGTGTTGATGGTCGTTAGGGCAGGCAGCTGATGCCCCCCCCCCCCCGCCCCAGCTAGCCAGAGCACCTTCACCAAGGGGAGGAAGCCACAGAACCTTGGGAACGCACAGGCTGGGGAGGGTCTCAGGGTCTGTCACCAGTGCCTCTGTCTCTGTATCCCATTTGGAGGGGCTTCTAAAGGAGAGGTTATCACCCCAGATTCCTGAGTTCCAGAATGTGCCCCAGTGTGAATATGTCATGATGTCCTCATGCAGCCACGTAAGTAGGATGTGAGTTTAGCTTTCTTATGGCTCGACCCTGGTGCTCCGAGATTCTTCACCAGCTCTCTGGCCAGTTTGCTCAGGCCGGGGAGCCACGTCCAGTGTGTTCTCCTCAATGGCGGCGTTTGCCCTGCCCCATCCACACTCATAGCATCTCCCTGTGACTGATGACACTTGGGCCAGGGCCAGGGTCTGGGCTCCAGCCATGGAACACAGCAAAGCTCCCCAGCCCTGCGGACACAGCAGTGGGGAGCTTTTCTGATCCGAGCATAACTCAGCTGGTGACTCATAAGCTGTTTGCTACATAGCTCGGTCATCAATTTCCCAGAGATTAAGTTCTTGTGTCTGGGTCAGGCTGAGCCCTTCCAAGTCATCCTGAGTTTTCTCACCAAACCTCTTCTCTAGACCGGTGGTTCTCATGGGCCACCCTCATCAGCATCAGCTAGGGGGCCTGCTAAATGCAGATTCCAGCACCCCCCCCCGGCCCCCCCGCCCCCAGACCTGCTGCACTGGAGTCTAAGGAACTGGGGAGCATTCCAGGCAAATGACTTTAGTGCTCTTGCTGCTGACCAAAGTTCAACATCGCCGCTGCCTGCATTGTGCTACAAGCTGGGAGACACTGGATTGCCCAGTGGAGGGGTATGTGGGGGAGGGAGGGCGGGAGGGGAAGAGACAGACAGACAGACAGATACAGAGAAAACTCTTTTCCAGACCGTCTTCCCATTTCCTCCTCTAGCCAAGCTGCACTTCCATCCTTTCCATTTCCCTCCTCCATGGCCCCAGTCAGGGACACGCAGTGATGGTGGCCCAGGCTGCCAGCTAGAGGGCTCTGGGCAGTGCTGGTTGTTCCAGGCTCAGTGAGGCAGCCCTGGCCTCCTGCCACTCAGCCCTGGGTCTGGCCAGGACCCAAAGAGGAAGTAGCAGGTCGTGATCAGGGGCAGGTGGACCAAAAATCAATAGACCCTCAGGGTCCTCTCAGGAAGGACCTGAAATCCCCCAGAGAGCAAGTCAGGGAATGTGCCTGTGTATGTGCGTGTGTGCACACAAAGCTGTTTGCACACATGCTGACTTGAGGTCACGGCACATACCTGTATTCTGAGTTCCTACATGCGTGTAGGCACACACAGTGTCACCACGTGGTTCCGCAGTACCCAGCTGTGTGAATGTGTGCAAATGATCTAAGTCCCAGTGTCCCTATTTGTAAAGCGGGAATTCCAAACAGTGCATTCCCCACAGTGCATTGTTGTGAGGTTTCGAGACAGCCACCCAGTACTCTGAGGTATATACAGGGCCTGTCACGTAGAACGAACACTCCGATATTATTGTGTATTTTAATCTACATGTATACACTTAGGGGGGCTATGCAAAATATATTGGTATCCCCCGTGTTTATGTTTATGCGGAATAATAATAGCCGCCATCTATTGAGTATTCACGTGCCAGACACTTGGCACACATGGAGGTGTATGCATATGAGAATGCTGGAGTGTTCAGATGTGTGTGACTGTGTGTGTGTGTGTGTGTGTGTGTGTGCGCGCACGCGCGCACATTTTCTTTTTGAAGAAAATTGAAAATAAAAACAGACTTTAAGGATCAAATATGCCGGGTATTGCTTTCTCTCTCTCCCTCATTCCCGGGGTTCTGATGATGAAATATTACAGAAATCACTAACCCCGGCTGCTCCCCTCCGCTCTCTCAATCTCGAGCGGTGTCACTCTCCTTCCTGGACACACTCTCTCCCCCAGGACCTGCATCCCAAAGGGAGGCGGGGGCAGCACCACTGGCTCCCACCCCCCACGACTCCCCACCTCCGCACCACTTGGCATTTATATGGCTGTCTGTAATCAGCGGGCATTTCACCTGCACGGACACCCAGGGCTGAGGGAAGACTGTTTCAGGCTCCCAGGGGCCAGGAGGCTAAGTGTCTCCATCGAGTATGCCATACCCTGGCCCTGCTAGTGGGTGATGTTGACCATGACCTTGGGAAAGCGTGAACCGCAGTTTCTCTTCCTTCTGAAGCACAAGAGAAGACGTCTGTATACTTTGGACATTCTCTCCTCCAGCCATTCACTTGTCCCAAGCGCTGAGCTATTTTGCTGGAAAGCGCACCCATTCCCGCGAACAAATCTGAACACCATAAGAAGCCTATGTGTGTCCATCTCCAGGACCCCAGAGCGCGCAGCAGACCCATTCCCCGCGGTGTTCCAGTACCACAGGAAGGGGGAGAAGGGACCTCTCCATCTGTGTCCCCTTCCCTGCTTTGCGTGTGGTAAACTGGGGCACCAAGAGGAAACTTGCGGCCAGTGTGGGTGGGTGGAAGCTGGGCCAGAGCCCCGGGGCCTCGGCCGGCACCACAGCCAGCTGGCGGCCCTCTGCGGCCCACTTACTTGGTGACTTAGAGGCGGATACTAGGCACTATTATTAATAGCACTTGACATTTCTCTAGAACTTGGGAGTAAAGGAGGCCAAGAATACCCGCAGTTGTTACCCCTCCAACTGCTGCTGCGAGCTCCTCTGTTCTCTTCCCACAGGCCCCCTGAGGGCTGCAGTGATTGGCCCAGGGCCTGTCCCCAAAAAGTGGGCTGGAAGTGACCTGCTTCTCTCTCAGATCCTTCTCCCTTCCTGCCCCCATTCCAGGGACCTCACTTAGGAAATGAAACCACAGTAGCTCTTCTTCCACAATCCGTCTGCGGCAGATCAGACTCTGCTCCCAGGGGTTACACCACGGCTGTGGTATAACATAGTCACTTGCTAATTTTTGCTCACCCTTTAATTAGAGGATGGGATGAGCCTAGCGCTACCTTTGCCTGCCCCATTGGTACTGACCAGGGGCCCAGCACCAGGTACCCTGTGGGGGTACCACACATGAGGAAATCTGGCCTCACCTGCCCGGACCTCACCTGTCAGGGCTGCTGAGCTCCCGTTTACGCTCTTGTTTCCAGGAGGCTCTGATTTTGCTCCCACATTCAGGGAGTTCCCTGGGACCCCTAATGGGCTCGTTCATTGAGTCAGGCCTCAGCTCAGTAAAAGCTGAGGACCTCTGAGCCCAATCGGCTTCCAATTCTGGAAGGACATAGAAAAGCAGCGGGTCCCAACGAGTCTCGTGGAAGCTCACGTTAGTCCCGCAGGCACAGACCCAGGGGTTTACAGGTTGTCATCTGGGGTACCGTCGTCTATTTAACCGAGTCAGCGGAAGCACAGGGCCCAGTCTTGTGGCATCTGGGGAGCTGAGGCCTCATCGTCAGAGACCAGAGACTGTCCTCTGTCCTCCCTCCTGATACCTCAGGGCCCTGGATCCCTGGGGTATCCAGGGATATCCTCAGCTTCTCTGAGGAACCGAGCGTTTCCTCTGTGGTCTGAAACCCCCAGCTGCCTTCTGCTGAGTTAAACGTGCGGCTCAGGCTCTCTTCCCACAGGGAGTTGCTTATTCGGGGGAGAACCACTTGAGCCAAACCCTTGGGGCTGGTCTGCTTGGCCTTAGGATTTAGAGGAAACAGGAGGTGCTTACATAATCCCTTTTGCTTGCGAGCTTAATCTAGAGCACTGCAGAAACCTCAAAACAGCCTGCCTGCCAGGGGAGCTGTGGGTACACATCTGGGGTTTCAGAAGTTGGGAGATCAATTGTCAGTTCAGTCCCTGGAATGCTGAGCCACCCTGGGCAAGCATGTGGGCCTCTCTGAGCTCCCCATGACCCCTAAACTACTTCCTGTAGGAAGAGTGGACTGCTCCCAGGAAGGGCTTTGCTGGGACCCTCCTGGTCCTATGTCACATCCCCAAATATAGTCACCACATGTCAGTACCCGGAAACAACGAGAAGGATGAATGGGAGGCAGTGTGACACAGGAGCAGACCCCAACTCCAGGCCTGGCCCTGCCACTCACTAGCTGTGTGACCTTACGCACGTCACTTACCCTCTGGGCAGGGGCAGGTACCCCAAGACACACGAAGCTGCAGCCCCTTTGAAGGGCTGCCTGCATATCTGCCTTTGTATTTACTAAATTCTTAAAGAGGTTCGCCCAAATTCTATAATGCTCAGCCCCACAAACCTAGATGAACCCCTGCTTCTCGGCCTCCAGTTCTTTCGTACATTGAAGGAGAAGGGGAAGGATCTTACAGCTTGAAAATGGTACAAGGCTCTAAGTACAATGTTTGTCTCTGAGCATCTGGGAGCACAGACATAGCCCAGGGAGAGAGTGAGAACAGCACGCAGAGCAGTGACGCAAGGCCCCAGGCAGGCCAGAGGTGATGCACCGAACGGTTCCCTGTGCACCTAGGAATCCGGTGACAGCCCGAGCAGGGACCTAATGTGAATTTTCTAAACACAGGGCAGGGTTTGTGCTGATCTGAGCATGGCACTCGTGCTGCCGGCTCCCTTTGCAGGTCTGTCTCAGAAGCCCCCTGTGCTGGGAACAGCCTCTGTGTAGGTGTGAAGGCAGCGGGGGGCCCTGTGGGCTCCCCAGCTCAGCTCTGGTAGGAAGGCGGGCCCAGGGCCACCAGGGCTTTTCTCTGGAAGGAGGATGGATGTGCCCGGCAAAGACACCTGCCCATGAACAGCACTCAGCTTTGGGACCATGGCTGGTCCCAATGCCCCTCTCCCCACAGCCCTTGTCATGGCCAGAGGACCCTTGGAGCCCAGCCACCCCTGCTGGGGTGGCATAAGGGGCTGGGCTGGGAGAGCAGGGTGGAGCGAGCAGGTAGGCAGGGAGCTGAGCCGTTTTGTGGGTGTTTGGGGAAGTCCTGCAGAGCTGAGCGGATTCGGCTCTAGACAAGAAGAAGGGCGGGTGCAGGAGGGGTGGAGGCGCCCGCAGGCATTGGGCGGGGCACTCACGGAGGTGTTCTGGCACTGCACGCTGGAGCTGTTGAAGCGCAGGGCGGGTACCCTCTGCTCGCTGCCCTGGATGCTGAGAATGCATTCGTACCCGCGCTGCCCGGACTGTGGCTGGGGCAGGTTCTTGGCCTTGAGGGTGATGGGCTTGATGACCTCCACCGGCACCAGGATCTTGTCCACGCGCAGCAGCTGGGGGCAGTCCTGGGGACAGAGAGCTCGCTCAGGCTGGGGGCAGGAAGCAGAGACGTGGCAGCCTTCCCAGGCATCACCCGGATGTTCGCCCGACGCCCCCTCCCACGGAGACACCCAGGGCCGGTCCTGGGCTCTGGCTCATCCCCAGACACCTGACGGAGGGAATGGGACTGAGAAATCCCCCGTCCCAGGGTCACTGTCTTCAGGCCACTTCTCACTGAAGCCATCCCTTGACCTCTTCAGGTTGCATATTTTTTTATTAGTTCCAGGTGTACAAAACAATGTAATAGTTAGACATTTACACCCCTCACAAAGTGAACCCCCGTCCCCCAATCTACTACCCCTCTACCATTGTATATAGCTGTCAGAATTCCATTGACTCTATTCCCTATGCTGTACTCCACATCCCGTGACTATATATATATATATATATATATATATATATATATATATATATAAAACGATAGTTGTCATTCGATATTATTCAGCTTCAGCTTCAGGTGTACAGTGCAGTGGTCAGGCATCTTCACTGTCCACGAAGTGGTCTCCCTAATAAGACACCTGGTGGGGGGAGAAGGCCTCTGAGCGCCAATGCCTGCTGCAGTTATGATGAGCTACGGACCTCAGCACATCCCCACTTGGAGACTCAACTTCCTTAACTGTCAATCGGATGGGACCCAAGGACCCATTCCGCTCTAATCAGCCCTGATCCCATGAATTGAGGTTGTCTTATATCTGTCCTTCCTGATTACCCTGGAGCTTTGCATCAGGGAAGCAAGTGCCCCAGGGCTGTTAGCGAATGCCCCCTCCCCTCTTCCAGGCTGCCCACACCTTTATCCTGAAGAGCAGCTAGGAAAGGAGCCGCAGACCCAGCAATCCCACTTCTGGGTGTGGACCCAAAAGAACTGAAAGCAGGGACTCCAACTCGGACATAGCAGCACTATTCACAACAGCCAAAAAGTAGAAGCAATCCGAGTGTCCATCAGTGCTTGAATGGATAGACAAAAAGTGTGGTATATACAGACAATGGAATAGGATTCCACCTTAAAAAGGAAGAAACTTTTAATACAAGCTACAACATGGATGAATCTTGAAAACATTATACTAAGTGAAATAAGCCAGTCACAATAGGACAAATATTACACAATTCCGCTCATATGAGGTCCCTAGAGTAGTCAAACTCATGGAGACATACAGTAGAATGGTGGTTCCTGGGGGAGGGGAAATAGAGAGCCAGCATTTAATGGGGACAGTTTCAGTTGGGGAAGATGAAAAAGTTCTGGAGATGATGGTGGCGATGGTGGCGCAAGGTGAAGCTACTTACTGGCACGCTGAGCTGAACTGCACACTTACAATTGGCTAAGGCAGTAAAGTTTATGGCTGTGTATTTTACCACAATTAAAGAGGAGCAGCAGGGAGGCAGGCAGGAGGAGGGGGGAAGGGGCGAGGATGGGGCCTGGACCCAGCGCGTGGCCCTGAGGCTCAAGAGTGAGTGGGTCTCTGGAGTCTTGGAGGCCCACATGGGACGAGAGTCTCAGTGGGTCCATCCTATGCCCGTCTCAGCTGATATCCCCCCGACCCCCACTCCAGCAAGACAAGAATGCAGACACATAGAGGACAGGAGCAATTCTGAGAAAAGCATGACACTCAGGACTGAAGCGGGGTGTGTGATGCTGGAGAATCAGGAGAGAAGATCTATGAAAAGTGGGGAGTTGTCAGCTGAGGGTCCAGGCCCGTCCTGGCTCCGCTCCTCGCTCCACCTGGGCCCTGGGCAGCTCTCCCTGCCCCAGAGCACGACCTGCCTGCTATGTCCATCTCTGCATGGGGGAGCTGGGTCTGTGATTGCACTTGGAGTAAGAGCTCCGTGCTGCGATGTCTCCCCTCCAGGTCCTAAAGCAAGATGTGGCTGCTCATGGATGGTGACCCGAGGGTGTCTGGAATCTGACAGTTCTCTGGACCAACCTAATGGATCCCTTCTACTTTGCAAAAGAGAAACGGAGGCAGGAAGAAGCAAAATAATGGCTCAGTGTCAGCAGATGTGCCGGCAGCTGAGGAACTCAGAGGCCAACCTGCCAACTTTCCATCCCTTAATAAAAGAAAGAGGCCAGTTCCTACAGGTGGGTGGGACCACCTCGGGATGGGGAGGTGGGCGAGCAAGTAACTCCCTGAGACCAGCAGGACTGGGGAGCTTGGAAACCCTCCCAAGGTGAGCTGGAGCCTTGCCTGGGGACTGGATTGATTCTAGTCCAGGATATGGGCTGAAGCACAAGCCTCTCTCTCTTCCCCTGTAAGATTCTCACTGAGGCTTGTTATGAGTTCTCTAATGAGCCCTGATTGCCAGTGGCCCCATAAAGGCTTAGTTTGCATATAAAAAGGTTGGCAGCTCTGAGAGTAAGTTCATTAATAATAATTGGAGAGGCCCAGGGCTGGGCTGGGCCCATTTTCCTCTGGTGGCTCTTCTCATTGACCTCAGTTCCCTCCTAATTGAAATGTAAAATGGCAATTTTGTCTTTGGCAACAAGGCATGAAGGGACCACCACCCTGTCCTTTCCTCCCACTCCAGCATCCCAGCTCCTGACCTGCCGCATGCTGAGGTCCCAGGTACTAAACCACCTCTAAGTTTAATGTTCCTGGGAAATTTCTGAGACACCTCCATGTTTCGCCATGAGTCTACAGTCCTGCTTTGAGCACTTCTGCCGGGATCCGGAAGCTCAGGTCATCCAGATCGCGTCCTCACCTTTGAGCTTCCTTCACGAGAAAGGACTTAGCTGGGGAATCATGGCACTTCGAGTGCAGTCTACCTTGCTCCTGCTAATTTCAGCGTCCTGAAAGGGTTCGCATCATGGCTTGGTATAACTCTCAGTGGGAATTAACAACGCTTCCTCCACAGGGCCTTGGGTTGGGGGGCGGGCTGCCCATGGACTACCACATATAAAGTGTCTGCTGTAGACGAAGCAAGCAGCCGACAAATGTTGGTTCTTTCCTCGTCTTCCCCTCAGCTCAGGCTGCACCCGGTCCCTCGTCCACTCCCTTTTCCTACCTCATTTCTGAAGGATCCATCTCCCCTGCTCCTGACTCTGGGTGCTTTTCCATAAACACCCCATCAGCTCCCACTGTCCAGCTTATTCCACCCTGTTTGTGGAGTCGGACAATTTCAAAAGCTCCCAGTGTCCCAAACACAAGGGGGACAGATCGGAAGGTCCCAGTTCCGCCCACTGCTGTCCTAACAGCAGTCCCCTCTTCTGGGAGGTGACATCCTGAAGCTGTATGCTTTCTACGCACAGAGACAGGACCTCCACCAGCCAACCATGTGGCTTCCAGCAAGTCCTTCAAACCCTCGGGGTGTCCCCGTCCATAAAAGGAAGAGGTTAGTTTGGATTAGATTATGTTTACGATCCCAGTTCTATTGATAATGCCATAGATGATCTGGGACAATCATTATATAACCTTTCCGAAGCTCAGTTTTCCCATCTCTAAAATGGGGATCACACCACCTGCTCAACTACCTCCAAGGGTGGTATTCAAAATACTGAACAATTGAATGCATGCTGGAGGGGCTTGGGGACTTGCGGGGGACGTGGGCCTCCTGGAAGTGGCTATGTACCTACCAGGAGGGGATATCTTGAAAGGATAATAACTGGTAGATTGTAACCAGTATCGCTGTACAGGTGGGTATGGCTCTGGTAGGCAGTGTGTGACGCTGTTATCATTCTAGCGAACATGGTTACACGGTGCAAGGGATACAAGGATTCAATCCAGCACACATTCTGCTTGCTCCAATCCTTTACACGTCTTTTCCCATGTGCTCGCTTGTTTCCTAGCATAACACATATGACTGCATACCCCGCCAAAAAAATGTCCATGATAAAGAAACTCAGGGCCTGGTACCAACTGTGACCATGAACAAAATACTAAACACCTGCTCATCTGACTTTCGCCCCCAAATGGCTATCTAGTCCTCATACAGAACTCCTCAAAACCTACCGCCCTTCCCTGTTCAAGGAAGATATTTCTCGGAAGAATCATGTGAAAGGGCCAGCTCTTGGAGAGTGGGAAATACCTGCATTTAGCAAGATCGTTTGGAGAGAAACGCATAGGGTGAGCTGTGGAGGCTGCTTTGCTTGGGGCTACATTCTAAGAATGGGCTGAGGGTGGGGAGTGGCAGTGGCTTGAGGCACAACAAAATCTTTAAGGTCATGGCTTTCAGTAGGCAGCTCCAGTGGGCTCCAGGTCAACTGCCCAGCCCTGTGTATGTTGTGGTCTCCACTTAGGTGCACATGGAAGTAAAGATAACAGTGCTAATTTCAGGGAGCACAAACACCCGGCTGAAGTATGAAAGCTAAACAAGGATGCCTTTCCATCTACAATGTCCAACATGTCAGTGGCTGCTTTATACTGAGGTTTCATTGCATATTTAAATAATTGAACAAGGACGTAAAGACTGCTGCTGAGCTGGGAGAGTAAAGGCTGCATTCAAGGCTGGTGCTGCCTGGGGAGGGGTGGCAGGTCTGGGGATTTACAGCCCTCCGTGTGTTTACAAGATGAGAACTCTAATTCTCCTGGTTGTTACAGAAGGACTGCGGAGGGAGCTCGGGGGAGGGAAGGTGCAGGGAGAGCTGGGCTGGGGCAGCATCTGGGGGCAGCTAAGGGATAAGTGATTTGCAGGTCACCTTCCCCTTCCGCATCATCTCAGCCCCCATTAGTTCCAAAGACAAGCCAGCTCGAGCCCCAACCAACTCCCCAAATTTACACTCACCTTCTCAGACCCCTGGTGCCCAAGACAAAAATGTAACGCACCATATATTTTCTTGCTGTTCCCCAAGTTTATAACGCCATTAGCGTGATCTACGAGGGGCTGGTTTATGGAGAGAGCAAAGTAATAATACAGAAAGGAAATACCCATAACCTTAATGGGGGAGGGGCAGACGAGATTGATGGAAAGTGCAATTGTCTGGAGAAATGGCAACTCAGTAATGGAACACCCGGAGTGGGGGTGGCTCATGGAATGAAAGCTAGTTCTTTAGCTGGGTTGGCTTTGTTTTTCTCAGAGGAGGGTGAAGGGCATGGCAAGGGTGGTTTTGTTCCTTCGGGTTGGGTCCCAGGAATGGCTCCTCTGCAAGAAGGGAAACAATTGCTGACAAGATGGGCTGGCCTGACTTCCTGAGGGTCCAGTTGGCGGGGGGTGGTCTTGGTGTGGTAAGTGCTCTTGGCCTAGGGCTTATTTCAGCACCAGGGGCAAGCAGCAGTCCAGGGGTTAGCACCTTCCTCGCCTTGCCAGCTCTTCAGTTGTACAGGACTGACTCTTGGGATTGGTAGGTTTCATGGTCTCCATGCTGGCTAAGGCTGTCATCTCAGGAGTAGCGGGGTGGGAAGGGAGGTGGGGAGAACCTTTCAAGCACAGCTTTGGAAATCAAATAGAATTCATTTTGCCTCTTCTGATCTTACAAGTGTTCTCTGGAGTAAACTCTGCTTGAATCTCAAGAAGAGAGGGGCTGCGGGAACCTCCTCGCTGAGCCTGTGCCCCGTGGGCCAGATGTGCTTCGCCTTTCTAGCAAAACTCATCCAGTCAGAGAACGGAGCTTCCGTTGCAGCTCATTTTGCTTTTCAGTTTAGATGAGAAATAACAGTACAATAGTCCGTCGAGGGCAAATGGTTGTTAATGATTTCCTTTTCCATAGAAGTTCGACTTTGTTCCCTAAAGATCGCTGGTATTAAGTGAGTGGGCCCGATGGGGTATGCAGGTGGGTAGGCAGAGGAGCCTGGAGATTTCAAAGCTACTTGGGGACCCGTGGCTCCTCCAGCTTGGTAGACGTGAGGGCAAGGTTCTATTAATGGCTGCCCCAGCGAAAGGCCACTCCATTGGGAAGCAAGGAGTTTTCGCTGCTATTTCGAGAACAGAACTGAGACCAGGTAGACCCCACTCATCCCACTTCAGTTTTCCCTCACTTTCCTCTTCCTCCTCTGTGTGGTGCCCAGGATCCGGCAGCTGATCCAAAGACCCAGGGTTGTTATCACAATGCCATCCTTCGTTGAAACAAAACCATTCCTTGTAACTGGAATACAGTTACTATAAACGACATATGTTACTGGGCATTCTATTTCTAATAATTGTAATTATGCTAGAATACTTGCCATTACTATAATAACAACAACAATTGACCAGTTCTCTGTTCCAGACCAATAACTTCACCTGAATGCACTCTTTGTTTGGGGAGGAGGCGGGGGAGGTAATTCAACATCCCCGGTGATCGTCAACAAAGCCAGTGTTGAAACTGGAAGACGCATGGATGAAAACCTTCCTGGAATACAAGATGGTGCTCGGTGGATGAAAAGCCACCTGGCAGTATCCCTCTTGGCTAACAAAAAGACCCTGTCTGCATTCCCACACTCAAAGGTTAAAAGGAAATGAAAACCCAGGGACTTCCAGAAGAATCACTGGGCCTAGGCCTCACCCTCCTTCCAACAGGGTAGGTCTGCACCTGGGTGTCCAGAGAAGCTGTAGGCCTGAGGCTGAGTGAGTCATCCATTAGATAGAACATCTAGTTAGGTCTGGAACACACCTTGTAAGACCACTTTGTGGGCATACATTTCTCTTCAATGCTTTTCAGCTTATTTCCACTTGTAATTACAGAACCACAGAGACCATGCAGGCCACGGCCCATTTTACACGTCTCTAAATACAGATCTCCAGATCTCCTACACACATAAGTCTCTCACGATGCCTTGCGTGTGGGAAATACTGGACAACTGGCTGATGAAGGATGCGTGGTGACACGTAGCAAAGCTTCGGAGTATCACGCTGTACATAAGCCTTTCCTCTGGCATAGAGAGGAGACACGTGGGGCAGGAGATTCTACAAAATCACCTTTCAAACGTGTGATTTTATTACCCCTTATTCCCGCTACCATCTCTTCCCAGAAACAAAAATATAGAAAACAAAACAACATAAACAACAACAAAAATTGCCATATTTCCATTAGTCACCCAGGGCTTTCTTTTAAGCTCTGAAGACAATGATCTCCTTTCTCTGATCCAAAATGGCTGGATCAGTCACTAGTCCACAAATATTTATTGACTTCTCTTTCCTTTGGTACATTCTCCAGGAAGATGCTGCTAAGACCGTCATGAGGCGGTCAACGCTGGCTTCCCCTCCTCTAGGTTATATTCAAAACAGCCCTAGTATCGAGCTGGGGACAAGGCAGCCGCCAAGCTTGGCCAGAAGCACAGACTTAAAACTTCCTTCTCTTAGGATAAGTCCGCATACAAGAAAAACAGGAGCCAAAGTTAATTCCATTTAATAATGTGATAAGGGAGGTATGGCGATTCCAAATCACCCTGAAGCCTCTCACTGCAATAGCCTGCCGGGCTCCCAATAAAACGGCTCAGGTGAAATGGAAAGAATTGAAGGGTGAAGGCGGTAGGTTAGTCCACCTCTCTGTCCGTCCATCTGCCATGTTCCTCCAGGCCTCTCCCTTTCCCGGGTATCCCGGCACTAAATCCTCTGGGGGGCTATGAATGAAACCCTAGCAGCCTTTGCCAGCAGGTACAGATGGGGCATTGTGCCTGGCTTGCATTCTGGACCCTTGAGGACAACATTCTTCCATAGGGATCCCTGAATTGCACCAGGAAACATGATGGGCTCTTGTTTTGTTCTCTCCTAGGTCTATTTTTTACTCTTTCTGAGCAGCAGATGCAAGCTCCTTTTATATATTTAAAAGAAAGAAACTTGGGACGAGAGCAGCAAACAAGAAAGAAAAAGCAGATTTGCAAAACTCTCTCAGCGTAATTAAATGATTAGGGGCTTTTGAAATCCACCAGATAGCTCAATTGTTTCTACTTTCACTTGATTCTTAGGCCTCTCCACACATGAAACCTCTGCCAGATACACCGGACTGGAAAGCCGGTCAGGCTGGAAACCTCTTTGTCTCCAATCCCATCAAGTAACTTGCAGGTTTCTGAGCAAAACAAGAAGAGGTTGCTTCCTGGGCCCACAGGCCCTGGTCTTGGAGGGTCAACCAGCCTTTCTGCTCCTTCATCCACGCTCCAAGATAAAGGCGAAGGGCCAAGGAGATGGTCCAGCCTCTTATTAGGGTCTTCATGCCAAGGGTGTACCCCTTGGCTGTCAGACCCATATCTCTCCTATTAGCTTTAGACCCATTTTGTCTTAAAGAAGAGTAGAGAATTGACACATAAATATGAGATTCACACTTCTATTTAAAGCCAAGAGGTAACCTCTTTCCTCCATTTCCCTGTCAGGGACAATCTAGGTCTGGGTCTCTTTTCTGGATTGTGACTCCAGAGCCATGTTAGCCATAGACAGACCCCATTGTACAGGGCGAGGGCCTTATGACTGCGGGCTTCCACACCTCTTCATGTGTGTGTGTGTGTGTGTGTGTGTGTGTGTTATCTAAATAACAACATTCTAAAGCAACCACTCCGTTCAGAACTATTGGTCCAATGGTTGGAGTCACTCAAGCACCACGATATTTGAACAACAACAAAGTTTTCCAAAGTGCTTTCATACCCGTTATCTTTGAGGTCCCGTGTTCACAAACTTACATTTTAAGAAAGGTAACGACCTACGTTATTATAGTGATGAATGGTTTCCGAGGATAAGAATCAAGGTTAGAAGGGAAGAGAAACACAGTGTCATAGGCATGGAGCCCAGCTCCTTCTCGGCGATTCCCAAACTGGACCGTGCAGCCGAACCCAAGTGCTGGGTCCCAGCTTGGAGCTTCTCACCCAGTTGGCTGGGGGGACCTGGTGACTGCATGTCTCACAAGTTTGCAGGCCATCCATGCTGATGCGGCTGGCCTGGGATCCCGCCTTGAGAACCACTGCTCTGGCTGGTAAGTGGACCATTCTTTCATTCTTCCTCTCTCCCTTCTACTTAATTTGTTCTTGTTGATCTCAGTTCTGCTCTGGGAACAGTGCTCAGGGACAGCTGAAGTCTGGACACAGTCCTGCTGTGTACTTACAATGGTTTCTCGGACACACCCTCATACTTCTCCCTCTGGAATTCTTCTAGAACTCACCTGGCTGGAGTGACCCGGAATGCACCTTTGCCTGGAACTGAACCTGCAGGGGTCACCCAGAGCCCACTGGCCCCAGTGCAGAGTTTTGCTTGTTTACTGTTTTCATGCACTGGTTCCTTAAGACTTGGGGTTGTGGCGAAGGCGGGTGGTCCTGTGGGATTTGCCTTCATTTTCTCTTCATGAGGGAAGGCCTGCCTGGGTGTCCCAGGCTCACAGCAAGTGGAACTCAGCCGTCTGGCTGCGGGAACCTACCTCAGGGAGCTTCACTCGGCCTTCCTGGAAGGAGCAAGTCTTGGGGTCATGGGTGCAGACATGCCGATATTTACACCAGTGGCAGCGGAATGGGCTCTCCACGCAAGACAGGCACCTGGGCACAGAGGAGGGAGAGGCACCGATCAGAGAACCTGGGTGAACCCAATAAAGCAGCTCTAAGACTCTTGAGTCTAGCAAAACATTTTTCAGTAGTAAGAGAAACTACCCTCAAACGCTCAGAAAGAACAAAGCATCCAAATTCATCCCCTTTCTCTCTATGGCCTCAGCAAGCCAAGAATCTCTGGCCGCCTCACCTTCACTCAGCAAATTGACCATCCTGGTCACCAAGGGCCCTATGAACCCCCCTCCTTCTCCACAGGATGGTGCCCTTTGCTGCTGAATTGAGGAACATTGAGGTCTGAGGAGAGGGGCTGGTCCAGAGAGCCCATGAGAGGTAGGCCAAGCAAAGAAGTGGAGTTTGAATTCAAATGGACTCCAGGGTCTTGGCTGACAAGGACCCACATGGACCCACTCTGGCAAAGGAAGGTCCTATGGCTGCTCTCTCAGTGGGATGGGCTCTTGCATCCCCACCTCTACACTCCCCCCAGGAAACAAAGGCAGCCTTAGGAGAGTTCCTTCTTGCTTAAAAACCAAACATGGTTCCCTCCTCCAAAGGGTAAACCCCAAATGCCTTGCCAGACAGGCGTCCAGGTCCACGTCCCCACGTGTGTTTGGTGCTTCAGTCATGAACAGGCCGTGCCCCCCTCATGCCATCCTTCTACCTGGAGAACCATTTCCCCTTCCACCACTTGTCCATCTCCTCTTCCTTCTTTGACCAATGGAGAGTTGGTCACATTGGGCCCTTATGTCGTTAGCTCCTTTGTTTATGTCTCTGGGATAGTTCTGGCCTTGTATTATATGTCACTTATTCAGTGTCTAGTTCATCCTCTAGTCCATTCGGCCACGACTTCTGAGTTTTTGCATCTTATTAATTTTTGATTATCTGTCTAATGAGTATACATTGCTTTGCACATACAATGCTGACAATCATTTGATGGACTGAATGGAAACTTCACACATGATTCCGCCTACTACTTGGCTTTCCCACAGGGGCAAAAGGGGAGCGAGGGAGTTGGCCATGAGGTAGTCAAGCCGTGGGAAGTTCTGTGGCAAGAAGCAGAAAGAGAATTCCCGTGTTAAAGCACTTGTTTTTGGCTGGGAGGTCTGGCTGCCTCTTTTGTGGGGCCCCAAAGAGAGCCACGCACTAAACTCACAGCTGCAGTAACCAGATAGCTGAACCCTAACATTCCACCGGGCTAGAGGCCACAAATGTCTTTGGTTATGTTAACTAGCTTGCGCTGTATGGAGAGGAAAACAGAACAGCATATGAAAGCAAGCAGGGCTTTTGAGGTCAGGTCCTACTGTTTTCAAACGGTGCTCTCTGGAACCCTGGGGCTTCAGGGGGCTTCTTTGGAGGCTGTGTGAGGAGATAGATGAGTGAGTTTCCTAGACAGAGGGGTTCCAGGCCCCCTCAACCTTCAACCAGAGTAGCTCCTACTCCCTTCTAGTTTGTACATTGTGCTTCCACACCTAATTTTGGTTGAATAAAGGGTTCTATTGTGAAAGAAATGTCTTGTACCTTCTCCATCTGGTCCAACTCCATCATTTTAAAGAGGAAATAATAATATAATAACAGCAAAAACGTGAGCGGTGCCCAAACAGTGGGCCAGACATGGCTCTCACTGCTCGCCTGGTCATAGCTTTTCTAGCCCTGGCAGCTGTCCTGTGGGCTGAGCAGGGCTGATGGGTAGGGGCAGCAGCCAGCAGTGTCCCACCAGTAACCACTTTGCTGGGACAGTGCCCTTGCCATGTCAGCTGTTCAATATTTCAGTGCCATCCCCAGAAGAAGGACTACCATCTCCCCATTTACAGAGGACGCTGTGGCACAGAATGGTGATGTTTGCGGCTGGTCTGAGAGAGGCTGAGCGTCTGCCTTCTGTGACTTCCCTTGGGGAAGGGGACAGAGCAGGAACGGGAGACGGAGCTGGACCCCCAGGCCAGAGCTCACCCAGTCAGCACCTCTCTGCTCTCCTCCGACCCGCCTCAGCCTGAGCCCTGACCCAGCCTGCAGGGAGGGTGCAGACCTCAGCGTTCGGTGACTTGTTGGGCCCCTGTCCCCACCTAGACACACGTGGGGGCTTCTTTCCGTCTTTAGACCCCTCCTCTCACCCAGGGTGCTGGTTCTTCTGTTCTTCAGGTGAGATGCCATCCCCCAACAGATGGTGGAAAGTGAATCAGGGTAGACAGATTTATGCCAGAGAAGATATACGGGCCAGGGCCTTGGAGCTCCCACCCGCACAGGGTCTCGCTCTTCATTCTCTCCTCTTCCCATGAACCCCTTGGGCACCAGAGGAGGGCACTGTCTCCTTCCGGGGGTGAAGGAGGCCTCCTTGCAGGGCCACTAGATGGTAATGCCTTGCGCACAATGGTGGGTCTTCTGTCTCTCAATAAATCCTGACTCCAGGAGCAGGGAGCTGAGTGAGGCTGGGGCACTTACGAATTGTGGACGCTGCAGTTGTAGAAGACAAAGCTGGTGCTGGCAAAGGTCATGCCCGTCTCCTTCGACTTCAGCTGCAGCTGGACGACATGGTGGTCCCCTGCGGGGCGGAGCCAGCCAAGAGGTCGGGGTAAGGCCAAGACCGGGCGTTGGGGTCCCACTGAGAGCTATACCCACTGTGCTGTGAGAGGGGGTGCTGTCCGCTCTGACAGGTCTCAGAGCAGCTGCGGAAGGCAGTGCTGGTCTATTCCTCCTTCCACACTGGACCCCTGGCATCCAGCCTTCATTTGCTTACCAGCTCCCCCACGTACACACACACACACACACACACACACACACACACCACACACACACACACACACATGCTCTCTGACAGGTATCCAAATGTGCATTCATTCACATGCATACTTTCCATGCCAGACTCACAGAATTCTACACACACACACACACTGACTAACTACCAAGAGCATGTGTTGACGCTTAGGAGTGTCGCCACAAGCCACACAAGAGGTTTGGCATGTTTGTGTGTGCACCCGTGCTGAATGCGCATCTCTGTAAAGGGAGCCCCTGTTCGGATGCCCCTTCCTCTGGTGGGCTCAGGGCTTCACTCGGGCAGGCATCCCTGGAATCCTCAGCTGGCTCCCGGGAAGAGCTGGGGCCCATGTTTAATTCACAGCCCTGACCCCAGGCCCCACTTCCTGCCCCGAGAGCCTCATTAATCAATCAGCTCAGAGCAGACGTGACATGCCCAAACGGGAGGGCCGACATGGGATCAGCCTGCCCAAGTCGGGTCTGTCCATCCTCATCCCTCCCAATACAAATGGCCAAGAACAGGTAGCTCTGGGAAGGCAGGGCAGGGTCGGGGCGAGGGGGCAGTGGTCCAGGGTCAGAGACCCGGCAGTGCAGGCAGGGGGTAAGGAGCCCGATGACCCCCAGCACCCCATCCCTGCTTCTGGCCAGTTTCCCCTCCTCCACGGCCCCTCCACGCCAGCCTCTCATGCACTAGGACAATCTCTGAAGTTGGCTGGCATACTCTGATGCCGAGCCCTCTCCCTACGCTCTCTGCAGCTGCTCCTCACCCAGGATAAGGTGGACTCTTGCATGCACACCTGGGTTCAACTGTTAATTCCAAGAGCAGCGAAGGGACACTTCGTCTCCCACTTCTGGTAACATGCTCACCGACCCTCACACTTCCTCTGGCCCTCCCCGCCTGTACGCTCCCTCAGTCCCTTCACATCTGCCCTGAGTTCTCATCCAGCCTGAAGGAAGGACATCCCACCCAGTTTTGCCCCCGGGGACCGCTCACCATTCTCCGTGATTATCCGGGGCACCTCCTTGGCCGCCGGGGAGTAGCACTGGATCTGATTGCCGACCACCAGCCCATCCATCTCTGACAGATCCTCAAAGGTGCAGTTGACACCAGCTGACAGCTCTGGGACATTGTATGTTTCCAGGACCAGCTGCGAACAGCCCGGCAGGGGAGAGAGAGGAGGAGAGTGACGTAGGAAAAAGAAGGGTATGAAATAAAGGAAGGAAGAGGGAGAGCAAGAGAGAACAGACAGAGAGAAAAGACAAAGCAAAACATGAGGCCATAGTGACATAGAGCAGAAGAGAGCCAAGGTATTACAAGGGTATATGGAGAAGACGGTGGGATGTAAAGAGACAGGGACAAAAGAAAGTTCATTATATGTGATTGGAATTGGTCCCGGGAAACAGAATTTGGGGGATTTGTCTGTAGAAGGAAAGGTGGAGAGGACTGAGGTACTGCTGACCAAGCTCCTCTTCCATTGTCCCCCATTTTGGAAAAATGGCAACACCAAGCGCCCAGTGCAAGAACGTGGGAATGATCTGACCCTTCTCCGTCTGCACATACATCTTTCCCATCTTATACACAGAGATATTCCCAGCAGCCTCCCTCTCTTGGTCACCCTTTGCATCATTTTGGATTCAGTTTTCCTACCCGTGATGCATAGAGACTCTTCCCCAATGTCCCTGCACCCCCAGCTCATCCACCCCAGGGACATATTCTTCGGCGTCCTGGCGCTGATCTGGAGTGGCTTTGCTGGCCAGGTTGGGCCCAGCCTCCCGAGGGGCGTTGGGCTGCGGCCCCTTGCGGTGGGGAGCGGGCTCTGCCCATGTCCCTGACCCCGGTTCCACTGCCCTTACCAGGACATTGTACTGAGACACAGAAATGTTGCTGGGATGGACAGTCAGCCGGACACACTGCTTCATCTCGGAGGCAAACCTGCGGGGCTCTCGGGACCGCTCACAGCGCTCCTTCCGGGTGCACCTGGTTGGGAGAGACCAATGAGGGGCTCAGGAGAAGGGGCCTGGTCCAGGGAGGGGCTGACACAGGTGGGGCGTTGTCAGTGGCTCCCGAGACTGACGTTTGTGCTTCCTTCCTCCAGCCTGGCCCGCTCCCATCATGCCCAGATTTGTAAAAGATGGTAACTCCAACCACCAGTTGCCAAATGCAGAAGCTGGAACGTCATCATAGAGTCCCCTTCCCTCGTCCTCATTCATATTGGGTTCCAAAGTCCTACCTATTCCACCGCCCCACTCCCACCCGTCCTCGGCCCTTGTCACTCTCCCCTGCCTCTTAGGCAAGATGAGGCTTGTTCTTTCCACATGTCTAATATATTCTGTCAGACTTCCTCGTCTCTGCACATGCCAGGTCTTCTGTCTACACAGCTCTCTCCCCACGTTCCCCCGTCCAACATCTATCTCCCCTTCCAGACATGGTTCAACTCTTATGCACCTGCAAACCCCACCCCTCCCTGCTAACTTACCCCCAGCTCTGGCAAAGTGAAGAGTACTTTAGAGTTTCCTACAGTCTAGAACTTCTTAGACTATATGACAATGACTAGGCTGAGTGCAGCCCCCTCCTGCCCCGGGTGAGCTGCTCAAAAGAAGAAACCGTGCCTGACTTATTTTGGAATCTCCTATAATCCTCATGACCAGCAGACAGAAGATAAAGGCAGGTGGTTGGGAGGGAGAGAAGGAAGGATCAAAGGAGCAGAGTGCACTAGTTGAAAGCACACTCTGCAGCCAGCCTGCCTTGGATGGAAATCCCAGCTCCATGGCACAGGGAACTGCCACAGAAGGCTCGCTATTATTGCTTAGTGTCCTGTGCTGTTCAAAGTGTACTGTGTCACAGGTGGACCACATCCAGGCTGACCTGGCATCTTACAATCTCAACTGATGGGGCTTGTGAAAGATGCACATACAAATCATGGCCCACACCCAAGTGCACAGGGGGAAGGTGCTTAAGCTCTCCGCTGGAGCCAGGGCCGTCCCTGCCTTGCAGTGGGAGTTCACTGCAGGGACATGTCTGAGCTTCAAGGAACAGCATTTAATCCAAGTCAAATAAGTCTTGTGAACATGGAGGTGCGCTGGGTGGCCAGGATGTGGAGACTCGGGACGGCTGAGCCCCTGTGGGGGAAAAGCGGGGTCCTCACAGGGCCAAGAAGGATAAGAGGGGACTGCAAGGTCATTGTCACTCTTGAGGGGACGAGCCCTGGGGGTGAAGGAGAATAGACTCTGCAGGGGAAGGGGGACGCCAGGGACTGTCGCAGGATAGGAGGCAGCCCTGGACAGGAGTTTAGTGGGAAATGGAACAGGCAGGGAAGGGGACCTCTGTGGGGAGGGAGATATTGGGGAGAGAAGCTCTTCCTCCAGAAGCAGACAGGTAAGATACCGGGCAAAAGATAAGGGAAGCGCTGCTCTTGGGGTGACCCTCAGGCACAGAGGAGAGCTGTGGGGGCCTCCTCCCGGCCACGGAGAAGGAAGACATCTTGGGTCTCGGTGGGAGGGACAGTCTAACTGGAAAATCTGAGGTGAACGTAGCAAACAAAGGAGAAATCCCTGAAGGGGTGGACTAAAGAAAGAAAGGGGAGCTACAGGGACAAGAGAGACGGCCTCAGAATAAGTAGGATGTGTGATGAGAATGTAGAAAACAGTGCTGAGTAATCCTCATGGCCTCTAGTCATTGAGTGCTTATTAGGAGCCATAATAAGGGGCTTACGGGCTACGCCACATTCGTCTCCCAACAACGCCGTGAGGGAGCTACCATCGTAAACTCCAGAGAAGGTGGTAAGTCACTTGCCCAAGGTCACCAGAGACAGCCAATATGTAAGCAGAGATGAGCTCTGGAGCCTGTGCTCTTAACCACTGTGCTTGAACCCCCTGAAGCTTCTAGACGGAGAAGTGAGAGACACACTCCCTGGCTGCCCTTAAACCCATATTTCCTGCCATCACGATGAGTCTGTCCTTCACGTGCTAGGGCAATCTGAAACGGTCCCCTCAGTCTTCTTCGCTAGGCTAACCGCTATGTGTGCCTGCCCCTAAGAAGCAGCCCTTAGAATAGGATTGCGACTTGTGAGTTCTCCTGGACCCTTCCAGGACGCCCGTCCCAAGAGCGAAAGGGCATGTGCTGAGTGTGGTCGTCTCCAAGGCACGCCGTGGCTGCTCTCACAGACCCATGGCAACCAGGGCGTCTGCCTCCAAGTCTGGGAAGTTAATTTACCAGGCTCGCTTCTGCAGGAGGACTTCATTACCTCCAGCCATTAAGCTAATGTTATGGACTTTGCCAGGGCGTCTGCGCGACATGGCTATTAATAGTGTTTTTACTCCCATTAACGGGAGACCCAGCGAGCCGGTGCAGGCTTCAATTATTCACCGACTCCCCAACTTTGAAGTTCCTATTTCCAAGAGCCATCAGTAGGTCTGAGAAATGTCTTTGATTAAATTATGAAGAGGGAAAAATGAAGCTGCTTTCAGGCCAAACAACACCTGGCATTGCCAAATAGAGATCCAGATGGAAAAGAGAAGACTCTCCCTCTCTTTCAGGAGGTACAAAGGAACTTGTTTGGGGGGATCTCAAGACAAGTTCTGCTGACATGGCTTGCTGCTCTCCAAGTTCAAGGGGCTGCATCCTGCCCTGCTCCCGAGAGCCCCCAAACTAACTACTCATTATCTCCCCCCCAAGATTTAGGTCTCACCAGGGAAGCCACCCATAGCTTACTGTGCAATCTTGGACAAATTACTCAGCCTCTTGGTGCCTCAGTTTTGTCATCTATAAAATGGGGATGAAATAGTATCTACCTAACTGGTTTATTATGAGGATGAAAAGATTATGCAAGGAAAGCATTTAGAACAGGGCATAGCTCATACCTCATAAGCCTTCCATAAATGGTAGTATTAGTCCTTCCCTTCTCATCCTTCTTCTTCTAACCCCTCCGTCTGCAGCTGATGCAGAAACACCAATCTTTTCCCAGGCTGGCCCAGGGAGCAAACCAAAGAAAAACCAACAGGGGTGGCTCCAGCAGTTTCCTCCTTAATGAGGAAGCAGGAGCCCCAGAGGTCAGGAGGGAGAAAAGGGAGAAAGAGGGGTCTGGGCTGCAGCTTTGCCTTCTTCGTAGCTGCCACAGGATACAGAGAACTCAGCTCTTCGTGAAAAGTCATGTTTAAGGTCAATGTCAGGCATATTTTGACATTTCTACTATCCCTCAGTGCCTATCAGGGTAGAGGCTGCAAATGTTCGAGAGTGCAGACAACTGACCTTAGACGTGATAAGATAATGGAAGGGGGAGAGTGAATTCCTTCTGGGTTCTTATGGGGTCTGTCAGGGTAATGACCTTCTGCTCTTCTAGGACTATGATTTCTCATTAGCCCAGACAGGAGCTAGGAAATGTGCAGAGGGTTAATTCATGACCCTAGTGGAACGTGGGGGCGGGGAGTAGGGGAGCAGCTTAGATGTTTTCTTCCACGGGGTTCCAGAGACTTCCTAAAGCATTCCCTTCAATTCTACTGTGGGAGCAGCCTGGAGGTCCAGGAAGATCCCGCTTCACCCGTTTTCCAGGCAGGACCCCAAAAATGTCAGAGAGATGTCAACAGTGCACGCCATGTGACTTTGAGTTTTCAGACCTTCATCCCTGCTGCCACCACTGTCATCCCACCCCAAACACACACCTGTAGGTGGGCCAAGAAGACACCTCAGGCCCCTAGAACTGGACTCTGGCCCTGCTAACCTTCTCTGGCCTCCCCTTCTTATTCTCCTTTCTCTGCAGTTGTCCCTCTAGCCCCAGTTCAGAGGTGCTACAAGCCCTTGGGAACAATGGCCATGGCCCGTTGGAGGGGTTATTATTCAAGTCAGTGGTTCCAATGAGATTATCCTCTCTAACGAGCAGCTACCTCCGCCCTCTCCTAAGCCTGAACTTTCACTGCTGGAGAATTCCCAGCCAAGTGGAAAATTAGAAGGGAGAGGGATGGAGGACGGAAAGGGATGAGGGAGAGGTGGTGATTAAGTTCTCGAGAAATTAATTCCTAAATACAGTGATAGGAAATATTAACTTCCAGGGCTGCCGGCTGGGCAAGCAAATTTCAATTTGGAAACGGGGCTGTCTGTGAGTCTGGCCTGGGCCAGTCTCCAAGCTGGGGGCTTGTCCCTGGGCCATCTCCCCAAATCCTTTGGCATGGGTCTACCAGCCTGGGTTATCGGGAATATAAGGAGATTGGGGAAAAATAGAGTGGGAGTGGGGCTTCCCAAATGAGCTTTATAGAAAAGTTAGAGGACTTGGAACACTTACTCAAGTAGGAGACCATGGGGGCTCTTTTGTCATTGTCGCTACACCTGGGAACCCCCACAAGGGAAGAGACCGGGTTTCCTAATGTTGTATCCCTGCCCTCCTCAGGCAGACCCACAGAAACAGGCAGGTACATCTGTGGCTCGGAGACAGGGCCACTACCTACTGAAGGGAACCTTCCCAGGTAGATGGCTGTGTGGGAAGTTTCTCCTACGAAGCGTGTGGACCAGGTGAGTCCTTCCAGAGCCATGAGTCTCAGACCCAGTGACCGACACCGCAGTCTGACCCTAAGTCTTTAGGTTGTTCTGGGATAAACCCCCATGACACGAAGACGCGATTATGCTATGATTTTCTCACTGTCACCAGCTGCTGGCAACTAAACTCAACAGCCCTTTACCTTCTTTAAAGATCCAAAGCCAACCTGAGCCATGGATTTTGGATTCACCATTCCTGCTGGGCCTCACTCAAAAGGGTGAGGTCACCAAAGCAGGATGAGAGCACAGGGCTTAACGGGAATCAGCAGGTGCAGGAGTCTGGGGGAGCCCAAGAGCCTTTCTGGGCTTATGTAGTGACCACATGGTCCTGTCCCACCACCAGGGTGAGCTCTGCCCTGCATTCCAGGCCAGAGTCTTGCTTGGCTTCCTGTCAGTTCCTCCCCACATGAATGATCCATTGAACACAAACCTCAGGGGGTAGACAAAGGGACCTGGAGAGGTTCCTTCGTTCTGAGAAGAGAAATTGCATTTAGCAGTTGCCACCAGAAAAGGTGATGTGGGGCTGTCTTACTCTTCTCTTTGTCAGTAGGTAGTGCTGTTGAGACCTATTTCTTTCTATTAAGGTTGAGGGGAGGCTAGGAGAGGAGAGGTGGAGAGAAGCAGGAGTACAGGGAGAGAGAGGGACAGAGAACAAGGGGCGGAAGAAGAAAACCCAAGGCTCACGACGGCAGGCTGATCCATTCTCTTCATAGTCCCGTCGGTAAGAAGGAGGACGCTCTCTGTCTCTTACTTGAGACACATCCACCAATTACTCTGATTGATTCTGATCAATGTTCCCACTGCCCTTTATCCAACAGCCTGGAGCTTTCATGCCTGTTAATGTCACCAGGTCCACAGGCTTGGTGCAGGGAAGCACTCGGCTCTGTGCAAGCGGGGCCACTCCACCCCATGTGGCCCCGGGTGGCATGACTGGGCAGAGCATGTGACTGCTGGTACATGCGTATGCCTGTCTGGACTTCAAGCCTCAGAGGTCGCCCAGCATGTCAGGATGCCCATGGGGAGCCAGGTCATATGATTGAGAGGGACATTTGGAGCTTGCATGGATGACGGGCTTTCCTAATTCCTGTAAGATGGCACTGCTGATTTACCATCCTTTGGCCATGAAAGCATGTGCTAGAGGCATGTGGGGAGGAGGGGGAGCGGGCAGTGGTTAAGAAAGGAAAAGCACGTTTTCTTAACCCATTTATGTGTATTTGCTGAGCCACAGAAAGGAAAGTTCAAACAGACTCGTATCTAGTCTGGGATGTTTTCCTCCGGAATAGAGGCTGGTAACTTCTCGGCAGAGTTAGAGAAGACCACGGCACGGACTGCAGAGAGTTGGCTGGGCAGGAGTGGACCCTCACAGTCCCCCAGGATTGTGTGGGCATTCTGGGAACAGCCCTAGGAGAGGTAGTGACTTAGCAGTTAGTGTAAGTAGCGCTTGGATGCCAGGCTCTGGGACGCCTGACACGGCAGCAAGGAACCACGTGCACTTTAGAATCACTTTGTGCTTCATTAAGGGGACACTCAGCCATGACTGTGGGACAAACTGTTCTCTTTGCACTTTCCCAGGAGCTGGTGGGGAGCCACTGAAGAGGGCCTCAATGGCACGGCTGGTATAGGAGTTGCCCAACATAGAAAGACTTTCTAGCGGGGGGTTTGTGCCAGCCACCCGGCCTTAGCCTTCTGGTCTTGGGGAGGACAGGAAGGGGAAACGGGCCATGGAAGACGCCCTGGGGTCCGACCCACGGGCGCTGCTGACACAGTCACTGAAATCAGGGCTACCGCCACACACAGGGAGGGGCCGTCATACACATCCTCTCCCTTCATTTTCATAATGTGGCTGTAAGATGGCTCTTGCACTGTCATTTTATATCTGAGGAAACTGAACCCAAACTGGGTTCTTAGTTTTAATCCACCCTTCTGCTCTGGGTAGCAGCACTTTTCCCTTATCTTCCCTTCCCTTTCTTTCCCTCTCTCCATCTTGGCAGAACCTAGATAAAGAAGAAACCAAATGAATCCTGAACGGTAACCAGTGCCAACCCATCCAGGGGAGGGCATTCTTCCAACAGAAAAACTCTGCAAAGAGGAGGGGTCACCAGAGGGCAAGGGGGAGACTTTATAAAAGCTGATTTTATCTTTCCCCTGTGGATGTCTCGAGTTACGTGAGCCTCCCAGGAGTGACGCTGAGGACCCTTCTTCACAAAGGTACCGTCTAGGCCAATCGATGTGGCTCGGTCTGCAGGATCCTGTTACCTGCTGAGGCTGAGATAGGCTTCTTGGCCTGGGCCTGGGAGGGCGAGATGGAGAGGGGCTTGGGGACCTGCCAAGCCTGTGGTTGGAGGTAAGGTTCCAGGCCCCGGACAGGTGAAGGCAGGCTGGGCTGTAAGCTTCCCTTTATTTTCACCCAAGTCAGAATAGGGAGGCTCAGGTCCAAGGTGAATGCCCTGAGAATAAAGGCTCAAGATTCATGGACAAATAAATGTCCAGCTTGTTGAAGCTATTGTTGCCATTAGAAACCAGCAAGCCTGTGGGCTGGGGCCAGGGACTGTGAGAGAGGGCCTCGGGGTGACCCTCTGTGCTACTGGGGCCGGCGGGCCAGGGCTTCGCGACAATTGAGACTGAGTAACAGGAGGGAGGGTTTCAATTACATGAGCATTTCTTAAGCCTGTTCAGCCTGTAACCCACCTGTGCCCTTGCTAGTACAAATGGCCCTTTCAGCCACCTGAGCCACCTGTTAGTACGGGCCCCGCCCTTGAACTGTGCATGGTCTAGCTCTCTCTCCTCCAGTTCTCTCTCTCTCTCTCTCTCTCTCTCTCTCTCTCTCTCTCTCTCTCTCCTGTGCGCACGCACACACACATGCACAACCTTTCTTCTGTCCTTCCCTTCCCTTCCCACAAAGTTCCCACCCTCCTCCCTACAACCATGGGAAAACTTGGCAAAAGTGATAAAACAGACATATATTAACACCCGAAGGAACCCTCTTCCTGATGTTCTTTTCCCTGGTTTTCCAGAGGGTCAGGCTCGCTGGGCCCTGTAGCAGTTAATACAGGGTCTTGCCCATGATGCGGGCCCACCAAATGCACAGATCCTAGTATAGATTGCAACCTCTGCCCTCTTCCTGGACCAGAGGCCTAGTGCCCAAGAAGCTCCAGGGCACAGCCAGTGTAACATAGTCCCCTTGTACTCCCTGAGCCCAGCACTGTGCCTTGCACAGAGGGCCAGGGCCCATGTGAAAGCTCTATGAACAAGTCTGTGTATATGGGCACAGCTCTCCCACAATGTGATGAAACCCCCTGCACTTCCAGCACACGCCCTTCCCAGCACACTGAGGAGCCCAGGCTAAGCTTGTGCAGGCTCTCCCTGGTCCTCTGGGATCTTCTGCACCTTCTCTGTCTGCCCCAGACGTCTCCCTTCCCTCCTGCCCGGCCCATGTCCTCCTGCATCTCTCCCTGCTATGAATGTCCAGACGGCATCTATTTAGAAAGAAAGAGAAGGCATGTCAGGAGAGGCGATGTCTGGCTTTGGCCTGATCTTAAGCAACTAGGGAAGAAAGGCCCACCGGGAAGAATAGGAAAGAACCTGAGAGCAGGTTCTGGATGAAGGAAATGTATATCTTGGGCGGGGTGTGTGTGAATTACCTGGGTGTTTGCCTCCGTCCAAGCTTTTCAGACAGTACCCTTAGGACCTGTGCATCTCACTCTCTATAAATCAAAACATTAAACCCTAATTACGAGGATCTTAGAAGATCCAGGCACCCACTCTTCTTCCCCGGCCACGTGGGTGAGGGGCTTCCTTGGTCATTAGCCCTGGGAGGGAGGAAGGGAGGATGGAGTTGTTGAGAGTCACGGTGAGCAAGTGAAGACATGGCCTGGGGTGCCCACGAACTGACTCCTCCCAGGGGAGCTGGGCTTTACCAGGTAGAGGAGCACAGCCTCAGCTCCAGGGTCGTCAAACAAGCCCACGTGAGCCTCAAGAATAAAAGCCCAATTCCCTTTTTCCTGCTGTTCTGCTCTGGAATGTCAGTTTCCAGTGACGTCATCGTCAGACATGTCCGGCGTCTCCCTCGCGCCCTCCAGTATGTAATGATCCAGCATGATTCCGTATCCCGACCCAGCATCATTCCCGTCCTGCCATTTCTATACATCTTATGGGAATTTGGCAGCGTCAAGTGAAATCAGAAGGAAAGAACTGAGATACAATTTGCAAATGCTACCAGGAAGGAAGAGGAAGAAAAGACAGGGAGAGAAGAGAGTTCGGAGGGAAGGAGAGTGGTGCTAGAGGGACGAAGGGAGTTACGGGAGGACGTGGGAGGCAGGAGGGTGCTTCTGGGGGTACTCACGTGTTGTGGAGCACACACCAGCCACAGTGGGGATCCCCTGAGCCCAGGCACTGGCTGCAGCTCCGATACTGACCACATGACTCCACAGGGACTCTGGTGAGCTGACAGGACAACAAGGGAGAGAGTGGTCACGATTCTGCAGAACACTCAGTAATTCACCAGAAAGCGATGGTATTCTCTCAGGTGTGTCACCTAAAGTGGTGAAGGAGCATGAAGGGACCTAGAGCCCAGGACCTTAAATGATCATATTTGAGTAGGTGGCCACATAAGCACCCAGGGGAGACAACCACCTGTTATCTTCTTAGAAATCTCTGGGAATAGACTTTGTAGAGTTTATCTTGAATTATTATAAAAGATACTTATAGAGTTGCATTTTGTCACCACCACTTGAATTTTCTCACCACCAAAACCGAAAAATATCTCCACGACCATGCATCCCATGATTGTTTCTTAGCCTGCGATACATGCAAAGGTCTGTTCTTTCTCCTCTCGTTTCTCCTTTGCCGTAACGTGTTTTGCTTCCTTCCTAGCCCTCCATAATGTTTGTGGTTCCAGAGGGTGTTTCACCCAAGACCAGGGCCTTCGCTTTCTTTCTCTGTGACTTTTAACGAGGTGTAATAAACTCGCTTTGTAGCTGTGACCTGCCCACTCTCTTTCTCATAATGGCGGCCAACTGGCTCTGAAAGTTTTTTCACTCTGGGGCTTTCAAAGAGCAGCTGTTGCTTTTTCTCCTCCTACCCACACTCTTCTCATGATTAGAGGTTTCCTCTCCAACCCCCCAATTTTACATTTCGCTTTCACCAGTTGCTTGTTAATGGAAAACGTTCCACAGGACATTTCTGCTTCACCCACATGCTTCCATTTCCTGCATGCTCCTAAAGATCTTTTGCATTTCTTTGTTCTCCCATGTAGCTTTGCCCAGATGTCTTTTTACGTGACTTTTCAGAGCCCATTACATTGGGGAAGTTCTTAATCACCATACAGAGGATCAAATGGCATTTTTATTTTCTTTCTATAGCCTTGGCCTTTATGTGCCATTTTGCCAGTTTCTTCTTTACGAAAAGTTATTTTTTATTTTAATTTTTTAAATTTTTAAGTGTCTTTTCCATTTGGGATACCTTTTTATTTCAATGGAGGATTTCTTACCTAATCTTTCAGCTTGAGCTAAGAGGATCTGATGTGGTCATCTTTTTTTAATACCTCACCACCAGACAACAGGCACTGAGAAGTATAAACCACGCTGACCTGACTTAGCCTCCAAGCTCCATGAGCAAATGCGAAGCTGTTTTCCCTGCTGCTTCATAGGGCGTCTGCCTCCGTAAAATTAGGCATCACTTGGCAGGGGCTACTTGTAACTCATGCACAGGCGAACTGGCACCAGTGTCTGCTCAGTTAGTCTCAAAACTCTCTTTCGGAATTAATTAATAATTAATCTGAAATCCCACGTGATCTCTTGTCCCTTTCTACCTTAGTTTTCTTCTTCTCGTTGTTTATCTTTTTTCGTTTGTGAAGTATACATTGATTATTTATAATGATCACACTGCATTGCCACTTCTTCCAAGTTCCCTTTTAGCTTTCTGTGCCCATTCTTAGGGCTTTGCTTGGCCTTGGGGGCCCTTTCTCCACATTCTCAGATGTCATTTTTGCACATTTGGAATTTTATCCTTCCTTTTATGACCGCTCATGTAATCGGCATGAGCCATGCCTCGACTCTGTTTACATAAAACCTTCCCATTTTCGTAGTTAATCCAGACAATCAATTTCTTACAAATCACCCACTGCCTTGACACACAGCCAGAAACTTAGCATCTTCCCGTTGCCCACTTAATTTCATCCCCCCCTTTAAATGGGCAGAGACATCCTGGTCCTGTAAGCATAAAAATAATGGTTCCTAGCTCCAAGGTACCTCGACGTGCAGGAATTCCTGAGTGGTAATGAGGTCTACAAGCTATTTTCAATATTTCCAAAAGCCTAATGGAAATTGAATTGTTGCTGTTTTCTGTTTGTCTGCG
The DNA here is from genome assembly GCF_036562045.2 of Rhinolophus sinicus. NCBI lineage: Eukaryota > Metazoa > Chordata > Mammalia > Chiroptera > Rhinolophidae > Rhinolophus > Rhinolophus sinicus. The sequence continues at coordinate 64,832,495 of NC_133760.1, read as the reverse complement.
TATCCAGTGATGTATGTCCCATGTTAAGAATAGGAAATATATTATTACTTAATAAATGCAGTTTGTTTAGTAGGCAAAAACTGTTCAAAACATGATGCCTAGAGGGGAAGAAAAAGTAATAAAAGGGGCCATAGATGGTGCAAGTTGGTAACATAACTACATAATAATGTTTTCATATGTTCCAGCTGCTTGTCTAGCGCTCCATATTTTGCATGGTCTTAAAGAGAAAATCATGGCTTGTTCAATCAAAAGCATTTTCTTGTTCTAAACTTAACTAGTACCCTCCCCAGTTTCTACCACTGACATGTTCTATTATCTCTCTTGGATAAATGTGCCTTGGGGTTCTGGGGTGTGCAACACAAAGGGCCAGCTGCTTGGCCAGTCTGACATTCTCAAAAGCCTTTGCATTCAGATTTCTAAAAATATCTTGCAACTGGTGTTTAATACTGCCCGATACCTGAAATTGTCAAAGTCCTTCCTCTCTTGATTTCCATTTGGTCCTTTCCATTTGGTTGGAAAGAATGTGGGAACCTGCTGAGCTAGGCTACAATTCTGGCTTCGCCATTTGCTGGTAATGAGGTCCTATTGTCTCTGAGTCTCATTTTGTTTCTCATCTTTAAACATGGAGATAAAACACCCCCCTTAATTTACAGAGCTTCCCAAAGCACAGATGACCCAATAGGTGTGAAATGCTTTGTAAATGATCAAGCGTTATTATTGTGCTTTGTCATTAATATCCCACTGTTCATTGCACTATTGTTTCACCTCTTCCCCACATCACAGCAAACTGCTCTGAGTGTCCTCCGAGGCCTCGTGAACTTGGTGAGTTTAACAGACCTGGGAGAACTTTTCTCCTTTCGTAACTTGATCATATCATTTTCTCCTTGAACTAATGTCTGCCCCTAATCTGTTCATTGCTTCATCTTTGGGCAGATCCCAGCTTTCTAGACTTATTTAGTGCTTTTACCAGCAACTGTAATAGTTACATATTTATTTTTCTTTGCATTCCATCTAGGTGGATCCCTATGGGATAAGGATGTAAGTTCTGGACAGTTATTATGAGACCCTTTAACCGTTACTTTTATGATCCTTCTATCTACATATCAACTTTTTTTTTTTTAACTCTTCTGAACTTTATCTAGGCTTTCTCTATTCTTTTCAGAGCAGGGATGCTAAAATGGGGGAAGCAACCAGAATTCTGCCAGACCACGTAGAAAGGTCACCATGATTTGAGAGCTTGGTGCCACCCCCCTCACATTTACAGGACTTTCCCAAAGATGACCAGGCCGAGGGAAATCTCTGAAATCCTACTATCAGGCAGTATTCTCCAGCATGGTCATGCCTTCCCAGACTGACCCCAATCTACATCAATGCATGACCTTAATCCTCGCCCCACGGGTAACTATGGGAAAGCATCGGAAATATTCCCGACACTTCAAATCACTTTCAAAAACTCGATTTAGTTCACTATTTATCTGGGGACAATTCTATTCCCTGATGGCTCTGGTGACCTTCCACACATTGCTAGTGAATTTCACAGGTGGCCGGTGGCTTCCAAGCCACCTTGGCACAACGATTCTCTCTCCGCAGATTCCCAGGTTCTCCACCCACACCGCATACCAAACGTTACCACATTTCCCATTCCCTTTCTCCGGCTCCTCTCCTGACCCTGGAACACAAACCACTCCAGATGCAGAGACACACGATTAATTAAAACCACCCCACGCTGATTAAAATCCTAAGCTACAGTGCCAGGCATGCTAATTAACTGAGTGAGGGAATTCAGACCACAAGAAGAGGTGAGGAAAGAAAGTCATGGAGGGGGCCTTCTGCTTCGAGAACCACTCAGATGGCCTCGTGACCTGAGCTACCCTGGTGACGGATGGTCTCCGAGACTATACAAGATGGAGGTCTGTCCCCTGGCCACTGGACTCCGGGTGTCGATTGAGGTGGCTGACTGATGTCACTGTTTCTAAGGCAGTAGTGTCACCACCTCTCAGAACCTCCCTGTGTGCTCACAGTGAGCTGGGGAGAAGGGCTCCTTGGGCGGGGGAGTGGGGTGGGGTCTGCACATACATTGCTTGGCACATTCTACTGGCTTTGTGCCAACACCTATTGGGCAGTGTGAAAGTTCCCCCAAAAGTTAAACATAGAATTGCCATGTGATCTAATCATTCCACTGCTGGGTACATACCCCAAAGAATCAGAAGCAGGGACCAAAACAGTTACTTTAACAGTGGTGTTCACAGCAGCTTCGTTCACACCAGCCAGAGGGTAGAAGCAAACCAAGTGTCCAACGACAGATGAATAGATAAACTCAGTGTGGTCTGTATAGACAATGGAATACTTCCTCCTTAAAAAAGGACATTCTGACACATGCTAGAACACGGATGAAGCTTGAGGACCTCATGCTAAGTGAAATAAGCCAGTCCCAACAATACAAATATCGTAGGATTCCACTGATGTGTTGCACTTAGAGTACTCAGATTCTTAAAGACAGAAATGAGAATTATGCTTGCCAGGGAGTGGGGGAAGGGAAATGCGGAGTTAGTGTTTAATGGGTGTGGAGTTTCAGTTTGGGGAGATGAAAAGAGTTCCGGAGAAGGATGGTGGGGATGGTGGCAGCACCATGTGAATGGACGTAATGCCACTGAACCCTTAAAAACGGACAAGATGGTAAATTTTACGTTATGTACCTTTTATCAGACACACAAACTCACCCATGCAAAGCCTATTGGGTAGATGTGAGAACACCTATTCTCTGCTCAGCTCCCCAGGTCAAGGGGGAAAAGCTTTTTGTCGGTAGGCTAAAAAATTCATGTTTATGAAATACTCTGAGATCCTCGAGTGAAAAGATAACATCGTTACTCTTTTCAGTTTAATCTCAAATGGACAAAAGGGTTTTGGAAGAATGTCTCTTATCGTGTGTTGTCACATAACTGGACCTGTCAGTCTCAAGCTCTGAAACTTGATGTCATGATTGGGAAAAATAATGTCACAGCGTTCTGCTACCCAGAACCGGTCCTCACCTCCCACCCCTCCCGGAGGCACAGGGGAGGAGCTTAGCATTCACATAGTTCCTGTGAGGTCAGATGGCCCCAGAGTTTAGCAAGTTCTCCTGTTACTGCTCAGCCTCTGCTTTGTCATTTCTCATTCTCAGGTATGATGAGAATGCATTTGCCTGCAGTTCCCATCCCCACCCCCTTTTCCCCCCTCCTTAGCTTTCTGGGGATCACGTTGGTTTCCTGTATTCTTTTGCCACCAAGGTAAACTTCTCTAACATAGTGTGGTTTTGTCTGGTTTTGAACTATTGTAAATAGAATCACCATCTTTATTCCCTCACTTGTCCAGCCCCATGGCCAAGGCCATGGATTTACTTCGGCCTGGGCCCCAAATGAACACATATGGGGCAGACCTGAGTCCAACCCACAGAGAAGAGGTAGCCCCACTGGTGCAGTAACGTGAAGCAGGACTGCTCAGCCCAGCTAAGCCTAGATCACCTGCTACTCAATGGCTCTCAGGTCCGTGAGCATGAGAAGTGATGCTTACTGAGTTTGGGGTGGTTTGTTACACAGCTTCATTGTAGTAATAGCTAACTGATACACAGGTGCCGGGCAGAAAGTCACACAGAAGGCAAAGTCCTGTGAAAGGTAGAGGGAAAGGAGGAGGGGTAAGTTTGCAGGGTCGTAGTTACTTTCTAACCCGAGTACCACATAGATCTAGATAAACATGAGGTCATATGCACCTGGTTCGATGGTGGGGAGATTATTAAAAATTGGATGTAACATGACAAATGACCCTTCCCAGTATCTTCCAATGCTGACCAAGCTCTCTTAATTCTATGATGATACATCTGCAGATGTCAGAGAGGCCCAGCCCTGAGTAAAGTACCAGAAAGATTCTGGAAAGAGATTCCAGCCCTCCAGATGTGGCTAGCAGACCGGAAGCACAGATGCTTATAGGACCCTCTCTACTGACATCCTGGCTGCCCCAATTCTGGGAAATAATTTTATCTCCTTGGAAGCAATAAAAGCTCCTCCAGAATGGTTTGCCTTGAACTTTGCGATTTCTCCTGCTTGTTCTCTGGCCATAGGGCTAATCCAGTGAATCCATCAATTACGTGAGAGCAGACGGATGCAGCAGCCCTGGCTGTCACCATTGTCCCCACCTGCCTCCAGGCAGGAGTTCTACGGTCAAAATCGTCAATATTCTGAACAGCAAGGACAATAGCCCCAGAGTCTGAGGCTTGGGGAGCTGAGGTCCTGAGCGCTAATCCATTCAGGGTGTCTGGATGACCTTGAACAAATCCTGTCCCCTCATTATGTCTCCAATGATCATTTTCAGATAAGGGGACCCCACTCTGCCTCGGAGAATTGGGTCACAAAATACTACGAATACCAATGGCCTGGGAAGCGCTTTGCAAACGAAAAGTAGCAGATGTTGTGGAGGGCTGCAATTTGCTGCTATTAATAAGTATAAATGCCTAATAGGAAGCCAGTTTGCTCTGGAAGCTCGGACAGCCAAGGAGTGAGCGTGGATGCCGGAACCGTCGACATATGCTGCTCCTCATTAGCAAATGGCGGTGGCTGGGAGAGGAGCTCTCAGCAGGCTTTCTGTAGCGCCTGGAGAAATCACCCCTTCCTTGCTCCTCCCAGCTTGGGCAGTGCCACAATGGTACCCCTTATTAGCTGTACCCCTCACCAAGTGAGAGGGCAATCCCCTTCTCTGCTGCACAGATGGAAAAGCCACAACCCAGAGGGGCTGCCACTTGCCCAAGGTCACGCAGCAGGGTGGCGGCAAAGGTGGACATTTGCATGAAGCTGGGGCTGCAGCCTGCTGGCCCTCACACACTCATGCCCCCCATACAGCCTAGGAGAAACGCTGGCCCCCACTGAACCCAGGTTCTTGGGTTGCAAATTCCACAGTATTGCAGGCTGCTTACTGTAAACCAAGGCAGTTTGGCTGAATTCTGGGGCCGCCAGTGGGCAAAGAGGCCCATCCCTGAGTAGGAGCCCAAAAGAGAGAGTGACAGCAGGTCTCAGTGCAGCTCACCTCCTTCAGGGACACTTCCTGGCTCCTTCAAATGTGACTGGGGAGTTTGGAATCGCTTTATGTTCGTGCCAAGTGAGAAGCAGAGATTTGGGGGAAAGACAGACCTGGGTGTGAATCCTGAGTCCACCACTTCCTGTGTGAGTGGGACAACTTACTTCACCTCTCTGAACCCCCTTTCCCTCATCTGAGAATAGTAAGCATCCTGAAGGGTTGTTTCAAGGATTAATCAAAATGAAATATATGAATGAGTTAGTGCCATGTCAACAACAACGCTTTGTCTGTTGTTCCAGGATTTTCGTTAGATAAAATGCCTGCAGGAGGGGTGGTGTGAAGTCATCTTTCTTTAGTCCACCATAACCTAGTACTCAGCTCAGGCATAGCAAATGGGAATTAATAAGAGAGTGAATGCTTGCAAGAAAGAAAGGAAGAAAGGAAGGAAAGAAAGAAGGAAGGAAGGAAGGGAGGGAAGGAGGGAGGGAAAAAGAGGAAGGAAGGAAGGAAGGAAGGAAGGAAGGAAGGAAGGAAGGAAGGAAGGAAGGAAGGAAGAATTTGGTTCCTATCAATTTCTAGTGTATCCCAAGGGCCCCATGGAGATAATTGATTTGACAATCTTGGCTCTACCCTAGAATCTATAACTTCTGGATTATTGCCACAAGTTCTTCTCTTAGGTACAGTTCTCTTCCCTGTCTGGGCGATCGCACCCACATCCACACAATGGGCTCGCAGGCCTGCACGGCTGGGGTGTGGTGTTGTAAGGGGAGTTTTCCTGGGCCGGCCAATTCAGTGCATTGGACAGAGGAGCTTGGCAGCCATACCCACATCCTGCCCAGAGAGCCGCACCACCAACATGCAGGCTAGAAAGTGCCCAGGATGGGCGGAGTGTGCTGGCATTCACAGATTTAATAAGCTGAAAGGGACACGGACGTAACCTAGCTGCCAGTCCTCTCACGTTTCAGGTGACCCTCAGAGGCTGCAGGGGTTTATCCAAGGCCACATGGCCACTAACACGATTCTTCGGATGCCCCATCTCTAAATACAGACCCTGCCATCTGGTGACCCAGCCCTAGGGTCCTGGCTAGGGGAAGAGGCGGAGCCTCCGGGACCCACATCTTTTGGGGGGAGTGAGCCTCCTCCTCACCCAGGCCCAGCAGGTGGGAAGGTGCCTTGTCCTGGGGTTCAGAGCGCTCCTGACAGACACTGTGACCCCATCGGAGCGGGGACTGGGGACCTGCAGGGACCAGTTTCCCAAGCTCAGTCTGCTCAACAGGGGCTTTGTTCCAGCAGCCAAGGAGCAGGGCGACGGAAGGGGCTGGCACCATGACACCTCAATCCGAGTGTGCATAGAGCCAAGCCAGTTCCGAGACATATGTGGAGACCCTCTGGCTCCCTGGCACGACTCTGGGGAAGTGGCAGGACAGGATGGACGGGCACGCTCTTCTCCCCTCGCGCCCAGCACGTCCTTCCTCTGCCTTCCTTCTGTCCAGGGCACTCACTGCTGGCCAGAGTCCCCAGCAATGGTTGGACGGTCCAAACCACAGTGGTTGTGTGCACGTGGTACCCTGACGTGAACGAGCAGCCAGCAGCCTGAGTGTGAAAGCCTGGTAACAGGAGGGCTGTTTGCCCACCCCTGTGGGCAGAAAGTTTGCAAAGGCAGCACGTTTGCAAATAAACACGGCTTTCCTTGCAGACATCCCTGTCTGGGCACGTGAGTCTTTGGATCGCAGACAAACATCTTCCTTCAAAAAGGAATTTGACCCTGGGAAAAATCATGGTGCCCAAATGAATGGAAACTGATATCCCTCCGCCGGGAGCCTTTTAGGTCCCTCAGTACAGGGACCCTTCTCAGGAAGCCAGTGCTACTGGCATAGGACGGAGACACCCTGGCGGAGCCTGAATCATCTTCCTCTGCTCTCACCCTCTGCCTCCAGGTAGCCACCTAAGTCTCCCAAACTTATGCGAGCTCCCCTGGTGGAGTTAGGGACCCAGCCTGCTGCTGGGGAAGAAAAACAGCATCCTTGGATGTGCTTGGACAGCAGTCGTCTGTGCTCACAGGGGCAGTTGTGTCATCCTCAGTAAGAGAGGCTGCCCCGAGGATGGTTTTCCTGTAGTTCTTCAAATACGAAAGGACAACAATTAAAATGACAGCATTTAAAAAATGTTGATGCTTTAGACACTGTCAGTGGAGAGTTTAGGTTGGTACCACCTTCTTGAGGCGTAATTTGGTGGTGATTAATAAAACCTAAAATTATCCAGCAAGTCTTCCTCTTGGAATCTTTGTTGCAGAAACTTTCACTTGGGTTCAGGGGCGTGCTATGGATATTCCCTGAGTCTTTGTACTTGATAATGACTATTTGGAAAGATCCTGAATGTCCAACCATACGGGATTTGTTAAATAAATTGTGCTATGATGTGTGTCTGCATCATGGACATGGAAAAATATCTATGATCCATCTTTGAGTTACAAAAGCAAGTTTCAGAAAAAGTACATTGACTTTATTTTTATTTTTAAAAGACCGTTCTATAGCTATGTAGTCGTATATACACAGACATATTTTTGTGCGAAGAATAATGTCTGGAGAGATAATAAAACTGCTCAAGGTGGTCAGCTCTGAAGAGTTCGGATTTTTCACAGATAAGGTATCATTTAAAACAATTTTTGACTTGGGAATTAAAAGAATTTTCAAAAGATGCACTACCCTTTAGTCTTTTAAACTAAAGTCACTAGTCAGCCCCACATTTATTTTAAGGTCAACGTTTTTATTTCTTGTTATAACTATATGATTTCTAACATTTGGGAACTATAAAAAGCGTCCATGGCTAATTGGTCTGTCCCTTTTGGTGTGCTGGGACATGTATCCTGGGCCATGAAAACATTTTCTCGTTGCAAAACTAACTGGCCCATATGGGCGGGGTGTGAGGGGTGAGTGGTCATTGTTTGTGAAGCTAATTGATCATTGAGGGCACTCACCTGCCCACCCACAAGCCCCCACAGGAAAACCATGACATCGCCACCCAACACAGAGAGACTCCATTTCTCCATGGGCAAACTAAGTAAGGACCAGGGGCACCTCTGGCCAAGGTCTCTGGTGTTCAGACTCCATCATGCAGTTATGTTTGGGTCGGCTCAGCTTCCGTGAAGAGGGGTGCTGGACCATCATGGTGTTAGGGGTCCTTGGGCCTCGGCACTGTCCTAGACCCGTCCTTAACTTGCTGTAACACTGAGGGCAAGTGTCCTCCAGACACAAATCGATCTCTGTTGTCCTTTCTACCTGGAAGATTCCATCATAATTAATTATCTTAAGGCTAGAAAAGCCTCAGGGAATTTCATTCCAAGACCTTTCCCCATTGTATTCTCATCTCGGTAACTTCATCTGTCTGAATAATAAGGAGGTTCAGGGCTCCCTTCCCGGTTCTTATGATTTTGAATTTGTTAGAGGACATCAATCTGAAATTCACCTTCTACTCTGAGAAAGAAAATGATCACAGCTTGCGATTATCAATGATGAAACCAGCAATGCTTATTAGTACCACTTCTATCTGCCACTAATACAAACAATTACAGGGAGCGCAAGGGGTCACCGCACAGGAGTGGTGGCTGCCCTGAGGCGGCCTGATGGGAAGGAAAGAGCACAGGCTTTTTGAATCTAGCCTTAGGTTCAGATTCTAGATCAGCCACTTGTCAACTGTGTGACTTTGGGCCGGTTACCTCTGACGTGGAGCCTCACTTTCCTCCTGTGCACATGGGAATAATAAAGGTACTCTGCTGCTAGGCGACAGTTTATCCTGGCACATACTCTGTGTTTGGCAAAGTCCATCCATGCTTTTCTCTAAATGGGTCAACAGTGCAGTCAGGGGACCTAGCCTTGCCACCTCAGCCTTCACGTTTTCCAGATATCAGAGAGGAGGTAAGGCAGAGGCTCCCACTTCCAAAGGCCAGGAGCTGACCCCACTGGACGGTAACTCATTGGTTTCCATTAAGAGGTTCATCGTCAAGGGGCGAGTGATGGTGGTACATCCATTTCAGATCGTGTGCAGCTGGGACATCTGAGCTACATCAGACGAAAGCAGGGAATAGATTGCCCCTTCTGAAATGAGAAGCGACTGGTCAGGGCTATATTTAGATGGGGACTCAGGGAGGTCGGAAATAATTGCTGGCTCAGGATAGGGGGTGGGGTGAGAGGAGGTGTCTGTTCCTGGCTAATGTGTGCTCATTCTCAGAGGACGTGTGTGGTGTGGCCTGGGGGAAGGCCAGGAACCTCGGCCACTCTCTCTCTCTCTGTGACAGCAAGGAACAGCCCCTGATATCAAACATCACTGCCTGTGTCAGAGACAAACTCAGAGCTGGAGAACCTGGGAGAAGGAGCAAGGTGTGTAGAGCCCGTGCGGGTGGTGGGTCAGTACGAGCAAGCAGTAGAGCTGTTAGGATCGGGCTTTGCCATCTGAAGGGTTGCCATTCAGATCCTAGCTCTGCCAATTGATAGCTTGGTCAGGCACTTAACATTTTCAAACCTCCAAAAGGTTATGCAGATTAAAGAATATAGCACTTGTAAAACACTCAACACAGTTCCTAGAGCATCTGTCCCAAATAAATGGCAGCGATCATAACAGTGATGACAACCATGGCCCACTCACCCTTTTGGTTTGCTTCTTCTGGAACAGATAATGTTTCCCTAAATAAAAAGTGCAGCTTTAAAGTTCAACTTTAAAGGTTTCCAGATGTGTCCCTGTGAGAGCTGCACACTTCTGCCGCTGGTTACCTTATAAGTAGTGCTGGCAACGGAGTTATGACTTGTGAGAACTTGTGATGGGACCTCACGATCTTATTCCTGACCCATCGTATCTACTGACTGACCCCCTAGGGCCCCCAGGCCTGCAGCTTTCTACTTTTTAACAGGAGTTGGGCTCTACAGCCAGCCCAGAACTTTCCAACCAGTTCCCTGCCTCCTTTCCCCTCTCTAGCTTTTCTGACGGCCTTTTCTCTGCTTTTGAATAGAAGAAGGCAGGATGAGGAAGGAAAACCCCAGTGAATTAATTTCATTGCCCACAGCACCTGGGAAAGTTAGCTGAAGCTAGGGAGCCATTCTAACTATTAGATGAAATGAGGTCGGGGTTATCTGCGGCCTTAATTTATTCTGTTTCTCCCCTGTCCTCTGTGAACAGGCGTAATCCAAAGCTGGCTGCGGGGCTGGGAGATGAAATCTTGCTGGCTCCTGGCCAAACACAAGAGGCCGTGCTGTGTGCCGGTGTGTGGGTACATCGGTTGGCATGGCATGTCTGGCAGGCCAGGGTTGGGCAGCGAGGCCCAGCATGGTGGTATTGGCACAGAGTCCGGCAGACCCTGCTGTGACAGGGACACGAGGATGGAGCCTGCAGATATGATTAAACACCGGATGTTTGCTGAGTTTGCAAACAAACCTGCAGGATGCAGGACTGACACAGCAGCAAGGCAACAAAATGTGACCATTTAGGGCAGGTAGCATGCCATAAGTGGAATTCATTTAAAAAAAGCTTTTCTCCTCCATTAAGCCTGCTTGGGAGGCTGCTGTGCACACAGCCTGACCTGGACGAGAGTCTGGGGCGTCGACTCCCCTCGCAAGTTCCCAGCCACCACTGCTGAGTGCGACCCCCTCAGGGAAACTTACAACTCCAGGGGAGAATCAGGGCACGTGGTAAGAGCCGGAGTGGGGGGGGAGGAAAGGAAGGGGGGTCCAGGCGGAAGTCTCCAAACCCAGCTGAGCATGGGAATCGACTGCATCGCGTTTACAAAGTAACAATGGCCAGGCCAAGGTCAGATTAGCAAAATCAGACTTTCCAGAAGCTGGGCATCTGTACGTTTCTCGAAGCACTGAACCCCTCCCCTCCTGCCCCACTCACGACCCTGATGGTGGGCTGGGGTTGGGACAAATTGCCCTAGCCATGGGGAGCAGAGGACATGGGTTCTCAGGATGACGTATTTCTGCCCCGGAGTCTGAGAAATGCAGACAGGTGCAGACTCCCGAGCACAGGACAGGTGGAGCGGACGTAATGAGAATCCTGGGCTGCAGTACTTGGCTTCACAATGTATAAAGCAAACCCACAGGCAGGATGCGTGTGAATCCCCACCCCCACACACAACCCGGTGACATAGCCAGGTCAGGGACCACAGTCTCTATTTTATAGACGGGGACACAGGTTGGAAGAGGTTAAGTGACTTGCTCAAGGTCACACAGCCAGTGAGTGGCAGAGCTGGGACTTGGAGCTAGTGCCCTTCGCCTGCTCCATGGCTGGTGCAGCCTCCCTCTTCACTGGAATCCCCCTCTCGCAGGGGCCAGGCGGCCATCACTCCCCCGTGGAGAGCAGCAGCTGCCTGAACTGGTTCCAAACAACACGGAAATTGATGAAGGCAGAATTGGCTTGGAGAGTTTCCATTTAAATACCTCTTTGAATTGCTCTTGGGCCAGCATGTTTCCATGGCAAGTTCTACCGAACACGCACAACTCACATCTCCAAATAAGGCTGCTATCGTCTGGGGCCTGGCATGATGTGAGACCGCGGCTCTGTGGTACGATGTCACCCTGGCAGAAGTGGGGGCGGGGGTGGGTACGCCTGACTTTATGAGGTTTTACCAATTTTGGAATTCTTTCCCTGGCTCTGGGGGCTGTAGACTTCAGAGCTGGCCCATGTCCGGGGGCACCTGCTCCCCAGAGCCCCGTAGTAAATCCCTGTCCTGTCTTGGGGCTCAGGGGAACGGCCTGGGGACGTGGAGCAGCCTGAGCCCACAGACCGGCCAACACGTCAGGATAACCTGAACTCCACACCACTGGCAGCATGCTAGAACTGGGTGGGTGGCTTACTGTGACCCTGAGTCCCTCTCAGTCACTCAGCTGTGGTCCTAGCAATCTGAGGGAACGCTGGGGACTGCTTTGCCCAGGCCGTCCCCCGAGTGAGTTCCCAGCTGTGCTGATAATAACTCTGACCCGCAGGCCCTGGGGGGCTCCGTCCTGGCCTTCCGTGCCATTCAGCGTGTCCTATCAACTCAGCCTCCTAAACACGGCAGATCCAGCAAAACCATAGACACCCGAAGGCATCCTCAGGCAACAAGCCCTTTACAAAACTCCTCTTTGGGGAAGAGGGCATTTAGGGCAGAAAAGTTGATGAGAAAGTTACCCCGCACAGGTCCCAAGGAGACCTCCTGCCTTGTTCACTAGAATCAGCGAAAGCTGCAGCGGGTCCCTCCGATCCCTGCTGCTTCTCTGTCCACAGCTCCCTCAAGGAAAAAAGGGAAAATGAAAACCCACGCAAACCAAAGAGCACCGAGTCCCTAAAAGGAGGGCAGGCGGGTGAGCAAAGGGTGGCACAGGGGGTATGGGGCCTGGGGGGATGGGGGAGAGTAGAGAGGCTCAGCTCTTTCCCCGTCAGCTCCACCCACCTCAGCAGCCCCCCCACCGGATCTTCTCTCTTCTTTTTCTCCCTGTTATTCTTCATCAGAAGTTGCCTGGCAGGATCCCTCCCTCATCCTTCAGCCTGAATGACTGGGGGCCAGGAGTGAGAGTCCTGGGTTCCCACCGACCCCAGGAGCGGGGTCCCTACCTGACCACGGCCTCCACCTTTAAAACCGGCTTTTTCTCCTTTGCCCCATCGCCTCCTCCCTGTCCCCTGTGACCAGTCCCCGGTGATCCTCATGGGCATGGCCGTAGGAGCTGGTACCCAACCGCTGCAGACCACAGCTCCAAGAAAACACACGGGGAGGAAAGAAAAGTAACTCTGAAAGCACGGCCTGGTTGCTCAAAGTAAGTACATGCAGCAAAGAACCCCAGCGTTGGAGAGACCTGCAGGCCACTGAATCCAGCCTTTTGTTGGCTACAAGCACTCACCTCAGCCATTCACGCAACGTGTTCGCCAGTTACACCCAATTCCAAGAGAAAGTGGTAAGAGTTGAGCACCTCGTTCAATGTAATCAGACGTGACTTATGAAGAGTTTGATGCAGCGTTAAACTGTGCTTATCTGTACTGGTGATCTAACGTGTTGCTCGTGTACCACGATAATCCACTCATGATTACAAAACAAAGGACTGGAAGCATTCTTTACATCTCTTGGTTTCTTAGCCTTCTAAAGCAGCCCCTCACCCATCACTAGAGACAGACACTGAGGCCCTCGCAAGCAGGATGCCTGTGGGTGGAGGTATATTCTCCCAAGTGCCCTCTGCCAGCCTGGATGACTGAAGTCTCTCTGCACCTGCATCGCGGGTCTTCTCCCTGCGGTGGATGGTAGCCCAGCGAGGCAGATGAAAGCAAACTAGACCTGCACGTGGGTGTTTATAGCAGCTTTCTGCATAACTGTCAACGCTTGGAAGCAGCCGTTGGGTGATGGATAAATAAACTATGGTACATCTGTAACAATGGAATCTTTTTCAGCACTAAAAAGAAATGAGCTTTCAAGCCATGGAAAGACATGAAGGAAGCTTAAATGTATTTCACTAAATGAAAGACGCCAAGCTGAGAAGGCTACATACTGTACGGTTCCAACGGTATGACATTCTGGAAAAGGCAGAACTACGGAGACGGTGAAAACATCAGTGGTTGTCGGGGAATGGGGTGGGTGGGGGAGGATGGATAGGTGGGGAGAACAGAGACTTCCAGGGCCGTAAAAATTTTCTGTATTATATCATAATGGTGGTTAAATATCACTGTACATTTGTCCAAACCCATAGAATGAACAAGAGTGGACGCTAATGGAAACTACGGACTTTGGGTGGTAACGACGTGTCAGTGTAGGTTCACCCACTGTAACATATGGGCCCCTCTGGTGGGGGTTGCTGATAATGGGGGAGGGGAGGACAGGGGATATATGGGAATTCTCTACATTTTCTGCTTCATTTTGTTATGAACCTAAAATTGCTCTATAAAATAAAGTCTATTTTTATAATAAAACATACTGAGGTAGGGAAAGAGGCAATGCACTATCATCATTTTTAAAAAGAAGATGCCCATCTTCATGTGTCCTTCCTTGCGTTCAAGGGGACACAGTGGGGGCGGCAGAAGTGTGGCCACCAGGGCGACTGGTTTACTGCCCTGGCTGAGGGACCGGGGACAGAGAGCCCAGGATGGGGAAGCACTGAGTCCTGTGGACGCGGTCGCCTGTGGGGGCTGGAACAAAAGGACTTGCTAAGTGGACCTTGGCAATAGACGTGGGACTCACCCAGAGGGAGTGACCAAGAGCAGTGGGCACATGCGGCAGTGCCAGCAGCACCAGCCAAGTTTTCTGGACATTGGTGCCCAGGCTTAGGAGTCTCTGACTATGCAGACACACTCGTGCCATCTGTAAATATGCTTGTGCCAGTCCCAGGGTCAAACACTCCCCGCCTGGTCAACGACACCGGGTGGCCACAGGGCAGCGAGTGTGTCTCCACTTCTGCAGCAGAGCCCTTCAGCCTTTCAGGAAACAGCCTCAACGGAGTCTCCAGGCACTGGATGGGGAGGTGAAGGTGGAACCACCGCCCCAGCAGACCCAGGTAGCTGCTGGCCAGCTAAGAGCTGATCTCCAAAGAAAACAGTCCTAGGTGGTTTCTCTGAACACATCCTCTGGGGAGCCGCGGCCCGGCTCTACCGCACAAGATGTGGCTGCATTTCAGCCCTGACATATCCCCTGAGGGAGGCATCCCTGTGCAGTGAACAAATGACACCCCACGATGCAGTGGCTCTGTGAGCCCATGCACACACAGTCCCAGGGCAAGGAGTGCATTGAAAAGGTCCAGGAGACACAGGCTGAGTCCCAGCTCTACCTTAGCGCACCATCTGAGGCTGGCCAAGTAGGTCAGCCCCCCAGGGCTTCCCTTTCCTCACCCATAAAGTGAGAGGCTCCTTCCTGCTCGAACAATCTCAGACACATGGGAAATTGAAAGCACACTTCCCTTCCTTTCCCTACGTTGTCCCCCTTTCTCTCTTGAACTTGACCTAGTCCTTCCGGACCAGGCTAAAATTGAAAATCAATTTTAATTATAAAAATCTGTTTACTGAACCAATAAATCATCCTGGCCCTGCCTTGGTTGGAGGAGAAGCTTACACGTGGAACGGGGCTAATAAGTCACTCTGTCCCTCTGCCTCACTGCACTGGGGCTGCCCCCTGCCTCCTGGTCCAAGACTCATCTCCGTCGTTAGGCTGTGGATTATTAATGATGCCGGGCCAATGGGTGGGAGCTGAGAGGCTCTGATACACATCGTGCTGGTTGTAACTTGATTTCCAGCCGACCCTCTGACAGGAGAACCTGAAGGCCTTCCCACCCCTTCCCAATATTGGGGCAATGACACATAATGGGAATGGGACTGTCCTTTGAGGTGGCTCCCTATTTAAGGGCCTGAAAGGGTCGGTGGCACAAACAGGACAGAGCATAGCGTTATCTATACACCAGGTTCCCAGAGCTATGAGTCTTTTAAATTAATTAACTGGTCAATTACTATCGCTGTTAGGATTATTCCTTATGTGCTTTAAGGAGAGGAGTACCATCTACTTCAGATGGCTGTTTGGGGACAAAGGGGAGACCTTTGTCACAATGCACAACAAGAGAGGAAGTGAAAGGTACTGGGTATTAGGGGGTCCAAACATAGGGGGCTGCTGGGCCTTAGAGGTCATTTGTCATCTGTGAACCCCTGGCTAAGGTCAGGGGTTCGAGTCCACACACCTGTGTGTGACACTGCTACTGAAGCTTGGACGAAGATGGAGGAGGGCTGCTGACAAACAGCGCTTGGCTCTTGGAAGCAACTCTTTTCTTCAAGTGGGACCAGGGTCACTTCCTTCAGGAGAGCAGCTCATCACAAGCCCCCACTGCTTCCTGTCTAGCCTGGGCCCCCGAGACTTCCGTTCCTGCAGCCTGCATAAACGCATTGGTGGACTTCTCCCCTGGGTAGCGAGGCATTCCTCTCCTGCCCCCCATAAATTTGTCAGCAGAGATTCGAAACAGGAAGTTTGCGTGAAAGGGAAGCTGGTATGGCTAACCTGCCACCAGTGGGGCAGGAGCCATGAGCGGCTTTTGTAATGGGACTGAATGATTGAGCAAGACAAATGTGTTCTGGTCTCTTCAATTCACTGCCATCCTGGCACAGGGTGACCAGGAAGTTGGTATGTATAGCATTTTCAACTGGCTAGGCTGGCAGCCACATAACCCATCATCCCTGAGCGGGCTGGGGCAGCTCTACCTACTACTTCCGATATATGTGCCTGTGGGCAAGTTACCGAGTATCTCTGAGCCTCAGTTTCTTCACTATAAAATGGGTACAAATCCCTGCCTTGGTTGTCGTGAGAGCATTTCACAAAGGAGGTCCTGTTCGGAATATTTTCCTACTCATCAGCACCTCTTCCTGAAAACGAAAAAAGGAGTCAACACGCAAGACCTACCAAATTTGGCCATCTGCTTGCGTAGATTTTTGTGGGAGGGAAAATTAAAAGCGACACCCTAAATGAGAATTTAGAATTGTTTATGGAGTTACCGCAGAGGCATTGGATTTAAAATTTAAAATCGGATTTGAGCCTCACTGTGCCCCATATGACCTGTGTGACTTTTGAGACGTCATTTAACCTTTCTCTTCTGTTGCATAAGATAATGAAAGAGTTCCTGGGCCGGTTCAATGATATATTGTGCGGAAATGTCAAGTACTAAACAAAACCATGATAACACTTCATTTGCTACCACTGTCCCATTAGCAAAGATAATTTAGAGTTCGCCTGTACCAAGCTTTCCAGGGAGCATAAATGATAGTAACTATTAACTTTTTGATTTAGTTCTTTCACTTCCTTCCATTAAGGCACCAGGAGAGAAATCATTTTTCTTTTTTTCATCCACTCATCACCATTTTAGGTATCTCACTACACGGAGATACAAGACCGAGGAGGCAAGAACATTACAAAAAAGGGAATGAAAACGAAAGAAGAGAAAGCAACTAAGCCCAGACATAGATCCCGAGCTGAAAAATAGGTTTAATTAAATTGAAAGCTCTGGTGCTTGTGGTAATTGTTATTGAGGAATCCATATCACAGCAGAACCCTCTCCCTGGGAGTTTGCTCTCTACTTTCTCTGCATCGGGCACTAAAATTGCTTCTACTTTGTGCAGACACAGCCACAGAGCCCAGAAAGCATGTCGGGTGACGGTCCAGTGCAGTGCTTGGGTAGCAACAGTGAACAACTTGATTCAAACCTGACCTTGTCTTTGAATTTCCCTCATTCATTTCTTCTGCAAAAGGGCAACACATGCCCTCTCTTCGGGCTAGTTACCAGGGTCACGTAAAGTAGGTGACACTTGCTTTTGGAGCCATTCTGCTGCTTCTGCCATATACATGGAGGCTGTGTTTTGAACACCACCAAACTATTGGCCCACCTGAGATTCTGATGCCCCTGAGCCACGGCCATCTACTCTTTGGGCACCTGCAGGCTGTAGGAAATATCTGGCCTGTCCTTTTTGGATGCCACTAGAGCAACTAGATCCCAGAAGGAAATCAAACAGCAAGCTTTTAATCATGCTTAAAACAACAGCAAACACAACCAGCGAGGAGTGAGGGCAGCAGGAGGCAGCATAGTGGAAAGAGAGACTTGGGTTTGGGTCCCAACCACACCACTTACGAGGATGACAACTCTAGAAAGCTGTTGGTGTTGATTCTGAATTGGGTTTTGTGGTCAGCTGAGTCCCGCCTGATTTAGCCTGGCCTGACACTCCAGGGTTCAAAACCATTCTGAAGCAACTGGATCTAAATAGATGGATTGATTTCATGCCTCATAAAATATTATATTGCTTATTCTGTCAGAGCCAAATATCCCACCAAGTCCATTTTTTTTAGCCAGCCAGCCAGAGTCAAAGACTGCGTGTGTTTTAAATGTCCACCTTTCAAACATTACCGTGAAGCTGAAAGTTCCTGGCGTCCTCTGACCAAACATTGTGCTAGGTAATGACTGTTTTACTTGGTCTTTTTCACCCCTTTCAAATTACTGATTGTTGTCTCACATTAGTGCCCCATTTACTCTTATTAAATTAACAAGCCTACAAACTCTTAATGAATTGAAACTCATCAACTGTTTGGAAGCAAAGAGCAGTCTGAAGATTCTTTCCCTTTTAAAGTATCTCTGTGTGAAACATCTCACTTTCCCGGTAACTTACTGAAGCTCAGACGGCCTCATGCTGGGAGTCAGGTTTTGATTCATAGCTCACCTGAAGCTGCAGGGAGTCAGCTGCCCACAGAGGTGCGAGGACTCCACTGCTTGGCTGGTTCCTCTAACCAGTCAAGTGCTGTCTCTTCTGCATAAAGAAGCATCGGCTGGCTGGCTGCTCCACGTGATTCCTACCTTCCTTCAGAGATGCCTTGGGAACTTGGAAGCATTTTAAAAGACATTACTGGGGTGCAGTCTGTGCACATCAGATGTAGTTCCCTTTTTCAAAAGGACAAACTGACTGGTCTGCAAAGAGCTTAAACTTGTATATGGGCCATGCTGCCGGTTAGGCAGTTGCGAGCTGATGGGATGGTACCCTAGAGCCCCGTGTCCCATCTGCTCTCTGGACATTTCTTCCTTTTCCAATGCCACCTTCATCTAGGAGCAGAGTACAGAGGTTCCTATTGAGATCCTCAGCTTTGAAAAGAGTGAGAGTTCCTGAAACCATCACAGGGCTTGGGGTCCAGTGAGTGGCATAGCCACCCAAGTGGGGAGCATCCAGGGGCAAAGTCTATACTGACTCTTGTCCTACAAGTCAGAAAAAATAATCAGATACCTGAGCAATGCTGCTCAAATTTCAGCCATTGGTTTACCCTGGGAAATGGGGTTGCTATGGGAGCATGTAGGTCTCGGTGTGTCTTTAGGAGGATGAAGGTGAAGGAATAATGAGTGTAGTTCAAGGGAAACACTTTCCTCGCTGGCTACCAACCACTCCCTAGCCTTGGAGCCAGGCGTCCCTGCACACAAGTGAACAGAGCCAAGGGGTGTGCCTGGCTCGCTGAGCCTCCCGCTAAAGGCACGTGTGCTCCTGACTCTGTCTCCCAGCCATGAGTCCAGACACATGTACCCAAAATGCTCTTGGCAGAGGCTTTCCAGGTTGGCCCACCTGCTGTCAGGACTACCTGTTGTCATTAGGGACCATCTTCCAGTCCTCAGGGCCACTGTGAGCTACTTCCTCGGTCATCCCATGACCAGATCGGCTCCATAGTTAGAGCTCTGCCATTGTCCTGTGATAGGTTAGAGGGATCTTAGATCTCTAATCTGCAGGATGGGAAAAATGGCTCTTTACATGTCCTTGAAAAGTAAATATACCTTGTAGAACAAATAACACCAGATTCAAAGGGAGGTTGTGGCAAATCCTCACCACAATCAGACAAGAGGATGGATTTGTGGGGTTTCTGTCCATGTCTGAAATCGGAATCCTGGTTTCCTGGCTCCTGCCTACTTCTCAGCAGCACGACCCTGGCCGTCAGGGGTTAAGTCCATCTGAGTCTAACACATGGACTCCCACCCAGAACACAGAGCCGAGCGATGAAGAATCCTGCCAGGATCAGTATTGACGGACTTGCTTGATTAGTTGGTTAATTGAATATCACTGCCTTCTAATATAATGAAAACAAGATAAATACTGGGTTTTGTCCCATCCGTAAGTGCCATTAGTGATCACGGTGCACACTCTGATGAAAAATGCAATCGACTAGGGGGATAATTTATGAACTCGCCAGCCTCTCGTGCCTCTCCACGGTGTGTGGGGCCTGGACATCGGCTGTGGCTGGCATGGACCTCCCTAACGTGTTGTGATTGCCCTGGCCTCTTGGGAAAGGAATTTACTACACAGGGAACTATACAAGATGGCGTCTCCTTGCAGGTAAGGCTACTCTGTGCTGCCACAAGCTCCCGTATAAAGTATGGGACAGGGATACCTATAGCATCATGGGGACGTCACGACCATTTTCCCTTTTGCCTCACTTGCCTCGGTCCCACTCTCTGTAATGTTTTGTTTTATCCTCATTAGGTGTGTCATGAGTTTCGAACTACATTTGGATCACTGATGTGATCATTTATGAAAAGTTCCTTAAAGCAAAGCAAGTGTGGCTCATGGGAGGGGAGCAGGACTTCTCCCCAGGCTGCTAAGAGAGGTAGCTAAATGCCTCGTGCTTTTGCCTCATAGGTATGTGCAGGTGCCCGTGGGGTAATCTGCTTCCATGGGCAACTCAGACAGGAAGTGGATTACTCCTGGAGGAGGCAGGCTGCCAGATCCCGGGGAGCACAGGTCTCAGCCTTCTTCTCTTGGGTGGCATCTGTTGCTTCCTCAGGCAACTCAGGCATGTGTTTTGACATGTCACCTGCTGGTGAATGTGTGGTGGGGAGGTGTAGAGGAATGTCATGTCACCTTTCCTGATTCATTCCTATTGTGTCTCAGTATGCCTGCTTATAGCAAAGGGAGTAACACTTCACTGAGAGCTGAGTGGGGGTCTTGGTGAGATACAGCTGGTAAAGCACTTGGAGTACCTCCAAGGAAGGTGCTATATAAATACAAGGTGTTATTACTCTATTAGCTTATGTTCTTAATTTTTAGACTGTCTCCAGATGTGCTGACTGGGGAGCAAACATTACAGCTCAGGTAGCATTGAAGGGTTCTTCTGTTGATGACAAGAGCAGGATGCAACACCACGTTAGCTTTGCCTCAGAACCGGGGAGTGTTCGGATGACAGGTTAGGTGTGTCTGCAAAAGCTTGATGGAGTCCTACTGCAGAAATAACAAAAAGCTGACCTAGTGATGCAGTTCTGACACTTTTTTTCCTGCAAAAAAGGGCTTTTTTTCCCCCTGCCAAATGTTGTCCTTCCAAAAATATGTCCCTTTATTGGTTTTATGTGTTGTTTGTTTGTTTTCTGAGAAAGTGGCTTCATCTTGTTGTCCTTTGCCCTGAGATGCTGTCAGGTTTGGATGAGCAGGGATGCACTGCTGAGATATTTGATATTTCTATCACTAGAGAGAAGAGAAAGGAACGAGGTAAATAGGGAGCTGTGCCGAGGGTAGCAGGAGCTGCCCTCAGCACGTTGTGGGAAGTCAGGGCTGGATGTTCCACCTTTAATGCGAAACATAAAGAAGGGTGCTTGAGGGGCTGACAGTGACAATAAAGGACACCAGTGTGCTCAGAAATCCATTGTGTGCACCCTTAGGTTTTCTAAGAGCTGAACTCACCTTCCTAAATGTTTATCTGGAGAGAAAATACTATATGTAAAGAGATATGTATATACAGAGAAATGAGGACATATTTCTACCTACAGTTTTGTTATTACCTTTCCATAAAATACATGCTTATTAATCTCCATACCACGTATGGAGGGAGCTGTCACATGTGAATTTCTCTCATCAGTAATTGCTGTGCCTGTGACTCCTTAACTTCTAGGTACCACGGGGATGGTCTCCAAATCAGAACCTAAAGAGAGGGACAGATTCACAGATGCTCGCTAAAAACGTCTAGAAATTATAGACCGATTGAGGTCAGCCAGAAACAAGTTATTCAATATATCCCCTGGGGGCTAAAGCAGACTTTTCCCCATGGTTCCAAAATTACCTGGCAGTTTCATTAGGGTGAAAGACAGTTCAGCCTCATAAGTACAGTGAGTAGAGGTTGTCACTTAAAATTTAGATTGACTTATTAGAGGGGATGGCATTTTGACGGTCTGTTCCTGCCCATCAAAGAAGCTGCTCAAATTTGCGGGACAGAGAAATTAAAGTAAGGAGGGTTTTAATTGCAGTATTTGTGTAGATGGCTATGCCTGTATGAAAATTCAGGAAATCAGTACTGCTAAGAAACCTGACACCCAGGCAGAATTCTTTACGATGTCGGGGAGCTGTCCTCAGTTCTAGTGCTGAAATACAGCACCACAGAATTTTATCCATTTGAAGTGCCTCCTCCACATGAACTAATGCTTTTTCCTGGCCCTCAGCAGAGTTACTGCTCAACCACCTATGCGACATGAAAAGCTAAAAGAGTACTTGTCCCATCATTAGAGTATGGACTTTTAGGAAACATTATGGAAAAGTACTCTTTGAACCTTTTCAACGTGGTAGAAATGAGTAGCGTTCACTCATATCTGGTTCTTTTTTCCTTCCTAAGCACATAGAATCTGAGCCTCCCAGCCCTCTTACAGATACGTGGGGCCATAGGACTACTTCTGGCCAGTGGGATGTGAAAACAAATTATATGTATAACTGCTGTGCCAAGGCGTTTAAGGTGTGTAACCATCCAGCCCTCTTTCTCCTCTGCAGCAAAAATAATGTAGACCAAGATAGAATCAGCCTCGATTCCCAAGTTCCCATTTGGAAAAGATCTTCCCTAAATAGCTGCTGGCCCCATAGTAATCTCTGAATGAGCAAGAAATAAAATGTTGTGTGTTAAGTCCCTGAAATTTTGAAGCTTATTTTATCCTACTTTATCCCATCATAATTGATACACTTGGTTATTCATTTTTGGTGTCTGAAAACCAAGACCATTACTATAAAAACCTATGCTGCTCCCAAAGACAGCAAATCAATATATAGGGAAGAAAGGAATTTTGTTCCCTTGGGAAAAAAAGAAAAGAAAAATACTTGACAATGGCTACTACAGTGGTGACTTGTACATTGGTTTATTTGGGAAAGCTATGGAAGAAGTATTCCCAAAGGCTGAAGTTTCTGTCTGGCATAGAAGTCTATTTCTGGACTTCCTTTTAAAATGGTGAAAGAATCTACGTTGCATTTCTGATGATCAGAGTTCTACGATGTATGAAGAAGCCAAGTCAAGGTCAACACCACTGCCATGAGATGATGGATGTATCCATCGAGCAGAGGTCAAAGAGGATGAGAACTGAAAAGAGACCATGGGATTTGGTCAAGAGGTGGTCACAGGCTACCTTTTCAAGACAAGTTGTTTCACTGGGAAAATCCAGATTGCAAAGGGTGGAGGAAAGAGTTAGAGGGGGAAAAAATAAGAGTAGAAAGTCTAAACCATAAACTCCAAGTGTTTGGTGGTGAAGAAAGGACACAGGACTGTAATTGAAAAGAGGAGAATAAAACTGGAGTTTGACTGAATATGGAGGTACAAGAACCAGATGACAGGAAAAAATAGAGGATGAAAGTGTGGACAGAAATCCCTTGCATGTTTGAAGAGAGTCGGATTCAGAGCACAAGCGGAAGACACTTGTTCCAAAGAGAGGGAACACGTGAGGATTTGGAAAGGCTGTATTATTTCTTATATGAGACCACGGCATAATCATACAACCAATTTCTATATACTGAGAACTCCAGGAATCTTGAACTTCTTTATCTCTCAGCTCCCCCTACATGCTGTTGTCACCAAGGCTATTTAACCTCCTAAGTGTCCCTCTTACACCTATACCTTTGCTTAGCCATAAACCAGGCCCTTAATTCTGATGAAACTAATATAATCACAACTTTACCCCTTCCCAGCTGGGTGACCTCACACACCTTACAAACCTTTCAATTTCTCCTTTGTGAAAGGGAAATAAAAATAACTGCTTTGTAGCAGGGCTATGAAGATTAAGTTAAACACGTACCTGGCCCAGTGACAGCAAAAACTTCACCCTCAGTCTCCTTAGCTCTGGATTTCCCATTTTTAAAATTGATTCACTACATTTCCATAAGAATGACCTGTTTGACGTTCAAGTCTGTCACTGTCTCACCCCTGCTTAAATCACGTCCATGAATCTCTATTGTTTATGGGGTAAAATCCAAGGGTTTTGTTTTTTTTAGTATGGTACTCAGGAGGCAGTATGATCTCATTCCCACCCAACCCTTCCGCTTTCACCAATCTGCCATCTTAATTCATGTCCCAACAACGTGCAACTCCTGATAGGTTTCCTTAAGTTCACATACTGTTTCAAAGTCTTCCTTGACTTTGCAGTGCTGCTCCTTCTGCCAAGCATGTCCCTCTTCTCTCTGGTTCCCTCAGGAAACTCCTATTCATCCTTGAAACCGGGCTCCTACGTGGCCTCTTTCAGGTCCTTCTTCATCAGCCCCTTCTCTGGGCTACTTCTCTACAATGTATCACTTCTGCTGTCACATCCAACTTATATTGTGATTGATCAGTGGGGTCAGCTAGAGGTGTATATGACGGCTTTCAATACATCATGAACTCCGTGAAGAAGAGCTCGTTTTTTTTTAAATTCCATAACTCCCTCGCCTACAACAGTTTCTAGGACTGGGTAGGAAGTCACCAACTGTTGGACCAATGAATAATTGAATAAATGCAGGCAACAATGAAGTAATCAAGTTGCATTAGGTTGGTGCAAAGTAACTGCAGGTTTTGCAATTATTGCTAACCTTTTAAACCATGATTACTTTTGCACCAACCGAATACAAAGGTAGAAGAGGGTAAGATCATCCCTGCGCAGTCTATACCTTCATGGAGCAGACATCATCTGTTCTAAGCGATGTCTGTGTTTCTGGAATTATTGAAAGGAGAGACATTGGGACCGAAAATGAGGGGGAAACTCAGTGCACTAACTCACACCTGACACTCTTTAATTGATGCCTCACATTTTTGAATACATCACACACACACACACACACACACACACCTGTCACGTTGTCTCTAGAATCATAACATCATAGGCTATCCCAGCATTCAGAATGGCATCCAGCTTTGCCGACTGAACTCACATGGGTAATTCTCATTTTATCCTCTTACCTGAGAACTTGGTTCTAGGATACACAGAAAGCGATACTGCTGAGTAACGGAATCTACACTCGCTTCTCCTGCGGTATTATCACGCTGCGTGGTAATCCAGGTATAGAGGCACGAAGGAGGGGGAATGCAGAGGCCTTCCTAGTATCGGGGAAGCTGACGACTGGGGTCCAACAAGAACCTAGGACCCCCCTGGATGTGTTTCCTCTCCACAGCCATGACTTGTTATGAGACTCTGGCTTCGTTTCTCCTACATATAAAATGGGGAGAATTCTACAATCTAGATTGCACCTAACCACAAAGATCCAAAATGAGGAGAGACAGGTTCTAGATCTCAGACCAGGGAAAGGACATCAGGCAGGAACTGGATTCCCAGGGTCCTACCTGTGGACCCTCCAGTTGCAGGAGTCCTTCACCTTCTGCGTTCCCCACAGAAGTGTGTACCGTCTCTGACTTCCCGAACACTTGAAGAAATAGCTAATTAGGCCTGCCAAGCCCGGCTCTATACAAATTAAGTCGTGGAGACTAAAGTACATTCAGGAAATGGCTATCAGTTAGAAAACAGAGTTTCCCTTTTATTTTCTGAAGAAGTGATTGTTAGACGTGGTTACAATATTTTAATTAAGGAGGGATCAGCTTTATGGAATCTAGAAGGCTGCAAATGTGTGTCCTCCATTTCTGGGTAAGTGTTCTATAGTGGAGAGAGTTCTATATGTAAAGACCACAGGGCCTCTCCCCGATCCCACCGGTAAGATTCCCAGAGGCTATTGCAGGGTCAGTTGAAGCTTCCTCAGTTGGAAAGGTCCATCAAGGAGTAATGTTACTGAGAGACTCAGTCATGCTGGTTATCCAGCTTTGTCTCCACCTGGGACACTGGGTGTCTATACAGGAAGCACAGGAGAATGACAAAGAATGCAGATTGCTGGAATTGAATACTCTCTTTATCCCTCATCAACTGTGATTTTGGAGAGGTTGCTCGACCTCTCTGTGCCTTGGTTTGCTACTCTGTAACACAGGCCCCCAAACTTGCCATAGACTGGGAGAACACACTTGAAAATCACATATCTGACAAAGGGTTTGTTTTCAGACTATATTAATAACTCAAAACCTAGCACTAAGGAAACAAACAATCTGATTTAAAAAAAAAGGCCAAAAGATTTTAACAGATACTTCAAAGAAGAGATGTAGATAGCAAATAAAAAGAGGTTTAAATTATGAGTCATTAGGAAAATGCAAATGAAAACCACAATGAGATATCCCTATACACCTATGTGAATGGTTAAAAAACAAACAACAGACAGACAAACAAAATCCAAAAAACTCACAATACCAAGTGTTGGTAAGGATACAGCGAAGCAACTAAAACGATCATACATTGCTAGTGAAAATGCAAAGTGCAGTCATCCTGGAAAACTAGTTTCTTATAATATGACCGAGAAATTCCACTCCTAGGTATTCAAGAGAAACGAAAACCTACACACTTAATAAAAACCTGGAAGTGAGTGTTTACAGGAGGTTTATTTATAGTCACCCAACACCGGAAATAATCCCAATACCATTCAATTGGTGAATGGGTAAACTGAGGTATACCCATATCATTGAAGACTATTCAGCAACACACAGGAGAAGCAACAATGTGGACGAATCTGAAAAGCATGGTGTTGAGGAGAAGAAGCCAGATACAAAAAACTATAGATTTTATGATTCCATTTATATGAAATTCTAGAAAATACAAAACTATAGTGACAGAACAAAGATCAGTGTTTTCCAGGGGCTGGAGATAGGGGCTAGAGATTGCAAAGGAACAGGAAAGAACTTTTCGGGGTGGTGGAAATGTCTATATCAGGACCGTAGTGGTGATTGCATTATTGTGTACATTTTTGTTTTCAATTTTAAGAACTATTTATTTTGAACTAACTTTGGACTTACAGAAAAGTTGCGTAAATGGTACAGAGTTCCCATATCCATTTAACCCAGGTTCTCCTAATGTTAACAGCACACACAACCATGTTACAATTATGAAAACCAGGAAATTAATACTGATACAATGTAATTGACGAAACTCTAGTCTTTATTCTAATTTCACCGGTTCTTCTACTTAATTTTCTATTCTGTTTCAGGTCTCCACATTCCATTTAGTTATTGTCTCACCTTAGTCACCTCTAATTTGTAACAATCTTTTCTTATCTTCATGACTTTGACACTTCTCATGAATACTGGTCAGTTATTTTGTAGAATGTCTTTCATTTTGGGTTTGTCTGAGGTTCTCGCATAATTAGAATGAGTTTATGCAATTTTTTGGCACGAATATCACAGAAGTGATGTTGTGTCCTTCTCAGTGCATCTTATGATATTGGTATGTCTTGTTCCCAATTATGTTAACCTTGTAGGTGCTTTCTCAACTGTAAAGTTACTATTTTTTCCTTTGCAGTTAATAAATATCCTGGAGGAAATATTTTGACATTATGCAAATATCCTGTTTCTCCTTCAAAATTTTCCCACTAATTTTGCATCCAATAGTAGATCTTCCCTATAACAATTATTATCATAGTGTAATTTAAATTCTTTTCTCCTCCCTTATACATTTAAAAAATTTGATTTGGTGTTTTAATATTTAAAACACATTTTATTTTGAAATGATTATAGATTCATGGGAAGTTGCAAAGATAGTACAGGGAAGTCCCATGTACGCTTCACCCAATTTCCTCCCATGGTTACATCTTACGAAACTATAATATCGAAACCAAGAAACTGACATTGGCGTAAAGCATGTCGATCATTCTACGTCATTTTATCACATGTATAGATTCATGTAACTATTATCATTTTATCACATGTATAGATTCATGTAACTACTCAGCATACAAAACTATTCCATCACCACCATATAACACTACACTTAAAATTGGTGACCTATGTTAATTATATCTCAATAAAGCTGGCAAAACCCAAAACACAACGCTCTCCCCCGCAACTCCAGGATAACTTTAACAGTAAGTAACTATTAGCTCTCATTATTGCTGTTTTCTCATGCAGCATCTCTCTCCTGTACTTGGGTGCTAATAGACTAAGATGCTCAAGCAAAGGCCAGTCCAGGCAATAAACAAGGGTGGCAGAGGCCCCTGGCACTGTCGGACATTCCCAGGGCTGACTCCTGTACATCTCTGTGGGCTCCCGCTTTGCTCCTGCCTCTTCTCTTTACGGCAACTGTCTTTCTGTTACTTGAATATACCAACCAAGTCTTGCTTCAAGTCTTTGCACTCACTGTCTCCTCTGTCTAGAATGTTCTCCTCATAGATATTCAGTGGCCAGACCCCATGTCATCTACTCAGAAAGAGCTTCCTGGGCTACCTACTCTAAATCTGGCCCCCACCGCTCGTTTCAGCTTCTCTCTAGCCTGTGGTTCCGTTTTATTTCCATGATAGCTCTTATCACTAGAAGAAATGATCTTGGTTATTGACTTGCTGAATTGTTTGTTACCCATCCTCCATCCCCACTAGCATGTAAGTGACATCAATGCCCGGGCATCCTCTGCTTTGTCTACATCTGTGTCTTGTGTATTTGTCAAGTGACTGTGGCCACAACCCCCTGACGAGTTTCCCTGCTGCCTTCCTTCTCATTCTCTCTCCTCCTTTCTTCCCTTTCCTTTAATTCTCTTTACATCCCCTTCCTATTCCAACACACATCCATTAAGATAAAAATGAAGTATCCGCTCACACAGGAGGAATCGCTCACAGACCCAGCGTCTTCCGCCTACTCCCTCCAGGATTTTCTGCAGTGACTCCCTCCTTCCCGACCCTTTCCCTTGGTTCTCAGCCTGTCCTTGATGGGTGCCGGTGGGAGGAATGCTCAGAAAAGAGGGCCCTCGCTAAATTGTCTCTAAGCTGTGTATTCATGAACTGCATTTAAGCGAACAGAAAAGGCTTCCCGGGAAATCTGCAGGCTTCTCATCGAGTTTACTCCTGCCCATTGCCCCATGTCAACCTCGTTAGCTCTGTTATGATTCTTTCTGTGGAGTGGCCTCTATCTGCCCTATGAAGTCCATACATTTCTAAGGGAAAAGGGAATGAGAGGAAGGAAAGACAGATTATTGATCACGTAGAAGGCGTTCTTCCTCCCTCTGGAAAGCCAGGTGGACTTCCGGAGCTCGTTTCTGCCCTGAAATGGGGAAGCCGCTTCTGAAATGACTCCTCTGGGTTGGGGGTGGGTTGTTTTTATGGCCAGTGGGTAATAGCATTTCCTGATTTATGAATTGGCATCTGGAAGAGATGCCGAGTCCCTGGATGGATTTATCATAGGGAGAACAGCCAGATAAATAATCCTGTCACATAAAATTATTGTTCTCATTCTGATTTTTTTTAAAAAAATTTCCTTTTGTGTGTTGGTGGGATTTAGGAGCTTTTAGTGGGAAAGCAGGAGAGGAATAAGTTATTTGGTCCCCTTTTTCCCCTATGTTATAAAAATGTACAGATTTTCTCGAGAAACAGTGAGTTGCATAGGAGTCAATTACTAAAATGGCTTCATTATTCAGGAGACCCTTTGAACTTGACTTAAAGCCAAAGCCAAGGTCCTGGCCTAAGGTGAGATATAGGCACTTTGCTCTCATGGTTTCGGTCCAAGGTCCATTTGGGATATGTATTTACTTTATAAATTGGTAGAGAGAAGGTCATTATATGTAGGTTTCTCTCATCTTCTCCAAATCAGTGTGAGGATTCATTTAAATGCACAAAATGTGTATTGAGCATCTATATGGTACAAACAGCCCCACCAGTGTCCTGGGGCTGCAAAGACACCCATAGACAGGAGCATGCAGTCTGGAGGGCTTGGGTGAGGGTGACTGTAAGTAGAATGAAGACTTTGAAGCATGCACACAATTTCCCGGGTGACATGAGGCACAGGATGTCCTGGACAGGATGGAAACAGAGGTCCATGGATGAGGACACACGCCGTGTGGCTGAGCCAGAAATGGGAAACTGTTGTCACTTTATTATGCTTTATGTACTTAAGATCCTTCTCACCCATAAACTTGTCACCTCCCCGAGGGCAAGGACCCCGCCAGGCTTCTTTTGTACCCACTCCTTTGTTCCCTGACCTTGAGCTTTAATACACAGTAGGTCAAGAGAAAGGACACCGTTGTCTATAAAAGGCCAGAGAGATTCTATGTTAGAGTTGGCAGAGGCAATGCGGCCTGTCTCAACAACTCAACTCCGATGTTGTGGTAAAAGCAGCCATAGATGACATGTAAACAAATGGGCAGGACCGGGTTCCAAGAAAACTTGATTTACAAAAACAGGTCGTCCATCAGATTTGGACTGGAGTTTGCCAACCCCACTAGCAGGTCAACAATATGTGCTTGTTCAATTGAGTTGAAAGGATATCCTTTGATAACAAGGGCATCTCACTTTAAAAACAAACAAGCAAACAAACCACAAAACAAAAAAAACCCACAACATCAAATATGACCTGACAAAGGAAATACCTGCCAAACATGTTATGAATTATTTTCTATGCAGAAAGATTCCCGTGGTACTTGTAACACATACTCTATCATATAAGCGTATTTTATAGAATGGGTCCCTTACATAAAAATGGAATCTGAATCTTCTCCTGTATGCAAGATGCTGCGTAGACACCATCTCTTTCTATGGCACCAGGTTCCAGAGGGCAAGAAAAAAAGCATGGGGCGGGGGAGGGGGGGGCAACCGGGGGGGGGGGCAGAAATCTTTCTTCTCATTTTGCTGGTCTGGAGAGGGAGCAATCGGGGAGTGGCAACCGAGGCAGGATTCTGCTGGTGGGGGTGGCCTTGGGGACTGGCCAGCAGAGGCTGTGGAGCTACCTCCAACCAGGGTGTCTGACCATGGAGGTTTCTGCTCATTCCTCTAATTTATTTCTTTGTTTTCATGGCAGAATAAACTCCAAATTCCAAGGGTCAACGGAGTGCCTGCCACCAGCCCATGTGGTGCCATCAGTCAATGCCAGCTAGTTAATAGCAACCAGCCTCTTCGCTAATGGCCCGAGGCAGGGGTCCTCGGGCAGCAAAGGCTCTAGCGGAGAGACTGGTTTGCAAGAAGCATGTCTGCTGGCCACCTTCAAGGGCATATCCACCCATGGTCAGCTCTTTAAGAAGGTAGTAATTAGTTTTATTCCCTTCGGTGCACACAATGCATATAGCGGGATTTGACATATAGAGAACCATTGGAGTCTGTCCCTCTCATCTTGACTTGCCTTCGGTGTATGTCTATAACTAAGAAATATCAAGATTGCAAGGCAATTCAGGGGTTGTGTTCAGCTCCTATGGGGAGCAAATAAGCTTTCAAGGGTCAGGGCTCCAGGCAAGGAAAGGCCACTGCAAAGGAAAGGTAACCGTGACTCAGCGGGCCCGTACCACACAGCAACTCTTGCCAACTGCAGGTGGTGAGAACAACCACTAAAGAGCAAGCAACTAGAGGGCATGGGTGTCTTGTGCGTCTCTGTATATTCCCACATGGAGACCTCCATGCAGAGTTGCAGGGACAACACTTTCTAGGCCTACCTGTATATTGTGGTCACCTGAGCAGTGCTTCCCTTTCTGGTGAGAGGTGGCATCCTGTGATGCTGTGGATGGATCACAGGTGTGCCACCATTTTGATCCTTTCAGCCCTTGGGGCAGCTGGGAAATGCCTGGAGAGGTCAGTGCCCCCAGAACCTGGTCCCCTCTGTCTTGAGGGGTCCATCACCCCAGGGAGCTGTACCAATACATTCATTTTCCATGTGTGCCTTAATAAAACAACATGTTGGAAAGCACTGATAGGGTCTACGAAGGAGAAAACTGAGAGCAGAAGTCAAGATCTCACAACAAGTCAAGGACGTGATTCCAGAGAGCCTGACTCTGGGCCCAATACTGCGCCACTCCTCCACGGAGGTCACACTACGTTGTCAACAAGAAACAGTGAAAGTCAAATTATCGAAATTGAGAAATCACTTGAACAAAACCTAGTGGATGGTCAGATGATGTCATTAGCAACGCTTGAAATATGAGCGGATGCCCAAAGCTGAAGTCAACTTGTTCCAGTGAATTCATAACATTCTCCCCGAGACCAGTGGCTTTCATTTTGACCAGGACATGTGGCAAAAGATATGTTTTATATGGCAGCCCAGGGCCCACACATACATGCACATATAGTGTCACACATAGTACTTCTCCTTACTATGCTTGATGGACACTGTTCTATTTGATTTTATTCTATCCCATTAAAAAAAAAAAATTCTGGGCATGACCCTTTAAATTGATTTAGTGACCCACTAAATTGATTTCTCGACCCACTAATGTGTCATGACCGACAGTATGAAAAACACTCGCTTCCCTCCCTCCCTCATCCGAGACTGGGCACATGGGAGGCGAATGCGGAGAAGAGTGAGATGAGAGATTGAGATAAACATCAGGAGGCAGGTGGGAGGGATACGAAAAACAGGATCAAGGAAAGAATGGGAATGCAATGAGGCCCAGGAGAAGGGAATGGGAAATGGTGGGCATCATGAGAAAAGGCTCACTCTGGACTGACAGATTTATGTCTCTATAACCATCCTCAACCTCCACAGTCATTCTGGCCATATTTATGTAAGAATTTTCCTTGACAGCTTTAATGGTCACAGTCATCAGAGTGCTATCTGTTCATCTGAAGATTGTCTTATCTGTCAGCACCAGGTCAAAGGACAAGGGTCTCTCTCAGAGAGAATTTTCTGTCCAGGGATCTGGGCCCCAGAAAGATCTAGAAGGCATTGGGTAAATTACTCAGAAATTACTCAGAACCTGACCACACTGACTCCTCTTATATCGATGTACCTACACACAGTGGGCTCTGTGGACCGCTGAGCTGGGTCTAAACAACAAGCTCTTGAGTACGGAGAAGACAGTTTTAGAAGGTAACGGGAAAGTGAAAATCAGACATTGAGATGAGATTACGATATGACCCAGCTGCAAGTTTACATCGTCCAATGGCCAGTGGGTTTCTAAGGAGTTTTGCTTGTACACTCTGTAGTAAATAAAATGTTTGAACATGCACCTACAAAGCGCACACACACACACACACACACACACACACACACACACACACCTTCCTAAAGAATATACATGTCCTATTTATTAACATCATTGCATTATCAAATATATACAAAATTACGAAATAAAGAAGTGAGATAAAGGTAAAACAGCATCCATTTATTTTGCTTTACTAATGAGTGATATAACACATCTTCCTGTCACCAAGAAAATTATTATAGATAATGGTGAGGCTGATGTGTGAGGGATTGGCTTCATTATTTTTGAAAATCTTTGTTTGGCACATAGTGATACAGGGTTCTGAGGTCTAAGGTTCAATTTATTTCGATACTTTGTTTTAATGGCTGTCATAACGAAAGACCTCACGTAGGCACAGAGGCACAAAAAGCACATTTTTGGCTGGCTATGTTGACTAAATCATGATACTTTTTTTCCAGTCTTAGGCACCAATTATATGAAAATTGTTGTTGAAATTCAGCTAGTAGATTTCCATCTTCTCTGATGTCAATCAGCTATTCTTTCAACTAATCGGAACGTGCTGACGTTTTATACTTTGTAACAAATGGGTCAAAACTCTCCAAGAGTCTTCATTTGGAAGAATTTTAGGCAAGCGGAAGGTTCTATTTCCAAGTTTTTAAAGTTTTTAGGTTTGCCTTATGAAGGTGTCACACTCATATCAACAACAAAATCACACAAAGATAAAATATTTCTAAACATCCTTTTTTTTCCCTTCCAAAATGGACTCTCTGTGCCATAAATTCTTTCTAAAAGTAGCTACTTTCTAACTCATTGTTAACACACCACCTTAGTAGTGAGGGGGCAGGTGAAGTGTGTAATTTTTTAAAGTTATCAGCAAAGTGGCATGCTTCTGACAGCTGCTTGTCAGAACTGAAAAGGTCAGCAAATGCGGAACATTTTGATTCTTTTAAAAGAAAAATGTTTAACTATGTTTCCATAACCAGCAAACCTCGGTGCTGTACAACAATGTTTTCATGATCACTCCTATCTCCTTGCAAAGTATTGTAAAGACTCTCTTGAATGGATCGTTTTCACAATATTGATAATATCGGTCACACATCAGTTGCAAATTTGTTGTAATCTACTGAAACGGAATCAGCCAGTAACAACACAAGTGTCTATTACTCAGAGATGTGGCCATCTCATGTACCTCTGTGTCTTCCTAATACGTGAATTGTAGCCTTACATATAGACCAAGGCAAGGAAACAGTCTCCAGTATCACCTGTATATTATATGAATAAAGTCTAATTTCTTGTTTTCAACAGAAAAAAATAGCAGCCTGAATAGTTTATTCTTTTGCCCCATCTTAGCACCACTGGGCATCCTGAACTGGTGATTAAAGTGGCACCAAGGCAAGGGAGACCTCATTTACATGTCACACTTCCTGGGCGTATTGCTTGTGCCCTGAAATGTCCTTCCCTTAACGAGACTGAGCATTTATCACCAAGTCTTGTGGATTAAAGGTGGCTTCAGGGACGCAGGGGCCTCTTCTCTTACCCTATAGGTTAACTCAGGTGTCAGGGGAGATCTCCGCCAAACATGGCGTCTCAAGGAAGCATGTGGGGCACTAGAACAGCGAAGGGACCCTCAACACCCCCACACCCAGGCTGTGAGGCCATAGCTCCCTGGGAAATATGGCCGATGGAGGCCGCCTGGTTTGCTCTCTGCCACTCTCGGCACCAAAGAACCAGCGGCCTGATATGCCCTGGAAGAGATCGCGGTCAACTTATGAATGATGGAACTAAAGGTAGTATAGGTGAAGTTTTTTCAATAAAATATAAACAATATTCTAATAGAGCGGCATACTGAAAATAAAGATGACAGCTAAGATTTATTGAGACCTCGTTATGTGCCAGGCACTGCATTAAGAGTTTTATATATGTTTTCTAATTGACTCACTGTAACCACCAGGCATGAGCCTATGGCATGAGCATATCCCTGTGATACTGTCGAGAAAACAGAAGTACACAGAGGTCAAATAACATGCTCAAGGTCATATAGACAGAGAGTAGCAAACCCAGGCCCAGAATCCAGGGCAGGTGGTTGCAACTCAGTCCCTGAACCATCTTCAGGTCACCCAACAGGGAACTGCATAGCCTCCCCCAGCCCTGAATCCTTCTTGAGAAGGATAGACCTATTTCCAAACTCGTTTCTCTACTCCTGTACTCTCTACTCCTTGGTTTGCACAACTTTCTTTAAATAAATACCCAGACAGTCTCCTCCTCCACCGCTACGCACTCCTTCGAAATTATCGCATTGTCTCTGAGTCAGTTTCAAATTCATGACTCCATTGTCTACGCATAATATTTAAAATGCATTGAGAGACTCAGTTCAGATATAATTCTGCCATTTGTAATTTCTCTTTTTATTCCTATAGTGCGTTTGATAAAGTCATGTGACACCACTAATGCCAACGAGTCATCTTGAACAATGGCACAGATTAACACGCATCTAGTTACTTTTGAAAACGTCTTATCCAGATTCAAACTGAGAGTACACAATTTATTCAAGTAGCACAGATTTCCCGTCTCTCTGCAGAACTTAAAGTCGGTCCTCAGGCACTTAACCACTTCCATTCACACATCATCCCTGGTCCCCGAGGACAGGAGAGAGGGCTGGGATTGTGTGGATCAGCCCCCATCCACACCCACCATGTGAGAAGAGATGGGGAGCCAAGCGGTGCTCAGAGAATTGAGGACTGTCTTAGGAAACACCCCAAGAGCTCTGACCTTACATGCTGACATCCTTTTCCTCCCAGAACCCAACTCCACAAGGAAGTTGGGGTCAGGGTAACCCCCAGAGTGGTCACTTTCTTTTCAGGGCCCTGAAGCCGAAGCGTGTCCTCACCTCACCCCTACAGAGCTTCCAGAAAGGCCTTCTTTCTGCTCTTCTCCATTCTCCAAAATGTCCAGCCTTGCGCTGGGCACACACTGGACACGTATGAAGCATACATGGCAGGAGTGGGCGCAAAGGGGGCAGAGACACAGCCCGTGCTCTGTGTGCCCACGCAGTGGAGTCTCCTCACATTGCTAAGTGGAATACTGCAGGTGGCCGTCTTAAAAATGGCACTTCAAGTGCCTTGAAAATATGGAGACTCTGATACTGAGTGGAAAGGAGAGCTGAGTGTCAGGGCAATTGCTGGAGACAGATGCTTAATGGAGTTCAGGATGAGAGAGCTGCTAGGGCTCCCCCCCAATCACCTGCCCCTTAGATTTCCTGTCTCTCTCCCTCACTCATCCTGCCCCACTTTTATAAACTTGCTCTTCTTCTCTTGTTCCTCTTCTCAGAGAGAAGGGGACCCAGTCACTTCCCCTTCTGCTCTCAAGACCTTTCTGACACATGAAGAGTCAGAAGCTATTTCAGCTGCCCGGGCTGCGACAGCCTTAAGCCCAGGGGAGCTGGACTCCAGTGGACTAAAATTCTTCCCCCAGAGCAGAAGTGGTTACAAAGAGAAACCCATAGAGCCCTGCAGGGGCCACACACCTCTGACTGGGGAGGGAGGGAGACCGCTGGCTCCAGGTCTGTCAGTCTCCTTGCGGGAGGTGCTAATGGGTGTGAAGGGGACACTCAGCTTTAGTATTTTTCCGAGGGGCTTCGAAACAGCTGGGGGTGCCAGGGTACCTGGAGGAGCTGGCACCCAGCGCTGAAATGACCTGCAGCCACCAAACAGGGATTTGTCTCGGCCTTCCTACCCAGCAACAATGCGTTTCCTAAGAGTATTAGTAATAATAATGACGACGAAGATAACCCTCAACTTGCTAAGAGCCCATTGCATGCCAGGCACTTTATACGTATGCCCTTTAATCCCAGAAGTCCTGGAAGGTTGACATTATCATGTGCATTTTACACATGAAGAATCTCAAGCACAAGTTGCTTGAGTGACCGGCTCCGGGTGGCAGAGCTGGTAGGTGCGGAGGCCCAGGATGAAAACCCTGGTTCCCAGCCAGTGTATGCCCACCTGTGGTCTTCGTCCTGCACACATCACTGGTTCCAGTCACCCCCACGACTGTCTGAGAGGTGATGTCAGGCCACTGCCATTTTTTCCTCTGGGGCAGGCCACTAAACTCGGTCATATTCAGATGTTAGAGACCTTGGTGTCTATATGAGTGCCCACTAAGAGCATGTCAGCTGGAAAAGTGGTGGTGGTGGGGTGCTTCTCTGCTTACTCCATCTAGGGGGTGGACTGGCTGTGTCTGGGGCCCCGGGGACCCCAAGATGCGCTAGAGTAGATGTTGCAAAGGGTCTCTTGTCCCAACTTGCATGAGGGCTGGAGCTAAGGAAGAATAAGCCAAGGGACCCCCTTCCCAGAGCAGTGAGGGCAGTTCTGAGATGTGACTTCACCCCTTAGGCCCCATTCATCCCTCCCTCCCCCAGTCCTTTGGAATTCTAAGGCTTGTTTTGGCGGCTGAGGAGTGGGGTACATAACTCTCCTGCTTGAAGATTAGGGGATGAAAACGTCTTTTGCTGACAAACAGCTCCCAGGTCCTCCCTGGAAGAGGGGCTGGAGATGACATCACAGTAAGTGCTGAGCTGGAGTCTAACTTAGCTCCTCTCCCAACCTGCTGTGTGACTTCAGACAAGACATTTACTTCTCTGGGCTTCAGTCTGCTCATCAAGCACAGGGGGAAAGGCATCAGGAGAGAGTTGGACCCGATAAGCCTCTAGGGCTTTTCTAGTTCTAAGGTTTTATGACACAATAGAGAATCCAGGCTACCAGCACTGAAGGACCACGGGAAGCTGGAGCGGGAAGGCATTTCCCCTGCCTGGTTCCCTCCAGTTCTGTGACGGTAAAATGGACACGGTCTGTCTTCACTGAGAAGGAAGTGAGAAATGGGACTATCTCCGTTGTGACATGCTAGAAACATTGGGGTCCAGCTCCATACAAAGGAGAAGGCTTTCTGCCACTGTGAAATTGGGGGAAACACTGCAACAGCTGTTCTCTTTCTGTGAGTGCCTGAGGTGGCTCCATTTCCTGTCATTCACTCTCAGGCCTGCACTTCAAGATCCTTCTCCCAGGAGCTACGAGGAGGAGCCCAGCCTGGGGGCCGGGAGCAAATGTCCAAATGGGCTTGTCGCAGTGTCAGCCATCCAAACACAAACAGCAATGTACAGCTCGGTCCCCTGCAGGAGCAGGCAGAATGACGGAAAGACGGGCTGTGTCACCACAGACACACCTCAAGAGAGACGTGCCCGGGGACCCAGCGCCAACAGAACTGGAATCGTTCTTAGCAGAGCCCATCACCTCTGGCTACAGAAACAATCTCCACGACTGCACCTCACATGAGATGTCAGCAGACCTCTGAGATTGTCAGACGTCACCTCTGAACCCTCAGAACAGCCCTGAGAGGCAGATTGGGGATGGACGGGGACACTGAGGGCATAGAAGCAGCAATGCCCCCTTCCTCACACAAGGGGACTCAGCAGAGGTACCATCCGGTTAGGAGTCCAAGACCCAATAGCACGAGCCTGTTGTGGACCACAATATCACCCTCCCCTTGACCTGAACTTCCCCTGAAACTCTCAACATGGTAAAAATCACAATCACAAAGGCAGCCTCTCAGCCACTCCCTCCTACCACGCAGGCGCAACCATCTCTCCAATCCACACCCCCAAGCAAAGAGCCAGAAAAGAAGCACGAAGAACAGGGAAGAGGTAGATACCCTCAGCTGGCCCTCCTTAGTGGCTCTGGGAAGCCCTCAGTGACCACACCCTTTAAAATTGCAGCCCTCCCAGATATCACAGGCCCTACTCCAGTTCCTTTTTCCATAGCATTAATCTATCACCTGCTCGTTGACTGTACGATTTATCTTGTATGCTGACTGTTTTTTTGCTGCTTCCTCTTGCTCAGATTGCAAGCTCCTAAAGTCAGGGATATTTCTTCACTGTTCTTCACTGTTGCTTCTGCAATGCCTAGGCTAGTGCCTGGTGCTTAGTAAGTGTTTGTTGAGAGAATGAGTGAGTCAGGCCTGAGCAAGATGGCGCCCCCTCCTTCATCACCAGGTTGTGTTGGAAGGAGCCCAGCTGAGCTGCTCCACTCTGCTTTCCCCCGCAGCAAGTGGACCTACCTCCAGACCCACCCCCTCAGCCCCGCGGGCATCTGTGTCTTGGATCACAGCTAGGACTTGAGAGCCACCAGCTCATGAGGGGGACAGGCTGTGCGTGTCACCCGGCACCTTGGAGGAAAACCCACTTGTCCACCGGAGCCAATAAAATGAAAAACGCCATGAAAGACGGCTTTGGCCCAGACACAACTGCAACTGTATCTCCACAGCAGAAACATGTATTTGAGGCCTCTGTCTTTCCGGCAGGGGAGAGCTGGTGTGTGGGTCGGCAGAGGCTGAAATTTACTGAGAAATCTGCCTCTTGCTCTGGGGCCCATCAAGGAAGAGAGTTGCCTTATGTGTGTGTGGGTGTGTGTGTGTGTGTGTGGGGGGACAGCGGCTCTTCCCCTTCTAGGGGGTCATTCCAGGGCACCTGGGACAACCCCAGCTCTGCCACCTCAGCGCCTCACTTATCTGCCTTGCTGACTCTTCCCCTCACTTCCCTCCCATCAGTTTGGCAGGTTTTTATCGCAGTAGTTTCAGTGTGTAGAGACCTTCCCTTGGGAGCACTGGAGTTGTAGTAAATAGACACCAAATACATAAACACGGACATGTACAAAGCAAGAAGGTGGCTGATGGAGACACACAGACAGGGACAGACGGCGGACGGTATCATGCTTGTGCACACATGCACACTCCCACGCGCCACACGCCATTCTCGGCCTCTGTTAGTTATACGAGCCTTACCCCTTCCAAGTCTATAATCACGCGATTCGCTCCTCTGGCAACCAGCCCCCCATCTTTAGGGGCCTTTCCAAAAATCACCTCATTCACATAAACTCAGTTGTGGTTGAAAGGGGCTTGTTAGGAAAAACACAACACTCATTTCACCTTTATGGCTCTAAAGAGATTTGGGGAACTGAGAACAAGAGACCAGATATTATATAACAACAGAGCTATAAGATCACTATTTGAGAGATGGTTAAAGTAGGCTATTTAAGTTGAACCAGTAAGTTTAAATAAAAACAAAGAGCGAAAAATAGTATTGAACAGGGCAAAAGTCATGGCAGTGATAAACAGATGACTAAACTTTGGAAGATGCTTTCTTTATCTGAAGCATAGATTTTTAATTATATAAGTTCGAACTCGGGAAATAAGATAAGCAATAAATAATGTGTATCAGTCTCTCTCTTTTCCAATTATGGTTCAATGAAGACTGGGGATTCATTCATTCATTCATTCATTCATTCAGTTATTAAATATTTATCAAGGATCTATTAGGTGAGGTTTAGGCAGACAAGCAAGATACAGGGCTGCCCTCAAGCTGCTGATGGTCTGATAGGAGAGAAAAGACAAGAAATCATCACAGCCCAGTCTGAGAAGAACTACCATACAGGTGTCTAACCACAAGCCAGGAATCACTGGTTGGAGAATGTGACAGCAGAGCTAAGTTTTGAAGGACAAGGAAAAATTAGCCAGATGACAAAGGGAAGTGTCGTCCAGGCAGAGCAGACATCATTACTGAGCATCCATCTTTCACCTGCAGACTCAGCCCTGCAAAGTGTTTGACCCATCGTGGCTGATACTGACCCACCAGCGATGGAGACTGGAATTAGCCCAGACCCCCTGGGCTGGTGACTCCCCAGTGTATTTACCAAGATGCTCTGGCCCTGAGCTCTACCTGGTGTGCTCAGTGAGGAAAGTGGGCTGTGGGTTCTGGATTTGCTCTCGCTGGGACCTGCTTTGGACTTGACCTGGATTCCTGAATTTCATACTTCATTAATCTTCCAGAATCTTGATGCCACCCCTGCCTGACTCTAAACATGGCCCACATCCATGCAACACTCCTGTTACAATAAGGGTAAGAGCCTCCATTTACCACGACCTTACTTTTTGCCAGGCTTGGTTTATGCTTATTACACGTGTTACATCACTTGATTCTTAGGACACCACAGCTGTATATTGTTATTATTTGCATGTGACTGGGAAGCATGCTGAGTCTGAAAGTGATTAAGGAACTTACCTGAGACCATGCTCAGTAAATGGCAGAGCCAAGGTGCATGCTCAGATATTCTGACACAGAGACCTGTGCACTCAACCACTGTGCTACCCTACCCCTCCCCACAAAGAATCTGCAAACCCACTGGCTGCCAGTGTTGGTCCAACAGTCGGGTCCTTGGGATTGTGATTTGGGTGGCAGGTGACCCTCCATCTCTGTGAAGAACAGCCCTAGAATGGATGAATGCTCCATTCCTGCCTTCTTTTCCTTTCCAATAATCTGGAGCTCCCAGCATGCCTCACCGATGGGTCCTGAGTACTGGCTGCACTCTCAGGGAAACTGAGAACAAGGGGCTCAGAATCCCAACTCAGTTATCAGACGGGGCTTCACCCAACTTATATTTTCCTGCTTTGGAAGTCATTCAGTGTTTTAAGTCCCAGTTCGGCTATCCCAGCTTTCAGGTCAGGTACGAAATCTTACAATATCCGATGCCTTATGGAAGTCTCGGGTCTTCTCCAAAGGATTCATTCCACCATAGAAAGTTGCTTCCTCTCATTGTCTAGGGCCTTGGGGGGAAGCAGGGAGTGGGGAGTATGGGCCCCAGTGAAAGAGAGCAAGGAATGAAAGCAAAGGAGGGGCCTCATGCCCAGTCCTGACTCCTGGGGTAAAATGCTCCCCTCTTGGCCCCACGTCGGGCCATTTCCAAGGCATGGCAGCCTCCACCAGGGCACCACAATGGGTCCTAGTGTGGCTGGACGGAGAGTCCCACACCAAAAGAAGATGTCATCGAACTCTTGGGGAGGGTGGAGCTGCTGCGAGCTGCCAAGGCATAATGCACAAGCCCTGTGGGTGGCATAATGTGGTATTTATCTCCCTCACCATGCAGAGAGGGGACAGCAGGAACAATCAAGACTCTGTGAGTAAGGTCCTCTGGGGAGTTCAGGCCTCCCTAATGAAGATGAAGGGGGGGGGGGGCTCTGCTTTTCATGGATGCTGCCTTTGCCACATACATATTCATGGGCTGGAGGGACAGCTCCTGGGAATGACCCAACATCGAGATGACAGGGGCAGACGTGTTGCAGTACTAATCCACACGTGGGGTGGGGTGTGTCTTGTGGGGTGGAACACACTAGGCAGTGACTTAGGGTACTTTACTCCAGGTATATCCTTAAGGAGATGGAATTTCCAGGTGACGTGGATTCTTGGTCTGCTGTAGACCCAGGTTCCTGGCCCGAGCTCAAGAACTGCTGGAGAACTTCGTTCTCAGCTGAGACCCAGAAGCAAGCCCAGTTTTGCTCCTTCCAACTCAGTATCAGTGAGCAGTAATCCCCGAGCCATGGCTGCACTGCCTGGCTTGGCCTGGGGGGATTTGATGGAGGTCCCATAGCAGAGTTTCGGGTACATCTGAAGGCCTAGGACACATGCTATATGTCACCTCACCTCTCACACACAGACCGTATGTTCTGAATCTCTTTCCATTTGATTCTTCCATGATGTTCCCACAACCAGGATTTTTAGACAGCAAATCCCTGCCTACCATAGACCTTCAGAGTTTAGGAAGGTCCCCTGGTAGGAGCTTATACTTTGTTTAGGGAAATCTGGACTAAAAACAACTTGAGCCTCTGTACTAAATGCCTTCAACGGAGAGTAAATGTTGGCCCAGAACCTACACACACCATCCTTTTGAAGTTAGAGGATTTGTGCTAGACTCACAGGT
Source organism: Rhinolophus sinicus (assembly GCF_036562045.2). NCBI lineage: Eukaryota > Metazoa > Chordata > Mammalia > Chiroptera > Rhinolophidae > Rhinolophus > Rhinolophus sinicus. The sequence continues at coordinate 64,789,981 of NC_133760.1, read as the reverse complement.
ATTTTGATATTTAGAAGTTTTCATTCCCTCTTTCAGTGCACTCAGCCTCAGTCCCCAGGCAGCAGAACCAAAAGGACACACACTGGGCCATCCATCAAATCCGCTCTGTGCAGCTGGCCTCCCGTAGGCCAGTACTTAGCTGCCAGACGAATGTCTAATGCCCAGAGCGCCTTACCTGCCTTTCTGACATGATGTAGAGCTGCTCGTGGTCCTTGGAGAAGGCCATATCCCGGAGGACAGGGCCGGGCTCGACCACCTGCACAGTCTCGTACTGGAGGGCATTGCCTCTGGGCCCATCCACCCGGATCTGTGGAGAAGAGAGAGAGGAGAACCGAGGTGAGTTCAGATCCTGCACTGTCCCAGTCGAGCTGCAGCCCAGGGACCCTCCCAACATCCAGGGCAGAGGCAGTGAGCTCTGCTGCCACAGTGTCCAGAGGCCAGGCCCAAAGGAGCAGGCGTGACAGCCCATTGTGGGTCTCATGTGGGAATGACAAGGAGAAGTGGGGAACCTAAACAGGGCTGAACCAAGAACCGCTGTTATTCTCTCCAGTTCCCTGCACCTCAGGCTTACGTCTTTGAAGCCTTGTGTGTCTGTCTTTAGAGAAGAGGGTGAGGCTGGTATTGGGGGGTGGGGTTTGCAGATTGGGGCACAGTAGATAATTGAGGCTGCCTCAGAGTGCCATCCTATAAGAGAGGCAATAGTATTTGCCACATTTGTTAGCGGAAAACATGTGGGTATAAGGATGTGGGCTGATTCTTTGAAACTGGTACCCAACCAGCTCTGCTGCACCTTGCAAGGGAACCAGGCCAGGAGCTAACCCCACAAGTTTCACACCGAGTGGGCTCGTTCTGCCCATTGAAACCAGTGGCTCATGTCTCAGATTTTGGAGGAGAGGTAGGGTCCCAAAACCGCCTTGAGGTTTTATTCATGTCTCCCGGGAAAGGGATGTGGGCATTTCAGGAAAATATGCTTTGGGTATGAGTCATCCGCAGTTTTCTGAGAACACTTTTCAGAGTAGATCGTCCCTGAGCTGTCCACAAGTCCTTCCTAGAACTGTTTGGACAACATGGAGACAACCGGGAAAGACTTTGGCCAACACCTCCCTCCATGACTGAGGACAAACCTAGAAAAGATGGCCTCCGTTCTAGAATCAGAATCATCACGAATCTCAGCTCAGAGATTTGACACGATCACTGCCCAGTGCTAATGGTCCACCCACAGAAGTCAGGACCCAAGATGACCGACAACGAAAGAAGGATGAAGGGAACAGTGGAGGGTTGGAGGGTGACAGGGAGAGACCTAGGGGGTCTCCAAACTCGATTAGATGCCATTTGTATAAGACTCTGTAAGATACCTGGAGTATAATTTTAGAGATTCTAATAACAAAGCTAAAGAAAAAAAATTACATTCCAACTAGTCCCGTGATATACTCTTATTTTAAATTTTTAATATTTAATTTTTAACCTCTCATGAGAGCAAGGAGAACAGAATTGCTATTCAGAGGAGCTACAGTATAGCAGGGGCCACCACGTCAGTGGCACCAAATCACACCACTTCATCTGCAAGTCTGCTGCCGCTCATTTCTGTGGAATCCACCGGACTCTGACACCGAGGTATTTTATGATTGATGTGTTTGATTTTCGGTTTGTCCCAGACTCTGTTTGTTTTCCTTCTAGGCATTATTGCTAAGCCCTTCCTAGCCATCAGGCACTGGCAGATGGTTTTGCACATAATTCCTTATTGATATAATCCTCTCAATCCTATGAGTTTAGCGTCCATTTGTCATGACTTGCATGACCCCCTCCAGGATCTACTCCCCGCTGTCTCACCTTTTGGGTGGGATCGGACCTGCTCCCCTCCCCTCACGCCCCCGCTTCCTGGGGTCGCCCTTGAGTGGCATAAGCAAATCAGTTTCATCTCACTCTCTTATCACAGTGATTGGGAGAAAGCAGGCCCAAGGCTATCAACATGTGGACCCAGAGAAAGCAGACTGTGTTACACATAGGAGGAAGCGAGAATCGCTCGTCACCCTCAGTAGAGTCAGAGAAACAGAGTTGGCAGCCCTGTTGTGCTCAGGATGGGAGCTGGAACCAGGGCAGAGCAGGAGCAGAGATGGGAGAAAGGAAAAATTGTATTTTGGTGATGTCCCTGAGCCACTGAATCAAAAGAACCCCAAAGCCTGCCCTGCGTTAGGACTTTCTGATTACTCAAGGTATTTCCTTATCGTTAAAGTAATGAAAAGGCTTTTTGCAACATCAAAAGTCCTAAATAATGTTCCTATATCATCTTTTCTTACCGCCGAATAGTATTCCATTGTGTATATATACCACAACTTCTTTATCCATTCATCTATCGAAGGACATTTCAGTTGTTTCCATGTCTTGGCCACTGTAAACAAAGTTGCAGTGAACATTGGAGCACACGTGTCTTTATGTATAAATGTTTTCAGATTTTTTGGGTAGATACCCAGGAGAGGGATTGTTGGGTCATATGGCAATTCTATTCGTAATTTTTTGAGGAACCTCCACACTGCCTTCCATAATGGCTGCACCAGTCTGCATTCCCACCAACAATGCTGAGCGAAATAAGTCAGACAGAAAAAGCAGAGAACCATGTGATTTCACTGATATGTGGTATATAAACCAAAAACAACAAAAGAACAAGACAAACAAATGAGAAACAGAAACTCATAGACACAGACAATAGTTTAGTGGTTACCAGAGGGTAAGGGGGGTGGGGCGTGGGAGATGAGGGTAAAGGGGATCAAATATACGGTGATGGAAGGAGAACTGACTCTGGGTGGTGAACACACTATGGGATTTATAGATGATGTAATACAGAATTGTACACCTGAAATCTATGTAATTTTACTAACCATTGTCACCCCTATAAATTAAAAAAAAAAAAAAAAGTCCTAACTGATAGACTGAAAATAGATGAGGAAAATGGGAGGCCGGTACATTAAACAACGGGCCTGAGTGATCACATCTGGGGACAGACTCTGAAATTCATGCTTTTCCTACCACCAGCTACATGAGAGACCTACTCGTTCCTTGATGGGTTTCGTGGTTACTTCCTGGGGGTGTGGCCCAAGGCAGGGGCTGAGGTCGGTGTCTGTCTCTGGCCTATTCAATTCCAGTGGCTTTCGTCAGTCATTCCTGATACTAATGCCCAACTACTTGAGCGTGAAAATACTACGTTTTAAACATGGAGACATAAATTGATGTAGTTAAAAGTCCTCTTTCCTAATTTCCCATTAAACTCATGGAAAAACAAAACAAAACAAACAACAACCCAAAAACTAGTAAAGGAATTAAACAGAGATATGTTTAGCTCTGAAAATCAAAATGCCTTAAATTCTGATAGCCCTCCTGCTTCTGTACCCACCTGCAAGCCACCGGACGTCCACCTGGCCAGGTCCTGCCTTAATCTGAATGAAATGGGAGTTCATGTAAAAGCAATTGGGATCACCACCCAAGTGAGGGCTTTGGCCCCTCGCCCCGTCAGGCTTTATCTCCAGCTGTGAGTCACCTCTGGAGCAGCATCACGAGAGTGACAAGAGTGACACTGGGCAACCTGGCTGGTCTCCAGTCCCCTCAGGCCTCTGGTGGGAGCAGGCTCTCTGAGGGAATGCTGGTGGAGCTGTCTTATCTCATGCCCGTGTGGTCTGACCCCCAAGGGAAACTGGATTCAGTGCCTGAGCGATCTGAGTATCATTTGGCTCCAAATCCCCTGCTCTTGAGGATGAGGTGATGTGTTGGATATAGGTGGACATCAGAGGAAAGCAGGGACAGAGGGATGGACCAGGGAGCACCCATATGGCCAGTTCTCATAGGCATGGCTTTCCCCAGGGAGGTGGGATGGGGTTATGGCCCCCCATGTGTACTCTGCCTGGGTGGGAAATTCGTACTTGGAAAGACAGGTCTCCCTCTCCTCCCTGCCCCACCCAATCCACTACTTGTTTCAGAAAATGGAAAGGAAAGCATTGTTCATCCATCTGCTGGAAGAATCTCACACAAGACACGGATAAAAAGAATTTGTGGTGGGATTTGCTAAGCGAAGGACAAAAATGAAATTTAGGTAGGATGGACCAGCTGTCAGCTCTTGGGCTCTTACATAACAACAGCAACGAGAGTGGTTAAGGACGCTGGTACTACGTGTCAGGTACGATGCTAGGCATTCTACACACATTTACCTTCTCATTTAAATCTCCTAATAATAAGAGTGCGATAACTTTGTATGGTGACAGATGGCTACTAGATTTAGTGTCATGAACACATCGTAAGGGATAAAAATGTCCAACCACTATGCTGTACACCTGAACATAATATAATATTGTATATCAACTATACTTAAAAAAAATCTCATAACTCCGTGAGGTAAGCCATCACTCTGTAAGGCACAGAAAGGGTTAATCACTTATTCAAGGTCATACTTCTAGGTCACGGCATGGCCTTGACCCACACCACGGTCTGATTGACTCCAGCAGCCACACTTCTATGTGTTTACATACTGTGCTATTGGTTAGATAAACATGAATCCCTTCAAGAGCTGAAAGGAGCTGAGTTAAACAAACATCACCCGTGAGGAACCATGTCTGCTGCGTATTAGCTACTGCAGTTCTTTTGGAAGAAAATCCTGCACGTGAATGAAGAAGATGCTCTTGTCAATTTTCAAAATTATGATCTCTTATATTTCTGCTTCATACCTTTCAGAGCGTTCTTAAATAACATGGCCTCGTCGGATGGTTGTAAAAGTTTTAACGATGTTGGCTGCCAGGACAGTCCTTCTCATGTGACGGACGAAGAAGCTGAGATTGGGGCTGGTCTGAGCCCCAAATTCAATGATAAATCAATGACCTTCAGGAGTAGAACCCAGGTCTCCTGACTCCTTGCTCAGCACTTCCCTCTTAGCTATGTAGATTTTCCAACAGCCTTTGACAAGGTTCCACATGAAAAAGGTATTTAAAAATAATGAGTCTCTGCGGGACTTCGGGCAGTTTGGCATTGGAGGGAGAACCGAGTGAGAGACAGAAAAAGACACGTTTCTGTGTGAAGAAGTGGAAACTGGGGGACTCCCCAAGCACTAGTGTTATGACTAGTCTTATTTAATTCTTTTATAAGTGGTCTGGAGGAAGGAATGAGAAACTGTGCAGAATATTCTAAGCTCTTTGTGATGGCAAGAAGGCCGACGATGGAGATGAACTGCAGAAAGATGGCACAAGCCCGGCAGGTCTGGGGTGTGGGCAGGAGCTGCACACGGGCTAATAGACCTGGGACAGAGAGTCCTCTGGGGGCAGAGACCATGCCTGCAGCAATCAGCACTGCCCCACTGCTGGCCACAGCATCCAAGACATGGTTGGTGCTCAGTAAGCAGTCACTGGCAAGCACTGGCAAGGATGTGGGCAAAAGGGAACACTTGTGCCCTGCTGGTGGGCATGCAAATTGGTGCAGCCACTGTGGAAAACAGTCACCATGGAGGCTCCTCAATAGGAATCCCATATGATCCAGCAATCCTCCTTCTGTGTATATACCCGAAGGAAATGAAATCAGCATCTCGAAGTGATATCTGCATTCCCATGTTCACTGCAGCCTTATTCACAATGGCCAAGACATGGAAACAACTGAAGTGTCTGTCAATGGATGAATGGGCAGAGAAAAGTAAAATAGAAGGAAATCCTGCCGTTTACAACCGCGGGGATGGACCTGGAGCACATTGTGCGAAGCGAAGTAAGCCAGACACAGAAAGACAGATACTGCGTGATCTCACTTATGTGGAATGTAAAATAGCCATACTCATAGACACAGAGAGTAGAATGGTGGTTGTCAGAGTCTAGGGAGTGCAGGAAATGGGAGAGGTTGGCCAAAGGGGACCAAGTTTCAGTTATAAGATGGAAAAGTTTTGGAGATCTAATGTATAGCATGGTGACTACAGTTAATAATACTGAGACATATATTTGAAATTTGCTAAGAGGGTAGTGTGGAAGGAAAAAGGGGTTCCACAGAAAGTACCCTCACACGATGATCTGATCATAAATTCCTAACGTGGCAGGTTAGGAACGGGTAGTGACACCCCAGGCATATAACTTCTTTAGTAACATGTTTATCTTTGCCTTAAGCAAACCCTGTCCATTGCTTTTGTGCATCTGGGTTAACACACCTTTGACATAAGTGTAACCACCCTCAAGAGAGCAGTCATTTTGCTAGATCCTGTAATTGGTCCTCACCTTACTTTCTCCCACCTTCATGCAATCTTCCTTATGTTCCCGCCTTGATTTCAAACGCATAAAAGAAACTGCAAAACTGTCATTTCCCAAAGCATTTGAGATCTGGCTTCCTGGCAAGTGTCATCAGTTTTGGCTCAAACAAACTCTGATAAAAATTCTTTACAGGTTTGGACAGTCTTTACATTGATAGTAGACCTTAAGTGTTCTCATCAACACACACACACACACACATACACACACACACACACACAGAAAACAGTAATATGTGAAGTGATGGATATATTATTTACCTCAATTGTGGTGATTTTTAAAAATAATATATACATATATCAAAACATAAAATCGTATACCTTAAATATATATAATTTTTATTTGTCAATTGTACCTCAATAAATATGAGAAAACATAAGGAGCTATTAAATAAATGATCAACTCCCTCTGGAAAAAGAACCACATTCTACCAACCAGACAAGGAACTCTTAGTTGATCAAGGTCTGATCAAGGGAAGAGGCAGGATGAAGAAAGGAGAATTTGCTGTCACCGTTTACTGCTCCCAGAACCCCATGGCTGCCACAAAGGCCAATGAAGGAGACACGTTGGCCAGGGGCTATGGTTCAGCCACCAATGCAGGGACCCGGAAGCTTGGGAAGTGATAGCTTAAAACAAACAAGATTTATCACACATGAGAACAAATCCAATTTCTTATTTTATATAGTGTAGACAATATTTGTGGATCACCTAAGCAGTGAGCAAGGATGCAAACGGCCGTTGCTTTCTTTTTAAGCCAGAGCATGTAAAGAAGCCACTCATGTAAATTTGGGTGTTTAGAAGATGTTAGTTATACTCTGAGGCTGAAACTAAGAAGAAACCGCATCCTAACCCTACGGGTCCCTTGATGGAGTGACATGCCACACTCGTTCATTACCCACGTGCCTTTATGGAATTCCCACTGTGTTCCAGGCTCTGATTTAGCTTCCGGAGAAGCAAGGTGAGTCTCAGCCCTGCTCTCCGGGAGGCCTGTCTCCTGATGGGCTCACAGTTCACACAAATAAGGCCATGTGGCGTGTGTACGCCTCTGTGTCTTCTTCCCAGGAGATCTGGCTCATTCCCTGGAGGGTAACCAGGAATTATCAAACCAGCCCCAAGTAAGGTCCGAGGGAGCACGTGTATACCATATGACAAAAGGCCTACCAACGTGGCACCACCAACTGAGAATTTGGTGACTAAAACACATAGCGGGTAATATCAGATTTATTCCAAAGTCACCTTAGGAGACAAAAACCTCTGACGTCACTAGGAAGAGTGAGGTGCAGTAACAAAATCAGTGATACTAACAGATTTTCTAAAGACACGCCATACTGGCAGAGGGAGCGAAGAGTAAAAATATATTAAAAATGGGGCCAGAGGGAAAACATTTCATTTAGCCTGTCTTGAGGGGCATGAGTGTGAATGTGTTCTCTGTGGGAAGGCATGGTGTTCCCTCAGGCCTCACCTCAGGACAATGGAACGTTCTTCTAGACTCCAGCCCTGGATCACAGGAAAACAGCGCCAGCCCCAGATGTGGGTCACATATGCAATAATACCTTTTCTAGCAGGGGTCATATTGAAAAAGGAAACAGGCAAAATTAAGTTTAATCACCCTATTCAATAATTTATCTAATCCAATGGGCCCCAAGTGCTAGCGCTTTAGTATGTACACAGTATTAACAAGTTGTTAATGAGATGTTTTACATTGGTTTTCTCATACGAAATCTTTGACACCTGAAGTGTATGTACTTTTACACTTACAGCAAACCTGTTTGGACCAGCCACATGTCACGTGCTTCACAGTCATTAGAGCCAACGGTGACCATGTTGGCCAGCACGGCTCTAGATGGTATCGTCTGTGTGTTCCGATTCTGCCCTCGCCAAATGCCCTTGCTAATAATTTGCCTTGGTGACTAGCTTTCTAGGGATGCCCTCAGTGAGATCTTGCCCACTCCACTCCCCTGCCACACTATCCTGTGTCTCCTGGGACCGTTAGTTTATAGCATAACGCGTGTGCCCCATCGTCTCCACTTTTTTGGAGCTCACAGGCTGGAAGCTCCAGCCAGTTGCAGGGCTCTTATCCGTCCATGGAAGCCATAATACACAGCTGCGTGGGCCTGGTTCTGACCTAGGCTAGCACTTGGCAGGAACCCCCTGTACCCTGAGGGATAGACAAAACATTTAACAACTGCTCGTGGGGTGGGGTGGGGAGACCAGCCAATCAGAAGAGCTGGTCGGGGGCAGGGAGTCTTATAGAGGCTCCCAGCTGTAAGAGGGAATACTGCTGGAGGTGAGGGGGGCGCTAGATGGTGTGGGCAGTCAAAGCCTGGGGGCACAGCTGAGTACCAAGCACAGGGAAAGCTTTCAATATTTAATAGCTGGTGAGTGATTCACCACAGTCAAGACATGGAAACAACCTAAACGTCTGCTGACGGATGAATGGTTCCAGCTATGCCTGAGTAAGTTCTGGACACCTAATAGGTAGCAGTGTGACCAGAGTTAACTATGCTGTACACTGTATGCTTGAAATGTGCTAAGAAGGTGTAGCATACGTGTCCTCTCAGAAGAAGAAAAAAGAAAACACTGACTGTGTGGGGGGATAGAAAACGCGAAGCAGCTTGACCGTGGCCATTATTTCACAATGTACACGTGTACGTATACCAACACATCAAGTCATACACCTTAAATGCACACAATTTTAATTTGTGAATTGCACCTCAATAAAGAGGAGGAAGACAGCAACTGGTGAGGTCACACAGGACATAATGGCTGACCACCAGTCCTGCCCGTACCACGCAGGCACTCCATCAAAGTGTTTAGCGTACACTGTTCCATCCCTGCCCCGTGGCTTACCAGGAACAGGCATGCATGCTTGAGGGCACACGCAGGCACCCCCACCTGCCCTCCCCAGCCCTCAGCCTGGGATCTTCCCAGGTGGCCTAGCCCCCTTTCCTGCAGCCCCTCCACCAATCAGCATTGCCACCTCGCTACCCCTGGCACGGTGAGTGTCTGCGCTGCCAGGCAGACTGCTATTAAAACATCAGCAGAGTGGCCTCCTCAAAGGTCAGCCATCCAGGGAGCTCCTGGCAGCTGCTTGTTTGTTTATTGGAACATTATCTGGGCTGGGCTGTTTATTTACATCCATTGAAGGATTGAACAATAAATATCGTCTCCCAGTAGCAGGCAGATGCTTGCACTAGAGTGTCTGGCTGCCGTCTTGCTTGAAATAATCTCCCTAATGAGCAAACAGTGCTATTCATCTTTAAAGATGCAGGCCACCCGCTGGGTTTCCCCCTTTCCTCTCTCCCTTCACCTCCTCCCCAAACGTCCTGGCCACGGTCTACACTGGCCCGATTTCGGGGCTGGGTGCAGGTACGGGAAGGTGAGGATGGGGTCTTATCTGTCAGGCAGGGAAATGGAGCTGCAGGGTACGAACGTGGAGACCAATGTCCCAGGGTCACTCTGAATTCTCCACATAGACCCTCAAACGTCAAACCACCTGGTGACATGGGTGGCAGGGAGTTCAGGCCTCCTTCACAGAGGCGGGGGTGACAGGGTTTGTGGAGAGGCACACCCCATCGTCGTGGTACCAGAGCTGGAGTCAGGTCTATTCCTCTATCAGGCAAGTCTCCAAAGTACTGAGAATCCCAAGAGGGTCCTATGCAGATACCAGCAAACCAATCAGCTGGCAAAATGGAGGCCGTGGGGGAGGCAGGTGAGGAGCCCAAGGAGGGCGGTGGGGATCCAGGCTCTCCTCCTCCTCTCAGAGCCCTGAGCACATGACCTTGGCCCTCTGTCCTGGCCTTGACCTGTCTCCCAATGAGGCGGGAGCGGAGGTGAGGACCTCTGGTCGGAAATGAGGGACGACAAGGTCTTTTTCTCTGACTCACTACGAGGCTGCAGTGTCTCTCAGGAGGGAACAAATAATGCACCTTTCGGGTCTTAGTTGTGCAGTTGACTCATGGCCCCCAAACGTTCTCACTGTCATAACCTGGTCACTAGCACTTAGCGCCCTGCCACACAGGCTGAAAAGCAGGCGAAAGGCTGGATTAGAGCATCGTGGAGCACGAGAATCAGGCGCATAGCAGGTGGTCCTTTGCTGAATGAACGAATGAACAAACGAATGAATGAATGAATGAACAAATGAATGAATGATGATCTGAGACACTAACTCTGGGCCTCAGTTACCACAGTTGGAATTAGATGTGCATACACCCTCACAGACACAAACACACACATGCTCTCTCTGTCTCTGTCTCTGTCTCAAACACCTGAACTCTGGAACTTTCCCTTATGATTCTATGACAAAGTGATGGAGGGCAGGGATTCAACTCCTGGGCTGAGGAGAAACTGGGAGAGCTGTGTCGGGTCAGCAGGAAGACAGATGCCAGCGTGAGGTATGAGGTATGAGTTGATTTGCAACTTGCTGGTATGGAGTCAAATCTCTTTAGGGAAAGGAGCCCTTTTACGAAGAGCTGCCAGGTTTGCAGGACAGTGGATGGGAGGACCTCTGAGTTCCCGCAGGACTCCCAGGGGCTGCAAGTGTATCTCCTGCCAAGGACAGCTCACTCATGCCCTGGTCACTCACACAGTGTCAGTATTCCTACAACCCCAAGCCGAGGACACGTGAAAACAAAACTTAAATCAGAATGCCCCTTGAATTTCCCCCAGTGCTTCCATTTTCAAAACCACACCCCTGCCCTTTCCTCTGGCACTTCCCGTCTCCTTTCCCTGCTCTACTTTTCCTTTTCCCCACAGCACTCATCCCTTCTCACGTGCTATATAACTTATTCGTTTATTATGATTATTGCTTATCCCCCTTGCTAGAAGGTAAACTCCACAAGAGCAGGGATCTTTCTCTCTCATGTTCATGGATGTATCCCAAACCCTTGAAACACACAGTAGGTGCTCAATAAATATTTGTTGAATAAATGAATGAATGGAAATGCTCAAACTACTCATTAACATCTTAATTCATCCTCCTGAAGCCGATCTTCCTTATTTCATGGTGAAGGGAGCACGCAGTTGGGGGTGCTCTAATGGGGAGACCCAGCAGCAGGACAGGAGCTGGCACTGCCCACCCCAGAGCCCAGGGGCCCTGTTTCACTACAGATTGGACTCCACTACCTGCCACAGCCTCACCTCCTCGCCTGAGTCCTGGGGCTCGGGAGGTGGGCATACACCCTGTTTCCGTGTTCACGCTGCACTGGCTCACCCGAAGGAGAGTACAGTGAGGGCACTTGGTTTTGATTTCCCGATTCCAGCCAGGACAAAAAAGGATGCAAAGGGGCAAGAGTGTGAACAGTGACTAATGAGACAGGCCCTGTGTGTGCACAAATCCCGTGCCGTGTTACTAAACACTCAGCACAGTGGGTCCCTCTGGGTGTCACGTGACACATTCATAAAGCCACATGGTGATTTCTGGGTTGCCATGAGGACTTCTTGCACTGCATTGTCCAAATCAGAGAAATCGGGGACAACGGCCTCTGTGCCTTCCCCACCTGCTGGGGTGGTGACACAAAGAACAAGATCTAACTCCAGGAGCAAAAAGATATTGAAGAAATATAAAGGAAAATCAACACGGTTGATAGGAAGGAAGAAGGGCCAGAAAAAGGTTCAAGCCAGACTCTCTTAAACGCACAATATTTTAAACCCACCTCTGCTGCCGCACCTTTCCAAAGAACTCATTGGAGAGAACACAACTGCAAGACACAGGTTTGGAAACTGGGGGGGTCAGCCAGATCGTGACCCTAGGGTCACCATGTATTTGAGTAGCCTGTACCCCAAGCCTTGACTGGCCATGGCCCACGTTTCTCTGGCTACAGAGGGCCCTGGACGGACTGTTCCCACGCCTAGAAAAATGAGTGCAGATGAACAGATATTAATAATCGACCCACCACCTGCCACACGCTGTGCCATGTGCTTTCCACACATCAGCTCATTCTGCTGTTTGGCAGACGACCCACATCATTCATGTTACAAAGGACCAGAGTCCTCTGCCTCCTGAGCGGGGGGCGCGCAGGCAGAAGAGTGAGGGGTTAGGCAGGGGGCCTGAATCCCACCTCTGCCACTTCAGAATCATATGGCCTTAGACAACTGACCAAACTTATTCTGAGCTTCACTTTCCTCGGACGAGGCACAGAAATAATAATAACACTGATTCATTATTATTGTGGGGATATGCTAATGTCCCAAGCATGTGGAATAGTTAGCAGAGTGAGAGACGAATCGTTATATTTCTACCAATGTTGTCAACGATTACTATGGAGGCAATTCAAATGATTGATCTCCATTATCTCCATTCACCCCAGTGGGAAGGAGCAGCCCCCCCATGTGCTCTAGAAAGAGCGATTAGAGGATGTGGCCCGCAGACTGGGCTCCCAGCATCTGATAAGGTCACCTTGGGGCTGGAAAGAGAGAAGAGGGCCCGCGGCTTAGCTCTGGCTATCTGAAACAGACTAGAAAAGCAGCAATGCAGGACAGAGAGCAGGGTCATCCGATGGGTATGCCACCACCATGGACCCAGACACCTTCACACGGCTGCCTCGAAGCTGGAGGATTTGTCTAGGAAACCCTGAGTCTGGCTCAATTTGGGTGTAATTCAAAGAGTCAGCAACTTAATGGAGAAAGAGGAAAGCAGCTTCATGCCGATGGTTTGGGCAAACCACAGTTGGGGAAGAGGGGTACCACAGCCTGGCCTCATGGAGAATGGAGGTGTCTCTGAGGACCCGTTAAGAGCAGAAAGCAGAGTCAGGGCCGGCAGGTCGCTAAGGAGAAGCAGGGCCACTTCCTAAAGATGAGGCAGTGGCCCTACACGGCACCGGGGGCAGGCTCAGACTCAGAATCAGGACCCCTGTTTCCTCATCCACACTCCCCGTCCTCCCACATATTCTCTGGGCTCAGTGTGCCCTTCTGCGAAATGGGGGTAGGGGCCTATCTCCTCACTTCTGTAGCCCCCACAACGGTTGCAGTCACGAAAGGGTTAATGAGCAGAGCTGTATCATGAGTGTAAGGAGCTGGTGTACAGTCAGCATTTCTCTCCTGCTGGAAATTTAGCTTCTTCTGGAGAGGAACTCAGCAGCTGCTGAATGCAGCTGTACCAGAACGAGCAGAAAACCCCTGTCCAGCTGGAGCGCCCCCAGAAATCAGAAGTAGGGTGAAGACGGGAGCCAGACGGGCTCTCTGGCATGAGCTGCCACGGGAGTTTCAGGAGTCCTCCCTGGTCGGGTCCTAACTCAGGCTCAGCACACAGCAGAGACCCAATAACAACGTGTTACCTGCATAAGGAAAGTGGGCCGGGTCTAGGTTGTCTCCCAGGCCCAGAAGCAGCTGCCCTCCCCCCACCCCTTCACATGGCAGGTCTTACCACTCACCACGTGCTCCCATTCCTCCAGTTCCGAAATCCAAGCCGTCCTCCCATCTGGGGATCAAGGCTACGGTCTCTAACGCCTTTCCTCATCCTCACCCCAATCGTTGCCATCTTCAGACTCTCCATTCCATATTGTCATGACGCCCCTGGAACAGAGCCAAACGCTCCGCCCCCCAGGTCGCCTGTCAGCCCCTCCCCCACTTCAGCACACCTGTCTTCCTCCTCCTCATCACCCCAACAACCACGGGCTGCTGGCGGCGCAGCTCCCTGTTCCTTCCTCCACGTGGCCTGGCCTGTCTTGCTGGGCCAGGTGCTTTCCTGTTTCCTCGAGGAACAGAAAAAGTTCCTCCCTCGCAGTCCTGTTCCTACCATTTCTCTCACCTCCTCTCTTTGTTTCAGATTCCTCTCTCCTTTCTTTCACCTCACCCACACCCATCAGTCCTTCCTAGCAGGCTCTGCCGAAGGATTTCTCCATCACACCTGCGGCCTCAGGTCACGTCTGTCACCTGCGGCTACCCACGCAGCCACGTAAGGCTGTCGCGTGCTGCGGTTTGTGCCGGAGTCTCTCCTTCCTTGCTCTCACGCTTCCAGTGTGTTCCTTTCAACCACGAGAGGGGCAGCGCCTTGAGGGCAGATCTGCGGCAGAGGGAGGGCACAGGACCGTGTAGCCAGCCAAGCGGGCATCCTGATTCTATTATTAATGTTTGCCATGGCAGGCAGCATTTTAAAGATTTATTTACTATCTGCCGCTGAAACACGGGGCTCAGAATGCCATGTTCAAGGGTGCTGTCAGGATTTTATCAGGTGGATTAGGAGACGCTCTTACTAAAGTTCCTGGTGTGTCAAAAGGCATACACGCAAATGACGGGTGGTTGTGGCGAGTTAGTACGGCGTTGTGCTCAGTTAGAGGGGAGGAAGATGAAGATGAGAAAACGTGCTGGTGGAGAGAATGTAGCAGAGTGCGGCCCCCTCAGCAAGAACCCGAACAGCTCTGTGAACAACCAGAGATACTCAATGGGTATTTAGTAAATTACCACATGAACCCATGGGTTCCATCAAAAATGGAAAAACAAAAATCAAAAAGATCCCAGCGTCCTCAGAGACTCTCGCAAGCCTACATCTCTGATGTCCCATCCTTAAAGGACCATCAGCCCTCTTTCTAACACCAAGGACAGCGGCAGCAGCCTCCAGCCCTAGATGGTTCCCCCTCATTAGACACTGTTCATTGCTGTCTGCGGGACGCCCCGTGGGACTGCCGTTCGGCCCCCAGGCACCGTTCGGCAATTTCCTTGACAAATAAATAACCCAGGGAGCATCAGACAAATGTGTTTCACCTCAACATCTGCTCTCTCTGATGAGGTCTGCTCTGGGTCTTTCCCCTGCCGCCTCATCAAGCTGCTGGGGCACAAGCCCTTTCGTGGGCGCCGTCCAAGGACAACTATATGTATTTGTGAGGCTAAGAACAGCCTATGTTTACTTAGTGCAAAGGGCCAAGGTGTGGGCTTGCCAGAAGGGGGAGAACACAATTCCTCAAACAGAAATGGGAAGTGCCCATCAACTGCTCAGAGTATGAACCCCACGGCACCTCCTCTGGGGAAGCAGGCTGGTTAGGGGGGGCGCCCCCTGGCTTCTGGCTGAATGGCGGGGAGTCCCTGCCATGTCAGTGGCTGTGCAAAGCCCCGAAACAGGCAGAGATTCAAATTTTGCTCACTTGGGGTTTATACCAGGATTTCAAAGCAGTCCCAGCTCCTGTGCTAGCTAGGATTTTTGTGTGTGGTCAAATGAGGGTCAGAAGGACGTATGGGACGTATACCACGCTTACTCCAGACAGCTCAGCACGACTGTGTCCAAGAATTCTCCCCGCCGGCTCCCAGGAGAGATTCACTGCCTCCCCCACGTGCTCCAAAGGCACTTCCCGTGTGCCGTGATCGTGGCACTTATGACACTCCACAGCATGGGTCATTACGTGTGGCCTTGTCCTTCCATTGCCTGCGTGCTTCTCCACTGCAGGGCCATGTCTTATTCTTACCCAAAGTCGCAAAGCCAGGGAGTGGAACCCCAGACTGCCGTTTTCTGCCTTCAAACCTGTACTCAGCAACAATTAACCTAAAAGTAGCTATTGTCATGTGCCACGCGACAATGTTCATTTGTTATCTAGGAAAAAATCACTGGCACTTCTGTGAAGCATGCACTTCA
This sequence comes from Rhinolophus sinicus, assembly GCF_036562045.2. Taxonomy (NCBI): domain Eukaryota; kingdom Metazoa; phylum Chordata; class Mammalia; order Chiroptera; family Rhinolophidae; genus Rhinolophus; species Rhinolophus sinicus. The sequence goes on along the minus strand of NC_133760.1, from coordinate 64,774,162 downwards.
CTCAGGGGTGTCTCACAGATCAACAAGGGTTACTTAATTCTTCCCCTCTCTCCACATATCTCCCCTGGCAGTCACTGCCCACATGTTACTGTTTTTTTTTTCTTTTTTTCTTTCTTTCTTTCTTTCTTTCTTTCTTTCTTTCTTTCTTTCTTTCTTTCTTTCTTTCTTTCTTTCCTTTTTTTTAAACAGCAGCTACTCTGAGGGGGAAAAAAAAAAAAAAAACAAGAAAAAGAAAAAACAAAAAAACACTTGGAACTATTTCAAATGAGAACCGAGGAATTCACGAGGCCTAGGGTGAGGCATGTGAATGGTTTGCAGTCAGGGAGCCCGCTCCCAGAGACATTGTGGGGAACGGCTTCCCCGGGCTGTGAAGTGGAATGGAGAAGAGGGTCCCTGTGTGGGGATGACATCACCAGACAGAGCTGGAATGCACAGATGCAGAAAGCTGAGGGGCCCCAGGGCCAAGCGGGAGCTTGGCTGTGATATCACAAAGGGTCTTTTGACCACTCTTCATCCCAAGGAAACCACAGAGACTGGGCTTTAAGCCGCCCCCATCCTCAGCCGAGGGGCCTAGAGACACTCCTCAATCAGCCGGGTGACCTTTGAGCCCAGTGAGGGAGAGTCTGGAAGAGGCGGGAGGTGCCAGGGCTGAAGTGCCTGGAAGAAAAAAAATCATCACCATCAGTGCCTGTATGGGACACTCTTTCTGCCAGAAGCATGTGGAGTTAATTGTAGAGAAATGCATGTGAAAATGAGATATTGGAAAACCATCCTCTCCATCAGCATCCACAGTTATTACAATTATTTATACGGCATCGCCAAGGCCTGTGTGTTTCACAGCAATTAAGCTATTGATCTAGCAGCTCTGAGGCACTGGGAAGAACCCACAGCCGCCACTCTTGTTTTGGGCCAGGAGGTTGTCTCTCCCCACGTTCAGATGTGGAATCTGAGACCATGGCGGAGGTGAACGAAAGCATGACCATCCGTGGTTGGAATATTCATATTGAGAGTCAGGAGGTTGATCCAATATGCTAATGATATCATAACAGTACTATGTTCATTTCTCCATTTGGGCAGCAGTTCCTCTGGCAGGATGTTATTTTCTGGGCTTGCCCAAGAAGTCACCCAGGGTAGTGACTAAGCACATGGTTCCAGAGGCCACTAACACGGGCTCCACACCCAGCTCTGTCACGCAGCAGCCACATGACCTTTGGGGACTGAGTCAACGTCTCTAACCCCGTGTGCCCTCGTTCATCAAATGCAAAGAATAACAGGACCGACCACATTAGGCTGATGTGCAGAGTTAGTGAGTTAGTACATGAAAAGGATTTCTCATACCACTTGGCATATCATCAGGGTGAAAAGAAAGTTCTCAGTTATTATCACAGGAGGTCCCCAAGATATTTATTCACCCAGGACACATGTATTGTAACTCATGTTTTTTGGTTACATCATTGGTGAGGAAGACAGGGCCATCTTGGTGTCCTGTGAGTCTCGACACTGAAATTTGTAATAGGGTGAGTGACATTCTTTCTTGATGGTCCTGGGCCGGGAGCTGGACGGGACCTCCCCCTGTAGCTGGCCTCCTGGATGTGGGTGGAGATGGCCCTTCAGCTCTAACCCCACTCCTCTGCCTGTCACACTCCACGCCAGAAACATACCCTCATGGCTCCGTTATTTTTCTTCAAGCCCAAAGCCAATATTAAGCTAACAGTGGTTACACAAAGTCTATTTCTAAAATGCATTTGCAGTATGATTTAACGGAGTTTTGGGATATATTAAGGGATAAAATGTATTGGGTGATGGGTGTCTGGGACGTCTGAAAATAATTTCCCTTTACAAACGTTTTTGCTACAGGAAGGTTGCATGTTCCCAGAACATAATCCCGTATATTAGATGGGGCGGAGAGGGAGAGACTGGAAGTAGAGTGGCAGTAAAGACCTGTGATGCTCATTTTGGTTTAGCCTGCAGGCAGTGGGAATCGAGGAGAACAGAGGTTGAAGGGGATGGAACTTGAAAAAAATCAGTGATACATCTAGATTGTCACACCTGGATGACCAAGGGAACGGTGGGACCAAGGAGCAAGTTGGGAGGGAAGACGGGTGTGGGTGAAAAAACGCAGAGTGAGTCTGGGACTGTGAATTGACATGGCACATTTGTGTCCAGTGCCTTTGGAAATTCAGGACTGTTCCTTGGGTGGGAGGTCATTGCCAAGGATTTGTCTCTGGTCACTGCCATTCTAGATGTGATCTGTGAAAGCGTGACACAGAAACATTTCCCAAAGCCAGGGTTCAGACCACGGTGCCAGGCTGAGGCTCCCATGCCCTTTCTGAGGGTCAAATTTGGCACAAGCCATTGATTCCAGACTATAGATTGGAAAGTCGGTGATGAAAGGGAGGGACACAGTCACGTTCTCCCACTTCCCTTTGTGTTGCCCCCAAACAACCACGAAGGGCTCTCTCAGTTGAGAAAGGACGATATTTTCCTATTCCCCAGCCCAGCTGTTGAAATGGGCCCCATCCCCATGCCGTAGCCTACATAAACCTACAAATACATAGGCAGTCCCTGTGAGGCACACACACAAAACACATGCCCATTCGGGTACCATCTCTACACAGTCACCACCATCCTTGAATCCCAGAATCCGAAGCACTTGCCTTCGCATAAAGCATCTTTTAAGATATAAATATCCTGATGCGGGATGGAAAGCTAATCTTTGGAGTGTGGTACGTGAAGGACCCTGGCCAGGAGGAGTCCCGGAGATGAGTCTGGCCCCATTGGCCAGGACTCCACAACTCTTGGGGAACCATCAGCAAAATGACGGGTTTAGATGCACTCACGTTGGGGTCCACATTGTACAATGACATAGGAGACACATATATCGTGAGCTTCAATTGTTCCACGACAGGAGAGGATGGGAGAGTGCCCGGTGAAAGGTTAAAGGGGGAACAACACAAACCAGGATGGTTCAGGATGGAGAAGGAGGCGGCGTTTTTGAGGAACTGAAGAGAAGTCTCATTTTGTACCACCACAATGATCACAATTTTACTTGGGGCGGGTTCAGGAATTTCTCTCCAAAATCAATGTCACGTTCAAAATCCGAATTTATCTACCATTACAACAACCAAAAAAATCTCAGGGTTTAGCTTCCACACTGATCTAAGACTTGAAACCGAGGACGGACACTCTGATGGTTGAGCGTGTGGTTCAGCTCTCTCCTCACAGACCTGTTCCTTTGGTCGCTTCGGGCCCGCCTCATGCCAGTGACCACCACCAGGGGTCGCTGGTTCCCTTTTCCTTCTTGGGGCCCTTCAACATGGTCCCAAAAGCTGGAAGGGGAAGGGAGGCAATGGCGGGGAGGAAGGGAAGGGCCGGGGAGCTGAGGGCTGAGAAATCTCAGGAAAGGAGAAGGAGACAGAATAGATCGTTACTCTCCAGGCTCCAAGAGGCCCCAGGGACCCTTCACACCACAAGGCCCCAGGGCCTGGATCAGAATGTCCCTGTATCCCGGGTTTGTAGACTGGAGCCCATTGACTAGATTTTAGTTTCCGTCCCTTAAGGTAGGCCAGGGAAAGCAGGATGGAACCCCCTCTTTGTTCCTCTTCAGCCCTGTCAGACCCTGCTCATGTCAGCTTGTTGTGTTATCCAGTGAGAGAGACAAAAAGAAGCCAGCAACAAAATTGTCTCATGTCACTTAATTTCCTCTTGGATTTCTTAGCAGGTAATTATTTCCTCAGCTTCCAATGGACTGCAAGCACATTGGAGAGATTTACTATTATTATTATTATTATTATTATTATTATTATTATTATTACAGACACTACATAAATAAAGGTGCTAGGTAATTGAGAATAATCTTATCCTCCACCCTCCCAAGTATACTATTTATCTAGTGGAAAATCGTGCTCTTCTTCCATAGCTTCCCCTCACTGACTTTTTTATTTGGCAACTAAGACGAGCAGGTCAGAAGATCTGGGAACAAAGGAAATATTTCTGTGACTGAGGCTTAAGAATCTGACAACCAGAGGGCCTTTCACACTGGCCCGCCATAGGCAACATCTGACAATGTCATTTTCTTGAGTTCACACCATTGCTGAACATTAATTGAGCACCTATTTTGTAAAATCCTCTATAGAGGACTCAAAGGATACAAAGGGAATTTGGCTGGTTCCTACCCTCATGGGTTTCTTGTCTAAACAACTAAGATACAAAATGCAATTTAGAAAGCAGTTTTGCATTTATTTTCAAATTTAATTCACACCACACCTAGTAGGTGCACAATAAACCCTGGTGGATTTAGTATGTGAGTGACAATTCCGATGAGATTAAGAGGACAGTTAGTTCAATTCATGTTTTATGTGTGAAAAAAGTAAGATTCAAAGAGATGAAATGACATACCTAATGTAGCTAACAAGTAGTATAGATTCAGAATTTTCTATGATATCTTCTGCCAACGTGCCCTGCCCACACACCAAGCTCCTCCTGAATGACGGGCATAGAGATACCAGGCTGTGTGTGGCTGTGAAAAGAAAAGATTGGTCAATGCTGAGGAGGGCATGTCACAGAATTGTGACAATATGAAGTGACTTTTAAAGGAGGAGTAGGGTTCCAATAGGAGGAGCTGTAAAGAAGAAAGTGTCTGGGGACCGGCTGGCATGTGTGTACAATGGGGAGCTATAGCTAGGGCATGTGACTTTAAAGACACATAGTAGAGGGACGCCTAGGATGGTAGGTTGGATGTAGATACAAGGGACCCTGTAACACTGAGCTTCAATCTGTAGGCAAAAGTCTGATATAATCTGACTTTTGTAAAACAGAGATAATTAACCTTATTCCACTTTCTCAACTTGGATAACCTGCTATAAGAACCTTGAAGATGAGCATTTTCATTCCTTCCACAAAGGTCAGAACCTACTTATTGTCTCAAACAACTGAAATACAAAATGCCACTCTACCCCCATGAGGCTGCCTACTGTGTGAGGAAGTGGATCACATTGAATCATCCACTTTCTCCCAGTTCTCTTATCGCCAATATCTTGTCTCTGGGTTAAGGGAACAACACATTTCTTCACAACAAGCTCTCTGGAGTTTTGGAAAAAGTTTGATATTCTTAGTATAAATGGAATCAACCAAGTTAGACTCATGGAAAATGGTGGGCTTAGGAACAGCATTTTATTTTAGCACTTCTCTGATTGAGTCGCTATGGGGTAGAGACCCCAAACTCTCACCAGCTTCCAGGTCAAGATATTAAAACATGATTGAATTCTTGTCTATAAAGCAGTTACACAACCAACTTCAAACTTAGCACTTCAAACTTTGAAAAGGGCTTTGTGCATCCTCACATTGGTGAGATGAGACACGTTAGTAAAGTGTCCTTGGGCCCTCCAACAGGTGAGGAACTAAAACCCAGATATTAAATGACTACCCATATTCATGTCACCACTGTAGTTCCATTAGGCCTCTTTACTCCTGAGCCCACTGTCCTCACCATGTTGCCTTGGTGCTCACCCCCCGCTAATAATCCTGTAAGTGTGAGATGGAGGTGTGACCAGGAAAATCCATTGCTTAGTCCTCCACCTCCCCAGTTCCATCAATTCAGAGGGAGATGAGTAAAGAGGGTGCTACAAAACTACCTGTTGCCTGGGCTTACTTATTTTGTGTTGGGTTGGGTTGTGTTGTGTTGGGTTGAGTTGTGTTGGGTTGGGTTGAGTTGTATTGTGTTGGTTGGGTTGAGTTGTGTTGGGTTGGGTTGAGTTGGGTTGGGTTGTGTTGGGTTAAGTTGTGTTGGGTTGAGTTATGTTGGGTTGGGTTGTATTGGGTTGTGTTGTGTTGTGTTGGATTGGGTTAAGTTGCGTTGTATTGGGTTGAGTTGTGTTGTATTGGGTTGAGTTGTGTTGGGTTGAGTTGTGTTGGGTTGGGTTGGATTGGGTTGGATTGGGTTGGATTGGGTTGGATTGAGTTGGATTGGGTTGGACTGCGTCTAGTGGTCTGTGATTCAGTCGAGCTGGATCCCAATTCACCCCGACTGTGTACACTTTGTGGCATTTAGTGTCCTTTTGGTTGCCCTTGCCAACCCACAATGGTTTCACAATGACCAGGTCGTGTGCAGTAAGAGCAAAGTGGGGTACCACAAACAAGTGAGAGCACTCACTGCCTGGACACCAGCTTCAGGGGCTCTGCCAGCCTGTTCCCTCCCTCAGCTGGCTCAGGTTATAGGAAGCTTCAGGAAGGGGTTTGGAAGAAAGCCAAGAGCCGGGGCTAGAGAACAAGAAAGATCCAGGCAGAGAGAAGGGGGTTGGGCAGGTGGGCAGAGTTTGCAGGTCAGCATCTGTGACTCCTGGGGACGGCTGTGATCTGCTAATCTATTTCCCCTGAAGACCTGCGGTAACCTAGACAATGAAACTCAACCCCAAATGGTTTTGACATAAGGTCATGGCCTGAGACGAGGCAAGGGCAGAAGTTCATCTTGCACACAAGTGGGCCTGCAGGTGGGTGGGCAGGGGGGCAGGTAGGCATGGGGCAACAACAGTCCTCTGAGCGGCTCCAGTGGTCCTGGAGCCCTTCCTAGACAGACAGATGACACCTGCGCGTACACACTCCTGCCCTTTGGGGCACTAGAGAAGGTCAGCCTTAGGCCTAACACCCTGGCAGTGTTCTGAAGGCAGTGGTATCCATTCATTAATGTCACAGCCTCATCTGCTCATTAAAGGGGAAACCGAGGCACCAAAGACTGAACTGCTGAACTAAAAGCCAGGAGCCAGAGCCTCTAGGAAAGGGCATGACAGAAGTCTGCTCACTTGCTCTAGATACCAGGACAGTCCGGCTAAGGGCAGGTCCGCTGCTCACAGCCTCTCTGCTCACACCTTTCTCTTCACCCCCTTTCCTTGGGGCTGGAGCCAGGAAAGCCTCAGCTGCTTGCCTTTCCCTCCAGCACCTCTGCAGATTGAGTGTTTCCACATCTCTCACTAACTCTTTACCTCCTGTGCCCTTTACCGGAAAATAGGAAGGAAGGAGGAAGAGAAAGCCTTTTCAGAGTCTCTGGTCACTTTGCTTTCCTTTTTCCTTCCTCTCCCCCATCCCCCCAATCTCATCCATCCCTGAATGGAGAAATCTAATGCATCTGTACTTGTGACAACAGGTGAACCAACAGCTGCTGCTGTGGTCTACCCTGGGCCAGCCAGAGGGGCTCTGGTGAGTGGTGTGTGTGTGCGTGTGTGTGCGCGTGTGTGTGCACTCTCAAGCTATTCTTTACCCAGCATGAACTCTACATTGAGTTCTGCATCTCTTCCTACAGCCAGTAGGTGGCAGAGCTGCGACAGGCCAGCGATTCCAGTCCTGTGGCACGTGGCCCGGCAGCACCAGTCTGGATTGGTCCAGTTGTGGGAAGGATGGTGCTTCCACAGGCACCGCCAAGAGGTCCCACACAGAGGTCCCGGGCAAGACGATGGGGGGAAGGCCATCCCCAAGTTCTGAAACCCCAAACTCCTCTCCCTCTCTCCTGTGTTTCTCTGTATTTCCCCTAATTTTATCTAGAAAGGGGAAACCTATTAACATTTACGAAGCGTCTGCAGCAACGACTGGTTTCAGAGTTTGTGGACATAAAATCTACTGTGGAGGTGGTGAAAATGCAGATTCCCGGGCCCCCTCCACTCGGATTCTCACTCAGCATGACAGAGGTGGAGCCCAGGAAGTTGCATTTCAGAGAAAGTGCCAAGGTGATTCCCAAGGGAATCCCAAATTGAGCAACAGAAAACGACGACATCCCAGGTGCTATGACGAGGGTTTCTTCATACCAAAACCTGTTCTCAGGCCTCCCGTAATTACTTCTTCTCTCCACCTGTTTCCCACTCTTCACCCATGTCACTCCTCTGCCGGGAAGTTTTAAATTCTGCATTCGTTCCTAAGAGGCCACTTTCCTTTTTCCTCATGCTGATGTCCTGGTGCTCTCAGATGATCAACGCCTTGCTCCTGAAGACGTTTCTCTCAGACCGCCTACCTCTCATCCTACCGTCCCTTTCACTCTGTGTAAACGCCTGCAAAGCCCAGCATTCCCCCTGAATGATGGTGAAGGGGCTCCCCTGGGAAGGTGTAGGGCAGTGGCCACACCCCTTCGTCCCCGCACTCTCTGTCCCCTGCCTTCCCAGCCACGGATTCCAAGTCTGTCCTCTCAGCAATGCCGCCCTAACAAACGACCACAAACTGGTGGCTGAAAACAACAAATTCATTCTCTTTCAGGTCTAGAGTTTGAAGTCTGACGTCAAGCTGGTGCTAGGGCCAGGCTCCCTCTGAAAGCTCCAGGGAAGACTCCATCTTTGCTTGGTCCTCGCTCCTGGTGGCCCCCGGGAAGCCTTGGTATTCCCCGATTGCAGCAATGTAAATCCAACTCTGCCTCCATCTTCACATGGCCCGCTGGCCTGTGTAGCTCTGTCCCTGTGTCCAAATGTCCCACTCCTTTCTCTTCTAAAGGCACCAGTTATTGGATGGAGGGCTCAGCCTAATTCAGCAGGACTCGGATTACACCTAAATAATCTGATTACATCCCACAGAGACCCTGTGTCCAAATAAGGTCACATTTGCAGAGACTGGAGGTGAGGATTTCAACATTTCTTTGGGGGGGCACACAATTCAGCCTACCACACCGCGTACACACTGCATAGTGACAGCTCTCTGATCACATATTACCTTCTGATTGAAAGAGGAGAACAGGTTTAGGGGTTCAGTGCTTCCTCACGCATTTCCTATGGATGGGTATAGGCATTTCTTTTGGTGGACACAGTATGAGAGCCCAGTTCATACATCGCCCCTTGTGACTTTCTGGATTAAATTGGCAGATGGACAGTTTAAAGCCAGTCAGCTTTTTAGTTTCCCTGGTGCAGTGCGTCTCACAGAGTGTGGGTCCTGACCCACAGCCTCTGGGAACTGGTGAGAAGTGCCAGTTCGCCAGCCTCACTGCAGACCTACAGAATCAGAAACGCTGAGGATGAGACCAGCAACATGCATAGAACAAGCCCTCTAGACAACTCACTGAAGGTGAAAAGCACTGCTCCAGGAGAACCGGCTACCAGGGGGTCCCCAAGGAGAGCCAGCTGTAAGGCTCGTTGCCCCAAATCTCCTTATTCCTGGCAACGCCCCTCCCAGCCACTCTCCTCTATCCCCGTCCAATTGAGGCTGCAGGATGCCAGCCTACCGCTCACCCCACACCCACCAGCCAGCGTTTCTGTCAGTGTTTCCTTCTCTTCCTCTCTCCTCACCTGGATCTCCCGACACCCCCTCACACACACCTATGATGCCCTCACTTCCCTCCAGCTCTTTCTCTTGACAAAGAGAAGAGCTTGGCAGGGGTTGGTTAAGTTAGCTCTGATCACACACAAAACAAACTGTTATTTTTCTATCCGCCAAACTGCTGAAGGCAAGGACGTCAAACCCAGAAGTGCGTGAACGGAAGATCTACCGCTACCCCAGCGTGTCTTGTGTTCTACACAAGCTTTTCTGTTTTGTAGTTTTTTAAAATCATGGTCCGATTTCCAGAGAGATCACGGGGACGACCTCTTGGATGCTCACTGCATTGGCTGTTGACAGTCTCCACACACATGGACACCTTCCCCAACCTGGGGAATGAGCAACCCCCGTAAACAGCAGATGGTGGGTCACCTCTGACATCTGCTCTCCACATTTCTGACCCCCTGGTAGGGCTCGTTCAAAGCAAGGCTGAGCTGAAGTGTGGGCGCACCATGTGTGTTTGCTAAGTCGGCACGCACCGGCACACAAACCTGCAGGAAGGCAGATCGACAGGCAGGAGGGAGCCCGCGGGACATGTGCTGGAGTCTGGTGAACATTCGAGAGAAGATTTGAAAGAGATTTCTCTGGGTTGGGGGTGGGGCGGTGCAGAAAGCACTTTGGAGACAGCCACGGTGAGAACCCGGAGGAGGCTTGTGTGGGGGTCACCAATGTCCCAGCACAGTCCCACGTCCCTGGAAAGACTGCCCACATGAGCATGCGTGAGCTGACGGGGGAGGCGGCGGCGTAGGAAGCCCTAGGGCTCCTCCCCAAGAAGGAGGTGGCAGAGGCTGGTATATTTGTCTGTCTATCCAACTGTGTTGATTTCTGGGCAAATTACCACCCAGTTTCCATGCCTTTCCACCCCCCCGCCCTTGTCAAGTTGGGCACAATTATAGTGGAGCCATAGTGAGAGGGGAAAAAAACTACATGCAATCAAACTGAATATGGTGAGGGCAAGGGTTTGCAAAAGGCACAGGCCAGAGAAATCTGGAAATATCTGCGTGCTGGCTTTCTGGTCTGAGACCCAATTTGCATTTAGTCTGGAAACCAGACAAAGGCTAAAGTTCTAATTTCCTCCAAAGCCTGCCTCATGCATCTGCAGTCTCCTAGAAGGAGCGCCCGCATGCATGAGGCCCCATTCTTTCTCTCACACGGCAAGAACGTAGCCAGCTGAGGGTGCCGAACCCTGCTGCCGCGCCACCGAGGGCCCTTCTGCAGCCTCAAACCCCAAACAGCGCCTGGCCTCTTAGGAGTTGAGTCCCTCTGTCACTCATGCTCACTTAGTTTAAAACATTTGTCCCCTCTTCTTAAGCACTTCCTATGCGACATGCATTTTTAAACTATTGTGACTTATTTTGCTTTGGGGACATAGGAGATCACCAAGTCACTCTTCACTCTTCCGGAGACACTCAGGAACAAGGGCTGTCCCAGCACCAGGTCCGGGGTTCAGCTTCCTGTGACATACCGATCTATTCAGATTTGAAACAGGATAGTTGACCTATCACCTCTCGGGGTCCCCTCTAGAGACTGTAAACTACAGGGACCTTAAGATCAGAAACAAAAGGGTTGGGGACGGGGGTACACTTATATGGGTGAATTCCCCTCTGGGCCCAATAAAACACACTGGGTGACACCATGGAAATCCATGGAAGGAAGAGATCTATGGAAAGGGAGCCTCGTACCTCAGGTGACCACTGAGCTCTGATCCTGCGAGTTCACCTTGGCCGCTGTCTTCCCTCCCACTCCTGGGACCTGGCTGCAAATCACCTGTGTGTGTACACCGCTGACACCTAGAATACGAGTCGTGAAACCCACCAGACAGATGCCCGGATGGGAACATGAAGCTGACAGGCTAAGGAGTGTGAGGAAGAGACCCCCGAATCCCGGCACTGTGGAGTCCATGACACCCCCTGTGTGTCTCCACAGCACGGGCCCAAGAGCCTGAGGACCTGTCTTCCTTCTCCAGTTGCTGGCTCCTCACGCTCCTGCCAGCTGGGTGAGGTCGGCCAACCACACAGGCTCAGACTCTCACTCCAGCAGAAGACGGCCTAACACCTGCTCCTCCCTCTTGCAATTGCTTTCTTTCCCCCACCCCTCTCTCCTCTTTTCCTTTCTGCCGTCCTAACATTTCTTTCTCTCTCATCACCCTGCCCCAATAGTGGGGAATTGCCTTCGTTTACCTGTGATGGAGGGGAAAAGAGAGGGTTGATGGTAGAAAGAATTAATTTTTACTTAGTAGTTCTTCTTTAGACAACGTGCGTTGACATGCCAGGAATACTCACCATGAGACCACGCGGCACAGTTAAGCTTTGCTTTTACAAAGGGGATTGCACTTGTATCATCGCATGGAATCCTCACAAAGATCTGAGGAGTCAGGCAGCAGTGTCCCTGAAATCTTCAACACCGAACCCCCAACCCAGAGGCCTGACCTAGATCCACCCGAAATCTCTCCTGACAATTCTAGGTGGTCCTACCAGGTCCTCCTTCCAGGGAGGGGCTCTGATATGCTGGGTCGTGGTTGCAGATGCCCCTGCCAGCCCACTATAGCACGGGCCATCCTTGGTCCACTGGGTTTGGCCAAAAGCTCTGACCCAGGGCTGAGAAAGTTGTCATCTCCTGTACAGATGTCATGTTGGGAAGATGGGCAGGTTCTATTTTGCTGCCCCTTCCACATCTGGGTGGCTGTGGGAAAGATATGTCACCCTCTGTGCCTCAGTTCCCTCATGGGGAAGCCAGGGCCTTGTATCTCTGTGGTTCCTTCAAGCATAAGTTTCTGCGATTCTACAACAGGCGCGAACTAATTCAGCTGCAACTAATCATAACATGTGCCTGAGGCCTGAGAAGGAGCGGGGTTGCCCTGCGCCGTGCAGGGACAGGCGGAGACAGGAGAACCATGGGTAACACGGGTCCTGGAGAGAGTTACACTGTGTGAGGAAAACCAGGCGCCCTCTACCATGTTAGCGGAGAACTGAGAACACGATGCCGGCCAGGAAAGCTCACCCCAGGACTCTAAGATCCTCCTAAGACGGGAGTGAAGGGAATGGATGGAACGGGAAGAGGAGAAGAAAGCGGAAAGGACGAACGGGAGAACGGATGACAAAAAGAGACAAATGGAGACGGTCGCCCAGGTTTGACACTCCCATGAAAATGTCCTCGCAGATTTGCATTTCCTGTTAATAATCATTTCTGTTTTTATTTTTTCTGGCACGTGTTGAATGTCATGTAATCATTGTTTTAGTTCATTTCTGCTCAGTGATAGATTGTGATAAGTCAAGTTGGTTGTTAATAATGCTATAATTTACCTAACAAATTTTGAGCTTGTAGTACAGCTTCATTAATATGTTTAATTTATCGTTACAATTCCTTCAGGTTAATGGTTTGAGAATGTGTTGCAGTTTAATCTGAGCAGTTATTACAAAGTGCTTGTTTCTCGTTAAAAGGTAAAATTGAGATATCCAAGATTTCCTTGGGATAAACTGGCAAAATAAATCTCTCTTCTTTGCACTGGGAAAGGAATAAGCATTGGCCACTAATAATGTTCAGACTTGGGGAGCCCCTCCTGATCACTTTAAAGTATTTTGCAGCTTCAAATGCCTTTTCCTAGGGCTCGTGGAAGCGATGCCGGCACCCAGAATTTATTCTGGAAGGATTCTCTCTGGAGGCTGCAAGATGGCAGGGGCATCAGCAAATGAATGAGAACTGAGTTTTGCTGAAACGTAGCATCACAGATTCCTGAAAGGTGTCTGAAGGTTGGGTGATAAGTGACAGGAAACAGACTCCAACTTATGAGCCTTCCCATGTCCTCAGGAAAAAGAGGAAAATCAAGAACACATGCCCTCCATAGAGAACAAAAGAAGACAGCATCCTTCTTTTCTCCCGCTGGAATTTCGGTGGGGTCCTCTGACAGGCAAACGGCCGCTCAGACATCTGCCCCCACCCACCTTCCCTTCGAGGGCTCCGCCAACTGCTTCGTTCTTCTGGGTAACTTTTAGCTCGGCCCAGGAGAAGACAGAAACCCTCATTCTGTGGCTCCAACTTAACCATTCAACTTCTCAGAGAAACTTCTAGGGTGTCTACAATGTCCCCTGGATTTGGGGTGTGGGCAAGGAGGCTCCAGAGCTTCAGATGAAGCTTTGGGGTGTCTGGCCTTCTCTGGTTGGTGGTCTTGTTGGTAATAATGGAAAGATGGAAGTAGAATTCTTGTCATTTTGATAATCAGGGCCCCTCTGGACATATCTCTGGCTCCTATGGGAAGCTCAGGAAGACAGGGGCTATTGGGTTGAATTGTGTCCCCCTCAAAAGATGGGTTGAAGCGCTAACACTGGATACCTGTGAATGCAACTTTATTTGGAAATAGGGCCTGGGAAGATGTATCAGGACAAGATGAGTTATTGGTGTGGGCCTTAATCCAGAATGACTGGTGTCTTTACAAAAAGAGGAACATTCCATGTGAAGATGGAGACAGAGAAAGGAGGGATGCAGCTGCCAGCCAAGGAATGTCAGGGATGGATGGCCCCCATCCGAAGCTGGAAAGGCAAGGAAGGATTCTACCCAGAGTCTCAGAGAGCGCATGGCCTTGCTGACACGTTGATTTCTGACTTCTCGCCTCCAGAACTGCAAGGCAATCCATTTTTGTTATTTCCAGCCACCTAGTTTGTGGTCCTTTGTTACAGCAGCCCTAGGAAATGACTAGAAGGAAACCGAGCAGGTCATCCTGATGGAAAGAAGGGTCATGTGACAGGGGAGGGGGCGTACATGGTGTGCAGAGCCCCCAGGGAGGCAGTGGCTGCCACAGAAACCGACTTCTCAGACCCAGCAGCCCTTCCTCTCACGCCTACCCAGTGTCTCTTCTCTTCCACAGACCTTGGATTGAATCACCTTGTGTGATGGTTAATTGTATGTGTCAACTTGACAGGGCCACAGGTGCCAGATATTTGGTTAAACCTTATATCTGAGTGTGTCTGTGAGGGTGTTTTGCGATAAGATTAACATTTGAATCAGTAGACTGAGTAAAGCAAATTGCCCTCCCTAATGTGGGTGGGCCTCCTCCAATCATTGAAAGCCTGAATTGATCAAAAAGGCTGAATAAGATAGAATACTCTCTGCCTGACTGTCTTTGAGCTGGGACATCAGTCTTCTCCTGTGTTTAGACTCAGACTCGAACGTGAACCTACACTATTGCCTCTCCTGGGTCTCAGGCTTTCGAACTTGGAATGGAACTAACCATTGGCTCTCCTGGGTCTCCAGCCTTGCTCACTGTAGACCTTGGACTTCTCAGCCTCCATAATTGTATACACCAATGCCTTGTAATAAACCTATTTATCTATCTATCTATCTATCCATCCATCCATCCATCCATCCATCTACCAACCTAACCACCCATACACCCACCCATCATCTATCTATTTATCTGTCTATCTATCTATCTATCTATCTATCTATCTATCTATCTATCTATCTATCATCTATCTCCTATTGGTTCTGTTTCTCTGAATAAAAGAACTAATAGACCTTTGAACCCAGACTAAAGCCCTTGAATGCTGGGTCCCAGGCATTTCCATGGCGTACGTGATCTGGCCCTGCTCTTTACACCTATCCACCCCGCTCTGTTTCTTGCTCATTTCATTCCTGTCTCTCTAGGCCTTTCTGTTATGCTTCCAACTTCGGGCTCTGCCTCAGGACTCTTCTGTCCACTGGGGCTGCTTTCCCAGAGAACTTCTCCTGGCTGCTCCCTCACTTCTTGCAGGTCTCTTCCTCAAATGTTATGTCTCCTCAGAGATACCGTCCCTGACTCCCCCAATTCTAGTGGCTCCCACCTCTAACCTGTCTTCAGTCCCTCATCCAGTTTTATTTTTCTTTGCAACACGACCTGAAATTATAGCTGTTTATTTACTGTTTCCCCAACTCGAATGTAAACTCCCTGCAGGTAGGAACTGTGTCTGTCTCATTCCCCACTGTTCCTCTGGGGTCTATGCCTCGGGCTCAGCACAGAGTTTTGTGGCAGAAGGAATGAAAGAAGGAAGGAGGGAGGGAGGGGAGCAGCCATGCAAGTCCAGGCCCTCAGCCCACCATCCACCCTCTAAGGATGGCCCCTGGGGTCTGCTCATGACTAAAGCATCCCACAGTTTGACACTCCAGGAGGAAGCCGCAATCTGAGGGTTAGAAGTGCCAAGAGATAGGTCAGTCGTGTAAATAAAAATTAAATATATGTATATATTTAATTCCTCCCATGCCCACCTCTACCCCCAGATCTTTCCAAAGTAGGAAATTCTTCTTCCAGAACAAGATTGGCATACACCCTGCTTGTCTGAAAATGGAGGCCCTCTCGGAACACATTTCATTGGTCAACCTTATAGCACACATTCCAAAATATGCGTCGAGGTCTTGCTATGCGCTACGTCCTCGGGGTACAGAAGCGACCTCTCTGTATGAGGAAAGCACAATCTGAACTATATGATTTGATCATCAAATTATACTAAATGTAAATCCTTTGAGAAGAATGTTTGTGTCTAGGTTAACAAATCTTTTTTACAAAAAAGATGATCAGAGCACATGGTCCATTCTGGCCTGCAGGAAGGCGGTCCCTGATGGCAGAGAAACGTCCAGGGAGTCCATCTCTTCTAACTGTTGACCGAGGAGGAACTCCCTGCTCTTTCTCCAAGGCTCCGAGAACAGGGAGAATTGCCTCTGCTTGGGGACACAGGTGAGCTCCCTTATCCGTGTGGAAGGAAACCAGCGGCCGGGCAAAGAGAACTTCTGGTCCCCATGGAAGGGACGCGGGGTGGACAGACGTCTTCTCAATGAGGCATCTGGTCCTGCTGAGGGGGGCTGAGCTTTCCTTTCCCATTTCCACGTTAAGTGAAGGGTCACTGGGGTCAAGCTGGCGCTGGCGTCTCTTCCTCCTGACAGATCCATAATTAGAAGGAGACAGAGCTTTCAAAGGGGAGTGTTTGGCTCCAGGCGTATCCTTGTCAGCCTGTCAAGCAGAAGCCTGTTCTCCATGCGCTATTTTGAGCCACCTTCTGAGCTGCATTTCTGAGCCTCTTGGCCCATCGAACTCCCCTCCCCGCCACGTCTCTCCATCATGACATCACTGGGGCTCATAGGTTTGGGGGAGGGCTGGACAAAAGGAGCATTTTGTGCAAGACGTGGGAGGGCGGCAGCACTGGGGGGGCCGCCTAACCCTGCTGCACCTCTCCCACCTCTCGTCCAGTGGGCTGTGCGCAAACACCAGAGGGCATGGGGT
This sequence comes from Rhinolophus sinicus, assembly GCF_036562045.2. NCBI lineage: Eukaryota > Metazoa > Chordata > Mammalia > Chiroptera > Rhinolophidae > Rhinolophus > Rhinolophus sinicus. Next base: position 64,757,637 of record NC_133760.1, on the reverse strand, counting down.
CCAGACTCGGGGAGAGATTATTACCAGAGGCCAAGAGGGTCACGAGAGGCCTGGCCGAGGAGAAAATAAAGGGTCAAAATTGCTTAGACAGGATTTCCTGGTAGCCAAACTGAGACGAAGAACAAGAGAGGGTGTGTTCTCTGCGAGATCTGCCCTGCGGCATTCCCAGGGACTGGGGAAAGCCGGGCAGCTCCGAACCATCCAGAAGTCTCCAGCGCCACACTAGCTGGAAGAATACCTCAGGAAAGAACAGTTCCCTTCCTCAGCCCCAAGGAAGATGCTCTCAGGGAAACCTCATGAGTCAGCTTGTCAGAGACGGGCATTCTGTCCCCTGGTGTCTGCCATGCCTACCTCTCATGAGCACTGGTCCCCACTGTCCCACCCATGTCCTACACACCAACCTGAGCTCACTCAAGACAGAGGCCCATATGGAAGGCGCTTGCATGGCACTCCTGGCAGCTTCTGGGCAAGCTGGTAGGATGAGAGGGGGCCCTGGGGCTCCTGTGAACACCTGGGTTGGGGGACCGGGGAGCAGCTCCTAGGGTGTGGCAGCCAGAGCAGAGAGAGCAGGAGTCAAGAAGGGAAGGCCGGGTTCTGTGTCCAGGGTATGCCATTGGGTATCAGCGCAAGTCCGCAAGGCTGACTACCTGATGTGTAGGATAAATACGGACCTCCTGGTCACCCTCCTGGTCATGCTGGTGGCACCTAATGTGGCAGAGGAACAGCCATGCTCCTGCTTTCAATGCAACAAAGCCTGTCACCTGTGCCTCCTGCTGAGAGGGAGGACTCTTGAGGATGGAGCAAAGGGCACAGCCCTCACTGGGGAAAGGCTTTCATGGAGAGGGTGCCCCTCCTGTGGGTTTAGTTTCCCCCTGGGGATAGCCTGCGTAGGGACACTCACATTCTCTCCTGGGCCACCACCCGCCCATTCTTATGAGACTCAGTGAGGGGAGCAGAGCATGGGTGAGAACTGGGGCTCCCTGGGAACACCTGACTGGCTGTCTCGACTAACTGTGCAAGCTGCCGCAGGTAACAGTAATGAGAATGACGACCTGCATGATTTCATGCCATGCTCATGGCAACGCTAAGAGGGAAACACCTCTGCCAATGAGGAGAAGTTACTCGAGAGCATTGATGCCCCACCTGGCCGGAGATGACAGGGTCTCGTGTCCTGGGTAAGCTTGGTTCAGTGTCTCTAAGGCTGTGATTCTCAAAGCAGGGTCCTGAGCCAGAAGCATCAGCATCCCTTGATGGGTTCAACATGCAAATTCTCAGAGCCCATTCCAGCCCAGAATTGGAAGCTCTGGGGTGGGCGCCAGCCGTGTGGTTTATAAGATGCCCTCCAGGAATCTGGATGCGTGCTCAAGTTTTGGAACTTCCGCTCAGAGGATACCTTATCATGGGCACACACAAAGCACCTCCAGGCAGAGTCTAAACGCCCCTCGCCGCCCTGCCCCGCAGGTGGAGTCTGTCCCTTGAATCCAGCTCCAACCTCACCATTCTAACACTCATCTCAAACCCATGCGGGCTCTCTGATGTTCGGGAATACCACCTTCATCATTCCCTCACCCACGTCTGACTGACTCTCCGTGCATTTTTATGTCTTTTACGTGTGTTTCCCTTTTTTTTTTTTTACAAGAAGATGGTGAGTGCCACCTGTTTTTGCTCCACGAGATCCTGCCCAAGGGTGTTCATCCCCATGCCTGCCTGTCTCCGCTATTGGCCCCATGCCCCAGGGACCCAGTGACAGTCACACACAGCCTTGACAAGCCAGAGAGAAACGATTAAGCACAACCCGTCACTGTGGCGGCATTGTCGGAGAGCCCGGAGCCAATTCCAGCTGTTTTCCCTTGTTTGCATAGCAGACCTCCAGCTCCATCGGTTGTTTTTAATTACCCAAATAATAACAATTCAAAGTCCTTTGCACCAGCCGTTCTCAAGGGACCACAGGACATGGGGTTGGCTCCTGGCCTCTGGCTGCAGTCTGGAAATTTGGCAATGTGGACGGACAGATGTGTGGGGTCCTCCCCAGGAACCAGGGTTCCCAAGTTCTAATCCTGTTGCCCCTGAATCTTTGACCCAGTTACTCTGAGCTCTGTGACGAAGACTTTCTGTTCACAAAATAGGGGGATTCTATCATTCATTCCACAGACCTGTTTTTGAGCTTACAGGAAGCTGGCTGGGCACTGGGTACAAATAATGTGTATAAGACAAAACGCTGTTGGTAGGTGCTTTGCACTGGGGGTTGAGGGCTACACCTGAAACCTAGAAAGTACTATGAGCACTTGGGAGGCAAAAGGAGGGGTCGCAGAGCAGGTTTCCCTGTGCTGATTCCTAAGGAATGAGCGGGCATTCTGCAGATGGAAAACAGAGGGAACAGCCTACTTTAAGGAACAGCATGTGCAAAGACTAGAGGTGGCAAGGACCTGCAGTGTGTGGGTGACAGCGAGGCTGGCCACCTTCCATCAGGGGGCCTCTGGGACATGAGCAGCGGTTTCATCAATTGCCTCACAAGTAACCCTCAGAATGAAACTTTCACGCGTTTCCAGTAATCACCCCTCAGAGTGAAATATAACCTTCTTACCCGTGAATGATTCAGAGGAGACAGGCATAGAGAAAGGGTAGGAAAGAGCCTCAGTCCTCAAAAATGAAACACACCTTCTGCCCTGTAGCCATCCTGAGTATTTCTTCACAGCACAGTTTCAGGAAACGTAAAGGCCCTGGTAAGCCAGGGTCCCACTGGGCATCCTTTCCAGTTCCCGATGGTGCCCATGTTTGGCTGTGAGGAGGTGAGATGCCCTGATTGTAGCCCTTCATTAAGTGACATGGGAGAGGGACTGAGGGCCGAGGGCCTGAGTGGAGCTGTGGATCTGATCTGGGTCATGAAGCCATTGGGTTCACAAGACCCACAATCACCAATGAGAACACACAGCAGCACGAACCCTGGTGGTCAGGTGACCTACTGCGACAGGCCTGCCACCTCATCACAAACGCAGCCCACCATACCAGCCATATGGGGCTGCAGGTAGTACCTAAGGGTACCATAAAACATTTCTAAATGAAGGGGAAGGGCACCCAAGGGCAGTGACAGAGCAAAGCCACTCATTTTATTGCGACCCCCGAGTCACCTTTGACTTCTGATTGGCTGCCTGGGTCTCAGGATCTGTCAGTCATTTTCCAAGGTTCAAGGCTCCACTCGTGTCAACACAGAGTGGAGACTGGCGTGGGATCAGGTTGGGGAGGGGCGGCCAACCTGGCAAGAGCTACTCCTTGGCCACGTTAGTGAGAAGCTTTGTTCTGCATCACCTCGCTGGATAATAACAGCAGCAATTAATACAACCGCAAATGAACAGCACAGAAAAGCAATCAGAGCTGCATCCGTAATGGGCTCAGCGAGAGCAGAAAGGTGGATAGGGAGACTCTCAGGGCCCCAGTCCCTGAACCTCACCAACTGGGGCTGGCAGAGGGGCCATAACCCCTCGCCCCCCCCCCACACACACGTCTCAGCTTCGCCAAGGACAGAGCACATGCCTCTGCTAAGGGTCATTGGGGCCTGCAGCCTCCCTCCTGCTCCCTGCCCTCACCCCCTTCTGCCCAGGGTGGCAGCCCTGGAAGACACAAGATGCCCTGATGTATTGCTCAGGGACCCGCGCCATCGATGCCTGAGTCTTACACATGTCACTCCCCAGCGAAGGGGACAGCATTTCTCACAGTTGCCTTTCCCCAGATCCTGTGGTTATGGAGAGTTGTCAGGAGCCATTTTCTATTAGGGCCACGTGAATTGCTCACTCAGCCATTAAATCTAATCATAACAGTGATAGAAATAATAACCTCAAGTGTACAGTATCTCTCTCATCATAATTATGTGTGGCCAATGCTCTCAGGCTTTCCTTCCATGCCTCCCCTTCAGGGGTCCAAAGCACCAGCTCTGCATCCCACCTGCCCAGGCGCCATTGTTGGAAGAGTTGCTGACAAAACCAGGAGTCAGCTGACTGCCTGGAACTCTGGGTGTGCCACCTGAATGGCAGTGAGGATCCCATGGGGCAAGGACTGTTGACCCTGGTCTCCCCTTCCTCCAGGAGAAGGAGTAGTACCTCAGGAAGCAGCAGTGACAGTCAAGGTTCCGGGGGACAGTGGAAGGAACTTTTGGGTGTCGAGATCTGGGACCGAGACCTTCTCAGCCACAGAACCCTGGGCGACCTTGGGCAAGGCATGGCATGTCTGGTCAGTGTGTATAGCTTCTGTGTAAATATACGCCGGTGATTTCTAAACTCCCTTCACGCACTCACATCTCATTAACAATAAGTGCATGGTTAACTAAGCAGACATTCTGAAAACCTCTGGAATCCCTGACTCTCCATCCATCTTCATGCACCTGTGAAGGGCATGGAAGGAAACCATGGGCCCACTTCAGGTGTAGAAAAGCATCCCAGTTCTTTGCACGTAACCGCTGAGACCCTCTGGCCGGGGAATGGATGTTCTTTCCACTGAAGTTAAAACTTGGGTGGGTGCATCGCGTGGGACACAGCCTTTTGCTGTTCTACTCCTGGGACGTGGTTTGCTCTGAAATCAGGCTTCTCTCCTCCCCTGTCCTCTGTGAGCCCTGATCCTTACAGCTGTGTTTGGAAGGATGAACATCTCCATCCCTATCTTTTTTAACCTGAGCAGGTGCCTCGTCCAAGGGGAGCTGTGAGGACATCAGGAAGGGAAGCCCGTGGGAAGGGCAGGCATCACCTATGGACAGTGTGCCCGGTTCTCATGGGAGGAGCGGGGATTTCTGAATTTCTCAGCGGGAGAATGAAGTCAAGCATTATGACATGAAAGGTGGTTGGATTTCTATAACCAAGGAAGAGAAATGGTGTCAAGTGGGAGTCAGACCTGGGCAGCTGGGGAGGACTCGGTGGAAGTGAGCAACGTTGATGCAGCCAGGACAAGCTCACCAATGGGCGGAAGGCGGTCCCTCTACCTGAAATCTGCATACTGAGCGGTTCTCATGGGTCCAGGGAGCTCGGAGGGAAATCACAGCGGAAGTGGGCGAAACTAGGCTATCACAGCCTTTCTCTAGCTTTTTCGTGGAGACTTACAGTCAGAAATACGTTACCACTCAGGACACATGAGCTTATAGACAACGGAAGGAAAAGTTCCATTTATATGTGACATGCATTCTGATCCTTTCCCATTTTTAAAAATAAAATGCTGGTGATGACCCACTAAATTGCTTTCACGACACATGAATGGGTCTCATGCCACAATTTAAAACTCATTGGATTCGAGGATCTCAAAAGGACACTATTGGTTTCCAATTCTGTGGTTTGAAACCAGGAGGGGCAGATGGCCTCCTCGTTGATGGGCTCCCCCATCATAGCATTCCCTGAGCACAGGTGGTGGGGGGGCAGGGTTGTGGGGAAGTGTTCCCGATACCCTTGTTATGTGGATTCCAGGCCTGATGCTAATTAGACAACGTGTATGCAGAGTGACAATGGGTTCCCCAGCTCCCAGCCCAGAGCTGGTGCTTCCCTGGGTTCTCAGCAAGAAGGAAGGAGAAGGCGGTCGGGAGGGGGGAAGCTAGCAACACACCAAGCAACTGCCAGGTAACTGAGGAAGGAAGAGGGCCAGGGCAGGTTGTGGAAGGAGAGGCATGGCGGACCTTCTCCCCAACTCCTCCATGGCTCCTGCTGCTAACAGCCCCGCTGGGAGAGCAGGTGTGGCGCCTAACTCTGCCGGGTGCTCAGCTGCCGGAGGGCCAGGCCACTGTGGGGGCTGGAAGGCGGGACTGCGAGAGGTGAGTCCAGCTTGGCGGGTCTGGGAGAGAGTCAGGAGGCAGCACTGCCCCCTGATGCAGTGAGGGGATCAGCACAGTGACCCATTTCCCAGGGGTCCCGTGGGGACGTGCTGGTGAGACACCGGCCGCCTTGTCTTGTAACTGTTGACAGCTGCACTTTTCTGGAGGGCCAGTGCTGAGCACAGCACAGGACCCATTCCAGTTATCAGCCCCTCTATCTTTCCTCTCTCTTCTACACCCAGAGAACTTCATTCCCTCTCCGGGGTCCTGTAAGACCTAATTCCTCCCTATTTACAAGGTGCTTTGGGCATAGCAGGGTTTTGCACATATAGTTAGCTACTGTTGTGCCACTAATGAAATACATTTAATAATTGAGATCATTTTATAACATCTGCAGCTTTTTTTACACTATGGAGCACGTCTTTAATGGAATTCTGTGGCTTGGAGGGAAATCGGAGCAGGAAGGGGTGAAACTAGGCTACCATCACCTTTCTCTAGTTTTTTCTTCTGTAAGACGTACAGTCAGAAATACACCGCCTCCCAGGACACAGGTGCTTCTAGACAACTGAAGGAAAAGTCCCATTTATAGGTGACATGCATACATTTAAGTGGCAGAGAATGGAAAGCAGTCTTGTTTTTTTTAAGCCCAGAGATCAGTCTCAGTGGTTATATGTAAAAAGAGGTAGAGCTTTTGCTATGAATTATTCGCGGGTACTTTATGAGATTTCTTTGCTCACTTTAGAAAGTAATACCGCAGATTCTGTGGCCTGACTGCAAACAATGAGGAAACCAAGATTTAGGGGCCACTCATTATAGTAGGGCCAGAATCAGGCTTGAATTTTGTGGGTTAAGTATGATGAATGGAAGGGTTGGGGGAGGGGGGGAGGCTGAAGCCTTTCTCCCATTTATACATAGACGCCGGACTAAAGAAGGAACCATCTCCCTGATAGTCTTTAACCCCATCCTCCGAGATCCGACTGCCCCGGGCCCCGGGGAATATGACAGGTGGTTCTCATTAGAGTCTAATTTTCCGATTGTAAGATAAACCAGATTACAAAACACCCTAATAAAAAAAAAATGCAGGACCATCCATTGTTTTTGTTGTCCTATTTACCCACTCTTTCTATTAACCAGAACGTCTGCACATGTACGTTGACAGGTTAACAGTCGGGATAATTCAGTACTGTAAACATCTTGACTCCTTCCAAAAAGTTGTAAAGAAATGCATTCTCTGCAGCATAGCTGTATTGTGATGGTAAACACGTGGCTTTCCATTCTTTTCAATATTCATCACCGCTTGCCCCAAACCGATGGTTCAGTGAGACCTCACAATGCTTACTCTCTAAGCATAGGCTTTGTAAACAAGCAGTTCTCTCCAGCACCTTTCACAGGGGCCTTGAGCTTCATCAGAAGTTGGGGCAGGAGATGATAAGCAATATGAGTGTTTTGAGTCGGGAGGGAGAACACTAGCTAAACACTGTCCCCTTTTCTATCATCAGGGGGTTGGTTAGTAATTGCTAATAGCACCAAAATCTAATTGTTCTTTGATGCTATGACTCAGAAGCCTGCATTCTCCTCCAGTGGACATTCATTCCCAAGACCCACCCTTCTCTCCTCAGTGTCCCCAAAGCACATGAGTTAATTCTCCTTAAATGAGTTAGTCTTATTGGGCGGTTTACAAATGCTTGTATTCTGGCCAAAATAGAAAGTTTGCTTTTTTCTTTTCTTTTCTTTTTTTACGCATTGCAGCGCAAGGCTAGCCTATATTAAATATATGAGTTCCGACATTATCCATGAAATGATGAGTTTCAACTCAGAAAACAAAGATATCATTGTTTGTTTTCTCACCTAAGCCATCAGAGAATATGAACTTTATGGCATGTCCATACTTTTAACGCTCTTCTAAGACAGGGCAGGGCAAAGAAGATTCCAGAAAACAAGCTCCCAGAGATGAGATACTGAATCGATGGAGGAATAAAAGCTGACCTAAGCACCTGAATTTGTTAAGTCTTTGCTCTATCTGTTTGGTTACCTTCTCTCAAGACTTTGTCCCCATTCTGGGAGGGAAGTGAGGCCTGCTGGTGGTATGTGCTACCCAGCACATGCCACTTGGCAAGACCAGTGGGAGTTGCTGGGTTCCTGTCTGCTCACAATGAAGGAGCTGCTAGGAAAGAGATAAACAGCCTCCCAGCTCGGGGAAGAAGATGCCAGGCCTTGGAGGAATGATAGCGGGGTTGACATATTCTTTGTCATCTGCTTGCCCTACCATTGGTGGCAGGATCCAAGGACCCAGCTGAGAAGAATAACAAGGAAAGTCATGTTCTTGTGGAAATAGCTTCTGCTCTCCAAGTATTCTAGTCCACACCAACTCTGTTTAGGATCGAAGATTTAATTAGCATCATTAGTGGTATAAATATGAATGTTAATAGCTTTGCCTCATTCGGAGTGGCTGATGGCATATCTCCCAATGAGCTCATGGGTTTCGGTCACGTTCACACACAAGGTGTTCAGCATGTGTTCCAAGTAGCACCGACTTTTGCTGTAGAGTTTCCAGAATAGTCCTTTCAAAGTTCTCAGATTGTATGTCCTGATTTGGGGGTTCAAAATGTATGGGCACTATCACTTGTACCCTTAATCCCTTCTCATTGGGTACCCAGTCTGATTTTAAAGCCCCACCTACTTCGACTTTCTCTCGCCTCCAGAGATATTCTGGAACAGAAGAGTTTCCTAGGCAAGAAGCAAGAAGAGGATGGCACACTTATTGAGCACCTACTATGTTCCAGGTACTTGCCTCCCAGGAACCTCAGAGGGTGGACATTACTATCCCCCCATTTTACAGATGAAGAAATTGAGGTCAGAGACAAGGGGGGTAATAGCTGGCGAAGCTGGGAATTGAGCACAGAACATTCAGACTACAGACCTCTCTTCACCCAAACATGCTGCTTTTCCGCACAAAGAGTTGAGCACCTGGGTGTTTTCTTGTTGTTGTCTCGTGTCCCTCTCAATCCTCTGACCAAAACATACACTCTGGGAGGGCAGCAGCCAAGCCTCTGCTGATAATTAACTAATACTTGTAGTTACAAAAGTTAAAAGCCAATTAGATCAGCCACTTTGCTTCTGGGTGGACTTTGTTTCCCACCACCGCTCGCTTCCTGCTCTTACTCGCTCCCATCACATCCAGGAAATTTGGGACGTGGAGCCAACCAACGTCGCCTCTCTCAATCCACTCCGCTGTTGTAATAACAAACCATAAAATTAACTAAATTTCACTACGGTATAATGTGCAGCATAAAAGCAGTGGCAATGTGTCTGCAGGGCAAAGGCACATTCCACTGAAATCAGTTTCTCTTTATTGCATTGCCAGCATTTAACAATTTCTTTCCCATAAAGGCAGGGAGAGTAGCAGGAGCAAACGTAGAGTGGTCACTTGCAAAAGGTCAGCAGATGCCTATCCAGGCATGGATGGTGTGAAATAAAACCTGACAAGGGCCACGTGGGCATAGTCACACACACACACACACACACACACACACACACACACACGTCCCATGTCCACACAGGTCCCCTGGCTGTGGAAACACACACAATTGTGTACAGGAATACCCAAAAGCATGTACAGAAATACACAGCTGCAACAGTGCACGCCAACCTGTGGTGTACACGTTCATGCTCGCTCAACACGCGTGTAAGTGCACGGTCATACAGAGAGGGATGGGTCTCATTCTCTTTTCATATAAACATCACCAGTAACCACCTTGTGGAGCTCTGCAATTAACTGCACCCCAGGAGCAGCAAGCTCAGGGCATGTCCAAGTAACAGGGTCTAAAAGCTGGAGCACTCTTTTCCTGACCTATGGCTAAGAAAAGACAGCCTAGGTAGAGAGCTGCAGTGGTTTCCGCAGGGTTGGATCGATCCAAAATGACACAACCCGCGGGATCTGAGCCTCTGCTTATAACATATTTGCAGGCTGGGGAAATGCGCCCTGCTCACTAACAGGGCTTCTCTTGCACTTTGGGAGAAAACGGAAGTGCGAGGACAGAAAGCCACTCACAGCAGTCAAGGGAGCCTGCGGCTGACAGCATCTGCCTTTGCAGGGCCAGGTAGCCCTCCTGATTCCCTGACCTCAGTCCTTCCCGGGGCCATTAAGTCCAGTTCCTCCCCTGGTGAGGAAAAACAGCCGCTCATCACTATCTATGTATATACTGTACAACCCGTTTACTCACTGCTCAAACGGCAAGGTCCTCCCTGAAATTCCTGATACGTTCCTCCTCTACCTGTCTCAGATTCCCAGCTGCACACTGTGGTAAGGGCAAGTTCTTAAGAGTTCCAATTGTTGCAAGGCTACTGTGTGCCTTGTAAAGAGCCCTGGACTTCGTGCCAGGAGAGCTGGTTCCACGCCAGTTCTGCCACCAGTGCAGGAGTTTTGACAGACTGAAATTTCTCTTGGCCTCTCAATGAGGCAGTGACACTTCAGCAGGTCAGTGAGGCCCCCAAACTCTATGACCCTAAGATGTTTTGAAATCCACTGGCAAAAGGTAAGTGCCAATCTTGCTTGGATGCAAAACAGCATTGGAAAAAAAAAAAAAAGACTACCTCTGGTGTTGTCAAAGACAGGCAGCTATTATGCAAAATGCAACGTAACTGGTGAGAAGTTCTCCACACTTTCAGGACAAATTGTCTTCAAAATGCTGCCAGGGTAGTGATGCCTCAGATATTTACACAGTGATGACATCCTCGTCCTCCAAATAACAGGAGGATGTCTACAGTCAGATATTCTCCCCGTCTACTCAGGGAACGTTTACTAATACTCAAACTGCAACCAATACTTACTTAGTGACCGCGTTGTACATATTGGGACAGAGGAAGTGGGCTGGCTCTGGGAATGCAATGCCGAACCAGACAGAGCTCTGCCCTCAAATAATAACTGGAATCTGGTGACCCCAGTGGCCCACTTGCCTCATCTGGCACTTGGCTCCCATCCTGTGTGCAAGAAAATAGTCCATTTCTTCTCCCCAAAGATACATTTCTGGGCCCCCCATAGCATCCTGAAGCGACACTTGGATGCTGGGCTGTCCACGTGGCAAACGAGGGACGAAGGGTGACTCACTGTCTGTGAGCAAGGGGACCTGGACCACCGACCACGGATTTCCAGGCCAGGCCCCTTTCGGAGGATGTGATATCTGAGGAGGGGGGCATGGGGGCCCATGGATCCTTCCCTGCGGAGATGCAGCTGCTTCCAGAATGTTGAGAAGCCCAGGAAAGAGAAGGACCCCACGTGGACTCCATGCTGGTTCAGGTGAGTGATTATTCAGCTAATAAATACAGGGTAAGCGGCGTCCTTGTCATTTCACTGACCAGACAAACTGAGCCCCCGGGAAAGAAAATGATTAATACTTGGAAGCATAGCATGTTTAGAGCTGAACCAAGTGTCAGAGATCTTCTACGCGCCCCCCACACCCATTTTGTAAGTGATAATTCTGAGGCCAGTAATGTAACTTGTTCTCTATGGCCTTGTCCCCAATATGACATGTCCTGCTACACCACAGCAGTAATAAATAAATAAGTAAGTAAGTAAATAAATAAATAAAGCATCTCATGAAACAATCTAATTTAATATCAATTCTCAATCATAAACTCCATCCATCAATTTTCCATGGTTTACCCCACGAAAACCACTGAACTAAAAATGTCTTCCATTCTCCCTTTTACAAATATTGTGTACATACCGTACACAAGACGTTGATAAAAAAGGACAAACATGTTCCATTTTGTGAAAAGCAGCAATTACGAAGGTGCCTGCTTCCATATAAATAAAGAAACCTTAATTATATACCTTCTCTCTCCTCCCCCCTCCCCTTGGATACAATAATTGCAATTGGAATCGACTCCACCTGAGTTTTCCATGTTTCACGTTGGGACAGGATGCTCAAATGCCCCGCACTTGGTTTAGAAGCTGAATTACGTACCATGTCTACCTTCGCGTTATCATGACGAGACTATAGAAGACCGGATTGTCACTGGAAACTTCTTTGAAAACACACTGAAACGAGCCTTTAGATGATTCTTCACTGAAAGGACCTAGCATAGAAGCTGAACCTGGCGACGAACCTTTTTTCCACCCAAGACACTGTAATGTATGCGCACATCACGCGTGAGAAGTCACAGGGGCCTGGACTGGAAACACTCACTCAGTTCCCTGCTTGGCTCCAGCAGGGAAAGGACGATGGAGTGCAGTTCTGGGCCCTGCAGATCCCGGGGGGAGTTTTTCACTCTCTAGGTCTTGTCTGCAACTTTTGCTTTTGGCCACACAGTGAGCCTATGGTTAAGCCACGTGTGCGAATTCAGAGGGGGCCACGCGGAGCCCTTCATGGCCTGGGGGAACTGAAAGGTTTGAGGGTCCAAGAAAAACTATAGCACCCACTTCCCTCACCCATCTTCACTGTATGACTTACTGAAGATAAAACTGGACAAAAAATGAACTTCATGGACTCGTCTGAAGGGAAGCAGGAGAAGGGGAGGCTCTGAGAAGAACACGTGCGAAAAGGAGCAGAGGGCACTGTTGCTAGGCAACCAGCCCCGGTCCACGGGGAGGGGTGGGGCTTCCGTGCCGTCTGCAGAGAGATGAGCCTCCGATAACGCTGAGCATCAGCTGGGAGGTTCTCCAGGTTCTTCACCGTCCGCCTCCCTTTCCCTGCCCCCATAACAGGCAAGCCATGGATTTACTGCGCCCCAAAGACAGCTTTGCTCAATGGAGAGAAGCAGGAGAAAGGGGCCTCAAGAAGAACGGGAGGAAGCAAAAGAGAAAAAACACACAAAAGAATCAAGAAGCTGAACATGATAAGATCGCTTTCATAGCATCAACCCTGAAGTCCAGCTTTCTGACTAGGTTCTTAACTCCTTTGGCAAGACCCATGGCAGTTAGACAGACAGCGAGATCCGGTTTTGGAGGAAGATGTAGAACTTTCCAGAAGCATGAGGATAAGTCTGTGCGAAGGACCAGAAAGCAGGTTTCTGAGTGTTGAGTGTAAGTTGTTTGTGGAGCATTGTACCTATTTTCTAAGCAGTTTTGCCTCTTTGCCTGCACTTACTGGGGGGGGGGGGGACTTACCCCTTGCCGAGGCCCCTCCACTGAGACAACGACTGTTAAAAGGTGGGGGACTCATATCATGTATCAGCCGTGAATTATATCTGAGCACACTTGGGCATTTATTTACCAGCACTGAACAAGTTACTGGGACGGAAAGGAAAGGAAACAATAGCAACACGAAGCTTTCTCCAATTAGGTCTTGGGTTCCCCACCCTTTAATACACCATATTTCATCTAATCGGAGGCACCAACTGTGCAGTGCACTGTTCTTTTATGTGCAATGAAGAAAGGAAAACACCCTGGCAATGAACAACGACAACACACTGATTGTAAGATGCATTCAGTTCGGAGATTGTAAAATGGGAGTGAACATGTGTGCCTTGGGATTGTTAAAGTCCAGTACAATCTAAATCCTTTTAGATGGCATTGAAGCCCGCCCCAGATGGCCACATCAACATTTGCAGCCTCACACCCTGCCCCTCTTCCTTGGACACGCTCCTTTTGCCTGGAAGGCAGCCCAATGGCCCCGGCCTCCCCTCTCTGCCTGCACACTTTGCCTGTATGCTCTCTCCCCTCTCTGTCCCCACACATTGACTCATTCTCACGACGGCCCTTACCCTGTCTCATCTCAGCACAGTTCTGAGTACTTCAGGGTCTGGTTCTCTTTCTAGGTTATGAGCTCCTTGAGGAAGATAAACCACCATAGTTAACATGTATTGAGTATTCACTCTGTGCCAGATGATATAAACGTATGGGACATACATTTCATATGCAAGGGGGCACTATTGGTGTCTAATGAGGGAAGTGAGACATAGATAGTAACTTGGCCAAATTCACGCATGCTATTGACTAATATATTATTTAGTCTAAATGGGATGCAAACCCCAGCTTTGCTCAATGGAGAGAAGCAAAGTAACACCACTGCCCCATTTTTAATCATTCTGGATCTTAGTGGCCTGAACACCAGCATTATGAGAGGCATAAGTTGAACACTCAGTGTGTGACATGAGTCAATCCATCATGGATTTTTCCTTTGGCATTGATGTGGCTTTGAGGAGACCATCTAGTTTGCTCTCTTTCTTACTATTCCTCTTCCCTATAATATCAGAAAAATCATGGCTGCTGTTAGGGAATTTAGGATTATAAATAACACAAAGCCTTTAAGACATTACTGAAAACTAAAGAAAAAAGGCAACTCGATAAAAAGAATAACATTGGCTAAAGGTATGAATAGCAATGCTGATGATAACAATAGAATTCCTGAGCTATAGTAATATACATAGGCAAATCAAGGTTCTGGGAATATAATGAGTTACAAACAGATTCTTCTTGGCTATAAAATAAGAAGCTTCTGTGATTGTTGTCATTATAAATTAAGCTGGGCTTTAAAATACCATGCTCTAGATAACTGAATTTTAATAAACTTGAAAGCACAACTCAAAGCTAGAGTCCTGTTTCTCTGGCTTAGGGATGTGTGGAGGTACAGACGTGTGGCCAGCCTTCCCATTGGTCACCTCCCAGGCCAGACTGAGGGTGATCCCCGACTTGTGCAAGTTGGCTTAAGGAGAAGGGAATCTGGTGGCGTCTGGCTGGACTGGCACATGGTTTCCCTCAGAAGATGTTTATGAAACTGAGGGGTGGTGCTATCTGGCAAAAGTCTCCTGGGAAGGGGAAGGAAAACAGTGTTCAAAGTTCTAGGGCTGAAGATCCATTTAAAGGAATAAGATTATTTTTAGGTTTAGAAGAACGTACTATAAGAAGAAGAGCACGCTACTTTGAAATGATAAAGAATACGCAGGATGCATTCTTTTGATGGGAAGTTCTTTGCTTCCAAAATGTAATTATAGTAAAATCCACGTAGAAATAGTACGACCTAACCATTTCTTAAGTGTACAGTTCCGTCGTGCTAAGAACATTCACGTGGCGGGGCAACCACCACCACCATCCATCCACAGAACTCTTCGTCTTGCAAAACTGAGACTCTACACCTGTTAAACAATAACTCTCTCTATTCCTCCTTCCTCCCAGCTCCTGGCACTTACCCTTCTCCTGTCTGTCTAGAAAGTCCTTTTTAAATGGACCATTTCACAGTCATTATTGCATTGCTCTCCCAGGGAGCTTAAGTCCTGAGATGCTTGTCCTTTGAAAACGGAAGGGTCACCCTTCCAGATTACTCCAGCTTAGAGAAGACACTGGTAAGAGGAACAAGTGGGAAACTGAGGCTTGCCCTGGAACACACAATGGATCGGTGAGGGGAACACGCAGGCACCACCTCTGTGCTGACATTTCACTTAGATCCATAGTTGTCACCCTCCCTTGCTCCCACCCAGAACTCCTGTAACACTCACTGCCAGCTTGACTACAGTGCTCTGTCAGGCAGGGTGAGCCTGGAGGCAGGAGAACAGATTACATGCTTTCTTGAAAGCACCTGTCCTTTCCCCTGTAAGACAAGTCACTAGAATGAGCGCATCCCAACAGCATCCATAGCACATAAGTTGAGCCGCCAACGGGCTACAGGTGTGCCAAGGGGTGGACATTTCCCTTCAGCTCTTGGGGAGGCAGTTGTCTACCAACTTGTGTAGACAGAGTGTGCCCCACACAAATGATCATTTTCCAGGTGGGCCATGATGCGATAAGGCCCTGTCGAAGTATGGATCTTCCCGTTTCACAAGACAAAAAGTGCAGAAGAACGCTAAGCTCGCTGGGGACGGAGGAGACCAGCTCCTGTCGATCAAAGAGCATGTGTCCCGCCCAGTTTCTGCACCCAGGAATAGCCAGCACCCGCCCCTGCGGGTGACGGCCGGCATCCAGACCCCTTGCCCTTTCAGTGTTCGTCTCTAGCTTTCTCCTTTCTCTTCTCTCCTTTATGTTGTCCTGTTCTCTACACGACTGGTTTGATGCAGATTCTCAATGGCTGTTCATCAGGACATCTTGAAGTTCGGCCTCTGTCCTCAAGGTGTTGTCATGTCACTTTCTGGGTTACAATTTAGTCATGTGTGAAGGAAGGGTTGCACTGAGAAGAACTTACTTTTCAGTGGAACTAGGGGATACTATCTCCAAGGCACACAGGTGAGAGCAGCAATACGTGCCAAAGCAGGGAGAACCCCTCCCCTAATAGATCTGATGTGCCCCCTGGAGCTTCTTACCTCAGCATCCTCACTGCAAATCTGTACATCATAAATATTTGCCCCGCCAGAATAGGGACCAGCCATGGAAAAATGAAGGTGAAATGAACAAACGGATAAATGTATATATTTCTCCGAAAATAAGACCCAGCCAGACCATCAGCTCTAATGCATCTTTTGGAGCAAAAATTAATATAAGACCCAGTCTTATTTTATTATAATATAAGACCAGGTCTATAATATTGGAGCAAAAATTAATATAAGACCCAGTCTTATTTTATTATAATATAAGACCAGGTCTATAATATAATATATAGTATAATATAATATAATTTATATAATGTAATGTAATACTGGGTCTTATATTAAGTTTTGCTCCAAAAGACTCATTAGAGCTGATGGTCCGGCTAGGTCTTATTTTTGGGGAAACTCGGCATGTGTTTGGCTAGATCTTAGATCTTTACAGTAACTCCTAGGAATGGGTATAGGTAGGAAAGTAGGAAATCCCACTGATGAGCAGAGTGTTTAAACTCATAATCAACAAAACACAGGCATTGAAGTCTAGACCCTTAACACATTAAGACTGGGTACTCTGACTAATATTAGAGTTCTCAGAGCACAAATATACGGCATCGACAACTAACTTTTCTGCGAAACCGACACTCCAAAAGATCATCTTTAACCTCAATACATGAACAAGTCCAAAAAGATATGTGGATAACAGCGAACCATAATAATTCTTACATCCATAGGTGCTTGTTACACATGCATGAAACGTTCACACTTTGTCACTGCTTATCTCTTGAGGGCAAGAAAGCTCAAATTTTCCCAGGACATGGAGGTGTCCTGTAGCAAGACATGTTGTCTCTCATCTACAGTTATAAGAACTATCTAGTTTGCTATGAATCTCTGTTGAATGAATGAATGAATGAATGAATGAATGAGTCAAGAAGAACATCTGTCAGAACTGGTGGGGAAGGAAACAATATAATCCACGGTTCTCACACACGAGTTCAGGTCAGCTGGTTGCTCAGGGAACGCCATGGAGCCGTGCCCTCTAAATCTTCGGGGCTCTGCCAGCCAACCCCATTTGGGAACATCCCTCCAATAACACGATGACAGCAAGCTCCTGGCAGGGCCCCAGGGACTCCAGCATCTCACCCCAAGAGTAACTCTTCTGGCAGTGCCAGCCAGGCCCGTCCTTGCGAAAGAGCCCAGCTGAACCATAAATTGTACAGACAAAGATAAAGACACACATTTTCTCTTGGCTCAAAGCACTTCAGCATGGCGCATTACCCTCCCCTCCGCCAAGCCAGCCCGGGTGTTCCCATGGCTTCCCCTTTCCTCCACATTTTCTCTTCTCCCACTCTATCCCTTTCTGCTCTTTTCCCATCTGCTGCATGAGCCATAAGGTTCCTATACGTCCCGGTCAATGGAGCTGCACATCGTTCCAGAGCTGGTACAGCAGGCTGTTTGTTGGGATGACCTTGAAATGACCCTCTCTCTGGGTCTGAGTCTCGGTGCTGGTTTAACCTTGTTCCCACAGACAGCTGTGGGCTGATGAAAAACTCTCAAGTGGAAGCCAGCCGTGCAGACACTGCTGCTTTCTACCTGGGTGATTTGGGGCAAGTGGTTTGATTTCTCTGTTCCTTAGAAAATAAAATAATGCTAACCTTACAGGATCGTTGCAAGCAACTAATGAGATCACTCACAGCTTTAATTAAACTTAGTATTTCTAGCATGCCTTGAAGGTTACAAAGTAACTTCACATCTTTGGATCACCTAGAGGGAGGCAGGTAGGCATTTTAACTCCGTTTTTTAGGAAAAAAAAAAAAATTAAAACCAAAGTTCAAAAATATCCCAGGACCTAGTCAACTCAGTAATAGAGGAGGCAGGATGAAAACCCAGGTTATCCCATTCCCCAGCCAGTGCCAATTCCATCCCTCACTCTGTAAAGCAAGTCCTGTGACTAGAATTTTTGTGGTAGGCTCGTTCTCCAAACATGCTGGGAAGTCCACATGAAAATCAGGAAACCTGGATTGTTTTCCACTTTTGGCCACTAGGTTTCAACCTGTGTAATTTCTTGGACTCTCTGAGAGGACAGGGCATCCTTCATTTATACTTTGTACCTCAGTTTCCCTCATCTGCCCAGTGCAACAGAAGAAAGTGCCTCTTTCCTACTGAAAGTGGTTGGATTATGTAAGGCACTGGCTGAAGTTCCTTTGAGATGCTTAGAGATCAGTTCTGGATAAATTAAACACACACACACACACACACATTTTCTAGAAATTCGAACCAGTCTGAGGTCCTAAGGAAGAGCTCTTGCAGAGGTTCAGGTAGATATTATTGATGAGCTGTCTATTCGGAGCCTTGAATGAAAAGGTGAGGGATTTGTGATGGCTGTATCACTAGGCAGTGAGCTTTGCTCAGTGGCAGGGAGATGACATTAAATGATGAGTCAGAGGAAGAAATAAAGCTGCATCCCTCTGCTGACCTTGGAGAATACGATAAAATGTAAATAACATGGACATTACCCTGATTCCAGTTTTTCTTTTTTCTCTGATAGCCACTTGGGATAATTAACTAACACAACAGGCCAAATAGAAAACTTCCTGGGTTCTTTGCCAGCCCATGGCCCCCTCCCTGGTGGAATGACTTGGATTATGTAGAATCAAAGCCCTGAAAGGAGAAAGAGAGGGCAAAGCCAGATCTTTCTTTTCTAGCCCAGAAAGGTTGCCGGGAAGAGCTAAAGGGCCCGATGTGGGGAGGGAAGCTGGGATGTGTCTCCATGACAACCACCCAGGCCCAAGGCCAGTCTCATCACCTGGAAACTGAGCAAGACGTGAACGGAGTGTCTGTCGGGGAGTTCAGATTCCCCTAAGCCTGAGCCTGTTTGTACGCGAGTGTGTGTGTGTTTGTGGGTCAGTGTGTGCGGTGCAATGGGGGAGGCGGAACGAAAGAATCGAGAAAGGGAGGAGGTAACGGACAAAATCAATGCCAGCTCAGGGAAGAGGAATTTCTAGAGAAGAGTTATTGCTGCCCCCAAAAGGGCCACGCAAGATGGCCAAGCAGGGAATGGTGGGTTGGTCCCCAGAGAGGCGGCCTTAGGGTTTAATGTGGAGTTGGTCACCCAGGGGGACAAGGGGTGTGTGCTTGTAGAAGAGTCTGCACACCGCGTCCAAGGCCTGGGAGGGAAGGCAGTTGCCAAGATCACACGGAGAGTGGTACAGACCATAACTCTCCAGCCAGTGCTATCTATCCCTGTCCCAGGCTTCACTTTATCCTTCTCCGCCTTCCTGGTCTTTCCAGACAGGATCTACTTCCGGAGGCACGTCCATGCTCCCAGATTTCCCCTGCAAAGAAGCATGGACACCAGCTAGCTAGACACTGATGTAGGTAGCAGGCGCCTTCCGAGGCATGGCTTTTCCGGGACAGATGTGGGAGAAAGGATGAAAGGGAAGGAGGGGGAAGTTTCATCTGCCTCACAGGTTTTCCTCTGCTTGGTGCTGGAGAAGTGACTTATGGGGTAGGAGGTGACAGATATCAACCTGCCCTCATCCCCCAACTGCATATTACTCAGCTGGAAAGACAAAGGTGGAGGAGCCAGACTGTCTGCATTCAAGCTCTGGCCCTGCCACTTCCTAACTGTATAACTTTGCCCAGATAACCTCTTCGCCACAGTTCCCTAATCTTTAAGAACAGTAGCAATACCCACGTTGGCGTAAGATGCTGCCCTCCTGCAGCTCCGACGGAAGCCCCGTCTGAGGACACAGCTGACAAATTCATGAGTACGTGACGAGGGGTGAAGGAATGCCTGTCTACCTTCTCGTGCCAAACCTCTTCTCTTCCGGCTCAGTTTTCCAACCTTTTCCACATTTTGATACATGCAGAAAAGTCTTATGTGTAGCATAAGCTGCAGTAAACTAGTGCGGTGGCTCATAGAGGCAGGCAGATGGTCCCCAGGACTCTGGCTGTCCCAGACCCCTCCTGATGGCTCCCAGGGCTGTGAGATAAGTATCTAGGTGCACTGAAACTGAGACAGAGCCAAGCAAGCCCAGCCCCAAAATATGGGGGTGTAAGATGAGGCAGGTGGGGAGAGGCCCCGCCCCCTGGGGCCAGGGAAATTCTGGGCACTTACTGGCTTAGGATTCTCTGAACGGGACCCTGAGAGAAAGGGCAGATTATCCTGAAGAGCTCAAGCCAATGGGGGGCCACCTGTGGTCCTGGGAGCAGAACAATGTTCCTTATATTTCCTCGTCACTGTACAATAGGGGAAGACGGTCATTGGCTGTGTGGAAGCTCCTATTGTACCCACCACAGGCAAACACGGACACCAGGCCTAACAGGAGCAGGACTGCAGGTCATGCATGGCCCCTCCTGTGACCCTAATGCCTTCCCAATATGCACTTGGGTTGTGTGTCTGTAACATAGGAGTAGCTTGCCAAGTTCTCAACCCTGAAAGCTCTGCCAAGAACAGTAACGTCCACAGTGAGATATCTATTAAAGGACCAAACATTTGAGCTTTTCTTGAAAGATGTTTTTTTTTCTTTTAAAAATAATAGAGTTATTTAGCTCTTTTCCCTCCCTCTGTCTTAACAGCACCTTTCAACTCAGGAGCTGCCAAAGAGTTCTAAGCCGGGGCTATGTATAGAAACCACATCACTCACGACTGAAATAGAGAGAGCAGCACCTCTCCCCACCACTGAGGGTGAGAAGAGAGAGCACCTGGATCCAGCCAAAACAGGGGGCTGGTGGGGTCGGGAGGGTGGGGGGGGATGGAGCGGTCACTACAGCACCACCTGGGCGGATGGGGTGTCCCACAGCGAGGGCTACCCAGGGTGGGCGATGCCAGGAATCACAGCGATTTTCTGGTGGAAGGAACTGCTTCGGGGCAGCTCATTCGTGCTCCCAGATGCAGTTTATCATTTGGAAAGGCCTTCAGGGACAGGAAATTTGATAAATTCCCATTCCAATGTTTCACGAGCCTGACAGGGAAGGAGCTCTTCTTAATAACTAAGCCACAGTTTAAATGCATTTTCCTTCTGATGTCCTTAGCGGAGCTGGGGAACAGCTGGTCACCATCCTCCACATAATAACCCCTCTTATATTGAAGATGGTTATTATGTCACTCCTCACCCTTTGCGGCTCCTTGTTAAAGAAACTCCAATTTCTTTATCTTGGCATCAAACGCCGCTCTGCTTTGTCCTAACCTCAATGCATCAGCACCCTCCTTTCCTTTTTGAAGTTACATTCTTTCTCCTGACCTTGTTGTGAAATTGGGGAAGCACGTATAACTGTCATTCCCAGTGTACCAGCATAAAAATGGAGGTGCAAGTATCAGGATTGGTGGGGGAGGGAAGGAAAAGTACTGTGCGCCTCCCCTCGTCAGCTGCTTGCGTCTCCTACATTCGCTCGGTCTTCACAACCCCAGGAGGTATCTCAACTTCAAATTCACACGTTTGGAATCTGAGATTCAGAGAAATGAAGTTATCTGTTCAAGATTATCTGGTTAATCATCACAGCTGAGGCTTGAATTCATCACTCTCTGCTGATTAACTCCCAGACCCGTTTAGACCAAGCGTACATTGTAGCCATTCAGGGAAATGTGACTCAAAACCACAGTGAGACACCATCTTGCGCCCACTGGGACGGCTGCAACAAAAGACAATAACAAGTATTGGCGGGGATGTGGAGAAAATGGAGCCCTCAGACATTGCTGGTGGGAATGCAAATGATGCAGCCACTTTGGGAAAGTCTGACAGTTCCTCAAATGATTTAGCATAGATTTACTATATTATCCCGAACTTCCCCTCCTAGGTATAGATCCAAGAGAAGTGAAAACATACGTTCATGCAACACCCTATACACGTGTTCATTGCCGCATTACTCACAATAGCCCCAAGTCAGAAACAACCCAAATGTTCATCAAATGGGGAATGGATACATAAAATGTGCTGCATTCCTATAATGGAATATTATCCAGTAATAAAAATGGATGAAGTACTGACACATACTACAACCTGGATGGACCTTAAAAACACTATGCTGAGTGAAAGAAGCCAGTCACAAAGGACCACATATTGTATGATTCCATTCATATGACATGTCTAGAATAGGCAAATCTACAGAGATGGAAAGGATAGTGGTTTCTTAGGGCTGAGACATGGGGTTTGGCAAGGGTGACGGCTAAGGTTATGGGGTTTCTTTTCAGACTAATGAAAATGTCCCCCAATTGATTGTGGTGATAGTTATACAACTCTGTAATTATACTAAAAGCCATTGAATTGTCCTGTTTAAATGGGTAAATTTTATCTCATTAAAGCCATAAAAAAATTTAAAAACAAAAAAAGAGGTATACTAAATCCCAAAACTCTACCTTTTATATGTTTGGGAATTCTTTGCTCTCCTAAGAATTGGACCAAGTTTCCATACAACAGGTCCTGGAATCAATTTCTGGACTGACTTCCTGAAACTTGTCCATCGTTATCCATTTCATCCTCTCCAGCGGTGGGTGTGTGAGACTGGCCATTGGCTCCGCTGTCCTGGGAGGGAAGACGCCAGCCCCGGAAGAAGGGAGTGATACACCCTCTCATCCAAAGGTGTATGGCCAAGTTATGTGCTTTGAGGAATCCCACACGCGTCTTCCCACTGCCAGTGGAAGGCAGACATGCAAAAAGCAGGCACCTGTCCAGGCATGAAGTGAGTCAAGCAAAGGACCCAGGACCTGGAGTCCCTGCCACGTGCCCGAACCAGGTCCCACACGTGGCAAGAGCCAGGAGCCTCTCAGCCAGAAGCTCTGAGGGGAAAGAAGTGTCCACCTCCCCCTCACTTCCGCCTCGCTCTGTCACTCAACAGAGCTCCGGAGAAAGAGAAAGAGGAGGCAAAGAAAGAATGGAAGAAAAGAGCATGCAAAGACCAGTTGGAAAATAAAAGGGGGTCAATTCCCTCTTATTAAGCTTGTTATTAGGCTGTGAATCAAATTAAACCACAGGGCCTTCCACTTACAGAGTGCTATTTTAAGGCTGATTAGACTATATTAGGATTGGCATACATTTCCACTGACATAATATCGGCCTTTAATTGGATTTAAGGGCGAGAAGGCTGCTTTCAGCTGGAATTGGCCCCTGCGAGGAGAAACTTGGTATTCTCACAGTTTTCCCACTTCCCCTGCTGGCGGCCACCCAAGGGGCCAAGCTGGCCTGTAACCCATTCAGATCCAAAACACAGCTGTTTTCCTCCTCCTCTTCCTCCTCTCTCTCCTCTTCCTTTGAAAAGCTGTCCAGAGACGCCGTAGGACCCTTTGGCGCATTGGGGCGCCCATCACTGACTGATGGGTGTTTGGTTCTCGGAGCTGTGGGCACCTGCAAGGCTGGGCAGCAGACTTTAGATACCGCGGGTAGAGCACCAGGTAGGGAAGTGGCTTCACCTTCCGATTCCAGGCAGCTATGGACACCAGGCTGCCCGACAAGGGGAGGTATTGGGGTTTCTCATGGGCACTGATGAAGATGGGAATTTGGGGCTGGAAGCAGTGTTGGCCTGGGCCTTCGAATCTCCTCCCGTCTCCTGCCCCAACTGCAACTGCTAGACTTTGGGAAATAACTCCCGCTGGCCAATCCTTGACCTCCCTTAGGGGCAGGTGGTAGAGTGTGAGTAGGGAGGAAATGTGGGAAGGAGTCCACACACGGCCAGGAGACGAACGGTCACTGAACACGTCCTAGACGCTCAGAACCAGTGGACTCTATGGAAGCCACTTCACTTTATCCTTTGCAGTCTCTGGTGAGGGGTAGGAATCGGGCACAGCAAGGGCCCACGGTGACGTTCATGGCTTCCAGAGTCAGACAGACCCTTTTCTGCCGCCTACCTGGCTGTGTGATTAGCGTCCTTTGTAAAATACAGTTCCCTCTTTTAAAAAAATGGGGACGCCCTTTCCTTCCACTCAGGATTGTTGTGAGAATTAATTGAGGCACTGCAGGTAAATGGTGAGTAGAAAGCTTAATAACAGCAGTGCCTCCTCCCCTTTCCTTTGCTCTAAAACTTTCAAATATTTCTACGAAAAGCCATCGTAACAGTCACAGACCTCAGCAAACAAGTACATCACAAAATAACGCTAGGAAGAGAGAAATCCTGGTGCAGAGACAAGTGTGTATGAAACACCACTTCCCAAAATATTGCTCCAACATGGAAAAAAAATATCAAAAAATATCCCAGATTCCTGAAGATTTTCCACCAATAGATGTGAACATCTTCTGCTCCCACTTGCCAAGATGCTTTTGGCTTTACTTTGATGTCTTCAATTTCCACACTTGTTTTCAGCTCTTCTGCCAGAGACATGTGCTTATTTATTTTTACTACATTTTTATGACGTTTCTGCTCTAGCAGTAAGTTTTGCATTATTAGTTTTATCAAATCACAGAATGTCTGGTTGGCTGGCAGAGATTTATTGGCCTGACTTTTATGGCCCCATCCCAGAATACTTTCTGTGATTACTTTCTAAGTTCTTCTCAGATCCATTCTGAAATATGTGCTTATGCCCTTATTAACTCACATTTGAGGGCTAATTGTTGTGGTATAAACTTAGCATCAGTATGACACCAATTGCTATAATCTTATCGTTATTACTTAATCACAGGTTTGTACAGTTAATTGTATGCAACGGATATATGTCGGAAAAATTGCTGGTAAATCTAATATTTACAAACCGAATCTCTTTTGATAGTCCCTTGGAAGCCCTGCCCACTAATACGTATTAACACACCTTGAAATATCTGTTTGGTGAGTTCAGTGTCGTTGGAATATTGAATTTCCTGAAATTGGAAGGAAGCCTTATTACAAAACAAAGAGAAACAGACAAACATGATTTTATCTCTGCAATTAGTAGCCTCCTCCACTGTTCTCATTTGACTGAGTAAGTCTGTGCAGGATTTGGCTCTGTCTTTGACAGGCAGAGAAAGCATGTATTCCCCTCATGGATCAAGGGGGGAAACTGAGGCAGAAGGCCAGGGAGCACCCTGCCAGGCCCTGCAATGGGGACCAGCTGTCCTGTGCTCTGCAGGGAAGGCCCTGGTAGTCTGGCATTAACCACGTCTGCTGCGTTTCTTGAGGGCTTTGCATGTCTTCAACGTCTGTGTTCTTTTCAGGGCAGATCTGTTTCCCTCATGGATCCTGAGCCCAAGGTTTTTTGCTCTTCCCTCCCCCAACACATGTCCTCATTGCTCACTGTCCCCCAGAGAGTTCCACATCAGTAAGAGTGGGACCTCCTGGAATGTCCCCCAAGGGAGCATCAAAAGAGCAACTGTCCTGGTGGGACTGGATTCATGGCATCTGAATCATTACAGCCTGAATTGTGCATGCCTGTGAGCCGGGGACACCGGCAGGATGTGGGGTGTGTGTGTGTGTGTGTGTGTGTGTGTGTACACGCACTGCCGAGCTCATGCACAGTAAGGGGTTTAAGTCAGGAATGGGCTCAAATCCCCAAACATGCATTGTATCGTTGTAGACGTATGGTCCTCACAATTAGGACAGGAAGAGTTTTAACCTGAAACCCACCGGGGTCTAAAATCTCTTTAGGGTTTGGTTATCTGAAGAAGTTCTTTAAATTCACATTTCTGCTGCCCTGCCACTCTGCCTTTTCCTTCAGGGAACAGAATATTCAGGTGGTGGAGGTGGTAGCGTTATTGAGTGTTTTTTAGCAGTAACATGTGTAGGTTACTGACGTAGGGGCTGGCTGCTTAGTGCCTGGCTCTGTGGGTGTGTTTGTTTGTACACATATATGTGTGTCCCTAACGCACCCCTGCTCTGCAGATGGTTCTAATTAATGTGGGCAAGGGAAGCTCTTGGAGACAGATTCTTTTCCTTCAAAAAGGAAGATATCCTAGCTCCTCCCTTTGCTTAGCAACCAGTATGTACAGATGTGGAAAAGGTAGAGAATTAGAGAAGTGGTCTGAACTTCTACAAAGGACTCCTGGGGGACAACTTGCTGACAACCCCCGGAAAACACGGAGAAGGTGCCGAGTTTCCTTTCAGCCGTGGTATGGGCCCAGGGTGGATGAGACTTTGAGTGGCTTTGAAACAACGATTGGTAAAAGATCAGGCAAAGACATGCCTTCCTCTACCGGACTTATTTTGGGAGTAGTCCAGGTCAACCCCCCAGTTTGGATGAATGCCCCGCCCCCCATTAAGGGAAGTCTTGGGGGCAGGCAGGACCCAGTGGCAGCACTTTGGAAACAGAATGAGCCAAACACTCCCTCTCCCTGCCTCTGGCACTTAGGACCCTGGGCTGCTCCATGGAGTTTTGCTCCTAAGACCGTGGATCTCCAGCTGGTGAGACACTCGGAAGAATGGTTCGAAATTGTGCAGGACGGCAGTGACAAGTCCCAGCAAGAACAGCACATCCTGCAGACTGTTCTTGTTGGCGATAGCTGCCACACCTCCAGCGGCCAGTGCCCCGACTCATGTACTTCGTCCAAGCCTCTCTTCCAGCCACCCATCCACCTGGGAGGTCGTGATAACCTTCCCCGTAAATTCTCTTGTTGATTAAGATAACCTTCGTCAGTCTCTGTTAGTTGCAACCAAAACATCCTCACTGATAAATCCCCAAGACAGCTGACATCAGATTGCATTAGCTGAAGGGAAAAATCCCACCAACTCTGAGTGAGAAATGCACCCAATAGCAATCTCCATTTCCATGTAAAAATCAGACAAATGAGAGAAAGCCTCAAGTGTTTGGCAGACTCTTTCATTCATTCAATTAACATGTATTCAGCACTAGCCATGTGCTGGGCACTGTTCTAGGTACAAGGCATATAGCGACAAATAAGAGAAAATCTATGTTCTCATGTGGATCATATCCTGGTGACGGAGGAGACAAATAATCATGACGGGCGGTCATAAGTAGGCGTAGAAATGCCTCCTGTGCCAGGTATAAGTGCTGTGAAGAAGAATAAAGCAGGAGAAAGGGGGCTAGAGAGTGTGAGAGATGGGGGGGTGCATTACACAGTGGGGTTAAGGGAGGCTCCTCTGATAAAGTGACATTGGGACTTGGAGGAAGGAAGGTGGCCAGGTATGCGGACATGTGGGAGAAGAAAATTCCAGGAAGAAGGCACTGAAGGTGCAGACTCTGATGCAGGAGTCTACGGGAGTGCTGAAGAAATTGCAAGGAGGCCAGATGTGGCGGAGATGGCTGAGCAAGGAGGAGCGAGGAGAAGGAGCAGGAAGCCAGCGGTGAAGGACCTCGGGAGCCCCTGTCAGAACCCTGGATTTCACAGAGGGAGATGGGAACCCCTGAAAGATTTTGAGCACAGGTGTGACCCGATCCCATTGATGTTTTAAAAGGTCTCCTCTGGTTGCTGTACAGACAATAGACTTTGAGGTGGGGAGGGTAGGAAGCAGGGAAAGCAGGGAGGCGTCTCCTGCAATGGTCCAGGCAAGTAACAACTGTGACTTGGGCTAAGGCGACAGCCGTAGAGATGCCGAGAAGTGGTCAAGGGTCAAAGCCTGTAGGTACTTCAGAGACGGACCTAGCAGGCTGTTGTAGCACAATGAACAGAGGGTGAGAGAAAGAGACGAGTCAGGGTAACTCCAAAGTTCGGCCTCGGCAACAAGAATGAAATTGCCATTCACTTACTGGGGAAGGCTGGAAGTGGGGCAGGGTTCCACAGAGAAATCGAGGGTTTCATGTTGGGCATATTAAGTCTGAGATCGTTATTAGACTCTCTAGTAGAGCTAGTGAGCAGGCATGTAGGTGTATGAGTGTGGAATTCAAGGAAAGGATCTGAGGCTGACGTTGTGATTTTGGAAAGCGCCAATGTCTAGATGGTATTTGAGGACAAATAATTAAATTAGAATCCACAGATAGTGAGTTAGAGAAAAGGGCAGGTCCAAGGATACGGAGTCTTGACATTCTAGCACAGGGGTCTGAGAAGGAGTAACCAGTGAAGTAAAGGGGGGGGAGAGAAAGGGAGAGAGAGAGAGAGAGAGAGAGAGGAAGGAGCAGGAGGAAGATGAGGAGGAAGATGAGGAGGAGGAGGAGAGAAAAAGAGAGGGGCAGTAGGGAAGGGGGGAGACAGACAGACACACAGAAAGACAGAGATCCTCTGAGGACAAGAGATAAAAATGTTTGAATAAGAAGGGGTAAGAGCTCAGGAAAACAACTAACTTCACATCTCAAGGACCTAGAAAAAGAACAAGCTAAGCCCAAAGTTATCAGAGGGAAGGAAAAAAATAAAGATTAGAGCAGAAATAAACAAAATAGAGACTAGAAAAATAGAAAAAACAAATAAAACTAAGAGTTGGCTTTTAAAAAATATCAACAAGATTGACAAACCCTAAGCTACCCTGGAGAAAAAAAGAGAGAAGATTCAAATAAATAAAATTCAGAAATGAAAGAGGAAACTTTACGACTGATGCCATGTAAATAAAAAGGATAATGAGACGTCTATGAACAATTATGTGCAAACAAATTGAATAACGTAGAGGAAATGGATATATTCCTAGAAACATAAAGCCTATCATGACTTAATCATGAAGAAATAAAAATCTGAGCAGACCTATATGCGTAACTAGTGAAGAGATTGAATCAATAATCGCAAACCTCCCGACAAAGGAAAGCCATAGCAGATGGCTTCACTAGAGAATTCTACCAACCATTTGAAGAAGAATGAATGCCAATCCTTTCAAACTCTTCCAAAAAAATGAAGAGGAGGAAACACTTCCAAACTCATCTATGAGGCCAGCATTATTCTGATACCAAAGCCAGACAAAGATATTACAAGAAAACTAGACCAATTTCCCTGGATGGATATAGATACAAAAATCTTCTACAAAATACTAGCAAACCGAATTCAACAGCACATTGAAAAGAGCATATACCACGACCAAGTGACTTAATCCCTGGGATGCAAGAGTGCCTTAGCATACAACCAATCAATGTGATAACACATTAAAGAACACAGGATAAAAATCCTTAATAGATGCGGAAAAAGTATCTCAAAAAATTTCAACACCCTAGCATGATAAAAACGCTCTACAAACTAGAAATAGAAGAAAATTGCCTCAATATAATAAAGGCCAATATATGACAAGCCCACTACTGACATCATACTCAACAGTGAAAAACTGAAAGCCTTTATGCTAAGATCAGGAACAGGCAAGAATGCCCATTCTCACAACTTCTACTCAACATAGTACTAGAACTTTTAGCTAGAGAGATTAGGGAAGAGAAAGAAATAAAATGCATCCAAATTAGAAGGGAAGAAGTAAAACTATCTCAGTTTGCAGATGACATGACCTTATATGTAGGAAACCCTGAAGATTCCACACAAAAAGGGTTAGAACTAGTAAGTGAATTCAGCAAAGATGCAGGATACAAATAAACATACAAAAATCACTTAGGTTTCTCTATATTAACAATGATCTATCTGAAAAGGAATTTAAGAAAACAATCCATTTATAATAGCATCAAATAGAATAAAATAATTCAGAATAGAGTTAACCAAGGAGGTAAAAGACTTGTACACTGAAAACTACAAAGCAATGAAGAAAGAAATTAAGAAATTAAAATAAATTGAAGAAGATACAAACTGATAGGAAAACATTCATGCTCATGGATTGGAAGACTTAATATTGTTAAACTGTCTAGACTACCCAAAGTGATCTACAGATTCAATGCAATCCCTATCAAAATCCCTATGGCATTTTATCTTATTTATTTTCAGAAATAGAAAAAACAATCCTAAAATGCATATGCAAACACAAAGCACCTCTAACAGCCAAAACAGTCTTGAGAAAGAAGAACAAAGCTGGAGGCATCCGACTTCCTGATATTTGTTTATATTACAAAACTACCGTAATAAAACAGCATGGCACTGGCATAAAGACAAACACACAGACCAATGGAACAGAATAGAGAGCCCAGAAATAATCCTTGCACGTGTACATAATGGTCAAATAATCTTCAGCAATGGTGCCACGACAAATTGATGGGAAAAGGACAGTTTCTTCAATAAATAATGTCAGGAACACTAGATATCCACATGCAAAAGAAGGAAATTGGACCCTTGTCTTAAACCATACATAAAAATCAACTGAAAATAGATGAAAGAGTTAAACATAAGACCTGAAACTAAAACTCCTAGAAGAAACTATAAGGGGAAATCTTCATAACATTAACCTTGACAATGCCTTCCTGGATGTGACACCAAAGCACAGGAAACAAAAGCAAAAATAGACAAGTGGGACTACATCAAATTAAAAGCTTCTATGCCACAAAGGAAATAACCAACGGAGTGAAAAGACAATCTAAGGTATGGTAAAAAAATATTTGCAAACCAGGTGTCTGATAAGGGGTTGATATATAAAGAACTAATCCAAAAGACATAAGGAATGCCTACAACTCAAGAACAAAAAACCCCCCAATAACCCAATTAAAAAATGGGCAAAGGACTTGAAAACACATTTCTCCGAAGGACATACAAATGGTCACTAGGCCTATGAAAGGGTGCTCAACATCACTAACCATCAGGGAAATGCGAACCAAACCACAATAAGAAATCATCTCACACCTGTTAGGATGGCCATGATAAAACAAACAAACAAACAAACCCAGAAAATAGCCAGTGTTGGTGAGAACGTGGTGAAATCAGAACGCTGGTGCAGCCATTATGGAAAACAGTATGGCCGTCAAAAATGAAAAATAAAAATCCCATGTGATTCTGCCATCTCTCTTCGTGGTGTTTATCCAAAAGAATTAAAAACAATGTCTTGAAGTGATACTTGCATTCCTATGTTCACTGCAGCATTATTCATAATTTAGGTAGAAACCACCTAAATATACATCCATGGATGGATGGATAAAGAAAAGGTGGTACATACACACAATGGAATATATATATATATATATATATATATATATATATATATATATATATATTCCAGTTTTAAAAAAAGAAGAAAATCCTGTCACATGCTACAATACAGGTGAACCTTGAGACCATTATGCTAAGTGAAATAAACCAATCACAGGACACATACCGCATGTTTCTACCTATATGGGTGTCTAAAGCAGTCAGACTCATAGAAGCAGAAAGTAAAACGGTGCTTGCCAGGGGCTGGGAGGAGGGAAAATGGGACGTTCCTGTTCAACAGACACACAAGATGAAAAAGTTCTAGAGACCTGCTATATGACATTGCACCAAGAGTTACCAATACCGTACTGTATGCTCAACTATTCGTGAATGGGGTAGATATCACGTTATATGATTTTTACAATAAAAAACTTTCTTTTTAAAAGAGGGGGTGGTCATTTTAAGTGGTAGAGTAGGAGACAGGTAGACTAGCGGAAGAACTAAGACATGGCCACCACACAGGGATGCAAGGTTTGGAGGGAGGAGGGAGGCGAGCAAGAAGGGCGACATTTGACACGCTTTTTAAAGCGCACTATAGTATGTCTGGTTCTGGAGAGAACTGCTTTAGAAACGGAAAGCACGTGACATGCTACTAGTGCATGCAGACATTTTGAGCCAGATCTTAGAAGCTCTACCTGGCAGACAGGTAAAACCTGGGATTCCGCTTTCCTTCCCAACTGAGCCTCCCAACAGGCCTGTTTTCATACCCTGGTGCTCAAGTGTAAATGGGAGAAGCTCAGACACAGCTGTTTGTTTAAAGGTGAAGTTGGGTTTATAGCAATTTAATCAGCAGCATTAATAATGTCACCTAAGCTTAATGACACCAATTAGAACCACGGTAAACATCGCCACGCAGCTTATAAACAGTGATATTTGAGATGAACTTCCTGTGTTTGGTCAATGCTGTTTTTAAAGAACAAGAACAGAAGGGTTCATGTTTTAAATATTCCCATATTCTCACGCCTCCTTGGAACCACGAACAGCGCGTGAGAGCAAACCTTTACTGGGGAGTAGTAGCCCCATTCATTTCTTTATCACCCGAAATTGTTTTGGTGGTTTCACCAGGACAGACCCAAGTCCACGGCTGTTGGCACCATCACGGATGTGAGACCCAGGCAGGGGTTTTATAGACACAAGCACCCAGGAATGAGCACACAGCTGGATAATTATTCTGGCTCAGAAAATTATCCTCACCAAGTCCTGAGAAGTCCAGAGGCAAGCAAAAGTCACTTTTAAAGGTCAAACAGAGAACCTATTAAAGCTCGAATCCGAACACAAAATCGGAGGCAGAATTGAATTAGAACCATTTCTGTGTATCCGGGCCTCTCCTAGGATTGATGGTAACTAATCTTCTTTCTTCTGACCCATGTTAGGGAGTCAAAAATGCTCCACAAGGATTTGCACTAGAGAATGAGGAAGGCAGGCATACAGGGAAGGATTCCCACGGAGGGCTGTGTGCTCACCTGTTTCCAAGGGTTTTCATACCACAGGTAGCATCCCTGCTTCCGAGAGATGCAGGGTCCAAATGGACAACTGATACCAGAGAAGGGATGTTTGTCAGCCAGAAGTCTCTTCCAGACATAAGAGCTTTGAAATTTTACTTGTGTCCAGAGACACGTCTACCTGAAAACAGCATAACGCCCCCCCCCACCCCCACTGTCTTTCATGCAGCCAAGGAAATGGTGATCTCTGCAGAGGACCTGGGGTAAAGGGTGGGGGCTGCTGGTGAGCCAGACGTGCTTGGCCTGGAGCTGTGCTGGGGGGTTGTGCCCCTTCCTCCATGGTACACTGAGTGCAAAGCTCTGCTCCCTGCACTGCCCTGCCATCCCTCTCTTCTTCTCCCCTCTGTAATCGCCTGCAGCCAAGAGCTTCTTTCACCTCCTCTGGTGCTCAGGAGTGTAGGACTCAAGGAAAACTGTTCATATCCAGAATGCAGCTAAATGAGAGTAACCCCAAGGCCACCATGTCGCATAGCTCTTGGGGACACAAGTCACATGTTCTTTACCCACGAGGCTCCCTGAAGTTGTGCATAGGTTGACCCTGAACCCACATCCAGTTTGGAGCCCTAAGATACCAAGACTTGCAAATACCTGCCCTTCAGGGTATTGTCTCTCCACCCAGGTTGCCATGAAGACGGGATCGATCGGCCAGAGCCTTTGACATGTCACCTCAGGCCTGCAGGGGACGCAGAACGTTTCCCAGGAAAGAATAATGGGCTTCCCATCTCCGTCTTCATTCAGTCCATAGAAAGCCGGCCTTTGCTTCGCCTCCAACATAAGCCGACTTTTCAATCTCAGATCCCCCGTGATGGTCTACTCTTTGGGGGGGGTTTACTGCAGTGTTTGGAAATTGCTTTGAGTTTTTATAGATTTG
The DNA here is from genome assembly GCF_036562045.2 of Rhinolophus sinicus. Lineage (NCBI taxonomy): Eukaryota > Metazoa > Chordata > Mammalia > Chiroptera > Rhinolophidae > Rhinolophus > Rhinolophus sinicus. The sequence goes on along the minus strand of NC_133760.1, from coordinate 64,724,370 downwards.
TGTATAGGCCCGGTGGTCTTAGAACTCTGCAGGCAACGCTAATAAATAAATAACACTGCTGGGTTGAGCCTCAGTTAAAGTAACAGATTTTGTTAGGCTGAAGTCAGAGAAAAGAATTACAGGCAAAGCCACACCAGAAAGTAGAAAGTTGCTGGACAGACAGCACTTAATTCAGAGGGAAGGACAGATATATATATACACGCCTGTTCCTTTCTTTTCCCCCCCAGCCAGCATTGTACCTCAGTGGAGATGAAGATTTGTGAACAACATTCAAATTACACTGCCACCACTCACATGGTTTTTTTTTTACACTCCAAAACAAAGTCTTTCTCTGGCTGTATCTATGTGGCATCAACCATCTGGAAGGGAACTGAGAAGTTTATTTAATTATCCAGATATTTTGAAATATAGGATTCCTTTTTTTTTTTCCCCTCCCACTTCCAATTTAACCCAGATGTTTGTCATCTGTAGAGAGTGTCTGCGACTCAGGTTTCTCATCTGAAAACCAGGGGGCATTCAAGCTCATTTGTCCAAAGGGACGCCCTTTATATGAACACATGATCCTGAAGCAATGTACAAACATACTTTGGGAAGAACAAACCTTTAAGAAAATGCTCTGGCAGTATAAGTAGGTGGAAAAGAAAACTGAGTGAGGAGACGACTCTGTTTTATTAAACTCTCTGGAAGTAAAGTGCAGGATCTTTAGGTCTGGCTATTCCAGAGGTTCCAGGCCATTGTGCATTTACAGTCAATTCCTTAATGCGTGTGTTCGTTCAACAAATATTAAGTGATACCTACCCTGGGACAGGCACTCTGGTAGGTGCTAGAGATAAAGATGAGAACACGCCTTGTTGCTTTCTTTTTTCTGACTTTTACAAATGAGTAATTACAATTGTAGCAGGTTCTGTGAAGAAAAGGTGAGAGGAGCGACCACGAGTATCAGTGGGCATGTTCTCTTGGGCATGTGGAGGGTAGGGTTCCCCCAGGACACAGCAAACAAGCTAAGATTTGAAGGGTGAAGAGGAAGAGGCCCAACAAGCGTCTCCAGAGGCAGGCAGGGCCTCCGGCAGGGCCTGGAGGGGCCAGGATCTTGCAGGCCACACAGCTCCGTTGGTTTTATCATGAATGCAAGAAGCACACACTGAGAGGTTTAGCATCCTAAGGAGGGAGAAACACCAGAATCAGAAGTCTCGGCTCTAGACCCAGCTCAATGTCTTAACCAGCCAGGTGGTCCCGGGAAAGCCATTTGAGCTTCCTGGCGCCATCTTCTCGTCTAGAAAAGGATAATACACGTTGGTTCAAATTTAGAACTCGAAGGCGCTGGGGAGGTATGTCCTTTATCCTTTTTTCTTTTTCTTTTGTAAGTCTAGCTCCTTCTTAGTTCAGAAGGAAAAACAAAAATCAAGGCTTCTCATGCCATTCTGTCTGCTTCATTCGATGGTGGCAGCGATCAAAAGAAGTAACGCATGCGAATACATTTTGTAAAATAAAGGATAATATATATGTAAGGTATTATTATTATTATTATTACCTCTGATCTCCTCCACCCTGGCCACAGACTCACACATCTCATTGTCCCTAAGTGTTAAGACCACAGAGAGAAAATGGAGCTATGCCTGCATATGTATATATAAGTCCACATTGCTGTCTGTGTATCTATATATTTATCTCATTACCTAGATCTAGAGAGAAAGGAGGAAAGAGAGAGTCGGGAGATTGGCTGCAGTTCCATAGCATTATTTACAGGGAGCGGGGTAATCCTGAAAAACCACTGTATCCCCTTGGGATCAGTGACCTAATCAAGATCTATAATTATCTGCCTTATCTAAATGAAAGCATCATTTGAGAAACAGTAATGGGCCTCGGCGTGGCTTCAATTGCTATAGAGCTCTCAATTGCTGTTGGGTTCTCATTTGCCATGGAGTTCAGCTGCTGAAGGGTAATTATAATGTTTAACAAATATATTCCCTTTAGGGCCCTGATGTTAAAGACGCAACATCCCTTTTCTCAGCCTACCCAAGTACCCAGCTCTTAGGCCCATTGCTCCGTACCCCAGAATCACGGACGCCTCCTCAGCTCACCTTCCTGCCAGCTCAGCTGCTCACCGTCTCAGAGGGCAGGAGCGAAGTCAGGGTCGGAAGCTCTAGGGGGGCCTGCCCCTCATCTATAAACAGACGTGAGGCTCCTACAGCCTCTTGGGCCTTCCTAACGGATCCCCGGAAGGCTTGGGAGAGTAAATTCTGTCAAGTATTGACCCTGCGCCTCAGGTCCCCAGCATTACCCCTTCCCCGCAACACCAAGGTAAGACGGTGAAGATCAGAGAAACGTGGGGCTCACCCCAAAATGCAGATCAAAGCTGCTCAGTTATTCCCCAGGACGAGAGGGCTAACATAAATCATAAGGGTCCTCATTTTTATTGGCTTTAGAGGGTATAGTGGATACTCTTGACAGACTGAGCGATGGCCTTCGGAACTAAGAGATACATTTCCGAACCAAAAAAATTAAAATTAAAAAAACTATAACAATGGGCCAATTGGGAAGAGAAAGCCCAAAGTCACTGTAGAAGGGTTGAGGTGACCAGGGCTTCCGTCCATTCTGCCGCTTAGAAGGTGGTACAGGCTCCTACTGGGAGAGGTAGGTGGTGGGTGCTGCCCTTGGGTGGCTGATTATAGCACGCATTGTCTACACCTTTGTGTAGCCCGTCTCTCTAAGTCGGTCTACTGACGCATCTGGCTTGAGAAGAGGGGCTACACCACCTATAGTCTCCGTTCATCCCCGGTGGCCGGCCCTGTTCTTACCCCTGCAGCGCTGTTCATTAAATGTTTGGAGAATGAATGCTAAGTGGAGCAAAGAGATGAGTAATATACATTGTATTACCGCAAGTGGCTGGATCGCCTGTTCCAACTGGCCTTACTACGGATGGTCCTTAATGCCATCCCTCTTCCCCAAGGTGTCAGCCATTAATGAGCCCTGGGGTGGGGGTAGGGACCTGCTGCAACACTCTAGGTGTGAATGCATGGGGCACCTTCCAGGGAAAACTGGGAGAAGCCAGGAGAGAAAGTGCCCCAAATTGGCAAAGGCAGAGATGACAACCATGGGGGCTGTTCTCTGTGTCACCTGGGGACAGAGGCCAGCACCTCCAAAGGCCTCCTTGCGCAAAACATGCCTGGTGTGAGTTCTCACTGCTGTGAGAACAAAAACCCACTCGTGTGGCCACTGTAGGTGTCTCGTGAGCTCATAGAAAATGATAGATAGATTGATTTGTTTATTGGGCCTTTAATTTATTTTGCCCAGAGTGATGGATGAATTTAGTAAAGAGGGAAGGAGAGAAGGGACAATTGAGTTTGGAGGATGGTCTGTCAGCTAGAGTGGCTGAGCCAGCATCCAGTTATTAGCTTAGAAAATAAAATTGATCTGCACTCCTCACTCCTTCGTTGGAGAATTTTTTTCCTAACCCACGTTAATAAAAAACAATAATGAAAAATATGGAAGATGGAAGGGTTAGAGTAGGAAGAGTGAGTGAGGCAAGGAATTCGTTTAGCAGAAGCATTTCTGTGCCCCCTTGAACACTTTGATTAAAGCCAGGGGACCTAAATCAAAGCCCCGAAAGGAAAAATAAAAAGATGTCTGAGAACAATTTCGTTTCCTGGACTTTTCCTTTCTGTATTCTATTATGATGGGGGCGGGGGGCCTTGTAAAAAGAGTTCTATGTGGCCCCGTTTTGATCTTTCAAAGTAAAGAAGAACATTAGAAAAAGCAAATGAAGAGAAATGGACACTAACCTTGTTTCTTTTCTTTTCTTTACTTGCATCGATCACTTAACTGGATGTGAAGTGAGGTATGAACAACTAGTGAGCTCAGGCCTCCCACAGACAAAAATGAGGAGCACGGAACAAGAGGGAGGTCAAAAGGCCCCCAGGTCACCAAGGACTCTCTCAGTCACAGGCCCTCGCCGCTCCCCTGGCCCCCATATAAGACATGAGACAATTCTGAGGTCTTGTTAGCATGTTCAAGTCAGACCGAGATGAGAGGGGCAAGAGGCGGAAAAGCCTTCAGTTCCTATTTCCTTCCATCTTCAACGGATTTTCTGCAGAGCCACGTGCAGGAAGGGGTACCCTCTACAAGACAGGGCTGCTACCCCCATCTTGACAAGGTGGCGGATGATATTCAACACAATATTCGAACAAGGAGGCTGCAAGCACTTGACTCATTTGTGGGCTGGAAATCTGTGCAACTAGCCCCATGGCTCTCCAAAAAGGGCCACGGTCTTTCTACACCCGTCTCATGCATCTTCAAAACTTCCTAAAGAAAGAGAGATAAGTCAGGGGCCCCTGGAGAAGCTGATGCAAATGCTGGCGGTGCAGAGATGGGAAGTAAGCTGCAACTTGCGCGCTAACTCAGACTGATGGAGGGTGACCACCTGGATTGCTCTGTTAAGAATGATTCTGAGGGCAAGTCTGAATTTTGTCAGAAGAAGTGTAGCGATCAATGAACTGATGTCTGTCACAGGGGCAGAAGAAAGCACTGGCACCGCATGCCGTGTACGCGTAGATGCCATCCCCGGTACATTGAAAAGGGCACCAGACGTGGAGTCAAAAGACCATGACCCATAATCTTAGGAAAGACACAAAAACTTCCTGAGCCACCAGTGCCCTACTATTAGGAACAATACTAAGGACAGGAAAATTGGTATTTGTGTATGGAATTTGCAAATTGTGACATGTGTTCCTATGTGCTATTTCTTTTTTATTGTGGTAAATATAATTGACTATTTTAACAAATTTTTAAGTGGATAGTGGCATTAAGCAGATTCATATTGCTATGTAGTCGTCACCACCACCCGTCTTCAGAACGTTTTCATCTTCCCAAACTGAAACTCTGTACCCACTACACAATGACTCCCGATTCTACCCTCTCCCCACCCCCTGGCAAACCACTGTCCTACTACGAACTTGATTACTCTAGATACCTCATAAAAGTGGCATCACACAGGATTTGTCCCCTGTGTCTGGCTTATTTCACTTAGCATAACACCCTCAGGATTCATCCATGTTGTAGCATGTGTTAGAATTTCCTTCACTTTTAAGGGCTGAATAATATTCCATTGTCTGTATATACCAGATTCTATTTATCCATTCACCCGTGGAGAGACACGTAGATTTTTCCCCCACCTTTTGGCTATTGTGACTAATGCTGCTATGGGCATGGGTTGGCCAATATCTGAGTGCCTGCTTTCAGTTCTTTTGGGTGTAGACTCACAAGTGGAATTGCTGGATCCCATGCTAATTCTACGTGTCACTGTTTGAGGAACTGCCAAGCTGCTACTGTCTCTTTTTAAATTCCCATTAGTAATGCCTGTTTGAAAGACTTCATGGAGAAGTTGAAAGATCACAGCGAAATAACAGTTGAGGAAACTCAAGTTGAAGTTGGCTAGGTACGGCCTGGACCTGGCCAAGAGCACGTGGCAAATTGTCCTGCCCTGCTGCTGCCCAGGCTGCAGGTGGCAGGCCATCTGGCTCCAGGAGAACCCCAGGACAGAGAGGCAACATCTTGGCCCCATCCGCTCTGTCACCCGCCTGGTGTGCAGAGAGCATGTGGTCTCTGGGCCAGGACCAGTGACAACGGGAAAGAACATTCCTGTCATCAGCAAGAAAGTTCCGTTTGGCAGGGGGGGAGGCTCAGATGTCCCCTGGAATGCGGACCCATCCATAGGAAGAAGGGTTGTGGGGAGGGAAACATGGGGAAGGATGGGCGGCCATGCTGGGAGGAGGCCATTTGCATTTTGGTGGTGACATATTTATGCTCAGACTTTGCCATGTAGGGCAAATACCAGGGTATTCCGACAGAGATGCAGCTTTCAAATAATGAGCTAAAAAGAAAAAAAAAATGCCCTGCCTTTCTTTGTTCCACAAAGGCATGGCAGCAGGTGTGATCAGAACTGGGGTGGCAGAGCAGAAAGCTGTAGCGTTCTCGTCCTCCCTGGGATAGGCCAGTGGTTGGTTTAATTCAAGCTTATGGCCAATAAGAGGCTGAGCGGCCCGGACACATCCCATCCTCGGATGCTACTGGCACCTGGGAATGGCAACTAACTTGATGGGCTCTTTTCAGCTCCATAAAGTTGTCTAGAAGGCACTGGACTTAACAAGGCCCACTGAGGGTCATTTAGCCAACACTCCTGCCTAGAGCAGATTCTAGCAAAACCATCCCAAAGCAGCAGGAATTCTTACTACCCAAATTTCCCATTCTGCGGCCTTGCTCTGGGGGTGTGGAAACACATGGCTTCCTTTTCTGCACTGTCGTCACAGTTTGACGCTGTAGCAGGGAGGCTCTGGAATCTGACAAACTCAGGTTGACTTCCAGGGCTGACATTTACTAGTCTGTGAATTTAGGAAAATTACTATAATTACTACATTGCGTAATTCTCACATTTTTCATCTGTAAACTGGAGATAAACAAGAATCCCTGTCTGATCTCATTCTGGGATATCAGGTGCCTGGTACGTAAGCACACAGTGTAAGCTCTAAGGGTTCCGTCTCTCCCAAATGGAGGTGTCGCCCTTGGGGAAGATGGCACCTGAGGTCCCTTGGAAGAATGGCCACCTGTGTGGATGCCCTTTCCAGACAGTGCTCCCGAGAGCTGGATTTGGGCTTTTCGCCAAACTTGAAGGTCTAGGAATCAAACCAGAAGCTTCATCGCATCAAAATGTACATCTGGCTCACTTAACTGCTCCATCAATAAGCTGAGAGAGCTCAATAGTGAGTTAATAAAAGACGCTAGTTAATAATGGTCCCTTTGGGTGTATAGAGAAAGGCCGCCTTCTGTGTTGGCATGGCCTTGCTCCTTACCTTTACAGTGGCCCTCAGGGGGCTGATGGTAAGTGCTGGACTGGACGTCAGAAAATTGGATTCTACATACATCTCTGTCTGGAGGTAGCCACACCCCCTGGGAGGGTGCTCAGTGTCCTCATCTCTGAAATAAAAGGTGGCACAGCTTCATTTCTAGCATGCTTTGTAGTGTAATGGATCCATGATTCTGGAGCTGTGGCTGATGGCTGGGAACACCAAGGAAGAGAGGGAGGCTACAGGCGCAGCCAAACCCAGGTCTCCCGAGTCCCAGGATACAGAAGAGAAGGAGATTCAGAGGGAGAGGACGCGTATCAGCAAGGAAATGTTTCCTCTGCCAGGTCCTCTTGGATAGAAACCTATATCCCTAAGGAAATTGTTGAAACTCAATTCCTTTGGGAACTAGAAAAATGAGTTAGCAGAGCATACGGCAAGGAGAAAAGCTGGTGGCCCTGGCACCTGTCCTTTGTATCGCTCCCCACCAGAGGTGGGGCTCCTTTTACTCCCAGTCCCCTGGGTCCCTCCCATCTCTCAGGGAGCTTGGCAACTCCGGAAGAGAAACGGTGAGATTAGTTAGAAGCTGGGAACCTGTCTCAGGTGCCGTGTTTCCCCGAAAATAAGACCTAACAGGAAAATGAGCCCTAGCATTTTTCAGGATGACATGTCCTGAATGTGTGTTTTGGAGCAAAAATTAATATAAGACCCGGTCTTATTTTTGGGGAAACACGGTGTGACAGGGAGCTTCACGCTAGGAGACAGCGGAAGACGTGTACTCCAGGAATGAACACACAGGTAACGGCCAGTCTGACCCCTGAAACACGCTTACTATGTTCACAGCCCGAAAAGACATTGGTCAGTACCCAGAGAAGGAACCCCAGGCTCTTTACCTACTTCCAGGGCCAAGAGGGCCTGTCTTTTAGGATAACGGGCCCGGTGGCTTCTGGGTCTTTGTCTTCCTACCTTACAAAAATAGAGAATTAAATTAAAGGTATCTCTTTCTCCAGGCAACTAAAAAAAGTAGGAGCTTTCCAGGAAATCAAGAGTCAGCATCTAGAAAGAAGATGAATGGCTGGTATTCCAGAAAGGGGATTCCAGCAAAGGGCCACTTATCATGGGGAAAATTAATTGGAAAAGTAATTGAGATACATTGACCAGATACGGCGGTGAGAGCTTTCAATAAGCGAAGAAAGAGATATCTCAAGTTACTTAGAAATGAAATCCTTGCTAAATATGGCACTCTCCACGTGGATCTAGAGCAAGTGAGACGGTACAAATCAGTAACTCATTGGCTAGTTTAAGGGGTGGAAATGTATGCGAGGGACGGGGGTGATGACAGTGGGCTAGGCTTTGGGATCAGACAGAATCCCCTGCCTGGGACCAGAGACTGCTAAGGACAGTGGCTGGCGACTGCCACAGACAGTGATCAACGAGGTATTCCGAAGGACTGCCACAGGCCGCCTGCTTCAGGTGTGAACCCTACGGCCCTCAAGTAGGATACAGGCACATGTAGGTGGGGGGCCAGGAGGCAGGGACGCGAGGAGATGCAGAAGGAAGAGGAAAGGGGTACAGGCCTCAGAAAGAAAGTGTGGAGGATGGAGTGGCAAGAAGTGGGGCCGCTGGGGGTGGGTGGGAAGGGAAGAAGGAAACACAAGAGGAGATGGAGAAATAGGAAAGAACAATGAGTGGTGGGAGGGGGGACCCGATGATGAGCCCCGACTGGCAGGGACCATTACAGATGACTTGGGCCAGATGAAGGACCCATCTGCTGGGACAGATGACCACCAATGGAGGCAGCATGTCTGTGAAGAACAAATGTCCACGGGGACTGATAGAGAGGGGAAGGAAGGACCGAACAACCGAACAAATGGCATTAGCAGGAATTGCACGGCCCCTAGAAGTCAGGACTTTGAACTGAACTGACTTGAGTGGAGTCCTTGCAACAGACCCGCAGTGCAGGCTTGTATTAAGTAAGAAAGCTGAGGACCCACGACTAAAGAGCGGGCCCACAGTCCTCCAGCGGTGAGCAGAACCGCCATTCCCTGCCTGATCTGCTGGCCAAAGCACCCTCTCTCTCCGCCGTGACACTTTTCTCTTGATGTTCCAGGCCCGACAGAAGACGGAGATCATAAAAGGGATGCAGCAAGGAGTTTTCTGTGATAGCCAAGAAAACACGTGCTCACAGTAAGGATGATGGCAGCAGAATAGGACGTCCTGGGAACGGGTGGTACAGCAGGGTGTTGATTGGGCCAAAGTACGTGATTAAAGGAGGGAGGGGCAGGGTCCCCTTGATAAGAAGAGAGAGTCAAGGAAACGAGGAAGGGAGTAGATTGGGCACAGGTTTGACTGTTCTGTGCTACTTAGGGTTTCTTTTTCTTTTTTCCTTTTTTTTTTTTTTTGAGTTAATCTGCAAAAACTGATCAATTATTAAGGTCTGAGAACAAAGCAAAGCAGCAAGGAGACACAATGTTGGGAGGAAAGAGGGGAGGGGAAGAGAGAGAGAAATGGCTGTGTCCACACAGGCGTCACTTCCCTGTCACTCTCCTTCCTGCCAGCAGCTGAGTACGCCTGTCAGGAGTCTAGAGGAGCAGCTGTGGGAGCCCAAGTCCAGCTGAGGAGCCACCCCACCGACCTGGGGACCACAGGAGGCGCCAAGGCTTTGCTCTCTCCTGTCACGCCTGCCCCTGCTCCAGCTGGCACAGGGATGGGTCCGGGGTGGGTGCTCAGCAGCTCCTGGGCTGCCACATGGGCTCAGCGCACCTGTGCACAGGTGTGGCTCCTCTGCCTTGCCAAGGACGCCGCACTCTGCTCTGGGCACCGTGCCCATCTCAACCAACAGTTGCAGACGAGGGCCGGGCGGAGGGGAGTTGACACGCACGCATCTGCTGAGGAGCCGGACTCGGCCCTGAAGGCACACAGCCCAGGCCCCCGCACAGCACGGTTCCCAGAGTGAAAGCGGCAGTTGCCAGCCTCCAGCACGTGGTGACATAGCATTTGCAGCAGGCATTTGCATACACCTTACATTCCACACTGGACGTCTGTGTCTGTGGCTCTCGGCACCACCGGAGGGGGCTTTTCCCGGCCACCTTTTCCATCCCGCCTGCCCTAAGTCAAATCATTCTGTCTTCGTCCCACGCATTCCACTCCTCATCGGGATTGCCTGCTTGGATCTTCGTGCCTGATGAGCAGGGCTGCTCTGCGAGGCCCAGGGCCTCTCCCAGCCCTTTAACACCAGATGAGAAGATCCCTAGCGCCTCTTCCATTTGACTAAGACAGGCTCCTTTCAACTTCTGTCTTCCCCTCGGGCAAAATCAGCAGCAAAGGCAGCACTAAGCTGAGTGGCCTAAGCCCCTCCTTTGATTCTCAGGTCCCCAGAGCCACCCAGGCGCCAGCAACCTGCTAAGACGCAGGACCAGATCCCTTGCTGATATCATGCACATTTTCCCCCTCTCAGCAAAACTGACAGGACAGGTTTCCTGAACGGAGGTCAGCAGAGAACTCCCTGGGCCTGGTGAGAACAGGGGAGCGTGGGTTGATGGCTCCTGTCTCTTAGCCACCATCCCCGAGGAGCCTTCCAAGGGGACGGCAGGCAAGTGATCCCATTGGCTCCGCTAATGGGAGAAGCTCCCGGTGGGGGCAGCATTCATCAAAAAGACAGAGCACCTACATCTGTGTTGACAGAGAAAAACATTCCACCACAGGCTCAGCAGAGAAGCAGGCACTTCATGTCTGCCCCGAAACCATCGCTTTGAATGGTGAGCTCATCAAAGACAGGGCATTTTTATAGACTCTGTAGGGGAGTGATTCTGATACCTCATAGGTCCATTATGGCCCCTGGGAAGTAGGTACCAAGAGGTGTATGCAGCCCCGCTGGGATTGTACATTTGAGGCCTGCCTCCCTTGCAGGAAAGCCCACGTGTTAGACGTCGAAGTGACACGGATGAACTTGGGTGTCCTTCTTTCCCTGTCTAAACCCTGTTTGGGAACTCGAGGGCAGAAAATCCACGTGCATTCTGCCCAAAGTGTCCTTTTGTTGAGTGGCTACAGCGAGACTGCCGACTGCTGTCATCACAGACTGCCCTGGCATGAAACCCCAGGGAAGTCAAGGCAGCCATCGGGGAGGGGATTGTCCGAGAGCCCATGGTCCTCCACGCTACCCTCCATCACCGTGCTCTCTTAGCCTGGATGTGGTCTCGCAAATGCTGGAGGACATCTAGCCCATGGCCTTCTGTGAGGCCCTCCTGCCTTATTTAGAATTCTTAACCCTTGCAGATGACTTTTATAAATTCATCGGTTTGTTTAAAAAACAATCTCTGTTTAGTTAATAAAACTTGCCTCGTTTTGCCATATTTAGCAGTGCCACCTCTCCTGGCGTGCATGTGCGTGCGCCCACTTTGCCTGTTTCTAGTCCTCTCCTATCACCAATATAAGAGAACATAAATAAATGCCTGTGAGTAGCAAATTCTCCCACTGGAGCTGTGAGCAGAGTCTTTACTTGGGTTTTGCGGACTTATTCTTGGAGCCTTTTCTCCCCACTCCCCACCAGCCCCCAGGTGCTATGACTGAGCCAGGCCACCCTCTGCCTTAGGGAACTATATTCCCAAAGGGACATGTCTGTCCCAGGGACAGAAGGCCCTTTTTGTCCCAAGAGTCCCCAGTGAAGATGCATATGCCTCACGCAGGTCGTGAGAGCTGATGTCTGGTTTGTAGGGCACGTGAATGGGTGTCGGGCTGTGCACAGTCAGCCACACGGGTGGACACGGGACCAGGAGAGTGGAAAGGATGGCCCAGAGGAGGAGAACGGGAGTGGGGAGGGCGAGCCTAGGGGTTAGGGTTACGCTGCAAATGAATGTGTCACTGAGTCGGGGGCCATGATGAACCAGGTTATATGTTCCTTGGCTCCATGTTATGGGCAGAGCAAGCACAAAGGTGAGAGAAGGAAAGGATATGGGAAGTGAAGACGAGGGCCCGTGGGGTGGATGAGAAAGCAGTTTACCAAAAACGGCCGTGAGCTCCATGGCCCTCAAAGAAAAAGTGGTGTCACCACCTTCCTCTGCCTGCTCTGTAAACTTTAGGGTCTTGAATCACTTCCGGTGAAAATTTCTCCCTGAAGACCTCATCGTGAAAGCCTATTTCAGGACATAGCTCCGTGCAGGAAGCACTGAGGAGAGGGGGGAGGAAACAAGGCACCGAGAGGCTGATGACACCACCACAGTGGCAGTAAGCCAGGAAGGCAGCAGACCCCTCAGGAGGGAGCCTCAAACTCGAGTCGGGGTGGGGGATGAGAGCCTGTGACATCAGTCCTTGACATGACAGAATCAAGCAGGCATTGTGACACCCTGGCCACAGCCCATGATTGGGACCTCCCTGATCTGTCCCCCCAACTCACACAAAGTCTGGGATGCACCAGAGGGCTTTAGTCCACACAAATGAACTGGGAAATAACCCCGGGGAAACCAGTTGGGAAGGTAAGAAGTGTCATCTGATGCGACAACCTGTGACTTGCCTCCCAGAGTTCCAGAGATACAATCTTTTGATTATCTGTCATCACTCTGTTTCGTCATTGCTCACCATTGCCTCTACAACTGATGCCGTGTGATTTTTGCCCCGCCTGGCTCTTCACTCGCACCAATCAGCTCATGGTCGCCCAGTGCCACCAGGCTCGCTCGAATGCTTTGGGAAACCTTACATCCATGTGACATGCTGCGTGGCTCCCCACTAGTGGCTGTGGGGCCAGGTATTGAGCACAGGCATACTTTCTGCCAGCAAAGGGCTTACATTTTCCCATCCGAAAGGAGCAGCAAAGAATTGCTCAGCTGCGTCGGAGATGAGACACTTGAGTGGTTCTGCTGTTTTGATTTTTACATTTCCCCAGAACAAACTGCATGACGTTCGGCACCACCCCACTGAACACACATGTGGTGTGGTCTGTGCCTGTTTCCTCAAGCTGCTTCTTTCTCAGGAAGGTGTCTTGGACACCTGTGTGGATTTTCCCAGGAGGACTTGTGGATGCTGGTCTCCTAAAAGAGGTAGGACAGGCCCATGGCAGATCCCACCTCTTAAACTACATCTCAGCTGCTGCACCCCAGCCTCCCGGCAGGAGTAGAAGTTCTGAGCCAATCCTGTGTCTTCTCTGTCTGCACCCCAGCCTCTGAGCCAATCCTGTGTCTTCTCTGTCTTTAATACCGTCCAGCAGGTCAGGACATGTTACCCATCACCTCCCACATCTCACAGACTGGAAACCAGCATGATGTGTAGAAAAGACAAAGGCATTTAGAATTAAACCACAAAGGCTGAGCTCCCCAGAGCCTATATAACGGTATATGACACACGGTAGCACTTGATAGTTTACCCGATGAATGAAATTCTGGCTCTGCCACCCACCAACAGTATGATTTCTGTATAAGTTTGCGAAACCTCAACTTTCTCCCCTATAAACAGGGAAAGCTGGAAGGCTTAAAGAATCCACAATCTATGCCCGTGGGCTCCCTAGAGGGCTTGGCATGGAGAGCAGGGAGGCACTACAGAAACTGGCATGTCTTAAGCGTCTGGTAGCAAAGGCATAAAATACGTTAATGCAATTCCATTATAAAATGCTACACAGGTACAGAGTACCTACCATTGCCAGGTACTTTTCTAAGGGCTTGGCACCCAGTATCCTTGGAAATCTTTAAAATACTATGTGGTTGGTAAATATCATTATCCTCATTTCGCACCGGCAACAATTCGAAGTTGTAAAAGTGGCCGAGGCACGATGGAGCCAGATAGTCGAAGTAATGAGAAAGTGTATAGGGTGGGTGGACAACCCTATAGACTCCTGGCTACCCTGGAGTCTTGGCTGAACTCACTGCTGCGTTCATCTCCAGCCCTGGCCACTAGTGACCCATCATTGGTCAAGCTCTGCCTTCTCTGCAGGAGAAGTCAAGTGGAAGGGGAAAAAAGGGTGCCCTTTCCTCACACTCTAAGAGTCTACGACTGGGGCCAGGCTGCTGAGTTCCACATGCATGGAGAGTGAGTTGCTGAGACCACGGTGGCAGTTTTGGAGTGTTTGGGTCACAAGAGACACAGATGTGTGCACACCTTTCTGGCTTGTCGTATTCCCCCTCCCCCAGAAATCCAGGCCACAGGATTGCTCTCAAACGCAGGAGTCTTTTGAAGTCATGGTGTTCAGACTATAAAACACACACACACAAAACCACTGGCCTTCATTAGGGGGAGCGAAAGCTGTTGGATGATTTGGCTACTAACTGCTTTTTGGTGTTTTAGCAGGGGCTTTAAATAATGAGGTACCCATAGAAATGAGAGGATGGCGGAGGGGCAGTGCAGCGGCAACAGAAGAGAGAAATCTGGGAAAATGAGAAACTTTCATATAAGATAAGAAACACTTCTGGCTCTTATTAGGCTTTCTACTCCGCCAGGGAGGTCCCCTGGCTTTCATAAAATCTCATTTTCCCCTTAAACTCTTCCATGTGGTAGAGGCCCAGAGTTTAATGGGGATATAAGAGATGATTCCAACCTGAGGGTCAGGTGGCTGGGGCCCCCCACCCTCCCGCCCAGCAGCTGGAATTGATTGCAGAGCTGCCAGTCTAGAAACACACCAGTCACTGCACATCAGAAAAGAATCAGGAGCCATTTGATGCTGACCCGGGCCCGACAAAGATGGCCGCCTGGCTCCCATGCATTCCTGCTTTGAGGAAGGAAGAGATCGTCCTGGTCTTTATTAAGAGTGGGTCCAAGGAGTAAGTCGACCAGCTCCAACATGTGATTTACTAGTGGGCATCTGCATTTGAAAGGCTCCGGGGCTTTAATCTACGCCTGATTCCCTGACGTCCCCCCAACACTGGGTGATCCTGTTCAGTAGAACTGGTGGGCTGGCTGGTGATGAATTCATCTCTCCTGCACGTAATTCAATCTGGGGGTCTCGCTGTCAGTACTGAGGGGCCGCTCCATGGCGCCTAATACCCCACGACAGGCTCCTTCACAAGAAAAGCAGGATGTCACAGGCAACGCTGTCGGGAGATGCCAGACCTGAGCCAGTAGAGGCTGGAGGGAAGGGGAGCGTGGGCAGCTTGTAATCAGAAGTCCCCGGTGGGTATCAGAATGCATCCATCGCAAATCTGCAGAGATGACCACACCGGAGTGTTTTTGGGCGATGGGCTGGTGTGGGTTCTGGGCTTTTCTTCCGCCATTGCAAGAGAAACACCACTTGTTAAGCACCGGAACCCTAACCCCAAGACACACAGAAACTGCATGATTAGCCACACAGTTTTCACTTCTAAACAAATCAGTGTGAGCCACGGGCACCGACAAAAATCCATGATTTTCACTAGCAATTTTACTATCAATTCAAGCAGGCATGTTTACCCTTAAATCCACAAAAATGTTCCAGCTTTCTCCAGGGGAAAAAAAAAACACGTCAGGGGTAAAACTAATTCATTTCTGCTCTGGGATGAGCTCTCTGTGTTTTTCAAGGTGTGGGAGAGATACTCTGATAAACAGGATGCTGACGTGTAGATGGGAGAAGACTGACGGAAGCAGCGCTGCCCCCCTGCCCTTCCCGTGCCTGTCCTGGGTACCCCAAGCTCAGGTGTAAGGCCTCGGAAGTTGGGGCTCCTATCCCATCCGTATACTCTATTCCAAAGCAGAGATTCTAGCTTGAATTTTAAGTCCTCGTGAGGACCTGCGCAGGACCATTGTTGGAAAGGGTACCTGGCCGGTCTGTCTGCCAGGCTTCCCCAGACACAGGCTGACTAGTGCTACTCACCCTCCACGCCGTTTTGGTCCCTGCCTTTGCACATTGTCCAGAGATTCAAATCACTCCCCACCTGCATCCTGACCCAGCCCTCAGAAGGATTTAGGACCTGTCGCTAAACTCACAAAGACACCCTCCTGAGGTTCTACAAGTCTGGTCATTCCCAAAGGAAGAAAAGTCTCCGGAGGCTCAAGGAAAGTGCCCTGTGGACAGGGGGTCCCCAGGCCCCAACTCCATTCATCAAAAACAAAGGCAATGAGCTCTTTCAGGGTGTGGCTCTGGGGACCCCAGGACACGTCAATGTCCCTGCCCCGCACGGGCTCACACAGGGCCCAGCAAGAAAGACTGACAGTTGGTCACATAATCGCAACACAGTGTGGTCTAGGAAAGATGGAAATGTGGAGGGGCCCAGGAAACAGAGTGACTTGTTCTGCTTAGGGACGAGGAGGAAGGGAGGGACAGAACAGAGATGGCTTATAAGGGGAGGGGACATCTGAGCTGCCAAGGAGCTGCTAAAACAGTCCAAAGGTGGAAGAGATGCTGAAGGCAGGAGACGCAAGATGTTTTCAGTGAGGGAGGTGGGAAGCATCATGGCCTTTTGCGGGGACAAAACAGCTTGGAGTGGCTGGTGTGTAAGTACAGAGTGCGGGGACCTTGCATAGAATTTAGAAAGGAAAAAGTTTAACAGAAACCAAGGGTGGGGGGCAAGGAACAATATTTCCTTGCAACTCATGGGATAGAAAAGGGTGGACAGTAGGAGCTGAGCTCCGGTTCCATGGGTGTGACCTCAGACAAACGCCTGAAACGTAGGGAGCCCGGTTTCCTCATCTGTAAGATAGGAATGGATACCTGCCGTGCCTGCCTCCGTGTCTCTGTGAGAATCAAATTCAGATAAGACTGTAGAAAGCTAAGGAAATTCAAAGAGGCATTAGCACTCATCACCCAGTAGGCCGGCCTTAGTCCACAGACTGCTCGAAGTTTGCCGAAAAGTCCTTGGAGTTTTCACACAGAGGGGCAAATTATCTATTGTCCCACGAGGCAGAACACGGCCCACCACAGAGACCGGGGAGGGAGGAAGGTGTTCCAGCCTCTGTGGCTCCCTGCAGGGCCCTGGGGAGGGTGTGCCCTTGCCCACGGCATCCGCACTGGTTGGCTGTTTCTCCCCGTTTACACTCGACTCAGCTCTCCTCAAATACCTTCCTCTAAAGATTTTTTTTAAGGCCCTTCAAACTCCGTGACTATAAACAATGGTGTTAGGCAAGGTGCTTTCAGCCAGAAGCCACCATAAGGAAACGGAATTGCTGCTGTTAAATCTCCACTTGCGGGAAGCGCTTTGCTCCGCGATAACCATTTCTCAGGAGCATTGATCAATCTCTGCTCAGGCAGGCGAGGCTCCCAGGCTGCGAATGTCTCCATCCTGCAGTGGAGGCAGCACCCATCCCCTCTTAGCTCATCCAGCAGGCCCCGCCCGTGACTTTGGCCTGGTTTGGGATCAGAATGAAATCGCCCCTGTGACTGTCCTCAAGAGGACACATGCTGACCATCACCCCGAACGAGCCCCAACTGCACCCCGGTTTCCTTGCACCTCTGTCCCTCCAGGTCAACCCTTCACTTTTCATGGCAGAACAGGGTTAATCACCTCACTGCTTTCAGTGGGAAGTGTTGAATCCCTCCGTGGGCAATGTTTGCTGACAGAAAAACGTATCTTGCTTGCATTACTCTCTCTTCATCAAACATAAATGCCAGCAAAAACCCCTCTCCCGGTCTCATGAATTTTGTAAAAAAAGCAAAACACAGAAAAAAAAAATTCTACAGAGTATTCCCCAGATGTTCCTAATAAGACAATTGGAGATTTCGCTCTCTCTTGGCTGGGAAAGGGTACTTAGGAAAAGCCAGTGAACATGAGATGTTATAAAACAGTAGCCTAGGAGCCTTGTTTACTGGGACCCAGTTGGAAAAGAGCCAGGTCCAAAAATGAATTAAGTTGTCTCCTCTTCCTGCTAAAATCGTTTCAAAGGATTTCAGTAATAAGGATCACTTTCCCAAGCTGAATGGCCTCCGCCTTCTGTCCCTAGACTGTCCTAGCACTTTACAGAATGTGTTTCTCTGATAAGCATGGTGCTTTCCCCCACACAGGCTTCTTTAAGCTCAAAATTAAAAAGGGAAAGAGAGCTGGATGATCACTGTTGTAAAGGAGGAAAAGTGAGGTGCAAGATGGGACTTGAGCCCCACCGGTGGTACCCACACATCTGATTGGGCAGCACACAAGACAGGGGTGCCAGGGCCTCCCACTGGGGCCCAGCCCTTCATCCTCACACAACCAGCATCTTCCTCCTGAGGCCCATCTTCTCCCCTCCTCTGGGCTTTACCACTGGGAGAGACTGATTTCCTCATGCCCTTCAGTGGCCACCAGCTCAGAGCCAGCAGAATGGGTTCTGCTTTAAAAACCACTGCTTCCCAGGGGACCTCTGTGAGCAGGATGGCGGGGCTGGGGCTGGCATGTGAGAGGCCTGGGGCAGAGTCGAGGCCGGAGCTGGAATAGCTGGCATGACAGAAGCACTGTTTCTCACAACTGTCTTGAAAGAGAGACAAGGGGAGGAAAACACACTCAGGCTTCATGACTGTAAGTCTAGGTGCTGAGACGAGGGAGCCAAGACTGCGCGAGGGGCTGGTGTCCCCCAAATTCTGCCAACACAGCCCTCCTCCCCGGACTATCACGAGAGAAGGTGGGAGTCACAGCCTGGTGATGCCATCTCCTGCCTGCAGCATCCCGTGGTCCTGGTAAAACCATCTATGCTGTCACCAAAGCTCTCCAATGATCTTGTTTCTGTCAGAGCACCCCAGCTATTTTCAAGAGTCCCAATGCTACCTGCCAATGGGCACTACTTGTCCCAGCTCAGTGTCTTACACAGCAGATTTTTCTCTCATGTACCAGAGGTCTAGTGTTCTCAAGCCATGAAAATAGTTATTTTCCCCACTTAGCATTGGAGCCGTGCTTTAGACAAAGTGGAGGAGGTTTTCATTAGGAGTTCCAGCGTCTCAGCATCTCTGGCACATGGCAGGCATACGGTATGTCCTGGCTGATTATTTCTTGAGTTTTTGCCTCACTCCCTGATACGGAGTGACCCCTGCAAATTAAGGGGGTTTGAGGAGGAGGCATGAAGCCGTGGGCTGTCCCTACTCCTCTCCAGGGGGCTAAGTCTGCAAACCGCCCATCTTTGACCACAGGAGGCCACAGCAGTCCCTTGCAAGCTCCCCATTCCCTGAAAAACTACCAAACATTCCAAGAAGTTTCATGGTCAGCAGCCAAGGCAAGTCACTAACTGGGGCGAGTCATTTCACTTCTCTGGGTCTCAGATCTCCCATTTGTAAAACGGGGTTTAAGGCGAGAATGTGAACAATTTGGACTATTCAGAACTCCCTCCCACCCCTGATTTTCTGTGAGTCACTGAAATTTAGAATTCTACAGGGTATCAGAATATACCCCTAGCTGAGATTTAGTTGACTTTAAACCAAAACGGCAGCCAACACAAGTCTGAAACGGGTATCTGTCCTCTTTTTTAAAAGTTCTAACATGGCCATTCATTCACTTGTTTGTAACAGATGTCCATAAAATTTGGTGTAAAGGTTCCCCATGGCTTCAGATGGTCAAGTGTAGGCTGGACAGAGGAGCCCCACTAACCAGACAGTGCCAAGAGCATAATCAGCATTAACCCAACATGAAAGAATAAACAAAGGAATGAAGAAACAATCTCGCCCCAGGTCACAAATCCTCAGTGACAAACTCGATATTAGAGCACAGGTTTCCTGAAACCTGGGGTGTCGCACTTCATATTAACTCTGTAAATTTCACAAGTGACGAGAGATGGCATCCAATAGATTCCCCTTCTTAGTCTATACACTGTCTTTAGATTTCAAGGCCTTTGGAGTAGGGGCCTGTTATTTAATTATTCTTGCCTGACCTTTACTATTTACACACATGGTCTTAGAGCCAGCCACCACCATCTCTCCTACACACACACACACACACACACACACACACACACACTCTAAAATAGGGCTCACCACTTCATATAAAGGTGTTGATTTACTTATGGCTTGAGAGTTGGCGGACAGTTGCTGAAACTGGACCCATATGGGATTCCAGGAGTAGAAGCAGCCCCACCCCCTGGGGCTTCTGGGAACCACAGACAACTTTTTTAATGAACTAAAATACCAAAGAAATAACCCTCTAGACAGTTGTTATCTATTGCCCAATTCCCAGCAGACAGCGGCCTGTGGAATTTGTTGTGGTCACGTGTCAAGGGTGGTGCCAGGCGCCGTGGTAACAGGCATATTTATCCAACACTACTCCCCCAAGAGCTTGTTTTCCTCTGCTGCAACACTGCGGCCCTCTTGGCTCAACCCGCCTGGGCCCTGGCAGGAACATGGCACTGCAAGTGGACGGCTGGATCTGAGCACCTGCCCAGGGACGTGGGGTGAGGTGGGAAGGGATCAGATGAGGTGATGTGGTCCTACATCCCATAGTCTGTTGCCTAAGCATGAAGAACTGCCAGCCTCGAAGAATTTCATAGCCCTGCTTTCAAGAAACCTGCCAACATTCTAAGAACCCAGGAAATAGATAGCAGTCCTCTGGGGGAGGCTGCAAGCGAGAGAGGACAGACGCAAGGAGGAGGGCCACGTGGGAGTGAGCGCCGATGGGCCGACGGTTCTTGGCAAAGTCAATATACACAATCCTTAGGGCAGCAGTTTGCAAACCGAAGTGGGCAACTTGGACAACTTGCTCAAGTCCCGATGGTGGGGCCCTGACACCAGAGAGCCTGACGCTGGAACCTGGGTCCAGAATGTGTATGTCTAACGAGTTCCCAGGTGACGCTGAGGCTGCTGGTTCACTGCCCCTGCCTTAGGGGGAAATGGCGTTAATTCTGCATACAGTGAACTTGGCAAGATACCAGGAAGAAGCTCCTATGGCCAAGGTTAGGAACAAGGCAGGGGATTGAGTTACCCGGGCAGTGCGGAAGTCTCCGGAGCGGGATACTCACGTTTCCGCAATGGATCCGAATGAGTTCTGCTTAGCTACAAGGTAATTTTATCCACCAGGGGTTATATTTATATTCAGTTTCAATGTGAGATTAGAGAGAGTCTCCTACGTTCCAAGCCTGTGACAGGCGCTGTTACACACACTAGTACCTGCACCTGGGGGTTGGTTGGTTGATTCTAATCCCTGTTACAGGTGAGGAAACAGGCTCAGAGACCCCTGCAAAGTCTCTCAGCAGGTATGAAGCAGAAGCACGATTCCAACTCACTTCTCCAGTCTCACCGTGTCTTCTTTTAGGTGTGACGTGGAGGGCAGAGCTGCACAGACCAATATGTTCCTAAATTATACACTGCAGGACGGCGTCTTACAATAGGTTTTTCTTTTGTTTTGTTTTTTTAAAGTGATCCAAAATGTGATCCCATGGCCAAATAAATCTGGAGAAAACAAATGCAAATATGCAAACAATTGACTTGCAGACTTCTCAGGCAATTTGATATACCTGTTTCCCCGAAAATAAGACCTAGCCAGACCATGAGCTCTGATGCATTTTTTGGAGCAAAAATGAATATAAGACTCGGTATTATATTGTCTTATGTTCATTTTTGCTCCAAAAGATGCATTAGAGCTGATGGTCCGGCTAGGTCTTATTTTCGGGGAAACATGGTACTTAAATGTATAGTGCGTCTTAAAGCAGAGGCTAGATAGCATTTTCCAATTTGACCAGAGAATCTTTTATTCGAAAACAACTATTTAAATTTCAAGTGACCTTACAGTTATGTTGAACAGAGTTTGGTAATGCCTGGCACCAGTATTCATGAGGCAGGCAATTTACACCACTCGCCCACGTTTTTCTTCACACCCACTCACAGGTTTCGGATGAACTTGCAGACCATGTCGGGTGTGAACCAAATCAGATTAGAACAGAGAACTTTCCAGGATCCTGCACCATTCACACAGAGCACTGGCCTCTAGTGAAGGGCTTGTGTAGACATACACACACACACATATACACGCACACACATATGTGTGCACCAAGGTGGTCACATGGCTTTGTGGGCGCCCCTGCAGCCTGCAGCCCCCCAGGACAGGAGTCAGAGGGGCCTGGTTGTCATTCAGATCACCTCCCCTCTGCGCCTCCCCAGGCCTCCAGAATGAGAGAGATTCCAACCAGAACTGTGAGTCATTGCAGCTTCTCGCAATCAATTATTCACACTTCTCTCTGTTTGCTTGCTTTGAGGAAGAAAAAAAGAAGAAGAAAAAAAATCACGGGAGAAAACATGAGGGCGAAGGGGGAAAGGAAACCAGGGGTCTCTTTTCTGTGCAGACCTCTAGGTGCGCTTCCTAAGGAGTAGCCTGCATTTGCCGTCCTGGGCTACGCAAACAGGTAGAAGGTCCCTTCGTTCTCTGAAGTCCCAACAAGTCCAAGAAGAGGAAGCAGGACGAGAGTTACGGATCACAGCTGATCTCAGGGGACAGAAAAATGTCCTCCCCGGCTCTCGCGGTTGTTTGCCTTGCCTGCCTGGGTCGTGGAGGAGTGCAGCGCAGAAGCAGGAACATTCTCCTGCTGGCTCCCTTCCCATCATGCAGTCGACTCCCTCAGGAAAACAGGGAGGGCTGCTCAAACTCACCTGGGAGGATCCAGGTGAGGACCAAACACATGATCCCTGTGGCGGGGTCTCCCAAACCTCCACGAGCCTTTCCCCCCAAGTGTGCCTAATCAGTTTCGGCAAGATGATCAAGATTTTAAAATTGCTATGTGTGGCATTTTGCAAATGGGGACTGCTACTGCATCAGCGCATTAATAACAGAGGGTGTACTGGCATGGTCTGCAATCATTGTTATTGCTATTGAAATGGTCTGCAATGATAGGCTGTCCTTTGTATTCAAAGGACAGTGCTACTCAAACAGTACAATAAGTGCTTATTTTCCATTGCACAATTATCATATATTGTCGGAGCTGTCAATATATCTGAGAGAGTGTTTGCAGTATGTATGTGTGTGGAAATGTGCATGTATATGTGTGTGTACATATATGTGTATACATGTGTGTATATATACAGACATAAATATGTACATGAACAAACGTAGTTATATGTAGTATATGTATATAAATGTAGTTGTGTTCATGAACTCTGTTATGTATATGTATCTTCACAGTGTTTTGTTCCTAGATAAGAATGCAAGTTCTTTTGGGCAACAATTTTCCTTTGCACTTCTGTATCGTCCTTAATTCAAAACAGGCTGCATTCTTCATAGGAAACCCTTAATTCTAGTTGGCTGTTGGATTTATCTCAGCAGTGGCGGAAGGCTCATGCTGATCCCTCCACCCACACGCCATCTCTCTGAGGCCCACTCATGGCATGTGTCATAAGATGGCCCAGCCACCGTACAAAACACTGACCCACTCAGAAAAACACCCCCTACCCACTGAGTTAATTGGCTGGCTGGCTACAGACCTTTGGGTGGCATGTTGTTATTATAAAATCTCTCTGTTCTCAGACATAAATGCTATCTAAAAAATTCTCTGGGATTCTTTCTATTTTTAAAACTTTATGTTTTCCATCATTAAAGCAATAAATGCTAATTAAGGAAAATGTAAAAAAAAAAACACACGTAGATAAGTAGAAAAAATAAGTAAATCACATCTAGTCCCATTGTCCAAGAACAACTATTGTTAGCATTTTGATGGATTTTTTGCCAGTTTTTATTGTATGCTTTGTAAAATGTTTCAATTGTATCATGCTTTTTCATGTAATGTTATCAACACGGGGATTTTCTATAATATTGGGCTTTACAAACTAAAATTTAAATGGTTGTCTAATACACGTATGCCAAATTTACCTAATCATTCCTCTATAAATGGCTATTTGGATCAATTCCAATTTAGCCAAACAATGCTGAAACAAGTATCGTGGCGATTAGCCCCATTTTTTAAAATTTACAGTTGTTTACTATAAAAAATAAATTATCACTAGTTCAAAGACTGAGTCTTTTCAAACTTCTTGCTAAATATTTACAAATTGTTTGCGAGCAGTGTTGTACTAGTTAGAATCCCCAACCGCCACGTTTCAGATGCACACAGAGCCCGTTTCACATGACACTCCTGGGACTCGTTTCTGCAGACCTGTTTACACTGCTTTCCCACTCCTTCACAGTCCCTGTTTACCTGTCCTTATGCCGGCTCAGGTGGCCTGCTATGAACCTCTACCCCCCAGATATGGACATTCTGGCACAGAGTAGATACTTTTGGACCTCATTTCCAGCCCCAACTCTGCGGCAACCACGCGGACCGAGGTCCTCAAGAGCCCTCTTGACCGGGCACCTCCTGGGAGCCAGGACGCTTGGGCCCCCATAGCAGAAATTACACCGCCCCATTGCACATCCTACAGGAGCCATTCGGGGGGCGTGGACTGTGGTGACACTCAACAAGAGAACGAATCTGCGGAATTTTCACTTGGATTCAAGCCATCAGATTCCTACCTCTGTCTCTAGCTTTACGTTTTGCCTCCATGCATTTTTGCCACATTCTATCTCCCAGTGAACCAGTAGAAATGATGGGAGCACATGACACCCAGTGTGCTCACCTCTTTCCCCGTCCCCTCTTCCTCGCCAGCTTTCCTGACTGAGAATTACAGATTGTGCTGGATACCGGTCATGCAGGAGATGCAGCCATGCCCGGGCAGACCCTGGCGCTAAGTACAGGGGACCAGATGACACTGACCAGCTTTGCTTTTGCTTCTCTCGTTGTCCAGATGCCAGCAGAGCTTTAGCACATATGACCAGCCTTAACGGGCACGGCTGGCTTTCGCTTTCTCTCTTACTGCAGAGGCTGGTATGCTCCTGAGCACTGAGTTCATTACCTAACGCTACGATAAAGCGAGCTGCATCCTCTGTGTCCTGAGTGAGCGTGCATACGTGCACACACACACATACATACATATACACACACATACACGCACACACACACACTCACAGAGTGTCTATGTGACTTTAGCCGTAGAAGTGACAAAAGGAGCATGAAATCATCCTCTTGTATCGGGAAAGATATAAACCAGGTGTAAGAGACAACTATATTCGGATGGAGACCGTTTTTCTGAAGTTTACAAGTTTACACAATGAGAGTTGGCCACTCCTGAACTCCAGTGTCCAGGAGGGCAGGGAAGAGAGACCCTCTGCCTACGCAAGCGACGTGGGGAGATGTTCTTAGCAGGTCGTTTCCCCAGGGATTGGGGGCAGCAGGAGATGAGCTATGGTGTCTGGCTGGCGTCACCCTGAGTGGATGCTGGCTCTTCTGTTTCCATGTCCCTACTTCCAAAGCAGACACTTTGCTAAACAGGTCCACACCACTCGCAACTTTTTCTCAGTCTGGTTATAGCTACAGAGCAGGACTCCCAGAGTAATGATTGCTCTGGGGCATTACTTTGAGGAATCTGGGAGCCCATCTGTGGCTGGAGGGTAGGGAAGAGGCTAGTGTACTAGCAGACATCTAAACAAGGTGGTCCTTTTAGTGTCCTAACAGTCTTGGACCATGGGACAGGACATGTGGCCACAAAGGCCCTTCTTCTCCCTCCCCTTCCTAGAAACGTGTACGAAAGTTCAGTTTCGCAAAATGGGTTAAGAGGCTCAGTGGTGATGGGTCAGGGTTAACAAGGCCACAACCATGGGTCCAAAGCCTGGATCAACCAAAAGCTTTGCTTTGCTTCTTTGGCCAAGGACACCATCTCCAGCCTGAGGCACCTGCCTCAGGAAAGTGTGTGGTGGCATCTGTTTCAGATAGCAAGGGGGAAAGGCCAGGGGAGATCGGCTCATCTCCGTCCCTGGAAGAACAACTCAAAAGTCCCAACTTGTGAAGTCCCTGCTTTTATACAAAGGTTAGTTCGTTCTCTCTCTCTCTCTCTCTCTCTCTCTCTCTCTCTCTCTCTCTCTCTCTGATAAGTCCTTCTGTGGCCAACCTAGAACTTCATTAACAAATTTCACGAATTGAAAGGTAAAGCAGTTTCAGGTCATCCAATAAATTACAGGCACAAATCAAAACCTACCCACTCAATTAAATCTGGCTTAGCTGAAATCATATCCTTTTGAACAGTGGAGTGACTGATTTCCAAAGGATGTAAGATCACTCAACACATGGTTATTCCCTACCAACCCTTTTTCTCTGTGATTTTCAAACCGAATTAACATTTCGTAAAGGTGGGGAGGGGTTCCACACATCTTCTATAGTTGAGGGATGACCACTCGCTCAGAATAGGGGGCCATATAAAATCAATCCAAGAAAAGGCATCGTGGAGGGGGACCCCACGCACCTCCCAGCACTGGACCAGGCACCAAGGGTGCAGGGGGCCTGGTGTGAGAAAGAAAGAGATGTGAAACAAGCTTTGCCTGCCCTGCCTCCCCGGGTCTCCCCACCGGTCTTGTCCAGCATGCGTGACAGCCCACAATGGGCCAAGAACAACAGAGACCGCCTCGGCCGGGAGAAAACCAGACTGTGTTTTCGTCTCTGACCACTCCCCCAGCAGTCTGGGTCCTGCCAAGTGACCGCAGGTCACACACGGGCGGGCTCCAGCTGGCCCCATTCCTGTTGTGACTGCACTGGAGTGCATTAACACCCAGCCCTCCCCCGCGGGCCCACGAGGCAGGAAGCCTTCTCCCTGGCCTGTTTCACAGCCTGCCTTTTGCTCTCTCAGAAATGGGGTAGGTGGTCACCATAGTAGAGTCAAATCCTGCTGAGGGACGAAGGGAGTGGGCTGCTCAGTCCTGGGGTGACTGCCCTCGAGGCTCTGCCCTTCAGAGGCTCTCCAGCTGCCAATCACTCTTGTTAGTTGCCATGCCCTGGCATCATCAGAGGCTGAACTCCCCTGGTAATTTAAACCTTTGTCCAAAATACCCAGAATGCCGCCTGGGAAAGAAAACACGGCGCTGAGCTTGGAAAACAGGCGAGGTGAGGACATGTCAGGGACCTGGCTGGAGGCCCCTTGCAGGGTTCATGGGCTACTAGGGTCGGTGCCCCAGAGACAGGACACTTGTACATGAGCTGCCACACGTCGGACCTCATCTCGTCCATTGCTTTGTACGCGATCTGTGTGGAAGAGCCATTCTGTACAATTTCTAGCCCATGGTAGACGGATGCTTTTGTCCAACATCATACACACAAACCACTAGAAAAAGGAAATGTAAAAATTTAAATTCACTGACCATGCTGTGGGATGTGACAGCATTGTTGAATTGCTACGCCATTTTCTCCGTGCTCCTTCTCGGGGTCTGTACCTATCTGGTCGCCCATCATTAGCAAACAGGTCACAGACCACATTGTGAGTAGAACTGGCTTAGATCTTTGCTACTCGAAGTGCGGTTCAAGGACCAAAAGCATCCTCGGGCAGCTTCGTAGAAATGCAGGGTCTCAGGCCCCACCACCGAGCTGCTGAATCAGAGCCTGTGTTTGCATAAGATCCTCAGGTGACTTCAGTGCATATTCAAGTTTGAGAAGCACTGGACAGACGTGCTCATCTGTGAATAGATTACAAATGTTTCCTCCACATCCAACCCTTACCACGTCGTTGAATACAGCAGATGCTTCATGTTCAGGAAGCTTTAGATGATGCTACAGAGTGGAAGGTGGGTGTAAAACTCGGTAGACTCTTCCGGATGAAATGTCTCACGGGAGTTGAGTAATGGGGGGTAAGAGTGGAGAAGAAAAGCAGAGACGCCGGCAGAGCCCATCTGGGGCTGGATTACTCTATGGCCACCGGAGGACGACAGCACACGCTTGCCAGACTGAAAACGGGCCCCAAAAAGTGAGCACAAAGGGCGAGACATGTTTGCGAATCTGATAGTGAGAAATCTGGCACTGCACCAGGGTCAGGTAGGGAGTCCAAGGTCAGGATGTTGGAGGAGACAACCGGATTCCGCCACGGAGAGGGCGGCTGGTCTGGCTGGAGACAGAAACGTGTTTATTTAGATCTTGTCTGCTTAGCTGCTCGACTGGCTGCAAGGAGTTAGATTCGCATTCTCCAGAGCTCGGTGCCCTCAGCCGGAACCGTGCTCCTAATCTGCTTAGTCATTAAGGGCTTTCTGTGCCCTGCTCTGTCTCCCACAGAGAGCCAGAGAGACTGGCAGCCCCCGGGGAGCTGCTTTCTGCACCCCTTCGTCCAGCGTGTCTATGCCTGTCAGGGGCTGCAGACCCACTTCAGTCATTTCCCACTGAGGAGCAGGCCCAGTCCTTGATGAACACATTGAACCTGTGCACGAGGGAGGAGAGCAGGCACAGCCCCATGAGCGCGGTGCAAGGAAATCACGAGGGATTTGCACTGACTCCCAAGAGACCCCGTTTTTCAGGGGCAGACTGGGTGCAGCCATTCCTGGGTTCCATTTCCTGAGTGCAACTCTATCTCTTCACGTCTCACATGCACTGTTACCCTCACTTCAGTCTGACCCTCACAGGGGTCCTCTTCTCCCCCACCTGAAATCATCAATTCATACAGTGGGGAGACCCTCGAAACCAAGGTCCCAAGTGGCTAAATGTCTTGCCCAAAGTTATCCAGCTAGTTGTGTTGCTGCCTAAGACAACGCAAGGAAACCAGTGATTTGTACATCTAGCACTCATGTGAATCCCAGTTCCCAGATATTCTACCACAGAGACAATGTTTTATTCAATATTATGTCATAATCCACCCCAGCTTTTAATTTTGGTTCAGGAAAAATGGTCTCCTTGTTAACATAGTTCCTCTGGTCCTGACCCTGGATTTTCACCTACCCAACGAAAAGGCCCAGCCATCCAACTCTTTGGAGAATAAGTCATGAGGAGTTTCACCTAGTTACTTCCTGAGTCCTGAGGGTCCTAGTTGGGGTCACACTAGCTTTAAGGGTGACCAAAGCAGGAATTGGGTTGACCTCTGGGTTGCGGAATTCAGGACCCGCTCCTGAGATCAACCCCTTCTCTCTTCCCTTCCAGTTCTGAGAGATTCCAGGGAATATTAGCTTTTATTATCCTCTGCTTCAAAGCGGGGCCACTTTCTGTCAATCCTACACCATATGAGAAGCTTAATCACACAAGCAGTGACAAGCAGCTCAGAGCAGAGGTGACAGCCTTCCCAGAGTTCCGGCTGAAAGTGACAGTGTTTGCCAAAGGAAAGGGCCAGCTGCAAACACACACAGCTATCACTAACTTTTCCTTTGGACAGACTGGGCTCCAGGATATGCCATAGCAAGAACCGCAACTCTGCCCCACGCGTTCTGGCCAGCAGCACCCCACCCTCAGTGTTTCCTGAGAGATACCCATCCACACCCAGCATTTCAGCATGTTCAGTCTAGCTTTTACTTTTTTACTTACTCACATGGGTGGGCATGAGACAGGCAAAGGCTTTCCCTCTCTCCTACTGTGTTTGAATCTTGGGAAATGACGCCTACAATAAGAAGGGAAACTCTTTTCTGGCAACTCCAAAGCCAGTGAAAGACAAGACCATGGAGTGGGAAAAAGTGGAGAAGGAGGTCCAGGCATTTCTCCGAGAACCCTCAGTCTGAGGGTGTCACCCTTCTGTCTTCTCCTTCTACATCTGAACGGAGCAAGGGGGGTGACAGATCTTGTTTCCGCTCCCTTCCAAACCACGCTTAGTGTCACGGAAAGGTGCTCATGGCCCCAGCCAGGAGAATGGAAGAGCACTAGATGCTGGCAGGAGCAGCGGTGTGGCATCCACATGTGTGTGGTCATGCGTCAGTGTGGTGCTGAGTGGACAGAGGACACACGAGAAATGAACAGGGGAACGTCCAGGACAGAGAACATAGGGGCTGAGAGAATCCACTGCACTTCTCTTACAAGCGTCCCCATCCGTCTTTCCTTATTGGTACAAATGAGGGTGAAGTACAGACGAGCAAAGGATGGTGAAGAGGACAGTGGAACCTCCATGAGTCTGTCTTCTGCCGGTGGCGATGCCTTGTGCTGACATATTCTAATTATTTCGCTGACACCCCTGTGTGAATTAAAGGGGAACTTTACGGGATAGGACAGTTGGCCGGTGCTGATAAAAGGGAGGGACCTGCCATTCTCTGATCTAAAGGAGAAAGGGGTGGGAATGGTTGCTGGAAGCTGAAAGGAGAGTCACGGACACGGCCGGAGAGAAGTATCTCAGGTAAAGGATGCAGCCAGCCCAAGGCTACCCAGTAGAGAGTGGGAGGGGACGGGGTGGGGGGAGCAACCGAGGAATAAGTCCCCCAACCTCTCTCTTTTCCACCCCAGTCTCCTGCCAACGCTCCTCACTGTCCAACTGAACCGGAAGTCAGAGGCAAGGAAGCCTACTGAGGGGTCTCAACAGTCCAGAGAGAAGGCAGAGGATGTGGCTCTGGCGACAAGACAGGGGACAGGCACACATCACAGCCCACCGGAAGTACTTATGCACACTTCTGTTCCCCGTCTGGACCATACGCCCTGGAGGGAAGCGTGCCTGTGTCCAGTGTACAGAGGACACTCCGTAAAACTGACCACACTAATAAGCGAATGCGTGAAGGACGAGAGGAAGGTCACCACCGGCAGAAACAAAGCTCCCGAGCCCACGCGCAGTAGCTCAGAACGAACCGGGGTACCATTAGGCTCTAACTTGTCTTTCTGCTTCACTCTCCATGATGCGGATGGAGCTGTTTCTCCCAGCCTCCTTCCCAGGACACCATGGCCAGGTCTGTCGCAGGCCAGAGCCATGATCCTCCAAGCTGCTCAGGGCCTCTCCTGGGGCCCAAAGCTCCAGGCAGGCGGCAGGCGCCCCAGAGGCCCTGGCAGGTACTGTCTGGCCTCAGTGCCCTTCTGCCACAAGGTGGGGAGCCAAGCCGTGCATGTTCCCTTGCTCTCTGCTTGGCAGTTACTGTGGCAACAGCCAGAGCTCAGCCTCCTCCAGACTGTCCCACGGAGCCCTGACGCTGGAGGCTGCAGCGATCCTGTAAACCGGGCTTGTCCTGGTCACTGCACAGTGCCAGGTGCCTTAAACCAGACGTGGACACGGACGCCAGCGTCCTCCTGAGCCCAGGGCTGGTCAGCAGACAAGGCGCAATCACGCACAGAAACCCCTACAGCCCTGGGATGTGCTGTGCTCTTCATCGGTCTGAGCAGCCACGCCCAGCGGTCAGGTCCACGCAAGGTGCTCTGTCTGGGCTGGCACGGAGGCACGTCACAGCCCCCTCTCCAGCTGTGCCCTGACCCACCCTGCTCACCCCGCACTCCAGCCAAATCAAACTAGAGGAATGCTCCACCCAGACTGTCAATGGACTCCAACTTGCCTTGTGCTGCTTCTCCCCACCCCACTTTTCATTTGGAAAGTTTCACTTCCCCTCCAGCTCTAGCCCGACACCCCCTTTCTCAATCTGGGCCACTTTCAAGCACCGCGGACCCCAGAGCCTACCCCAGCCCCAGCCTGGCAGGGAGACGCTTCACTCCCCACTCCAGACTCCCACAGCAGGTGGTGAATCCCTCTAGGAAAGCTTCATCTCCAGTGCTTTGTCTTTGGACTCCCCCAACCAGACTGGGATCCCCTCAAGGTCAGGGAAACCATCTCTTTCATCTTCTTATCAGCCCAGCACCTAAGACAGCCCTTGGCGCTTAGTAGGTGATTGAATGAATGGGTTTTCGCCTCAAGGCCCCACAAATCAGAGGTGGTATATTGGGCTCTGACCCAGATGTCAGACCAACGTGTGGAGGGCAAACAGTACCACATATCAACTTTGGACAGGACTGGTAATTGCTGGGAGCCCCAACCAGCTCATCTCTCCGGCCCTGATTTTATTAGCGAAACATTCATGCATGGATTCATTCGTTCATTCGTTCATTCACTCGTCTGAGAAATATTTACTGAGTACCTGCTGTATGCTACTGTACTCAGCACTGGGAATTCAGAGAACAAGACACAGACCTACCCTCTGGAAACTCTTCGACCAGGAGGAGACACGGAAGCGTAAGCAGACATGGTGGGGAAGTGGAGGGGCGCTGTCAGGTCCCCAGAAAAGGCACGTGATTACACATGGGAGCAGAGACAACCGCAAGCGACTGCTTACACGTTCAGTATGGATGAAACTGGGAGGGCGGGTGGTACCAGGACCCTGACCTGTGCCATCTTCAGTGTGTGGCAGGAAAGCCAGGGCTGGAGTCAGAAGGCGGGTTCTGTTTTAATCTAGAATCCCCAGCCAACTTGTGGTGAGGCCCATTAGAGATTCCAGGCACAGAGCTGCTGAGACGCAGGCCACTAATTTACACCCACCCTCTATTTTTTTTCCTTCATGCTAACTGGCATCCCTGTCTGACTGTCCCCAATGCCCTGACAACCTGGGTGTCTGCCTGGCTAGCAGCCACCAGCATGTATTTATTTCCAAGGCCTGGCTGAGACCCACGGCACATGGGAGGGCTGGGGGGAGGGGATGGGCGCAGTTTGTGTCTCTGCAGAACCTGCTCTTCCATTCAGCCCCTGTGCCGGGCTGGGGCCGGCTTCCCTCTGAAGCCATGCCCAGCCGGTAGGGCTGCCTCTGTCCTCTCCCCCGAGACACCCAGGCTGATTTCAGTGCAGATGGCACTGGCAGATGCCAGACCCTGAGAGGACCCTCCCCCTTAGCTAATGACGGGAGCAGGTGAAGAGACCAGCAAAAGTGATCAGGGGCGGGAAGCGACATAAACACTAGGAAACCTGGGTTCTAGACCCAACTCCGCAACTCAACGGACTGTGTGTCATTGGGCGTCACCTCTCTGAGCCTGGCTGTTCCTGCTGCCTGAGTCTGACAGCTTAGCTGTCAGGATGGCATATAGTACTGGGTAGTGCTTTCAGAGAAAAGAGAAGTGGGTTCTCACTTGTACTCAACCGTTAACCTACTGCGGGACACTGGGTGAATTCCCTCAGCTCTCTGCACTAATTAGACACCATGTCCAAGGCACACTGCATACGGCACGGGATGAAGAGTTGGTATGAAGCAAGGACCACACCGAACCAGGAAGAAATCACGAGGGGCTAAGAAGTGCTCTTATGCACTTTCTCCCACTGGCCCTGCTCTGGGATTCTAGACACGAGGGAGCAGCTGGTCTCCCCACGGCATGTTCAGCCCTCCTTGACCTCACGCCCTTCCCCACACTTACTGTCTCCTCTGCTGAGCCAGAGTCCTCTGTAGCCAGCTGCAGCTCAGGTGCGTCAGCCCAGTGAGCTCTGGGAGCAGCTCTGAGAATTCTCCGCCTTCAGAGACCCGGGTCCACGTCCTGTGCAAACGTGGCCTTGCCTTTCAGGGGCAGCTGGGGCCAGCTGCACACTCCGTAGAGGTGAAGCAGTGCCTGTCTGCAGCCCCACAGCTAATGGGTAACAGCCACAGCCACAGATAAACAGCCATGAGGGCTATGGATCAGGTAACCCCACTTCTCCCTCCTGGAAATAATGAAGGAAACTCCGAATTAGGATTCAGGTCTGGGCTTGAGGACAGGCCGGCCAAAGCAGCCCCTCAACCTCTGAGAAAATGCACAGGTGTGTCTGCTACAAGATGCAATGGGGCTTACGGAGACTCGGTGGCATGGCTGAGGACAAGTGGCTGGGTGGTGGCCGTCCAGGCAGAGGAGGGTGGGGGGTGGGCAAGATGAGTGGGATGTTTCTTCAGTTTCTGAGGCCCCACGAGAGGAGGAAATAAACGCACGCCTGGGGAGAAGACCCCAGAGAGAGCCCTGCGAGGGAAGGGTGCCAGCCACGATGAACTTGAGGAACGCAGCAGTGGGCTGAGGGCTTGACGCTGTTTTCAAAGTATTGCGGGCAGCCAGGTGTCTCCAAACTACATAGTTCACATCTGGTTATGCGGGCCCTGATAGGCCGCGGGGGCAGAGGCAGAGTGCTGTGAAATTTGGAGAGCCCATGGAGGGAATGGGGATACCCAGGGGTTCCCTAGATACCCATGGAAGTTTCTAGAATAACAATAATAGTCAATATGTATGTGGCACTCACATAGATTCACTCTGGTTTTCACAACAGCCCTGTAAGATAAGCACTATTATTTTTCCACACTTTAAAAGATAAGGAGAGGAAGACACAGAGAGGTTGAGAGACAGGCCCAAGGTCAAACAACTGATTGGAGCCCAAGCCAGACTTTAGAGCCCAGGAGTCTCCTTCCAAAACCTGTGTGCTTGACCACTATGCAGCACAGTCTCTCCACAGGGAATGAGGATGCCGCTTTCTTCAGGGCAGGGCCCTGCCTCTGTGAGGGCTGAACCTGCTAGAAGGTGGGAGAGTCCAAGACGAGCCTTAGCCCATACTCGCCTAGGGCCTGGGAGAATCCAGCCCCAAGACCCAGCCTCAGGCACCTGCCACGGACAGCTGGCCCAGGGATGGGGGCTGGCCCCTCACAGCCACCTTCTCCACGGGGATACCCAGCCATCAGTTTTAGGTTAAAACTCCTCTCCGCAGCCCAGGCGTCCCGAAAATTGTTATAACTACAGCAAGATAAAAGTGCAGGGACCGGCATGAATGGAGAGGGTTTTTAAGAGGCGGTGTTTCACATCAAAATCCCTCTGATGTGAGTAATTTGGATTCTGATGCATTTCTGGATTGTTTGTTGAATTATGCCGCGGCAGCTTCTGCTGCCGTAAAAAGCACCACCGTCACACGGCTGCTCTGAAACCTGCAGCAATGGAGACAGCTGGGTTCACAGTGTGGATACCGAGATCTGTCTCTGATGAGAGTGAACCAGCAGAAAGAGAGAGGCAAGGAGAAATGGAGAGAAGCAGCGGGAAGAATTGAGGGGACGGAGTGAGCTAATCTGCTTTCCTCCCCACTCCCTCCTGAAAGCCCTGCCAGAAGGTGAGCAGACAGGAGCTTCCTGGAAGTCCAGCCCATCCACAGAACACAGAAAGAGGAGGTCAGAGAGCTGGGAATGCATCCTGGCGAAGGATGAAACAGCACGCAGCCGGCAGACACCCCTCATCTCCGCCACCCGAAATGTGCGGCTGTCCTCGAGGTGGGTGCTCCCACGGTGGGGCCTTTCTGCTGGGCCTAGGGCAGTCACTGCTGTCATTATTATTCCCTTTCTAAGTGTTTCCACAATTAAAAACAACAACTAATGACAGTATACCCGTTGAGCTGAGGTCACAGAGCAGGGAGGTTATATCTATCTGTGTATCTCACATGACTGTTTAGCTCCCGCGATGAAATTGGAATCCCAGTTCTCGACTCTCAGCCACCTTCTGTCCCATCAGCGCAGACTTCCCATCTCACTGTGGAGGCTCCCAGCATCCTGACACCCACCACATCCATTGCTCAGGCTGGTAATGTCACGTGCTGTGCGTGGGGCAATAGAAAGTAAAAGCACCAAAGCCCTGAGCAAGGCCACTGGTCCAGAGCTGAGTTCTACCTCTGCTAAGGTGTGTCCTTGAGCAGGTTATTGAACCTTCTGTGCCTCAGTTTCCTCACCTGCAAAATGGGCCTGATCACAGTTCTTATACTTTATTGAATGAGATAATACATCTGAAGCCTTTTAGCTCAGTGCCAAGGAGACAGTAAGCAGTCAGTCATATCAGCTGCTGCTTTCACTTCCATTATGGTTATTCTCCTGCAAACTGTTGTGAGTTCAGAAAGCTGATCCCCACCCAATGTTGGCCAGTGAAGACCCCGGTCAGTGTCTTGCTCTGCCAAGGGGACTGTGTCCTCCCCAGAGCAGGTTCTGTCCCATCTGCCAAACAAGGAATGGCATGCCCCAGGGGGGGCTGAGTCAGGAGGCCCCCAGGCTGTGCTGGACTCGGCTCTGTGCTGATTTGGCAGGAACCTCATCATGCATTGGTACTTTTCAGGAAGCGAGAGAGCCAACACCAGCCTTCTGGACTGGCCTCGTTTGGAGCCTGGGCTCCAGGGACACAAGGGCACCCCGCAGCCCAATTAGAAATCAATCTAGCAAGTCTCGCCAAGCCCATTGCCATAAATGGCTCTAAAAGCTCAGCCTCTTCGGGCCCACCCGGCACGGGGCTCCGGGATTAACGAGCATCAGCTGCAGGCAGGCTGGTGGGGACAGATGCGGACCTAATGAGCAGGGTGGCCCAGCCACACAGACTCGAGGTGGGGCAGGGCTGACGAGCAGGTGTCATTGTCATGCTGCCCCTTTGCTGAGTGTCACTTTGAAAGGCAAGGCTGTTGTCATCGAGTGACATGTTACTACGCCACCCTGGAGTGTCACAGGAGACTCAAAAGACCATCCACAAGGAACAGGCACTCTGAAGCCGTACCCTCTGTCCCTGGCTGGGTTGTCGGATCAGGCTTTTCTCCAGGTCCCTTGAGTGTGGGGCTGGAGAGAGGTTTTGGAATCCTGGAGTGCCTCCCTCCCCATGCCACCTGGTTAGTGCTGCACCTCAGTGCAGAAGTCTCTGCTAGAATGTTCTTTGTTCACGTCTCTGGTGTAGTCAGAGTCCCCAGATACACGGGCTTAGAGTTGGCCTGGAGCTTACGCACATCTGTGCAGATTTCAATGATCACAAGTGTCTACCATCGTGCTGGCCACCAAATGGACCTAGTCTGACCCCCACCGGAGTTGTATGTCAGTCAAGGACACAGCCCCTCGGGAGACTGGTCAGAAACATAAACTATAACAGTGATCATTTACTGAGCACTTATTTTATTCAGGCACTGTTCTATGCTCTTTCAATGTCCGAACTTATTTAGTTAATAAAAATAAAAGACACGGAGCAACAAAGTGTCAAATTATAGTAAGGCAGTCAATGCAGGTGAAGCAGAAAAGGGAAAGGTCACTTAGACTGACTGGAGAGATCCAGGAAGGCTTCATGGGGGAGGCAGGACCACCCTGGCCCTACTGGAGGGTGGGAGAACTGTTCTAGAAGCGGGAGCAGGCACATCCAGGCCAAGGGTGGAGTGAGTCCCCTGAAGGTCATTCGCCGATGGCAGAGGGCAGAGGTTTGGGGCCACAATGTTTGGTGGGCACCAGCCTCTGAAGATGTAGTTAGGGTGAAATTTCAAACTTAGGGTTTTATTCCTGATTAAAATTGCCTTCTCCTAACTGTGGCTTCACTGCTCCTTTCCCACTTCTGTCTGAAATGTGATTTTTAAAAGGTAAAAGTTACACAGTGCAATGCACCGATCTTCAACGTACACTTTGATACATGTACTCGGCCATGCAACCAGCATCCCATTCAAGATCTAGAACGTTTGCACAGGACATGAAGAATAAGGAAGGCGGCTTTGAAAATCTGCTGGTTCTGTATACCTACGTCTTCCGAGCATTTGTGAATTGGAATAAACCAACACAATCAGCTTCTGCTCTTGCCCATGTCCAATCCACCTTCCATCCCAGGAGGAAAACAGCAAATACAATTAAGCCACATTTAGAGACACGTGACGAGTGAGCATTTGTCTTACTCATCTTTGCGTCCCAGAACAAAGCTCAGTAAGTGCCACGGAGCAGAGGATCCAAACATGTTTCTTAAACAAGGGAAAGAATGGCTATCTATCCTCAAAGTAACGTCTCCCAGGAAATAGCGGACTCCACTTTCCCTGAGCTCCCGTATGACACTGACAATCATGGAACCTCGCTGTCTACTCCTGAGATCGGTCAGGAATGCTCCACAGGATGTAAAAGAGCATTTTCCTGTTACCCTCCTCCCCACCCCCACCCCTTGACCCCGAACTCGACTGCGCTTCCTGCAGTCAGCCCATATTAGGCCCCAAATTCCAGGGTCTTAAGAAAAGCAAACTTGGGGCATAAGGGATGCCTGTCTTCCCTCGAAGCTATTTAGTAGACAATGTCTGAGACAAAATGTTCCCCAGCTTCAGACACCCTCATTCTTCCTTCCCAACCTCTTCCCAGTATCCATGACCAAGCCACTCCATGATAGCTTCCAGGCAAAAAGCATTACAAAGCTTCCAGGGAAAAGAGAAGCTTCAAGTAGGACTACCCATGTGCTCGTGGCCCATTTCCTTCCTAGCATAATTAGTACCTGGATGTCGCCCTAGCCAACGACCAGTCAACACTTTTACCCTCCAACTCCCTGGGACATCTCCCTTTGCACAGCTTGCTTGGAGGCTGCAGGCTTATACAGAGCATAAGCCAGCATTCCAATCAGAGTATTTCTCACTTGCAGTATTGCATAAAGAGAGGAAAAAAATAATAATGCTGAACATTCTGTTCATGGAAGAAAAAATAGCAGCAGAAAACTGTCACATTGTTTGGTCTATTTTCAATTTAATTCCCGAGCCCTGGAAATAGCTATCTGTGCAAGCAGGCCGGAAGAGGACTCTAGCGATCTGACACACGCCATCGCATCGCTTGGTCTCGGGCTGAGGGACAGGGACAGCCCAGCCGGGTGGGTCACCGAGGGTCCCGGTGTGTCTGCTGCGGGACTCCACATGTGCAGAAGAAACTCCGAATCAGGAAGGACGGAGGGAGCATTAGCGGCCGGCATGTCAAGTGCAAACAGGATGTCTGTCCCTCACAGAGCTCGGCTCTCAGCCTGGCTCCACTGAGACCACCTGGGGGCTTTGGGAAACAATGCCACCAAAAGGTCGTTACACGAATCGGTGCATGGGACAACACTGCGTGGAACGGAATACATGCACACAGGCAAACACACACACGAGCACACGTAAAACTGGTGAGCTCTGAATGAGTAACTTTGGGGGATTGTACCCGTGTCAATGTCCCTCCCACTTGTGACATTGCACAATAGTTACATAAAAATGTTACCACAGGGAGAAACCAAGTGAAGGATACAAGGGACCTCTCTGTAGAGTTCCTTGCAATGACATGCAAATCCACAATTATCTATCTATCTATCTATCTATCTATCTATCTATCTATCTATCTATCTATCTATCTATAACCAGGACTTCACAGAGGTGGAGAATTCAAATAGAAGAGTGGGGAAAGGGCCTTCGAGGCCAGCGAAGAAGGGCTTGGAGAGTCGGCGGCCACCCAGCACAGGAGACGGACTGAATTCCTTGGGCACAGGTGAGGAGTAAGGGTGGATAAAACCATTCATGACGAACTAGCCCTATCCCCGCCCCTTGGGCAGGTCAGTCTCTCAGGCACCTGAACCAGCTTTAAGTCCTGGCAAGTTGCCAAAAGCAATTATCAGCAAAAAAAAAAAAGACAATTCTCCAGAAGACACTTGGCATCTCTCAGGTAACCACAATGTGGAGAACTTGGAGAGGCTTCCGATTCTAGTATAAAAGTAAGCAGTCCTTCTCACAGCTCGTCACCCCTTGCCTAGCTGCACTTCAGCTGGTCTTAGCTACCCCCACCCCAGAACCCAGCTGAGCACCAGAAAATACCAGCGATGACCTGGGAAGGGCTGAAACCGAAATCTCAGTGTCTACACACCGACGCTAATACGTTTGACTCAGCAGGTCCTTTGAGTACCCGCTCAATGCCTCTTTGCTCTTATTTTACACACACGTCTACTAAGCTTGATTATCTGTTTCCAAGCTCACAGAATGAAAAAGAAAATCACTCAACAGGTGAGGCGTCAGACAGCATCCCTGACAACAGAGACAAGTGATCGGTGGCCGACACCCCAATCTGTATAAAGGAACCGGGGTGCTCGTCTGACAGAAGGCCACCTTAGCAAGGCCGAGGGGCTCCGTTGTAAAGCTGGAGAAACAGCTTTAAGATGCTGCCCTGTGGAGCCTGTCCTTGCTTTTCCTTGCGCCTGTTTTTTGTCCAGTGTCTGTACCCCGGCGAGTGTCTGTGTCCTGCTGCAGTCTGCCCGCGGGTGAGGGGCAGCTGGCTAGCCTTTCTGATTCCAGAGAACGCCCTCTGCCAAAACCACCAGCGCCCCTCTCAAAGCCTGCTTTCTCCCATTGCAGCGCCCACCCTGCCCTCCCAGGGCGCGCACAGCAAAGCAGGCTGCTGTGGACCTGCTCAGGCTGTTGGGTCAAGCGGCCTGAACAGCAAGGCCAGGAGAAGCGTCTCCCGCACCCCGACGGCAGTATCCCCGCTCTGCCTGCAGTGGGTCTGGCTGTGAACTCCAGCTCCGCTCAGGCAAAAGCGCAGTGCGTCCTGGACCCAGTTGTTTCATTTCTTGTGCTCGGGGCTCACACCACGGACCCACCATCCAGGTGGTGCGGGTAGAGGGCGCATTAGCTGACTCAGTGCCACCATGCCAACGTGTAATAACCAGGAGTCTCCTGCCCTTGAGCAACCCCTCTGGCAGCTGCCTCACCTGTGCTCGCTGCATGGTGTGTGGTTCAAAGCCAGAGTGAGTTGGCCGGCCCGCAATGGGGCTAGGCAGGCTGGGCAGCCCCCCCCCATCATCCATGCCCACATCACAGGAGGCAGCGCTCAGAGTGGGCAGGAGACAATACTGGTCTCTCCTGCTACACAGCCCCCAGATCTCCGCCCCAGACTCAGAGGCCTGGATGAGCGCCCACGGACCCGAGCAGCGGGGAAGGGGGACGGAGTTTCCACACCCAGGCACCCTGATGAGTGCCCATGCCCTGCTCTCCTCCGGAAGCCCAGCACCTGGTCATGTCCCTCTCAGGGAGGCCGTGCCCTGTTTTCATCCACAAGAAAAAGCTGAGAAAGACAAATCAGACAAGGAAGGGAGGCTCTTAGCCGCCCCCATGCATGTGGGTGTAGATGGAAGCATTAGCCTAAAACCAGGCGGGCAGGTAAGGGGAGGGGACTTGGGACAGTCTCCGGCTCTAATTGCTGCTAAAGATCACTGGGCAGCCCAGGTGACACCTGGAGGTCTTCTGGGTCCTCGGGCATAAAACATAAATCATCTCCCTCTCACTTGGTACTAATCTCGCTTTCTCGCTGTGTCAGCTGGATTCCTGCGTCAGCCTGGGTTTAAATGGGGACTTCTGTTCCTTCCTAGTTTTTTTTCTTCTTTCTCTCCAACCTTCTGTCCAACCCCCTCTGAAAGTGATGACAGAGGAATGCAAACTGCAAAAGGTAGGCTTGTGGCTTCACCCTGGAGAAGAAGGGGGCGTGCAGAGAGAGAAAGAGGGTATGTGGACACCAATGTGGGTGGGCAAACCTGCGTGACCCGTAGGGAGAAGGTGGCCATCTGGCCCCCCCAGCAGACTCTCGGTGTCCAGTGTCCCTTCCAGGTAAACCCCTCCCCTGGTCCCAGGTGCGTGTGCAGCAGACAGGCTTGTTTCCCGGTGGGCTGGACTCACGGAGTGGTGGGGAAGGTCAGAGCACACAGCTAGCTGGGTGAGGGCTCTGTGGTTGCCCCGTCATTTCTCAGGAGCAAAGATCACCCAGGCTCTAGGGGTGCCTGGGAAAGGAGGGCTTCTTTCACTTTTGTTTCCTTGGTTCCCCAAGCACCTCTGTGGCGTCACATGGGTCACATCCCCTGGAGACATTCACTTGGAGGCCTAACCCTCAACAGCTCCGCAAGAGGCCTGCACCTTCCAGGAGCCTCCAGCAGGCTGACTCGAGGCTGCACGTGGTACCGCATCTCTGCAGGGTCCCATCCTGCAAAGCTGCAGGAAACACCCCCCAAAATCTTCCAGAAAACTCCTCTTCCTTGAGTGAAGGGAGACTCACCCCAGTGACTTCCCGGCCAAAGCCCATGGGGGACGAGGTCCCTGGCCCGTGGGTCCTCCTGGGGCATAGGAAGAGGCGATGGGAGCAGTGGGACGTGCCACCCGCCCTTGGTCGCACACCTGCTCGTACATGCCCCGAGCCAGGCAGGCACTGGCAGGTGTCACTGGCCCAATGGGATGACAGAACTAGGACGCTCGCAATGGCCAGCGCGGCTTGTGCTGCGGTTTCAGCTGAAGCTGCTCAGGCCTGGTTATGCTGGCAGCTGGCCACGAACCTGGCTACGGGGGGCCATGGCACAGGGCCGTGGATAAGACAGGGGCTTCTCAGCCAGACCGCGTGACTGGGATCCTAAGGAGCTGTGTGACAGTGAATCAGCTAGCTTTCCCGTGCCTCGTTTTGTCTTCTGGTAAAGGGGGTGATAGCCATCGTGCCAGCTCAAAGGGGTATAAGATTAATTGGGTGATTCATGTACATGCCTGAGTAGGTGCCTGGTGTAGGCTGACATTACTATTCGGACAACCACGACTCTTGTGGTTGTTGTTACTATTATTATTCTCGCTCCGTGGAGACCAGAGGTATGGAAGGGTGGGACGATACGACTACAGGGTCGGCATGAGGGAGCAACGCAGAGGAAGGAACTCCGGTGGCCGTCCCGTCACCCCAGATGCCCCCTCTGCTACCCCAGTGTTGGTCCTCCTCGTGGGATGGGACCTGATTCTGCCATTCTGCTCTGAGAACACCCGGGGGTTGGCGGTGTCCAGGGAAGATAAGAGGGGCAGCTGGAGGTGCATATGTGGGGGTGTGTTATGTATGTCCCCTCTCAGAGAGGTATCTTTTTACCGTAAAGCTCCCAGGAGCCATGTGCTAAATGGCGGAGCGTCCAGCCAGGACGAGGGCGGCACAAGGCAGGATGGGAAGGGGGCTTTGCTGACTGAACACCGGGGTTTCTAACTGGCTCCTGCAAGTTGTTTGCCCCTAATTTCACCGAGTGTCGGGTTCCTTGCACAGTGATGGGGCAGGACGAGACTGTTTTTACAGCTCCTTCGAGTCGCTGAATTCTAGGAACACAGACTCCATTCCTGCCACGTCTGACTCATGTCAAGAGGCTAGTCAATCACTCCTTTTTTTGTCTGATTGGACTCCTGCTTGATTCAACGTCCTTAGTTTTGAAAACAGCCAGAGGAGCAGGGACCAAGGGGAATGAAAGTCACCTGCCAGACTGGAAAGGAGTGGGGACAGGGATGTGTCCTCCCATGGGAGGAGGCAATGGTATGGCAGGTCTCTGGGGTCAGGAGCCCAGGCCACAAAGCCAGGAGCCACTGAGCTGAGGGGACACAGCCCAAGCCCCATCACTCATCACTTGCAAGGCCCACTGCTACTTCCGGTTGTCACCACACATACGTCCCCACAAAACAGACACTGTGAGGACGTGTGGAGAGCCTTGGATGCCTTCTCCCTCAGATTCTCCATCCTGTGAGCTGTTTTAACTATTTTGATGGAGACCTACCCAGGAGGTCCGACTCACCTTGCCACCCAGGATGAAGCAAAACTTTTCAGAAAACCGAGCTTAGCCTTGCTACCTGCCACGCACTCTGACGGTTTCTTATTCTATTTCTTTTTTCTTTTTTTTTACCATGTTGGCTACAGCCCACTAACCTGACCTAACGGCACACTAAAAAGTTGTGACCTTGGGTTTGGAAAGCACTGTTTGAGAGCCAGGGAAGTGACAGTGACTCCACCTGGCGACAAAACAGGCAAAGACCCCAGTTTGCAGAGGGATAGGCTGCCTGACAAATTCGGAGACTAGACGTGCGCAGGGCTAAATTACAGGGAGAACAGACTTTCCAGGTGCCTCGGTCACTTCGGAGAGCGGTTTCCATATCCCTCCAACGACTCATTCTCAGCGCCGAACTAAGCCGATTTACGTGAAAGGGATGGCAACTCCTCCTGCCACAGTGTTCCGGGGCGTTTCTTGGTGGCACACGAATGAAGCTCCATGAGGAAAGTCACTTACACTCTCCAAGAACTTCTGAAAAATGGCAGTCAGCTGCTGAACTGTTTTAATGAAGCTTTTTCACCTCACGGCTAAGACGTCCGGGAAGGCGATCACCCAGGCCCTTCCTAGCCCACCCATTCGTCACCTTGAACACTTCTTTCTGCCTTTTGACCCAGGAGACGCCTGAGCACACAAGTTAGAGGAACGACGGCTGCTCTGGCCTCTTGGATTCAGAGTAGCTTCTCCCTCTTGCCAAGATACCACCTTTTTTTTTCTTTCTTTTTTTCGGCGTACTTGATTTCTTATCATATCACAAATGTATCAAATCTAAAAGAAAACCCCAGATTCCCTCTAATCCAGACTCCTGTCTTATGAGTGAGAAGAACACGACCTGGGGAGGATGGTGACCGGCCGGAGTCACAGGGATTCCTGGGATTCAGGCAAGCCCTCTCCCAGACCCCCACGTCCCATCCAAGTTCTCCACAAAAGAAAGCAAAAAAGGGCCAAGTCCCTAATACTCTTGGGTTCACCCACATATGTGTTAGCAGAGAAGACTGAGCGTGTCCCAAGAGAAATGAAACGGAGCGGGTAATGATTTTGAGGGGGGAACCCAACCCCCTAGGCCTCAATACCCCCTTTTCTAAAATGCGAAAAACAAGCCTATGTGAGAAGCCACTTCCGTCAGGACTGATTATCCCAGCATCCTCATGTTCCTTAGGGAACAGAGGGGGCAACAGGGCTCTAGAAATAACTACACTTACAGCCCTGGATTGGCGGGTCTGGAGAGACACATATTGACACTCTCATTTGTTCCGCGTGGCCCCTGCCTGCCAGACCTCCCTGCGACGAGCAGAAGCTCATTATCTCAGCCGGCCTTCTCCCTAAGCCCGGCTGAAATGGCCTGACCCTTGCTGGGACACCCCACCCCCGGGCCTGGGAGGGCCTCGGAATAGCAGGGCTGAGATGGACGGACACGGGTCATCGGAGAGGCCAAATGAGCCACCCCGGTGATTTTCACAGGATGGTGCACCAGGCCCATTTTCTATTGTGAGGCAGCGTGTTTGTGAGGCAATTGATCCAGGACTGGTTTTCTCCAGGGATGGAGATGCTACACACACAATCACATACACACACACACACACACACACACACACACACACACACACACATACACACACACCCGTGTGTGCACATATACAAGCACATGGATACCTTCCGGGGACTAATCTGACTTTTTTTCTTTTTTTAATTCCCGGGGTTACGTCACTATATATCTCCTGGTCCGGGGTGCAGGCACCACTCTGGGGGGGCTGGTCCTAGCCAGTTGGGCTAAACGGGGCCACTGTTTTGCTTTCTAGGGTAGATCCAGGGCTTTGTTGAATTTTCAAAAGTGGTCACTGAAGCTGTTTATTCGTATTGCACTCTCGGCTCCCTCACAGCCACATTTGAACTTCCAACGCTGAGATTTTTCATATCGGAAATGAGAACTGCCTACCACATTAGCAAAGACTTAATACAATTTCATAGCTTTCTAGTGGGAACATAAATTGGAACAATACTTTTGGAAAACAATTTAGTAATAGATAGCCGGTCTTTAATGTGCTTATACCCTCTGACCTAGAAACACCACTTCTGGGACTCGAGCCAAAGGAAATAGTCGGAAATACAGGGACTTTCAAAAAAAAGAAAAGCAAAAGCTTTATGCACAATCATTTTTACGTTAGCGTTATTCATCATTTGAAAATATGAGAAGTAAGTTAAGCAGAAAACAGTACGACGGTGG
Organism: Rhinolophus sinicus; assembly: GCF_036562045.2. Classification (NCBI taxonomy): domain Eukaryota; kingdom Metazoa; phylum Chordata; class Mammalia; order Chiroptera; family Rhinolophidae; genus Rhinolophus; species Rhinolophus sinicus. Next base: position 64,679,478 of record NC_133760.1, on the reverse strand, counting down.
GTAGATTATGACATGTTCACGTGATAGAATATTAAGCACATGTTTAAAATTATGTTTATGAAGCGTTTACAGCAAGTGAGGAAATTACTTGCATTACAAGGTTTTACTGAACGGGGCCAGAAAAAAAATCACACATACACACACACACACACACACACACACAATATACTGGGGATGCCAAAAAAATGTATACACGTGACTTGTATTCATCTTTTGTCATTGGTATATATTGAGTATTACAACTTTAATACAGTTTTTTTCCTTTCTTAAAATGTGTATACATTTTTTTGGCACCATCTGTATATACATATATATGCTTATATATGCTTATATACATATAAAATATATACATATATGAAAATACATATATCAGAAAATCATATATATATGATTATATACATATACACATAAAATCATATATACATATATATGATTTTATTTCTGGCCTATTCAGTGAATATACATAGAGAGTATAATCTTAGCTAGAGAAAATAATTAACATAAATAATTGAAATGAAATATGAACAATGATTGTGGAGTGGCACTCTGTATTTTCTTTTCTTTTTTATACATTTCTGTATTTTCTAATTAAAAGTATTACTTTTCTTCTAAATTTTTTTGAACTTTGAACAAAAAAGTGACATTATAAAAATGAAGGTCCAGTTATATCTCTGCCACCACCTCTGCAGGTGACCTCAGGGAAGGCACATGACTTTTCTGCCTGTCTGCCTCCCTCCCCACCCCCACCCGGCACCCTCCCCACCCCTCTGCCCTCGTTTCTATGATGAGGGTATAGGATCACATGGGCTTTAAAGCCCATTCTGCTCTAACATTCTGTGTCTCAAAATATCATCCCCCCTGCACTTGAGAATGGGATCTCAAAAAAGGGCCCAAGAGGCGGAACCATCTCACAAGTAAAAGACTATAATCATCCTAATAAGCGATGGACTTGGAAGGGTCTTCTGGAAGATGCAGCTGTTCTTTTTAGTCAGTGGAGAAACATGCTGACATGATGTCCTTGGCTTTGGACATCTCGAGCCAAACATCCAAATGAAGGGGGTCGCTGGCAGCTGCGCTGTGAAGCTAGGAACCCAGGGTGGGGGAGGCAGGTCCCCAGCACTGAGTCTCCATCCAGGAGCCCAGCTGTAGCTGATTGCCCAGGGCCTGGGCGGGATGGCATGGTGACCCACACTGGGACAGTAGGACAAACCTCACACCCTGCAACCTCCTCAGACAGCTCACACCCCGGACATCTCGCCTTGACCAAACCCCACAGATGTTTATGGTTTGAGCATGGGGGCACTTCTTCACAAATTGTGTGACTGCCTCATGTTTCTGTGTCTCATTTCCTCAGTGGCATTATCTGTCACCCCTTGAAGTTCTGTCCTCTCGTGTTAAATCCACAGCATGGGTTCACAGGGGAGGAGAAACAAGGAGAATCCGCCTACGGAACTAGCTTCCACCCTGGATGAGAGGTGAATAGAGCGCTGAGATTTCTTCCTAGGTGGAATTCCACAACTGGATAATGACATGTGAACTATTTCCACATTGGTTAGTAAGTAGCCATTGGCTTCTGATGCCGCCCCCATTACCAGGCAGCCCAGGCTCTTTCCCAAGGACATCCTGCAAGGATTCCATAAGACCCATCACCTGCAGGGTTAATGCCTGGCCCAGCAAGGGACCTCCAGGATCTTGACCCAGCATTAGCCTTTATGCCCTTCGTGCTAAAATGTTTGGAATCGCACCTCTCCTGCTCCCTCTTCCCTACACTGATCCCACTGGGTTAAGAGAACCTGACTGTAAATTCTTTTTGGAGAGTGTAGGAGATAACTAGGGTGGTTTAAAAGTGATAAAGACAAGCTTGGTTTGGGTCACCAAGCTGTCCCTACGGCTTGGGGACAGGGGTGGGGGGGTGGGAGGGCAATAGAGGGGGTGTGACGGCAGCAGTAATGGGCAAACAGGTGGGGAAAGGTGGGCTGTGTCCATCTGCCTGGCGCCTCCTGCTGTATTTGCAGGGTTCAGGTTTTCTCCTTATAGAGGGAATCGCAAGTTCTGAGTGAGTCAACACCGGAGTATCACATAAGCAGCACAGTTCCATCCTTCTGAGCTCTTCAAGCTCTACAGAGCAGCAAGCACATTTCCCACACGGTGTCTGCAGAAGGCAGAGGAAGTGGAGATACTTTTCCTGCCTCTGTCTAAGGGGAGAGGAAGCCCAGAGATGCTGAGCAGGTGGTCTCAGGTCACCCTGTCTGTCATATGAGCAGCTGGGAACAGACCCCAGCCGAGCCTTCTCCCCTGCATAGGAGAATCGTAGGATTGCCACCTCCATGCCAACCAGCACAAAAGTGCTCTGGCAGGATGGCATTGTGTTGGCTCTAAGTAAGAGACAGGTTAATGAGAAGACCAGAGATTGGTTTCATGGGCGGGGGGAGGGTGTGTGTCAAAGTGCTGCCTTTTGATGATAAAGCCTTTGATTTTCTGGGCTGCCTTTCCCCAAGCACGCACCCCACTACCAGGCCCTGGTAGGAAAGGCCGCCATCATTTTATACTCTTACTAATCTCCATCGGGAGGTACAGAAGATATCAGGGACCTCCTGGACTCCGGATCTTTCCCCGTCTGAATGTCCATCCACCCGTCTGTCCATCCCCTTGCTGAAGGCTAGCATCCTTGCCAACCCTCAGGCATGAGCCCCAGGAGATAGCAGCCCAGGAGGCAAACCCCAGGCCTGTGCAACAGAAAAAGTCTGGTGCTTTGGCCGTCATCCCAATTATGTTTGCCCATGATATGATCTGGCTGTCATGGATTAAAGGAACACAGGGGGTTTTAATGCAAGGAAATGCTTAGAAACAGAGAGAAAAGGAGCGAAACAGGCTTGCGCTCATATGTTTTCACTTGAAGGTACTCTGGTCTGGCAGAGGAAGGGGGATATTCAACTCCAACTGAAGGAGTTGCCTCACCTGTCCAAACAACGCTCCCCTCGCTGCAGATGAAGGCCCAGCTCTCAGGCAGCCCAGCCATCCTTCTCACCAGTTACACTCTCCCAGTCTCTAGGAAGCAACTCCCACCCATCGGATGTGCTCTGGCACCTCTCCACCCTTCTTGGGCCTCAGCCCTGAAATCCCACATCAACAACTAATTCTGATGCTTAATTGACAAGACCATGACTGACAAAGGACCTTTTAAGGGCTTGGCTCTCACCACCGAATCTATCTCAAATTGATACTGCTTTCAATGTACTGCCATCAAAGGGCCCAGAAGGTGAGAAGGAGCCGTTATTGCCATCGTTCCGACTGTGTCGTTTTTGAAACCTGGATCTTGTCACAAGGCTTTAGCTAGGCCCTGCTTTCAAGTTCTGGTGCAATCTGAGCAAGAGCCGTCTGAGCCCAGATGCCCTGTTTACAGTTACAGCATCTTTATAAACACAGAGTAACAGGAGATACAAGCAAACGAAGTGTCCATCAAAGGATGAGCAGAAAAGGACGCCCAGAAATGCTGGCCTCCAACTCATTGCCCAGCACCCCTTGTCCAGATTACGTGCCTCACCACCTTCCCTTCCTGTTTCCACACCACAGCCCTTCCAGCGGCTTCCTCTCGGGATCGTATGGCTCTTTATGCTTGGAGCAGGAGGGATCCAAATTCTCCCCACCGGTCACATCCCCGAGTACCCTGACCACCCCAGACATTTCTGCAATAGTTTAGCCCCTCCCTACCTCTCTGCCCACAATAAAATGCCCCCTTTCACAATGTTGTAGCTCCCTCCCTCCCCCACCAGGCAGAGCTGCTCCCTGTGCTTAGAAAGCTCTTCCTTCCACCTGTGCTCATGGCTGGGCCTTGTCATCCTCTAGGTCTCACTGAGGAGTTTACTGTCTTCCAGTTGAAGTTCACCTCCCTGCCCAACCTCATTCTCCTCTATTCCAACCCCTGATTTGTTTCTTTCAAAGCCCTCATGACTACTTGTCATTGTTTTAGAATGGTTTGGTTTTTATCATCTCCGACTCTATACCTTGGCTCTATTTGTTGAATGAATGAATGAATGAATGAATGAATGAATGAATGCATGAGTGAATGAGTGAATGAATGAGTGAATGCATTGGATGGATGGATGAAACTGCACGCCTGCTGCTCACCAGCCACTCTCCCTATACGGGCGCTACAACGTTCAACAAGACAGATACCCTCATGGAGCTTAGCATCTTACAGAGAGCCTGCAGGAAACAAACAGTAGGAGGCTTGTGCCAAGACAACGGGCTTAGATGGAGGCAGAAGGAGAGGAATGGCATCTTGTGCTGAAAGCTAAATCCGGCATAAATATCACACAAAATCTATTAGCGTTACCAGCATTGAGGGCAGTTGCTTTCTTAATATAATAAGATCTTCCTTGGAGGCGATTACGAGGCACCGATAAAGCTCGGGTGACATGTTGAGGTTTTGCAGACGGAGTCATTGCTGTTTATATCTAGTTGCTTGCAGCATGGGGTGTGCTTGGTTTTCAGGGAGAAGGTAGGAGAGAGGTTCCTCTGGAGAGAGCCGCCCGGACAGGATTCATTTAGGTGTTATCCTAGGAGCACACTGTGTGCTGTTGATGTCAGGCCAGATGGGAAGAAAATGGGGGGCACTGGGGAGGGAGGTCCACGCGGGGAAGACACCTGCCGAGATTTGGGTAGGGCTCCCCTGTCCTTCCCGCCCAAACCTCAGGGCTACCATCAGGGCGGCATACTATTGCTGATATGGGGGGAGTAGTGACGCCGGGGAACAAAGGTCTGGGGTCTTCAGAGGCAACGTCATCTAATAAATGAAAGCACCGCAGGGCTGAGGAGAGAGAAGAAGGGGTGGGGAGAGAAGCTGTGTGTTTCTCTTACACAGCTCATTCCAAATGCTTTCTTGAACATTCGTACTCTTGCTAGTGAATACTGTTTTTCCCTGATTTTCCTGTAGAGGTAAACTGAGGCCCGAGCCAAGTCAAAGACAGACTCAGCCACAGTAGAGCAGAGTCTGGCTCCTGGCTCAGTGCACTGGCTCCGGGGCCACACACAGCAAACCCTGACTGACTTTGAGGGTTCCCTGGTGGGAGGCGGGGCAGTCCCTCCCCAAGCAGCCCGGCTGCAGCCCTCGGGTTCACTGGCTACACATTCCATCTAAGTGACTCAGGGCTCCTGAAGTGGGTGCCAAAGTCCCCCAGGTGTCAGGACATGGGCACAGAACCAGGACATGTGTGACACTGGCACCCAAGCCTGAGGACGGGTCCATGGGGCTGCTGTTCCCACCATGGGGCAGCCGTGGGGCAGAGGCCAGTGATTATTATGTCCCCAAAGAGACAACCCTCTGCCCTCCTCTAATTTCTAACTCTGACAGACTCACCTTCAACAGAAGCTCAACTAGAGGCCAAACACAATGGAAAACACACGTAAGCAATTCAGCGGTGCCTCGTAAGTACGGTTACTACATCTCCCTGGTGGCCTGGAACCGTCCTCGTTTACGACAGTGGTCTAGGCAACATATTAATAACGTCCCCTCTTACTTTAAAAACTCCTCTAGTTGGACAATTTCTAGAGTCTTCCTATTTGTAATGCACCTGGAGACCCAAATGTGATAGACTCCCCATAGAGATGTACAGTGTACATACTCACTACTATTAATTAACGCACCTCCCTCCCACCCCATATTGATCACCCACAAACAAAACGCTCACTACCACGTACACAACAGGTAACCATGAATCAGGCACACAGAAATAGCATGCACCCATCCACCAGCTGTGCTGCCACTTTTCTCATCACCATCTGAATCTTCCCGGCACGGCGGACGGAGCGTCCTCCCTTCCACTGTCCAGGCCTACACATAACTATACACATCTCGTAATTTGGGGGAGTACTAGACAAATGCACCCACTTAGACATCCATCCCGGTCAACTGAGCCTTCAGGGATTTGAAACGGAAAAGTCCTGGTTGCTAAAATGGCCACAACCTTGTAAGGATATGAGTCAAGTTCATTAAGCAGCTCCATTCAGATGAACCCTGTTGCTGTTGTGATTAATAATCGTAATAGACAGTTAGCTGGAGGGCTTCCCAGCTGCGCCCCCCAGGGCCCGGTTCTGGGATCCCCTCTCTACTCACCAGTGAGTAATGGTTTGGTTTATTGGAAGCTCTCTTTTCATTTTTTATGGCTTCAATTAAGTGATGGGGAGAATCCATCACGCAACCTTCTTGCCACACTGCTAAAGACTTCCGGAGGGGAAAATGTTTATGAAACCCCAAACCATCAGAGGAGAAACTGTGGTAAACCTAACAGGAGGCTGGGGTCGCAGAGACGTGACCAAGGTGGTAGGAAGAGGAGAAGAACATATCCACACGGGGGTTTCCTGCCTGGACAAGAGCCACACTGTCTATAAAACAGCTGCTCAATTCACAAACGTCTTGCTCCTTTCCCTGCTCAGCTCAAATCCCGCATCTCCAGGAGGCGTTCTACCAAACATGCCAGCCGTGTGTATGCCGGTGCCAACAGGTTCAAGGTGGTGACAAGAACAGACAACCGGTGAGCGGAGTCCTCAGGAAGGAGGCAGGACGCCCGTCCAGTGGGTGGTCCCCAGCATTACAGTGTCCGTGGAAACATGGTGCCACCTTGGAAAACTGCCAACACTCCTTATGAACCCCCTCCCCACCAACCCCTTGTATGGGTGAAAATACCCAAGGACCAATTTTCCCGATTGTGACTACAAATTCTTCACAACACCAACAACAACGAATGCGCTCCCCGATCAACTCATTAGAACCCACAACCTCCTGTCCTTGGCCTGGAATTGGCCCTTCCCCTCTCCCTGACCTCGGCCCAGGCAGTCTTGTTGGTAAGCGGAGCTGGCTCTTATTCTGCCCTTTAAATTATTCACACCCCAATCTTGGCCACTGGCATTAATCTTTCATTTGCTATTTAGACATCTGATTCCTGGGGCAGCACTGCGAGATGTCACATGGGAGATGGAGGTGGCCAGAGGGGAGGTCTGATGAGAGTTGGAGACCTACAGAGCAAGCAGGGCCTGCCTGGAATTAATGGGGTCGTCACCCTGCTCCCCATCACCCAGAGGAGGGGGAGCCAGAGACAGGAGACACAGATGTGTCTGAAGGAATGAAATACCAGGTCCATCTGCTTTGTAATAAGTGCGTGTGTGTGCACGTGCATGTGTGCGTGTGCGGTGACAGTCAGCTCCCATCAGGGTAGGCGCTGTTAGGAGGCTTGTCTCTGACCTGGGGCAGAGCTCAGAGCTCAGAGCTGGGTAAAGAGAAAGACATCAAATAAAAAGGACACTCGCATGAGCCCAGGGAACAGTATTGCATTGTCTCCATACGCTAAACAGTAATAACTAAAGGTTAGATCGTCTTAGACCTCAAGACTTCACTCTAATGAAAGAGAAAAGATGGAATTATGTCCCCTCTATTTCCCTCCCCCTGTTCCTCCTCATTCTCAGCTCACAGTCACAAAGTGCCAGACTCTGTGCCAAATACTCTCCAGTCATTATCTCAGTCAATACTTACCCCCGTCCTGGCAGGCAGGACAGTCGGTACCCTCATCCCACAGGCGTGAAACTGAAGCGTGGAAAGGTGAAGGGAGCTGTCCAGGCACCTTATTTCAGGTGCGAAATAGCCAGTGGGGCCCGTGGCCGCCATGATGACAGGTGTAGATATGAGTATTGCCATCATCATCACTGAAAGTTCTATTGGACAAGGCTGGGGTAGAGGATAATGCGAGCTGTCAGCCAAATGGAATGCCCTGCAGGAAAAACAGCTGGAGGAAGGACAGCATTGACTTATGAGCTGGTCAGATTTAAGAAGGAAAAGTAATAGGGTGACAACGAGCGAAGAAAGCCGGGGGCGGGCAGCAAAACACAGATCAATTGGTTGGTGTCATTACCAAGTCAAACTTCACTCAATGTCACAGAAGGATTTGAATGTTCAGCCCCCTCCTATTACAAACGATGCCGGTAACCACTGGGGAAGGCACTTCTCCCGGGTCACACAGTGCATTAAATCCAGCTCTTCCCATCCCACCCAGCCTGTCACCCTGGGTCCCTCCCGTTGTCTTCATGCTTGATCCCTCTGGAGACGTGTACCCAGAGGCAACTAGCATCATGAGCTCTCCTGAGTCTGCTTCCTGACAGGTACCTTTGTTGGGGAGCAATAACAGTCATTACCCCTATCACGGCTTCTTCCCTTCTTGTGACGGCACAAGGCTCTTCAAGGATGAGAAGGTGGCCCTTTGTAAAAGAGCAGCCATTGACAAGATGAACGGCAAACCTGGAGCTTGGGAAGCAGCCACATAGGACTCTGTTCCCAACTCTCTTCCTAGGGATTAGGGCATATTGTGGGCAGTCGTGAATACTTCTCAAGTAAACCAATGGATGGATGGATGGATGGATGGATGGATGGATGGATGGATGGATGGATGGTTGGTTGGTTGGTTGGTTGGTTGTTTGTTTAGTGAATGGATGAATGGATGACACCTGTCTAAAAGTCCTTTAGCCATTTTAGGGACTAGAGCCATATACCATATACTACCCCACACTGCCATTCGCACATGCATAGGTGCTTCTCCGCAAACCACGAAAAGGGAAAAATACCTCAGAACGTAGAACAAATTCAACTGCAATTCACAGCCCAATTTTTAAGAGTGGGTGTATCCGACTAATGCTACCGGGACAAAGCAGAGGTGGAATCTCTGCAAAGGACTTTGCCGCATGCCGTTTGCATGCAGAAATCTACAGACTCCCCCTTAGGCTACCTTTATGGCCACTCTATGGGAGCCCTGCTTCCATTCTGGCCTCAAAGATCATTCCCTCTCTCATTGTGCAAGGCCAATCCATCCTCCTGACAGCTCACTTACGGACCCCAGCTGTGGGGGAGCCCCTGACAGCCAGAGATGAAATAGCAGAAGGTACCCCTCGTCTGAAGACCTTGTGCATTATTTTGCTGCCTAGAGAGCCAGGTTCGCTCCCCTCCTCAGAAGGTCTGTGCCTGGGTCACCTGGGCCTCTCCCTAGACCTCTGCTTTAAGACATTCCCTCAAACTACATATTCAGCCATTTAAATGATGAAATCATTTTGAGACAAAGTGAGAAATCTCAGGATATAGACTTTGTCTGGTAGATAAGGAATGAGGTAATGCTTTAGCTCACAAATTCCCTGAGGGTGGAGATTCTACTTCTGTATCTTTTAAATCTGACTTCCCAATGTACAGAAGAATGCCTGGCATATACTAAATAACCAATACAATGGATGAATGAACAAATGAAAGGGAGAGAGAGATGAATGAATCCCCACTAAACCTGTTACTCTAGCTCATACCCAGCCTGCTATTGTTTCATCCACAGGAAAGCTTGGTCCCTGGGTCCCTGTTCTCTTTCTTGCTGGGTCCCCCACGTACCTCCTTCAGTTCTGTGGTAACACTGCTTCCTCTGTAACTGTCTGATATTCATCCCTAAAGTCTCTCTTCCTTGGTTACATTGGTTTATTTGGATAAAATCCCCCTAATCCATTGTTCCTTGTGTTTAAGATTGTTTGAGATGATTTCGGATGAGAGACTCTGCACACTGGAAGAATCTTGCTGGTCATCCATAGCCAAATATCCAGGCAACCCACGCTGCCCTCTGAGTGCCTGAGTTTTCCTGGATTTCTCTGAAGCCCTATAACCAGCACCAAGCCATCCGGCTGCTGTAGGCATCTTATCTTGTCTTGTCTTATCTTATCTTGTCTTATCGTCTTATCATATCAAGATCACACCCTTTTTCCTCCAGTGACCTGACCCTAAGAAGGGTTCTCTCTCCTCATTGTCCATCAAGGTTCATTCATTCTGTCCCCACCCTAGATGTCTACCCAAGTTCCTTGGCCTACTTTGGCATATTCACCTCTAATTCTTAGACTCCTTACCAATCCGTTGCCCCTGATTTAGAGCACAGTGCAATCTGTTTTCCACCATGATGTGAAGGTCGAAACTTCCTGCTAAACATGCCTCCTGGGAACTTCCCAAAGTTTTGAAACCAAAATGGACCCAATCCAGCTTAGCTTTTAAGGCCTGGCATAGTCTGCTTCAAACAAAGCATATCTATCGTATCATAATGACCTTTGTTATCTGGTTGTTTAAGGCCTTCATGGAGTATACCTATGATTAATGGCATTGAGAATACGAAGCTTGGCTAAGCACTTGTTCACTGAATCACTATTTGAAATTCAACAGATGCACCGGGCACCAGTTGGGGAAAGAGAGAGGAAAGCAGGCAGTCCTGTTCTACTTCTGCTTCTAAGACCAAGGCAAATGCTCTTGTACAAATCAAAGGTTTTCCTTCTATTGCATAAAGAAAAATTGGCAGTGATGAGCAAATAGAGTAGCAGAGGGAAAAGGAAAAAGGACAAAGTAAGAGGAGGTGCAGGGGAAGGGAGGAGGGGAGGGCGAGGGTTGTAATGGTGTTTCCACCCTTTATAGTTTCTTCCCCTTCACTTCCTCCAGGCCTGGATTTCTGTTCCTTCTGAATGGCTGGGGCCAGTGATTTGTTTGTATTGATCGCTATTGATGTGTTTCAATTATATCCGTGACACTTTTGGCAATATGTTTGTAAACACAAAGCCTTCTCGGCTCTTGCTTCTTGTCACCGTATCCAAGACCATCTTTCAGCACCCTGTATCGGCTGTCAATCAAAGGGGTCAGGAAGGGGTTCCATGTCCTTGGTCCTGGACCTTGCTTGTTTTTCTTTCTGCCCCAGAGTGAATGAACACTGCTCACTCATTGCCCTCTGGGAAAATACCCTCCCTCTGTAAGTGGGAGAAAATTGGGCAGAAACAAGGGAACAGCCTTCCCTGAGGTCAGGCATCAGCCATCGCTGGAACAATGGGTTCCTGGAGAGAAATGGTGCTGAGAATCCTGTACCCACCGGCTCAGAGTAAGCCTGGGCTGCAGAAACAGACAACCACGTACCGCTGAGCCAAGGTAGCCGAGAGGCATGCATTCAAATTCAAATCCGGTGAACAACAGTCCAATTCCTAGGTTCACCAAGACAAGGAGCTTTCCACCATTTTAAACAAGACCCATACATAAGAGAAATAGTTCACATCAAGCTTGCGCATACCCATGCATATTTCATTGAAATAAAAACTTAAGGAAGGAGAAAAATCTTTAAGGAGGAAAATCGCCTTACAACAAGTGATGTACTCTGATTGATATTTTCTGTCCATTCTTCTATTTTTTAATGTTTAATGCTGACCATGTTCCACCAAGTTGATTCATGAGTGACAAAGGGTTTATGACCTATAGTTTGAAAAAAAATATTGGACTAGACTGGGGTTGGCAAACTTTTCTGTAAAGGCCAGAAAAGAAATATTTCCAGCTTTGCCCACCAGAGTGTCTGTCACAACTACTCAACTTTGCTATTGCAGCATGAAAGCTGCCAGGGGCAATCCATAAACACACCAGCATGGCTGTGTCCCAATAAAACTTGACTTACGTACACTAAAATTCAGATGGCAAATACTGTTCATGGGTCATGAAATAGTATTTGTCTTTTGATTTTTTTTAAACCATTAATTAACGGTAAAGCCATTCGTAGCTCATGGGTTACACAAAATCAGGGGTGGTTCAGATTTTGCCTGTGGGCTGTAGTTCGCCAACCCATATCCCACACCATGTCAACCCATGCTTGTGGCATGCTGACAATGTTTTTCCCATGGGTTTGGCATCTGCAATCATCTGGGGTATAGGGAGCACCAACAACCCCGGCCACAGCCGCCCATGAGTCAAGGTCAAGCTCACGTTGATTTGTGCCTCTGTGTTAGAATCGGAGTTCTAACCTATTTAATAGTCCCTATCCCCTTAGAACCGTTTCCTTTGAGAGAATGTGTTTTCTGCATCACAGGGTTTTGCACACTGCCTTGAAATGCCTCTGTACTTGCCTGTCTTCTCCATGAGACTATGAGCCAGTACATTTTAGAAGTTGCTCATCCAGTGGAGAGCAGGAAAGCCTGTGCTCTTCCCGAGCCTTTGCTTGGCTCACGTGTGCATCTACTGGGCTCATCCCAGGGGCTCGTCAGAACCTCCTCTCAGGCTTTGGCCATCCACAGCCCCAGCAGCGAACCTAAAACCCTCCGGGTGCCCCAGCTCCCCCAAAGGCTCTTTGCTCCCAAGTACCTGAATAGGAGTGAGAACACTCACGTTTTAAAATAGTCCTAATTTATGCATAACATAAAATGTATCATCTTCACCATTTTTAAGTGTCCAGTTCAATAGTAGGAACCACACTCATGTGGTCATGCAACCCATGTCCAGAACTCTCTGCATCTTGACCTGAAACTCTGTGCCCCTTCAACAACGCCCCGTTCCCCCCTCTCCCCAGCCCCTGGCAACTATTGATCTACTTTCTGTCTCCATGCATTCACTACTCTAGGGATCACGTAAGTGAATCCTACAGTACCTGTCTTTTTGTGACTGGCTTATTTCACCTAGAACAACATCCTCAAGCTTCATCCATGTCAGAGCCTGTGTCAGAATTTCCTTCTTCCAGTTGGATGAGAGAACACTAACTTTTAAAAGGTGGGTCCCAAATTTTTCTAGGAAGGAAGGGCATGAATGGGCCTTTTAACACGGGACACAGTTCAAGCAAACGGTTCATATTTCCCCCTAGTGATGTCACAGCTGGATTTCATTCCATCTCTTCATCATTACTCAGTCTTTAAAACATTCCCCAGTCCTGTTCACCCTCTCCCTCTTGTTCAGTGTGGTGTCAGGGAGAGGAAGTGGGTTTTATTCAGGGCTCACATCCCTCAATTAAATCTTAGCTGCTTCTTCGCTGTATTAGCTGGAGGTTTTGACCAGAGCTTCATCTATAAAAAGGAAATCTCCACCTTATGTACAATGAGTGCTGGAAAATGAAATGAGATGGAAGATGAACAATATCTAACACAAAGCTTAGAACTTAGTGCTCAAAGTATAATAATAATTATTAGCCCAAGTAAGGATTTCCAGGGTCACAGTCTGGTTCCTACTGTCTCAAATGACCCTGATGAGCTCCCCCCAGGAGAATTCCAGCACCTTTTTGGAGACACCAATGGAGTTACTACAAAAAGTTTCATGGTCAGGCCCTGGAACTCAGATGTCAAACACACCACGGCTTTCCTGCGACCTGGGCAAACAGTGGGTGTATCAGAAAGCTGAGATGAAAGCCAGGTTTGTCTGCCCGCAGACGCTACAAGTTTCCACTCCACCATGCAGCCATTCTAATAAGAAGGACCCATCCTGATTGTCCATCAGAAATCCATTTGGAGGTAGATTCATGTTGATTGTATCTAATGGCTCACCCCTCGTTCCTTTTCTGTCTCCTTTATGGCTCAAGCTAATTAGTGACGTGCTTAGTCCAGTGTTCAGCTGACAATTTATTGGCTATTGGGTTCACAAAGGGAAGGAGCATTCACTGAGTGCTTTCCAAGACCCCAGCCCTGTCCCAGGAGCCCCTGGCTGTCCATTCGCTCTCTGAGTCCTCATAGTAACCATGTAAAGTGGATTTCATGACCCCATTGGACAGAGGATCAGAAAGGTTAAGTAACTCTGGACACCCCAGAAGATGGAGGAGTGAGATGGGCCAGCACCTGACGACACCTCTGAAGGTGAGACCCTCCAGCCAGCCCTCCTAGAGCAGAAGGAGCCAGGCCTCTCCGAGAGGTGGGAAGAGCAGAATGGATCCGGTGGTGGGATCAAAGGAAGAACATCTATCATCCGTGCCCCTGCAGCTCATTGGGGTGGGGGGGCTCAGAATTCATTAGGACACTCTGAGCTGTGTTCGTCCTCCCTAACCCCCGCCCACATGAACACCATGGAATCATCCAAGAAGGGTTGGTCATGAGAAGAAAGCTGCTCCATGGAGAGCTCCACATTCCCAGCACTGAGCTACTGCGTCTATCATCTCCCTTCACTTTTATAAAAATCGTATCAAATCTATATTTTTTCACCTCGCACCCTGTGTGCATTATTTCATCTGATTTTTCCCAACGGACCAGAGTTGATGCGGTGAAGGGATCCTCCCCAGCTCACCCAGTGGGGAAGTGTGAAGCTAGGATTCAGGCCCCCTCCGCCCACCCTAACCCATCTGTCCAGCTGCTGCGGACCTAATGCAGGGGCTTCCGCCTCGAGTGTTACTGACGGGTACACTGAGTCTGTGCGCAGAGCGGGGGAGTGGTTGCAGAGATTCGGGGCCAGAATCCATCACACTTCCATCTAACTTTCCTAGAAATGAGAGTGGAGCCAAATGGAGAGAAGGTGAGCTGTGAGAAGTCCTTGATAAAAGCTAACATAGAAAAAATAAAACTGAGTAATTTGTTCAGTTGCTCATCACTCCTCGCTCTTACAATAGCACAGGGTCTTAAAGAATTCTACTCCTCCCTGAAATGATCCGATAACAAAATGTCTGATGGTGACTGGCCTTCTCTCCTGCTCTCTCTGCTGCAGAGTGTGTTCTGTTTATCCCGGTCCTGTGTCCTCACAGTCATGTTATTCGCACAGCAACACACGGGGATGGCAGGACGACAGCCACCAGCATCTGGGCCAAGGGAAAACTTGGCAGCTCTCCAGGAGAATGCACCACTCGCCAGGCACCCAGATGCCAGGTGAGGCAACCCTCCCCGCCCCCGCCAGGGCTGTGCCACCCCAGACCATCTCCCGAGCATGAGCATGCCCTTTGTTTCTCGCCAGGAGCCAGGGTCTGCCAGGAGGGCACCGGACCACTTCAGCGGTCCCAAGGAGAAAAGCCAAGACATGGAAGGGAGGGAACTCCTGCCTCCTCGTTAGCACTGAACTTCCTGGGGGAGGAACCTGGACACTCTCATGCAGCTTCACCAGCCCCACACTTTGGAAATACAAGACTGTGGATTCACACACAGCTTCTGGGCTGCCATGGCTTTCTGGGGCTGCGTTTTGCCCCATCTCTGAGCTTCTTTTGAAAAAAGGCAGATCCAAGAAACCCACCGCCAACTCCCCAGTCCCAAGACAGGCTGTAGTTGAAGGGGTGGAAGAGGGAGCTCATTCTGGGGGGCCACTGCCCAGCTAGGATGGGGTTCGGGGGGCACCACCTCTACAGGAACCCCTGTCAAGCTGAGGTCTTCATCCATCCCTGCAGGGACACCCAAATCCTGTGTAACCCCACCCTGCCCGGCAAGTCAGGAGGTCGGTGGCAATGCCCAGGCCTGTGGAGTCCCTGCCCCAGGGTCCCTGTGACTTGTCCCTGCTCCAACATGAGGACACTCTACTCCATGGATTCTGCCCCTTTTAGGTTCAATTTGGAATTGTCCGTGGGATAAACCACCTCCCCCAAATAGCATGTTGTGCCAGTGTGTGGTTTGTCAGCTGTCACGTGCTGGGCTAGGGTGGCGTCCTGGCTGTGGCGAGCCCTCCATGCACCCTCCCCACCCCTCCATCCTGCTTGGAAGCCTCTGTGGAGGTTTCCCACAGGCCCACGCCAGGCTGGGTGTCTGGGCACCCCTGGATCCTGGTGGGGGGGCCACTATTGCCCCTTCTCTCCTTGCCGCCCTTTCCAGATGTGCTGCGCCACAACCCCTTCTGAGCAAACCGTCTGGAACACAGAAAACCATTCTCCCCGGCCCCCTCCTTGCTGCTAAATCCATAAAAGGGCCGGCGCCTGGCCCTGTCCTTGGAGGCTGAACCGACTGCTCAGGCTTGTCCATTGCTTCTATGTCTCCCTAGAGCCAAGATAATAAAGGGGGAAAGTTTTTTCTCCTCCTTCTGTGCAGACCAATTAGCATTTTCAAAATTACCATTTGAGAAATACACCTAATTAGCTACTTTAAAAGAAAGCTTTAAAAAAAAAAAAGTCATAAATTTCTAACTGGCCACAGCTTGGAGACACGTTTAAAGCTAATTGTGTGTTTCTGGTACTCACAAGGTAATTGGTGAAAGTTAGAAATGGATTTTATGACCTTGGTGGGAAGGGGAGCGAAGTGGCTGGCTGACCTCGGCGGGCCATGGAAGGGTTAATGTCTGAGTACTGGAACTCAGGGGTCTCTCCTTGCTCTTCTTCCTCTTCCCCTCCCTCCATCCTCACTTCCAGTCCCGCCTGGGTCAGGGGTACCTGCCTTAAATCTGACTCAGAGGCAGGCGCACAAGTGGACACCTCCGCAGGCAACAGTGCAAGGAGATAAAGGTTAGAGGACCAAGAAGGCAGAGCGAGAGGGAAACTAGAGAAGGAGGAAACTGAGAGAAGAGCCACGGCCAGGTTCCAGAAGCCTGTTTCTCATTTGAGCTTCCCATTAAACCAGGCCTCGCTGTGGCTCGGGTGGGACCCTGGGCTGCTGTGAACGTGTGACTCCCTCAGCCTGTTCCAAACCGGAGGCCAACGGGGGCTTCGGCAGCCCTTCAGCTTCCGGCCAGGCTCACGGGGCTCCATGGCCCCAACTCCTTGGTCTTGAAACTGAGAAAACACGTCATAAAGTGCAGGCGTGAGGCTGTGAGGTGCCCCATTAGGAGGAAGGCAGCACAGTGGGGATTGGGGCTCATGGGGAAAGGGGGAAAAGCCTCCGCCGCCCCAGAAAATCCATGTACAAATGGGGATGTGTAAAGAAGGGGAGGCAGAAGAGGTGCAGAGTGATCACATGGTGCCCCCCAATCATCCTGAAGACTCCACCTGCCAGTGCCCCACAGTGACACATCAGGAGAGACAGCTACCCCAGGAGCGAGTGGGGGGCTTTCCCCGTCAGGAGCACCCCTCCTCTGGCTGGGTTGCAGGGCAGAAGCTAAGGGAAGAACGGAGAGCTCACGTCTTGCCTGAACCCCATTTGAGGTGCACAGGTGTGGCCAGGGTCATACTTGCCTGACCCTCCATGTGGCCTCCTAAGTCGGTTGAGGGGGCAGAAGCTGATGTTTGAGTTCTAGAAACAGAAAATGTGGGAACCAGTAATGGGAAAGCATTCCCTCCAGTGGCAGATTGAGCACTAAATTTGTATGTCTGACTCAGTCCTTGAAACCACATTCTTCATTCATTAAGACCCTTGTTTTTATATCTTGAAGGACACTGCAGAGAAATGACACACAGTTGGGAAACATTACACACAGTTCTGGAAAGCCCACAGCATGTCTTCTCAACGGGGGCAACAGCGCCCCCAAGAGGGTGAAAATTGGAGGGAAAAAAAAAAATCTCAGTTACTACAATGGTTTGTAATATCTAATATTATCCAAAGCTCAACCCTACCTGACAAATTCTCATACCCTGGCATAACTTCTCATTCAAAAGAATTTAAGTTTAGTTTAGTGTTTCTCCTAAAGAAGAGGGTGATTTTTTAAAAAAGGTTGAGAAATGCTGGCCAGTGTCATACACCAGGGCCCCACGGGCCAGGGCTGGATCCACTCACGTTCACCGCCTTGGGATCCACCTCGGCTGACTGAACAAGAAATGGGGCACAGGAGCAGCTCTGCCCCCACACTGGTCAGGGACCCCTTGGTGTCCCACCGCAGGCAACCACAAGCTTTCAAAGTGGTAGGAGACTCGAGCCATCTAGGAGATTGAAGCAGCACCAGAGTAGGGCAACTGTGTGAGAGGCCACCATGCTGTATGTTTCCCCTGCTGGCTCAGAGGAAAGAGATTCTGCAACACAAAGTACCTCAGGGGCTTTGTCCCATCCCTCACCCCAGACCTTACGCCCTAAGAGAAATGGGGTACCAGATGGACATATGCTAGGCGGCCTGCTGAGGCAGGAATAGGGTGGGGCCGAAAGGGTTTGGGGCCTTCAAAATGGCCAGTGAGCCTGGGTGCCCTGCGTGGAGGGCCAAAGCGGGGACCCTTGGGGTGCTCAGCACTCCACAGGCACATTTCTACTCCCCTTTTCTTCCCTCTCTGGTTCCAGAGGCTGCAAAAGAAGGAGGAGCAAGAGATACACAGCAGAATGGACAGCCGGCACCCTCCCTCCATACTCACCAGTGACAGTTCCTCAAATCCCCGCCCCTAACCCCCCCACCCCCGCCCAGAAGTGACCCTGAGCTGCATCTTGCAAGCAAACTGTGTGGCCTCTGGCCTGACCAGCCTCAGCTTCAGTAGGCAGCCCTGGGTCTGGTGGAAAGGGCCTGGGGTCAGGCATACTTCGCTCCAAGAAGCATGGTGTGAATTTGGAAAGTCAAGGTTTTGGAGAAGAGCTCGACGCCATGCCTTCTCTAGTACCTGTCACACACTAGGTGCTTCACACATGTTTGTGGAATTCAATCTCATCCTTCTTTCTCAAATGTTTTCTCGAAAGGAAAATAGAAATGATAGTCTCCCTGAGCTCGAGGGATTCTGTGAATGTTAAAAATATCAAGCAACAGGCAAGGTGGGCCTTCCTGCTACCCCCACCTAGTCCCGTCCCTTCTTCCCTTTCTAAGAAACTCGGTGCTTTTAGTAGAAGTGTCTCATGTTGTTTCTGCAGAGGAGGTGAGAAGAGGAAAGGGGGAAGGGAAGACACTGCCGTCACAGAGAAGGCCCCGAGTGACCCCACCATGGGTCCTGCATGTGCTGTCCTCTGCATGGTTCCATAGGGGACAAAGACGTATCTAATCAGGGGACACATTCCTAAAAGCAGGGATGTGCCAAAGAATGATTCTTTGGGTCCCTTTCCTGGGGTTCTGGCCCCAGGAAGGCAGCACCTCCTTTGCTGCCTCCCAGGGACATACGACCAGGAGCCACATTTCACCTCTCAGGCCCAAAGCAGCAGGACGCCAGCCTGTTGTCCCTCCACTGGCCCTCCCTGGCTTTCTGGGGGTGAGACATGGCTCAAGAGTTGCTGGGGGTTTTTACCTGTCAAGAAAGCACAAACAATTTGATGCCAGGAGGTAAGAACGCTGCTCCCTGTTGGCCACTGGTAGAACCCCCGGGGGGCCTTACCAACGTCACAGAGACCTTGGAGAAAGAAAAAACAGCCAGGCCCGTGGCACCTGGGAGCGGGAGGGATTGGTTACTTGTGAATGATTAAAGCAAAGCTCCTAACACCTCAATGAGTCCTTCTTCTTGCCAGCCCCACCCTTCAGACACCAGAACTGTGAAGGGTGACCCTCTCTGTCACCCCTGCTCAGACCAGGCCTCCAGCAGACAACCCAGCTCTGGCCAACTGCCAGGTCCTTGCCTGCCTCCCACTCCATTCCTTGTCTGCAATTGTTTCCAATCAGTTTAGGAAACAGCTCCTAGAACAATTAGAAAACATAACAAGGAAGAATTACATAATTACAGTCTGCCTACATCTCAGGCGCTGCAAAAAAAAAGGCTGAACGGCGCCCAAACAGGGATCAATGCAAGGAAAACGATGGCGTCCTTGGTGAGTGCCAGGGCCTGAGGGTGCCAGGGCTGGGACCCTGAGGGGAGGGAGGCAAGGAGCTTCTGTGTCCATCTGCGGCCCGACCTGGACCCTCACTGCTCCCCAGGTGGAAGTCTCCGAGGAAGAGGCCAGAGCACCCAGAGCCATCCTTATACAGCGCAGACCACTCTGCAGAACAGGTAGACCAGACGGCCGTACCCAGCCTGGTGCAAGATGGAGCTTTAGAGACCGTACAGCCCAAGCTAACGAGGCACAAAGACCCAAAGAGGCAAAGGTCTTGCCCGAAGCCACACAGAACTCAGGATTCCAAATGCCCAGCCAATGTTTTGTCCCTTTCCTGTCCCTGAACACTGGACTTTGATCCCCTGGCCCTGTGCCCTGGGAGAGCTGGCCAGGACTTTATTCTTGACCAAAAAGGACGGGTATAGGAAGAACTTCGTCCTCTAACGCAAGGCTTCCGATCTTCTCCTGTAAATATTTAGCCTCTGTGAGCTCTGTGATCTCTGTGCTGTTGTAACAAGGAGGCAGCCACAGACGAGATATAAACAAACGAGCATGGCGGACTTCCAGCAAAACATCATGTGTGGACACTGAAATTTGAATTTCATATCCTTTGCACGTGCCATGAAATATTCTTCTTCTTTGGATATATTTTAACAAGTATTTAAAACTGTAAGAACCCTGGTACCGCTCATGGGCCATACCAAGAGAGGTGGCGGGCCAGCTGTGGCCCATGGATTGGAGTCACTGACTCTCCTCTCGCATGTGGCAGAAGACTTTCTGTTTGCAGAAGACTCCAATTGTTCCACACCCAGAGCTTAAACAGAACCGAACGGACTCGACACAGCATTTGGAAAATCTTGGTGGTCTTTGCCGGGTCACACTGTCATGCTAGGCCAGGCTGCCACCAACCACAGGAAGCCCTCAGGAAATCACCCTACCAGACGTTCTCAAGACATCCCTGCCATCTGTGAGCACGTGGGCCCCAGGGGCAAGCTGGGCAAATAGAGGAGAGGTTTCCCCCACCAGGCAAGCTATCCCTCCCCAAAAGAGAGTGGAAGAGAGATTGTGTCCCAATTTGCCCCTCTCTAGACAACACACACAAGGTGATAAACGACCGACCTCCTGGCTGTCTATGCAGCACAACCCAACTTGGCACCATCTCTCCCTACTGCCTCTCTCTCCTGTTAGCATCGGGATGTACAAACATCTGCATTCACTCCAAACAAATGGATTGTGCTGAATGCCTACTCTGGCACCATGCCAGATGACAATTAGGCACAGGATGTCACTTACACACTGACACCAAGTTGCCACAGTTAGTACCTCGAGGGCTAGGACCTGTTCCTTTCGTCCCCGGCACCCAGCTGGGGTGAACGAATGAGAAGATGAATGTATGTGCAAGACGAAAATGGTCCGTGGCCTAAGACAGACAGATGGTATCCTATGCAAGTCAAGAGGAGGGAGAACTGGTGCCCCGCTGAGGAAATCGACAAAGGCCCAAATGACAGTGGAGGCAGTTGAGCTACGCCTGACAAAAGGGGTGAGATTTGGGCATGCACAGTTGGGGCCTAGAAAGAGACGAGAGAAGACATTCCAGCCAGAAGGAACAACCAGCCAGGGCCTCGGGCATGGTGGTGTCTGTAGGAACACTGAGAGCTGAGCTTGCAGCTAGTGGAATAACACTGAGTGCTATGAGCTCCGAGTTCAGTTTTCTCTAGATCACGAGGACGCAGAACGTCAGGAAAAGGAGTTTCAACTTGTGTAGGTGGTAGGAGGTGTTGAGTGTTGTGAACAGAGATGGTTGGGTGGCAATGAGATCAGGAAAAGTACTAGGTCGGCAGATTACCTAAGGACTGGAGCAAGCATGGAGTCCATTTGAGAAAACCCTGAACTAGGACAGAAGAGACAGGTTGAGCCCCTCTACTGGGGGGAGCAAAAGAGTCATTTGGGAAGATGTGAGACTTGTAAAGTGAACAGTGATTCTAAGTGTAGACTTAGGAGTCAGATAAGCTGGGCCCACATCCAGCTCCAGCACTTAGTCACTGCAAATGGTCAAGCCTGTCTGGGACTCAGTTTCCCCATCTGTTAAATGGAATAACAATCAGAGGGGTCATTGTGAAATTCAGGTGAGGTTATACATATGATATGCTTATAATACTCAAGCAACATTAGCTATTATTGTTACTTTTATACCAGAATAACTTTACATGGTAGGTAAATTCATAACTAGTACAAACGATCTTTGAGTGCTGGGATAACGACTATATATTTCTACACGACCAGAAGGAAAACTATTCACTGGTCAGGAGTCACATCGGGGCCAGATCAGCTTCTTTTCAGCAGAGAGGTGGATGGCTGACAGCATTCTACAATCCCCACCTGGCTCCTTTCTCACCCTGGATGGTGGGACCCTCGCCACATGCTCAGAAAGCAGACATACCCCCTCCCAGTCACTCCCCAGAGGCAGCTAGTGGCCGCCAGCGACCAGAAATGCAGACCGCTACCCGGGACCTGCGGCCAGAGAGTCGGTGTGCTCTACAAAACACTCACAGCCCCAACAGCGGGGGAGGCAGGCGGGCAGGCAGGACGTCCTGACCCACAGGCTAAATGCCTTCTTTCTTAGGACACAGGGTTGTCACCAGGGTTCCAAGCCAAGGCCTCTGACCGGCAGGCAAGTCCAGGCATTCCCTGCTTCCCAAAGGCTCTCTTTCAGGATCCCTCACGTTCAAGATTGGTGACCAGCTACTCGTCAGGGCTCTGACCTGCCAGGAAAATGATGAGCATCGTGGCAGAAAGAGCACAGGCTACGGATGCAGGCAGCACGAGCTCCATCTCGATGGCGCCCCTCCCTGGCCACGTGACTCCGCAAACAAGGACAGCAGTTCAACGAGGGTACATGAGATAATGGCACCTGGGACCTCTGGCATCAAGGCAGAGGGATCGGGACTTCAGTGACACCACTGACGCTCTGTGTACCATCTGAGAGAAGGACGTGGCCTCTCGTCTCTTGATCGACGCCTGCCACGCACCTGGGAGGAGGACGTGGCTGTAACCATGCCCACAGCCTCGCCAGGGTCTCCGTGCTGGCTCTACCCCACCCTCACTGAGATGGCCCTGATTCTCCTTTGGGGGTTCTGTGTTGCTCCACATGGTCCAGCCTCCTCTCTTCCCTGGTCCAGTTTCCCATCTCTGCATCTGAAGGAGGAAACGTGACTCTGATGGAAGATTCGCCAGCCACTCATGGAATCCCCCAACAAGCCTTTAGTCTGCTTTGCAACTCTCTTCAAATCCCATTTTCCAACTGACCACGTCTCCAAGAGCAGAAACGCCAGACCAAGGGAGCAGAAATGGGGATTTAAAAAGAAAAAAAAAAGAAAAGAAACATACTCGGTTTGCAGGGAACCTCTCCACACTCCTGCATTGCCATCTGGTTGCTATTGGCAACCAGGCAATCATCGTTTTCTGGTCCCAGATATAATCGTCATAATCAATATAGGGTATTTATCCCATTCTTTGGTTTTAAGGAACTCAAGGCTTTTCATGGCTATTATTCTTTCTTCACTAACATGGGGGGAGATGTGGGGAGGAAGTGTGTATGTTGGGGGTGCAATGGGGCTACTCTGAAGTGCTCCCTCCAGGTAAGAGATGGAGAAACTAAGGGAAGGGGTAAGAAAGGGAGGCCGTGGAGAGCTGCCCATGAGGAGAGAACGTTGGTAACCGTAATTACCACTAGCTGCGGCTGGTGCTTCCTACATACATTCTCTCGGTGTGTTCTCACAACACCCCTGGGAACTACCCTCTCATAGATGAGGCCTGCCTGAAAGATGAAGCAATGTGTCGGGTCACACAGCCAGACGTGGCATTGCTGATTCTCAGATCAGGCCTTCTCAGTCCCCTTCCGTGTTTCTTCCTCCCCCCGCCCCCCGCATCGTATTCTGCACACAATTATAATACACTTTTAGAATTACCATGTCTCTTCGATGCACTGCCATCATAACACTGTAAAAGCCGATTATTCAATTAGTCGCTCTTCTATATGAAGTTCTTCTCTCGAGTTCTGGTTGACACCCGTACCAAATGCGCAATAGGGACAAAAAGGACAAGATTGAAGCATTTGACTGGGGTGACAAACTCAGGCGCTATATCTGATTTCTAAAATACGATGGACTTTCCCTCCCCGGAGTAAAAATTTTGAAAAAAAAAGTATCAATCTTTTTTGACTGTGAAAATCATGCATCACTTCTGACAGCTCTGTGATGTTAGCTGTGTTACTACAGCAACTGGTTTGATGCCACCCTTTTATAGCAACCAAAGTGATGCTAAACATATGCCTTCAGGGTCCCAGAGGTGGATGAGACACAGCCTGAATACCTTCCGTCTTAAACCCCAATAAAGGTTTGGTGCCCACCTTGCTAGTGAGTGCTAAACACGTGGCTGGTGGTAAAAAGGACACCAAATAAAACACACCTGGAAAAGGACACATGTGACACGGGCAGAACCGTTCTAACTAGGGTGTTGTTCTGAGTTTCTCATGCAGCGTTCCTTTCCCTGTGGAGACAGCATGAACACCATTGAAGAAGAGAGTGGTCGGCTTCCATCTGAAGCTTCCTCTCTGTTCTTGAACAGAGAATCAGCTGGATACCACATCATCTTCTGCCATTTTCCTAACTTAGAGAGGCATGTTTCACCACAGAAGGAGAGGCCCCCAGGCCTGTGTACCCACCTGAGATAGCACAGACCCTCTGGGAAAGGAAGTAAAAGGACTCAGGCCATCCCTGCTTTCCTAACGTCTCATCTAGCATCCCCCGTATTCTAAAAAGAACCACCATACCGTGAAGTTCCCTCCATATCCTCATGAGATGCAGTTGAGTAGGCAGAGTAGGAAAATTAGAAACAAATGCCCAAATATGCTAGAGTCCAGGCTAAAGATACACAGAAGAAACGATGAGGACCCAAACCCCCAGGGGTGATGACCAGTGTCACCCCATCAACAAACGCTTGTTTAGTACCTTCTAGTGTAATCACTGTAGCTGCCCCACCTGGGCCCAAACCCAGGCAGGCCCGCCCATCACCACACAGACCCACCTGACCCCAGGGACACTGTCCCACTTTGGTCTGCCCTCCCCTTCTGTTTCTAAATCTCCTCAGCTTCCGACATTTTGCTTTCCTCTTCCACTCGCCTTCCACAGATCCCTCATTGGCATCAGATTTGGCCTTGTCGGTACTGAATTTCAATGCTCCCTTTTGGCCACAGTTTGCACCCATCCCCCACGTCCGTGGCTTTCTGGCCATATTGGGTACCCACCCTGGCTGTCCCTGGGGCCCAGCCCACATTATCCAGCTGGTTGGCACCTCTGCCCTGTCTGTGCCGGCTGCCCACGGTGGGAGGCAAGGAGGAAGGAGAAGTCGGTGACGAGGCTGCAGGCCCTATGCAGTGTCTGGCCCAGAAATTTAATAAAACTCAAACTTAGAAGTTCAGGTTCTCCAAGACACAAACCCGCCTGGGGCTCCTCTTCAATTCTGCTGTTCCAATGCTGTCTCGCAATAGAGTCTCAACAACAGTGATTTCTTTCTGTTACGTAAGACCTGCTCCTTTCCCAAGAGCTTGCTGTCTGTTGTCTCTTTTGAACCTGATGACATGATGGGGATGGCTGTTGTCAGATCAAGGGACATGATCCTCATCTTGCTGTGTTTGGGGAACCTGTGGCATATAGTCCCTGAATGATGCTTCACTGAGTCAGAATGGTGTGCTGCACTTGCCTTGGACCACTTTTGGCTACATGAACTTGACCTTGACTAGTGCAGGTCTGTGGGACGTGAGAAGATGAGTCTCTTGTGCAGTTGGAACACACCTGTATTTCTGGCCCCGCAGGTGGTGAAAACCAAAGTCCCTACTCTGATTTCTCACCTGGGATGAACAGCCCGAGTCTATTTCCTCTGTCAGCTGCTTTATCTGGGGCCTCAACTGGGGAGCAAGCGGAGCGGAGCCCCAGCTTCCCAGCCTACCCATCTCTCCCCAAACCCTCTCCACGCACAAAGGGCACTGCTCAGGACCTCAGACTATACTTCTGGCACCCAGACACATCAGCTTGTATCTTCGAGCTCTGAGCAGTAAGTGCATCTGCCTTAACTCCGGCTTCCAGGCCACCCAGGAAGGCGCTCTCCCCACTTAGAAGGGCAGCCGCACGGTGGAGACTGGCTGACGTCCACCGTCTTCACTCTGTTGTGGGCTCACAAACTCCTGTCAAACGAGTAGCAATAGCCTTGGGGGGAACACATGGACGGAAGGAAAATACCAAGGTGGGGAGAGGGGAGAGATTCTGAGATCTGGACAACATCAAGAGCCGGTTTCCATGACAACTGCTCCCTATTCCAGTTGCTCAAACCGCAGGCTGCTGCAATCAGCACGGTGGATGGAGCCTTCAGCCCTGCTCCATGGCGGCCTCCAGGGGTCTGGCTCCTCCCCGGGCAGGAGGACCATTAACACCCTCCGATGACCCTGCTCTCCTATGAAGGGAAGACAGGCCAGAGCTTAAAGGGCGAGGTTTCTTGGGGAGGGGAAGGGAGATGAGAGGTACTGAAGAGAGTGGAAAGTGGGAGGAAAACTCAGAGTCGTGGTGCGCCTGACAGAAGTGAGAGCTGTCTGTCTGCATGAGTGTGTATAAGACGATGCTTATCTTTGCACTGGAGAGCCCCTGAGCACTCATGGGACATGTGACATCTGCTGGCCAGCATGCCAGTGTGGCTGGCTACCTGCGGGCACATCCACTGAGCCTGTACACATCTCCCTTCCCCCTTTCTGACTCTGTGGAATGCTCTCTCCTCTCTTGCCTCTTGCAGAGCTCTAAGCTGAAGTCCAAGGATAATGCCTGGGAGGGAAAGGCCGGGTCAGTGCCCAGCAGGAACTAGGCGCCAGCAGCTTCCAACCATTGTTCAGTGAGTTAGGGATGGAGAGAACAATCGCAGCCACCGCTCTCTAGAGTTAGGCAGCAGCAAAGGGTTAGGAACGCCCTGCACTGACTCCAGACTCCTCAAGTTCCCAGAAAATGACTGGTGACTTACAGGTTTTCCTCCAATCCTCAGACGGGGCCTTAGAGGCAAACAACTTGTCAAAGTCACCCGCGGGGTCTGGGCCTGGTGTCAACCTGGAGACGGTCCCCAGAAAACCGAACTCTCTTCCCGCTGCACGCTCAGAGCTGCCCTCCCGCCTCCTGTGCCCATCTGGCAATCACCCAGACACACTGCAAATCAGATGACATATGACACGCTACACTCCGTCCTGCTCTGAAGGGAGTCCATCTAGGGGGACCAGGGGCCTGGTTTATATTTTAAGCAGCTAGAGAAATGGGGGGCTGATGAGGTAAGGCCACAGCAATGAACACTGTGCAGCTGTCCAGGATAATTACTTTGCCTGGCTATCCTGGAGCCAGGGGAGTGGGGCACAGGGGAAGGCCTGCCCCATAGATTATGAGCAATGGGGACACAACCGTTCGCTTTACAAATTCCAACTCTCCACCTGCACCCAAGCTGCAAGTGGAAATAGTGCAGAAGGAGCTGGGGGTGGGGGTGTGTGTATGGAAAATCCCAGTCAAAGCAAGGCTATCTTTTCTCCAATTTCCAACTCTTGCAGAGTCCCAGAGAAAAATTCCCATGCAAACCTCCCCCATCTAAGTTGCTACATGGAGAATCAAGTCCCTGAATTACAGTTGATGGCTGACGACCCAAGAGACATTGGGAAACCTAAAATCAGCCTCGGACAGAAATGAGTAAAAAGGTCATTGAACAGGAGACGGGGATGGGAGAGATGCAAGCATGTGTGCCACAAGCTGGGGGCGACCTGTGACAATCCCCACACCCTCCCTCAAGCTGGGATGTGGTCCCGTGTGCTGACTTCACAGCAACCAAACCCCACGGATGGAGTGGGGCATTCCAGGACTGAGGACGCTGGCCACTTGGACGCCCCCCCCCCCCGAGGGAGCCATGGACTCTACTGGGCTTCCTGGGTGCAGTGGCCCCAGATGTTCCATTCCACATGAGTGTCACGTGTTCAGGGATCATACACCGTCTTGACTTTGGACCCAATGTCATGGATATGGAAGAACATGCCAGGGAGTTTCCTTCCTGGGTTCCCTGGGTCCTCCGGTGAAAAAGGCGACTAGCTAATACCGTGGAGAAGAGAATCCAGTTTAGGTGACCTACCAACTAGTACTGGGGGTCCTCGTTCTCATCAGAGACTCTCCAGAAGCACAACAGCGTGGACGCCGAACATAAAAAGCCAAATTCCGAAAAGTCCAGGTCTTTGCCAACAGCCAGAAAGCAGCTCCCCACCTCTCCTGTCATGGTCCTCAGCTTAAATCATTCACCGACCTGATGAAACTGACTCCCAAGGGGCAGAAATCTAGCAGGAAGGGATGTGGCCCTGGTGTGTGTGCATGGCCCCTAGAGGCACACATTCTCACAAATGAAATCACAATCCTGGGTGGTGTGTGGGTGTGTGTGTGCATGAGTTAGGGGGCATCCATGGGACCGTGCAACTCGAGATCCGGAATCAAATGGAAGAAGAGCTACATCTGAGGCCAAAACAGCTGCCAGGTCTGCTCTTCCAGCGCAAGAGTCCACTGCCCCTGATTCTCCGGGCTCCCCCCATTCTCACCTTACTCCAAGCAAAGGAAACAGAGACCCACGCCACTACGTGAACACAGACTGAAAATACAAAACACCAGAGGTGGTGACCGTGATGGTGTGGGCACACCCACGAACAGAGGTAATTCTGTCACTGTGTGTGGTATCAGCAGGCAGGACGTGTGATGATAGAGGGTGGTCAGAGGAACCAAGGTCACTCACTCTCACATCAGCTGGAAACCACCATCCCACTGAGAAAGGGAGTTGAAGATGAGGGAAGGGATGGTAGTGGAGCTCGCGAGAGCCAAGGTGAAGCTGAGGGTTCCGTGTGTGAAGACGTGGGAGGCAAACCAAAGGTCAGCGGCGTGAGCTACGTTCATTGTGTGGTCCCGGTGGTGGGAGAATGACACTCATCTCCTGAGAAGGAGTTTGTCCTGCCCTGAGCCCTCCGGGGGGGGAGGCCACAGCTTTGAGAAACTCATCTTTGGTACACGCTGCAGGAAAGTCCCATCACCCCTTACAGATATGAAAGCATGTGTGTAGGTTTGCACACAACATGCCACAAGCACATGTGAGTAACTTGAGGTCAAAGGGTGGTTAGGAACACACTCTAGTTAAAATGTGACCACTTAGGGGTTCAATTTCCTCATCTGTGAGATGTAGGTGATATCAAGTGACTCTTTCATGGGGTTGCTTTTTATGACATGATCCACGGATAAAGCACTGGGCACAGAGCCTGGCACATAGTAGGTGCTAAATAAATACCTATTGGTTTTATTATTTTTCATATCATCTGAGACCTAAAGTGACATACTGAAATAGGGGTTGTTGGATACATAATGTTATTATTTGCAACACAGCTAATGTTCACAACACCCAGTTAAAGACGGACCTGCTAATTTCTCAACCACACAATGAGAATTAGCATAGGATGATAATTCTAGCCAGATAATCTCAATACCAGTCCAATAGACATTTTAAAATGTCATATAGTATAAAGGTAAAACCAGGACTCTGACACCAGACTGTGGCAATAGTCCATATTTGCCATATGCCAGCAGTTGGCCTGGCTTTCCCAATGCCCAGCACATACAAACAACTCAGTAGATTTCTTTTTTTAAAAAAATACAGTTCTGCATAGTTTTAGATGTGCTTAATATCAACAATTCCATTTTTGGTCTAATGTTTTTGTTTTTTTTTCTTCAACCTTCTTTATGACCAATTGTCAGCCCATGTAAACAAAAAGCTTTGCTCCCAATCCACTGGTCACTGCTGGGTAGTGAAGTCAAAAAACTTTTACAGAATGATGGTGGCTAAGGTTTAATGTGCCACGACTCCATGAAACATGTGGACGTATTCATTCCTCAGCCAGCACTGACATGAGGTGGCCTGTCCATTTTACACCCTTCATCCCAGGCAGCAAGCATCAACCTTTGTTATTACCACGTACAACGGACTCTCCTACCAGCAGGAATGATAACCGTCCCTGGTTCATTCGGCCGCCCTGGTATCATTCACGAACTGCTGTTCTCCTGTTACCTCTGTCCTAGAGGGAAGTGAGGAGGTGAAAATAGTCTCTGCCAGATCCAGCTGCCCTGACACTCGAAGCTCAGCGGGCAGGTACCGGGGTGGACACATGACCCACAGATGGAGCAGGCCCACCTCACTTGGGCTCGACAATCAAGGAGGCCAGCCCTTCAGAAAGAAGTCATCTCCCGGCAGCCTCTGAAGTTTCTCCAGGCTGCCTGCTGACATGTCTCTCAGAATGTGTGACCGTCCCGCTTCAGAACACACGAGTGAGTCATGCATTTGGTTATCAGTACACACACACATCGACGTTCCATTTGCATATACACCCCTATGCACATATGCACACACACATACATATGCATAGCGCTATGATATGCATAGATCAATGCGTGACTACACTGCCTAGTCACCTTAGGCGACACATTCGCTAGGGATATTTGTGGGAGGAGGAGGGGCATTTTCTGCAGCTCAAACGGCTTTCGGAACCACAATATTTGCAAACCACTGGTTAAAGGGACAAGCTGCATGCCACACATGATCAATCAAAGTTCACAGTCGATGACCAACCCAAGTTCACGGTCGTAATTCTTGCTGTTCTCTCCTCCCCTTTCCTAAACCATGAGCAAATGTTTTTACACAGTTGCCTTTTTATCCGTTGTCCTCCAGGCCCTGCTGAAGGGGATATTCTCGGGGTGAAAAGCCTCTGGTTCCTGATCCCAGAAAATGTCCTAACGCTGCCGGATGAGCCGTGATGTCCTCCCATGTCCTCACAAGGAGGACACCATAAAAGTTTTGAGCTCAACCTGCAAGAAAATGCGGGGGCTCTGGGCTTTCCCTTCCCCGCTGCCTTCCTCAGACATATGTTGCACAGACAAACACCTGGAAGGCAGTTTGCCATTCTTTGAGGTTCTGCCTTTCACATGCAGCTGTCACATCGCACCAGATCAACATGACACAGCAAATAACACTATGACACGCAAGCAGTGACTTTTGAAAATACACTCTCCCCACCCTAAGCCCTGCCTGGCTTCCCCAGCGTGTGCGGCTGTCTTCAAACTAACCATCCTGAAACTGCTTAAAAGAGCCTGGCAGGTAATTTATTCTGTGGCAGAGGATAGCAATTTCACTGTCCAGAGGCAAGACACCCAGCTGCATCAGAAAATCTGCCCACTCATGGAACACAGGTTTAATACGATAACAGTTCCAAGGGTGTGTGGTCATAATTCTTTCTGCTCTCTCCTGCCTTTCCCTAGCGCTGCTAGCAAACATTTTTACAGTTTCCTTTTTTAAAAGCCCTCCAATGAACCTCTTAGAATAAATCAAATATTTCCCCACGGCCGGTGATTATCAGGTACTTGTTTGTGGAAAGAGCCAACTATACAAGGGTCAGGGCCTAGCTGCTGCTGTGGGATTTTTGCCCCTAAGTAGAATGTTTTTAAAAAGTGTATCTGACTTTCTCTGCAGCAATCCTGCTGGGCCTACAGAGTTTCACATGGGTACCTGGTACAGAAGAAAATGAGAGCAAGGAAGGTTGACAAGCAGACGACACTTGCTTCTAGCGGGAGAGAGAGCTATGTACTTCTTATTCTGACAGCTGTTACCACATTTTATTTCCTAAAATCCACGTAAGGTGAGGAAGGTAAGAGTCCCATTTTTCCTCTGTGTTATACTTGGGAAAATCTAAGACTTAGGACACTGAGTCTTAGGAATAGTGGACCCTGGGTTCCTTCCAGGTTAAACCACAATGTTATAACCTAATTTCACAGAGTGAGTTCCCCTCAGGCTTAGAGCTACAACCCCCATCTCCTGACCTCAGTCCCAGACGAACCCCCATATCCCACCCGTTAGCTTCTTCTCCCTGAGACTGCACTTCACCTGCATTGCAACAAAATGCAAATCCTGAAAGTGATTTCTAAATTTGGCTTCGTCGCTGAACTTGCTCTGAAACCTTGGACAAGATGCTTCGTTTTACAGTTTTTTGGAAGGCTGAGCTGTAAGTGGGGCCGGGAGCTCCTTGGGCCACGGTGCGTTCTTTCACAATGCACAGCGCCTGGACTAGAATAGATCCTCCAAAAGTGCTGAGTTCAACCGACCAGAATAACCGAATTCTCTTACCTCCCACTGACATCGCTGAGCGAGGGACACATGCTCAGAAACACAGGACACGGCCTGGAGAGCCCAAGGCTGTCGAATGGTGACATGTCTGTGTGCTCATTCCACCAAGCTCCACCTTTTTAGGTAGTAATGATGCTTTTGGAGTTTGTTTCATGCCTTTTTTTAAAAACATTATATATATATGTATATATTTCATATGTATAATATGAAATGTAAAAATGACATTTTATATATGTGTATATATATATGTATGTATGTATCTCCCAACTCGACCACATTTAAGAAATCTATTCAGTCAAATAAAAATCCTGTTGCCTGACTACTGGTCAGGGAAAGAAAGGTCTCACAAAGGACGATGTGCCCAAGGCCAGCAAAGGCTGAATGTCAGAGCAGGGTGACCCCAAAGGTAGACCCAGCTTCCTGAGGCCCGGGCTTCACCCGGCTACTGTTTGGAGAAAGCCTTGCAGGCAAGGAGGGCCAACCGCTTCACACAGCAGCACGTCACCGACGCTTACAGTGGAAATTACACGCAAGAGTGATGTTCCTGACCTCAAGGCACCACTCCATCAGAGTCCGAGGTGAAAGGAGACCCCAAATCTTCCAAGGCTGAGGGACTATCTGCTCATCCCATCGGAGGAAGAACCCCAGGTCCTAAACGGTCACACTTGGCCTTTTGGGGCCAGCCTGGGAGATCCAAGGGCAAAAGAGAGAACAAACCCAGGTCTGAAGGGGTGGAGAAAATGTTATCAGTCAACAGCAAAGAGCAGGGGAGTAAAGAAACATGTATAGTTACCAGCCTCGATTTTAGGGTCCAGGGCCACACAAGTCCCAGAGGATAGCAGCTGGGCTGAGATGAAATACAAGCAAACAGAGAAACACAGCGGGGAAATCCTGGAAAGACAGAAATGAAGCAACCTCCAGCCTCAACCCATTTTCAGAAGTTTTAACAGATGTCCTTTCTTCTTGGGAATGCTTCAAGATTTTTACTTTTCTCGAACGGGCAGCTTGCCCCACCACCTACGCTTTCTTTCTGGATTCCAATCTGCTGCTTCTGCACGGGAATCTTCTGGTTCTTTCTGTTTTCCTTCAGATGCTGAACTTCATTCTCCCAAATGCTGTCCCTCAGAGAAGTCCCCTCTGCAAACTCATTGCATGCATTTGTAAGTATTTATTAAGCACAGTCTGCACCCAGGCCCTGGGCGTATATGGAATAGTGACTAAGACAGAAGCAGTCCCAGGCCTCCCGAAGCTTACACTTTAGTATGAACGACCGGGGGTCCACAGGACCAGGTTCCCCCAGAAGTACTGCCTCTGCCTCCTGATCTGCTGTGCGGCTGGCTTCTTCTTGGGGTCCCTTTGATTACTTCACCCGGATCGGACAGACTTCATGTTATAGGTTGTTGGGACTGGCCTGGCCCTGAGAGGTCACACCCCTACCCTGGGCCCAAGGCTGGATGACATTCAGCCAGATGGTGCTAGTAGGGTCCTATGGTTGGTAACAAACAGTGGCACTGCTGACGGCTGGGCCTGTGCTGTCGTAACTGTGCGTCTCACCACCACCCCAGGCTTCATACCGAGGAGGCCAGGCAACTGAGGCCCAAGGTCCTGGGGACAGCCGGCCTCTCCACCACATTTCACACCTCTGGTGTCTTTAAGAACCCAGCACCCTCAAGGTCTGTGGAAGAGCCGGAAGTTTTGCCCACTGGGAAGATATTCCTTTGCCAATGCTCAGAGCCTCTCCTTGCTTTATGGCCATTTTCCTATAGCAAAGCAAATGAAATCATCTTTTTTTATACCATGTCCTCTGTGGGGGAAACGTCCTGTTTCTGGGTTCCTCTCGGTCATGAGCTACAGTCTCAAGGCTTCAGAAAGGGGAGTCATGCGGCCTGAAGTGAAAGTCAACTGGGCAATTTTCTTCCCAGAACCCAATTCTGCCGACCCGCTGTGTATCATTTCTTCCTTCCGAATGGTAAGAGGAGCTGATGGTTTCATGACCATGGCTTCTATGCCCTCTCAGCCTGGATGCTTCTGGAGTCGATTTCCAGCTCGTGCCCTGTTTGCCTGCGTGTGCTCAGTCGATAAAAATCAAGGATGCAGACGACGGGGCCACTGGTGGTCATGGCCGCGTTCCCCCTGGATTGTCCTGTACACAGCCCTCCTTTAGACACATCCTTCTTAATTAACCTCGTGTCTGTATCCTTTCTTTATTACATGGAAGGGAAAACATTGTCATGGAAGGATTCAGCAGAGAAAATTTCCAAAGACCGGCATGGAGCCTCTCTGGGGTTCCCCCTTGTTTTCTAAATTGGCAGTTCTCTCAAATTAAAACGTCTCTGGCACAGCTTCCTTTTAAAAAAATGTGTGCTTCCATTCCAGGAATGCAATCATAGACTGCCCCTGTCCATGAGCCCTGGAAGACCACGTCCCTGCCTGATTCCTTCGGTGTCGTTCAATATACTAAAACAGGCGTCCGCGGGGCCGCATACCATCTCGGCGCACGGCCCGGGTTCTTTCTCCCCAGGTGCCCTGCTTACAAACTGAGCCGGATCTAAAACACTTCGATGAACTTAAGAGCATTATCTTGCTAAATTTCAGCCTTCATTCATGTTCTTTTCCAGGATGTGAACGTTTTGTTTTGTTTGACTTTCTCTCCTACACATGCTTCTCTCCTTCAAGGTTGGAAATCATACCAAACATTCACCTCCTCACCTTCGTAGCAATGCCCTTTTTCTCGGGTGTGATCAGGAATGAACTCCCTTCCCGACAGCATCCTGAATGACAGCTGGCATCTAGCAAAGGAAAGTGAGTGCCAGGCACCCTGGGCAGCTTGGTAGACCTCTGTGGTAAAGTTTGCGTTGGTGTGGGGTGGGAGGGGCTGGGGGGGTTGAGCGAGAGTGTGCAGCCACCCATGCTCTCTGCCTCCCCACATGAGGATTCTGCCGTTCATTACCTATAGAGCCTCCATGCTAAGTCATTTCCCTAGAAGTATAAAAGCACATGGCAGCTGCCACTCCCACTCCCACGCAGGGAAAACCAGCACCACTGGACCCATCAAGGGGCATCTCTTTAAGCCTGGTGCCAACCGAACCACCATGCCATGTCCACCTGCCCCTGCTCCTTCTTCTATGTTATTTCTGTAGTGGAGGAGACGAGTTTTGCCTGGGGTGACTCACATCGCATACCATCTTGATTTTCTCTCTCTAGTCTTCAGGGCCCTGTCCTCATGGCACTTGAGTGGGCGTGACTGTCTCGGTCGCTACTCACCTAGCTCTCATCAGCCCCCTGTGGGTCATGTCCACAGAACGCCCCTCACAGACCCACGATGCATCTAGTTGTCTACGGACACAAGAGATTACAGTAGCTAAGTGATTTATATCCATGGTGTGAATCAGAAATTATTGCATTGTCTTAGTCTATTTGGGCTGCTGTAACGAAGTATCATAGACTGAGTGGCTTATGAAAAACAGACATTTATTTCTCAGAGTTCTGGAGGCTGGGAAGTCCAAGATCAAGGCAGATTCACTGTCTGGTGTGAGCCAGTTTTGTTTCATAGATGGCCTTCTTCTGGCTGTGTCCTCGCTTTGCAATAGGGGTGAGAGTGCTCCCTGAAGCCTTTTTCTAAGGGCACTAATCCCATTCATGAGGGCTCCACCCTCACGACCTCATCACCTCCCCGAAGGTCCCACCTCCACATACCGCCACATTGGGGATTAGATTTCCAACTTAAAAATGTTGGGGGCCCACAAACATTCAGTCTATAGCGTACCTCACCCCTACATAGTCATAACACTCACTTCTGGATGGATAATGGCATTTTTTACACCCAAAATGCTTTGAAAACCTGTCAAGTTGTAAAACTAGGGCAAATTTATGGTTTGATAAATCTTGCCTGATTCCATGGTCAGACGGATTCAAGTGCCAGAAGGAAAGAAAGAAAAAAAGAAACGTGAAAAAGAAGTTCTGGGATTTTCTCAGCGATTCTGTTGACCCCCTGCTCTGAGCAGTACTGGAGGATGTTGGGAAGTTCTCCTCACTGGGAACTCTGCTGGGCTCTCCCTGTGCCCTCCCTCTGAGATTCTGCCTCCTGGTACAGTTGACACAGCTTCTCAGGTTCACATAATAATGTGGTAAAGTCAAGGCCACAGTTAAAGAGCAAAAATTCACAAGTGCTCCTTGATGTAGGGGGTCGTTTGCCTGGCTCTGAAAGTTGAGCTGACATCTCCACAATAGGTCCAGCTCAGCTCTACACCATGTTCACGAGAGCGCACCTGCTCTGATGCAGGAAGAGAAGGCCAGAGGCAGGGTACTCAGGCTGAGATGGACGGTGTGGCCCTGGGCATAACAGGTCACATCTCCCAGAACCGTCCATGAACAATAGCACTAACTCCTGACAGTTGTTTATGGCTAACGGAGACCACATGTCGCATGCGCAGACCAGAGACTACACCCATCCATGTCAGTAAAGGTGACGTAAGAACAACAGACATTCCGTGATACCTCTCATTTCAATGCACAGCAGTCCGGTAAGCTAGGCACCATCACCATCGCTTTACATGTGAGGAAATCCAGACCCTGTACCATTAAATAGCTTCCCCATGTCGCAGAGCTAGGCGAAGATTTGAAAGGAGAATTAGAGAAAAATGGGATCTGTTGATTCCATCTGAGGGGCTCGGAGAGGAAAGTTGGTAAAGGCCTTGACATGGCCTGAAAAGTGACATCTAAGCCCCAACCTCTCCTCCCTTAGCCTTCAATGTACCGGAAGTTAACTATCAACTAGGCACTACGATGGGTGTTTGAAAGAAGAAAATAAAATAATAGCTATTTCCAAAGAACAGGCACCTGCGATCCCAGCGATATCATTTTATCCTCACAAAACCCTACCTGCTCCCAACCCCTAATGGCTCCCTTTTACAGAGAAGGAAAAGAAGAAGCAAAAAGGTGAGGTAAGTGGTCCAAGTCTACACTAAGTGGCACATTTCGGATTCCAGCCCAAGGCTGGCTCATCTGGGCACTCTTGCTCTTGGGTGCCGTGGACACACATACCTTTGAATTCCTCCGCAGGCCCTGTGCCTGGACTTTCCAACCCTCCCTTCCTCTCTCCACCCACCCACATCCATCATGTACATTTTCATTCGGTATCTCTGCCCAGGCATCTGTTGATATGTTATATTAGAATTGCAAACAAATGCTCTCATTTTCTCCTTCCACCTCCCCCTCTCCTGCTCTCTTGGCATCTGGAATTCACCACTGATTTTTCTGGCCCCGCTCCACCACCTGACTGACATTTCTGGTTGATTTCCCCTTGGAGAGCTTTGGCTGGATCAGCAGGCCCCTCCCACTGGAGCCCAGGATGGAATGGCACAGGACCCGGAGAAGCTGAACTGGGCCTCCTCCCCTCCTCCCTGCTCGTAGGTGCCAAGACTCAGTGCCCCTGGCCTCTGCTCTCATTATCTGGTTGATGGGTGCTCACTCCTCCTCAATCCTTTAGGGCAACCAGTATGGAGGAGAAACTGGGGAAACTGTAGGAATGTGTTTCCCTGGGAGGCAGAACCAGGTAAGTTTTGACCTCCCAAGTAGTGATGCTTTCAACCAGACCTGGGGTTATTTGACTTCTTGTCAAATGAGGAAAGGGATTATCTTGGAGTGAAACAGATTGGAAGCGATGAGGAAGACGAGCTCAGAGAACGGGGTGGGAAGGCGACCGGGTACCGTCTTATAAGCAGCCATCATCCCTTACCCCATCAGAAGGCTTCATGTAGTTATAAGCTTTCTGAAAATGAATCTCATAATGCTCAGAGGTCCCCTTAGCCAGTCTTCTGTACAGGCCACACGGCAAATCTCAAAAAAAAATGGGCTTCTCTCATAAGTTGAAGAACCCAAACAAATACACAGAGCTCTCTCAACATTTAGTTTCTATCTCTGATAATTATGTTGGATCATCCGGTACCAAGTAGGGCTGTATTTTCTCCCTCGAACTCCCCATTCCCAATGGACGCAGCCAGTGGGTGGAGCCACCACTCTGCCAATCAGAACTGGACCCAGGGGTTTGTGAAGTGGTCATCGATGACCAGCTCAAAAGGGAGGGGACTCCCAGTGGCATGCTGGAGCCAGCTGTTGCCAGCTCAGGATAGCTGATCGTTAAGTTTTTAGGAGTTTTGTAATCTGGTTAAACCAGCTTGAGCTCACCAGGGTGGTAATATTTACATCATAGTAATTGGCATGTGCTACAAATCAGGGCTCTTTTTTTTCCCTACAGAATTGGGGGTTTATTGCAGAGGGTGCCCAGTCATGTGGTCAGCTTAGCGGGAGGCAGAAGGCATAGAAAGTGTGGAGAAAAGTGGAAGAGACAAATAAAAAAATCTCCAGTCTTTAACCTCTTGGAAAGAGCACCCTCTCATCTAACTATCACCCCTCCTTTTTCTCTCCTAAACAAGGCATAACTCCATTCCCGTTGCATCTGTACATTACTTCTTCCCTGAGGAAAACAATCACTGGTCATGTTCTCAGACCTAAAATGGGGAAAGGTGAAGAGACATGTGGGACGCTGGATTCTGTCATTTCTCAGAGGCTGAGTTGGAGATACAAGAAAGAGCAAAGAGTTCTTGACCAGAGATGGAATTCGAGATGCACATTTATCCACAGCCCAGCTCTAACTCTCCAGTTAGTCCTTGTATGAATGTTTCTTCTCCCCAGTTAACTGATAAGATCACCCAAAGCAGAAATGGTGCCTTGACAGTGCCTGAAAATATAGTCGACAATTGACAAATATTTGGTTAATTGGTTGAATTGCTTTGAATGGAATTGAATTGGTGGTGAACCACTGGCTTATTTTCAGAGGTCAAGCCTTTTCAAATCCCTTTTTTCTAACGAGGTGGAAATTAGCTGCTGACAAGACAGACAGACGCATGGTGAAGGCACAAACGTGACCTGTGACATCACTTGAGATCATCATGACTCTGGTTCTACCTCATTCTCACTTTTCCAGTGAACTGTCTTCCTTCTCCATGGTTTTCCCGGTTCCTGGTCTCTTATCCAGAACTGTATGGTTTGAGATTGTGGTTCTTAGTAAGCGGGCCACTTGGTCCCTAACAATGCCCAGCTATGCATCTGGAACACCCCCAAATAAGGGCCACCCAAAGTCCAGTCACACTCAGACAACAAAGCAAGTCTTGCTGGGTCTGCATTGGAAATCTTGGAAATTATGAGTAGCCATCTCCCCAAAACCTCCTTCCTGATCAGGGCTGTCCCCACAGTGGATCCCCTACAGGGAAACCAGCACCCAGGTTGATGAAAGGACACATTTGGTCTCAGCACCCTCGCTCTGCTCCCCCAAAGGGGCGAGGAGGCAGATGCACCTCGCTGGGAAACCTGTCCTTCTCTGCTTCCTGCCACACGTGACCACTTCTATTCTTCATGCTTCTCCAATTCCCTACAGCTCCCCCCAGAACCAGAAGCCAGGCTGCCCCAGGCCCCTGGATGAGAGGCCAGGGTTCCTGATCAGGGTTCTGCCTCTCAGGGGAGACCCATCCTCCCCAATCTAGGGGCTGAAGTCCAGGCCGCTCCCACCCAAAGCGGTCAGTGTGTGTTCACCTGGCAGGGGCCAAGACCTCTCTGTGACCCTTCTCAAAGATTCTGGAAATGCTCACTCACCCGTTGTTTTTATAGCAGACTTCAGAGTTCATAAGCCTCCAAAAGCCCAGTGGGGGGCCCAAGTCAGTGACTCCAGATTCAGGACACCGGATAAAATGGCTCTCAGGCACATTGTCCATTTCCTTCCTGGATACCAGCTCCTGTTTTTCATCTCTCCAAGCCCTTCCCTCCTCCAGGAAGGAAGAGGACTGTTCCATGAAATCTTTCCATGTTACAGATACACAAATTGGCATCCGTAGAGGCTGTGTAAGAGGCACAGCGAGTTCCTAAGAGAGATGGGGTTGGAAGTTCCCGGAGGCTGTGGCTCTCTCTGGTCCTCAAAGCAGCTACACACTATTGCTCTCTGGTGCATCTTTTGTAGATCTCAGAAACAACCATATCAAAACGCCGGCCTTCTACTTCTCCTCGGCTATGAGTTCACATCAAAAGGGAACAGCGTGCTCCTCTGGAGAGCAGGTAGGTGTTCCCACCGACAGACGCAAGACAGAAAGCAGCTCCATGTCTGTCGCGGGCTGACGTCTGGAGGACTGATACTGTAAATGTCTCTGACACACAGACTCCACTGCTAATGGGGGAGCTCTAAAAGCCAATTAACTTTTCCCCTGTTCTGTCAGCAGTAAGTGGTCATGTTCCCTTCTGTCGCCCTCTCCAACTCCTCACATCACTTGGCTGCTGAGGAGAGTCGCTCTGCCCGACCCCAGGGTGGCTGCAAGGACAAGAGTTGACCGGGGATGCCAGAAAGGCCAGAGACCCACCCTCCCCACACATTGGAGCTGGAGGAAGCTGCTCAGCCCACCAGAGCCAGTGGGCATGGGGCAGCATGGCGTCCCCATGA
Source organism: Rhinolophus sinicus (assembly GCF_036562045.2). NCBI lineage: Eukaryota > Metazoa > Chordata > Mammalia > Chiroptera > Rhinolophidae > Rhinolophus > Rhinolophus sinicus. The sequence continues at coordinate 64,639,409 of NC_133760.1, read as the reverse complement.
ATTCGACCCATAATCCCGGTGGTAGGCCTCTCAGTCCTCTCCCTGAGATTCCAGAATAATCTCTGCATGGCTATGAGTAAGGACTCTGTTCCACTCCGGCTGGGAGCTGCTCTGGGCAAGTTGGAGATGCGGGTGCGTGAGTCCGTTCCTAGGCCTCTTGCTTCGTGGCTTGGGACCCCAGGGCCGGGGCCATATCTTTGAATACCCAAGGCTTAGAGGCCTCAGAAGGATGATTCAAGCCTGAGATAACGTCCCAGGTCATACTCTCCTTGGTGCTCACACGCTGAAGGTGTGGGTTGTTACAAACCCAAACGTCTTAGTTACTAATGCAGAGTAGGCCTCTACCCTCAACATACACCCCCTTTCTTTTTAAATGGCAACTGACACCTATACCTCCAAGAGACCACGTAAGGGAGGCGAGTGGAAGACCAGGGGCCGTAAGCTGAGACTACCCGGAATAGGGGCTTCTCCTCCACAGCTCAGGCCTCCGCCAGGCTGTGCCGGAAGTCCTCACCTGGGGAGCACACAGGAGCACAGCCAGATGCTACCTGCAAATCCTGCTGAGGTCTTGCTCTGGACTCCCTTTTCCCTGCACCCCTGCGCTGAGGTTTCTGGGAGTTACCTGGGAAGGGAGTTGGAGGCAGAAAGCACCTCCTTCCCACTCAGCATCACCGCTACCAACAAGCGCTGACGTGCTGAGCCACTTAGAAGGTGTTTGGGGAGGAGAATCTGGGGCAGACAGTAGACAGTTCCAGTGCTCAGACAGTCGGGGAAATCTGCCAACGTGCAGGAAGAGACATAAAAACAGGTAGTAAGCAGCACTGAAGCCTGCTTCCCAATCAAAAATGTAAAGAGGCCTCTCTTGCATGGCTCTCCAGCAAGAAAGGGACTTTTTTGTGTGTATGGATCCCCTTGTAATTCATTGTTAGTTGTGCCTGAGGTACCCAGGGGGCAAAAGGCTGTGGGACCAGAAGCTAAGAACACATCCTTGCCTGGAGAGTTTTCCAGGAGAAGGAGGCAAGAGCGTGGTTTCTGGACCCAGTGGTTTCTGGAAGGGGAGGCCGTGCCAGGCCCTCTAAGAGAGAGCAAGCTTGTCTCCTCAGCTGCCTCAGTGGCCCAGAACTGATTGGCCAGGCTGGAGTCAGCATAGGCACAGAAGTGGAATGTGGGGGCCATGCAAGTTTATTGTGGCAATGACCTTCTTAGAGATGAGAGCCAAGGAGCCACCTTTCCTTAACTCAAGAAAACTTCAGCTCTCCCAGGCTTAGTCTGGACATTCTTGCAAAATGTGTCACAAAGTATCACACACCAAACTATTACGTCACCCTAACTGCCCTCTTCCTTCCCCTGAGGCCCCTCCCGATTTCAAACAGGCACGCTGGAAGGACGCACGAAAGAATTTTGGCCTTTTCCCTTGGAGCAGTCACAGGTTTATTTCTGTCTTACTTCTGACTCAGTCAAGGCAAGAAGATGTTTGTGTCCCCTGCTTTGACCAGGGGGAGCATTTCCAAAAGAACTCAAAAGCAGTTATCTGTCATCATTGCCCCCAGCAAGGCGTCCTGACCCCACATAGTTAAGACAAAGGAACAGCAATCAGTCCAGCACCAAGAGATGAAAGAGGCAGGAATGAAAGGCAAGGTTTGAGTATTAGCATCCCACCCACCAGGACACATTCCAAGTCACTCAGGCCTTCTCCACCCAGGGAGCTTGCAGCAGGCCTAGCTCTGGCAAGCACAAATCAGCAGGGCTGCAAAGCAAACATGACGGTCTAATGCTGGAAAAGCAACAGTGACCGCGTGGTGTGGGGAGTCCAAAAAGACACGACGCAGGGCGAGTGTCTAGTCTCAAATCTCTCTCGAAAATAAGTCTTTAGACACTCACATGCTCTGGAGTGTGATGTGAGAGGCGTGAGAGCCACGTCCCCAGCTCCCTGGAAGAGGATTTTCTGCCCTCTCGCTTCCGTGGGGAAAGACTCAAAGAAAGGCGATTTTGGCATCTGCTCACGCGTAACCATCCTGTTCCAATGCAAGCTCTCTGGTCTCCGAAGGGGAAGGGTGGGGAGGATACGAGCATCAGTGCGAGGGATCAGGACACAGTATCAGCTGGCAGACAGCTGCCACGATGGTGGGAAATGCAGGTCCTAATTGCATTCCTCCATTGGCTATGACCTTGGGTCACCACACACCAGCAATTATTTACTCTGGCGAAATGATTAGGGAATTGGGGCCAGGGAACTGGTGGGCTGGGATAGAGGCACATGGGGGCACGGAAGATGAGGATGGCGATGGGAAAGACACTCTCTTTGCATCTGCCTCCCCCTAATTGGGGTCAGCTCAGCCTTCAGTGGGGGAGCCACATGCTATGGTCCACTCCTCCATTACGGGGACGCGTCTGGGGGCTCACGTATGAAAAGCAGGGGAAAGGAGAACAGGAGAGCAGGCTGAGGCCCAGAGGAAACAGTGGCTCATTCACAGGTGGAAATCCTACGTGAAGCAGGCAAAGGATGGAGAAGTTTCCACATAGCTGTCCTTCACCGAGGGATGAAAGCAGTGAAATCAGATTAGGCAGACAGGAGTGCAGCAAAGACAGGACAGGCTGGAGAAAAAAGGGGGGGATACAGACCCTAAACAGGGACTACTTCTGGGCAGCAGTGCTTCTCCAAGTGTGGTCCCTGCACCAGTGGCATCGGCCTCACCTGGGAACTTGCTAGAAATACACCTTCGCAGGTCCCACCCTGGGTCTATTGAATCAGAACCTCTGAGGGTGGAGCCCAGCAATCTGTGTTTTCACAAGCACCCTTCTTCCCCACCACCTTCAAGTTTGAAACCACCCCTGTAGGGAAGAGAGACTCCAGTTTTTGGTTCCATCCTTTGCCCACCTTATTTTTACGTTTTGTGTTCAGAGTTCCCCTTGAGACTGGGCGTCGCTTTCAATGACTATATGACCATCTGTATACAGAGATTTTGCCTTTGACCCACCATCAGCAGAAATGACATTTGAGGGTGGGTTATTGTGAAACAGTAGAATTAGGTCTGCACCGAGCTCTCGGCAAGGTCCCAGCATGTCCCAGCTCCCTTGAGTGGGCAGCAGCTGTTTGCCAAGTGGCCTGCTGGGTTCAGAGTGTCTGCCATCACCACATTTTGCTGTTGGCAGAAAGGGGAGCAGCGCCAATACCATATCGGAAGTAAAGTGCGCAAGTAGGTCTGAGCACCCACTCCGGGGCCGGCCCTGCACTAGGCGTTCTGTACACATCTCACCTCATTCTCACCGCAACCCCCCCATTGTGTAGATAAGAACACATGGCATTGCCTTCTCCTTATCCTAGGAATGTTTAAAAAAATCTTCCCCAAAGAAAATAACCTTCCATTTTCTTTGCAGTTACTTTGCAACTGACAAAGCCAAAAGCTACCTCCTCACCCACACGGGGGAAGGAGCTAGGGTCCAATGAGGGGCACTCGTGGCTCTCCCAAGAAACCAGCTGGGAAATGGCCCTACTGGGACAAGGCAGAGTGGCTTTGTCATGGGCTGAACTGTGTTCCTCTAAAATGTATATGCTGAAGCCCTAACCCAAGTAGCTTGAAATGTGACCGTCGTTGGAGGTAGGGTCTTTAAAGAGGTGATTAAGTTAAAAGGAGATCATTAGAGTTGACCCTTTACGAGAAGAAGAGATTTGGACACAGACACGTGTAGAGGAGAGGCCGTTGTGAAAACAGGGAGAAGAGAATGGCCACGTAGAAGCTAAGTAGAGAGGCTTCAGAAGAACCCAACCCTGCCAACACCCTGACCTTGAACTTCCAGCCTGCAGACCTGGGACACAACACATTTCTGCGGTGTGAGCCACCCAGTCTATGGTACTTAGTTATGGCAGCCTCTTCCTGTCACTCTGTGAGCTGTCCACCTTCCCACGGCTCCAGCAGCGCCCTCGCTCGGGCTGCTTCTGGCCATCAGGGCAGGTTCTATGCAACCTTGCCCGGGACTGGGACTGCAGGCTGCCAAGGTCCCACTTCCTGCCCGCAGAGGCGGCAGGACATCAGGGAGACAGGCAGCTCCGAGAGGCAGCACCGGGGGTCTGCCTTCGGCCACCTGCCCACCTGCAGCCTCACCTGGGCTCTGTGTGCACACGCGCGCCAGGTACGGGAAGCGGCATCTCCAGCTTCCGGTGTTTGCCTCCTTCTTGGCAGGTGCCCGAAGAGAGAGCAGGAAGCCCTGATGGCTGAGGAAGGAGAGCTACAGAGCTGAGACTACAGGAGGATTTACAGAGACCAGGTTGATCTTCAGGAGCTGGGAGGGGCATCTGGCTCAGGACGGTACTGAGGGAATGAGAGGGAGGCAGGGAGCAGCTGTGCGGCAAAGCAGACCAGGAAGAGGAGGGAGGAAGGGCCAGCTCACAGGATAGTGCGTCCATGTATATACCACACACACACACACACACACACACACACACACGGAGAGGCTGCTGGCATTTACACTTGGAAACACAGCAAACCCAATGCACTCACGCACACGCACACCGTAGGGTGACACACCAGGCACTGTCCATATGTCAGTTGGGGACACCCACAGTATTTCTGCTGAATGAAAGTCCTCCTTAGAGAATTCCCCTTCTGCATGCGCCACGTACACTCTCTTTCTGGGCTTCAAAGCTGTGCAGCAGGCATGCAGCTGTGAGGAGAATTCTACAGTCACAGAAGCGTGCCAGGACAGTCCACGGGACCCAGCAAAGGGAGGGGAATGTGGCCCAGATAGTCCACAGCCACTGTGGGGGTGTGGGTCCATGGCTCCGCGTGAGCTGACTGACAGCCTTCACTCCTCAGCCTGGACCTGTCCATCACCCCTGCCCCCCATCTCAGGAGGCTGAGGAGGAATGGGGGGCATGTGGGGCTGTCAGGAAAATGGACACAAGGCCAGCCTCTGCAGCTCACAGCACGGACAGAAGAAGGCGTCCCCCGCTCCTGCTTCTGTCCCTGGTGGGCCTGCAATGAGGCTGCCTGGAAGAGGGAGGGAGACGAAGCCATCTGTCTCTAATTACTGTAGAAGTTTGTGGAGGTCCTGGATAGCTTCTTCTCTACTCTCTTTATAGGGCCCAGAGCTCTCTCTGAACTCCTATCTCTACCAATTTCCTTGGAAGAGGCTGGAGGTGCAAGCAAAGCCAAAACAACCAGAGGAGCTAATCAAGCGGGTCTGGACAGTGATGGGATTAAAGGCAGTGACAAATTTTATTAGGGAGCTCTAACCGTGCCCAGATAAGTGTGTGACGGGAAGATAACAACTCAGCTGTGAGCTGGCTGGCCGCTGGGGAGCACTTAGCAGACTGAGCCCTGTGATGGGGCCAGGAAGAGAGGAGAGGAGGGGAGGGCCCGGGAGGAGTTGATGAATCAATCAGAGAGGCTGAGGGCAGGACTGCCTCTCCATTCACACCCAAGGACCACCCTCAGCTTGGGCTCCGGCTCCCACTAGGAGGTCTTGGGTGTGACCCATATGTTCCCACCAAGATAACAAATACCATCTTATTTGTCTCACAAGTCACCAATCTCCATTTATACTTCAACAGCTATATATATATATATATATATATATATATATATATATATATATATATATATATATATTTAAACCTCGTCATTATCTTTTGGATCTTCTAAATTCATTTTGCCAACACTGGACCATATCTTTCATGTCACATAAACAGATGGAATTCGGAGTTTTCCCCCTGGTACTTGAATGGGTTCCATTTTTTGTTAACTTTCTATTTTGCAGTAATTTCAGATTTATAGAAGAGTTAGAAAGATAATATAGATAATATATCGTTCACCTACTTTCCCTTAACGGTATAGCTTGCATAACCATGACGTGATTCCTAAAACAAAATTAACTAAACTATAGACTTACATTCAGGCTTCACCAGTTTAGCCACTAATGTTTCTCGTCTGCTCCAGGATCCATTCCAAGATTCCATATTGAACTCCAGGTGCTTTGTACGAGGTCTGACAATTAGGTTTGAGAAATCATCCTAGAAAAAGTGCTCCGTCCCTCATTGTTGAATATCACCACAGTCACCTTCAAAGTACTCCCCTTGGGAAGCTATGCACAAATGCCAGCACCTAGTCCACCCTTCAAAGCAATTTTGGAACTTTTTTTGGAATGGCCATCAGAGCTGTCGTCATATTACCCTTGATGTCCTGAATGTCATCAAAATGTTTTCCTTTCAATATTTCCTTTATCTTCGGGTAAAGAAAGAAGTCACGGGGGCCAGATCAGGTGAGTAGGGGGGGTGTTCCAATACAGTTATTTGTTTACTGGCTAAAAACTCCCTCACAGACAGTGCCATGACCTGGTGTGCTGGCGTAATACAAAAGCCATGAATTGTTGGTGAAAAGTTCAGGTCATTTTCATCTTTTTCATGCAGCCTTTTCAGCACTTCCAAATAGTAAACTTGGTTAACTGTCCAGTTGGTACAAATTCATAATGAATAATCCCTCTGATATCAGAAAAGGTTAGCAACATAGTTTTGACTCTTGATTTGGACTGACGGAACTTTTTTGGTCCTGAAGAATTGGCTGACTCCCATTGTGCACTGTGATGCTTTGTTTCAGTGTCATATTGGTACACCCATGTTTCATCACCAGTGATAACACAGCCTAAAACATCGTCTTACCTCTCCAAAAGGTCTTGGCAAACTTTAACTCTTCATTGCTTTTGTTCATCAGTGAGCTCCTTCAGGACCATTTTTGCACATACCTTTCTCATGCCAAGATTTTCAGTTCAGATTTTCCTAACTGTTTCTCTATGGATGTTGACTTGGTCTGCTCTGCTTCTCACAGTCAGCCGATGATTTTGATGCACAATTCGACGAATTTTTGCAATGTTTTCATCAGTTCTGCTCATTACTGGCTGCCCTGACCTCCCTTCATCAGTGACACATTCTCTCCCCTCAGAAAAACATTTAATCCACTTGTACACTGCTGTTTTCTTCATGGCATTATCCCTATAAACTTGGACTAGCATGTCCCTGATTTCACTTCCATTCTTGCCGAGTTTAACAAGAAATTGAATGTTTGTTTGTTTGTTGCTCTAATTCAAGCTCAGACATTCTATTGATGGTGCACGAAAACATGCAACAACAATAATGAACGTCACTCAGCAAGACACCACCCCATGTCGACACGAACACAGCTGTGAGACACTGATATACCAAGGTTTTGAAACCTTATCGAGCTGTTTGTACAGTGCTGCCAATGTAAGCACACGGTGGCAAGTTCGCGACCTTACTTGTCAGGCTGCGTATTTTGATATTTTTCTTCCTATCCCTTTGAAAGTCTTTATTACCCCTGAAAGTAAGTTATAGCTTGAGGAAACAAATCTTGTCATCTTTGAAATACACTTCTCTGGTCTCATCCATTGACCTTTACCCATGATGCCGCAAGAGCCACAGAGAGTAGCAGAACAATTGGACAACTCTGTGATGTAGGATGAAGGCAGTTTCTGGGGATGACATGGTGAAAATCAAGAGCTGATGGTACCGGTCTGTGTGGTAGGCTAACTCATGCTTCCCAAAGATATTCGGGTCCTAATCGCTGGAGCCTGTGCTTATTGCCTTATTATAGCAAAGGAGACTTTACAGATGTGATTAAGGACCTTGAGATGAGGGAGACTGTCCGAAATGCAACCACAAGTCTCCTTACAAGAGGTTGGTAAAGGGCGATTTCACTACACCGAGGAGAAGGCCACGCGAAGACAGACCAGAGAGGGATTCAAAGATGCTACACTAGTGGCCTTGAAGATGGAGGAAGGAGCAATGGGCACAAAATTGGCCTCTAGCAGCTGGGAAACGTAAGGAAAAGGATTCCCCTATCGAGCCTCTGGAGGGATCACAGCTTTGCTGACACCTTGGTTTCAACCTGTGAGACCTGTTTTGGATTTCTGACCCCCAGAGCCGTAAGAATATATGTTTGTGTTGTTTTAAACCTCCAATTCTGTGGTAATTTGTTACAGCAGCCATAGGAAACTAATACCCCTTGTCACGTAGAACAATGGGCCCTTGATAAATACTTGTTGAACTACTATTCCCAGGCTCTCTCTCGCCAAAACCCACTACAGCGTGCTGTCTAAAACGAAAAGATATCCTCTTTCTGCTATTTTCTGGTGAGTATGTTAACCTACCTCCCACAACTAAAAAGCCCTTTAAAAAAGATCTAGTCTATATATTTGGCAGTTTCTGCTAAAGCTGAATACATGCAATGACCCAGCAATTTCACTCCTAGGTGTATTTGCAGTAGGAATGTGACAATATAGCCTCCGGACGACATAGAGAAGAGTGTTCAGAGCGGCACTAGCCACAAAAGGCCAAGATTGGCAACCATTCAAATGCTCATCAACAATAAAACAGAAAAATAACTTTTAGTATCGTCACCCAATGGGACGCTGTACAACCACAAGAATGGACAAAATACAACCCTATGTGGTGATATGGATCAATTTCACAGACGTAAAGTAGAGCGAAATGAATGAGACACGAGGGTACGTGCTGCACGATTCCACATCTATAAAGTACGAAACCAAAGGACCTAAGCTGAGAGGTCCGGAGGGTGGCTTCCCTTGGGAGGGTGAGGGTCGGGACTTGAAGGGGGAACGAGGGAGGTCCTGGGGGATGGCGAACACTCTATTTCTTGATTTGGGGACAGGTTACATGGAGGATCTCAGCATGAGAACACTCACCAAAGTGTATATTCATATACACTTTTCTGTATGCATCTGATAGTTCAGTCAACAAAAAAACCACCGGAGAACCCCAAGTTGGGAAACACTTCGTCCGCCAAGCCCATGCGCTCCCATAGCAGCCTGCAATGGAGGGCCGGGCTACATGCCGAGAGGGACAGCTCCACAAACGAGGTCTGCCTATTACCATAATTACATCCTGGGAACGTGCAAGGCCCTCATTTTCCCTTCATGTCTCTAATGTTGTGGGGACACAGGCTGCAATTACAGCCCCGAAATATGCAGCTTAGCAAGCTGAAATACATCCATCCACCGGGGCCTAGGTGAGGCCTCTGCATTTACACAGCAAGACCAAACCAGAGAGCATAGCCCCGCCGCCACCTGCCTCCTGCCCCCCAGCTGGGACGCTTTCTGACCCTCTGGGCTGCCCATCTGAACAAAGACAGCAACTCTGGGGACCAATGCCCCCGAGCACACAGTTTTCTCGGACAGAGCTCCTCATTGAAACATTGCACGAAAAAGCCCACAACAAGAACTTAAAGCAGTTGCTGGCATTAAACTAATGAGATTTTTGGTTTGAGAAAAGAGTCTTTCTATTCGCATGTGAAACGTAACCTCCTCGGTCATCATCTATCATTCAGGAGAAGCTGGGAGCAAAGTGAACGGCCGCAAATGGAAAATGGAAGGACCGCACTTCCTTGGCAGTACAGAGAGGCGTGCCAGGGGCAGACGGAAGGGCAGGGGCTGGAGTATGTTTGACGTTGTGAGATTCTTTCAGGTGAAGCACAGAGGTGTTAGTGATGGCCAGGGAAGAAGATGGATGGGGGTCCAGTCCTGCAGTTGGGTGGGAGGCTTCCCCCTCTCAAGCATTTCCAATTAGGATCCCTGCTTCCTGAGACCTTCAGGCCAAAGGTCAGCATGTCAGAGCGTCCGGGCTTGTGTTACCACCAGCCCACGGAACTGCCGACCACAGGTACAGCGGCGGGGGCTGGGGCCCACTGACGTGAATGGGGAGGCTCCTCTGTCCTTAATAGAAGGTGTCCCCACACAAAGTGGATAATTCCAAGATGAGCTGCTGGTTCCAATGATGTGCAGCAAATCTCCTTTCTGAAGTAGGATAATCAGAACGGACTACATTGCAAAACTGCCCGATGTTCAAATTTACGTTTGTACAAAGAAATGCGCCCACACCCTGCTCCGGCTCTTCCCCCTCCCCCTTCTGGCAATCACACTTACACATGCATGTAGTACAGTCCGCCTGCTAGCCCGTGGGAGCCCACGTAGCGAAGGGGTGCTGCTTTCATCCGGCATTTATATTCGGCCAGGAGTGCAGCTACGGGCAGGTGGACATTCTCACCTCTGGTTCTGAAAGCCCACGTGCGGGGATTACAGGATGGCAGTCAATGGAAAGAATACTTATGGCCACGTCCCGTCCAGAGGCCACGGAAAAAGAGTTCAAATCACAAATTCTCCAAATAGTTTCAAATACAGTTACGTGGAAAAAATCAGCTGCACGGCCACCCCTCCCTCCTGGGGTTCTATCAAGTCCACCCCTCCAGGGTCAGAGGCACCGCCTTCCCAGAGTTTCAGGGGCCCAAGGACCCTGGGAGAGGTCTCACCTCAGGACAAGTGGAGGTGGGGCTGTGGCTAAGAAACAGGACTGGGGGCTTCCAAGCAAGAAGGCAGTGCTTAGGCTCAAAATTGAGAGGACGTCATCATGGTCTCTCTGTGCCTCTGTTTCTCTTTCCTTCCTTTACTGCATAAAATGGTAAGAATAAACTCTACCCTCTGCCAATCTCACATATCACTCACTATGAGGGTAAACTGGGGTTTTCAGTGAAACACACACACACACACACACACACACACACACACACACACACTGAGAGAGAGACGTATTGGAAATCTATAAACATTTCAGAACAGAGCCATTCTCATAGACTCACCATACTTCCCTGTACAACAACCTCTCTTTGTAAGGCTGAACAAACTGGAAAAATAAGGAGCAAGGATATATTACAGTCCCAACAAATAAAAATAAAAAAGATGAGGACTTACAAGAAATATCTCTCTATGAGACAGATTTCCTACAAGGAAAAAAGAGAAAAAGAATGTTTGGGAAATTTTCTTATTTTCCAGTAAGATTCAAGAGGACTTTTATCTGCAAAATCAGAGTAAACAGTATCGAGAACAAAGGTCAGTAAACTTTCCCTTTAAAAGACCAGACAGTAAATATTGGGGACTTCCAGGACCACACGGTCTCTCACAACTGCTCAGCTGAGCTCCCAAAGCAGCGGACAATATAGAAAGGGGTTGGGGGACCGGATCGTCCCCGTGGTTTGTCCTCCACATCCAATCGAGAAGGAAGGACCTGGAATCAGGTAAGTTTATATAACTGGCAGAAGAAAATCTCACTGAAAGCAGTAAGTGGCAGAAACCATACTGAAAAATAAATAAATAAGTAAATAAAGTTAAAGAAGGAAAGATACACTTGAAAAACTTTCCCAGAATTGGATGACAGTGAGAAAACAAACATATGAGACCTGGAAAACAAAACCAGGACACTCAATGTGTCCATGCAAGGAATTTTCCAAGGAGAAGACAGCACAGAGCAGAAATATGAGGAAGGTGATGATGGTGATGATGATGATAAACCTTTTCTGAGTTGAAAACTTGAGGCTGCAGACTGAAAAAGCATATTTAAACACCATGCAAAAGAAATTCAACCAACATGTGCACACACATCTTGATAAACTTTTTTGATTTCCCGAGAAAATTCCATAAGGCTTCAGGCAGGCCAAAGGGAACGATGACCTACAAAGGAATCAGAATCCAACTGGCCTCGAGCTTCTCGCCTATATTCATTGCTCAGAGACAATGGAGTAATTTCAATAACTTGGAGGAAAACATACTCAACTAAGTTGCCATTTACATGTGAGGTCAACAGAATGACACTTTCAGACATCCAAGGGCTTAAAAATTACATTACCCGTATTCCCTTCGTGGAAAAAAAAAAAAAAAGTGTCTTAAAGACGAATGCTGACCTACTAAGAGACAAATCAAACTTCAGACCTGGCAGGTGAGGAATTTGCGATGTAACAGATCTGTGAGCAATGATAAACTGGTAGAGTTGTCTAAATACTGAGTATAATTTTAACTATAAAAAAAAGTACAGATGCAGGAATGAATGAATACTGAAATTATGATGTAAAAATATTAATGTATTAAATCCTAGGTCATATTAACAAATATTAAAAAGTGGAAAGAGGGGAAAGACACAAGATCATACTCTTTAATCCTTAACTTTGATGCTTATGGGCTTCAGCATGCTTTCAAAAACTTAAGGGGAACCACTTATAGGATGAATACTTTCCAAATCACCAGAGGGAGGAAAAAAGAGAAAATCCAATTCATGGAGCAAAAATTAACAGTAGATAAAAAAGGAAACATTGTTAATGTGTTCAAAAGGAAACCAGAAAGCTTAAAGGCAAGGAACAGAAGAGCAAGGACTGCATTATGAAATATTAGGCTGTCCTGAAAAATCACGTGTTTGAAGGATATTTCATCACATGGAAAGAGGTACACAATGAAAAGTAGGAAAAAGACATGATATGAAATATACATAGAATATATATGTTATTATTATCGCAACTGTGTATGTATTTACCATACACGTGTGTGGAATAAAGACACACAGGAATACACTCAAGTATCAGCAATAACTTTCTGAAGGTGGTAGGATTTCAGTTGACTTTTATTTTGCTGTTGATTCATTTTCTATCTTTTCTATAAACAATATATACCCAGGGTGCCAAAAAAATGTATACACATTTTAAGCGATGGTCAACGTTGCTCAAGCAGTAGTTCGCCATCATCAGAAGTATCTGGACGCTGATGGTAACCACTTTGAGCACCTCTTGTAATTGCAGAAGTCAAATGTGACTTGTATTCATCTTTTGTTATCGGTATATATTGAGTGTTACAATTAATACAGTTTTTTCTTTTTTTAAAATGTGCATACATTTTTTGGCTTCCTGTACCCTCTTAGCCCTCAGAATTCTCAGGACACCTGAGAAAAAATTCACCGTAACAGTTTACTTTCCAGAGTCCTTACTATGTGCTTTGTGCAATGTGCTTTAATCCTTGCAACAGCCCAGAGAGACAGACATTACTCACCCCATTTTTCAGATGAGGCAACTGAGGCCAAGAGAGGCTTGCTTGAGGTCTCACAGCGGGAAAAGAAAGCTGTCAGGATTTGAACCCAGATGGCCAGTGGACAGCCTGTTTGTTGAATCCCCTTTCTTCCTTTTTTTTTTTTTTGTAGAAGTTCAGCAAAACTTGTCTGACTTCATTGCTATTATTTTCTAATCTGTTCGCTCTTCGCTCTGGCTTAGGAGGACACAACTGTGAGGGCTGCTATCTCTTACTTTCAGCTGGACCATGAATACAAATGTCCCAGATTCTTTCACAAAGACTCTGCAAGCCGCACCCCATGAGAGCTTCCTGGGCAGACACACTATCCCTCCAATCTAGTTTTAGAACCAGATTCGTCACCACTCCAGCCACCCCCACATCCTTCTCTTATAAACTAACCGTGGAATGGAGGCCAGCGGACTGTCCCATATCTGTCAGAATCCTGGATACGGTTCCCCACAGGCCCAGTACCAGCCAAAGAAACGTGCGCTGGCTGCCGGCCAGACGAACAAAATCGCTATCTTCGCTGAAAAGGCATGGGAGGGGAGGGGAGCGCTTACCTCTGAATTGCAATGTTACTAGGACACAGTTTGCTGTAATAATACCAATTAACATTTCTCCCCCACTTAATAGTTTCTAGTACAGGATAAAAATAGCAATACACATGGTGCTGAGATGTGAAAAATAACAATGGGATTATGCGCTGAAGAGCTCACCTAGGAAGGAGGGTGAGACAAGCAGGAATATTATGGGAGATTTAGGAAGGGACTGCAGAGAACCCACTAGAATTAAGGGCCTGTGTCCATCTCACTCTTCTCGTGACCTAAGCTGCCAGATGTGCCAACTGAAGGCACCTGTGGGTGAGTGAAAATGGCATTGGACTCAGAATCAGAGATTTGATTGTTGAGGTCTCCCCCCACACACACAAACTAGTTGTGTGACCTTCCTTGAGTCAGATGACTTTTCTAAGCTGATTCCTTATCTGTCAGAGGAGAACCGAGATTCTCAGCCCCGACTTCACAGGTGGCTGTGCCATTTAAATACAGTCCCATATGAAAGGGCTTTGCAAATTATAACGTGTGTGATTCAAATGTTAGAGGGGGTCCCTAAGGATCTGGTGATAGTAGTGACGCAGATGACACTGACCAACACAACCTGGATTGATTACCAAAAGGAAAAGTGTCATGCGTTAGCCCCCACCCTTCTCAGCAGGTCAAAGGAACACCAGGAACACAGGTATTCTATTGCACGTGCTCAGTCGACACCATGGGCCAGCACCTATCTTTAAAGATGTTTCTCAGATGGAAACATCTCATGTTAAAGACAAAGGTGGCCTGGCCAGAAGCCATTCTCTTCATAGCTCTGAGATAGTTGGCTAAGACAGGGAATGCCCAGTCACACTCAAGACATTTCCTGAGGGCTGGCCATCATCACTCAGAGCCAGATGCAGCCCCGGGGAGCCCCGGTGCCATCGGCTGTGAGGATGTAATGATGAAACTACGGAAAGCCCTCTCCCTCTTTTATTCCCTTACACAGAGGCTTGCACCAATTCTCCAGACCTCACCCCAACCACACAGGACACACAGCCCGTATACCAGGATGATTTCCTGGTTCAGTCTAAACCACTCACAATTGCGTTGGGTGGGGCCTTCCAGCTGAACTTGGGAGGGCGCACTAAGCTCCATGAGGTGTCTGGGAGTCTTGGAGGCCATTGGGAAGACAGAGAGGGAGCTCTGAAATCACTTCCCTCTTCCCCTTACCTACCCCATCCATCAACTTCAACCCGACCTGATTTTTATCAGTGTTATATTTGATTTCCATGTAAGATTTTATTTGAAGAAAAAGTTCTCTGTCTAAAACACTTCAAGATCTTTGCCTTAGAGGCTTGTGAGAATCCTGACTGAAGTCTAGGAAAAGAGGATTGGTTCCTGGACCGAAGCGAAGCCCCCGAAGGGCCTCTTCCCCCACCCCAATAATGACAATGTTTTCTGAACAGGTAAATGTGGTCCAACCATCACACCATCTGGAATTTCTCCAGGTCTGTGGCCCTGCACCTGTGGACAAGGAATTGTCCTGTTCACAGGCCCTTCTTCCTCTCTCCTGTGCGGTGCTACCAGGAGGGGCAGCTCAGGCTGCGTGAGCCCAAGTGAGCAAAGCCTGACCACAGAGTAGGACGGGACATGGGCAGAAGTTTAGGGGGAAGGAAAGAAAGCAGCAAAACCGAGAGGAAAAAGCTTCTCCCTGTGGAGCTGGAGGACAGAGCATCTGGGAGAGCACCCATAAGCCCATCTGCTTCTTCTAAAATGCAGTGTTGGAAAAAGAGAAGGTTCGGTAAGCAGAGATGTCAGCTTAGAGCTGGAGAGCATCCCCTTGATAGAAAGCACATGGGCTAAAATAAGCCACTGTTCCAGGTGCCCACCTGGGCCAGGGGGCCTGAGCTCAACCTGGGAAACCTCAGGAGGTCAGTAAGCAGGCACCTCCTGAGACATGGAAAAGCTTGAAGCCATTGACCGGAGAAGCAGGGAGGAGTCATCCCTCACTGCTTGGCTACCTGAGGAAGATGCAAGAGAGGGGCCTGCCTCAGTCCAAGGGACAAATACAAAGGAGAGGGTAATACCTGACATTTCTGGGAGGCTGCAGGCCTCCGCTCAGCCCGAGACTAACAAGCACAGGCTTGGAAGCCAGAACCTACTTTGGGACCCTGCCTCCATGGCTTTAACCAGGTAGTCTTGGCTTATCTATTGAACCTGTCTCTCCCTCAGTTTCCTCTAATGTCCTTGGCAATAATGAGCATATCTACATTGCAGGGCGGTTCTGAGGAGTCAATGAATTCGTAGATGTACCCACCCCCCAGAGTGACGTCCACACTTAACAAACAGGAGATACACGTTGGCCAGAGAAGTCCTGGGTGAGCCCCGCTGGGTTCAGCCCATAACTGAGGAGCACGGGGTAGGTAAGTGGGGCTCCCAAGGTGGCAGCAGGACGTGACAGCACCCCAACAGCAATCTTCTCTGGGGATAAACCCTCCCTTGGGGCCATTTGCCCCATTTCCATCTCTTCCATCTTTTCTTTCCCTGAAGTTTCCATTGCCTTCCTTTTAAAATTTTGTGAACATTTTCTGAGTGCCCTCTCTGTTCTCTTTTAGTAGATTAAAGTGAAATTGCCAAGCCAGTTATCAAGAAGCCTAAATAAGTATGGCCGTCCAGGCAAGTTGCCTGCTCACAGATTCCTGGCTTTCTGAGTCATTAGCAGACTTCTGGGGTGGAGGCCCCTGCCTGGAATATGTTTTAGCCTCTTAGAGAAACTTGCACTGTCGCCGCCTCTTAACTGGCCATCAACATCATTGGTGACTCCCTGAACAGCCCTGTCAGGTAAAACCACCCACTACTTATTTCACACAAGGAAAAGCTGCAAGACAGGCCAAGAAGTTATTGGTGGGGAAGCGGGTTGAAATCCCCCTGGCTCTGATTTTCCTGCCTGCTCACCGTGTCTCCTGATTCAGCAAGTAACCAAACAAGAGCAGGATTCCCAGCCGCCCCCTCCCTGGGGTCATCCCCACAGCTTGGCAGAGTGGCTGGTCTTGGGGCCAAAAGAGGTATGCGGTTCACTGACCCACAACGAGCAGGGCCGGGGCTGGCATTATTTTTTCCAGAGCTGATGCCGTCACACACTCTTGTGGTCAAGGTGACCCATTAGGCAAGAGCTCAGGGCCATGGTTGTTTGCTGTCCCCCTGCAGGGGGCGTGGGAAAGACCTTGGCCTGTTTCCTCCCCTGCTTCAGCCCACTCTGCCCACCAATCCCAGGCTCGGAAAACTGGTTTACTCACAGGCTGCTCTCCCCAGGACAGGTTTGCGTCACAAGCACATCTTCTGGTCTCCAACACACAGTGGGGAAGTGAACACACGGGCAGGTCGAGGTAACTGCCCAAGACCACCAAATGGAAAAGTGGTGAAGCAGGGACCCCGCTTTCAGCCTCTTCCCAGGATGGCCCCAGAGAGCTCTCCCACAGGAGGTGTGGGAGTACACTCCTGATTCAGCAAGTAACCAGACAAGAGAGGGATTCCCAGCTCCCCTCTCCCTGGGGTCAGCCCCACAGCTTGGCAGAGTGGCTGGTCTGATACTCTCCGTGATCTCATCACGCAGGACAGTGTGTCCAAGTAGGGAAATATGCCACCGCTGCATGACAGCACTGCTGAGAAATGCAGTGCCTTGGCAGTGGCGTCATTGCCAGCTCAGTTTGGAATGCCAACCTCCCACCATGGCGTAGTTAAAATGTTCCACATCTCTGAAGCTTAATGAAACACCTGTCCCCTCGAACGCCATCAGAGGTAATTACACATGGCTCTCACACGTTCATCACACACTTACACACCCAGACTCCAGCTGGCTCACTGGCTGCTTCCCAGGTAGACCTGGGTGTGTTCCCCAATGAATCTTGGTCTGACCCAGCTGGAAGAACCGCTCCGCGTTCTTAACTCTCTGGAACAAATGGCAGGAAACTCTAGTCTGGCATCCACTGGGCCTAAGATAAGTGTGAAGGAGTGAGGAAAGGGAGAGGCATCTCTTTACATTCAAACTGTAATGCTTTAAATGACTGATACACGCACATATGGTATTTTTGAAAACTTCTAATTCACAATATTTAGAAACCGTCCCCATGTGTCATTTTGTAAAGTGATGTTTAGACACGCACCACACATCGTCTACACAAATCGTTTCTCCTAATCGTGTTATTAGTTTGCACACGGAATCCCAGGGAACTCTGAAGGGAAAAACTTCTCATCTCAGCAATCCAAAGAGCTGAAGTCAGACGGGGAAGTCCCAGCTTCATGGTGACAGAATAGAACCGGCCGTCAAAAGCCCACACAAGGCTCCCTCTCTGTGTCTGCTGCCCTGTGACTTCTCTCCCCCTTCCAGCCAAGTCGGAGAAGGGGAATGAGATAAGAAAGGCTGAGGAATGTTTTAGAATAAGTCATCAAAAATGGCAAAGAGGTCCTCCCCGGCTTTTCCATGAACAATACCCCCCCACACACACACACACACTACATTTATGTACATCCTGTTACACACACATTTGAAAACACGAGGAATTCTATAACACTCAGCTGTCCCTTTTCTCAAGCCCAGCTGAGATCAATCCTGTAAGTAGATGCCTGTGGGAGGGTCCAAGGATTTCTACAGGCAGAGAGAGGAAAGGCCCGCTCTCTCTGAGGCTCAGAATACAGGATCTGGAATGCTTAGGAGCTTCCAGCACGGAAGGCTACTCAAGATGTTGGTACCAATTGTTTCCTCACTGGAGCCTGACCTCATCCCTACAAATAGGTGGTGGGAAGTCAAATTGAACTCTGAAACGTACACGGCGGGGTCGGGGGGAAGTCTTTATGGTAACAAAGGGCCCAGCACATAGAAGCTGATCACTTTTTCTCATCTTCCATCCTCTCCCCCCCCAACTGACTAAGCAGTGATTTCAACCTTCGCTGAGAAGGCAGTTTTTGCTAATAATTATGCAGACGGGCCCAACCTAATCACACAGCGCTTTAAAAATGGAAACCCTTGCCTAGCTATGGTTGGTAAGTGATGAGACTATGGAAGAGCGGGCAGAGAGATGCAAGGCTTTGGAAATGGAGAAAGGGCCCCTGATCCAAGGAAGGTGGGCAGCCTCTGGAAGCGGGAAAAGGAATGGAAACAGATTCTCCCCTAGAACATTGGGAAAGAAGGGAGCCCTGCCCGCCTCTTGATTTTAACGCAGTGACACCGTGGCAGACTTCTGACCTACACGACTATCAGATAATACATCTGTGCTGTTTCTACATGAGTTTGTGGTAACCTGGCACAGCAGCAATAGGACACTGACACCTGGCTGGACGCTGGCGAGGGGTCTGGTGCTCCCCTTGATCCCTCCAGGGCTGAGCCCTCTGCAGGTGCTCCTGGCTGAGTCCTCCAGCAGGAACCTTGTCACCTCATCTGTGATTTCTATGGCTCCCCTTGTCCCAGCCCGTTTGCCAGAAGAGCAGGCGCCTGTCCTCTCCTCCAGTTTCAAACAGCCCTGGTTCCTTAATGAGACCTCCACGCCTTATTTCTAGTTCCTGGGACCCTTCGTGTTCCGAGCTCATTTGTCAGACGAGAGACCCCAGGCCCGTGCGAGTGTGCGGAGAGGGGTTCTTTCAGGCTGGGCGACCCAAGTTCACTCACATCCCCGGAGGTGGACTTGTAAAACTCCCTCAGTGCTTGCGATGCACGCTCACCGTCCACACACGAGAACAAAGCAGGAGATGGCAGGTATTTCTCACCCAGTCTGGGTACGCTCTCTAACCTGGTTTTTATGCTGGTCCTTTAAGTGGCCAGGACCAAGGTGGGTTGGTGGGGACAAAAGCAAATCCTTAGAACAGGGAACCTGGGAAGCTGAAAGGAGAGAGGTGAACACTGTCAGAGGAGAAGGAAAGCTCCTCTCGACAGGCAGCAGGGGTGGCAGGAGCTGGGGTACGTTCAGGACTCTCCACTAGCCGCCCCCTCCCAAGCCTGTCAGGGGCCCTGGAACCCAGTTCTGGGCTGTCAGCAAAGACAAATTTAGTACCAGTG
Source organism: Rhinolophus sinicus (assembly GCF_036562045.2). NCBI lineage: Eukaryota > Metazoa > Chordata > Mammalia > Chiroptera > Rhinolophidae > Rhinolophus > Rhinolophus sinicus. The sequence continues at coordinate 64,619,921 of NC_133760.1, read as the reverse complement.
ATCTCATCGCGCAGAACAGCCCCGGGCCTCAGAGCACTCTGGGTAGCGTCACTTTGACAAGTTGGGAAATGGACATCACAGTTGTCCCATAATATAGGTGGGGGCACGGGGTCCTTCCCTCAGCTCACCGAGGAGGAGCAGGGACGGGTGACGGCCTGGGTGTGGCAGTAGGTAGCAGGCTGCCCGAGGCCTGAGGCATTGCCACCGGCTGTCCCTTGGGTCCCAGAGACCTCAGGTATGGTGAGCTGGTGTTTGAAGGCAAGTCCACAGATGCCAAATGCTGACTTTGAAATGAGTGGCGGGCAGTAACACACATTCCATTTGGGAGGGGGTGTGAACGTCGCTGCAAACCTCCCCTCATGCTTACGCTAGGACATTACGTGACGGAGTATTTATAAACGTAGCAGCAGGCAGAAGGTGGGGGGGTGGGTAGAGGAGGGCTGAGTTCATTCCCTCTGTTGTTTACTGCAAATAAGACTGAAGCCCTGCAAAGGGGGGTGATTAGCACTTGTCCCTCAAAGTGAGTCCGTGGCAGAAAAGGATGAGAATGTGTCACCAAGCGCAAATGCAAATTCCTGCCACTGGCTCAAGCCACCTCTGCGGCCCTGCAATTGGTTTTCTGGCTTATCTGAGCGAGGCTTTGGCTGGTCATTCCTCTAAGGTTTTTCAGTGTGTTTCATGGTCAGATTCCCCTTCATGCTTCAGAGCAAAGAGGTCACAGTGGCTCATTCCATGCGGCCCCAGAGTCACAGGAGGACAGTGGCACGCGGGATGAGGAGCCCTGGCTCCTGCGTCTGTAGCCAATGCACGGGGCCCCCCAAACCTTCTTGGTGGAGGTATGAAAATACAAAACATGGACTCGACACCTTTCCAAAGGAAAAAAATACATTTCTAAACATCACATAAACATGGGCACTTCCAGAAGACTGGACCCACAGAGTAGAGAGGTACAAATCACACCGCTACGGGGGATAGACAGGGGTGATGAATAAATGTCGTCTCATAAGAAAGGCCAGGTTTACATCCAAGCACGTGGCGGGTGGGTGTTAGTTCCATGTCACATTCAGTCAGATGAGAGAAGATCAACTCCAGGAGAATGAGGGTTGAGAGTCCAGTAAATTCTATACCGGGAAGTGCCAATGGGATGCAAGAGGGGCTGTCAGAAAAATAAATCAAACGTACTGAGAATTTGGGGTGACCACCAAAATGAAATCTCTTCCACCAAAGACAGCATCACTGTGGCTGAAGGCAGGCAAGTTCTACATGCGACTTTGAATATTCTGATAGCATCTCCGTAAGTAAAGATGTTAGAAAAAGCTGCAAAGAGAAATTGCAATACAGGTAGAAGTGGGTAGCAGGCTACACAGCAGGAGGACAGAGCCATGGGGGCACATAATCTGAAAAGGGGTCCGACCCAGAGCGCTGGGCCCACGTCCCATTACACACACGTATGCACACACACGTATGCACACACACGGGCACGCACTCCTACAGCACTGGGGCATTTGGGAAAGAAACAAAAGGAGTTCACATTGGGAACCATTTATCCTGTAGAGGCGAAATGACTTTTTTCCTGCTGTCCTTTTAATTAAAAGTTAGCTCATAAATCAAAGACCTTGTTTCCAGGCTGTAGGAGGTGGTAGGAGGGAACCCAAGCTTCTCAGAGCTGAGCGTGCCCTGCCCATGCCCCCTTTCCTCACCCAGCTTATTCACACCTCAAGTGAGGAGCCAAGGATGGCCCAGCTGAATCACAGCGCTCCTCTTTCTCATCGGACTTCCTGAGGTCTTCCAAAGAGATCTCGAGCGTGTATGCAGACACACACTCGTACACACAGTTAAATCCCACAGGGACTGCTTAGTGCATCTTTTTGGAGAATCTGAGGTTTCCCCGAGAGACCCGCACCTCTGCAGAACTTCCACACTCCCTGCCTGGGTTCACGTGGGTGTTTACATCCATGGAGTTTAAAGACTCTTCTGAGAAGTTTACTCAGCACAGAAAGTCATACAAGTCTCACCAGCTTCTTAATTTTTTTGTTTTTGTCTTCCTACTGAATCAAGGAATGCTCTACAGATGTGAAGTCCTATTATCACGGGCTGATTCATAAGCGAGATGGAGTGTGCATACATTCATATGCTCGTCGCTCAACAGGTGAAATACGTGTGGATAAACAATTTGTCCAAAATCAGAAATGCAGCCAACAACAAAGTGGAGATTTCCCGGCTGTCGTTTCCAACTCTTCATGTGCCAGGCAGGTCTGGTTCTTAACGGTTCAGAGGCACGGGTAACCCCCCGATACAGACCTGGGCAGACACTTGGTTATGAAGGCTACAGAGATGCTGAGATTTGGAGGAGGGAAGCAGCAGGGTGGCATTCAATAGCTCCTTCTGCTCCTTCTCACCTGCTTCTGGCTTAAGAGAATGGTTGCCATGACCACTGAGGAAGTGTAGTGCTTTCCCATTTTTAAGCTGCTCCTTACCTAAGCATCTTGAAGTGCCTTGTGTACCCACATTCACATGCCTGCCTACCTTGGGGGAGAAATGGGGACACAGAAAGGGAACCCCCTTTAAAGAAGGAAACGGCTTCATTTCAACTTCCTGTCCAGAATCTAACCATGATGTCACGGGCCTCTGTCTCTCTGTGTCCCCACCCCAACCTCAACCTAGTGACTCCTGCCCTGGACAGAGAAAGAGCACAGACAAAAACGAAAATCAAGAAATGTGCAAAGGTCCCCCTTCCCCTGGCCCTGGACCCACGTCCCTCAAAAACAAATTTAAAGCAGAGAGATGAAATTATCACCAAGCTAATTATGGGAATCACACTTAGGCTGACTGCTAAGCAGCAAGGTCAGTGGGCAAGAAGCATTCAAATTAAAGGCAGATGCAAGAAGCACTTACAAAAGCAACTGGGAGACGCATTACCGCCCCCCCACCCACACACACACGGAGGAGAAAGAAACCACTCTGATGTCTGAGGCAGCCGCCCGTCCATCTGGGCAATTGTCAGAGCATTTGACAGCTAAATAGCTCTACTCCCCCAAAGTGGGCGAGTCAGAGGTAAACTGATTAGATAGTGTGATGCTAATTTCCCAGGCAGAAACCCAGGGAGGGGGGCTCAGTCTAAGCGGGCAGAGCACAGGCTGGAGTGCAAAGAGGAGGGTCTGGCTCCTGAGTGCTGCATGGGTGCACACAGGTACGCGTGGGGGTGAGACACGCGTGCAAGTTTGTGATGTGAGTGTGTGTGTGTGTGTGTGTGTGTGTGTGTGTGCATGGGAGGGGCCCCACAGTCACACATGGGTGCGTATATGTCTTATCTACCTGACAATAGAAGGTAAAGAGCTTGGAAAGGATCCGAGGACCCCTCCTAGCACATTTGCGACAAGGCATCTCCTTAGGGGCTTCCTGTGATTGCCAAGGCCCTCGCGACTGCTTGCCACTAGCTCAGCCAGGGAAACTCATATCATTTTGCCCAGTTATGAGTGTTCAGCGACTCGTCCTGCATCACCAGTATGATGCAAGTTTAAGACGTGTGGGCCCAAACTGGCAGTCTTCAGAAGGCGTTTGAGAGCTACAAATCGATGATTCTCACAGCATGCTATGGGATCACACTGCCCCTTAAGTCTCTAAATCTATGAAGAAATCGCGGAGCCAGAGCTGCCTTGGGACGTACTACCCCACACTCATCCTGGGAAAATTGGTCAAGATGACATTTGTGAGTGGATTGTCGTAAGTTAAGAATCCAACGCTACATAATGACAGGAAGAAAATGGCAAGAACTGCGAGGGTGAACCTGGGGAAAGTAGGTACAGGCCTGAGAGAATAGCCCAGAAGCTCGGGTGAAGGGGACCGGTATTTAGAAAGAAGAAGGTTGTGTGGACTGGTGGGGAAGGTGCCATAAACGATCGGGGTCCTAAGGAGACGGGATCACCAGGTCTTCGGCTCCAGAGGGTTTGCCGCAGCTACGGAACATGGCTAAGTAGAAGCGGCCATCTTCCAAATGAATAGACAGGGACCTTGGATGACATGTAACAGGAAAAATAGTTGAGAACCACTACACACAGTCCTGCAGGCTGCTGCAAGAGAGAATTTTAGTGAGAATCCCAAAGACAAAGGAATGCCCCCAGTGTGTCCAGGTGGCAGGTCAGCGATAAGCGGAAAAGCACAGCTTGTCTGTTTCCCTGAAAGCCCCCGGCCCCTTCACCAAGGCCACCACCCACTCTGCTGCTGGGTCTGGGCTCCAGCGTAATTGTTCCTCGAGAGGGAAATTGCCAGTGGAGCGAAGTTGGCGACATGAGAACTGCCATGTGTAGGTGGGAATCCCATTGTTTCTTGGGTGGAAGCCTCTTCCCTGGAATTTAAATTTAGCCAGGGCCCTGGAAGACATAAAACCATGGTGAAGGCTGAGCTGGAGGGCCTGCGTCCTCGGTGAGGCTGGGCCACGGGCACGCAAACAGGCAGGGGGGCCACAGAGGGCTGCACGAGGTGATTTGCTTTTTAATTAGGAGAGCGAGACAATTGGAACTGTCTGAGGAAGGTGAGTCTGGTACAACTTATAGGACCCTTAAAAGGGGGTGAGGGGAGCTTAGAGCCTGGGAAATCAGTTACAACCATCCAAGCACTGGGCCAGGGCAGGGGCAGAGAGAATGAAGGGAAGGTTCTGGCCCACAGGCACTGGCCAGGTACACCAACTGCTCTCCTGGTTGTGGAGGTAAGATTTACCCACAACCCAAGAGCAAAGCCTCAGCTAGAGCCCACAACATTATTATGTAAATGAGTCAACCGGCAAACCTCCCATTAAACCCTGTGACTTCTGGTGAGTGAAGCAATCCCTTTCCTCATATGCAAAATGGAGGTTGTAGTATTTCCCCTGAAAGGAAATGTTGGAGATTATGGAATGATCCAGGTAGTAACACACATAAGACACCCAGAGCAGCACCTGGTAGCTATATGGTGTACAAAGCACACAGTTTCCTTCACATTCTCTCTTTCCTGCCAGCTCTAATCCCTAGGGAAATGACCCTCTACCTAGGAAGCCAGGTGAGTCCCAAAGGAGGCCAAAGTCAGGAGGCTGGGATTCTCCGTGGCCATGCAGAGCTCTCACTGGTTGCTGATCTGAGATCTAAGTCGCTCTCATCTGCCGCCATAAACTACCATTTCCCTCAGATTCACAGAGCACCTGGGTCCGCCAGCCCAGGATCCCAGGCTTCCTGATGAGGATGGTTCCTCCCCTGATGGCCCTGTGGGTGTGGCAGGTCCCTTCACCCCTTCCTGTTCCTCTTCTGGATTCTCTAACATGGGTGCACAATCAAAACTTCAGGGAGCCGGAAAACAGGACTCAATGCTTTGGGCCACTTCTGTCCCTGAGCAGGGCTGTGCCTAAAAGTTAACCTGACCCCCACACAAAGCCCTAGGGTAGCAGGCAGCCTCTAAAATGACCTCAAAGACACCTGCCTCCCAGGATTCAGCCCTGGTGGAAGCCCCTCCCCTGAGTGTGGGCTGGGCCACGTGACTGCCTTCTAACAAATACAAATAGCAAAAGCCACAGGATGTTACTTCTGAAATTAGATTTCAAAAAGACTGTGGCTTTCATCTTGTAGGCCCTTTCTTACTCTCTCTCTCTCTCTCTCTCTCTCTCCAGCCATGTTGAGTGAGTAGCCATCACAGAGAGACCCCCCCTTGGCAAGACACTGACGTCTCCAGTGAGTACCTGAGACCTGGCAACAGCCACGTGTGTGAGATTGGAAGGGGATCCTCCCCCATTTCAGCCTGGAGTCTGGAGATCACCGCAGCCCCAGCTGCCCCCTTGACTGTAGTGCGGGAGCAAATCTCAGCCAGAGGACCCCGAAGCCATGCCTGGATTCCTGACCCACAGAAACTGTAAGATAATACATGTTGATTTAAGCCTCTATGTTTCGGGGTCATTTGTTACACAGCAATCCGTAACTGATACACCTGTGTACCCTGAGGTGGGATAGAATGGAGTGAAGGTGGGAGACTTGAGAGACCTATTTTAGAAGTCACTGGGAATGCCTCAATGAGGAGCCAGAGCTGCTAGAAAAAAAGACTATGACACCACCAAGAAGCAAGCCTCGTGGCCACATTCCCAGGAAGTCACTTGAAAACAAGTAGGGGCTGGAAGCAGACCCCCTAGTCAGAGCATCAGCAGGTGGGCTCTGAGTTAGTCCAGCTGCCACCGCCTTCCCCATCAAAGTGGCTGAGGAGGCCACAGTGATTTCAGGTAATGAAGACTCCCCGGTCCTGTCTCCCTGGGCCACTGCATTGACAAAGATTCTATTATCCCCTGCTCCAGATTCTATCATATCCCAGCCCAGCAGTCCGGGGACCATTTACAGCTGGGGGCCCGCTTCCTCTTCTTGCCTCTGCCTCCGCCCTCTTCCTCTGGTACATCATGTCTTTCATCCTTGCCCATATTTGTTGTCTTGGTTACATGGCCAGACTCCTGATATGCTGCTAGTTTTCATTTTAATGATATGTTCTTGTAAAGTACAATATTTTACTTCAATTGCATGTGTCACTGGATAAATTCCTCCAGCGTGTCTGGCATTTGAGCGTCAGCTGACTGAGTACATTCTATGATTTGAGGGTGTTTCCGCAGCGTTTTCTTCCATTTTAATGTCTTTCGTTTTAATTTATGATCAGGATCATGATGCAAAAAAGTGGCACCCATGTATCAGTAAATCTTGAATTGGCAAAGCTCATTTAAAACTATCTCCTTAAATCATGGGCACTCGCAATGACCGTTTGGAAAATAGAATGACAAGTGTTCCCGCGGCAGCGTTTCATGGGGATCTTCAGGAGGGTTTCGAGAGGACACGAGAAGGCGAGTGAGTCTGTGTCCCCGTGATTGGCATCAAGCTGCTTTGAGTGTGGCAGAAGCTGCGGTCCGAGGCCACCTCCTCATGCCTGCTCAGGTCGGCTCTGAGTGACAGCGTGAGATGCCCCCCCCACCAGGGGCATGCAGGGCCGTGGGTGGGCCCCAGGGCAGAATAGTGAGAAGTAGGAAAGGGTGAGAAAATAGTGTCCGTGGGGATACACTGACATAAAAAGAATGGTTGAATGAGAGCTTAATATTGTCTAAAAATGCAAGATATGCCCATGAGACACTAACCAGCTGAGCTGTTCTCCATATCTACCTACCAGGCAAATATGGACAAAAAGGCTCAAAACCCAGCGAAGGGGATGGAAGGAGGTGGAAGGAGGACCATGAGAAGAGGACAGGTTGACCTTAGGTGAAGTCGCTCTGAAGGCCAGTCCTAGGTCCCAGGCTTGAAGAACTAATGATAGAACAGCCATCTCTTGTCCCTGCGTAGACGTGAAGTCAGAGAAGGAGGTGGACCCGCTGCAATAATCACAGTGTCTTCTCTGCAGCACCTCAACCCCAGCTTCACCCTCTCTTAACCCTCAGGTTAATATCTAAACAGGCTTAATACTTGCAAAACCAGGGGTGGGAAGTGAAAAAACAACATGACAGAAACAACCAAACCCAAATGCTTTGATGGTCTTTGCCCATCATGGAAATTGTCCAGCATCGATTCCCCCATATTTCTTTTCCTTTCTGCTGGCCGGCATCTCTGGTTAGAGGAGCTCATGACCCAACAGAGCTACCGAGCCAACCCTGCACCCAGCGCTCCCAGCCTCTGCTCTCACCCCAGGGCTCCCAGGCAACAGGGAGTCCGACACTGCATCTCCTCCTGCCAGCTGGAGCGCTTTCCATGGCGTGAATTTCTTTTTTCAAGTTGATCCAAATTTCCAGGTGAATATTCAGAAGCAGTGTCAGATACACTGAGGAGGGTGCAAAGCAGGGCTGCTCATCTGTGATCTGGCATTGCTCTGTGACTCACGCATTGCACACACACACACACACTCACACACACACACACTCACACACACACACACACTCACACACACACTCACACATGGCACATATCCCACGACTAGAAGCCAACAGCAGGGCCAGCCGGGCTTCTGCTTAACCCATGAAGTGCCCAGCCCCTTGGGTATGAACAGTTTCCTTTGCAAACCACCCAGGAAAGATGCACTCACAGAACAACAGGAGCAATCACGCCGCAAGTGGGAGTTTATGATGTTCTGGTTCCCAATGAACATGTGTCGCTTGCACCCATGTCAGTCAACAGGTGACAGCAGCCATGAAACCGGGTCACTTAGTGGTGGGAACGCGAGTGGCAGAGCAAGACTGTGGTGGGTTCCGGCCGAACTGTGCAAGCAAGAAATCGTCTCCTTCTGGGGCGACCCTGACCTCATCACCCCAACTTTCCAGATGTATACAGACACCCTGAAACAAATCAGGATGGTGTTGGCCTTAAGCTTTTTACCTGTCGTTGACATTTTAACAGTGGCTTCTGTGGGTGGCTTCTAAGTTCCTAGATACCTCCTGATGACTGTGGCATTTACGAGTTACATTTCTTAACGGGACATACCTTTCACGTGCGCCTTGGAAAAGGCTGCCAATACCAGCAGTAACACATACACACACACACACACACCGGAAAACATAAAAGACATCCAAATTGGCACTCTCCTCACCTCCTTTCCCCCTGCCTCATGGGATGTGTGCACTAAAGGAGTGAAATTATGGTCATCAGAGGCAAGGTGGCAAATGATGGGGACCCACACCTTTCAAATAACACAAAAAGTCAGTAATTTTGAGGGCAGCCCATGGATAGGTACAGTCTAGCTCCTGGAGCCCTGGAACCCCCAGCAAACTCCCTTCCTCTAGGCAAACCCCCCAAGTCCCCTTCCACCCACCCTCCCCACCTTGAGTCTCTTGTCATCTTGCAAAGAATGCCGCAAGGTCCTTGGTACACACAGGAGATTATTACAGGGCTCAAAGAATCCAACTCTGTAATTACGGCTACCGTATAATTTCCATTATTCTCACCCCCTGCTTCAGGGGCTCACAAAACTTCCTGCAAAACCCTCCTGCAATCCCAGAGCTTTCCATGTCTGGTCCTCTGCCCAAGAGGTGAATGTGGTCCTGATAACCTCTGGGAAAAGCAAGACAGGGTTATTGCAAGCAAAGGGGAGTGGTGCTTAGTGAGCAAGGGTGGTAGGAAGTTCTATTGTTTAGAAAAAATAAATAAACCGGCCAGTTTTGCTTTTTATTATTTCAAACAACAGACTCGGCGGGCCAGCCTTCCCTTCCCAACTCAGATTTGTCCCCCTGGGCCCGCTCTGCTGAGTCTGCAAGAACAGTAGCTGGGCTCCAGCAAAACTATTAAAACGGTTGCCAGTCTGAGCTCATGGAGCATAGAGTTTGGCTGTTCAATGGCCGGGCTTTCCCCAAGAGAGCCGCTGGCTCATTCCCCCTCACATGACCTTCTGCTCTTACCTCTCACAGGTTTTTGCTTCCCCAGTCCCACCCCTGCTCTGGAAATTAAATGTAATGTCTCAGGTGGCTGAAACAGGACTGTTCTTATAGAAACACCCCAAAAGAAAAGATGGGAAATGCCAGCCAGCAGTTTATAAAGCCTCCTGGTCACGTGTTGCCTGTCGTCGCCGGCCTGGCTGACCTCTGTCTGGGGACACTCTCACGGTCCAGGCTCAGGGGCCAGGCTCTGCCCCTGAGGTTTGTCTCTGAGCACAAGGTCTGTCCTCAGCCCACACTCAGGGAGACGTGCCTCCCCATCAGGGGCCAGGCTCCCACAGGTGAGAGAGACCCAGCCCCCATTGGCCTCAGTCCTCCCTGGGATCAATAGGCCTGCTGGGTTTACGACGCAGCCATGGCCAGGAAATGTGTCTTTTTTTCCTCCCTCAAGAGAAAAGCACCGTCTGTTCTGTTATGTGCCCTGAACTCTCAAAGTTTATGTCACCGACACCACATTCCAAGGAGCTCAGACAGCAGCAAAACAGAAAGAAAGAGAGAGAGAGAGAGAGAGAGAGAGAGAGAGAGAGAGAGAGAGAGAGAGAGAAAGAGAAAGAAAGAAAAGAAAAAAGAATCCTTTTATAGGTTCTACTAGTTCCTGCCAGCAAGTAAATGATCCTCAGGCACCTGGTGGAAATTTCAGTACCTGTGACTCTTGGAGCACGTGGGAGTAAGTTCCTTCCCCACTGCACTGAGATGGGGCTCATGGAGAGAAAAGAGCTAAAGCACCCCAAATTGCCTTGCTTACTTATTTACGCTCAACAGTGCTTATTCACCCATCGGGCCAGGCAAAGCAGGTCAACAGGTATTTCACCGCGTATATTCATTGTCTGAATGGTGTGTGGTTCCCATATACCTTGGGGACGCCTTTGGGAGTCACAATCCCCTTTTCCCGCAAACCGAACGTATTGAAACGTGGTGAGGAATGAAGTCACCTGCACACCCAATGGGGACCTCCTCGAGGTCCCGCTCTAACGCTTGGGCATGGCCCTCCTCGGCTTATGTGGAGGCTTGTGAGACACAATTTCAGCAAGTTTGGGAATCTGCCTTCCGAGTTCACCAAAAGCGAGAAGCCACAGATGGAAGGAGGAGGAAAGGACGCCGCCAGCAAGTGGAAACGGTGAGTGACACCGTGCTTGGGAGGAACACCCCACACGTCGGACATGGGGTTGTGTGGGGACAACACACCTACACCTCCCAGTGCCCATCTCCCCTGGGCGTCCCTGAAATCCAGTTCAGTACAGGAGTAAATAAACCACGAGAAGGCCGAGGCAGCAAGAAAACCTTCAGTTGTGTTCAACATATTCTTTGCAGAAAGGCAGGGGACTACGCCATAGAATTCTTAAGCTCTGGAGACCATGGTTAAATTATCTGTGAGTTTGACACTTGGTAGGTGGTTACCCTTTTAGAGGCAACGCCACGCCTGGGGCTTTGCCTGCCCCACCCGGGCAGAGCACCACGGCGTTTCATCAACACGCACTTCCTCTCCCAGATACAAGCCATCTAACTGCCCCACGCTCATCTCCCAGCTCACACACACTCTGCTCCCTGCCTCTCACCCTCCATACCCCAGACCCACAGCCTGTGCCACAGAGATGTCCAATTTAAAGAAAGAAACGATCGCTGAAACGGGCTGTAGGATGGGAACAGGCTGTTTTCTCGATTTGCAGCGAACATTTCCCTTCGGCCGCCTCGAGCTGACACCCAGAAACACAGCAATGAGAAAGTAGGGATGAAGGCCATCTCTGATCAGGCGGTGCTGCCGTGTCAGCCTGAATCACACGGTGTCCAGAGAGCGCCATGGGAAGCCTAAAGAACACAAGCGGGAGCTCCCCGGGGAGTCACCAATGCGTCCCTGGGACGAGCCTGAAGGACGACGATTACCAGCCAACAGAAAACAGAACCTCCCACCTACAGTCTTTGAAAGGCTTTTAATCCAAGCCAGGAGGGTACCCACGGGCCAGCTCCTACTCATCACGATGAGAAGCCTGAACAGAGCTGGGTGAGAGAATAGTCCTGCATGGACAGCTGCCCCCAGCACTGCTGATGGGCCAAGGTCAGCCAATGTCCCTGAAGCCATCAGGCTTCTGAAGAACGTGGAGGAAAGCTCATGTCCCCAGATCACACCATCTCACTCCACCTCAAGCAATTCCTATGTACCTACAACATGCATGGTTTCCTCGTCCCAGGATTTGGCTCTTCGCCCCTGAGCAACTCTAGCAGAAACTCCTGTAGTTTCTTCCATCTGTTTCCCTGAATGAATTCCAGATGGATGGACCAGCCAGAAGGGCTGCAGCAAGAGGAGCAGGCACACCCACTGCCCCTGCCCGCCATCCTCCACCATCCAGAACCGATAACGCTCCTGTCTCAGGCACAAGCCCGAGCTGGACAGACTACATCGTTCAGGACGGCAGAGCAGAGCCGCGGTCACACCTCTCCGTTCACACCACTCTTAGGGAAGAGGTGAGCTCACACTCTCCCAGTGTGATTCCCACAACAACCGTCGTACAAAGAGAGAGAAGGTCATGGTCCATGATCTCCACGGCAACATACTCCTTAGCTCCAACCTGCATCCCTCGCCCACCAGGCCCAGGTAGGAAAGGAGCGTGAGGTAATATCCATCCCAGTGGGGGCAGTCTGGCTCCCCAATAACCAGAGTGACTGCACCCCCTTCCTACCTTCTTCAGTTTGCCGCTTTTGGTGCCCACGAAGGCCAGAGAGTGGTTCTTGTAGACATATGCGATGACCGACGTCATGCGGTCCCGGTCCTCTGTGAAGACGGGGACGCCACGTACCATCTCAGACACGCCCAGGGGGGCATTCATATCCAGGCCACAGAAGTTATCATCAATGGTTAACAGCTGCAAGTCAGATAAGGAGAACCGTTAGCAGGGAGCATCAGGGATTGGCAGGGGTACTGAGTCAGGGAACGAGAGCGTCAGAAGAATCCTTAGCTATGAATCAGCCAGGATAAATCTCTCCTGTTTGACATGAAAAAACACAGCTCCAGAGAAACTAGATGAGCTGCCCACGGTCATCCAAGTAGGTTGCAGGACTATGGAAAACTAGCACAGCTTCCTACACTCTCTTTTCATCATGCTCTCATGGTCTCTCTGTCCCTCCTCCAAGCCCTCCAGGCGCCATCCTGGTCCACCACCACCATCATGTCAGAAAGCACGGGGCCAGCGGCCACGACCATGGGCTCCAGACCGCTCTGCTCAGGCGTGAGACGGTTATGGTCTCCTCATCTGCACACTTACTGCTGAGCAGACACACAAATGAGGACTCAAAGCGCAGAAGAGAGAACTAGAAACATTAATGCATGAATGACAATGGATGACAAAGACCTACACGAACCATCGGCTGAGAAAGGGCAGTGGAAGTGGAAGATTTGTGAGTGAACTGAACAAGCACAGTGGGGCTCACTCTCCCCAATACCAGGCTCCCTGTTTCTTTCAGAGCATCGCAAAGAGGGGCAGCCCTGGTCTTGTCAGACCTACACCAGCGTTTCCCAAAGCATCTTTCATGGAAGCCACGCCCCCCAAGATGCTCTACCATAAAAGGATTCCTTGGGCAAATAACTTGGGGAAACATAATACATTCTAACACCATGTAAGAGACTCCAAATGATGAATTACAGGAACGGTCTGAAAAGCCTTTTTAAGAAGAAATACATTGAACCTTACCTCAGCCTTTCCCGAATGTTTCACTCCCTAAACCATGTTGGACTAGAACACCTGCTAGCATTCCATACAGAGAATATTCCCTGCATATTCTGGGACACACGGACTCAACTCTTGCTCCTGATTCCAGAACAATTTCAGGAGTCAGGGAACAAACAGGAAAGACTTTGGGCCGGTTTCCCCCACAGTGTTTCAACGGAATCTCTCCCTGTTTTATTCCAGGCCTCCAGACCCAAATGTAAGCAGAGAGTCACAGCTGGATTCTGACCTAGCGAGTGGCAAAGACCTTGACAATGGCTGGTGCAGAGCCCCCAGGGCTCCCCTCTGGGCAGTTCTGGGTTGGCACAGACCTCTCCCAGGCTCGAAGAATCCCCACTGGGTTTTCCCCCTTTTCTCAGAAGACCTGTGTGGCCTTAGAAGAGTTATTCCATACTTTTATTTTCCACTCTATAAAGATAAAGGAAACAAGCCCTGCTTTTTGATGGGCTTCCATAAAACCTACAGAGCTCATGCCTGTAAATGTCTTTGGACTTTTCAGAGAAAGGAGTAAAATAAAATAATAAAATACAAGGTGTCACTTTTTTAAAGGTTTCAATCCAGCCAAAGGAAAAGGCATCTGGAGAAGCAGCAGGCAGGCTCTTGCCAGGGAGCTACGCGAAAGTGGCCAACTCTGAGCTTGTCAGAGCTTTGGGGGGGGGGGGCTTCGGCTCCCTCCCAGAAGTGGGGGAGACAGCTACTGTCCATCTCAGGGAAGACAAGAGGTTGAGCATCTCCCTCTTCTCTCTGAGCTCTCCCCTCCTTATCGTGGGGTGGGGAGCGGTCAGGGCGAGGACAGGGCGAGCCTGGGCAGGCCACGTGCAGGGCAGACATGTGCTCCGTGCCTCTCTCTGCTCACCCTGCTCTCGCATGCTATGGTCCAACAGCACCAGACCAAACAACTTCTCCCCCCTCAAAAGAGAAAAACAAACACAAAAAACTGTAGGAGTCAAAGTTAGGAGGGAGCTTTCAAGGTCTAGGCTGATCTTTATAGTTGTTTCCTAAAATGAGGAAATGAGAGGAGACAGGTGGGGAAGAATGGAAGGAATGGACAGAAAAGAAGAAGGAAAAATCCAGATGGAGGGAAGACGATGGTTTCTCCCTGCGGGACGCAGCTGTAGTGACCACCCAGGTGTTCCAAGGGCAGCCCAGGGCATGCTGGGAACATGCGTGACATTGCATGTTCCAGCCTCTGGTTCCTAGAGAGGCCCCATCCCTCACTTTCTTGGCCCCACGCTGTGCTGCGAGGACCTCTGCCATCAGCTAACGTGCCTTGTCCATCATGGCCCATTTCCAAGCAGATGAGTCTGAATGATTGTCTGCTCTGCCCAGGAGGAAACTGAGGCCGGGAGCAAACCAGTCCTTGTTTCCCAGTCTCCCACCACCCCTGATACACACAGACACCTCATTGGCCTGGGGAAGCTTAGGCTGCTCGGCCCTCAGAAATGCTTTTCTGAGTTACCGAAAACCATTCTTCCCCTTGGCTGGGCAGAACACAAGCAAATAAATAAACAGCCACCTACAAACAGATGGTCTGCATTTGACCAATTGCATCACTGAATCATCGCTTGTTCAAATGCAGAAAGTCAGGGACCTGTGAGCTCCAGCAGCTGTGTCACCATGTGCAGCAAAGGGCCTGGTGAGGGACATTTTCATCCCAAGGAAGTGGGGATGGCTCGGCCTGGTGGCCGGCTCACGATGGCTCCCTGCGAGGCTACGTCAGGAGCCAGGTCTCCGTCTCCTCACCTGGCCCTGACAGACATCCCCCACATTGCCCACCTCCTGGTGTCGTCCTGAGGTTCAAATACAGCAAAGACTGCAGTGGGGGCTCCTAGCATGGTATTTGGATTCCAGGAACAATGGGATCAACAAACAACAAGTGCTGGCAAGGGTGTGGAGAAAAGGGGACCCTGGTGCACTGTTGGTGGGATTGCAGGTTGGTGCAGCCACTATGGAGAACAATATGGAGGTATCTCAGAAAACTGGAAATGGGAATACCTTATGACCCAGCAATTCCACTCCTAGGTATCTATCCGGAAAAATCCAAAACTCTAATTCAAAAAAATTTATGCACCCCTACATTTATTGCAGCACTATATACAATAGCCAAGACATGGAAACAACCATATGCCCATCGGTAGACGACTGGATTAAGAAACTGTGGTACATTTATACAATGGAGTATTACTCGGCCATAAAGAAGAATGAAATCTCACCATTTGCAATGATATGGATGGACCTAGAGACCATTATGCTAAGTGAAATAGTCAGACACAAATACCATATGCTCTCACTTATATGTGGAATCTAAAACATAGAATAAACGAACAAACTAATCAGAAACAGTCTCAGAGACATAGAGGAAAAACTGAGAGTTGCTAGATGGGAGGGGAGTGGGGATGAGGGAGAAGGGGAGGGGATTAGAAAGCACAAATTGGTAACTACAAGATTGCCACAGGGACACGAAAGACAGTTTGGGGAATATAATCAATAACGTTGTAAAGATTTTATAGGGTACTCAATGGGGTACCGTGTCTTATTAGGGAGACCACTTCATGGGCTGTGTAGGTGCCTGACCACTGCTCTGTACACCTGACGCTGAAGCTGAATAATAATGAATGTCAACTGTAATTTTATATACAGAGAGTCACGGGATGTGAAGTACCGCACAGGGAATACATAGTGTCAACGGAATTGGAGCAACCACATGTGATGTCAGAGGGGTAGTAGATTGGGGCAGGGGGTTATCACTTTGTGAGGGGAGTAAATGTCTAACTAGTACATTGTTTTGTATACCTGGAACTAATAAAAAAGAAAAACAAAAAAACAACGGGGACTTTCTCCCCAGGCCGCCCCCTGCCTCGGTTTCTCCCTCTGAACAGGGCCTCAGGTGATGAAGGGGTGATGGGAGGCTCTGAGCAGGTGCAGCCCAGGTCCGCATGGATGCTGAGGCCCCCCAGCTGTGGCATGAGATGGACGCACTCTTTGTTTCCTCGAAGCTGGAGAGATGGGGGTAATTTTTAACACTGAAATCGTGGAAAAAACCCAGGCCTCGCGTTCACCAGCCCAGCTGCTGCCCAGTACACAGCGCGGCCTAGCCTCATCCTGTTCTCTCAGCCTCATTTTCCTTGAGGGTAAAATAGCGAGACAGGACGGGGTGAGATAACAGGCATGACGGCACCTGGTCAGCAGGAAAGCACTTCACCACTGTGAGGTGACTGTGCACGTTCACTTTTTCCCGTGGAAATCCTGCCTGGAACAGGGGTAGGACGGCTGCAGGGGTGACTCTAGCTGCCTCCTGACCAGAGCACAGCGCTCCAAGGTCACGACCTGCCAGGTCTGAGCTGAAGCCGCAGGGTAATTACAGTAGCGGGAAGAGAAGGCAGAGGGTCCCACAAGGCCCACAGACTGGGGAGCGGGGGCAAAGTAGAGGGGACAGACGCCAGGGCCGTGTGAGCCCTGGAAGGGAGGCTAATTGGTGAGAGCCTTCAACAGGTGAGGGCTGGCGTGGATTCCTGAGCAGCCTGGGCAAAGGGCAAGGACCCTGTCTGCTCTGGCCTTGGCCGAGCCCTCCCCGCGGCCCCATTATCCGCAAGATTAGAGGAGCCAGGAAGGGACTGGCTGTGCCGTAATCAGGAGCCCAGCCTCGCCTGCAGGCCCAGGTCACCTGTCTCCTGCCACAAATACCCGGGAACGAGCTGTGGCCACTGTCACAGTGCTTGTTTATTAGAGAGCAGCTGCATGTTTCCAAGGGAAGGGAATGGAGTCTGTTGCATGGGATTATAGGTGAGGTCTCCTTGGGCCACCCCGTGAACAGATACGGAAGCTTTAGACCGGGCCACACACTGTGGGGTCCCCTCTGCCCCAATCAGGAGGATAACATCTGCTTTCCGCAATGTCCCCATGGGATGCATGGGTTATACATTAAGACTCGTGAGCCACTGGACTCCGGGGACCATGAGTTCAAGGGTGGAACCGTGTTTTATGCATCTTTATACCCTTAGCTTAGTTCCTGGTTCAGAGTAGGTTCAGGCACATGTGTTAAATGGATGGACGTCAAAATTTATGTCGCCCCGATAAATTTAATAAAGATGAACAAAAAAGCCTGAGTTTCATAGTGGCTAACACTGTGGAACTAGAGTCAGAACACCTAGGTGTGAATCCCAGCTTCATCACTTAATGCTGTGTGACCTCGGGCAAGTTATTAGGTTGGTTTCAAAAGTAATTGCAGCTTAAAAGGTTAAAAATAATTGCAAATACCGCAATGAATGGGGATAATAATAACAGTATACATGACGTCTGACAAGTAAGTCCGCGAACTCATCCTAGAAAAAGTGCTCCGTCCCTCATTGCTGAATATCACTACGGTCACCTGCGAAGTACTCCCCTTGGGAAGCTGTGCACTGACGCCAGCGCCTAGTCCACCCTTCAAAGCAGTTTTGGAACTCTCTTTCTAGAATGGCCCTCAGAGCTGTTGTCTCATTACCCGTGATATTCTGAATGTCATCAAAATGTCTTCCTTTCAATATTTCCTTTATCTTTGGGTAAAGAAAGAAGTCACTGGGGGCCAGATCAGGTGAACAGGGAGAGTGTTCCAATACATTTATTTGTTTACTGGCTAAAAACTCCCTCACAGACAGTGCCTTGTGAGCTGGCGCATTGTCGTGATGCAAGAGCCACGAATTGTTGGCAAAAAGTTCAGGTCGTCTAAGTTTTTCCCGCAGCCTTTTCAGCATTTCCAAATAGTAAACTTGGTTAACTGTGTCCAGTTGGTACAGATTCATAATGAATAATCGCTCTGGTATCACAAAAGGTTAGCAACACCGGTGCAACAAGTTCGTGAACGTAATTGTCAGACCTCCTACGTCCTAGTACTGTGGTATTAAGTGATTTACGACCAGTAGGACAATGCCCGGTGCTTCCTAAGTGTCATGGGAGTGCTAACTCTTCTTGTTTGTCTCTTAGACAATTCAGACAACTTGGTGAGTCTCCATGTCTGTGGGGAAATGCATGGCATAGCCTCAGAGAGGTGGTCTCAAGATTAAAGGAGCTAATGTTATCAAGATGAAATAGCAAAGGTGGTACTTCCTAAAGATCTAGCAGACCAATGAGTGTAAAGGGCAGAGCCGAGGAATGGTCTAAGGTCCAGAAGCATCACTGCTATTCATTAGAAATGAAAATTCTCGGGCCCCACTCAGAAACCGGATCACTTACTCTGAGATGGGGCTCTGGGATTTGCATCTTAACATCTCCCCAAGTGGTTCTGCTGCACACCGAGGTCTGAGAAGGCCTGGCATGGGTCACAGTGGAGGTCTTGTCCTCTCTGAGGATGCATAGATCACACTGGCATGGGACAAGCATCGTCTTTCTGGAGCAAGAGCCACTGGACCAGGACGTGGAGAGGCCATGGCCGCCCCGAAGGCCACCCTGAGTGGTGTTGGTGGGAATGGCATGGGGAACTGGAGCTGACGCTCCGAATTACAATCTAATAGCTTACCGTGCCCCCACCGGCACACAGCAGCAAAGGTTACTGTGCAATTATGTGCGGCTACATACAAATAACAGAGCAGTTACGGTGACTTTACCAATTACAGGGAAATTGCTCCCACTCTGCAGAGACTGGCGCCCTGAAAAGCTCTATCATCTCCACGGAAAGGGGATTTTAAATGCCGCCAGCATCCTTCCTCCGGCAGTCTCCCCGGCTCCGGGGCAGAGCTGCAATGCAACCACCCAAGAACCCCAGAAGTGTCAGGTGGTCTCTGCAGAGACTCTTGGGGAAAGCCAAAGAAGGGGCATAGTTGGGGTACCACGGGGACATCTCCTGTGGAGCCCCTGTGCATCGTCGCCCAAGCCCATGCCCGCTGACACACTCATAAGGAACCATCCCCCTGACACTGCACCGCTCCGTCTTGAAGGCCAAGGATGATGAGGTGAAGTGGGGACCTGATCCTGAAATCACTCCTCCCCCCCACTAGCATGGCCCCTGGGCTGGGTCCTGGTGGCACCACATCTGCCAAGTGGAGCTGTTTTTGCCCCACCCTCAGGTGCCCCACTTTTGCAGAAACATATGGAGTCCATATTACGAAAAGGTCAGAAGTCGGCCAGAGCTCAGTGGTCCAAATGCAGCGCTAATGACTTAGAGGGTCACCAGGTCCATCCCCCTGGGGCCAATTAGCTCAGTGCTGGGACACAGTCTCCTCCACAGCCACAGGCTGCTCCTCTCAGCCCTGGTGTCACTGTTTACAAATATCCCAAAATAATCCCCAGGAGGCCATGCAGGTGAACCAGCGGGTAGACAGTGTAGCCACCGCCTCCTCCCAGGATGCAACCGCCCACTGCCCGGGCCAGCAGCCATCTCTAAGCCCAGGGAGGAAAATCCAAAGTTGGATCTGGTCCTCCCACTGCTGACGGGCAGCTCTTGGGCCAGCAGAGAGAGGAGTCGTTTCTTCTGGGGGCAGCTCTCCTGCCCTCCCTGAATGCACAAGTAGCAGCCAGTCCCATGCAGAGGGGGCCTGAGTACCCCTGCGCCCACCCCCAAAGCTGGGTGGCCAGACCACTAGACGGTGGAAGAGGGCATCAGAGACTGGCCCACGCTCACCCATCGTAGGGCCTTCAGTGGGGCCTTTTCCCATCAGAGTTGTGGTCTCTTAGGCTATTGGAACTGCTGTTTCCATTAGGGGACCCTGAGGCACTACATGAAGACAACACGAATTACTATTCCTCACTCCCTGACTTGCTGAAGAACGCTAGGGGAGGACGCAACAACACAGAGAGGAAACTTCTCAGTTCCTCCCTCTTTTCTAGTTGGGGAGACACACCTGGGCCATGACCAGACAAGGCGCTGCTTCCGCTAGGTACCTAGTGCTGGGGGTACAGAGGGCACGGCCAACTGTCTGGGGAAGCAGCAGGGTTTGTGGAAGCAGAATGTCTGGGCTCATGTCTGACTTCTCTGTGCAGCACAGCACACGGCCACTTTTATGCATCAGGCTATTTCAGAGAAGGAAAATGACTGAGGATCTTAGACCCCAATGGCCCATTTTACAGAAGAGGAAACTGAGGCCTACAGAGTAAAATGATCCCCCCCCCAGCCATGACCTATCAAGTTATCAGAAAATAGGTACCAGAACCCCAAGTTCCCAGTCCAGCGGGGAAAAAACTGATCTTATATAGGACATTCCAAAGGGGTTGCAAGAGAGTGGCCCCAAGGAAACCTATTCCAACGTCAGGGGAACCCACTCTCGGGGTCAGAGACTGAGTGGAGAGCAGCCCCGGCCGCAGCACCTTCTCCTGCCTTCCAGGAAGTGCTCTGCCCTTCTGTGACCTCTGGAAGGAAATAACTCTCCCCTCTCTAGAAGGCCCTTGGCCAATCCTCAGAACTGAGCTGCTCCTTTCCTGGGCCCCTGGGTCCCAAAGGAAAATGAGAGCTGAATCTTTGAAAAGAAATACAAGTTAGGAGAAAAAGAGGAGGGCACCTAGGAGGTCCCTGCTGACACAGACTAGAGAAGGTCTTTAGATTCTTCAAGCTCAGCAGCCCTCACTTGCTTCCCATGAATGAATCGTGCGCACATACCTACGCAGAGCTGACCAGAGCAGGCCTCCGCTGGAAATGGGGCAACAGTGAATTACACACGTGGGATTTCTCTCTAAAGGGAGATACTGATCAGGTCAGCTGTAGTAGCTCACGTCTATACAGAGTCTCCAGTTATAAAGCTGTGCAGTACAGGAAAAGAACAATCACCCACGTACTGGGGCCATATTGGAAATGTGACGGCTGAGCCCTAGGCGCTCAGCAATACACTGTCTGAGGCCCACAGTGTATCCACCCTTGAGATGACACTGTGCCCTCCAATGGTAGGAGGGGGTCAGCAGAGAGAATCCTCTTGGCGAGACTCTAGTAGGCGGGGTTTGTTCTCATCACAAAGCCTCTTATCCATACAATAGCCCCACGTACTTGAGCGCTAGTTTGTAACAAAGAATTAAAGAATGGGACCATACAAACCCCTCATGCCTTTGCTGCGCTGCATAAACTTCCTTTCCTTTTGATGAGTCCTCACCTTCCCCAGAAGGTCTGCAGGTGGCCCACGCTGACCCCAGAGGTTGAACTGTCTTGAGAGACAGAGAAGTCCTGCAACAGGTGAAGGCTGGCCCCGCACCTGGCCGTGAGCACAGCCAAGGGAAATGGAACGTGGGAACGAGGGCTCAGCCACTTCGCTACGGCCCCTTTATCTCAGAAGGATTCTTTATTGTGTCTTTTGCAGTGAGATTGTAGGACACCGAGGATGCACAGAGAAAGAGAGGGGAAGCCAGCAAACACAGCCACAATCACCTCGTTAGACAAACACATTGGAGGGGCTTCAGGGGAAGTGTCTCAGCTTTGGGAAAATAACCCAACAAATGACACCAACGTTCCCAAGAGCCGAGTGTTGTGTTTCTAAGCATCTCACAAAGGGCTGGTACCTACATACAGGATAGAAGGTCATGATGTTTTAGGAGCTCTGTGTGTGTGTGTGTGTGTGTGTGTGTGTGTGTGCACGCGCGCGAGCATGTATGTGCGGGTCGGAGACAAACATCCATTGAATTAATGTATTTAACTACTATGGAACAATGAAAGCAATTTGCTGAAAGCAACACTTTTATACTCATTTTGGTATTTCTGTGTGTTTTGAGACTGTCTGTGGCCCAATCCCCCCAGATATCTAAATGGTCTTTCACTTATCACCATAACAAGCTATCCTTCTAACAGGAAACTAATGCCACTAATTGGAGCTGTTTTTCCAAGAGTGGGGCATTAGCGGAGCACGCTCCCAGCAGGCCTGGCCGTCACGCACAGTGAGCTATGGGGACGCACCCTCCTAAGAGCTGCTGAGCACAGTGGGCAGAAAGCAGCATCACCTCAGCATCCTGGGGCTGAGCCCACGACCTTCTCCTCATTCGCTCAGCTGCTGAGAGCCCCAGAGTCCATCCTCTGACCTGCAGAGAGGGCCAGGACGCCATGACCAGAGCTCTCGGCCCGCCAAGGGAGAGAACCAGCACCACTCCAGTCGCCCTGCTCTGCACACGACCACCGCCCTGGGGCGAGGCCAGTAGCCAAAGCTGGACCGAGGGAAGTCTCAGCGTTGGGAAGGGTACCAAGGAAAACCCATTTGGGTCTGTCCTTCTCTTTTTGTACCTTTGCGTCAGAGGTCCCGAGGGGTTACCTGTCAAGGGCAAAGCAAGCCACAGCCCACACAGCCCATCCGTCCCACCTTCCCACTCCCCTCCCAGTCTCCTGCACCACGAGAACTGGAATCAGAGTGGGGCATGCCACAGCAATTAGGTTTGTGTGTTTTCTGGCGGGTGCTGGGAAGCAGTGGCCCTGCTTGCCAGGCTGAATTATGGGGTAGGTCATTCCCTTGTTAGTGGAGATAAATTTTATTAGCCCACTCTGGCTGCCGTGCATCTTCCCCTCTTGCTCCTCGGGCCCGTGTGTGGGTCTGGATAATGTAGACTGCGCGCGGGATAAATCAGCCGCACAAATCCCATTATATTTTGGAACGCTGACAGAGACACAGTAATGACAGTGAGACCAGGGAAAGATGTGGGCTTTCTTCTTTCCTACTGACCCCGTTTCATGTATGTGGACAGCGTGGGGGGCCTGTCTACTAGGGAAATAAAATGTAAATGGAGAACTCCTTTAGTTGTCTTTTTTTTTTTTTACCCCCTTCTCTCCACTAACTTTGTTAATGAAAAGAAGCAAATGCCATGTGCCCCCATGGAGTCCTTCCCTCCTGCCTTGCAAGAAACGCAGGGACATCTGAAGGTAGCAGCAGGGAGGGTCTGGCCCAAAATGCACCCTCTCCTTCAAATGACTTAGCTTAGTATTCACCTCACGTCCTGGGTGGAAAGGGAGGCAGGAGGCACATTTCAGGCCTGGGATACTGACATAACATCTGGGTTAAGCGCAGCCCAAATCTCTCAAAACCAGATATTGGTGGAGAGAAAAAAAACACAAAGCATGAAAAAAAATATCACAGCAATACTAGGAAGTCCCTTTCGGTCCCACTGTGTGCTTATTATAACCAGAGGAGAATATATCGATGGAGCTATGAAGCTGTTTAAGGGTCCTACAAATATAAGGTGCTCTGCATCTATTATGATTTATTCGTGTCTATGTGTTTCTCTTTCCTTAGGAGTCTCGGTACACCTTATTGAAGGGATATTATTTGATCACCTCCTTCTTGAAAAGGAAATGTATACAACGCAAAAGGAAACGGCTCACCAGCCCAGTGACATCTCAGGAGCTGGGACTGGCTGAGACCCAAAGGTCCAAACTCTCAGGCCAGCATCCAGGCCGAGATGCCACCCTGTGAGGATGACAGGAATTGAAGGGAAGGCTGAGGAATGCCAGTCTGGATGGTTTAGATGGGCTGGTCTGTGTGCCGAGAGAATGAGAGACTCAGCTGCCAATTTTGGGAGAGCTACCGCAGACTGTATGGGGTGCGTTTGCACGTGGATGTGTGCACGTGGGAGAGCGATCTCGCTGTATTAGCTGCTTCGTGTAGTGTGTGGGTGTGAAGCGGAATAAATCACAGAAAGAGGGAGGCAGAGAGAACCTAAGAGATTACAGTGCACAGAGTGTGAGTGCAAGAGAGACAGTGACACGCAGCAGAGAGAACTGCAGATAGATAGAAATGAAGGGCGGGAGCAGACACCATGAGGAAATGAGTTGGCGTCTCCATGCTGACCCGATGGGCTCCAGTGTGGCATCCTGGGAGGAAACGTCCAGTCTAGGAGGCCAACCTGTAGCCCCTTTCCCCTCACCAGGCCCCGCATACCATCCAGTACCCCAAAGTACCCCAAGTTCCTGACAGGAACGTGACTTCCACTGCAAACCCTGCCGGCCCAAAAGAGGAAAGTGGGTGGGCGTTCACCTGACTACCTGGGACAGAAACCACCTCAAGAGGAGAAAGGGAAGACTTGATTCTTCAAAGATTGGGGCTGTGATATGGCGGTCCCCCAGGTGCTAAGCCAGACGTCAGCGGTGCAGGGGCCAGGGGGTGTGAGGGTGAGTGCTTGGGCCGATGTGAAAGGAGATCTGTGATGTGTGCTCTCACTGGGATGTGAGAGTGGTACGGTGCGTGGGTGTGTAGCGTGCCTGTGTGTGCGTGTGTGTGCGTGTGTGTGCCTGTGTGTGCGTGAGTGCGTGTGTGTGCACGTGTGTGCACGTGTGTGTGCCTGTGTGTGCGTGTGTGTGTGCGTGTGTGCCTGTGTGTGCGTGTGTGTGTGCGTGTGTGCCTGTGTGTGCGTGTGTGCACGTGTGTGCCTGTGTGTGCATGAGTGCGCGTGTGTGCCTGTGTGTGCGTGTGTGTGCACGTGTGTGCACGTGTGTGCCTGTGTGTGCGTGAGTGCGCGTGTGTGCATGTGTGTGCACGTGTGTGTGCCTGTGTGCGTGTGTGTGTGTGTGTGCGTGTGTTGAGGAAAGAGGCTGGGGCAGGCACGAGGAGGAATTCCTGGTCTGAGAGAGGACCGTGGCCGAGCAGAAAGAGCAAACCTTGCCCAGCGCCATCAACAACAGGATACACGCCTTCTAGTGAGAGCTGCACCTCCTGCTGACCGGGGGGAAAAACACCCCCAGCAGAGCAGACTGGCCGAGACCAGCACCCCGCGCCTGGGATGACTGGCTGGCCTTTCCGGAGGCTCAGTCTCATGGAGTTTCAGGATCCCCGGCGCCAGACGAACCTGAGTGACCACCCAGCCTGTGGTGGGGGGGCCAGCCTGAGTCCAGAGGGGGTGCCCCTGTCTCTGCCATGCCAGAGACACAAGAAATATAAAAGTGGAAGTAACAGCACCCAGAAAGGGCGCTCTCTTCCTTTATCATTCCTCACTGTTGGGCATGAAGCTTGGGTGGAAACACAGAAGCTTAGACCCTGTGAAGCTTCTATGAACCTAATGGGACTGGCTGGGCTGGCAGGTAAGCCCCGAAGTCAGACAGGTGTGTGATCCAACAACAGTGCTCCACCAGGGGCTTCTGGAAAGGTGAGAGGCTTTTCCAGTGCTGGCAGCGTTGGGGGAGTTCCCATCAGCTCTTAGTGCTCCAGGGCCCAGAATCAGAAAGGTCCTGTGAAGCCCAGACAAGGAACAGTGCCACCCCAGGTGCCACCAACACGCCGCTGAGAGCCCCCAGCAGGAAAAGCAGCCTGCTGAGAGTGAGGATGCATGGTAGGCGTTAGTCTACCAGCCACATGACCTTGAGTGAAGTACTTGACCTCTTTGTTCCTCCATGTCCTGAACTGGAGAACATGGCTGCCCTCTCTATGATCCTACAGGACTGCTGGTGATGAACCCCTTTGCAAACTGCCGGGCACCACACAAACCCCCACAATGGGATGGTCAGGCTGCCTGAGGCCACCCCTCTCTGCTCCCACGACTGTGGCGTGACGGGTGTGAGGTGCTGATTCTGGATAATAGTTCCTGCCCCCAAGAACCGACATTTTTCTATTGGCAGGTCACTCGAAGTTCAAGTCTTGAGGGGAAGATGAAGAAACGGATTTTCTCCCCATCTGGCCTTATCAGCACCAAGCTGACACTGCCTGCTCCTGTGTCCGCTTGCCAATTGGTTCCAAACTCAGGGAAGAATTAAGTGGAGTAAGTGGTGGCGACTCCCAGGACCACAGCCGTTGTTCCTACCCACAGATCACAGCGACCTTGGGTGCGTCTCTCTCTTGGTCCCTTGGGCTCCTGGAGGCTGAGGTCATTTTATGATTCTTGGCACCCGCCAGGAGTGAGTACATTGCCAAAAGCCTAATAAATGTTTCATCCAGTCAACCATGCATTAATTCATGTGGCGACAGAGGACTAGTGTCCTGTGAGGTTACCCAGAAGGCTGGGAAGAGGTTGAGGAGGAATAGGCAGCCATGCCTGGGAACTCGGGGATGCCAGGCCTGGCCCACAATAGCTGCCAGCTCCAGGTGGAGGTGTCAGGGTTCCCAGGAAAAGGCTGGGATCTGTCACCTTGGCCTGCTTAGGGTCCTGACACATGACAGAAGCCACAGGCTCTAGGCTCCTCACCCCAATAACGATGTGCTCTGCAGACAGAAGGTTTGGGGAGCCTACGTGGCAGCCTGCAAAGGGAGCAAGAGGTAAAGACCACCCTAGGACTGAGCAGCAGACACGGAGGAACTACATCATCATGGAGCCACCCGCCTGCCCGTCAGCCAAGGGCCTCGGGTTGGTCTTTAGTCCCCTGAATCCCAAGACACACTGGGTCCCCTGGCTGATCCCTCTGGGACCCTCCTTCCGCCTGTGCCCTCCGGCGCTCCACAGAGCAATTTTCAGACACTAGCCCATGTGATCTCAGATATCTCTTTCCATTCAGGCCGGAGAAAACCAGGACATAGGAAAGGAATGGCCCAGAGGCAAAGTTAGAAGTGGCTTCGATTCCCCACAAGCACCCGGAAACAGCGGGCTGCTTCCTCAGTCTCTACACCCAACGCCTCCTCGGGGATCTGCATTTGCAACAGGCAGTGACATTCACAGTGACACAGTCCCATGGGTAGGCCACTCCTGGTGCCTGCCTCCCCTTTGCTCTCACGTGGGCTCAGCCAGCCTTCCCTGATTCTCCGGGATAAAACCAGGGAACTCTCAGCCCAAGCTTCTCCCCGCCGTGTCACCAGGCTGTGGCCCACCATGCAGCCCCCCCACCCCGATGCCCCCTGGCAGGGCAAGCTGAGTAACACAGATGTTCTCGCCACATCCTCCCCGAACTCTGCCGAAGGGGCAGCGGGGGCCTGGTGAGGGGGTCAGGGGCCCCAAGGCTTACACTGCTCCCTGCTCTGAGTTCTGGAGGCATGAGTTCCGAGGAAGGAATGTGGTTCCCAGGAAACAGAAGGGGCCGGAAAAGCCTGAACAGTAGCACAGCGTGACCTGTCTAGCTTAGGGAACTAGGACAATAGGTGCACGATAAAAATGAACCACTAATCATAACCCTTTCCAAGCTCTTTGAGTTATGACAATGATAAAGCCCACAGGGGACCCCTTCCTTGCAAAATACTAGTCCTAAAAGTCAACCTTCTGGTACCGTCCCTTCCTTCCACCATTTTTCTACAGCGGAAATGCCACAGGACAGAGGCCGTCTGAGACTCGGTTCCACTCCACGGGCTTCAGGGGAATCTTGGGCTCGGAGACAAAGAGGACTCTTGAGTTCACACCTCACCCCTGCCTGCCTTAAGGCAGGAAAGGAAGAAGGACGGGGACCCAGCAGCCATGGGAATGGGTGGAGGAAAAGCTGGGTTTGCCAGTGGTGTGCCCACTACGGTTCCTCAGTGGGGGTGCTTCGGAGGCTGGCCTGGCTGATGGCACGCGGAACACGTGTGGTCTGAGCTGAGGCCAAATGAAGTGCAGCCGAGAGCTCCGGAGCAAAGTAACCTGAGGCCCGGCCGCATCAAAGGAAACGGACACTGTGCATTGAAAGCTGGCGTGGCCTTTCTGACGGGCTGGGGAGGCAGCGCCAGCCCTGCACACGGTTTCTGGCCTCCTCCTTTCAGCTCTCAGCCTCAACTTGCCTCTAGCTTGAAAGGGCTAATTAAAGCCAACGGAAAAATCAAAAGCTTGTTATCTGGCCCCACGACTCCCGTCCTGGCATTAGCCTGTCTTGCAAAACTGTTTTCCTCTGTTCTCTCCGAAGCCACCATGTGGTGTGTTGGGACCTGCAGCTCTGCAGACTTCCACGATGAACTTTGCTTTTTTGTGTTGTGGCAGGGAGCCAGGGCGGGCCACACTCCTGCCCGTGGGCAGCCCGGCGGATCCCTGCCGCTGATGTGATTCCCCAGAGCATTGCCCCAAAAGCCAGGGTTTGAGCAAGCTTTCTGCAGAACAGTATCTACAGAACAAAGAGCCAACCCCTCTGATCTCCAAAGAACTAGCTGTCTAGTAAGCACACAGCATAAACTTGCCACTTTCTAACCTAAGGTGTATATGTGCATGCTTGGGAGGGTATTTATTGTGATGTGCACGCGTGTACGTGTGTGTGTGTGTGCACGTGTGTGTCCACATGGGTGTGTGCAAGTGTGGTGATGCGAGGCCAAGGGGTTCTCCTCAAGGCTGTGTCTGCCATTCACTCACAAGATGTGTGACCTTGAATAATTCATTCACCTTGCTGGGCCTTGACAGGAAGGGTTAGACCAGAATATCTCCAAGGGCCTTTCCCACGCCAACATTCTAATACGTCTCCCTGGGACTATGTTTGCGTGTATGACACACATATACACAACACAGCATCTGGCCTGTCTTTTATTACCTTCCTCTGGGAGCAGTCATGGCCCCTCGAGTTCAGAGGCCTGTTTCGTAGACTCTCCTGAGCCATTTATCTACTGCTGCAAACCAAAGCCTGCGAACAATATGTCACCTGCCAGGGCTCAGCAGACACTGTAGAGTCCCTTCCATTCTCTGGCTTGACGATGACTGTCAATTTGTTGCTGCTTGTTTGGGCCCGTAGTACCGCTCCCATTTCCTTTGTTTCAGCCCAGGTACCTCGAAAATGCCACTAGCAAGCAGCCTGAACCTAAACGTCAGGGCGTCAAAGACAAACTTTGCTGAGTTCCTCCTTTCTCTTTCCTGACCTCTCCCCCCAACCCCAACGCCAGTGATGAAAGAAATAGCCTCACCACACACTGGGTGGGGTGCGTGCCAGGACCCTTAGAGATTGGCTTACGGCCCTACTACACTAAGGGAAACTTACACTTTTTAAATCAACCCAAATACATTTCCTAATATGGAATTCCACCAAAGTTTGGCTAGGAGTCAAGCATCAGAGCCATGCAAATGCATACTTCTACCTGACGAGCGAATTCTCCTTTCCTCTCCTACATCAAGATTACAGGATAGATTTTCTCCAACTAGGTTCATAACTTTTTAATTGGACAAGAAAAAGGGAAAGGAGAGGAACATAGGACATAGAAGGTGCCAGCAGCTGAGCCTTCCAAGTCACTTGAAGAATTGGTTGAGAAAAAAACTAGACCATTTTAAAGATGAACAGAAGCCAAGCGTCAGAAAGGCAGACGCTTTGGATGTTGGGTCACAAGTGACTTAGGCTGTGTCCCCTAGTGAACCTGTAAGCACCCAGCAAGGCAACCGCCTGAGGGACAGACTGGACCCTCAGGCCCCACAGGCCCGGAGCCCGCCCCCTAAGCCAGCCCTGCATTCTCTCCTTCCTCCAGTTTCCTCAGCCCTCCCATCACCTTGGACTCTTCCCAGACCGCTTCCTGACTTTGTGACGTGTCTCTTCCGTGGAGCTGTGCACACAGCAGATGGTAAATAAATGCAGAACTCGCTTTTCTAAGCAAGCTCTGCTTTCCCCTCTATGTTCACCGGACTCTCATCTACTTTCCTAAAGATACACAAGAGACTACAAGCAGAACTCTCCTGAAATTCCCTACCTATCCCCAATGTAGAGTGACTGGCTCCAGTCCTCCCAGTAGTGGTTTCGTTCTAAGCGCTCCTCTCAGCCCTCACCCCGCAATGATTATGCTCAGCTCCTGGCAAAGTGATTCACAGGCTTCATTGGTAAGAAGCGTAGATACACGTCTTGTCCTATACATGATAACTAGTTTTCCACAATGCCTGGCACACATGACGTCTGTGTAACACAATTCCTGCCTATTCCTAGCACACGCTCCCACAGCCAGGAAGCCCACACGGAATAGAGAAAAGTGTCCTATAGGAAATCTGTGTTTTAGCTCCAGCTCTGACTCCTATAGGCTCAGTTTCATAGCCACAGAATGTTAGAGCTGGTGGTGATCTGAGTCCAGTGAGACCCAGAGATGGGATATACTCGCCCCATCTGCAAAACGGGACCCGGATCCACACCCCTGGGAGGCCGAAGGCTGCATCCACCCTCCACACTGCACCATCCCAGCCCACAGGCCACCCCCAACTCACCGCACTGCTGCAGGGAATGTCCTTCACCTTGAGCCAGGCCAGGTCCAAGGTGCCCTCACCCCGGTAGCAGGACTGCAGCCGCTCCTTAATGCGGTCGTTGATCTGTTTCAAGATGAAGATGCACAGGGCCGACTCGTCCAGGGATTTCATTTTCCGCTTCTGGCCCTTGGAGAAGACAGTGAAGAGGAGGTCGTCCTCGGGATGGACCTTTAGGGTCCGGGCAAGCACCGCCCCGGCTTTGGACAAGTAGGCAGCCTGCAGCAAGCGGTACTCCACCCCGCCGCGCTCACAGCCAATGGGCACCTCCACGTAGGAGTTGAACGCCGTGTCTTCCTTGCAAAGCCTCACGAGCTTGGATGTGTACACCTGCTCCTTTGTGGTGGAGCCGGGGGGAGACACCATCTCAGGCTGAAGGGTCAAAAAGTAGACAAAGTTGCCACTGCTGAAGCCATAGACATAGTAGATGTCAAAGTCGGGGATGACGGTGAAGGTGTCCGAAGGGATCTTAATCATGGAGGCCACAAACTCATCGTGGAAGACGTATGCAAACATGCCGTCTGCTTCCGAGTTCTTGGTCAGCTTCCGGCTGGAGATGGTGGGGAAATACTCCGGCTTCCCATCCACCGCCGTGGCGATGAAGAGTTTGTCGTCCAGGTTGCTGTAGGAGACAATCACTCCGAAGACAGAGCCGCTCTCGTTGACGCCCGACAGGTAATGCTCCTTCTTGTGGAAAGGCTCCCCCAGCTTGAAGAGGTCCTCTAGCCTCAGGAGCTTGCAGATGCCCTGGTACAGGCTCCCGCACGCTATCAGCCGGTTCTCCTTATAGTCGATGAGCAGCATCTTATTGACGTTGTTGGTGGTGCTCAGCGGCTCGCTGCACGTCTGCACGATGCGCGGCGGGTAACACTTGGGGTTGTCCTCGTCCGGCCCCGTCTGGTGGGTCACCAACACCTTCAGGTCGCTGGACAGCTTGTAGATCCGGTTGACGGCCCCCAAGTAAATGTGCCCTGTCCTCTCATCCACCACCAGGTGGTTGAAGCCCTCAGTGGGCTCCCCCCGAAATGTGACCAAAGGCCTCTTCTGGGCCGGCGGGGGTGGCTGCCGGGGGAGCAGAGTGGAGGAGCCCATCCCTACCATCAGGAGGTGGGACAGGAGGCAGGTCCAGTTCCAAGGCATGGCTTTCATCTCACACACGGGTCCTGGCGGCACACAAGCACTGGCAGAGCGTCCTCCCGGGAGGGCCAGGACTCAGGAGTGGAGGCTCCCTAAGCGGGAAAGGAAAGACGTCATGCTGGGTAACAATGGCAGCAGCTGAGTGTCACCCCGCAGCTTGTCTGGGGGACCCTCAAAGTCATCTGCACACATGGAAACAGAGAACTGTACTGGGGGAACCTAGAGGCCAAGGGACGTGGCTGTCATGGGTGTGTGGGACAGCCAGAGCGGAGTGGCACAGGAGGGGACTTCGGTAATAAAACAGTAATACTGATGGTGACGGTAATAATAATAGTGACGATGATGACAAACAGCCATTGCCGGCCGAGGGCCTAACTGTGGCAGTCGCTGTCCAGAAACTTCCAGAGATAAACCTTAATCTTAAGCCTTTTAACAAACCTCTCAGTGCTGGGATCCTCCATCTGACCCCCAACCCCCCCAAATCGACTCCCCACCCTTCTCTGCACCCAGGAGGCTGACCTGCATAGACTGTACATCTGCGGGCTCCTTGCCCTTGGGCCTGGTTAGGTGCAGCCAGCAGGGGCATCGGCCGAAGGCTGAAGGGAGGGGGAGGGGACAGGCGCAGAAACGGGCTTCCTGCACCCGCTGTGACCCTCGCCAACAGGTCCCAGGCAGGGTCCTCGTCAGGCCTTTCCACATGGCCTCTCCATCTCCAGGTTCCATGAACCACCTCCTGCCTGCCCCATTTGGTCCTAGAGGAGGGAACAGGGCCTCCGTCTTCCTCCCCCCAAATACAGCACTGCCTCTGGAGGAGCCACACCTTTGTCAAGAGCCCCTTTATTAATTTCTGTGCAAGTGACCGAGTTTGCATGTGCCATTTCCTGCGGGGACCCTGCCTCATAGACCTCTGAAGTAAGTCATATTGTCACTCCACCGTACAGCTTCGGGAAGTTATGTCGCTTGCACAGCTAAGAGCAGTAGCGATGGATTCAAACCTGGCCATCTAAGTCCATGGCAGGGTCTTATTCGTAACTACTAAACCACCTCAGTGCAGCCAGGCACAGCCGGGGATGTACACCGGTTATTGCTTATACACCACAGAACAGTTCAAACAACCACTTGCCACGGGCTATCCCTTACCACCTGGCCCTCGGGGTCCACACTTACTGCAGGGGAAGCTTCTCCTTTGCGACTCCCCTCACTGGATGGACCACGGAGGAGCCCAAATCCAAACCCCACATCCTCGGTCCCTTCTGACTGTGGCAGTGACCAGGTGCCCCAGGTACACGGCCCAGCTCTGAGCCCTGATGTCGTTTTAACCAGGCAGGCCTTAGCTGCCTCCCATGGTGGGGCCTCCCCTAAGAGGTTTTCATTAAAGGGAGTGAACAAATGCTTGAAGCAGTGGTCAAAGAAATACAAAAATAACTCCCCGTGGAACAAAACAGCTTTCCGTCCTAATGGTCTCATTCATTTCTATTTGAGATGCTTTCTGAGTGTGTTCCAGAGGACAGCTTCATATTTCTTACCGTTCGATAGAAATTGGGAGAGGACTGGCTTATGTGGTACTTGGGGGCATCTCGGCTCTGTGTGATTTCTCTCATTCACTCCCAAATATCTCAAAAACAAGGAAAAGGTAATTGCTGAGCCACAGAAAACCCTCTTCATGAGAGCGTGAAGTCAGAAATGGAAACCAAGAGAAGAAAGAAGAAAGACTTGACACTGTCAGCTAAAACCCCAGTGAAAACACGGGTCCTCTCAAGTAAGTATCAGAGGAGGAAGATGGTGGCAGAAGAGGCACCCCACAACTGACAGCTGTGCTGCAAGGGCCTTCCCATGTGGTAAATGTTTGCTCAGGAAACATACGAAATGTGCGGGCACCGTGAGATCTAAGGCGCCTGAGGCTGGATCCGTCAGACTCCATAGGAACCAAAATTACTCTAATGGTGAAAACTTACGTGACGGACCACAGAGTGCTTTGGGAGGTCCCATGAGGAAAGCGCCTTCTAACTTGGGGTGAAGGAGCACAGAGGAGGCCGGGGGAAGCCTTGGGGAGGGGTGGCATTGGGGCTGAGTCATGAACTTGGAGAGGACATGCAGAGCTGGAAGGGAAGGGCCTCCTTGGGGAGGATTCAGCACAGCAAACAAGTGCACACCAGGAACAGTCTGAAAAGCATGATTTGTGAGAGCCAGGGAGAACACCCGGCTGAGAAGAGAGAAGCACAAGCCTTGTCAAAATGGCCCTGCGAGGCTGAGACTGAAACGTATGGGACCAAGGAAAGCACCTGAAAGAAAGGAGCAAAGGCCCCCAGAAAGGAGATGCCCTGTTTCTCTCAATGTAGTCTTTGCAGGAGGAACTGAGTTTGGAGCTGAGAGCGGTGGGCTCCGTGAGGGCAGGGAGGGCCGGACTTGCTCACTCGTGGGTCCGTAGCCCCAGACCAGCACCTGGCACACCGTGGAAGCTCGAGAACTACTTTCTGACCAGCAGAAAGGGAGGCTGGAAGCCAGGAGGAATAGCAGTATCTGGGGACCATTTGCCGTACCCCAGACCCCACGCAAATGCTTGCTCACTGTCTACCTTACTTAGTCATCGGAACTGCTTACTGGGGTGAGGACTGTTTTACCTGCGTCTCAGGTGAGGACACTTCAGCTCTGCAGAGGCATGTGGCTCATAAGTGGCAGAGTTGGAGTGGACACCCATGTTTGTGCACTGCAAAACCTGTACTCTTTCCAGAAACATGCAATTCCAGAGCATACGATCTAGAGCACTCGGAAGCCCATTTTAATTCATATGTGCCCCAAACACAGAAATTCAGGACATCACCCAGCAGTACCCACCCCCCACCAAGCCCCTGGGGCCCACAGGGCATAACCTGGCAGGTGGGCACTGTTATTTACTTCTAAGAGCATTAAGGACTGGAAAGCACCTGGCACATGGCCTCAGCCTGGCACTCAGTAAGTGCTTAATAAATGACAGTTGTTGAGGAGACTGAAATAAGAGTAAACGGATTAGGATTGTGATAACGAGATGGTACCATCTCAATTAGACTAATGAGGAGTCAGAATGGTTCACCATGAATTGCCTGGGCAGATCCAAATATCAGAGAAGGATCTAGAAGATTTTTATCTGTAGGGGATACTCCGGTTTAATGACCCCCAATTCCTGATTTTAGGCAGTTGAGATCCAGAAAAGTTTAACAACTTGCAGGAGGTCAGATGGTGAGTTCACGGTGAGAATGAGGTCAAGTTCAGGGGTCTCTGGACTCCTAGTCCAGTGCTCTTTCCATCACCTAAGGCCTCTCTTCTGACTTATCTGGACCTACTTCAGCCTCTGCTCCCTGACCTTTATCTGGAGAAGGCGTCTCTTTGGCTGCCCTCTGCTCCACTGGCTCACACAGCTCGCTCTCAGAACGTCGCTGCCAAAACGCAATTGCAGCTGTGCTGGAAACCCTCATTCCAGACGGGCAGGTGCAGGTCAGGACTCGGCCACCAACCCTGGGGAGGGCACTTCCGGCAGTCCCTATGTCAGAACCTGCCAGGCACCAGGGAAGGGCGCCTGCCGCACCCCCTCCTTACTGTATACACTCACACACCCACAAACCAATCAACAGTTCTCTAGTTTGCGAGAGGCGAGATGAGGAAGCCTGTAATTATGAATTTACTGAGCTCGGAGGTGCCAGGCTCATTCTCCATCTTCTATTAGGCACTGAAATGAGACACAGTTATGCATCTCAAACACTCATCACCCGCCTCTGAAAATGCTGCAATGACTGCACCTGGAAGCGGGGGACCCCCAGAAAACAATAACGTGGGAGAGGAATAACCAGCCTCTCATTTTACACACCACGAACAGACTGTTTTGAAAACAAATAAGAGAAATGGAGGAAAAGGGGAAGGAGCAAGGATGTGGGCTCCAACTTGCCTCATCAGAGACCTCACCGGGCACGACTGCCAAGGTGACCCGACCTGTGTGCAGCGCTCCTATCCCCTCTGCAGGCCCAGGGGTGGGCAGAGCTGCCACCTGTGCCTGCCCCTCACGCTGCCGGAGGCTGCTGCATTCCAGCAAAGCTGGGGCTCCCAGTGTGGCTTTCTTTCCAAGACACCAACCCTTGTAAGTGGTGATCCAGCCCACAAAACCCCCATCCCAATGCCAGGCCCACCCCCCATTTCTCTCTCGGGTCATCAATGAGCTGGTTTTAAGACAAAGTACTGGAGGTAGCAACTCTGGCTCTTAAAGGTAAGTAATGTGACCGAGTCACCTCCAAATCACCCCAAAGGACGCACTGCACTAAGTAGAGTGGGAAAGTGGCAAGAAGGCAGAAGAAGATGAAAGCCTCCGAATCAAACCCAAACACCCTAAAATTTCCCCTTCTTTGAAATCAGATTTTCATTCTGAATGATCTCAGGGGCGATGGGACTCAGTTTTAGAAGCTGCTCATCATTTTGATTAAAGAAATCGGGGCTCTCTTTGTTTCATGTGGCAAGTTTTGAAGAGCTCCAACGAATTTCCATGAAATAGCACCAGCCTCTCAGATTCCTGAGTGGCAGAGAAGAAAGTTATTATAGAGGGGTTTAAAATAGCAATTACCTCACAAAATTACTTCGGAGTTTACAAGGTGTTTGCATATACATTACCTCGTTCTGAGTTGATTGTTTGCAACAGCCCTGTTAGGTAGAGGAGGCACCGTATTCACAAGTACGCTCCATTACAGAGAAGGAAACTGAGGCATGGAAAGGGACACATCCTGGTTGAGGTTGCACACAATTTCCCTCTGTTGCCCGCAGGACCTTCCCTGACCGTCTGGACAGAGCGCTAATGCTCAGGCCCTAGGATGGTGTTTCAAAAGGACCATTTCGACAACCTATCACAAGACCAGAAACCACTGGGGTGAAACACGCATGCTTTTTGATGACATAAAAAGAAGAGAAAAACAACAGTAGGGCACATTTAGGAAGGATCCTCACAATCTAGTGAGGATTTTGTGTCGGCCCATGTAGACAGATGAGTGTATTGAGCGTGAGGTAAACGTATGTCTTACTGTTGGTCATGGTCATGGTGAATTTTATGTGTCAGCTGGGCTGGACCATGGTGCCCATGTCTGTGGTCAAACATTCTCCTGAATGTTTCCGTGACAATGTTTTTGAATGAGATTAACTTTGAAATCAGTGGACGATGAGTGAAGCACCCCATCCGCCACCCCTTATAATGTGAGTGAGAGGCCATCCAGTCAGTGGAAGATTGAACAAAAGCCTGACCTCCCCCTGGGCCAGAGGGAATTCTGCTGGCAGACGGCCTTTGCACTTGAACTATAACAGGAGCTCTCGTCTGAGTCTTCAGTCTGAGGGCCCACCCTGCAGATTTGGACTGGGAGCCTCCATAATTGTGTGAGCCAATTCCTTCAAATCAATCAATCAATCAATCAATCAATCAATCAATCAATCTCTCTGGTTTCTGTTTCTCTGGAGAACCCTGAATAACACAATTATGATCAAAAATAATTTGAAAGATGCTATTAGAGATAGTGGACGTCAGTTGTTTTTTGCTGCCATTCATTTATCCTCCGAGGATCCACCCGTTCACCCTCTCTCAGCCCAAAGGCTTCTGGGGGAATGGACTCCACTCCTCATTCAAGGGTGTACACCTGACTTGGGTCCATTTCAATCTGCAGAGGGCAGGGCTGGGTGGTCACAGTGATTGGGTCAGGGATGGGTCCCTGGTTGGGTCAGAATCTCTGTGAGGCAAAAAGGCTTTAGCTGGGAGTGCTCAGGGGAAAGCTCTGGTTCTTTCAGTGGATGTGACCTTCGAGCGGTGTTGGCCTAAGAACCCGGGGCACCAAAATGTACCCATGGGGGTGGAGAGGCGGGGAGGGGAGCCTGAAAAGAATGAAGCCCACATACTGAACACACAGCGCTGAGCCAGAGGAGGGTATGTCCTGGTGACATCACACAGATCATGTGCCTTGCAGCCAGCTCTGTGCTTATAGTTTCCAGTCGCATGAGCCAAAAGTCCCCTATTGCATAAGGCGGTGTGGATTCAGTGTTTGGGTACTTGTTCATGAAAGAATCCTAACCCACAAAAAGCCAGCCTCCTAGCCAAACAGTGAACTGTCCCTCCCCAAGCTCTTTCAACTAGGCTATTCTTTCCTAGGAAGCAGTAAGCACGGCAAAGACTCTCCAGGTCCCACCGCCCGCGGAGATCAACCACAATTCTGCCACGAGTGAGGCTTTGTTCCCGGGGGGGATTGGGGTGTGTGAAGGTACACGTGCTGACTTCCATACTCGAACACAATGTCCCCCGTCTGCCCGCCATTTGCCTTGAGGGCTGCGCTGGCAGGTCTCTGGGAATGTTCTCCACCTCTTCATGCTTCTGTGCCTTCGGCACAGGTGGCTTACAGTGCCCAGGACACCCACCTGCAAGCCCCTCATCTAGGGACTCATTTCTCAAATGAAGCCATCTCGGGCCCTGGCACTCGTCTCAGAGGCCCCGACGACGTCTTAGTACAGGAGGCAGTGCCCACCAGAGTCTCACATTTTACAAACTCTGTTGTACCTGCACGCTGATGCTGTCCCTTCTCAAAAACTATCAGCTCTTGGAGGTCAGAAATCATGCAGTTTTTGCCACTACTCTCTCCAGTCCCAGTGTTTGGGAACGCGTGACCAAATGGATGACGAAACGGATGAATGTCCAAACGATGAAGCAATGACTACTCTTCAGCAGAGCATATGACACGGCGATGGGGTCACCTATAGCTGAAGCACAAAGTAACCCTTGGTCCTGGGCCACCTAGCTCAAAAGGGCCCAAACTCAAATACTGCGTTTACCCTGCTCGAATCCAGGGCTCCTAAGTACTTCAAATACGCAATGTTGTCCATTTAAAGCGTGACTTCCAATGCACTGAGGACACTACATCTTTCATACGTGATTTACAGTGAGCGCAGCCAGGCCCGCAGCTGGAATACCATAACAAGTCACCTTGCATCCACACATTAGACTTTGAGAACCAGTGCAGACGCTGCTGAGAAGGAGCTGGGTGAGGAAAACAAAACTGCAGCCAGGAAAACTGAGACGATGCAGAAGACACAGTTGTGAGACGTTAGTTGGCATGCATTCGTTCATGTGGCCAATTTCTGAGGTGGGGAAAAAGGGTACAGACGTGACTAAGCAGAAACTGGTACCTTTGGCCTCCGGTGGCTGGTTGTGCCCTTTTGAGGTCAGCCCCGGTCACTGGCCAGCTCTGCTGGGCTGCACCTTGTACTCCCTACTGGAAACAGGCCCCTCATTACTGGCCTTCATCTTCCTACTATATAGAGATGAGATTGTACTATAGGCAATGTCATCTCTTGTACAGGTGCGGCCGGGGGACAGGCAGCTCACTACCCAGGAAAATGCGCTTCCCTTCCCTGCAGCTGATGGTGTGAAGTAGTTGTTCAGAGGGGGCCACCAGCTATGGTCTGTATTTCCAGACACTATCTCCAGGTGTGACCATGTGAATAGTGAGAGAGTGTCACAGTGACACTTCCACACCAAAGCAGGTAAGGAGTTACGTGCGACTTGTCTCCATTCACCTGCTGGATAAAGAGGATGCTGAGGCCCTGTGGGATGGTGAAGACTCGAGATGGAAGGGCCCACCCCCCAACCAGGGGCATCCACGTCAGACAAGAAATGAACCATGACTGGGTCAGGCGCTGAACTGGTGGGTTTGTGGGACAGAGGTGGGCATCACCCTAACACAGGTAGAAACGCAGCCAGGACACTGTGTATCAGAGCCAGGATTCGAACCTGAGACCATGCACGTGGGGGCTCTGACCCTCTGGCACCTCAGGCTGCCCCAGGCAAAGTCCTCTTTAGATGTCCGCAGTCCCCTCCTTGTTCCCAAAGCTGGACTGCAACTTGCCAAGTCCAGAGAGGTGAGAGACGACCATGCCAACATGTACAGAAAAACCTTCGCGTTCCTCCGTAGCCCTTCCCAAGTTTTGGGCTCAGGGAAGCACTACCTGTGTGCATGTGAGGGCAGCGACGGGATTGGGGACACAGGACAGGTCACCTTTCTATTTCATCCAAGAAACACTAGACATTCACTGATCTATCCAAATTAGCCAAATGGACAAATGCCTCTTTTTAGAGTCTTGCTCCAATTTGTAATTTATACACTTAGAATCACATCCTCAGGAAATCTCCAGTATTTTGTTTTCTGTCTGCATTTCTCACTTTAAACTCTTGGTTTCTAGAAGTGGGAGCCCTGAATTACCATTGTACTTCTTTTTCTAGAGAAGGATATTTACACGTAACATCTATGGTCCGGTCATGCAACTGGCTGCAGTCGGAAGCCCACGGTGGGCAAGCAGCCCCTGCCCGACGTCCTTCACTTGCCAACCCTTCTTTTCGTCACTGTCTCAGAAATGAGTGCCACATTCATAAAAGGAGAAGCGCCCGAGCATGTGGGTGTCACAGTGCAATCCATCACTCCCGCTAGGGGGAAGAATCAAATCAAAGCAACTGTCCTCCCAAAGGGGGGTCACCATGCTGCCGCTGGACAGTTAATGTGCGGAGTGCAGGGTGGGGGGGTGGGAGGGGACTCCAAAGGGTCAGCTTGGCCATAACCCAGCACAAAACCAGAATGTGACAACAGCCGGAGCAGGCCGTGGGCACAGGACTCAATACCTCCAGTCTGCTTTCCCTCTGCTTCTGCTTCTGTTCTTTTGAGCACGAGAAATGGGACACTGGTGGTTGGGGGGAAGGGCTGGCGAGGGGCATACAGGATGGGGAGAGGGAGCAACGGGGCGCCAGGCACCGCCAGGCAACCAGCCCAGTCCCTGGGAATTTCAGCACCAAGCGCAGCGAGTCAGGGCTCTCTTAATCCTAACTTCCCTGTTTATTAAAGGGGGGGGGGGGGGGGCAAACACTATTACCAGGGACAGAGCCTTTGGAACCAGCCTGGAAGAAGCCTCTGCAGGAGGGTGAGTCTGTGAGTCGCCCCCATTCAGAGATGAGGCCCCCACTGGACCCCCCCTATGGTTTCCCCTCCCCCAGGCCTCCCTGTCCTTGGCCTTGAGGGCTCTTCCCAGGGTACAGAACTACCTTTCCCTGGCCAAGTCTGCTGTTCCCAGCGGAGCTGAGCCGGAGCTTCACAGAGCTCAGGCAGCCCAAGATGGAAGTCTATTATTACATCGTGGCAGCCCTTTTATATTCCAGGCACTATGCTCTGGGTGGGGGAGTCGCTAAGCAATGACTCTTTACTCCAAGTCTGGCTGTGAGGCTTTAAAAACACAACACTCTCAATAGCAGCCTGAGCTGAGAGGACAGATTCATAAACTTCTTTCCAGCGTCTCATTTAAAGAAACAGGCCAGCCAGGAATTTAGGGTCAGGTACTCCAGCTAGACTTGGCATCAGTGTGGTCCCTTTCCCCCCCCCCGGCCCTGGGCCCTCCCAGCGCTGAGGAATGCCCTGTCCAGGGGTGGCCTGGCTCCCAGTCTTCCAATGTGGCTTCTGGATATGCAGGAATGGAGGGACATCTTGCAAAAGTGTTCCAGACACCCCAAAGCCGTGGTGAAGGGAGCATCTGCTGTCACTTTGGCTGCCCCAAGACCTGGGTGCACATTTGGGTCACAGAGAAGGGGCTTGGGGTCCAGCACACACTGGGGACAGTCATTTTCCCAGCAGCCCCATCTCATGCACGCGGCCTGAGGCAAAGGGCGTTGAAGTCTTGCTTAGCTCAGCAAGGTGATCTGGGAGGGGGGGGCTTTGTCCCAGACTCCTGTTCCCACATGCCCCTCAGCTTGCCATCATCTCTGCCTGGGTTCCCAGCCTGGCACCGAGAAGTGAAGCCACATCATGGGGGATTCACCTAAATGAGCTCCTGTCTCTCATGACCCTCCTCTCCGTTCACGGTCAAGGGAAGAGGTGGGGTATTCTTAGCTCATCGGGGTTGATGTGTCTACCAAGTCACCCTTCTCCCTGCGAATCATGGCGGCAAGGAAGCTACCAGCATCGGGAATAGCCATCTGAAGGCCACAGTCCTGATAAGTGACTGCCCTGCGTGCCTGATGCCTCAGTTTCCCCATCTGGAAAACAGTGGTACTGGAAATAGGGTAATGCGGCAAGAGAGATGACTAAGTCCCTTTTTAGGCTCCATCTAGGAGAAGTAGTGCTTCAGGCTTCGTGGAACACAGCCGTCACTGACGGGAGGATTCCACGAGGCCCTTTGCGGTAGAGCCATGAAACGCTGACGAGTGCAATCCCTGGGCGTCTCCTAGAAAACAAAAGGCTGGAGTTGAAGTTGCTCGTGAGACCCTTTGCATCTTTGCTTCAATTGGCGTGCGAGTGGCCTAAAGCTACATTGTGGGGCACGCTGGGAGCGCCTGCCCTCGGAGAACGTGGGGTGCTCATCTGTGAAGTGGGCCTCCCTCACCTCCCTTGACCCTATTTTCTCTCTCACAGTGAGGACGGCTGGCGTAGGACACACATTGTCAGCTCAGGTGTTGGCCTATGTCCCTGAGCCAGATCCTAATAAGTTCAGGAGGCTGTCTTCACGTCTTCTGGCCTCTGGGGACCTCTACGTGGGACAGGCGACGGAAGAGTCAGCAGGATGCCTTCATCCCCTGAAGCTCCCCTCACACCCCGTCAAGGGCTTAACTCACACTCCGTGATAAGATGGGTCTGCCCATTTGCTTTCCTACCCTGAGCCAAAAAAGCAATGGAAATGCTCTTCCTGGGTGTGAAATGTCTAACTAGACTTGTATAACTAAAAAAAAAAAAAAAAAAAAATAAAAAAAGTCAGTAGCTTTGGAAACGACGCTAAATTCAGGGTGCTGGGGGGTCTCAGCGTAGACCCCACTGCCCTCAAATCCTTGGGCCTCAGCAACGCTCCCAGTTACCGCCCTGTTGTTACCAAGTATCTGGCGGGAGGGCTCTCTCCCCAGCCTCTCCTTAGCCTCTCCCTCCTCCCTTTCTTTTTTAATTCCAGGGAAAATCAGGAAGTGAACAGTTGTCTCCCTTGCTGGTCTATATTCATGTAATTAGCGCTATTTAATTCCACGATGAGCCAAAGCTCATAAAATACAAAACATATTTCAGCTGCATGACGCAAACCTTGGCAGAAATCTCCCCTGTAGCCGGAAGCCGCACGGAGTTATAGTCTCTCCTTAAAAGAAAATGCTCAGAATGACCGCAACCAAGTTTCGGGGCCAGCCACAGCTACCTGGGAACACGCAAGGAAGTAGCAGAATGGGGGATTCTAGATCTTCAAGCCTGGAAATAATCCCCATCCCCATGACAACAATGAATTTTTAAAAATATTTAGTATTGACCAAGTAACACTCGTATGTCATTCCTCATGAGGAGGTTGATCCCGGCCCACTCCCTCCTTATTCCCATGTGCTGCAAGGGTTTGGGTCCCCAGCAGAGGGGACCTGTGCCACCGACTCACCTGCCTCTCTCACCTGCTGGGCACACACCGAGGACTCAAATGACCAAGGAGATGTGTGCACTTCCCAGCGATGATTCTAAGGTACCAAATTCCCATCTCCCGTTGTCCTTGCCCATCCCACTGAGCTGAGACCTCACCTTACGTCTGCATTTATGCCAGCGACGCAGCAGGCAAGGAGCAGGCGAGCTTAACCCCCATCCCACCACCATTTCGCAGAGGAGGCACAGGAGGGGGAAGGGCCTCAGATGACATTCTCCAAGACTCTCATCGCTACAGGGCAGCAGCACAGCACAGTCCCCAGAGGGTCAAACTCTGCCCCCAGCATCAATGCCAGGCCCTCTCACTAGCCTTCTCATGGGACTGACCCCCTCCCACAGCCCTCCTAGGAATTGGTCATGTCCTGCTTCTCCAGGTGATAAGAATACACAGGAGGGAAAGCTGCTGTCCGCACAGAGGAAGGATTCATGTTGGATGCTGCTCAGAGCTGTGCCACTGGCGGCACAAAAGGCCAAGACATGGATCCAAGGTGGGATAGAGGGTCAGGTTCACTGCAAAACCCAGGAGAGTTTTAAGTAGACTCAACAGCTCTCCTGAGTCTGCTGTGCACATCGCTCAGAGGACAGAAACACAGAGTGTTCCATGCAGATAGGAAAATACACCTGCCAGCTCTCGCCACCTCTTCCTCTACCCGGCCTGAAATCCCACTGCCACCACCTCTCATGGGTATAGTACCTTGCCTTTTCCAAACTCCTCCAAATGCGATAAAAATTCATGGCTCCAAAAATACATATCCATCCCTCCCCAGCCCATGATTAGTACTGTCCAAATGGGGATGCCGAGACTCGGAGAATTTATTAAGTTGCCCAAAGCCATGCTCTTCATGGGTCCACAACTCAGGTCTTCTGACGGATCCGAACCTTCCCTTGTAAACCTCACAGCCATGCACCAGGGTCGTCTCTGGAGGTGGAGAGCAAAGGGGGAGGGGCAGAATCGGAGGCCCCTCACCAATGCACAGTTGGTAACGGGAGGAGAGGAAGGCGTCCCGGCTTGCTAGAGTATAGACACTAACCCGGTTTGGATTGGCATCACCTCGATAGGCCTTGATAACATGCCTACGATATAGAGGTTCCTTTCCTTCATCCCAAGGAAGTGGCACCATCGGACACGTTTTGGGTGGCCAAGGAATGGTATGAAGAGCCAAGCAGCCAGCAGGGAAAAGGACCCAAGTTCCTTCCTGCATTTGTGCAGCAACACTTAATTCAGCACCTACTACAAGCCAGGAACCCACATTCTGAGGGTGTACAATGAATAAGCAGAAAAGGCCTTGGAGGTGAAGGAGCTTACGATGAACAGAGAGAAGGCAGACAATAAATAGGAAAAAGAGTTCTTTTCAGATAGTGTTAAGCCCTTTAAAGAAAGAAGGCAACAGTCATTTGCTACAGAAGAACTGCTGGAGGCCAGGTGTTCCCGCGCTGGAGGGACCAGTGCGGCTCTGTCTGACGTGATGCTTGCAGGGGGAATAAATGGTCAGGAGGAGCCAGCCATGCAAAGATTGGGGGAAAGAGCATTGTAGGCCAAAGGAAAAGGAGAGCAAAAAACCTGAGGAGGGGGCACACTTGGCAAGGCAGCAGCAGAAGGCTGAGGGCCTGGAGGCACTGAATGAGCAGGGAAGTATGAGGCACGAGTCCGGCGAGTAAGGCAGGGGGCAGGTGACACAGGACATGTAAGACCATGGGAAGCAATGTGAATTCATTCCCAATGGCATGAGAGGCCATGAAACGGTTTTAAGCAAGGGAATGACCTCGTCGGTGCGGCTGTTGGATGGAGAATGGTTTGTGG
Source organism: Rhinolophus sinicus (assembly GCF_036562045.2). NCBI lineage: Eukaryota > Metazoa > Chordata > Mammalia > Chiroptera > Rhinolophidae > Rhinolophus > Rhinolophus sinicus. The sequence goes on along the minus strand of NC_133760.1, from coordinate 64,575,452 downwards.
GTGCCACAGGGGACCTGCAGGAGCTCACTGAGGGGTGATGGTGGCCTGGCCCCCACGCTGGTGGTGAAAAGAGAAAAGTCATTTGTCCAACACGGCTTGCTGGTGACCACGGAAATGACAGGGGAGGAGAAGAGGGAATTCATCACCCCTCCTCGATCTTGGCTTGAGCACCTGGGTGGATAGTTGGGCCATTGCACTCTCCAGGGGAGCAAAGAAGTCAAGAGTTCTGTATGGGCCGTCAAGGGCAAGGTCGTCTGCAGAGCTGGCCCCACCCAGGTCGATACCACAGGGGATCGTGGAGGGAAGTAGCTAGCAGAGGCCCCAGCAGCGTGGTGTACATAAGGCATCTCATGTAAGTGCATGGAAGAGGGTGCTAATGGTACCCTTATTTTCTGAATGAGAACCTGCTTCTCAATAACTGATACGAAGTCAGGCTAAGAACTGAACCTGAGCTGGCAGAAGGCCCTGAGGGCTCCAGGGCCCTCTGCTGTGACAGTTCCTTGGGAGACGCAGAAGTTGTAGGAAGAGACCTCGGCGGGAAGAAGGTGCTGCCAACTAAAATCTTTAAATTAGGGACCTTGCACTTATACCTTGTGCAAGAAGACTATCACATCCAAACTTTGATTTCCCTAAAGGGGAATTGCAAAGGCTTACGAAGGACAGGCTAAGTTGTAAATTTCCCAAGCTTCCAACCAAAATTAATAATATTAAAGGAGTGGGCAAGGCAAGGGGTTATCAGCATCAGTTACGGACTTCTTTGCAAGGAGTGGTCTCTTCACCCACATCATAAAGAGCATTCTGGGCACCGAGTTATACAAACCAGTGAACACCTACAGGCCAGAGCCTGAAAGAAACTGCACGGAAACCGAAAGAACTCAGACCGATGGCCAGGAAATTTTTTAATATTAACGTTTCAAAAAGTTGTGGTAAGATATATAGAACATGAAATGTACTATTTTAACCATTTTTAAGTTTACAGCTTGGTAGCATTAAGTACATTCACATTGTTGTACAACCATCACTACTACCCATCTCCACACGTCTTCATCATCCCAGACTGAGACTTTGTACTGTGTTTCCCTGAAAATAAGACCTAGCCGGACCATCAGCTCTAATGCGTCTTTTGGAGCAAAAATTAATGTAAGACCTGGTATTATTTTACTGTAAACTGGGCCTTATATGATATAAGACCGGATCTAATATAATATAAGATAATATAATACCAGGTCTTATATTAATTTTTGCTCCAAAAGACACATTAGAGCTGATGGTCCAGCTAGGTCTTATTTTCGGGGAAACATGGTACCTATTAAACACTAACTCCCCAAACCTCTCTCCCCGCAGCCCCTGGCAACTCACATTCTACTCTCTGTCTCGATGAATTTGACTATTTTAGATGCCTCAGATGAGTCTTAGTAGAATCATGCAGTAATTACTGTCCTTGGGTGTCTGGCTCATTTCACTGCGCATGTCTTCAAGGTTCACCCATGGTGTAGCATGTGAGGCAAGACAGTTTTTAACGAAGAAAAATGGATTGCCCCCTCCCCCTGCAAAAAAAAAAACCACGTTTCTGGGTTTTTGAAGTCCTGCTCACAGTTGCCATTTCATGCGCACGGGTGAGAATGGGAAGCAATGATGAAATGAGAACAAGTTCTGGACAATGGAGTGTGGAAGCTTTTACTGAATGAAAGCATGCCCCCTGCACCCTCCTGCATCTCCAAACTCATACCATCATCATAACAGAGCAGTGAGAAGAACTTGAGTTCCTCCCAAAGCTCTGCCCAAACGCCAAATCACCCTCTTCGAGAACCATGAGACATAGCTTACTAAAAATCCTGAGAGGTCTTGCATTAAGACACCTGTTGTTGAAGGCTTATTAACCAGGGTTGCTCAGACGCATCCGAGAAACCCCTTTATTGCTTACCACCTATGAATATCTCCAGGAGCATGATTCCACGGCACACACTTTGGGGAATGTCGGTACGCTAGCTTCCAGTCCTCGAAACACTTTTACATCTATTTTCTCACCTACTTTTTGCAAAAATTTCTCAAGTAGATTGAGAAATTTGAGGTAATTTGCTTTACTTATGGGTGGGTGGGGGGAGCTTCAGAGGCAGAAAATCTCTAGGTGAGAAGCGGCAGCTGGAAGAAGAGACACAGCTTCCGAAGCCCTCAGTTTCCCCTTCCCTGCGAAAGGCCCCCTCGCGTAACACAGGGTGTCCACATCTCCATGGTCCCACGGATACACAGCAGCCTTCCCTTATCCTCCTGGCAGAAGCCTGCATTGCCTGTGACAACGGCCTCCTCCTGCTTCCTCTCAGCACAGCTAAAAGAGGCCGCACTATTCTCTAGGATTTGCTGAAATCTGACAGGAAAACAGAATAAACAGAGAGAAAGGGAGAAGCGTAGAGTGAGTCTATCTGAGCGAAGTACAGGTTTCTGTTTCATCCCTCCCTAGCTCATTCCCAGGCTCACAGGCCCTCCCACCCTCACACCCAAAGAGCAGTTCCCCTCAAGTCACCTTGCCTGGGACCTCACTTCCTCGCTGCCTCTAATGCAGGTATGGCCGGCACCTTTTGGGGAGCTGCTGTTTTATTTGGGGATAATGACTCTTCTGCCCTGGCCTTTGGGGTAAGACTATACTTACCGCAAAGGGGTGAACATTCCCAGGTAGAAGAAGAGACCCCATCATGCTCTGGGCTGTAGTCTTTATGCCTAATATTGAAGGGGTCCAGCTGGGGCTCCAAAATCGCCACTGCTCCACAGCAGCCCAGTGGGTGTTAAACTGGGGCTCCACCCTGATGACGCAGAATAAACTAGAGCTTGGAAACCGCACTGACTTGTACAGTAACTATTTCTTTCCCTTTTATTACCCCCAGGCCCTTGGCAAAGTCCTGTGTCAATGTCCTGCCTTGTCTCAGCCGTGCTGTTAGATATTAATGGACAGTTGTAAATCCAGACTTGGGCTGAGGTTACAAGGAAGAGGCAGCCCTTCCTCCGCAACCAAGGCGGCCACAGCTGCCGTTACTGGCAGCAGAAATCAGAGTCTCTGGGTGAGAGCTGAGGCCATGGGGCGTGAGTGCCCCTCCTCCCATGGAGGTTCTCCCTCCCTTACCAAATCAGAGCACAGCCATAGTTCCTTACTGAGCAAATCCCACCACCACCTCTCAAGAGCTATTCTCTCAGATACCCAACTGCCTCCCCAGCTTCTGGATGCTTTAGGCAGGAATTATCACCTCCATTTAGCAGAACAGTAAACTGAGATCAGTTCAAGGTTAAAGGCTTTTCCCAAAGTCACCGAGATTGTCCTAGGAAAGAGGTGATTAGATCCACAGTGAGGAAGGGCAATGCAATGTGGTGAAGTGTCAAACGGGCACAGAAAAATGAATTGAAAAGAAATGAAGCAATCTCTAAGTGAACACATGAACAAGACTCAGGTAGCAGTGAAAAATCAATGAGGCAAAATGCTCAGCCTGTAAAGATCGATGAGGCAACCGACCAATGACCTCTATTCCCACCTGAATGGACACCCGACCACATCACAGTTACGTTTGTGTTTGCCCAGACCGACTCCTCACTCCACCTGCAGCATATTGCCCAGGTGACAGATTCAACCTCCACCCAGGCGTCCTCCGAACCTGACCTGAAGAGCACCTTCAAACAGCCGTGAGAGGCGGCTGATGGAGTCTGCACACAGAGGCTACAGAAAGAAGCCCCCAGAACAAGGAGAAAAAGTGAGCTCCTAAGAGCTAATTTAGTAACAATCCACACATCTGCATAAAAGCACCAGATATCTATAGAAGCCACATTAGAGGGACACAGTGCTCCCAAAATACTGAAAGAGCAGGGAACCGAGGCCCACTCAGGCTGACATGGTTTCTTACTCTGGATAAGAATGTAACTCAAGAAAGGCTGTAACTTAAACAGCCTGAAAAAAAAAAAAAAAAACAGTGTTAACGAGCTCAGGGTAGTCGGCCTCAGGTATAGAGCAAATCAGTAAGAACTACCGAGCTTGAATCTCATGCTAACCAGAGATACAGAGAGAGAGAGAGACCTGTGGCGGCTTCCAGAGAGGAGTGTGTGACTCACCCGGAAGCACGCGCCACAGAGGGATGGCAGGTGCTCATTAGGCTTCTCCATGGCACAGATGACATGGGTCTCAAAACACCAGTCTCCTGGTTCCAATTCCATGCTCCCCTGGTGAGGCAGCCAACCCCTCCACCAATTCTTTCTTGCTGGTATCCCCCAAATTTCACCATCCACATGGGCCCCACATCAGAAGGGGGTCAGTCATGACTGGAATAAGCCAGTGGTTCCCAGCCCCAGTGGTTACTTGCAATTGGATTAAGCCAATCATGGTGGTCTCCTTGCCCTGCCAGCGATAAGTTTCAGAACAGTCACGAGACCCAAATCTGGCCAATTGGAACAAGAAAAAGGCCTGCTGGGGACTTCATGTGGGGAAGCACCCTCTTCCTTACTTGTCTACCACTCATGGTGCCGTCAACGGCTGCAGACTTCTACTGATCATGAGGGGAGATGCCACTGATATGCCTGCCATGGCTGAACAGAGAGAAGAAATGATGGGGGCATGATGACGTTGTTGTGTCACAGTGACCCAATCCTGCAGCCACCCAACCTGTGGTCTTCTCAGGTGATATGACCATTCACTTACTGTTCACACTATTATTGGGTCTGTGACCAGCGTCTGAAAGCATCTCACTGACTCACCCAGTGCACTTCCAGATTATAGATATGCTCTCCAGATACCTTGCTACCATGAAGGGAACGAAGGATATCTAGAAGTGTAACTGCCATTCTTTCATTAACTAGATAGGAACAGACTCCATTGCAATAAATAATCTGGCATTTTACCTTAAATATCAATATTCTAGGGAATTAGAGTGAGTCCTGAGAATCTGTCCATCTCGGGAGACACTGGGAAAGTCACACCCTAGCCTGCCAAACCCTACCTGGAAGCCACCGGCATTCTTCCACTGCATGTTGGCATCACTTTGTTCAACAGAAATTAAAGGTAATAATGGAAAACACATGCTACCTTCCAGTCCCCACTCTGCCGTACATTCACTCAAGTCCCTTATCCACTCTATATATGTGTATCCTTGTCTCTAAACAAGCTATATCTTTCTTATCTACCTCGTGATGTTTCTGAGAGAATGAAATGAAGTCAGTATGAAAAATACAAAGTGCTATAGAAGCCATGGAATCTTGGATACGAAGGCTGTGTTGGAAATCGTCTTAACTCACTGTGCTTCAGAATCACTGGGGGAGCGTCATAAAAAGCACAGACCCCAGGATCCCAACCCCAGAAACTCTCATTCAAAGGATGTGGGATAGATATCAGTATTCTTTAAAAAGCAATACTAATTCAAAATCAATTATAAAATAATTAATAAAAGGTGGCTTTTTCTAAAAAAAAAAAAAAAGCAATAATCACTTCCTTCCCAATGTTTAATATGCAGCCAGAGTAGACGAGAACCACTGAGAGCCAATCCTGTCACGTGCAGGTGAGGAAGCCAGCCCAGAGAAGTGAGAGGCTGTTCGAAATCAGCACCCATTAGAGCCACAGCACCAGGAATCTGGTCTCCTGAGTCCCAGCTGGGTAACTTCCCAGGATGCTTCAGTGTCAACTACAGGGTATCTGGAGCATTATCATTAACAAACAGAGAGAGGAAGGAATTACAAAAGGTCAAGAGGAAACTTTTGGGAGTGACGGGTATGTTCACTATCTTGATTGTGGTGATGGTTTCACAGATGTTTACATATGTCAAAACTCATTAAATTATATACTTTAAATATGCAGTTTACGGTGTATCAGTTATATCTCAATAAAACTGTATTCTAAAAAACAGACTGAAAAAGACTACCTACAGAATGGGAGAAAATATTTGCAAATCGTACATCTGATAAGAGTCTAGTATTCAGACAATATAAAGAAGTCCTAGAGAGGAGATCCAAGATGGCAGAGAAGATAAACACTGTGCCTTCTTCCTTCCATGAATACATTAAAATTACAACTAAATTATAGCACAATCACCCTGGAGAACCATCTGAAGTCTAGCTGAACAGAAGTTTTATAACTAAGAATATAAAAAAGAAACCACTTCGAGACTTGTAGGAGGGGTGGAGATGCAAAATGGGCTGACCCCAAACCTCCATGTGGCAGTTGAGAACCAGGAGGGATATCTCAGCCCTGGAGGTTCCTCCCGGAGAAGTGAGAGACCCTACAAGCCTTCCCAGGCCCACACAAGCCTTCCCAGCCCACAGTACTGATGTAATGAAAAGGAGCCCCCAAACATCTGGCTGTGAAAAACAATGGGAATCTCAACCATCTGGATGGGACCGAAGGTTACGGGAAACCCAGATGTCCTCTTAAACAGCCCACACACTGACTCTCTCACCCGCAGGCACTCACCGTGGGTTCTGGCAGAGGGACAGTAACTTGAGGGGTGTGGGAGGCATACAGGAGGCAGACTGAGGTGTTCGGCTTTGTAGCAGGACTAGAGGACAGTCGCCATTTTCTCTGTGTGGGGTCCTCCGCTCATGGAGCAAGCAAGCAGAAGCCATCTTTCCTGTGTTGAGCCCTCCCCCACAGGCCAAATCTGAATCTAATTGGCCTGGTGAGCTCCGCTCGCTCTACCCTGCTGACTCACTGGGAACCCCCCCCACCCTCAACTCACCTAACACAAGAGGCACTTTCTTCACAAACAGCCAGCCCTGCCCAAATTGCACTCTTTCTTGAAAAACATTGGAGTCAATGGGCCCCAAGTGGGCAGCAACTGGCCTCAGTGTGGTCCGAGACTTTTGCTGAATAGCTCCAGGCTCAGCACAGGCACCAAACCAGAGTCTACATTAACCTGTTGACCACAACTCTTCCCACTCTAGTGACTCCCTGAGTCCCCACCTCACCCAATTCATGTACCACACAAGGTTTTATCAGGAACTGAACCTTAAGGGAGCCGGCAGATGGCAGCAGGCCCCGGGGTGTCCTGGCTTTTTGTGGAGCTACCCCAGGCCTGGTACTGATGGCAGGTGTCCTCAGTTCACAGCATGGCCTGTCCCATGCACCTCCAGTGTTACCACAGGCAGCAATAAACTATGAATTGCTTTGTAGCTCATACCAGCTAGTCCCTGACCAGTCACAGGCTGTGGGTGACCTGGGTCTGCACTGGAGCCCCTCACAAGATGCCCCAGGACCCACATAATTGGAGGTTGGCTTTAGACCACAGCAGAGCCCTACCCAATTAGCCCCATAAGTGGCACACCAAAGGGCAGTCTAAACAGGCAGCAGAACCCCCCAGAATGAATCCCAATCAGTCCCCCAAGCACAGCAGCCTGTAAACTGTGGATATGGCCAAACCCCACAGCCAGTCAGCCTGAGGATCAATCTTACCCACTGACATTCCAATAGCAATCAATTCTCAACTATCAAAGGAGGGCACACACAACCCACACCAGGGACACTCCTGGAGCACCCAGAGCAGGTGACTACGGAGGCTGTACCAGAGCCATGCAGGGCACCTACTACATAAGTCCACCTGGCCAAGACTGAGAGACATAGCAGATCTACCTAACACATAGAAACAAATAGAGTGGCAGCCAAAATGAGGAAATAAAGAAATATGTCCCAAGTGAAAGAACAGGAAAAAACTCCAGAAAGAGAACTAAACAAAACTGAGGCAAGAAACCTACCAGAGTTCAAAGCAATGGTTATAAGGATGCTCAAGGAACTTAGTGAGAATAAAGAGAGAGCAAGTATAAAAAAAGGACATAGAAACCATAGAAAAGAACCAGTCAGAAATAAAGAATATAATAATTGAAATGAAGAATGCACTAGAAGGAATCACCAGCAGACTAAATAAAGCAGAGGACTGAATCAGCGATTTGGAAGACAAGTTAGCAGAAAACACTCAATTAGAACAGCAAAACAAAACAAAAAATCAACAACAACAAAAAAATGAGGATAGTTTAAGAGACCTCTGGGACAACATCAAGCGTAACAACAGTCGCATCATAGGGGCACCAGAAAGAGAAGAGAGAGAGCAAGGGACTGAGAATCTATTTGAAGAAATAATAACTGAAAAAATTCCTAACCTGGCAAAGGAAATAGACATACAAGTCTAGGCAGCACAGAGAATCCCAAATAAGATAAATCCAAACAGGCCCACACTAACACACATTATAATTAAAATGGCAAAGCTTAAAGAAAGAATCCTAAAAGCAGCAAGACAAAGGCAACTAATAACTTATAAGGAAGCCCCCAAAAGATTGTCAGCTGATTTCTCAACAGAAATTTTGCAGGCCAGAAAGGACTGGCACAAAATATTCAACATGATGAAAAGCAAGGACCTACAACCAAGATTACTCTACCCAGCAAAGTTATCATTTAGAATCAAAGGACAGATAAAGAGCTTCCCAGACAAGAAAAAGCTAAAGGAGTTCATCACCACCAAACCAGTATAATAAGGAATGTTAGAGGGACTTCTTTAAGATGGGGGGAAAAAAGAAAAAAAAAAGGATCAAAATTATGAATAGTAAAATGGTAGGAGCGATATATCTATCTACAACTACTTTCAGTGTAAATGGATTAAATGTTCCACTCAAAAGACTTAGGAGGGCTGAGTGGATAAGAAAACAAAACCCTTACATATGCTGCCTACAAGAGAATTATTTCAGATTTAGAGACACATACAGACAGAAAGTAAAGAGATGGAAAAAGATATTTCATGAAAATGGAAATGAAAAAAAAAAAATGAAAAAGGCTGTGGTAGCAATACTTATACCAAAAAAACAACAACTTTAAAACAAAGGTTATAACAAGACACAAAGAAGGACCCAGGAATCTCACTTCAGGGTATTTATCCAAAGAAACCCAAACGCTACTTAGAGGGGACCTTTGCATCCATATGTTCCTTGCTGCATTGTTTACAATGACCAAGACGTGGAGGCAACCAGGTGTCTGTAGATGGAAGAATGGATAAAGAGGAGTTGGTACATACTTGCATATACAATGCAATATTGCTCAGCCATGGATGGGAATGGGTTCTTGCCATCTGCAGTGGCCTGGATGGACCTGGAGGGTATTGTGCTGAGTGGAGTATGTCATGTCAGACAGAGAAAGATAGATGCAATGTGGAATCTACAGAACAAAATAAACAAACAAAACAGAAATAAACTCATAGATACAGAGAACATTTTGATAGTTGCCAGACGGAAGGGGGTTTTGACATGAGTGAAAAAGGAGAAGGGATTAAGAAGTACAAATTGGTTGTTACACAGTAACAACCTATACCCTCCATGAAGACATAGGGTACAGCATAAGGAAAATAGGCAATAGTATTATAATAACTATGTATGGTGTCAGATGGGTACTAGATTTGTTGGGGTGGTAGATGGAAAGGGGTTGGCGGGCAGGGTGGAAAAGGTGAAGGGATTAAGAAGGACAAACTGGTACCCTGTTTCCCTGAATATAAGACCTAGCTGGACAATTAGCTCTAATGTGTCTTTTGGAGCAAAAATTAATATAAGACCTAGTACTATATTGTACTATATTATATTATAAGACCTCGTCTTATATTATAGTAAAATAAGACCAGGTCTTATATTAATTTTTGCTCCAAAAAACTCATTAGAGCTGATTGTCTGGCTAGGTCTTATTTTTGGGGAAACATGGTAGTTACAAAATAGTCATAAGGATGTGAAGTAAAGTATAGGGAACATAGTCAATAATATGGTAATAACTATGTGTAGTGCCAGCTGACTAGACTAACTTAGAGAACCACTGATACGCAGACTCTTATTTTCCTTACTACCACCTCAATTTTCTCACTGGCTTAGGTATTATTATCCCCATCTTGCATGTGGAGAAACTTGAAATCCTAGAATCACAAAAGGAGTTATTGATGCGACGTAGAACCTGAGCTCAGTGCTCTTTTCACTACAGCACTTTTACCCCAGTGATCTAGATGCTTCCATACGCCAACTTTGCACTCAACTACCACCTCCCTCAAAAATCAATAAATACCTGAGGACATAAAAGATGTTTTATTCATTCCAATAAAGCGGTGTTAGAATGATCTGAAAAATAACTGGTACTTGTGTCAGAGAAATCCAGTAAGGAGACAGAAAAAGGATAGAGCAATCATAACTAGAGTCCCAAATGTGTGGAAGGAATTGGAATATGGACCACATTTGCCTCATTCTTATGGAATCAGTAGCCTCATATCAAGATGAAAGGACATTTTCTCGCCTGCTTTGTCCAAAGTAGGAAGACTTCAGACTACCCTCCCGGCACACTGCATTATCTCTCAGGTGCCCCATTACAGCCACCTCTGAATGCTCTATACATCTCCAGATTCTCCTCTTTCCAAACCATTTGTCTGCTCTGATTATGACATTGTCATACTCAAGAATCTTCAGCAGCTCCCTATTGCCTCCAGAATGAAGGACAGACTTAGCTTTATACTCAAAGACCTTTGCCATCTGGCTTTCATCCTTTCCACGCAAGTAGAAGTCCTTTCCGTCGCCCATACGTGTCCCATGCTTTCCTGCTTTGATGGCTTCACCAAGTTATTCCTTTTGCCTGAGATTCCCTTCTCCTCCGTCCTCCTTCCTTCCCTAACTCGACACTTACAAATCTGGCCTTGGACAAATTACTTATTCCCTTTAGGCCTACGTTTCCTCAACCATAAAATGGGGATGACAGACAGCAGGACCAGCCTTCTGGGTTGTGATGAGGAATAAATGGGGCAGTCTGTGTAACTGACGACTGCTATCACAAACGCCTTCCCCCCTCCAAGCCAAAAGAATGTCTCTCCTTCCCTGCATTTCCAAAGCAATGTGTGCAAACATCAGAGCTTATCATTTCCTACTTTGCATTCACCATTGTATTTATACTTGCATTCACTTTGTTGCTAAATAAGCCTTATTGAAGTGAAGATTTGCTTCTCATTTGTAGTTCAATGCACAGTTCTCAGCACAGTATAAGTGCCCAATAGGAGCTGAAAGAACAAATGATCAGTTTGATGCGGTCTTAACCAGACCTTGAGCACCACCACCACCACCACCCCAGTGCTCTGAGCCCCCATCCAAGGTAGCCAAATCCTTGGGCAGGACAGAAATTCAGGAATCAGATGGGTGCAAGGCCTCCAACCTGAAAAGAGTTAACCTGTCCTGGGAACCAGCCACTGAGCTTTGGAGAAAGGTCTCCAGACACCCCCGTTCAAAGAGTTGCCCCAAATCCAGAGAGACCTCAGCCCGTTTTCCATCCCCAAAGCATCTTCCAAGAATTCAAAGATTCCCTTCCACATCAGGAGTCCCTCGGGCTTACTTAAAACAAAAAACTTTGGCTCTACAAAAAAACTATTTTTTTTTTCCCTTTTTGTGCGTCTGGGTCTCTGTTCTTCTTTTGCTCTGCTCATCTCTGAAGCTGCAGCTGCCCTGCCCACCTCGCGGGCTGACTCAGTGGGGTCCTCGGGCATCTCCTGCCTCAGGCCCAACCACCCCTCGCTCCCTTCCCCACCTGCTGTCAGCACCTATGGTCTCCTCCACTCACTTCCTACCTGGGCGCCATCACCTCATACCAACACATCCCCTTCAACAAGGCTAAGGCGTCCCCTCATCTTGGGACTCCAGAACTCTGATTCAAGCCCACTGCCCCAGAACCAGACCCCTGTGGGGTTGTCCTAAAGGACAGATTAAGGATTTTTGTTTGTTTTTTGGCAACTCATCAGGCAATGGAAACAACGGAGACTGAGAGACATTCTTTTGATGGGGCAGGGAGGAGGTTGTAGAAAGGGAGGCTGGGAAACAAAATGGCCACTCTGTGAAGACCCCCAGGGCTGACGCTACTTAGAGGAAAAGGCCAATAAAAGGGAGGCCACAGCGTAATGTGTGTGTAGAGGTAAAGGGGGCGGGGGCTGGAGCTTATACTAAAATGGAAAACTGGTCAACATAAATGAAAAAAAAGATACCATACTTCTCTCTGCTTCCTGGCTGGACTAGGGATACCCAGTGAGATGCACTAGTAATTCTAGTTCTTCCCTGACCCTAATCCAGAGCTCCTCAGCTAACCTGCTGCGGGCCACGTGTCTCACTCACGCCTCCCACCATTAGACTCAGTCCTTGCTGGAGGAGTCCCCCTAAAGGAGAAGCAGCTCATCTTCCAGGACAGAGGAGCATGGCCTGGGGTTCCTCCCGTCCCCACCCTCCCTATCCTAGTGTCCACATTCTATTACCTGCTGCAGAGGTGAGAGCCTGGCTATAGGGACATGGCCAGGGAGTGACACACGAGTGTGCATATGTGTACAAATATAGTGGTGGGGGACGGGGGTATGGAGAGAGCAAAGGAGGAAGGATTGAGTCTCCAGAGTGAGAAAAGCCATGAGTCAGAGGAAATGATACAAGCACTGGGTTGGCTAGTACAGAAGGGCTCTTTAGTGGTCTCCAAAATAGGGAGATATGGGAAGACGACACTAGAAGTGCTGTTTAAATCTATTTTTATCTCAAAAGAATGAAAGATAACGGCTGTACAAATATTCGATACAGAGAACTGGCACACCCATGGGGTGGTATGTGGGTCAGCCTGTGTCCTGCGGGGTACAGCAGGTGTCCTGGGGGCAGGATAGGGCTCCCGTAATGCCAAGGGGCTGACACAGTCCTGTCACACCTCAGTGTGCCATCAGTATTTGCAAGATACTGTGTCATCTCTGTGCCTAATAAGGAGAGCTATGATTTATTGCATTATTTCATTTTAATAACCCAGCATCTTAAAAAATAGGCAAGTATGGCTTTAAAAGAATCCTATCAGGAGAATCCAGAGAGAAGATTATATAAATAATGTAAACACTAGTACTCGATAAAAAAAGAGTTGATCCTTCTACTCCTAGCACAAAATCTTCATCCTCCACATCACAAGCCACAGGATCAATTAACCATACTAGAAAACACTCCCTTCTCAAAAAGAAAAAAAAAAAATCGAAATTATTAGGAAGAGTCCTTTACTATTGGAATGATATTCAGCGTCGTTAATGCTGACCCTCCCCACAAGTGCTGATTTACTTTGAGATACTGCTTAATGGAGGCGAACGCATGCCTAAAACACTGCAGACTGTACTCCATTTCCCCACTTGGCTGAGGGTTGCTCTGGGCGGGCTGGGGCTGAGAAGGGACCGTGGTCTGGCTGATAGGTTTATGTGGGAGAGTAAGGAGTGGTCACACTCTCATGAGCCTCAAGATCCAGTTCTTGGTAGACCATCTAGTGGTGGAGACCATCCGGCCGATGCATTTCTCCTATGCTCTTGTTCACACCAGCTCTAGAGGTGGGGCCGCAGAGGAAACAGGATGGGGTTCCTTCATCGTCAAGCACGTCATGCATCTCACTTACCTAGAGAAGCCACCCTACAGCCTGTACCCCACTGTCCCACCAATTCATCCAAGGGAGCCAGAAGGAATGTGTGACACTGAGAATGAGAAGCCAGGTCCCTTTGTTCCCAGACTTATGCTTTATGGCTTGGCTAAGAGCCTCCCCGCAGGGCCTACAACCAGGATATGGTCACTGTGATTGAAAAGAAAGACATCTTCCCTTCATAGCAGGAGCTAACTACTGAGACCCTGCCACATGCCTGGCACCGGGCTGTCACTTCCGCCCACCTGCCATCTCCGTTGATCCTGGCCACAACCCCAGAGGGAGTCTTACTAGGACCCTTTGACAGAGGATGAATCAGAGGTTCCCAGAGGATGGGCAGTTTTCAGTGGAGCCCAGACTCAAACCCCAGCTCAAATCCTTGGCTCCCCACCTCTCTTCGGCTTCTCACGGAAATCAGGAGTGCTGAACTTGGAGAAAAATGCGCACCTGTCTTTTGACCTTGAACAAGTTGCTCTCCGAACTCTGGGTTCCCCGTGTAGGGAATGGAGTTCTAATAGTACAAGTTGCATGAGGCTTTCGTGAGGATTAAATGAGTTAATAAGTGTAAATGCTTCCATCAGAGCTGGACACAAAGTAGCTGTGATATCAGTCAGCCATCTTACTGCCATCGTTTTTATGTTCTATTGCCCTTCCCAGGAAGCTCAGCCTTTCCTCTTTTTCTCTCCCTCTGAGAGACTAATCTTATCGTTTTATCCCCATCCTGACGCGTGCTCTCAGCCTGGGGAAAAGCTGCAGACTACAGAAGGAAAGACTGAACTACCCTCCCTGCTCCTACCTTCACTTCTGCACACACCCCACTGCCACATCCCAGCCTCAGCAAGCGGAACCTAGATATGAATGGAGCAGAAGAGAAGGACAGGCCTTCTTCCGCCCCTGCCAGAGCCGCACCTGGCACAGCCAACCTTCTCCTCCGAGTACGCCTGCCCAACATAGGCTGCTCCACTGGGGCTCCAGGCACCTAGAGACTAATTAGGGAGCCAGCCCGCGGGCAAGTCAGCCCAGAGGACGCAACCAGGAGGCAGCTGCAGAGAGAGGCTGGAAGGCTGTAATCCCAGAGCCAATCTAGCAGCAACTCGTAAGCCATCTCCAAACGAAGAGAAGCAACCTTCTAAAGATGGCTGTTTTTCCCCAGTCCAAGGTCCTAATTCTCAGAAGTCAGGGGGAAAAAGATAGTCATAAGAGGAGTATTTCAGGGGGAAAAAAAAAAAAAAAAAAAAGCATCGTTTTTAAGAATGAACGGCTGAGTTCCCACTCTGAGTCTCAGACGCTTTCTTGGCAAGAGAGGGTTACAAAGTTGACCTTACTCTCTGGGACAGGAGGCTGATTAAAAAGACGACAAGAAAACAAGCACCTAGAGAGGACCAGGAAGGCTTGAAGAGATAGGGTGCGTTTAAACTGAATTTGGGGGCTGCCACCTGAAGGAGAACGTGAGTTTTCTGAGTTATTTCAAAGGGCAGAAAGGAATAGGGCCTGTAAGTAGAGGTCATAAAGCAGAGATTTTCATCCTCAACATATGAGAGCTTTAATAATAATTATTAATCCAATGATAAGATTGAGGGCTTCTTTTTTGGTCCAAAATGATAAAGTCAATCCTTTCAGTCCCCTCACTGCCCTGAATGAGACCATTTTCAGCACCAAAAGTACTATTTCCAGAACGTTAAACCCTTTTTGAGGGCTTCAGCTGAGATTCCCTAGTTTGGGACAGACATCCTGAAAAGGACCGCCAGGTATCCCAAGACCGAGGGTCATGTGCCTCAGCGGACGGCAGGGGCCCTTCCCTCCAACACTGCCTACAGCTTCTGCTGCAGAGAAAAGAGGGAGCGGGAGGAACAGAGAGGAAGAGCAATGGAGGCAAAGGGCCCTCTGAGAGAGAAGTGTCAAACTGACAACAGGAAAACCTCTGGTAAGAATGGAAGCTGGGGAAAAAAAAGTGTCTTTATCTGGATCACAGTCTTCTTCAAGCCAGGAGCTTCTGTTGTCAATTTCATGGGGAATGGCCCGGGCAGTGGGGGCCACCACAACCCACGCTCGGCCTGGACACCCAGCCCTGGCTCATTTATCAAGCCAGCAGAGAGGAAAATCCCCCTGCACAGAACAAGGCCTGTGTGGCCTACTCAGCGTGGCGGCTCCTGCCCTGCCCCTGGACCTGCTTGCATTTCAATTCCTCCTAGAAAAGACATCAGAGAGCCATCCTCTCTCTCCTTCCCCTTCTCCAGCTCTCCCAGTGAAGCCACCCGTATGGGGAAGGAGGCATGTGGCAGGCTTGGCATCACCAGGGGTGGCGGCTAGACAGAAGGCTTCCTGGGGCAGCCCCTTCATGGGGGGGTGGGGAGGAGGGAGGGTCCCACCACCCCCTTTCTGGCAGCCTGCACATGTCACTCATCCACACAGCAGCCCCGCAAGAGAGCAGAGGGGTCCCGGTGCTCCCAAAGGGGAGACACTTGGGCCCTGTGAGTTTGTGCGACCAGTTCAGGTTCAAGGGCAGGGTCTTAGGCAGAGGCTGGTCTGAAGCCTGGAGTAGCACCATCTCTACAAGGCGTAGGAAGTACCTGCTTCTGGGCAAGGCAAGCGCAACTAAAGGGTCCTTGCCGCGAGGGAGGGGCCTTCCCTAGTTCAGAAAGAGCGAGCGCCAAGGACGTATCTGCGCACTGGGGCAAAAGACGGACAGGCATGGGCCTGTCACTTGCTCATTGCATGGACCTGAGCACATTTTTAAATCTCCAAACTTACCTTCTTTATAAAATAAAGCTGAAAATAGGCCCCGTCCCCTACAACTGTTATAATGGTCAGCATAAGCCCTGGCACACAGTAAGCAGTTAGTAACTATGGGTGGTGGTTAGGATACTATTATTGGAAGGACTCAGGCGAGGAGGGCAGCTGGACCCAGCAATCCTAGGTGCTGCTGGCACCCGACCTGCCCCATTCGCCTCTCTGGTTCCTTTGCTTTGGCTCCAGCTGCCACCCTCATGACCAGCCCCAGGGAGCTGGTCCCCTCTTAACACTCTGCACTAAGCATGGAGGAAACAATCCCTTTTCTTGTGTCCTCTTTGCACAGTCTGACACTGTTAGAAGAGAATAAAAATCTGATAGTCACAGAAAACACACGCTCAGTAAAAATCATTAATGTTCCTGAGTACAAGTCTCTGAACCTGTACGAACTCACACCTACAGGACTCCCCAAGCTCTCAGCCTGTGCTTGTCTCCCTGTGGCCACTGCCCGCCCCCCACACACACACCTCTCTCTTCCCTCTCCTACTATAAGTCACCTCCATTGAGAAACACGGACGGCCAGGGGTTCAGGGCTATACAGAGTAGGACACCATGTCAGAGGCTGCCTGGAGAATCCGTCAATCAAATCACAGTAATTGCCGTGGGCTGGAAGTCTCACAGGAGACGTTTCCTGCCAGAGACCCCAGTACTCCTGCTTTGGGTGATGGCAGGGCTAGCTTTTACTCTGGACATTTTGTTCTCTCACTTTAACAGCCAATCGTCCAATGCCTCTAGCTTAACCACCCCTACTAAACCTAGACAAGCTCTCCACCTCCGTGACCCGGGCAGAGATTTTGCAGCACTGTGGTATTGAGGATTCCCCCGTATTCTCCAAAAGCTCAGAGAGAAAACAGATGTTGGGTCCAGAGAGAGTAGAAGGTGTGCTGTGGACCCGTCCTTCAAACTTTGTGCTGTCTGTTATTTGTTACTGGGAGAGGGAGCAAGGAAGGGACTAGAAGAATGTCAGTGCTGCTCAGAGAGTGAGAAATTCTGCTGTCAAAAGGCCAGCAGTGGATTTCATCAGTGAAATCAATAATGATTTATTTCAAAGGGTGCCCAGTGAACAGGTGCCCAGGCAGAGAGCTGGAGGGGGTCGCAGCAGCACAGCCCCCAGAAGCACACACAAATCACTGCTGTGCCTGAAGCAGTGGCCGCCTGAGGCTCTGATGAAGTTAGCCGTCTCCCCTAACTTAACACCGCTTCCCCCATACTCAGCCCCCCTTCCTCGGGAGACTTCACCTAGTGCTTTTACCAGTTACTCCTCCCCACAAGAGGTAGAGGCTGGCTGTGCTAAACACAAACCATTAAGCTGTCAAGCTGGGGTGGCAAACAAATCCAGAGAGAGCCTAGGCTGGAAAGCTAATGGTGAATGCGGCAATTATTCTTTCTGCGCTGGACAATTCCTGCTTCGACTTTACTGGGCCCAGGTCATAGATTGTGATCTTTGGATGCTGATGGAAGAGACACGGCTTGATGTAGAAAATAAGCAGTGAGATGATTCTTGAAAGAGATAGAGGAGGTTTGAGTTTTCGTTTGTCTGGGTTTTTTTTTTTTTTTTACCCCATTGTTTTTCTTTTGACATCCACACAGGTGTCATATAATGGCTTCTGGTTTCAAACCCTCCTAAGCAAAGGAAAAACAGCCTCTCCATAAATACCTTGCCCACATCAGGGAAATAGCTGTGTTACACACTTGAGTACCATTTTCGAGGACACTTTAAATAGAGCATCGGTCGCTGCTTTCAATTTAACGTGTGAACGGGAGCCACTCAGGCAGGCAGAGATGATAAGGTGTGCGGATGGGCTCGCTGCTTCCATTGGTGCATCTGCTCAGACTTCTCACAGATCCACAGGCACTGAAGGTATGTGCGGACAAGCCACGTGCAAGACGCACTCAACAAATGAATGGGCACCTACTACGCATGTGCCAAGCTGGGTGCTAGGCTCAGTGAGACACACAAAAAGGAGTTCCCTTCCCTAGATGAGATGAGCGTTACATACAAATGACAGTAGGAAACATGTTACAAGATAGGTCAAGTGCTACACAAGTTGAGTGGAGAACTGGGTGGTCTCAGTTTTTTCTTGTGTAGAAATCCCTACTGCGTTTTATGAGGATTAAATGAGATCATGTATGACGGGTGCCAGGAAGAATGCCTGGAACTAAATAAGTGTCCCATAATGGTAGCAGTAGTCAAGGAAAATGTATTAATATTGCTGACATTAAATTATTATGGATAATTTTAAGTGTGGTTAGAGGTAAGAACGGGAGGATAATAGATAAAGCTTGATAAGTAATGGTAACATTTGGACAGATGAAGGAGTGGGGGGATAGTTTATGCAGGGATTCGGATACAAGGAAACTGAGGACTAAATAGTACAATGTGTCTTTATTTTATTTTATTTATTTTATTTATTTTTTTGTTTCTCTATTTATTAGCATCCCTCCCCCAGAAGTTACCGCAAAGTTTAACAGGAAGTCGGGACTAGCGAGATACCAAGGGGCCCAGCTTCACCCCTAGTCCTCTCAGCTCTACGGTTAATCATTAAAATGTGTCTCTAATTTTCTGCATTTGTACTAAGAGTACTTTTTATTTATCCTGCTTGGGGTTTGTAGACCTCCTTGAAACTGTGTACTGATATTTTCCCTCAGTTTTAGAAAATTCATGGCCATTACTTCTTCAAATAATGCTTCATCCCCATGTTTTCTCTTTCTCTGTAGAAATCCAATTAAATAGATAAGACCTTCTCACTGTATCCTCTATGTTTCTTAACCTTTTCCGTATTTTTTATCCCTCATTTCAGGTTGTTTACTTTGCCCTGTACCCCACTTCATTAATTATTTCTTCAGCTGTGTCTAAATTCTTTGTATAACCCATCCATTGAAACCTTTATTTCAGTTGCTGTGTTTTCAGTTCTAGAATTTCTTTTTGGTTCTTGTTTCCAATCCACTATATGATTTTTACAGTTCTTAGTTTCCTGCCAGGCTTTGTAATCTTATCATCTTATTTCTACTTGAAAATAGTAAGCATAATTATTTAAAGCCAATGCCTGATTATTGCAGTACCCAGAAAACCTCCCAAGTCTATTGTTTCCTGCTGGTTCTTGTTCCTGGTGACTTGTTTCCTGGGTGCCAACTTATCTTTGATTGTATGCTGGACATTGTATTCAAAGATTTGTTTGTAGGAATAATTTTATAGATAGTATAATGTCATCTTCCTCCAGAGAGTGTTCAAATGCATCTACCAGGTGACTTTCTTGCAATACGGTATAACATTAATGCCATTTCAGGAATGGAGATTTCTCTCAGCTATTCAAATGGTTCAAAGCTAGACTTCAGAACTTGGAAGGGGTGGTTTACTTGTAGTCTTAACCCCAAATGAGAGCACTTTGATAGACGCTGAATTCCAGTTTTTGTCCCCTAACCCAATGATGCTGTGAAATGAAATTCTTTAGAAACCAGAAAAAAAGCATCACCTCTCTGGTAACCCACCTCTTGATTTCCATTCTCCTCCAAAATTTGTCCTTTTAAATATTTACCACTCTGCTAGCTTTTATATGTCTTCAAACACACTTTTGAAAATATCTTTCCCACTTTCTGAATTTTCCTTACTAAGTGGTTCAGTCTGTATCACCTACTCTGCCATTACCAAAAGTCCCACATATAGTACAGACATACCTCAAAGATGTTACAGGTTTGGTTCTAGACCACTGCAATAAAGACAATATTGCAACAAAGTGAGTCACACAATTTTTATTTATTTTTTATTTTTGGTTTCCCACTGCATATAAAAGTTATATTTGCACTATACTGTAGTTGATTAAGTTTGCAATAGCATTGTGTCTTAAAAATAAAACATACATACCCTGTTTCCCCTAAAATAAGACCTAGCCAGACAATCAGCTCTAAGGTGTCTTTTGGAGCAAAAATTAATATAAGACCTGGTGTTATTTTACTATAATGTAAAACTGGGTAATATGATATAATACCGGGTCTTATATTAATTTTTGCTCCAAAAGACGCATTAGAACTGATTGTCTGGCTAGATCTTATTTTTGGGGAAACACGGTATCTTAATTAAAAAACACTCTACTGATAAAATGTGCACATGAAAATTATGTTTATACTATACTGTAGTCTATTAAGTTTACAATAGCATTACGCCTTAAAAAATGTACATATCTTAATTAAAAAATACTCTACTGCTAAAATATGCTACCCATCATCTGATGGTGAGTTATAATCTTTTACTGGGGAAGGGTCTTGCCTTGGCGAAGATGAAAACGCAGTATCTACAAAGTACAATAAAGCAACACACAACAAAACAGGTGTGCCTGTGCATGATTTGATTAGAACACTGGATTTATGTGAGGCAGGAAGTAAAAGATAAAACCAAAATACTGGCTGATTCTTAAACGTGGATAAACTTGACAACCTAGTCTAAAGAGGAAATAGATTCAGTAATATATGGGGAGCCATTGACGATTCTTAAACAGAGGAGTGGTAACCTGAGAGCTACCTGTGAGGAAGGTGAATTGGGCCCTTACGTGTCGAACAGATTGGAAGGGGATGAGAGCAAAATCGGGAAGGAGAGTGAACAGCCTTTATCAAACCTGCAGAGAAGAGGTGAAGATTCTGAACTAGGGTCGTAGTGGGGAGACTAGGAAGACCGGGCAGAGGTCACTCTTTAACCCACAAAATCCCCAGAGGAGAGGAGAGATAATTTCATATGAGAATAAAGAACCTGCCACTGAAATATATGCATTCATGGCAGCACATGATCAGGTAGATGGGACACCCTCCTGAGGAGAGGGTGTGATATCAGAGATTCTCTAAGTGACATTGACTGACGGCACAATTCTTGTTTGGGGTAAGAAGAAAGCCCGAGCCTCTTTGTTAATAACCAGAGATCCTGGAGCATCAGGACACAAGCCAGGAGGTTTCACAGAAAATAAAGAGCACAGAGAAATAGACTTAAGAGTGCAGAGGGTGAGATGTACATTCCCCATCACTCCATGACAGATGAGCCTCGGGGATTCCTAGAACTATCATTACTGGTTCCATTGAGTGATGAAAAGGTGCCCACTATGGTTACCTTCTGAGGTTTCTAGGTAGAGGCTGACTACAACGGAAATATAAACCTTTAAACTATACTCACATCTTTCCTGGCCTAGATGGCTGCCATGTACTCTGGATATTTTTCCCTATCTTCCCTTCCATTTATATGAATGAGTGTCAAAAGGTAGGTACCTGTGAGGAAATAACTTCTGCTTTCACTGTGATCTGGGAGATGAAATAAAATAAAACTAAAATGATACTTGAGGAAGGGCTATATAATTTCATAAATAAATTACCAAGTGTGGCATTGATCGGAGCGGAACTTGTGCTACCGATGGAGGAGAACAGCAAGTCACACATATATAACCTGTTTGCTCCTGCCTTTTTCATTAATTGCCTGAACCAAATCAATATTATCCACTAAAAGCAAATGTGCGTTCCTCTTCCTGTCCTGTGCCAGGACCCCTTGATTTCCTCAGACCTGGAATTCAAGAATATGCAGACCCCTCTCCCACTATCTTCTGGGCTCGTATTGTCTGTCCCAAAAAGTCCCTGCTAATTCTCCCCAAAGGACCCCACCTCCTGCCATCACTTCTTAGGCTCCTGTGGGCAGCCTCATGTAACCCAATGAAAGTTAGAACACAGGTGTGCTTAGGGGTTTGGAAACCTATCGGGCAGAGTGAGAGCCGAGCAAAACTGTCCGAGGGAGAGATGGTAATGTTCTTATTTGCTGATGCACCACTGAACCCCCACCCCTCGTACTATACCCAGCATGTAAGAGACACTGCATAACTACTGGAACTATTGACCTGGTATGAGGAAAGCAAGGAAAAGCAACAAAGCATCATTTCTCTTCAAATAATTCCTAAGAATTTTGCCACCTGAGAGCAGGGCAATGGACTGGCCCAATGTGTTTCCAGCTTCCTCACGGCAGAGTCCCAAGGAGAGTCCCCTGGGAATGTGGTCTGACTTTTTCCCGCCATTCCTTCTGTGCAAAAGCCAAACAGCCATTGGGTTTCCAGACTCCTGAGAAAGGGGGGACTATATGACTTTCCTGTGTTTTTTGCAGGGAAAGAAGGAAGATGAGGGTAGGATGGGATGAAGGTGCTGAGAAGTGTATGAGGGCAGAGAAGGCTAAGAAAATTCGGGAGTGTTGTTGGAGTAGGGAAAGGTTTCACGGATTGGCTCCCACCATCCACTGCAAAGGGACTCAGTACCTGTTGGTCTGGACCCAGCAGGAGGTGCTGGGGTACCTTCCTGCTGACTGAATAACTCTACATATTCAGAGCTAAAATTGGGGTGTGGGAAGGGGACCATCAGTAACCCACCAACCCTGGAAACAACACAGCGCTGCGGGACCGATCATCTTTGATCGACCCACTCCTCAGTAGCTAGTCCAGCAGTGGCTTTAACGACTGTCCCTGATGGAAGGGGGTATGTGCCTGAACCAGACCGAAATCTAGTATCCCTCGGCGATTTCTACCACCAAAGGACCTGGGGGTCCTTTCTTCTAGCTATAACTGCAGGAATAATACCTTGCTTCCTCCCGAAGCTAACCTTCAGAACAAGAAAACAATGGTACACTGCAGAAAAAAGATTTGAAGGTGGCTATGTGGAAATGGATGCTTCCAGACCTACGAAAAAATATAGCAGCTAGGAGGGGACAATTATTAGAGGTCCCTGTAGTGTGGCTTCTTCTCTTAGCTTCTCCAATCTCTGGGCCCTGAAGAAACCTGAATTCTCTCTTATTTTCATCCATCTATCCCAGATGGAGTTTAGGATTTCCTCCGAACTCCCTGATCAGGGAAGGGAGCAGCAAATCTCTCTGTTTTGTTCGCATCCTACATTGCTGGCTTCTGGCCCCCGCTGGGCTACACTTCTGCATTCACCGCTCTGACTCTTCAGAAGGCACTCTCCAGCTTTACAGGCTGCTGGCCCTCGAGTTGGGCTTCCATTTTAAACAATGAGGGTGTGTGTTTGGGGGGGGGATAAATGTGTGGAAGGGTGATCGTTCTTTTTCTCCTAAAAGCCTCAGCGAGGCAAGTTTTCTTCACTACACACAGCCACAAAAAGGCAGCCGCCTGAAGTCCATACCTCTGGGTGGAAAAGCAGAGCTCAGTTGTGTGTCATATCTTCTGTCCCCACCTGAGACCCCTGGGCTCCAGAGAAGGGCAAAGAACGAAACACCTACTTCTCACCCTGAATGGACAGTGAGCGTTGAGTTCACTCCACAGTGGGATTTTCCTGGATTCCTTTGTGGAGATTACACACTCACCCTCATTGGAAATTATGCCTTGAACTCTAGGCCAGTATCTCCCAAAGTGAAGTTGACTGCCACAGAATCACAGCCGTGGAATCAGAGCCTCAGAGGGCCAAGGGGACCAGAAATCTAGAACTTTAATAGGTTTTTACGTGATTCTTAGGCACTGGCAGGGCTCCCAAACTCAAGAGACAACCCCAGGCCCCAGATAAATAAGGCAAATAACACACATGAATAAAGCAAGCTGGGGAGGTTGGCATGTGACTTTGCAAACCAGGAAATGCGGCCTCTAAGAAGCAACTTCTAGCTGTTGCTAGTTGTTGCCATGTGGGAATCGAGGCTCAGTGTTCTCAGATATGCCTGTATTTCTACAGACGTGCAAAAATCACATTTGAAGTGAAATCTCTTGATCTTTCAGTGTTGGCCACAGTCAAATACTCCATGCTCCTAAATGAAACACAAACGTGATTTGGCTCATGCGTTTCCAGTTCACAGTCATGTCTGAGAACCACTGATTTAGGACAGATTTGAGAATCACTAAACTTTAGGAGGTTTTTCATCCATCCCAAGAAAGCCCCTGTGCATCCTAACTTAGGACAGCATGGGTCACCCCTCGATGCCAAAGGAGAAGTGGCTTCCTACTCTGCTAGTGTAGCCCTTTAGTTCCTCCTGAGGAGGAGAAGGGAGACCTCATTTTCAAGAACCTCTGGGTGAGACCCAGTCTCATTTCCCATTGTCAGGCCAGGAGCAGACACCACAGCTCCCATGACAAGGGAAGACACTCTCCTGGTTCAGAGCATTTGCTCCTGAGTGGAGGGGTGAGGGTTATATCTCCCTGACATCCAACTGCCATGCCAAAGTTCCTAAACATCCTCAGAAATGCATAGATTTGAGGCTCCTAGGTCCTTCCCTCAAGCTCCCCAAATCTATAGGAAGAACAAAACTGACCTGATTCCAAAATGTGATCACCCACAACATCTAAAACCTGGCCTTGAGAAGCCAAAAAGCAAATAGGAAACACTAAGCCTGTGTATTTCCTAGCCTGTGGTTTCTACAGTGGCTCTTATAGACATCAGCTAAACCCTCCAGAAGCATTTTCATCGCTGATCTCTGATGGGATCGACAGAGAGCAATTGCCCCAGCTTCCGCAGGAGCCCCTGGCCTGACTGTTAGTATGTTCCACTCAAGCAGAAAACTGAAGGCAAGGAAGGGTCAGGGAGTGAAAGCCACAACCACGCACAATCTCACGCGTTTCTTCCTCTTCCCCTCACACCTCCCCAAGGCCACTACTAGGAGAGTCCTTACAAGGAGCTTTCAAGACAAGAAAGAAGAAGAGAAAAAGAAAACCACACCAACATGAGTTTGCTTGAGGTGGTCTTGACCTTTCATTCCCCTTAGCCGGCCCTAGTGGGTTCCACATGTGACCCTGCTATAATGTAGGAACAGAAGGAGAACGGAACCCAACGTAGAGGTCAAATTTAAAAATCCCAATGAAAGAACTCCAGGGGAAGCCATCAGTAAGACTATCTCCGGAACATAGTATCACTGTGGTCCAAAAGGGCCACCGTTAACCCAGGACCAGACACTCATTTAGACGGAGGAACAGAAGGGGTAACTCTGATAATCACTTGAATACTGAGATTAGTTTTTATGATACACCGGAGAACGGAAGGGAGAGGTGACGCCATTAACGGGAATACTGAAACACATTCCCCACCAGTGTACTAAAACTCTAGTAACTTCTTGCTTTGGGTTTCCTACACTGACTGATGACCAGATCCACCTTGAAACCCTTTCCAGAAAGTTATCCATCCCTACCACCCACTCCCAACACTCTTGAGATTCTACACCCTGGAATGAGACCAGGGAATCTACAATTTTTCAAAAACTCCTTAGTGAATCCTAGGATAAGCAGAGCTTCAGAACCGTGGGTTCAACCCATGAGATTCGCAAAATGAAATTCGCAAGTCAAGTGCCAAACTAGCCCATCTGGTCTCATTATTCAAGGAAAGGAGCCCCAAAGTGTGCCAATTTGTTACAAGTGGCCCGAAAAAAAATACATTTATTTTTCAAACACTTCCTCTCTGGGAATAATAAACTGAATTACAGCAGGCTAGCTCCATGGTGACATGTACCCTGATTCCAGCTCACAGAGAGACTCTAAAGCTGAAATCCTTTCCGCGTTCTTCACCAGTGCTTGCTCTGGGCCAGGGATGTGCGGGCCACTTTACGTACATCATCTCAATTAACCCTGTAAGGAAGGTGGCATCACCCCCTGTCACAGGTGAAGAGGTAGCCTCAGGAAGCTTTAAGTAACTTGCCTAACTTGGGAAGTGGGGAGGGGTGAACTGAATCTACATCTGATCCCAGAGCCTTCTACCGTCAAGCCTATAGCATGTTGTTTCCTTAAGCCTTCCAACATCTACACCTCTGCTGCAGTTTCTAGGTCTTAAAATGGCACTTAAACGTCCCCTACAGGCCAACGTAGTTCCTTTGGTGCCTTTGCCAAGGCCCCCCTGAATGCATGCAGCCATGGCTGAGGATATACCAGAGGGCAGAGGTCAAGAGGAGAGGCTGGGAGCTACCTTGTTTCCCCCAAAATAGGATCTGGCCAGACAATCAGCTCTAATGCATCTTTTGGAACAAAAATTAATATAAGACCCGGTCTTATTTTACTATAAGACCAGGTATAACATAACATAATATAATATAATAATAAGTAATACTGGGTCTTATATTAATTTTTGTTTCAAAAGACGCACTAGAGCTGATTGTCCGGCCAGGTCTTATTTTCGGGGACACACGGTATCACAGGGCTCCTACTGAGGTTACCAGGTGAGGAGCAGAGCTGTCTCCGAGACCCTGGCTCATTTATCTACCAGGCAGGAGAACCAAAGGGCAGGCATTCCAGAATGACAGAGAAGGCAGGGAAGAGGTGAAAGGCACCAGGACCCCATGAACCCCCAGCAGGAGAATGAAACCAGCGCTGAAGGTAACAGGAGCGTTTGCTGGTAGCTGCACTTCTTTTCTTTGGCTGCTCTGTATTCCAGCCTTAGGCAGCAGCTTGCAAATGAGCCCGGGGATGACAAGAAACTAGAGAGCACCTCTCTTTGTAGCCACCACTACAGATCCTAGATCACCACCACCGAATTAGGACAGAAAGCCATTACTGACGCATATACGGCCCCGGGGAGTCTCAGCATGAGCACATCCAAGGCTGTGGAACAAACTGTGAAACCAAAGAAAACACCCAGCCAAACAGAGCCCTTTGAATTGGTGGCTTCACTCCAGGGCCGTGGATGGGGAGGGCGTGAAGACAGACAAAGACTCACTTTGGAAAGGCTCAAAAGAGTTTCTAGGAATGCCACATCCCAAATCCGGTGGGGTTTGTGAGGGGTTTGAAGAGCCCTTGGGTTGAACAGCACTTAGTTGTCATGGCAGGAAGTGGAACTGTAGACTCACCTTGTCCCCGTCTTTTATAAAATTAAATCCTAATGCAAAATAATTCCGTATAGAGTTTAATTCTAACTTCGAGATGACTGAGGATTTTTATAAGCTAATGAGCCCAGGGCAATTTCAAGTGCAACTGAGTTTTGTTTATTTGTTTTTGTTTTTTTAATGTCCCATCATGTTTATTTGTTTTTGTTTTTTTTTAATGTCCCATAATGGAGTATATCTTTGGTGGGTTTTGTTTAGTGGAAGGAATCCAGAACAGGGGCACAGACCTGGAAATAGACAACACTGACAACAGTGGGAGAGCCTGCAGCTGAATGGGTGCCAGTCTGGGTTCTGGTCCCACCACCCATCCCAGAAACACTTGTTTTAACTCCACTTATGCTATGTGCTCGCCAAAGTCCAAGACCAAGAATTCTACTGTGTTTTCCAATAAATACCCAACCTAGCTTTTTCCAAAGCTAGAAATGGGGCACAAACACCAATCTATTTTTTCCTAATTTGCATGAGTGAAATAAACCCCATCACCACCACACCTAAGAATGCCAGAATCCAGGGAACCGAATCTCCCCATCCACAAACTATTAACTACTCTCTCCCTTGGAGTTATCTGGCTGAACTACTTAGTTCAACCACTGGAAATAGCTCTGAACTTGGCTGCACATGAGAACCACCTGGAGAACGTTAAAACATGTGACACCTGCGCCCCAACCACAGTGACTTGGATAAATTTGCTCCATCCTAAGATTTTTGAAATCTGGAACTACATACACTGGGAAAACCTTAAAAGTGAGTGGACGCTAAAGCATCCCCGTGGACAGATTTTCTCCATGCTGGGAGGACCTTCTGCATGAACCCCTGTGCTGTTCTGCAAAATGATGAAGGGGCAGGAAGGTGTGCTCAGCAGTCACGAAAACTGCTATTTGGGTTACGTTACTGCTGTATCTTTCACATTCCCTGTGTTTGTTTTTGTTGTTGTTGTTGTTTGATTGTTTGTTAGGTTGGGGAGTAGCACGGACGGTAGATTTTCCCCCTAAAATGATTTTCAAATGCTCAACTCTTATATGTGGAGGGGTCTGGGAGTCACAGTGTGAGTATTCCGCAGAGAAAGCAGCAATAGGAGAAGACAGAGCAGGTGGGGGGTCCTCCCTTTACCAGGAGGGAGGGGCTAAGCCCAGACCCAGGTATCACTTGGGGCACTGCCCCAGACTTTGGGGACCACACCAGTGCCAGCCCTGCACCCAACGGGGAGGTGTCCTGTCAGGAGGGCATATTCCCTACAAAGAAAATGAGGGCTGGAATATGGGTCTTCAATTGGGGCTCAGAGTACCCCTAACCCACAGCATGAGGATGAGCCCTCCCTTCCCCTGGGGACAGGATGCCCAGGAAGGAGGCATCTTGTAAGTAAGCGGCCCGCCCACCCGTTGTGAAGCGGTGTAAGTTACTCTCCGTGTTACTCTCCTGTTCCTTCGTTACCCTGGACCTATCGGAAAAGTTTTACTCAGACTTGTGACCTTATGTCTCTCGTCGGGAGGGATGTGGAGAAGGAGCTTTTGGATTTATGGAGAGGGCAACAACGGGCAGTCAGTCAGCGTTCCTTGAGCTGCCGGAGGCAATGAGTGGACTCTTAAAGGGATGTGAGTGCGGCTCACTGGTTGAAAAGTTCTTCATAATTTGGGTGTTAACCACACGTGACTATTTTGTATTTGCAAGGCACTGAATTCTGCTATCCACAATGACCTTCCCCCGGCCCCCAACGTCTCTGTCTGAGAGACTCACCGCGGGGAGGAGGAAGGAGATATTCAGCTCCTCTGCCTACGCATGACCCCAATAGGCCACCGTGGCCTAGGGCTCCAATCACACTTTCCCACTGGGCTGCAGTGACACATCTCTGCCATTCGCGCCTCATCTCATCTCCAATCTGGACCTCAATCCTCCCTCTCCTGCTGACCCCCAGGCTCCTCACACACCGCCCTCTGGTGGGACCAGGCACCTCAAACTCAGTCACCAAAACCCAGCCCCCTTAGTTTCTTCTGCGCCTGCTCCTTCTCTTGCGTTTTCTCCCTGCATTGGAATAGCGCCACCCACGGGGTCCTTCGAGCCCCTCAGCAGGCTCATCTAATTAGCATCAAGGCCTACTCATTAACCTCTGACCCACTTCGGGGCCCTCCCTCCCTGCCCTCCCATGGACTCCAGTGCGTTTGTCACCTCTTCTCTGGATGGCAGTAATAACCCCCTGACTCCCCGACTCCAGCTTTATCGGCTTCCTCTCCACGCCACCCACCATGCCTCCAAGACTGTGATCGCTCTTTCTAAAAAGATAAATCGAAGTAGGTTATTTCTCTTTCCAGCCACGGATTAGCAGCGTCCTGCAGGCTCTCTCAGCCCTGCCATATCCCTGGGCCACAATGCAGCTGCACTTGGCTCTTGTACATAGAGAAAAGATCTCAGCATCCAGTCGCAGTCCTGCTGGACTTGGAGCCTGTCAGCCTGGGTACCTCGATGTCCCCATACCAGCTCTGTAACTCCCCTCACACACTATCTCTTTCCTCCTCTCCTAACCAGATGCAGAAGTCCCAGGGGAGACCTGAGAAGTCCTTGGCATGGTAGAGCCACAAGATGGAAGGAACCTGGGTTCCTGAGTGACTGTCTGGAGTAAAATCCCCCCACCTACTAACCACTATTGGATAGCGATGTGTGACCCTACTGAGACTGGGTGTTGTTTGTGACAGAATTTGCATACCCTGATTAATGTACCACACAGGAGCACCTCAAGAAGAGACGAACAAGCCTATAATAGAAATGCACTGTTCATCCATTCATAGACCTTTAATTACAAAAGTCCAGACCGCCTTACTGAGTAGAGTGTGCCTCGCTTGTTTCTGTCATGACTGGCAGCCATGCTCATCCACAATTAGAGCTGACCATCCGTGACAGTCTGTACAGCCAGCCCCACACCCTCTCAGTCACCCTCTAGTTTCCCTGCCCGAATACCACTGAAGGAAACTGCAATATGATTCCAGGTGTCAGCTTTCAAAGGGTGTTCGTGACTGTGATTTCAGCCCTGGAAAAACCTTGCATCCTTTTAACGTCCAAAACGAATCCTCTTCACACCACACATCAAGTTAAATCAACAGTGATTCCCATTAACCTGCACCTCTGTACATTTATTTTTAAAAAGCGGTGTCACTCTCCTTTAAAGGAACATACTAATTAGTGTATTAATAAATAGCTGAATGGAATCAATGAGACATGTAATCAAGGTCTGACCAGGAGTCAGGCCAGGTGGAAGCGGGTGGAGGGGAGGAGGGCGAGGGAAAGAATCTTATCAGCAGGTCTGTGAAGAAGGGACATGTGAAAATCAATGCCCCACATGCAACTGAGATGTAGCCAGAGTTGACAGTGTACAGAAAACTAAGTGCCTCCCTCTATTTGAAAGGAAACCCCTGGTGAGAATTAAAGTGAGTAGCAGGGAGGTTGGTACATGGGGCTGGAAAAGCCCAGAGATCGCCTCCAGATCACAGCTGGCCAAGCTACCCAGAACCTCGTGCTGGAGAGCTGAGTCCTAGAGCTTGATTTAAAATACTGAAAAATAACAAGCTAGGCGGGTTGATTTAGTTCTCAGCAAACTCTTGCTCCAAACAAGAAGCCAGAATGGGGGTTATTTGTTTGAGGCTCTTGATTAGTCTTCCTTTGGAAATCCTGGTCCCTAACGAGTAGCCAGAAGTACCTCTGCTCCAGGAAATGGGGCACTGGGAGTGCAAGGGCCTAGAATTCTAGACAGCCTTAGGGGTGGGAAAGGGACAGGCCCTGCTCCTTCATCAGCCCCCAATTTCCTGCAGCACACCTTCTCACAGGAAGACTCTGGGAGGTGACAAGAGCAAGCGCTTTTGCAGGGCTGAGGTTTCCAGCTGAAGTGGTGATCTGATTCCCTGCAAACACCCCACCTCCCACCTACCCTTCCATCCACCTTTTGTTGGGGCTCAGGTTAGCATGGATACTCCAGCGGCATTTCCTCCATCTGGAGATACACCCCTTTGGGCCCCAAAACTCTGAGCCTGCGTTTTCATTTCCTTGGAGGTTAATATCAGGAGTAACACGCTTCTATTCAAAATCAATTAGGTGCCTGAGCTCCTTCCCCAAGGCCAGCTAAGTGACACTGGCTGAAGTGGAGGTTGTGTTAGGATGAAGAGACGCCAAAAGGAAATCTTGCCTTGGGTCCAGCAGTGCCCACAACAAGCTCCCTTAGGGGGTGGTCCTGCCAGGAGTCAGGGGACCGGCTTGTTAGCTCAGGATGGAATGCACGGCTCAGGGTTCTGGGGTGTACAAGGGGCCCCACACCATGAAAATTAGGTTCTTTCCAATTCTGGTTCCTGAAGAAGCCAGTCTCTCGGGGTGTACCTCGCAGGCTGAAATCCTGCGGTCTGAGTACCTATCCCTGGCACCCACATCTACACCCGGACGATCTAGAAGCAGAACTTGCTTCCTGAGGCCTGTTCCTGCCAACCCCAGGTGTGGCCTGTGACCCGCTCACACTGAGATCAGCATTTCCTGGAATGACAGTGAGGAGACAGATTAAAGGACGTGTGGGGACGTGGGGGAGGCGATCTCAGCAGCCCTTGAGCTCTTTCCCACACTACGACTAGTGGTGTTTTGCCCCAAGAGGCTCCTAACACTGCTGGAAGGACCACCGCTCCCACAGACCTCGCCAGAACCCTCAGAAAAGCCAAAGGGTTATAGCCATCAGCTCAGGGGCAGGGTTTCCTGACAGGTCCACAAAATGAAACACAGAAGGAGAGGCCAGAGGCGACTGTCTCCAGACCCAATCTGAAACGCAGTGGTGATAAGGGTCCTCCCCGTCCTGTTTGAGAGTTTCTAGAAAGGTTTCCCACTGCCAATCAACATCTTATCCCCTCCACTGAAATGCCACCATTGGTTTCTTCGGGTCCAGAATTATGCTCTCTCCTCCAACAACTCACTCCTCCAGAACCTTCCTTTGCCTGTGGCCAAGAGGCCCCTTAGGACAGCACTAAGCAGAAGAGGGGACTGGAGCTGTTGAGACAGTAGGGTCCCACTCGTCTACAAGGCTACTGGAGAGAATCAGAGAAAGTCGTCCTCTCTGTTCGGCCAAAGCCACCTTGGGGGGGAAGAAAAAGACAACCCTTTCCTCAGCAAGAAGATGGAATAATGAGGCTTGGCCAAGGGAACATGGGCAGTTCTCACCCCTTCCTAGGACATGGACACACAAACACAGTGTATAGTACTAGAGGTCCTTTCTAAAGAAAGGAAAGGAGAGGTGGAAGGAAGTACCTTCATTCTGAATGGAGTGCTTAGGGGAAGATTCAACTACATCCTGGTTTTGTCCAAGAACACCCTTAGGTAGGTAGGTAGGTAGGTAGGTAGGTAGGTAGAAAAGCAGACAGACAGAGACATATATTCTCTACATATATCTATATTATAGCTCTACAGTGACTATTTTCAAACCGCAGCTCTCAGGACCCATGCTCCGGCAATGGCACAGAACACCGGAAGCGAAGGCTATTCTAGTAAATCCAGGGCTTATGGTCACTGTAGATAGACTGAAGAATGGAGGATGGGGTGACAGTGTGCCTGGGAGGTGCCTCCTTGCCCTCAGGGGACAGAGGAGAAGTGACCGGTCTCTTGATGTGTTTACCGGGGAAGGACAGTCACATTCAGAATTGGCCTAGACTCTGTTCATAGAGGCCTCTTCATCAAAATACACCAGCGCACTGCAAGTTTCCAGGTTTCCCAGGTGTTTGTTCCCTCCCCACAGTGACTAATCACCTTTCTCCACAGTCAACCAGTGGCTCCTGCCTCCCTCAGCCAGAGTGTTGCCGGGAATAATGCAATGTTCCAAGCTTAATAGTTTGTCATCATGCAGAGATTTTACTGATTTCAGAGCCGAGGTGGTTGGAGGAATTAGGCATATCCGACAACCAGGGTGCCTCAGGGCCAAGGATTCTGATTGGATAGCTGGATACACACAGTGAAAACCACACAGGAAAACCCCAGAGGCCCTTCCTGTGTAGTTTAAGGTACCTTCCAGGAAACCAGGGCCTGGAACTGAAGACAGCGGACATGGGCTGTTTTCATAAATATTCCCTGTCGGTTACAAGTGAGCGTGTCCGGATTTCTCAATGCTGTGCACACTGGACCCACCCCTCTGGTCTCCGATGGACCATGTCAGCTTTATGACTTTGTCGAAGGCAAACTGTAGCAGATGCCCCTTCTGCAATGCCTGGCATAATGATCAGGGAGCCTGTAGGCAGTAATTACCCACTCATGGGTAATCACTGCCTTGAGTTAACACCGACTATTTCCTACTTGCTCCCTCTTAAACCACATCTAGAGTCCTAGGTGGTAACCCTGAAAAAACCAGCAGCCATCGCCACCGCCTGGCAAGAAAAACACATTATCTAAGCTATCACTGGAGGTTCTATCACTATAAAAGCAATGTAGTTTTACACGCGTGCACTGGCCAAATGGAAGGCTGAATTGAACACAGATTGGATATATAAACATGGTTGTTAAATCTAAACTCCAGGCAAATGCTGGATCTTTCAAAAATGAAGGAATCCCTACATACATTGTAAAATCTTTTTGAAGAGGTCTTACTTAGATGGAAGGCCAGGATTGATCCATAGGACCGGCTGCCTACCGTTCTTTTCTTCCCATCCGCTTGCAGAACCTCAAGGTGGTCGGACCACTGCAGCCCCATGTCACAAACAGATGTGACTATTTATAGACCAAGAAAATGGAAGTGCTTTCATGCCACAGAGTGTCAAGAAGCATAATGAGTGTTAGGTATCTGAAGAGCAGGCAATAATTTTCAACAATATTATGCCTCCATTTATTAAGCATTTACTAAGTGCCAAGCCATAGGTATAATGTCACTGAATTGTCACAACAGTCCCATCATGTACTAGTTTACTTTTCTAATAATAAAGAACCGGAGCATCGGTGAGGACTCTCACCATCACACAGCTAAGGAGCAGGGCTTGATGACATCTGTAATTCACTTTAAAACACAGCTTTAACAGTGTGCTAGAATGTGTGTGAGTTTTAGTCTATACCCAAGAAGGATGAGGCAGCATCTGAAGTGCTGTCATGAAGAATGCATAGTCCAGGGTTGGTGAGTTGGCTTTTAAAAGACTTGCGTCAGAGTCCACTCTATTTCAACCACATTATCTCAACCAGCCCTGCTGGGTTTGTTCCAGAATGGAAGAGATGGTAGAAATAATTTTTCAATGGGAAGTTAAGTGGTGTCAAGGACAGCTTATTGGTTAGAAATACTGTCCAGACATCCCTGCCCTACGGACACAGAATCTGGCAAGCTCAGAGCCTTTGGTGGCTCCGTTCTTGGCCTTGGAAGGGAGATGTTTCATATTTCAAGAGATTCTGTCCTCTGATTCCCCTAGAAAGTGAGCTGAAACCTGTAACCAACATAATGTTATTGTAGCTGTCTCTAGGAAACCTTCCTTCAAACAAAAACTTGTCAGAATCACTGTTGTGGATTGAATGCTTGTACCCTCCCAAAATTCATATGTTCACATACTACCCTGCCCCCCCCCAGTATGGCGGTTTTAGGAGTTGAGGCCTTTGGAAGGTAATTAGGTCATGTAGGTAGTGCCCTCCTGAATGGAATTAGTGTCTTTATAAGAAGAGAAGCAGACTAGATCTCAATATCCCTCTCCCCACCCCCACCTCTTTCTCTCCCATGTGAGGATACAATGAGAACATTGTCACCTGGAACTGGGGAAGGGAGCTTCACCAAGAACTCAGCCATGTGGCACCCTGATCTTGAACTTCTAGTCTCCAGAACCGGGAGAAACACATGCTGTTGTTCGAGCCTCCCTTCTATGGTGTTCTGTTACTACCACCTAAACTGAGCCGCCTCACACAGTGTTTCTCACTTCCTGGCACACACAGAAAATGATAATATTTGCACTACACCTGGGGCCAGAGAGGGCTGGCCTGGGGACTGTGCCCGCCACACACCCTACGCGCCCACCCGCAGGGCTGAGGGGATTCACTAGCTCGACAAACCTGCAAAACCG
The DNA here is from genome assembly GCF_036562045.2 of Rhinolophus sinicus. Taxonomy (NCBI): domain Eukaryota; kingdom Metazoa; phylum Chordata; class Mammalia; order Chiroptera; family Rhinolophidae; genus Rhinolophus; species Rhinolophus sinicus. The sequence continues at coordinate 64,540,393 of NC_133760.1, read as the reverse complement.
TTCTCTGGAACAGTAGCAGGGACAGAATTCAGGGTTTGCGCTGACTTTCAAAAATAGGTTGTCTGACTGTTCTTGTGTCTGTTCCCTAACAAAGATTGGTATGTATGGCGCTGATATTTGACACTGATTTGTTTGGAAGGCTGTGGAGGACGAAGCCTATAGTTTGCATCTACTTGGAATGATTGAAACCTGAGACCTCAATTAATCTGATCCCTGGGAACGGCCAGCTTGGCATGGGTCAAGTTGCAACGCCAGGTCTGTCTGCCTCCAAAGTCTATGCTGGGTCCTCAACACTCCATTGCTTTTTGGCCCAAAGAAGCTTCACCAATGGCTATTTGTCAAACCTACAAGGGAAGCTCTCAAGGAAATGCCATGCCTAAGAGTTCTGCCCTTGGTGCTGTGTAGTTTCACATTTTTATCAGTAATTTGAATGAGGACTGAGTCACACTTATCGAATTTGCAAATGACAGATTCTAGGACTTGAGAAGGTCAGATGAGATACTAGGAGAGAAGTCCTGTGGTATTACTATAAGGCTTCCCCTACTGATGAGATGAAACGTAGTTCAAGACGACCTGAGCAGGCTGGAACAGGGTCCAAACTCACCCGAAAACGAAGCTTAATGTGATACACATAAGTTCAAAATTTAGGTTTCAAAAAAATCATTAATGGATAAAGTCCCAGATGGCAGAAGTTCATGTAAAATATACACCAAATGAGTAAGGGATGAGTTTGGAGACCCACCAATGATGAACCAGCAGGGGGGTGGGGCTGCCCTTAGAATTTAGGGGAGCCTGTGACCAACAGACTTGACCCAAGATGGGTTCTGACACTGGCTTTGCTACTCCCAACTCCTGCAGACTCTGACCTTTGCCACACGTCAATCCCAAAGTCCGATGTGGAGTCAGGCCTAACAGCGCATGAGCAGCAGAGAGCTCTCAATCAATGTGGAAAGTAATTAAAAGAGAACGAGGTCTCCATCATGCTCTACCAAAACGGGGTTGTTCCCAAGCCCTGCAAAGACCCCCAACTTGCCAGCACAGCCCAGATGTGTGGCTCAGAGCAAAGAGGTGGAAGGAGAGTTGACAGGAGCCTGAAATTTAAAATTTCTTCACAGAAGATAGAAGGATTAGGGGTCGGGGGGTGGGCTACATAAAGCAAACAATCAGCTCCCAAGGGGCCACCATTTGTGCCCCTAAATAAAAATCTTTTTACATCCTTGAATTTCACTATGCTGTTATCATTTTTATTTTTTCATCTTTGTGAAACCTCAGAACCTTCTGGCCAAAGACAACAGGAAGTCAGCCAAGTTTAATGGTGAGCAACAGCTATTCAATGGAAGACTAACCACCAGCGCGCAGCCATCACAGAGCAGACTTTGTAGGGAAGCTGCTTCCCACTTCCTGTGGATATCCAGGTCTTTCCGTATATGTGATGCCCTCTACTGTCCAACGATTCTAGCACTCTTCTAAGCTCAGAAAACCAAGTTTAAGGTGGAGAGGGAGAGAGAGAAGAAAATCAAACCACCCTCACCCTGGGTCCTAAAGGAACTGCATATGTGTCTAAGACAGCTGCCCGCTTTCAAGAAGCTTGCGATTAAGTGGGAATAGGAGATGTAAATGCTTAAAAATACAAGTCAACAAATTGTATTTTACAAATACATCCTTGGCAGCCTGAATGTACAGAGAGTCTCTAGGGAAACAACTCTCTTGTCACAAAACTACCTGGGCTAATACTGGAATGTGGGCAAGGGTACTCATAAAATTTGTTAGCTGGTCAAAACTTTTCCAGGTCTAAAGATGGTTAAAATTTGCATATACATTTGGGGACAGAAATGCCCTTCTTTCAAAGCAGCGTGTGAGGGAAATGTTGCTTTTTACTGAAGCTCTCTTGAACACTCCAAACATAAGCAGCCCCCAGTGAAGGCGAGAGAGTTTCTATTACATCTCCAATCCTAGGTGCCAAGAAAATGCCATTTCACTCAATAATGACTGCCATAAATCTAAATACAGGTTTTTAAAAATATGTAATGAGTTTATTTTTAAGTACGTATCAAGAAGCATTCGGTCTTGCTAGCATCAAGAAGGAAGGAAGGAAGGAGCTGCAGTACCTTCTTCATGCAATCAGATCTGGCTTGAGCAAAGCTTGCTCTCTCCCCCCATCGCCACCACCCAGCCCAGGGGCCATCCACAGCCAAGATTCTCCGTCCAATTTGCCACCATGCACAGGGGCAGTCCCTCGAGGATTTGCACCTTTCTTGGATCTACTCATCTGAGCATAAACCCGACATCTGATCACCGGTAGCTCAGTGGAAACTACAATGACATAGAAGAGGGCAGCATAGGAGAGAAGCAGAAGCAATGGGGTTCCCTACCTTTGTCTCAGACTCTGAGGCAGCCTTTGAGCGGTCTCGGCTCACCAACCCTGGAGCTCCCCACCCCCAGTGGAGAGAGTCATGGACACCCAAGCACAGCCCAGGGCAGTGGGGACTAATCTATTTTGGTCCTGACCACATTTCACTGCGGTTAGGTTACTTCCCTTCTTAGGACCCTGGACCTACCCTCTGTCCCTTCTAGGGAAACAAGTTGGCACCTGATAAACAGGGGAAAACTGCTCTGAGTTCCCTGAGATCAAAAGTGTAGCTGTGTAAACATGTTAGGTACGGAGTGAAGTTTATGAAATGGACAAGGGCTGGGTACAGAGGCGTGAGGAGGGGAGAAGAGAAACCCTGTCATCTCTGTGGGGCTCTGGAAAGGTTAGAGCTCAAACATATCTTGCCTGCCCCCTGGTCTCTCTCTACAGCAGAGTCCACAGTATAAGCCATTTTTATTAGCAGCTCTGAGCTACCCAGAAGCAAGCCAGAGAAGAGAGTAAATCCATCATTTCACTTGAAATTGCACTGCAATTTTGCAGCTAAAGATACCATTTGAGGCTAAACTCCCAGAGTCCCTCATTCTAGAGGACTGGTACCCATGTCATTCGGACACCTCACACTGCCTGAGGACCTCTATCCCCATGCAGCCTGGTGACCTTACAGCAGCGAAGAGTAGGGGGTTCACAGTCTGGGTAAACTTGAAGGAGTTGGGCATTTTTGTCTCCACACTCTGCTCAAACCAAATGGCCTGTTTTCTAAAGTTTTCACAGAATGAAACACATTGATGGAGCACAGAGCGCTTCAAAGTTTTGCCACCAGCCGCTTTGACATAGCCTGCCATTAATAGGGGCTACTAAATTACAAAGTTTCTTTGCAGAAAGCCAAGGACTTGACACTATTACGTGAACTCATTTATTTGTTTTTGCATACTGGGAAGATGGACTAAGCACTGTTTGAGTACCTACTAGGTACTAGGCTGCTGGTATTTTAATTCAAATACCTTCACCATAAATATCTGAAGCAAAGGGGCAACAACAGAGAGTGAAACCTGAAGGGGGCCCGTCCCACGTAACGGCATTCGAAAATACAGATTTTTCTTTAACACACTTTGGACCAAGCAAAACTTATCTAGTGGTCAGATCCTACCTGCAGGCCTTGATTGTACCGACTGGCTCCTACAACCAGACAGACAAGGCATTACTTCTCAAGGGCAAGGTCAAAATTTTAATTATCTCTCAGCTCATGATGGAGCTCATTTCACCAGACCACACTCAATGAAAATGGGGTGCACGCACCAAGAAGGGGGACGAGCTAATGCCAAGAATGAAGGTCTGGTCATTGTCCCTTGCTGAATTCTAATTCTGCTTTTATTCCGAGCTCACTCTGTAGTTGTCTGCGTACGACTCAATCTCCTATTGGAAAATAGTGAGGATCTCCTAAGGCAAGGTGAATGCCTGGATGTTTTCAGAACGATCTCAAGCAAAATGTTCAAGCTAGTATGTTTAATTCAAAACTTGAACCACTTCAAAAATGTAAAAATCTATATGTGGGTCTTCTCGCTTCCTCGTAAGCTTCTGCCAGATCCCAAAATGAACTCCTAAGTCTACAAATGAGACCAGAAGTAAATATCATAGTAAGCACTAGCTGAAGCTGCCAGGAACACAAGAGCCAAAAAAGCCGTATATCTGCAGGCCTCCTGGTCAGCTCTACCTGAAAATCCCACATGCACCTCCTCAACTCATCATGTCCAGAAAAGAACACATTCCCCTTCTCCTGCCACTCCCCCTCAACTGAGTCTCGGTCTAGAAATCTCAAGCTAAATGAATGGTGTCACCTTCCACCAGCTGCCCAAGCTGGATACCTATATGATGTCCCCAACTCCCCTTACTCCCTCCACCTTCACCACCATATTTGCCATCTGTCAGCTCTAACTCCTAGGTTCCTCTCACATCAGCCCCTTTCTCTCCTGTGTCACTGCCTTTGATCAGCCCTCTCCCATGTCTGCCTGTCTCACTGGAATAGCTTCACCCCGATTAATTCTCCGTGCGGCCCCCACAGTGGTCTTTCTCAATGTGAATCTGCTCTGGTTGATTCTCTACTTGGCAATCCCCAAGGCCTGCCAGATAAAACTCTTAGCTGGACACTTACCCCTGGTCCTGGCCCAGCCTCGACCTGTGTTTGCATCCAGCCTCACCTCCTGCCTCTGCCCTGACCCACTGCAGGTCAGCCATGCTGTGTGCTCTCACTTCTCCATGCCTGTCCTTCCTGCTTCCTGCACCTGCCAACTCTTCCCCCTGTTCACCAGGCCAATCCCACTCACCCTGCGAAACAGCCCTCACAGCTCAGTTGGATGCCCTCTCCTCCTTCTCCAGACCTTTCCAATGTCCTGCCTTCCGTATCGGGATGGGTGTCCCTTCTTATGTACTTTCTTCTTACCACATTGTATTTCAGTGATCTAGTAACATATGTGCTCTGACCACACCAAGCAGTGAACTCCCTAATGGCAGAAACGAGGTCTTTTATCTCGATACCACCAAACTCTTGCACAGTGCATGGCACGGAGTAGACACTCAATAAGTATTGACTAAATTGACTAGCTGACTGATCAATTGATTAGTTGGTTAAAAATTTCATAACAGTGCATCTAGCTCTGTAGGATAAGTAAATCTATATGTATGGGGCAAAGTGAAAGGTAGGCATCCAGGGACATGATGACTCCTTTGCTTTTCCCACAGTCCCCCCTTTAACCCACTGCTACTGTGAGGTGCAGGACTCCCCCTCCTACCCAGGCTCTGGACTCCTGTATCAACCATCCTTTCTCACAGCCCCTTGCTAGCCCATGTGCATTCTCCTTTCTGACCCTCCGCAAGCAGCTGTTATGACGTGCAGCTCTTCACCACACCAGCAAACACACAGGAGATGGTAGAGGGTAATGGTGAGAGGCCTAAGCTTAGGCTGCTTTCTCTCTTTCTTGATTTTCTCTGACCTTGTGTGTCAATGGAGTCTTTCTTCTGACGCTCACCTGGTCCTTTAATATGCATGCCACACTCATCCTCACCTCCTGGGCTTCAGGAAACAGCAAGAGCTTATTCTGGCTTTAGAGAAAGAGAAATCGAGGCCTAGCTCAGACAGGACTCACTGAAAGATATTCAGCAGACGTAGAATTAGAAACTGGGTCTCCCCATTCCCTGGCCAGCACATAATACGTTTTCAATTGCCCTGAACATGAAAACCTCAGGATTATTTTGCAGGAGAAAGAAAAAACAGGCCTTGAGAAGCTGTAGCCACGTTTCCGACAAGCTCCATTCAGAGGGTACCATAACTTACATAAATGATTTCCTATTACACCGCAATTGTCACTACAACATGACAGTCTTGCAGCCCCCTTGAAGTGTTCTCTTTGTTGTTTTTCTGTACAGATCCCCCAGAAAGGAGAATCAAATATGGTCCGAGCGGGAAAACAAACCACACAACACACGCAGACTCAAACGCCCCTTCTGCATGGTTCCTTCTGAGAAGGCCCAAAGAGGACGCAATGAATCATGCCCTTGGGCCTCAGTCCTGTCCCACCTGCTCTGTTCCGAGAGCTCTGCTGTGTCCCTGCAAATAGGATTCCTTTTTTAAAAAAAATAAAATGAAAGCCAACAGTTTATGAAGAAGAAATGAAGTGGCAATTTCCCAGCATGACTGGGAATCAATACAAGCTGTTGTCAGGGTTTTCCTTTCGGAGGGTGATGGCTACGCTTCTCCAAAGTCAAGAGCGACGGAGCCCCAGTGCTTGACTTACAACTGCTTCATCATAGCAAGATATGTTTAATTTAAAACTCACTGCAGTTGGGTTCGAACTCAGCTGGGACTTGATTTACTGCTAATTCATTTCTACGAATCCTATAATTCTAAACTCAGTCACCAAACAGTTTAATGCTGATAGAAATCACCAGTGCAATGCTTTATGAATGGGCGCCAGGGGAATTTTGTTAGTAAGTGTGTGTTATTCACTTTGGAAAGGAGCGTGGTGCTTGGGCAAAGCATGACCAAGGGCCTGTAATTGAGCACGTGGATGCCCAGCCAGTGTCCCCAGGTTATCCAAACCCAAATACCGCTGGGGTGATAGTCCACCCCCAGCCAAACTCTCAAGCCCACATATCATTACCAACGTGAGACGAATACTGGGCGGTGAAATGCTTCCCATGGGAAATTCCTAACTTCTCTCTCCGGGTCACTTACCCAACGGTGGGTAACCATGGATTTATAGTCTCATTAGAAACCTTCAGCCTCTCTAGGGTAGCAAAGTTTCTTTCCCTAGAGAAAATTTGTTTCCACCATCCAAAATTTAGGGAGCTGTGTCTGAAGAACGTTCTTAGTTAATTCAGAACATTTATCTTTGCCAGTTATATTGAAGCCTATTATTCCGTAAGTGTAGCTGAAAAGAATATATGGAGAAGGTGAATGTCATTACTCACATATTTTGCAAACATCCATCTTGATCTGTTATGTACAGCCGAGAAGCGCTACTTTTTGGAAACATGTCCACAAACCTGTCAAAGCTGTAACCACACTCCTTAAAAGGATCCCTTTAGAAGATACACATCTGAAAGCACTACTGTCGCCCAAGTCTCACAACAATTCACAGCCATGTCTGAGATTCTCAAAAGCAAATGACAAGGTCAAGAGCAAGCCAAGCTCCTCCGGAAGCTGGACCTCTCCAGTCTGCATTTTACCAGAGCAGCAGATTCGTTCTCCTGTTTATTTCTGCTCCAAACTGAACTCAGACCTGAAGGCTTCCCGTTGAAGACCAACATCTCCCCAAATGCTTCCTCCTGAACACCCGTTCCAGGTTTACATACACCCACACAAGGGGAACCCAATGCCAAATAAGCTGGCAAATGGTTGGCTAAGAATAAATAAGCAGGTTTTTCTGGAGCAGAATTCCCAAGCCTTTCATGTGCATCTTGAATCTCCAGGAGGACACAGTCTAAGGCGCCTGTAAGACATATTTGGCCACAGAATGCTTTTTCCATGGAGAAACTCGTCCTTGGAATGCCCTGGGAAATGCTGTTTGGTCGTCCCCGCCAATCTACCAGCACCGAAACCCGCAGCGAGTGTTACGTGGCAAGCAAGTAATCAACTCCATGTGCAATAATGTGAATAGACCACTGCACTCTACCTGCCCCCAAACTGCCAGCACCCAAGACACTCTAGGGTGACGGATGGGCTCTGCTGTTGTCTTGGTTTATCGAAATCTTCTGAAATAGCCACCCGTCTTGATGTGGTTCCACCCCTGCCCTTGCCAGAAAGCAGACACCGCCATTGCAGCTGGTTTACACTTCCCTCGTTTTATCCTTTACAGACCATTCGTCTCCACCTTCTCCTGCTCCATTCATTCATTCAGTTTACTCAGCAAATATTACTATTTTTTTATTGCTTCCAGTAGGAGAGGCCCTATGTTCAGCACCGAGTATGCAAGAGAAGTAAGAAAGGGAAAGACATAAAGAAATCACTCCAGTGCTGTTGGCATCATTGCTACCGGCAGCAGCAGCATCTTTACCATTATTTAAGAGTATGAATTAAGTTCCTGAATACACAAGGGACTGCTTCAAGCAGGGGCTGGTCCTGACCCACAGGGAGCCAGAAATCTCAAGCAGACACGCTAATGCACACACACATCTCCAAGTCAGGGAGCTGCCCTCATCAACCAGCAGTTAAGGGCAAGTGCATTTAGGGGAGCAAGATGGTGAAGAGAGGGGGAAAGGGGTCGTAAGCACAGTGCGACCATCTGTCCTTTGCCTGCCTGACCCTAGAGGGGCTTCAGAGCACAAGCGCTGTAATAAAAGGGTGGGGGGCGGGGGAGACTAGTAAGAGGCAATTGCTTATGGAAAATATTCTATGCAGAAATGTCCCCTACTACTTTATACTTCAATAGTTATAATAGTTTTGAAAACAAGGAGAGAGGCAGAGGTCATTTGCATCTGCCCTCTCAGCCACCACGAGCAGACGTGGCTGACACATTCACATATGACCACGTGGAAGGCACTCCTTAGGTTAATGAGCCCTAAAAGTTGGGAAAGCCTCTTGCAACCTAACTGGAACCCATTCTTCATGTGATTTCTATTCGGGGTCTCAGGTGGGTAACCCATAGTGGGGCTGGCTATTGCGGCCATAGAGTCATGAATTTGGGGGGCTGAATGATGACTCTTATGGGAGCAGCCTGCCCTGGTTTGCTACCTGACTCTGCTCTGAAGAACCGTATATGGACTCCTTACGTGGAACCCCTTATCCCCGACCCCCAGTTGGTGTATGCACCCAGATCTGCCTGGCCCCACCTGACATGCCACTTCCATCCCCAATTCTGAGCTTCAGCCACTTGCCCCACTTCCTGCCAGAGGGGCCCGAGGGACACCTCACACTATTTCTCTGGCCCTACAGTTCTTGAAGCCTTTGTTCCTTCGGGGCGAAGAATGAATCCGGCAGGTGTAGCCCCAACCCATGGGCCTGACCACAGAGGCACTAGTTTGATGTAGCATCACAACCTCAAAGTAAGGAGGTGTCCCCACTTTACGGGGTGAATGGTGCCCAGGGCGCTGCAGCACCCAGGAAGGACCCCGCCGACGGATGCTGGCTCTTCTGTTTCGTGTTCCCATCGGGCTTCTCTAGATCCCTCCTTAGTGATGGAGCCACCAGCCATGCTTCCTCGGGAAGCTGCAGCTGGCTTGGGAATACATTCTTTCTTTCTCTTCCTTCCCGACCTCTCCTCCGTTTCTCCTTCACTCCTGCTGCCCTGGGATCCCACCTTCAGCAAAGGATCACCACATCAGCTTTGGCCCCAGACTCTGCTTTCCAGGGAACCCAGGCCAAGAGGGGGACAGAGGGACACACAAGCCGGGGGCTCCCCTATAGCGCTGACCAACAGTCCTTGTTGGATCTGTTCTGTGCACTGGAATTCCACATACGTTTTCATTTGCATAAAGCATTCTACCTGCATACATACTAAAAACGATTTTTTAAATCACTGATCTCGACCAACCCCCCTCATTTTATCAATGGTAATCCTGAAACACAGGGGATTTTTCCCAAGACCCTGAGCTGGTAAGTGACAAAGTTAGATTATCTACATCTATTTGTCTCCACTGTCTAGCTTTTCCCGCAACACCAGTGCTTTTTAACCAGGGGGAACACACCAGAGTTGTCTAGGAACCTGAGAAAATATACACCTGCCTGGACCTCACTCCTGTCTGAGAAGTTCTCTGCTGCCTTGACACGACAAGGGGCAAACGCTGAGCCTGGAATTGGACTCTCTGCCCATCTGGCAAAATTCTGCTTGAAACCTGAGTCCCCCCGTAATCACCAGGCCCCGGTACTTTGTGTGTGTGGCGTGCACTTTTCGCTGCATTTTTTACTGTAGAATCTACCGCGTTATTTACAGTTGAAATCAGACCAATGAAAGAGTTTGTGTTAGTCCAGCGTTTCTCAGTGGATCTCCAGGGCTACTACATAGGGTAGCTACCTTTTGTGGGTGCACAGTCCATATGAGTGTGTCTAAAGGCTCTGAGAAGTCCTGCAACAAGGAACCTCTTTAGCTTTGCTTTACACTCAGGGTAAACGTATGGGGCCACAGAAACTTTTTGTGTGTGCCACAGCTATTAATTCCCACAGAACATACTTTGGGAAATTCTGCTCTGTTGTAGGTTTCCCTTCAAGAAGCAGGTCTGAGACAGAGAGAAGGAAAATGAACTCTCTCCCTCTGAAAGGTGAGCTGACGTTGCACGTCGTCTGGTTCAGTTATGCAACCCCATGGCTCCAGCCCTGACACGCCTGCCTCTCGCTGTCTACTCCTTGCACAATCAGCGGGACAGTCCTGCTTTGCTTACTTTCCCGCCTCGTGATCTCGGGGGCAAAGGCAAGAATGGTCTGTTTGTCCTCGACTCCACACAACCAAGAGGGAAATCCAGCTGGGCTCCTACGAGATGGGGCAGTGAGTGTGTCCGATCTTGAGTGAAGACCAGGAAAGCCTCTGACCAGCTCTGGTTCCCGGGGCCTCCTCCTCCACTGCGTCTTCTACTGAAAGTGCTCTTGCCCGTAAGACTCGGGCATTGATTCAGCTCGTCTGCGTTCAGTTCAGCGCATCGACTACGGAGACCATATCGTCTGAGCTAGCGATCTGTTTTGTGTTGGAGTGACAACACATCCCCAAATCCAATTTGCTGTTGCGACTCTTGGTTCATGGAGAAGGCACGGCAGAGAGGGAGGGGAACAGCCAAGCTTAGCCAGCAGGTGAGGACACACACCTGTCGGGGTGAGTCTGAGCGGGACTCCAGGAGTGTCAGCCCCTCCTCCTGCTGCCCCAGAGGGGGGTGATGGTATTCCAAGTGCACCCCTGCTAGCCACCTCGAGTTTGGCAGAACCTTCACCCACTTCAGTGTAGGGGGGAAAAAAAGCCAAATCAATAACACATAGGATAAAAGCTTGTCTTTTGGAAGAAAGAAACAAACAGCTAAGCACACGAGGAGCCCCTGTGGCTATTCCCTAAAATGTTCAGGCCGGAGAGACCCGGCTTTGGGATGGGACGGCACCCAACCAGGTCCATAGCTCCATCAGGGCTTCCCTGCCCACCCCTCTCAGAATCCAGATGTAATTCCTAACAGGACGACTTCCCCATGCACAGCCCTTTGGCACCAACTTCCAGTAAACCTCTGCTCCATCTACCATATGGACCCGGCACCCAGTGTGGGATGACGTCCTCAAGCAGAGATGCCTTCCCTGCCTCTTGGCTTCCAAAATCTGGGACCCGAGGGCTAATGAATGAATGAATGAATGAATGAACATAGCTGAGCACCTACTGTGGGCATCCTTCTCCAAGAGTGAAAAGACCATCCGCCATGTAGCATCCTGGAGCTTAGGACATTCCGCCTTAGTTCCTACTCCGTCACAATGGAAATAAATACTCCTCACCTCACAGGGTGACTTGAAGGATTAAATGGGAGAGTCGTGTTTCCACAGGCCAGCAAACTCCAAGCGGTGACTAGGAAGCACAAGACTCCACAGTGACTCCTGCCAGCACGAGACTCAGCCTCACAGGATGGAAAGCAGAGATCAGGACCTCACGCACTTCCTCCCTCCCTCAAGTTTTTCCCAGGAGGGATGGGCGGAGTCATTTGCCAAAGGTGGCCAGAGTCACGTGGGAAACTGAGCTCTGTGCTAGAATGATCCCTGCAATTTCACAACCCACCAACAGTGAGGCTAAGACGCAGCCCCTCTGAGAAAGGGCAGAATGGAGCCTCAAAGGGTAAACAAATTCACGGGGGGTCACAGCGGTAGTCCAGGGGACAATCCAGGTAGTGTCACCTTCCTGGGTACACTCTTTCCCAAAACTCCCATAGGCGTGGTGGCCTGCTCCACAGACCTTCTAAGGAGGCAAACAGCACGGTGATTAGGAGGGAAGTCAGTGTGTTTGCTGAGGGTTGAGACTTGGAGCCATCACCCACCAGCTGTGTGATCTTGGCCAAGTCCTTACCCGCCCCCATCTCAGGTCCCTCGTGGTGAAAGAGGGGACAGTAATAAGAATTGCCCCTCTGGGTTGTTAGGAGGAAAGGGGCCGACCTGTGTGAAGTACTTCCATGATGCCTCACCTGAGAAAAGGCTCAATAAATACTAGCCACTGTCCTCTTCCTCACCACGAATTAGTATTCTTTTCCGTTCTGTTACTTTCACAAAGACAGATCTTAACAGCCTCTTCCCTGGGGAGGCTGATGCCACATGATCTTAGCACCAGGGTCAGGGGCTCACCGAGACTCACACGGGGACCCAGGAAGCTTTCCTTCCAGGCTGCTTCCAACCAGGCAGCCCCCTCCTTCTGGAATGAGGCCTCCGCTCTGGGAATTAGGACCCCCTGCCTGTCTCTGCTTTTAAGATCCGTGTCTCACCACTTAGCAGCAGAGCCCCCTTCAGTCTCCCTGCTGACTCTACCTTCCTGCCACCACTGGAACGCTGCAGCCCAGGCAGCGAGGAGGGGAGAGGGGAGAGTAAGTAAGCCCCCAGGAAGGGAAGGAGGGTGCCAGGTGGGAGTTCGGGGTAGGGCGCAGCGGGGCTCCCAGCTGCTTCTAAAGAGGTGGTGTCTGCAGGGCTCTGTGCGGACCAAGCATTGCTCAATAGCCTATAGGGCAATTACCCTAATCACGTGCATCTCCCAAACAGCCGTTTGATTTATTAGCACGACGTCTTTTTAAAATGCCGCTCTTAAATATAAATAACACTTAATCATCCAGCTGTCGTTAAATTCATGTTATATTGATTTCTTGGAGTGCCACACATTTGAGGGCGAATGGGCTGGCGGATGTGTGCACAAAGCCAGGAGGAGGGTTAGCAAGTGGTGGGAAGAGGAGGAGGAAAGGGGGTGTGGGGACGAAGGAAGGGGGGTGTCAAGCGTTGTTCACCCGCGCCAGCGTCTGCACCGGTCTGGCATCGGGTAGAACTGGACACAAATAAGAAGAGAGTAGAGCCTAAAAATTAATGGCACATCTGTTGCACAGACAAATCACAGCCGAGATCACGGGCGCTTTCCTGTATGGCTGCCGCCTGACACCGCCCATCACAGAGCCACTCCAACAGGTCTCCGAGGTGGCATTATCTATGTAGTGCCTTCTCTGGGTGGAGCTGGGGAGACGCAGCTAAAAAAAACGCCTCCTAACTGGCTAGGAAGGGAGAGCAGGGCTGCAATTTCTTTGCATCAAAGCCTGGTGATAGCTAGGAACTAAGGACGGTTAATCAGCCCGCCCCCTTAGCTCTCTCCTCACTTCAGGACTGCTCCCCCCTCCCAGAAAGCCCCCACTTAATTCCCAGCAGCCCTCATTGTGAGGAAAAGGATCCGCAGGCCAAGTACAGGCAGAATCTACCACGTAGCTCTCCCTGTGTGCAGGGAGCAGCAGACGCTGGAGAGGTGCAGAGACGGAGAAAGGAAACAAGTTGGCGGCCTCCTGAGATGCCTCCAGAAACGTGTGCAGAGCATCGGTGAGTATCCAGGATGAAGTTCTGGAAGGACAGCGGCCCAGCCTGAGGGCGAGCACCCGCAAGGGTCTGCCGAAAGGAAGTACTCACAGCTGGGGTTTTTCTAGTGCAACTCCTTTCTGAGTGAGAGGACCCCAGGGAACTTAAAAGGAAGACCACAGAGGACTGGTAGAGAGGGAGAGTGACAACCTGACATGCTGCGGGGCTGGGCCGGAGAGCCAGGAAAAAATTAGACGTTGTACACCCAGCGTTACACAGATGTTAATTAATGCCTGCTTTATCCTAGAAACCAAATCGGTACCCAACACAAAGTGTGGAAACTGGGGATTTTTTTGAACCCATGTTTAAAAATCTTTAGCTTATATCCAGCGTAATGACTGCTGGCTTTGCATTAAAATGACAGATCCTGAGGCTACAAATCTATGAGAAAGGAAGGCGGGTAGAGAGGGCAGCAGAGAAAGGAACAGGGTCTATGTACAAGATGCCCAGGTGTTTCAGGGAGCTCTGTACCTTGTCTTTTTGTCCCTTTCAGGTCCCATGAGGGAATGTTTACCTGGGAGCCACCCACTGTTACTGGAGTTCACTCTTTCTGTTGAAAACCATGTACCGCTCTATGTGTATGTGGGACCTCCCTGTCCACGGGCTCAGGGGGCATGCGTGTGGAAATATCCCAGTTCTTCCCGGGATACAGAGGTGGGTCCTGTTGCCACACATGGTGGGATGAGCTGACCACGTCGAGCTAGGCTCTTTAAGAACTCGTCCACACACACCCGCCATTCTTAAAAAGAAAATAATGTGTCTTCCCCCTACTGGGTTCTTCCCATTGTGACAGCTTTGCTTTATTCCATCTACCCTTTTCAATCAATCAAAGGGCAGATCACACAGCCAGAATACAATCTGCCTCCCGGGGCGTCTGCTCCTCTCCTCCCCAGCCTAGCTAGAGACCTTTGCAGAAGCTGCAAAAAGTTGGAAAATAGCAGAGATGGGGGTGCCGAGGGACCCCTTAATTTCAGCACCCATCTTTAGGATTTATAGGAACAAACAACTCCTATGCTCAGCACTGAGGTCCTCTTGCTCGAAAGAATGTTGACTTCTTTCCCCTAAGGTTCTGGAAAACTCCCAACATATTTTCCCCACGGGTGAGTTTGCAGGACACTCTGAACACATCATCTTGTATAGAGGGCACAAGCTTATTCCACTTCTTTCCAGGTTGACCAACAAGCTATCCCCACAAGTGACCGCTATAGAAACATGGGACCTTGTTATATTTACATTCAACTCCAGAAGAATATTTCATTTGGATCTCACATTCTTCTTTCTACACCAACCAAACCCTGAATGAACTGCTCCCCAAATGGGGAACTGGGAAAAAGCCCTTTTGGAGCCCCAGCCATCTCCTACCTCCTCCAGAAAAAAGTTTGAAAATAAGCAGCCTGTGAACCTCCAGCCATGGAGAAAATGTAAGGAAGAAAAAGCTTCTGGGAACTAGAACCTTGAACCACAGGCCTCTGGAGAGCGATGCTATATGTCAGGAGCAGCCAGGCTCTGGGGACACTAGCAGATCCAAGACTGTCTTGCTTCCTACAGGGTGGGCACTGCTGAGGTGATCAGGAGAGAGGGGAGCCCCTCCCTTCCGGCATTACACGCTCGTGGATCCCCCTTCTAGATCTTTTTCCCAGACACACACCCTGGAAAGGCATGTGACAGGTGTTAGCCAGAGGCACAGGGGATGCTTTCCAGCACAGTGCAGAGGACGAGTAGGGAGGTAAAGGGGAGACTCAAGACCTGTGTCCCTTAGCCCTGTCGTCTTACTGTGGGCCAGAGACCGCACATGTGAGGAGGTCAGACCTTTTAGGGAGGATCTGACCCCCTTGCCTCCCTTGGCAGGCAACGCACCCACCCCAAGCGGCTCTTCGACCCCTTCCTGCCTGAAATCGCGGCGCATTCTCCGGGAAGCAGAACCACGCTTCAGAAAAGCGATTGTGCTGCCTCTTACTGGGGAAACGCAGTGTCTGTTCCACATGCACCGCCCTACAGAACCGCAGCCCCGTCCGCCTATGTGGCCTCGTCCCCGCGCGCTGGGCCACCAGCCTCTCCAAATATCTGTCTGAGTGTCTGTCGGTCTATCTCCCATTAAAATCCCAGGGTGTCGTAAGACCACAAGGCAGAGATTAGACTGGGCGGGTCTCCCAAGACCTCCCATTACTTCTCCGGTTTTTAAAACCAGCGAGGGAAGAGAGGGGCTGGGAACTGGAAAAAATCACTCCCTCAGCCTACCCGGGTGGGAGGGAGAGGCAGTCACACCCAGACTCCCACCCCGAAAGTCCCGGGTAACAGACGTCCGAATCCAGGAGCTTCCGAGAAAGAACCCAGGAAACACCTGCCCTGGCCGCGCAGCACCTACGGCGGGTGTCCAGGTGCGACGTGGGCAGGTGCCTGTGCGCGGTGTGTGCCTGTGTGTATTTCTGTGTGTACGTGTATGTGTGCGTGCGTGCCACGGGCTGGCTCCAGGGCAGCCGAGGACTCCCGGAGCGAAGCGGGGATCCCCGCCCGCGCTGCCCCCGCCACCCGCCCCGCCAGCTCCTTACCTGGAAGCGCCGCTTTCGCCTGGTTCAGCGGGAGCGCCGCATTGACACTGCAGATGGTGCCGGCGCCGCCGCTTCTCGCCCGCCTCGGAACGTGTGCGTGTGCGCGCGTGGCTGCCTCCTCAGCCCCAGCCGGGAACGCAGATACTCCACCGAGGCACAGGGAGCCCGGGAGGAGGCGAGCAAAACCCAGGGCGAAATCAGAGCCTGCGGGGCTTGACAGCTCCTCTTGCAGCATCCAAGGTGGGCCAAATGTCCAACGAAAAGGTCGGAAGATGTGGATCAATTCCAGGCACCCCTTTCCTCCACCCAGCCCCAGAGCCGAGCAGCGGCAGCGGCGACGCGGGCTGTCCCCCTCCGTCCCCACCCCCGCGGGCTAAATGTCCTTGATGCCAAGCGGGCACGGCGGCGTCACTCCGCGCCGCCCATGCTCTCCTGGCCGGGCCGCTGCCCGGGCGCAGCCAGTGCGCTGGGGACCCGCCGGGGAGCGCTCTCGGCGCCTCTGCGTGTCTCCCTGGGCAGCGGCGGCCGCCCCCCAGCAGCCCGCAGCCGGCCGCGCCGCTGCTGCCCCCGCCCCTGCTGGGGGACTGGCCGGGCAGTGCTGAGGGGCCGGGGCTGGGGGGCCGCGGGAGCCGCCGGCTGCTCCCCGGGGAGGCGCGGGGCTGCGGCGGCGGCTGATGCTGCGGCTGCGGGCCGAGCCCGGCCTCCCGGGCGCGCCCCCGGCCCCCCGGGCGGGCTGCTCGCAAAGTTTGCAGGGGGCAGGGAGCGGGGCTGCCGCTGGCTCGGCCGCCGCCGGAGCTCCCGGGCTGCCTGCTGCCGCCGCGGCTCGCTGCTGCTGTGCATTGAAGCCCGGCCAAGCGCTGCAAAAACTCCAGCTGCCTGGCGCTCTCTGGGTCCTCCTCTCCTCCCTCCCGCCCTCCCTGCTTCCCTGCCTCCCTCCCTCGCCTCGCCTCGCCCCTTCCCCTCCCCGCCGCCAGCCGCCGCTCCCTCTCTGGCTCACTCTGGCTGGCTGGGAGCTCGCGGCTGACATCCAGACAGACCGAAAGCGGCCGGCAGAGGGGGCCGAGGGCGCCTCCCCCACACTCCGCGCCCGCCACTGCCGCCTGGCCCGCGCTCCCCTGCACGGATGTTTGCCGATATCCTCCCTGTCCCCTCTGCACGCAGCGAGCGACCCTGCCAGTGGCGATAGGGGGCAAAGAAGGGCGCATCCACGACGACGGGGTGCAGGGCGCGCACTCGGAATGAGGCACACAGCCTCCTCGGATGGTGGGGACATGGAGTCCGATGGTCAGGGTGCCCCGAAGGGGTTCAGAAGTGACACCGGTGTACGCACCCATTCCTAATCAGAGCCCCGCCCCAGCACCCCACCAAGGTACGCCCCCTCCTTGTGGCTGGGGGCACCCCAAGGACGGACCGAAAGCATGGGTGAGAGAACATGAATGGCCAAGTGCCCTAGAGCTTGCCTGCTCTAGTCATGATTATATTACGAGGCTGGGCTGGCTCCGCACTCCTTGGAAACCCTACATTCTACACCACAGCAAAACACACAATGCGAACAGCAGGGCAGTTTCTGAAGTCCAGAGAAAGAAATCAGGGTGCTGCTCTGGTTTACACAGCCGGCGGCAGGGAGGACATGTGCCAGGATGGGAAGGGCAGCACTGCCTCTGAAACCCCTACCCAGACCCTCCTAGGATTGAGCCCCCCCCCCCAGAGAAGCCTAAGGCATTCCCACACTTACTACTTTATGCATGCCCCCTCACCCCACCCCACAATAGTCCCAGGGAAGTAGCACCATCAATTGTGCCCACTGGCATGGGCAGCAATCAGGGATGACCCCTGGTTTCTGGCCTCCTCCCTCGTGTCTCTTCTTCAACTTTCCTTTTGCCCACACCCAGTACTATCCTTCCCATCAAAACATCGCAGAATCTTCCTATCAGGTGGAAATTATGACAACAGCATAAATCCCTACACCTTTCTGTAGGGGTTATGATTTCGCAGACATCATAGTTGTAAAGTGGGGAGACATTAAAACCAGCTGAGAACTGGCCAGGTGTACAAGACGCAAGGTGGGCAGCAGCATAGGTCAGGCAGGGTCCACCTAGATAGACAGGGCCTCGCCTGAAGCTTTGCTCTCAAGAGGTGGGTGCTTCAGCAAGAAGATGAGCCAGGCTCCAGTGAGGAGGGAAGCAGACATTTGGTTGTCTGGTTAAAGGGTTTTCCAGGAGACAGAGTGGAGCCCTTTCAGCCTCTGCTTCTCTGCTGAGTATTGCACAGCCCAGAAAGCAGCAAGGAGTTATCTTATTAGCTTGTGTTAATACATTGATCTGGCTCCTCTCCTCTCAGAAAGCCTGGATCCCAGACTCTAGATAACGCACACAATATCAGGTTAGTTTTGGAAGTCCGGAGAAACACATAGCAAAATAACTCAATGCTACTGCTTATTGGACCTTCATGGAGCCTGAGGGATCCCAGGACCCAATGTCTCTCTTGGCAGGACTGAGACTCGGGTGAATCAGTGAGGTGCCCAGGATGCAAACTTTAAGGGGGTCCTATATGGCTGTTCCCACCCTGGTCCTGGACCCCTTCAAGGTATTGCCTCTAAAACTGCTGCGTGGGACATCACAGGCTTTTCCCAGAGGTGACACTGCAGAGAGCACCATGGAAAAATCATAATGGGTTACTTAAGGAATATGGTTCCATAAAAGTGGGGCAGGGGTGGGGAGGATCCTTTCAAATGTCTGTTTGCCACTTGGCTTTCACGGATGCCATAAAAATGCTGAAAGGGAGGGGGTAAGTGAGAAAACAGCTTTGCTTCCATTCTCAGCCCTTCTAGCATGCATTTTTAATACAACTTGATTTTTTGCCTCCTGGTAGCCTGTGTGGGTACATGCATGCATATGTGTGTAGGTGTGAATGTAGCTGTTGGGCCCCAGGTCCATTTTCTGATGGATGGATGGATGGATGGGAAGTCAAAGACCTTTTATTTTGGAGGTGGCAAATAAAATGTATTTATTATTCTTTATCTCCTGCCTAATGTGTGGTGTCATTTATTTCCATTCAGAGAAATGAACGCCATGTGGTGCCTGAAGAGTAATAACAGAGCCAGACGACAGGGAAGAACTGAGGCGAAAAGCTGGCCCCACAATGGGCAGGTGAGGGTCCCCAGCCGACTCTCCTGTCATTAATGGGGCCACATGGCCAACTGCCTTTTCCTTTCCTTGCCTTCCATTTAATAGCGTGGGTGAAAAGTGTGCTGCAGCGGCAGTTAAAATGTCATGGTAAGGGTCAAATTAGCAACAGTGTAGGACTCAATTTTTTTTAATTTTTTTTTTTTTAAATGATAATTTTAAAAAATCCAAGCCCCATGGCCATTTCTCTCAAGGCTGGAGAGTGGGGTGGGGTGGGAGGAGTAGGGCCTGGAAGTTAAAGGACCTGGCTGTGCCACCCACCAGCTCTACAATGTGGGGCAAATCACACCTTCTCAGTGGCACTCTGAGTTCCCGCCTGACCCTTGTACCTCTTAGGGATAGTGACATTCAAAGGAGATGCTATGTACTCCTGTGCTTGGAAACTCTAAGCCAAGTACAATACACGTGTAAGGAATTAGCATTGCTTTTCAGAACAACACATCTTTTTTAAGATGGCACAATGCAATGAGGGCAGGAAGGTCCTCGGTTGTCTTGACTCTTCTCTATGAACAGACACGGGGGGAAAGGCAGCCTCTACAAAGGTTCAAAGTGGGGTTTTGCATTAGGTACAAATCCTGCTCACTCTTTCACCTTCCTCAACCCCTGCCAGCTGGTGAGGGGCAACGGGAGACACAAGCTTTCTCCTGCTGACATAAGTCACCCACTGTACCCCTAGCCCAGTGGGGAAGCTGGGTAGGTCATTGCCTGGCTCCAGGGCCACAAGAGGGGAAGCTACATGGCATATTGTTTTGTAAAGCCCTATTTCCGAAGAGGCTGTTTTTGTGGCAGTTCGATTGTGGTTTATTGAGGGGTTTGAGGAGAAAAGTATTGGCTCATCTCTCATGGCTGAACAAAAGGGCCAGCTTAATAGGAGAGTAGAGAAGAAATCCTTGTTTCCCTTCACTTAGCTACCACCATTTTATTAGCCTAGGAACAGAACTGCTATTTAAGTTGATAAAAGCCAGATTTGCTTGTTAAATAAATCACCAGAGCCTGGTGCTGCTATAGCGAATTTTTTCCCCTCAAGAGCTGGCCCAACGCTGGGTTTTACACAGAGCTTAGCGCGCTGGATGAAAACCGCAGGCGACCAGCAGCTTAAAAACCTAAATTGTGGCGCCACCTGCAGGCGAGCAGAAATATCAACGTTATCCCTTCGCGCAGCAGCGACTGGGAGGGGAAGAGCCTTCCGCAGTGACATTGCGCTGGATGCCGAGGTCAGGGTTGCAGACACAAAGAAGCGCCCCAACTCCCCACTGCCCCCTGCTTCCTGGTCTGTCGCCACAGGTCCACTGCACACTTCAGCAGCCTTCAATGTGCCTCCTCCTCGAAAGCTGCCATTTTGAGGTACCGACAGCTGCTCTTAAGATTCTCAGTCCATTGAAACAAACTTATTCTTTCCTCTGTGTCCCAAGGGGGTTAAGTAAGCCTCTATCTAACCCAAGGGTTAGCAAAATGACTGTCCTTGAGGGAGGGTAGGGAAAGAGCATGCCTGTGTCACCACAGACCCAAACTGTCTGTGGCTTCTCTCGCCTCTGGGTGCCAGTGAGGACACGGCAATATTAACCAGGCTTCTCCTGATCATTCACGGCTTTGCCACCACTGACAAAGCCCTGCCTGTCTCCTCCCATCCTGAGACTCCCGGTGGTGGTTGTGCTTGGGAACGAGTCTGATCAGAAGATTCTCTACGAGTCTTGACATGGAAACCCAAGCCGTTTGAGGGAAGGACAGACATCTGTGCACCACCTCTGCCAGGCAGCCCTGATGCTCTACTGTGACTTCCCAGGCCACACCAAGGGCTGGTGCCAAGGGAGGGAGGTTACTGGACTCCCCCCAACTCCTACGCGGTACGGATCTTGCTCACTGGGGCCATGAAGCAGCTCCCATGCCTCCCACTGTCCTACCCTCCTTCCTCCTGAGAGTTCTTCCTTCTCTTTCAGCTAACAAACAAAACGGTCTTTTCAAATGAAGGAACCAGAAGTTAGAGGATGCAGTGGGGGGCCAGGGGGCTGAAGGAGGGAGGGGATGTGACCTAATTCTAGTGGCCAGAAACAGCAGAGTCCCAACTCTTGCTACAAGAAAGTGTAAGCCTTCCAGCGTGGCCCTTCTTGGGGGTTCCAACCCAGGAGGCACGAGGTCCCACACTATCCCTGCATTCCAAGAACTATAGGCAGTTCATGGTTCCCACATGAAGGCGCCATCTTGCTTCTACCTAGTTCACTTGCCAAGTAGCTTAGGTGACCCAGTTGACCCCTGTGACTGGAAGACAAAGAGCACAAAGGCCTCGAGTTCTTTGCCTTGTAATGAAGACAGGTTCGTGCCAATGGGTTGAATACTCTTGCCTGGTAACACATATTCCTAAGGTGGTCGCCAGGTAGTATAACCTACCTGAGTATAACCTTCTAAGTGACTGTGGTAACCAGCCTCCAAAATGGCCCAAACGACCCTCACCAACTGGAATTCATGCCCTTAAGCAGTCCCCTCCCACAATGAATCAGAGCTGACTTAGGGGACCCAGAAGAGATACTGGGGAAGAGACAGTGTGTGACTTCTAAGGCCAGGTTCATAAAAGACATCACCGCTTCCAGCTTGGTCTCTTGGCTCACTATCTCTGGGAGAAGCAAGCTGCCATGTGGTGAGGACCCTCAAGCAGCCTGTGGAGGGGAGCTGAGGCTGCCCACCCATCGTCATCCCAGCACCAACTTGCCATCCCATGAGTGAGCCACCTTAGAAGAGGTTCCTCTAGCCCCTGTCAAGTCTTCAGAGGATTCCAGCCTTTCAGCCTTCCAACTGAGGTCCCAGACATCGTAGAGCGGAGAGGAGATGCTCTTTGATGCCAGTGATTGGGGGTGATTTGTTAGGCAGTAGTAGATAATGGAGACAGTGACTTACAGAGAGGGACTCATTCCCCTGCCCTTGGCCTCCTTAACCTCCTACTCTTATTACTTGAGCCCACTTGGCTTTAGAATCAGAAAGACAGAGAGAGACACACTTCATGTCATGATCTGGATGACACTGAGTAGGACCGGGCCCAGTAGGTGCTCCGCCAGGGTTCTTCAGGGCTCCGGGCTCAAGCCTCTTAGTATATTCCAATGTGTTCAGGGAAAATGAGAAAACCTAGCCAGGGGGCTGGAAAGCATCGACACACACAATGTCGAGTCCAGCACTCACTCTCAGTGGGGTGGAGTCACTTCCAGAGTGTCAGCCTCAGAGACACCCAGCAGTGAGGTGGGAAGTGGTCCTGGATCCTGGTCACCTTAGCAAGCTGTCTGTCCCCTGTCTCTCCCATGGAGCCTCTTGGAAGTCAGACTGAGAGGACTCTACTGAGCACCAGTCCCTATGGTGCTAAAAACGTTCCCAACACCTGATCCTGACCCTCCCAGCCCTGCAAGGCAGGGCAGGCAAAGACTCTTCTTGTTGACAGAAGGGACTGGAAACAGAAGCAGCTGGAAGCTGGTAGTACAGTCTCCACTCTGCACGGTGCCCTATGGGAACTTTTTCGAATCACCTTCTCTCAGCTCCAAGGAATCCTCTCAGTTCTCAGCAACTTCTAGAGAAAGCAGTCCCTGAGGGTCATCAGTGGGCCGAGGGTGGGAAGAAAGGAGGAGAGAGGAAAGAAGCAACGAGGAAGAAGAATAAGAAGAGAAGGAGGTGCCTGTGCTAAATCAGAGTAGAAAGAGCCACAACGTCTCAGGGACTCAAGGTGATCTCCTTCCTCCTTAATAACATCATCCAGGACTCTGTGACTTGCCCCATTTTCCTGGCCAGGCCCCATTCTCCTTCCTCTGTTTTAAAAGGGCTTCCTCCCAAAACTCCCCTGTTGACTCTAGGTTTTGCAAATGCTGGGTGTCCCTTGTGGAGTTCCCTCTCAGCCCCAAGACCACAGTGGTGTGCTGGAGCTTCAGGGCCGAAGAGAGCCAACTGTATGCAACTCTCCCAACTCTGTATTCAGTGACGCCATGCTGAGAGCCGGAAATCAGCCCTGGTGGAAATATTTACACCACGGGAATCAGCACACACTACAAACCAGGGCTTTTATTTTTTGTGCTGAAGCAGTTGTTAACCACTTACGAGCACACCATGGGGCAGGGCCAGCCATGGGCCAGGACCAGGTGGGTGAGGTGGCTTAGGCCTGCTTAGCCATTCTGCTAATTGTTCATGGGCACCCAATAAATACACCACCTACATCACCCCAGATAAAGGTTCCCTTCTGCCCACATGTCACCTCTAGCTGATAAGCAAAAGTTAATACATACTCTATTAATTATTTTCTCCACATCCTGTATTTAACGAGCCTTGATTCGTATTTTTTGACACTAGAATCAAGAAGGAAAGTGATTTTCTTTTCCTGCTAGGCAAACTGAGGCAGGGAAGGTTGAAGTAACGTATCTCAGGTTATACAGGAGTCTGAAATGGAAAGCTCTGAACACCTGCCGTTTACTCCTTCCATTTCAAACTTAAGATTAATACCCTGAGAGCAACTCTATTGTCATTCCCTCAAAGCACTGCTGTTAAAATTATGGTACACCCATACAATAGAACATGGGGTAGATCTTACACAAATGAAGTAAATCTATGTAATCTATGCTCTGAGAAAAAGAAAATCCCAACCAAGTGCATAACCGTGTATTTGTGTATATATTTGCATATTTTTGAATATACAGAATAGTGCATGCATATCTACATAGGCTTATATATACACAGACTATTTTGGAAAGATACATAAAAAACCTAACACCAGCAACCTTAGAGTGGGAGCCAGGGTGAGCTATATTTCATTGTTTCATTGTACATCCTTTGTTCTTTTTGACATTTTATCATGTGCAATACCCCATTTTTTTAAAGCTAGTTAAAAAGGAACAAAAATAATCCCGCTGCTAAAAGCATCGTCACACCACTAGTGTTCCCTTCTCTCTCTCTTCGCAAATCCAGCCAGCCACTCCTCCACCCCATCTGTATCATATGCAAACTTGCCTTTGTTCTAGTTCCAACTATCAGCTCCCTCTTGCTCTTCTGTGGGCTGCCATGAAGGTCACACAGCAGCCTGTATGCCTGGCACGATGGGGTACACATCCCAGACAATGAGTCCGCATCGCCCATTTGCTAGACCACAAGCATCCTGTTTGGACGGGGGACTTCTGTTTGGCACTCACTGATTAGAGGGAGATTCTAAGAATGATCCAGAACCTCATTTCCACGCTCAAGCAAGTAACTTTAGATCAAGTCAAAGGCAATGTTCTTCTCCACTGGCGTCAGTAAGCACATGGAAACTCACCCTGAGAAATGGCACAGGCTACAAATATGACCATGCCAAGAAACATTTAGAGATGAATGGGTGAGAGCTCCCTATTGAGTTATGAGTACATTAGGAACTGTGTAGGGAGAGGTGAAGAAAGAATAGAGACAGGTACATGTCATTCCAGCTTTGCAAAAGGTGAAAGTAATGAAAAATACATTACTTTGTATTGAAAAAGTAATGAAAAGTTCTGAAAAATACAAGTGAGCTTGGCTCAGATACTGACATGGCGATCGGTTCCGTAAAAGGTAGATGTGTGATTATTTCGAAAATGATACGTTGATCACAGGGAATAAGCCTGGTCACAAAGAACAAACCCTGCCAGGCTGTCCTTGTTCTCTGACTCAAGGTGTTGAGGCTTTTGAATCAAGGAAATATAAGAGGGACTATCTGAATCGCATCAAGGCATTTGATGGACTCTTTAATAAAATCCCTGTTGAACATGGGGCAATGCGGACTAGACGGATTAACTGACCGAATGGTTAAACCCCAGAGGTGTTCATGAATGAATCAAAGACAACATGGAAGACGGTTTTCTTGGGATATGTACCAGAGTTCTGTTTTCACACTAATCCTGTTCAACAGATTTCCTAGTAACTTGGATCAAGATGGAGGAGACGTGGTCATCAAATTTGTCTATGGCTGCAATAAAAGAAAATGATTAAATACAAATATTTACAATCCTTCTCCTTTCTAAGGAGAAAGAAAGCTTTGCTTAATGTCGGGCTTTTTTGGTGTTAATTAGGCATTTTGCTGTTGACTCGGGGCGCCGTACCAAGGAATGAAAAAGGTGAGAGAAGCTTACGTTTGAAAATGTATGGAGCTTTCCAGAAAGAAAAATGATTTGGGAATGGGGAGAAGAATGGAGCAGCAGCCTGCGAGGGAAGGTAGGGTGAGGAGAAGAGCTTCCAGGTAGGAGGAAAGCTGTGAGGATGGGGAATCTGGAGGAATAGAAGCAATAGTCATACACACAAAAAAGATGTAATTCCTTCTTTTAACACCTTCTCAAGAGATTGTCAGTATAAAACTTTGTAATTTTTCAGTGCTTTGAAAAGGTTGACTTTGCCTTTCTTTTGGATATATCTTAAGGCAGAATCAAGAAGACCCTGTTTTATTGAGGCAACACGTATACGATCAAAGCTTAGCAACGCAGAATATACTATCTGTATTCAGAAGTAATTTTGTGTGCCGAAATTATGGTGAAATTTTAACAAAATGAAGTGTAAAATGGATACAACCACGGTCCCATATATGGGCATAGAAAACAAATTTGCAAATACAGGATGAGGGAGATATGACCACATTTTCTTAAAAGGTACGCGCTAAAGTTGACAATAAGCTACCAATGTGAACCCACAGTGAGATGCTGCCACTTGTCAATGGAAGCACGAGCTATATTAATAGAGAAGGGTGTCCCAAAGGAAGGGGTGATTGTGTGCCTCCTCTGTTTTGAGATAGCAAAACCATACCTGGGTGATTGTATACAGTTCCAAGGCCCCAGACTTCAGTATACATTTGACCACATTCAAGAGAGAGTGGCCAAGCCCAAAAGAGATGTAAACTTCTGTGATATTTGGACCAATCAAAGGAACTGGTGATGTTCTCTGAGAAAGTAAGACTGAAGGGAACATGACGGCTCCCAATATTTGAAGAGCTATCAAAGGGAAGAATTACTGTATTAGCTCTATATACCTTCAAGACATCGAAGTGGGATCAATGAATAGAATGCATCTTATGTAGAGAGATTTTGGCCCAATGTAAACAATATCTTTCTGATAGAACTATCTAAAGGCAGAATAGATTTCCCTGGGTGGTAGTGAGTTCTCCATTACTTGATGAGTTCAGGCAGGAATGAGGTGATGCTTTGGTGAAGACCGGACCATGGATTAAATGACCTCTGACATCTCTAAGGGTGCGTGGTTCCTGTTTTGTGTTTATTGTTGTAACCTCCACAGCACCATGGAGGTGGAGGTGGTGTGATTCCGTGTTGCTTTGACTCGATGGTTATTGAATTGAACTGCACTGCTTTGGGGGTAAGATTACCAATGTCCCACCAAGACCATCCCTAAGAGAGAACTCAAGGATGAAGCCAGAAATATAGTCGGGTCTAAGAGTGAGGGGAAGGGAATGAAGAGATACGGAGAGGAATTAACCCCTGCCTCTTCTGCTCTGCACCTCATTCACCAGCTCTACCATCCTTGCCCAGGACGGGCCTGCATGGAACCATTTTCCTTAGCATTCGTCCACTGGATGCTCATATGTGCTGAATTCTCTTTTTTTTTTCCTTTGGTTTTCAAACTTTGCACCCATCACTAACTCCCGCAAGTCCCGTCTTTCTTTTTTATGCCCAGATGCTTTCATCTTCCTTTCTGCTGGGCAGCCTCTCCCTATTCCAGAAGGGGATCCCTGTCATTCTCCTGTTCTTACCACGGTAGCCCCAGAAGCTTTCTACTGCTACTAAGGGCCTGAAAACCACGCCAGGGATCCTAGTGTCTCAGAGATGTCACAGGTAATGGGCTCGATGTCACTTTACATCGTCTCCTCCATGGGCTGTAAACTTGGGGACCGGACGGCTCTTTGCCTACATCTAGCTACTCTGTGGACATCCAACAAACTATAAATAATGACTGTTCACTCGTCCTCTCGTTTGTCTTAAGTGACCTGAACAACGTATTCTCATCTCTCCCCTGGGGGAAATTATTCCATCTTCAAATGCACCTCTCTGCACAGGAAAGTGTGATTGCTTCTTCTGCAGGCATTCCAAATTTTCGGTCTAAATGTCGCTTTACCATTCCTAATTTCTGCTTCCTCCCATACGATTACCAGTAATATTGACACTCTCAACACTTTCTTCTGCAAATAAAACTAAAGCATCCTACCTCTGTCATTCCGGTGATTGCATTAACACCTTTTGGGCATGGTCATAATTTCCCTTCCCGATTCTTCATGCTTATCCAGGCATAAAACTCCAGGAAGAGAAAACACACCTGAAGAAAGAAAGGGTGAACTGACAATGATGAAGATATCATTCAAAGACCAAAACCAGGTGGCACAGACTTTCATGGAACGATAAAGGTTTTTCGTTTTGTGTATTTTTTATTTCACTGTAACTATAGAATGAACTATGCCAAGGGGATAGGGAGATACTTTGTGTAACTCACATCGTGTTAGGGTGATCCATTTAAAAGACATTTATGAAGTGCCTACTGTATGTCACTGTGCTGTTTCAGGCATAGTCCCTACCCTTAGGGGTTTTCAGGTGAATGGGGCAGAAAACTGCAATTAAATAAGTACAGCAATATGTTAGCGATGCTAAGATATACGTATGCACCAAGTAGTTGGGACTATAAGGGGGAAAGGATCAATTCAGAAAGCAGTTCTTCCTGAGTCTGATCATAACACCATAATTAAACTACAACGATTATTTTTTATTAATAGTGTGTATTGCTACATTATTTTTAAAACAAGTCTCCTCTCAATGAGAAATAATAACAATAACTATATGGTCTAAGTCAGAATTTTAAGTCATAGAAACTTGATGATGGTACAATATTTACCCAGCCCCTTGCTTAGAATTGCTGATTGCTTTATCGTTTAGTACCCTCATTTCATAAATACTGAAATATTCCCCTAGGGAACAAAACCAGAGATTCACATACGTGAGCAGGTACTTTGCATCCATCTCTTCCTTCATTTTTAATTTAACAAAAAACTTAATGATCTTATTGGCTTTATGAAGTACTTTATGAACATCCAATCGACCAGCTACAAAGGACATTCTTTCGTTTATTCATGTGTTATGTTAATATATTCTGAGCACCTGCGACGTGCCAAGTTCTAGGTGCTGGGGCTAAAATGGAGCCCGTGAAATGGATAAGGAAGATCATTTCAGATAGTGGTTAGTGCTGTGAAGGACACAGGGTTGCTAGGGGTGGAGGTACACAGGTTAGGAAAGACTTCTGAGATCGCCACATTGGACTGAGGCTTCAAAGAGGAGAAGAAGCCAAGTAGGTAAAGATGTGGGGAGACGCAGTGGCCAGTCCAAGGGCCCTGTGGTGGGACATGGAGGAGGAATAATACTTATTTCCAAAGAAGGCAAGCTTTGGGAACCATGAAAGGGCTGGTGTAGGCAGAAGTGTGCAAGGGAAAGAATTGGAAGGAGCCATTATAAACACACAAACACGCACACAGTAATACAATCGGGAAAATAACACAGACAAGAGTTAAGAAAATAATGCATGGCTCGAAAAAGATCTTCTGGCCATATGACTTCTTATGTCATAGGGAACAAGCCGATTTCCATAAAAGTTAAGGAGACTGAGGAGCAGAAAGAAACGGACAAAATGATGAAATGAGGATGGAAGACGCTGATTAGAAATGTAGAAACGGAGACTGTGTCTTTGAAAGAAGTCTGTCTGCAAGTACAAAATACTGCTCTAGCGGCTTAAGCAGTAAAGACATTTAGTATCTCACATGAGCAGCCTGAAGGCAGGTGTCTTCTGGTCCAGGGCAGGGACTCAGTGAGTTCTCAAAGAACAGTCTCTCTCTGCTGTGTCTGTGTCTGTGCCTTAGCAAATTGCCTTTTGCCCTTAGGTTCATTTCCTCATGGCCAAAACCATCTCCAAGTATACCCTCCACATAATCATACAATAGTGCCCCCCTTACCTGTGGGGGATATGTTCCTTCCAAGACCCCCGTGGATGCCTGAAATCAAACATCGTACCAAACCCTGCATATACTATGGTTTTTCCAATACAGCAAGTTCTCATATAACCTTGATGATACATAGGTTCCTGAAAACTGCTTCTGGAAGTGAAACGAAGTGTAATGAAACCAATTTTACCACAAGCTAATTGACATAAACAACAGCTAAGTTCCTGCGGCATATTTCTGGTCACAAAAATCATCCCCAAACCTCTAAATAAAGGCCCAAAACACTTCTAATGTTAAACACTGAAATAAATGTGAGCTATCCCTACATTTGAGAAAGATGAATAACAATAAGGAAGAGAATTCTTTTCTAACCAATTTCAGTTCAGCAATATGTTATTGATGCTAAGATATACATATGCTAAGATATACGTATGCAAAAGATATACGTATGGGTTCCTCTCCCTGCAGTTCAGAGTGCAGGATGGGACCCCACCCTGGAAAGAACGCCCTTCCATTGCAGGGTACACTGGGACAATACAGATACACCAGTTCACCTCACATGCACATCTGGGGACCCAGAATCCCCAGACAAAACTTACACAGGCATGGGAAGAACACGCAGAATTCCCCACTGAGAGTGGCCAGGGCCCAAACCTATTTTTTTTCTTATCAACATTATAACAGAACAATGCCATTCGAGGACCTGCTTTACATACTTGTACAGACCTATGGTAAAGTTTAACTTATAAATGAGGCACAGTAAGAGATTAATAACAATAACTGGTAATAATATAGAATTATAGCAATAGACTGTAAAAAACATTGGGTGAAAGCGATCTGTCTCTCTCTCTCTCTCTCTCTCTCTCTCTCTCTCTCTCTCTCTCTCTCTCTCTCGCAAAGTGTCTTGTACTGTACTCACCTTGTCACATAAAGGAAGCACTTTATGGCTTCTCTTTGGCATATCCAATTGCCAGCATCACCACTCTCTTGCCCTTTGGGGCCGATTATATGTAAAATAAGTGTCGCTTGAACACAAGTACTACCTCGACAGTCAATCTGATAACCGAGACGGCTACTAAGTGACTAACGGATGGGGACGTGTTCAGCATGGAGATGCTGGACAAGGGATGAATCACATCCTAGGCGAAATGGCACGAGATTCCACCGCGCACCTCAGGATAGCGTACAATTTAAAACTTACGAATTGTTTATTTCTGGAATTTTCCCTTAAATATTTTCGGACCCCGTTTGACCACCAGTAACTGAAACCGCAGAAAACGAAACTTCAGGTAAGCGGGGGACCCCTATATTTAAGACCTGGAGAGAGGAGAAGCCACGCTGGGGAGCTCCTAGGGAGGGCTGTCTCTTCAAACAGAAAGTGAAATCGCTCAGAATGCTCTCGCACGTTAGATTGGCCAGAACTGGGTCACATGCCCACTCCAAGCTGCAAGGGAGGTTGGGAAAATGAGTGTTTGGCAAAGGGGAATGGGATTTCACACATGGATTTGGAGCAGTCAAGATTCAAGGAGTTACTCCCTGCAGATTCGATCAACATGGAGAGCCTTGAAACAGAACGGGGAGGGAATAATGGGCCATAGGAAAGTCAGGCCATTCATCGGAGAAAGAGGAAATGCAGCGTAATGGAAGATCCCAGATCTGAAATCAGAAGACATGGGTTACAATCCCAGCTCTGGGCAAATTACTAACACAATCTCAGCCACAGTTTCCTCATTTATTAAATGGAAGTGACCACACCTCCCTTTCAGGCAGGCTGTCAGGAGCAGAAATTTTCAGAGTGGGTTGTGAGTACCTCCCACATGTCCAAGATTCTCTGGGGATGCAGAGAGTATGTGTTATAACCTCTACTTCTATTTATTTTTCTCACTCTTTTAAAATATGTACAGTAGTACCCACATTATAATACACATAATACATTAAACAATAGCATGTATATAACTTACACGTAGATAAATATGCATATGTTGGGAGTGCTCAAAAAATCTACTGAGAAGGGTCCAGATGTTTTTAAAAAAATGAATTGGAAACACTTTTAAAGAATGTAATGCATACAAAGCACTTAGCACAGGAGTGGGGGTCAATTGAGCCCTCAGAAAACATCCAGTCCCTCTGCTGCCTTTCAGAAGTATTAGGATTCTGATTTTTAATGGCAAGGTCAAGCATCTGTCACAGTGCCGTCCAAATCCACTTTCAAAATACTGCATAGAACGTGCTCTTTTGACACCTCCAATCCCTCTCCCAGAAAACAGGATTACAAGCACCGTGCAATGCTAGCAGCTCCCAGGAGCCATTATTACATTGCCTCCTCAACTCCCGGCATCTTCTCTTTCCACCTGCCATCCATCTTTTGACTGTTTTGAGCTGGTGGTCACTTCCTTGAAGGGCTGAACGAGGGCAAGGAGGAGAGTTAGCAAAGCTAGGGAGGGGACCAGCGGACCCTGAAGGACAGGGACTCTCTGGGAGGGAGGGTTGAAACTCAAACAAGGTTTGGGGGGTTTCTGTGCACTTGATTTCTCCCTGTGAACCCTGCCTCCCATTAGCGTGGAAAATTAGAAGTGCCTGTATCTCCTTCCCATCTGCCCTCATGTTTCTTTGCAGGTACTCAAGGCAGTTTAGAGAGATCATCTTTTTCTTCCTCCCAGCATCATCTCTGCAGAGGCCAAAATGGGAGTGGGGTGCAGATAGAGAAACAGAGTCACCAGGCCACTCAGTGGCTCAGCTAGACTACATCCAGGAGGGCTGACGTCTGATCGAAATCATTTTCCTCATTAAAAGAACAAAGATAAAGCCTCCTTTATAAATATGAGGCCCTTAAATATTATCGGTTGCACTCAATTATACTAGCTGTGAAGGCATTGTTCACTTACTTAATTTAACCTTTTTTCCCCCCAGAAAGCTTTGGGATGTGACTTTAAAAACCCACGTTCAATGTTCACTTTTAACAATTTGACTGGCTCTCCCTTCGCCCCCTTTAAACGAGCTGCCGATAAGGGAATAAACTTCCTGAAGAAATAAAAAAGAAGACTCCTGAACACTGGAGCCTTTATGCCACTGATGTCCTGGCTGAAGCCCCTCTCAAATGGATTGAGAGATAATGCTAATGGAATTACACATCGTGACTGGATCAGGGGCTGTCACAGGAAGATAAATACCAAAGCAAGGCGAAGGCACTTAATCAAAAATAAGCCCCCTACGTGTCCTTTTTCCCTACACACACACACACACACACACACACACACACACACACACCGAGACCTTGGTTTGCTGCATATATGACTCGCCCTGACGCTATATGCCAAATAATTTGGTTTAGGGGCAGTCCCACATATGCACATCTAAAAGCAAATTAAATTAGTAAGAGTGACCCACACAACGTATGTTTACAGTGGCACCAGTGACACCATGGCAACCCTCTGGGAAGATAAACTGCACGGGCATTAATTCAGGGAGATGATATGGTGCTTATCAGTTTTATTTGGGCCCGAGTTTAACAAGATAAAATCGTTGGGCCCTGTGATCTGCCACTGGTGAAGCGGTTACCACACAACTGGCGTGCAGTGTGGGCTGTGATGGAATGTAGATTAGCATGTGGCAGCTGGCTGGCGGTCCCTCCTTCCCTTCCTCTCCCCCACTCCACCCAGGATGGGTTAGTGATGCCCCTAGAACACACGTCTGAAGTCCCAGCTCACATGTGGGTCCAAAGAAAAAAAAATCCACACAATGGTAATTTGTCATCTTTGGGTCTCATGATGTATCCTGATTCCTTGTAAAATTAAATCAATGTAGTGACACCTCTCCAGATAAACGGTGACACCCTAGTGCATCAGTCAGAGATTGTTTTTATAAGTAACAGAAATGGATTCTTCCTGTCTTAAACAGAAGTGGGACATGCTGGAAGAATATCGGAGACTCGCAGGGTGGGAGTTCTGGATCAAGATTCAGGAGGGGACCAGCAAGTCACCCTCCAGGAATGGGGTGCTGCCACACTGGAGCACAAAGCTGGCAGTAGTTGGACCTGGCATCGCTCACCCAGGACAAGGCCCAGGAGAGTGGCCCAACGGGCTGAGTCTAAGGCATGTGTCCACCTGGCTCACTGGAGATAGGAGACGGGGGTCTGGCCTTTCAGTTCCAAGTGGGGACAGTGCTATCTGTCAAGGAAGTGCCACACAATAGGGGACGTTCCAAGAGGGAAATCAGGTGCTAATAAAGAGGTTGAACAGTAGTCACCCCCAAACTGGCAAATGGCTCCTCCACTAGGGCCCAGGAGCTTCTGCTTGGGATGCCTTGTGTAGTCTGAGCATCGGGTAGGCAACAGCTTGCAATAACGAAAAGAGTCCTTGACAGTGTCTCAGGAGTCCCAGACCTAGGGTTGGGTGCCAACACCAGGCAGGTCCACTTCCCTCTATCTACTGTTAGGGGTGGAATTGTGTCCCCTCAAAATTCATATATTAAAGTCCTCACCACCAGGACCTCAGAATGTGACTTGAATTGGAAACAGGACTTTGCAGGTATAATTCATTCATACGAGGTCATCTTGGAAAAGGATGGTGTCCTTAAAAGGAGGGGACATTTGGACAGAGACCAGCACACAGGAGAAATGCTATGATCTCCATAATTGGAGCTATGCGGCCACAAGTCAAGGAAGTAGCAGAAGCTAAGAGAGAGACGTGGAATGGATCTTTCTCTAGTGCCCCCAGAGGGGACATGGCACTGCTGGCTTCTTGGTCTCAGTCTTCCCGCCACTAGACTGTGAGACAACAAATTTCAGTTAAGCCGCACAGTGTGTGGTACTTTGTGACAGCTGCCCTAGGAGGCGAATGCAGTTGTCTTCTATAAGGGGCGTGGGTTTGACTAGATCTGGGACTTTCAAACTGAGTCTTGAAGTTCCTTGGAGTCCTAGAAATTCTTGGCAGCACCTTTTCAAAACCTCCAAGGTCCCTCCAGCTCTCTGTACATCACAGCCCTTTTCAGTTTTGACCAAGGAGTGTTCAAACTTGGGGGAAGGATGTACCAGGGACATTTCCCTCTCTAGCCACGTGGATAGGCGAGTCCCTTTACGGGGCCCATGCAAATCTCCGTACCATACATGTCCGCCCACATGGCAGCCACTGAGCCCTGGGAGAAGGAAGCGACATCCTCCAGGGCCTGGAACGTTTGCAGATTTTGGCCCAGTCCAGTGACACTGCCACTCTGACACATGGATCTGTGCTGGGCTTGGATCCTGGAGACTCGCTCCCCGCCTAGACCCCAGCCGTCACCGCCTGTGTTCCACAGTGGATCTAGCCAGTCCAAGGGCTCTGGGACCCCCCACGCCCTTTCCTTCTTACACTGACTCACCGCATCCACTGGCGTGTCCGACGCAGCACAGAATAACAGGCACCACTTTGAGGCCTATACATGTCCTTGTTTCTATCTTCACACAGAGAAAGAAGAGTCATGATGCCACAAATATTTGCGGGTACCGGGCGCCAGGCCAGGCTTGATCACCTGCGTGTCAGGAGCCTCTACATGAGCTGATTACTCTGTGGGGACCACTTATGTCTCCTACACTAGACTGACAGCTCCGTGACAGTCGGGGCTGCTATGCTCACCAGTTTTGAAGTCTCAGATCCAGGTGGACGAACCATAAGTACTTCCGAGTGAAGACACAAAGAGCTACCTCCTCCCTAAAGCCCCTATTCGTTTAAAACCAGGAAAGGGGTGCAGTCCCAACATCCAGGTTCCATGTCACCACGGAGGGGAACACCTGGCCAGCTACACTTGTCCCCCGGATCCTGCCCCCACATCAGATTCGTGACTCGTGTAGAGAGAGAGATCCAAGAGACAAAGCAAACGAGGCTGCCATTCTTTCTTCTCTCACGTTTCGTTGTAAACGTTTTTCAAACACACATACACAGTTTAAAATTTCCTGAACTAAATGTAGGGATGCCCTCCAGCTATATCCAGTAACTGCTACCATGTTGACACGGGTCAACATCCTGAAATTTCACTTCTAGATACGTCAGCATCCCTCTCTCTGGAGAAGAAAGTATTATCCTACTTAACTGCAATACCATGATCACACACAATAAAATTAATAATGACTCCATAATATTATCTAATACCAAATCTATATTCCTTTTTTTTTCATTGTCCCAAAGAACGTCTTTCATAGTTTGTTTCTAAGCGGGATCCAATCAAAGTGTACACACTACATTTGGTGGTGTGTCTCTTTCCTCCTCTTTAATCCAGTACAGTCCCCCAACTCCTTTCCTTCATGACACTGACTTTTGAGGAATCCAGGCTGAGGGTTTTAAGGACCGTTTTATGTTCCCCACCAATCTAACTGTTGTTTGACTGTCCGTCTGTACCCTGAAGGCAGCTGCCATCTTGACCTACCAAAAACTGAGCGTGAACCGAGGTTGAGCAAGTGACAGGGCTCAATGCTCTGGTTCCAGGGGTCTCTGATCTCTCTCTCCACCCAGTGCAGGCTCCACACCAGCCTCTCCGCCATGGCACTGCCACTGACAGCTTGATCCCACCCAGTCGCTTCTCTAGGACCACTGGAAAGCACTGCTGTGACTTTCCGTATTTTGTGGCCTCTGAGATTGGAGTGAACACAGCTGGAAACATACATGCCGTGCCACAGAAGTTTACAGAGATTTACAGGTTTCTCAGTGATTTATGTCTCTTTAATTAGGGCTTTTATGCTTTAATTAAAAAGTTACAGAAGTTGTCTTTCCTCCTGAAAAATGTGTTTCTGGTTGACTGCTTGGGTGAATTAAACAGCATCAGATCCCTGCCTTGGCCCCACGTTAGACTCCCAGAGCTCGTTTTCAGGGTAAGGGCAGGGAGTGCAGTGAGAACTACCATTAAGAAGAGCGGCTGTGACAACTTGCATTACTTTTTGATGATCATGCAATAATTTTCCGTGATAAATCGTCTCATTATATCTGCAAATTTGGAGGGAGACTCTAAATGCCACAGTACCAAAAACAAACAAAACAACAACAAACGCAGCACTGGGACCTTGGTTAAAGGCACCACCGCTTCGTTGAGGAAGCAGAATAAAAGTCTACGCTTTATTGTTCGTCGTTTGGTTGGTTCTCGGGTCACACTGACTCTGCGTATGTGTGGTGTACAGTTGTGCAGAGCTTTCATTTGGCTCCAAGGATAGTCTAGAGTCGACGTCAGCACCCAGACGTGGCCCCAGGTGGGCTGATTGCCTGGGTCCCCTGCCCCGTTCTGTGGGCTCAGCTCAGGTTTCAAGACACCATTTTCTGTTCGCTGTACAGCATTATCGTCCCTTACCTGTGCGTCCCCATTGGGTATATTTTTAACATTCACTTTTCATTATTTTTCTATCATTCTTTGAATTACATTATTTATGCCGTACCTGTCTCCCTCATTAGTGTGATGCTGTCTCCTCTACAATCTCATCTCCCCAGCCCCCACCCAGGGAGAAGTTACACTGCCATGATTTCTGTCCCCACTCGACCATGAGAAGAATTGTTCCACAGTGTCTAACTCACTTTATTCTACTTTTTAAATGCCTGTTTCCTTCTACTAAATTGTAAGCCCTAATAAGCACCATTTGATGTTCTTTTCTCCTTTCTATTCTACTAGATCCGAGGTCAGAGAATTGAGTCAACCCTGCTCCTCGTCCGCGACACTTGCATTCATACAGGGTATCACTCCATCCACGCATTCATTCATGCTTGTATTTATTCCCTTTATTCTACATTCCCAATCCTGTTACCTTGACCATGGGCTACCATTCTAAGGAAGTTAATGAAGTTCTTTTGTTTATATGCATTTTACAAAGTGTGTATATTTTTATGCACGTGACATTTTTATTTACGTAAATATATAATGTCATATGCTTCATGTTTTATACATATATAGACTCACATATATATACCATATGCATATGCGTGTGTGTGTGTAATATAAATTCACTGTTCCTTGTAAAACTTTAAAACTAACTGAGCCTGAATTTGGGGGGGATAAAAGGTTATCACTCCAATTTCTTTAATACTTTCTGATCTAATCATCTTTTTAACTTTTTTTCTTGTACCAATTTTGGCATTTTATGTTTCCTAAAAATGTTTCCATTATAATAATTATTACATCTAGTACTACAACATCATAATATGCTTATTATTCTCATCTCTGCTTTATCTACAGGTTTTTTTTCATTCCATATTTTACTTATATGTATCTTCTCTCTTTTGTCTTGATCAGACTTTTCAGAGGTCTAATTATTTTACTAGTAATATCAAAGAGTCAGTTTTTGGTTTTGTTCATCTTTTTTGTTGTTGTTCTAATTGTTTTTGTTTCTCCTGTCATATTTATTATTTCATTTATCCTTGTTTCTTTGGGTGAGCTCCATACTTCTTTTTTGACCGTATAGCTCCAGAGCTGAGCAGGTACTTAGTACATAGAAGTTTTCATCAAATGTTTATTGAATAAGTGAATCGCAAATACCTCGAGATCGGATAATGTCTGTCCATCTTAATACTCTTCAAAGAAGCTACTATACCACCTTGCACACTGGAGGTATCAGTACATATCGAGAAAATATTTATTGAGGGAACAGCTAATATAAAGAAATATATTCTTCCCTCAAGAAACCTCCAGAGGTTGTTTAATTCAGCATTCTGATTTAAAAAATAATAATAATAATTTAAAGAGGACATTTCTGATCGTCTGGTAGAAACCATCTGTGACATTGGTGATTGTCTCTTCTTTCCTTCTTTCGTGATAGAACCCCTAATATTAGCTGGGCACACAACCACCTGGAATAAAGACCCAGCGATTAAGTTCTGACCAATAGGATAAAACTGAAGGTGGGTACAACTTGAGAAACTATACTTCAAGGGAGGAGATGTGTCTGTCTTCTTCCCCGTTCTTTGTCTTGTATTCTGCAATGTGGATACAATGGTTGGGTTCCAGAGCTATAATGGATCAGGAAGAGACCTGAATGGAAGTCTACATCACAAAGAAACAAGATAAAGTGTCTGGGTTCCTTATACCTGGAAGCTTCCACAGCAGCCCCAGATACATGCTTTTGGACTTCTTTATGAGACAGAACTCTGATCTTATTTAAGACAGTGTTTTGCATCATTTCTTCGGGGTGTGGCGGGGTGAGTGCTTCTGTCACATGTACGTGAACATATCAACTGATTATACCGTAGAATTAGATTAGTAACTGATTCAGTTGGTACATGTTGATCTTTTTCTAAAGCATGTGTTTCCTCACAAAACAAAGATCTAAGAAAGAGGGTGATGTTAAAATCCCCATTTCACATGTGAGAAAAGCAATGAGGGAGCCGAGACTAAAACGTCTCTCATTCTTACTCAGATCTCAGTTTACTGCCCAAATTTACCTCTTTTGAACTAAATCAATTAGAAGAGGGCTGGTCCCAAAGGTTCTTACTATAGAAAAATCTAGTGTTTCTCATGTGAACTCCCAACAGTTTGCAGCCCCAGTGATGGCTTGGGCAAATTCCGGGTAAACTTCATTTTTTCAGATCCTGGTAGGATTTTTCTCAGGCTTGACTCTCTGGCTAACTAGGGAATCAGGTTTCCAGTTCTTTTCAAGAAGGTCAAGCACAACCAAAATATGAAATCCTTGTCCATTCTATGTGGCCAGTGACCTTGAGTCACTCTTGGGGTCCACATTCAGCATTGCTTTGCACACTCCAGAGCAAGGGTCACGGATGAGACTTCCATGGTCTATAATCTACAAAATGAACTGGCCATGTCGCCTCTGTCTCATTATCAGCTTCTTTACGTCCTATGGTCTCCTGTTACCAGGGTTTTCTTAGGGTGTTTGCTCTTAAGTGGCATCATTATCAATGGTCACCATCAACATCGGCCCTGGATTGACCCCAGAACCCTAGGATAGTTCTAGGTCCAGACAAGAGGTTATATCTCCTAGACCAGAGCCTGGGGATGTCAGGCAAAGGATCCAAAGGATCCGAAGTCCTAGCTAACCTCTGCCTTTGGTGATCAGCAGGAAAGAGGGAAAGTCAAAGGAGTTAGGGTGGCTTTATGCTCTTCAAAGTGAGCCAGATCCAGAACGGCCTCTGACCAGACATCTCACCAGCGGAAAGGAAAAGAAAGAATATTAACGGAGCGCTCTCTCTGTGCCAGGCACTGTAGCAGGCCTGTCACAGGCCTCTCTTATTTAGTTGAAGGGCAGTACAGTGCAGTGGTTAACCACAAAAATTCCTAGCTATGCAGACAGGGATGAGTTTCTAACGTCTCTGAGAGTCATATAAACAGGAGGTCAAATAGTTTTTACCGCTTGAGGCTGATGTAATGAAGATATTGAAAACATGCTACCCTCGTGTTGACTGCATGACTCATCACGGTGACACTTTGAAATGGGTGTCACTATGCCCGTTTTGAAGGTACGGAATCTAAGAGTCAGAGACGTAAGCTTCCCAAGGTCAACTGTTAACAAAAGGAAGAACTAGGATTCAAATCCGGGTTCATCTAACTCCAATCTCCTTGCTCTTTGCCCTTTGCCCTAGCCATTTTCCAGAAAGCGAATTCTTCCCTAGATGATTGTTCTACACAC
The DNA here is from genome assembly GCF_036562045.2 of Rhinolophus sinicus. NCBI lineage: Eukaryota > Metazoa > Chordata > Mammalia > Chiroptera > Rhinolophidae > Rhinolophus > Rhinolophus sinicus. The sequence continues at coordinate 64,500,716 of NC_133760.1, read as the reverse complement.
AATTTATGACACTTTACGACAAAAGTAGCTGCTCTCAGGGTCACTAATACAATGCAATGAAAAGGGACTGTTGGCCTTTGAGGAGATGACCACCGACCATAGCCCTCTCCCCTCTGACTACAGAATCAGCTGAGATAGAGTTGAACAGGAGTTAAACAGGAATGAAGATATTGGGATTTTTCATTCACTGAAGTAGAGGACACAGTGTAGATCCAAGACCAAAACAAGCTTCCTAAGCTTTCTTCCCACACCCCAACCCTGGTGCTGACACACAAGGAAGGTTTGGGTGTGGAGAACACATACGTACCAGTCACCAGGGTGGCTATCATGGGCGACAGGGGCCTGTCTCCAATCTCAGACAGGGAAGAGATTACAAGGGACAGCACAGACAATCAGTCTCTGTCTGAGCCGGATCCTACCCTACAAGGACACGTGGACAAAGAATGTCAGACTCATCCCTTCTCACCTGTCAGTGGAACCTCCTCTACCCTTGGAGGGTCAGTGAAAGGCAGAAAGAAGCTTCTTCCTGAGATTATCAAGAAGTATTGGTGTCATTCTATGAACCAGAAGAAACATAGAGAAAGAAAATCTCCCCCCTACCATAACCCAAAATCCTCAATGCATTTGCCCATCCATTTACAATCAATCAATTAAAAAAAAAAAAGAAAGAAATGCTACAAGTACCCAAAAAAGAGCTGTTAGCCTTGAAATGAAAGTATTAATTTCTTTTTTCTTTTTGTCTACACCATGTTTTTATTCTTCTCATAGCTCGTTTGCTGGTTTCAATCTGCCTTCAAGTAGCTCCCACACTAATGCAACTGGTAGTTTGAGTGTCTCAAAGAAATAGCAAGGACCACTGGGATCTGTATTCTCTCTCTTGGAAAAAAAAAAATCAACTGGACTGCAGAGAGTTAGGTGGAATTAATTCCACTGTAGAAAGAGAGGAGCCAAGCTGCTTGAGTCTCTTGGTTTATAAGGTCACCAGGATCCCTGGATGGGAATTATTTCTCTGTAAATCGCTTCTGCCAGCTACTCCGCAACCCTGAGTTGCCCATAATCCAGACAGCGATTGTCTGGTCTCTGAACAGAAGCTTCCCTGACCTCCCCTAAGAGTATTCTGGCACCAGCGGTGGCTGCAGGAAGCAGTGAGGAAGCCCAGCCTCAATATGTGTCAGCTCTGTGACCACCTTTGAGCCACGACTCAGCCTGTGTGTAAACGTTGTGGGTAGAGAAGCCCCTGATGAAAGTCCAGTCTCTGCTATAAGAGAGGCCCCCGCGCCCCAGCTCACACAGCACACAGGTGGGCAGGGCCTGCCTTAGGACCAGGGAGAGTCGTCTCTCACTGCCATCAAGTGCATGAGGCTCCCTGCTGTGAGGCTGCTGTCTATTTGTATTTTTTCTTTGGGTTTTGTATTCTTCCAAGAATCTATCAGACCAATCAGTCCATCTTTGGCGACCAATTAATTCTGGCCTTGAGCAAATCACTTCATTTTGAGCCTTAGTTTCACACAGATCTAAATTAAAACCCTGCATCCACTACACGTTGGTGATGACTTGGGCAAATTACGTGATCACTCCGAGCGTGTTTCTACACCAGTATGTTGGGAACACTCATGTATAACTGCAAGGCTGTGACGAGGACTTAGAAGCTAACAGACTATCCCGTTTATGAGGCTCTGATTGGTTCTCTGCCCCGCTGTGTCCATCACTGGGCATTGCCCTCTTGTCATGCAGGGTATCACGCGGGGCCTCAGCTCCTGCTACCCGCACAAGAACACAGGACATGGTGAGGCCAAAAAGGAACACCCACGGAGCCATAGATAGGGGAGTCATACCACTATATTCTCGCTGGCGGCATGATGAGACGCACAAAGTAGGATCCACATGATCTGCAATCTGCCGTCCGCTTCTCTGCCAACCAGCCAACCAATCAACCAACCAAGGCAGCTGCGGCAGTTACATCAGCAGCCAATTGGCCAACTGGCTACAGCCAATGGCCAACCACCATCTGAGCCAGCAGCCACCCCCCCCCCACCACGCGAGGCCGAGAGCCTGGAAACTGCTCTCTGGACTCTGTCCCCACAGCTCTTCTGAGAAGTCCCCCTGTATATCTGGTCTGTATGGTCCCAGGAGTGGTTGCCAGGATACCTGACTCCACTACCACTCTGTGGTCTAGGCTGGGCATGTAACCCAAAGGAATTCAATATGAGTGCCTTCTCCCAAGATTCAGCAGTCGGATGGGTGCTGAGAGAGATGGGTCTCCCTGTGGATAAAGGATCATGAACACCCACGACCTCAGGAGCTGATAGGGATCCTGGGCTCTGCTAAGCCGCCTGGAGCAACTGGAGAAGCTGGTGTACAGATGGAGAGAAGAGGGACACATATACAGAGAGGAGAAAAGACACAGAATGCAGCTAACATCCCGTTCCTGCCTCTAGTTTATCTCGGCCCTTGGGCTCCATGAAACTCACACTCCTGTATCCTCATAATAAAGGTCTTTTCTTGTTAAAGTTCGCTTTAGCTGCTTCTTGTTATGTGCAACAGAGAACAGTCTTAATAACCTGCTGACCCATTGTCATTCCATAACCAGCAAACAATAAATTGTGTAAAATGAGAAAACTGCACAGGTGATGTCACAGATTCTCCCCCACTCTCTGACTTGAAAGAATTATTCCCTGGGAGCCCCACCCTATCTACAGAAAGGCTCCGTGCCACACATCGCTTCTGGTACAGCAATCTCTGTCAAAAACATTAGTGTGTCCTCATCTACCTTATTCACCAGATCTGTCACCATGCGACTTCTGGCTCTTCCCCAAAGTCAAAATGATGTGGGACATCGAGGCAGCCACGACAGCACAACTAAAGACACTCACAAAAGAGGACTTCCAGAACTGCTCAGAAAGTGGCAAGAATGATGGGATAATTTTGTTCGAAGAGAGGGGGAATATTTTGAGGGGGACTAATGGAATGCGTCTTTCACTGTCATAAATTTTTTTATTTGAACATTCACTACATGTTTTGATCACACCTTGTACATTGATTTGTTGGCTTACCATCTATCTTGCTCCACAAGAAGTTCAGCTCCAAGAAGGCAGCAATGTCTTCTGTTCATTGCTGTAACCCCATGCCCAGGTTAGCACTCAATATATGGCAGGGAGTCAACAAATACTTGAAGAACATTTGAAGTGTGGTATGAAGATTAAATGAGATATTGTGTGTAAGCGTCTATTCTACAGCAAGGACTTAGTATGTGCCAGCCCTGCCCCTTGCATGCCCCTGAACCTTTCCTATAGAAATTTTATGCATAATGGACAGGACATGTGTCCTACGCTTTGGAAAACACATATGTAAAGTTGTGTGTGTCTATTTTAAAATTTTGTTCCATTTTTCATTTCTTTAAACCTTACCCTTTTAGAAATGGCCTTCATAAACTATGTCTTTGGTGAGTAATCAAAGTGGCCTGTGACAAGGAGATCAGAAGTTACTTGCATATCTAGTGAGGTCCCTTGTCTCCAAAGTGAACATTATACTCCTTTCTCAGGGAGCTAGAGTGAGGCTCAGAGTCCCCCCGTTACAGCCAGCTTTGCTGTAATGCAGCATATGTGTTCTTCAAAATCACGACAATGTACAAAATTGCACAGTAAAAACCACAGGGCTTTTGGGATGATGGGGTTAGAAGCACAACACTCAAAAATGTCATCAAGGATACACTAAAAAAAAAAAAATGGAGAGAGAGAGAGAGAGACGGAGGGAGAAGACTAATAAAAATGGTAGCCCAATTTGACATATGTAAAATGGTTAAGAAATCCATAAATATGGTACTTTACCCTGAAAAAGTCCTGATATTTCCTTGTGGAAATGGGCACCAGAAAGGCTGTAGCTTGTGAGTTACTGTGACCAGTGCAAGGAGGTTTATCTGGAGTGAACAGAAAGCTGTAACAACAGATGTGGACGGGCGTGGCTCGTAACACATTGGGCGAACTTAGGTAGCCAGAAAATGTTTGAGGTGTGTGCGTGTGTGTGCATTCGACATAATTCTATGCTGTTCTGTTAGCTGTGTACAGTTTTCTGCATTCACCTCGTGTTTGTCACAGGCTAAATCACACATAAGTAAACGTGAAATTTGTGCTATGCTCAAATTGTTCCTAATGACATCGATTGCATTGGAACAAACTTTGCATTTCTGAAACAAGCATGACAGCAGAACTGACTGTATATCCAAACTCATACAAGGAGTTCACAATGGGGCTGGGCAGAGTTTATGCTAAATGCTCCTGATTCCCAGGGCGACATCTTACTTTTAGCCTGAGATCCGATAGGGAAGAGGGAGCTGATATGTGATAATACTTTCATTAACCAGAAAGCAACTCAAACCCTCATATATTTAGAATGATTGGTCTTCACCATTTAAAGAAAGCCAATCGCCAGAAATGAGCTGATACCTGGAAGTTAGCCAAATAAAATCAAGAAGGTGTCCTGGAATGAGGGTCACCTCGTCCCCTGAGCCTTCCACACCTGTGGCCATGTTTAATAAAAATTGGCATTTCGGAATGGGGATTCTGAACCGTGATCCTGAATGCTTTCTGAATCACAAAATCAAGAGTAAACAGTGCTCCATTTATTTAAACAGCTTAAGGAAGGAAAACGGACCAAAGCCTTTGAAAAAGGGTTTAACAAGACGAACCAAAACAAGGGTTTTGGATAATCCTCACTTAACCAGAAAACCCATGCCCTGCTCATTCTAGTTCCCAAAGGTTGGCCTGTGCATATCCAGAGGAGACGTGCCCTCTGAGTGTGTAAGATGTGTCACTGCTTAAAATTCTGGAGAAATTGCTTGGGTGATTCAAATTGTCTAGGATAAAGCTGCCTCTTTGCCCCCTTCCCGCCTCCACCAACCCTTGATTGCTTCCTGCTTCATCTGGGGGCTCCCACGACCCAGCCAGGAGCAGCACAGAGCAAGCAGAATAGCAGCTACAAATCTATACTGAGCAGATGAGGAATCAAGGGAAAATTTTATAGACAGAGAGATGGATAATTCTGACATATGATAACCAGGCTAAGGGGATAGGAGTTTTATCTTCCTTTGATAGAAGAGCCTTAACGGGGCTACTCAGGAACTAGGAGAACAATGATCACTGTAATGGAAACATTCCCCGAGCCTATGGCTTCTTCCAGCCAAGAAATTCCAACCAGGACACTTTGCTCACGTTAGTTAATTAGGCCTCCTGCATTCCCGAGGGAAGCTTGGGAGCGCTGTGTTCTGGAAAGGGGTAGGTGAGCAGCATTGCATTATAACCATTATAACCACCAGCACCACCAGCACCACCAGCACCACCATCTTCCCATAGGGTTTGACAGACATCCATCAGACCCCATTCTGGGAGCTGTAACAAAGCAGTTGGGCACATGCTCTCCCTTCAGAGGTGCACAGTACGAGGCAGAATGAAGAGTTCAATTCATTTATTACTTCATTTACCAATATATTAATTCTAAGGTTATTGGAACCCTATTCTGTATTAGCAAGAGGGGTACAGGTAGAACAAATAAGATACAGCCCTGCACACAAGGAGCACCAAGACTCACAGCAAAGGAGAGATAAAGTACAAGCATTATAATTTAAGTGTCATAAGAGAAAATTGGTCCAAGATTCCAATTACCCAAGAAAGCAATAAGGAATCATCTTCACCCTCCAATGTCACTCAGTGCCCGTGTCCAATCATCACTGAGACTGCCCCGTCTCTCTTCTCACTGTGGCTTAAACCTGTCCCTCTGCCACTGGACGCCTTCGGTCAGGCTCTCTCCGCTCTTGCAATAGCCTAAAGACTGGTCTCCTTGCCTCCACTCTTGCCTCTCATGCTCCATTCTCCCCAGTGCAGCCAAACTCATCTTCCCCAAGTGCAAATGTGAAGGAGTCACTCACGCCACTGAATCACCACCATGTTCCAGGCTCATGTCCAGGGTCAGACCAGGCCTCACTCAGCGGTTCACGACAAACACTCTCGGGTGGGCCTGACACTTGTTACCCTGCGCTGCTCACGGCCCCCTGGGAGAGCCAGGCGCTGCCACCCCCTGAGGACTTGCTCACATGTTGTCCCTTCCGCCCTGTGGGCTACCTGCCCACATCCCCATCCTCCCTGAAGGTCAGCTCCACGTCCTCATAACTGACATCCCCCAATGGCTTCCTTCTCTCGCCAGGTAGGATTCATCACACTTTGATGATAGCATTTTAAAAGTGTTGTCATAATTACATGTGTAAATATCCATCTTCCCTTCTAGTCTTTGAATTCTTTGAGAGCAGGCGGGCACAGTAATGGCTGGTGGAAGGGATGGTGAATGACCAACTGCCTATTTCAACACGGTGCCAATGACTGCCCTCGAAGTATGTGCCATGCTCTACAATGTGACTGTAAGTCCTGCACTATAAAACCCTCATCCTTCGTCACATAAGGCTGCCACAAAAACATTGGTTTATGAGAATGTCCTGGAGTGAGAAGGAATTTGCCCTGGACAGGCCAGCCTTACTCCTTGGGCCCCTCTGCCACTTGTCACTATTCGTGACCATTGTCATGTATAGGTGAGGACTACATGGGGTCTAGGGTGTGGCTGGCAACCATTACTAATGAGCCATCACTGTAGAAAGCCACTGTGGACTGCTCCTTTTACTTCTATTTATGTCATTAGATGAATAGACATTCTTATTCCGATTTTATAGGTGAGCAAACAGTCTCCCTGAGGGTAAGCTGCCCAGGGCCACACTAGCTGTGGTAAGCACCAGAGCTGGGATTTGAACCGATGACTGTCTGACTCCACAGGCTGAGTTTCTGCCATCACTCTGGGCTGCCTCCTGCTCGCAGTGGGAGGGGGAAGCTCGCGGCTGAGAGAGGGGCAGCTTGGGCAACCCTGCCTCTGCATCCTGTGGGGCCAGCACGCAGTGAACACTGGCGTTTATTTCCCTTATATGGTGAAAAGAGAGATGCCCATTTTCCCCCCGTTTCTGCAGACGAACAGACGGGTGCTAATTTGGTAAGTGCAAATTGTCTGGCTGCAGTTCTACCCGCCATCTGCCTGCTTGAACTAGTGAAACCAGGGTGACTTGTAATTATGCCCAGTTCTCTTCACAAGGTCCTTCATCCCTTCGGATGAGTGTATCCTTTTCCTATTTTAAGAAAGAGCTTCACATAGCAAGGCATTTATGGAACACGTCCAAGTAGCAGAGTAGCAAGTGATATTTGAAGCCAAACCAATCACACGGACAAAACCGTTACACTAGACGCCAGGGGACCAGGGCTGGCCCCACTCCGCCCAGGAAACTGATGGGCGACAGAAGACGAGTCACTGTAACTCTCCGGGCCTCAGTTTCTCCTCCAGGGCACTAGCTTTGGAGTCCCCCCAAAAACAGAGGCGGCGCTTTGCTGATTGTGTGGCAGGAGTGCCCCTGCTGCTGGACCTGGGGCCTCAGATGGGGTTTGAAGGGACCATCCCGAACTTCTCACCCTCACCCTCCAGAAGGAGCTCTTCAAACCCCGCATCCTCAGCCCTGCTAAAAATACAAAGCTGACTTTCATCTTATTCGTGCCACAGCTCCAGTAGAGCTGTTGGAAGTCCCACTTCCCTTCTCTCCGCAACCACCTCCCCCTACATCCAGGCCCCACCCACCGGGTTTTGAAAACGAAAGCCTGCAGAAATGATAAGCGGGTCCCAGGGCTAAGAGAAGCAGTTTACGCTGCCCAAAGCACATCATGAAAACGCAAGCGCCCCTCATTCGAATCCCAAGACGTGCTTTCCATTCACTTACCTACAGCTGTCTTCTCCTGCCAGTTTCTCCCTTCGTGAAGGCTGCATCTTCAGGAGATAACACCCATGTGACAGCAGGGAGGCTTTCCCCTCAGTGTGGGGACAGTACCTGTTGGAAGAGCAGGGGTTGGCCACTTGGGAGACTGGTGAGCAGCAAGTCCCTGCCTGACCCACGAGGGCGCGAGGCTTCCCTGCGTGCCCAGGCATTCCCTCTTCCTCACCTCCTCCTGTCGCTTCTCTCCCCAACCCCATCCCCCCATCCCTGAGACTGGCAAATGAGCCAGTCCCACTGCCGGCAGCCAAGTTCATTTTTTAAAGTCTCTCTTTCACAAAACTAAGAGGAAAAAGTTGGCTGTTTCATTTGGTGGTTTTCTTTAGCAACACTGAAATGTCTAACAGCGACATGTGCGGTGTTTGCGAACTTAAATATGTTGCCTCTGGACCAGCCATCCCTGAAGGAACAGCTGCTCTGCAGAAGATCAGAAGTGAGAAACCACAAAGTTGCATGACTTGTCTTCCCCCGAAGAAATGAAAGGTGTTTTTCTCCCCCTCAAAGTCACAGCTATTTCTCTGCGCCACATCAAAACGCCAGCCTTTGGCAAACATGTCTCTGTGCTTCTAGATCCAAGCTGCGGCACAGGCTTCAAAAGTGACAGCCCGGTGCCACCCTTGCGTGGTCCTCAGCTTCCGACTCGCTCACAACTTCTGAATGTCTCACGTGAGGGACCAGGCGGCAGGGAGACTGTCGTACTGAGTCCACAGGAGGACGTACAGCCAAAGGTGAGGACGTCGTTTAACAACCCGCAGTGCAATCCCGGGAGATGGGCTGCATGCAAATCTCCCAGAGGTAGAACCTGACCGAGAACTTGAAAAATTATGAAAATTGCCTCTGAGGCTGGCTGACGTGTTGGCGTGCAAGGAGACCAGTGCCAGAAGAGAAGCGTGGTGGGAAAGGAGTCCCGAAATGCAGCAGAACGAGCTATGGACCTTCAGTCTCCTGGGTGACTGTCTGTCACCTAGAAGTGGATTCAGCCATATATTACACGCAACCCCAAATAACAGAGGTTTCCATACACAGGTTCATTCTTTCATGTAAAATACGTCAGGAAGGAGGGAGTCCAGGGGCTCCAGGAAGCCATTGGAAACCAAGGCTTGGCTCCTGCTTTGGGCTCTGTCATCTTCAAGGTCACCTCAAGGCCACTTCCTGGCTTCTATCCTCAAGGTCCCTGGTATTCCAAGATGGCTGTTTGAGCTCCTGCTATCACATTATATTCTACATACCAGAAAAGAAGAAAAACAAGAGCAAAATGTCCTCATGACACTAAGCAAGCCAGGTCGGCTCCATTTTAGCAACCTTCCCCAAAGGATAAGACATTTCTGCTGATATCTCCGAGGCTAGGCCCTAGTCCCATGGCCATACCTAACTGCATGGGACCCTGCAAAATAGTGCCCTTTAGCTGAGTGCATTCCAATACTGAAAAAATTGGGCTTCTTCTTGTAAGGACAGAGGGAATATTGGATATGAGGTGGCAACTGGCAGCTCTGTCACAGACTCAGCTTTCCATCTATCAAAAGAAAATGTTTATACTGACTATATCTGTACCAAGATATCTCAGCGTCAGCACTACAGACATTTTGGGCCCATTAATTCTTTGTTACGGGAGGCTGTCCTATATACTAGCAGATGTTTTGCAGCATTTCCGACCTCTATCCATTAGATACCAATAGCACTACCCTCACCCCCAGCATTTGGTGACAACCCAAAATGTCCCCAGGCAATGCCATATGTCTCCTAGGGGACAAAAATCACCGCTGGGTGAGAACCACCAAGGTATATCAAAAGGGCATTAAAATGAGGTTATACACATGGTTTCCATACAGAAAGAGTATGCATTTTATACCTGTTCACCTAGGGGTAATGCGTATGAGAATAGAATTAATCTATATGCTTTGTTGAAAAGAGATTTTAAGAATCTAGGGTGCCCCCAGGGTTCCCAAGAGGAACCTCAGAACACACAGGAAACCGACCCACTAGAGATTCCGTCCTCATGTCCTTCGGCCTCATGCAGCTCCCTCCTCCCTCCCTGGGTCTTCTCGCACCAGATTCCCTCTGCCTGGGCTTCCTCCTTCTGCTCTGCACACAGCTGACTCCTCTGTTTGAATGTCATGAGTTCCCTGACCACAAATCTAAGTCAACCTGCCCTCCCCCATGACTGCTTCGTCCTCTGAATTCTACACATACAGTCCACGAGTATATTCACTTTTGTTATCACTCTCCCCGTTAAGGTAGGGACCGTGGCTCTGTAATCACCTATACTTGCCAGCACCTGACACAGTAAAGGCCATTAAATATCTGATGACTGAAAGAATGAATGAATATGGTAATGGCGCTGAGAGACAGTGCATGTGTGGTACGTGTGACAGAATTGGTAAGGGAGTGATGGAGAGAACTGGAACACAGACCAGGGCAAAGGCCACACCTGAGGTCAAATGACCAATCAGTATCGAGTGTGACTTTCCTTTCACAGACTTAGGATTTCTAGTCAGCCACAGACACTTATTGGGTATCTATACCTGGAACAGACAAATACATGAAGCAAGGACCTACAATATAATATAGGAGAAAAACACACACCTACTAATAATCATAATAGAGGTTAAATGTGCCAAAAGTGTATTTTAAAATACAACAAAAGAAAAAGAAAAAAGCGTTCACCAGACCTGAAGATCTGGTCAAAGGGCAGAACTGGAGGGAGGTTTTGCAGGATGAATAGGAGTTGGGTAGGTAGAAGACGGAAAACAAAACCAAAGCGAGTCGATCCCAAATACTATCATTCCAACATGTGATCAACAGAAGTAATTATTAATGAGATAGTTTACATTCTTTCTTCCTAAGTGTTAAGAACCTAGTGTGCATTTGAAACTTACTGCACTTCTCAACTTGGACTGACCACATTTCAAGGACTCAACCGTCACATGCGGCAAAAGGAGACATTACTGGACGGGTCCAGTCCACTTAGTTGAGGTGGGCTTGGGTATGTCCACCCTGGGAAGATGATAACAGAATGTGGTGACAGAGGGTGACGTTCAAACAGGCATGTTGTATGCTGTTTTTATGATGTAAGTTACTGAAACAAAAAGATGGAAGGTACGGAGGAATGAGGGAGCCTGGGCAGGAGCAGGGGTTATACACGTGAGACCTGTGGGAATGGCGCCAAGGTGAGGCTAGGAGGTGACAGATATGGGTCCCCAGCAGCTATGATTGTATGTAAGGACCTGTCTGCCTGGCCACAGCTGACGGGACAGAGGCACCTGGCCCAACTCAGCTAATAAGAAATGTCCAAGGAATCTGAGACCAGGTTGATTTATTCAGGTCTCTTGAAAGGAGGATGCATACATATTAGGGAGATACGGGGAGGCACCTCCCACCACGAATGAGCAGCAGAGAAAAGTGAGCCGCAGAGACAGAAGAACTAAGCAGATGTACAGAGACAGACCTAGTCAGGAGGCTGTGAGAAGGCTGCCTGTTCTCACTGGCTTGGCTTTCAAGTTCTAACTTCCAGATTCTTCCGAGCCTCTCCTAAAATACTGCCCTTCGGATGTCCCGTACTCTTAAACTAAAATCTCTCCCTCCCTCTCCCTTTCTCTCTCTTCTCTTCTAGCATGCAGGTTTCTGTTACATGCAACTAAAGATTTAGACTTCCTAAGAAATACTATTGGTACCAGACTTTATAACATGCAGTGGTTTTTAACTCCTGGCTTTGGGAAGAAGGCATACGGAGGAAGTGGAAGGGATCCGTGTGAGAGGTGAAATTGCCAGAATTTAACAACTGATTGAATGGGGAAGCAGGTGTTAGGAAGATGGCTGATGGTTGGGGCCTAGATGGCTGGAAGATCGATGATATTTTTCCCACATACGGGAGGGGGATGCAGGAGCAGCAGGTCCCCAAGGGAAGATGGGGCTGCATTTTGCACACACACTGACCTCTCACCTCTCTGCCCTGGCTGGATGTACTGCGCAGTCTGTAGCTGAGGCTACTCCAGCCCACCTGCGGCCTGTCAAGAGTACCCCGGTTGGAGCGAACCCCTAAGACTTTCTGATTATAGGCTTTCGTCTCCTGGTCTGCTGACGGCTTTGATACAGCAAATAGTCATTTCCGATGTTTACTTTCAGATCTGTCTTCTGACACTGTCTTTCCACACCTCTCCTCCTGGCACCTGTCCCTTATTCCCCGTGCCAATCTCTCCCTCAGAGGTCTTTCTTCCCTTCTTTTCATGCCCCAATGCTGGGAGACCTTATTTTAACCAGAGGAAGAAAAAGTTACAGGCTCTGTCCACATCGGTTTCCAGCAATGCATGTGTACACACACACACACACACATTTAGTTTCTCTCTCTCCCTCTCTCCATCAAACAGAGTTTCCCAGTAATACTCTTCCCCTAGAATGAACCTTTCAGAGATTTTCAGCCACTCTAGGGAAAGCAGTGGCAGATCCTATGTTCATTCCCTGGTTAGTTTTTCCCTTGGCTCTGCAGGCTGAGGTAGCATTCTCTCCCTGACATTGAACTCCTCCACACACGCAGGCACCCACAGCGACAGACACCCACCACACCTGTCATAAATGCATGTCACCTCTTTGCAGTCCTTCTACAAAACTACAGCTGCTTTTGCATTTGCTGGCTACAGGCAAGAGAGGGAAAGATGCATTCAACCAAATTCTACCCTGTCTCCGCCTCTGTTCGCTAAGGACTGATTGGGTATCAATCCGAGCTTCTCAAAAGGGAATCCTGATTGGAATTTCACAGCCAAGAAAACTGAGTCACCTTGGGGTTAAGGGCCCTATTTTCGAAGGGCTTTCAGCACGGTTAGCCTGAGGGTCTATGGGTCCTATTCTCCGGCTCAGTGCTCACCACCCATTTTCGATTGCCTGCCCCATCCGTAAAACCTTTGTGAGCATCCGCCCCCAGTACATGCACATTTATTTACTCACAAATTATAATCGTGTACAACTACATACACGTTATGCACTGTATAAACAGACACACTCAGTATAGATACAATAGACATACTCAAGAGATAGAAATTTGGAAAGGAGAATAAATGTAACTGGAAGTCCCACTATGTCCTTCCTCTCTTCTCATGCCACATAAAAGGCCTGATGTCTCCTGTTGAAATGGAATGTCTAAGATGGTCATCTGGGAACCCTCAAGAGGTTCATTGAGCAGACGCTGCTGAGTCATGTTGCATTTGAAGTCTGGAAACTGTTTGTTACTGCAGCAAAATCTAACTTATCTTGAGTGACACTATTTGTGCAGAACCAGATGCCGTCACAGTCATGGGTTTGTCCCTGAGGGCTGATCTCTCCCAACTGGCATCCTTAGTTGTGTCAGCCACAGTGTCATGGGGGGGGGGAAGAACAGGAAACTGGGCATAGGATGGAGTCATGATGTAAGAAATGGCCTAGAGCAGGGGTGTCCAAACTGCGGCCTGCAATCCATTTTTAATTGGCCCGCAGCAAATTCCAAAAATATATTTAGTTTACTTAAATAAACCAGGTGAGGCAATTCATACTTCACCTTGACTGAGTGGCCCGGCTGTTTGTGTATTTTACCGCATATGGTCCTTGGTGAAAACCGTTGAAAAAAGTTTGGACACCCCTGGCCTAGAGTCTAAAGAGCAAACTTGGAGACCAAGAAGACACCATCTGAGCGGACCTGCCCAGGAATTGATGGGCAGTCTCCACTCTAATCCAAAGTCCATCCCTGAACTGGGCTGAAGATCTTTAAGTCAGAGAGTGAAAAATGACTCTATTCCTGTGTTTCTGGACATCCAGTGCCTTCCTAATAGAAAAGAGTTCAATTTGGAACCAAATACATAAATCCTTCTGCTCTAGGCTACTCTTTCAGCTCCTAAGGCAGTGGATCTCTGTCTTTAAGAAAAGTTCAGGGGAATTAAATTGGAAAAGTACTTGTAAAACTGAAGCTACCTCTCCATTGAGTCTGAAACATTGACAGCCCACTTCCCAATCTCTCCAGATTGGCCAATGCAAGAACTGCTCCTGAGTTACACAGTGGGGTCCCACGTGGTACAGAAGAGGAGCTTAGGAATTTGGAATTCACTTTTAAACTTGGCTTAACATTTTGATCTGTGGCTTAATATACGGGTCCAGCTGCCCTAACAGAGATTAAATAACAGTAACTTATACCAGACAGAATTTTTTTTTCATTCTCGCATAACAGTCCGCAGGTCTTGGGCAGGAGGGCAACTCTACCACACAGTATTATTCCTGGTACATTCTATCTTTCTCCCCTTCCACCTGTACCACTGAGCTTTCATTTTGTGGGCTCAGATGGCTGCTCCAGTCACCACCCCCAGGTCCACTTTCCAAACAATATGAATAGGAAAAGGCAGGTACACCGTTCATCTTATGGGAATAAACTAGAAGTTGCACACATCACTTCTGCTCAGATCTCATGACCAGGATTTAGTCACATGGCTGAGCTTAGCTGCAAGGGAAGCTGGGAAGATAGCCACTAGCTGTGTGTCCAATGGCCAGCTAAATTTTGGACATGCTATTATTAAAGGTATTACTAAAGGAAGAAGAAGAGAATGGATATTATGGCTGTCTAGCAGCCTCTGGCTTCTTGGCGTGCTATGTGCCTTCTTCAGGAAGCTTTTCCTCTGACCTTGGCCCTGGCCCAGGAGCTCCCATATGACCCTGCCCTGCTGAGCCTAGCTCACCCCAGGATGCTGCAAATGCCTGCTGACTCTTCTCTATGTCCTACTAGGTGAAGCTGCATGCATGCAGAGGCTGTGTTCATTCTGTTTACCCTTATCTCCCCAGGCTCTGGCACTTAGTAGGTGCTTATTAAATATTTATTGACTAAGTAAATGAACAGATGATTATGTGAAAGGACACTAATTGTTCATCTTTGGCTCTTCTCAGCAGTTCCCTCCACACTGCCTTCTAGTTCCGCCTCCCCTTGCCTGCCCCTCAGTTTTTCCTTTTCTCCTCTAGGCCAGGTTCACACAGGCCAGGCCAAAAGCTTTGGGCTTTTGGGATGCACGATTGTGAGGAAAGAAGGGAAAAAAGCAGCAGAAAGCCAAGGTTGGAAGAAGAGTCTTTGAGTAACTATACTGCATGAAAATAAAAGTGGCCAGGAAAGAAAAGTGTATTTAAAAAATATCACTGTGGACATCGTGACATTAAGAAATGCAAGAACAGGAACAGAAATTATTTGGAAAAAAATTTAACTTGTTAGACTGTGTTTCCATGACCCAGACACTGCCTTGTGACTAGACTAGCTGTGGCTCAGAAGGGAGTGACTCACATACCAGGAAAATGTTAGAGAAGCGTAAATCCCAGAAAACCTTAATAATGATTCCTGCCTGCTTTGGATCCTTCGGAAAAATAAACAACCCTACAAAAGACAGAAGTATATGTCAGTGGTTTTCAAACTTTTTCATGTTGTTTCCAAGCCTAGAAATCATGATGCCCTGTGTATAGCCCCATGAGATCATTGTATTTTGAACTCCATTTTACAAATCAAAAGCAAAATGTTTAGCAGGAAATAATATGATTCTATCATATGTATGAAATACAGTATCACAACAAGGTATACATGTCCAAAGAGATTAGTTGTCAAATTAAACACAATAAAACCTATTTATGGATTTCCCCGTTAATACCACTTGCTCCTGGTTCATCTTTATTGTGGTTGACTGTGTGTGCTGGCACGTAGGTAATATCAAAATCAAAGGGAAAGTTGATGGGGGAAAAAAACTGAAAACGGAGGAAATTCTATGCAATAACTCACTGTTTTCTGTAAATTGAGAAACTATCTCCAGGCTTTAAGTTCCACACAAAAAGTGGTAATGACTGTCTATGCATTGCTCTGAGTTCCTAGTACTGTGTCTGATGTCTTCTTGAAACAGAGCAAACGTGTGTGACCTAGTCTTTCATTGTAGCTGTGGAAACTCCCCCTCCAGCTGGAGCATAAGTTGAGAACTACTGGACAAGCAGCATCCTTGCTACCTTTTGTTGATGAGCCCTTGTTTTGTTGATAAACATATACAAGGTTACAGGGCCACATTAGCTCCTACTGTCCTGAAAGACTGAATGACACACTCAATATGTGTGAGGTCATAATTCCAAACCCTCCTGTGATTTTTGGAGGTGACCCTGGAGATGTGGCCTGCTTCAGAGTAAGATTTGTGGGAGGGTTCTCGTGATTTTGTTCCAGATCTTAAAACATTATGATAACAATAAAGCATAATGAATAATATTGTTATTTATAAAGAGGGTGCCAAAAATGTACACACATTTTTAAAAAGGAAAAAACTGTATTAAAATTTCACTGGTGGTAACCACTCTGAACACATCTTGTAATTGCAGAAGTCAAATGTGACTTGTATTCGTCTTTTGTTATTGGTATATATTATTATAATTTCAACACAGTTTTTTCTTTTCTTAACACGTGTATACATTTTTTGGGCACCCTCTGTATTTGCAAAGTCCAATACACTTGGACTTTTTATGTTTCTTCTTATTTTAGTCATTTTTTTCTTTCTTGATTAATTTATTTTCAATTATATAAGCGGTACATTAATGATGCTTTATAATGATTAAAATTCAAATAATAAAAACCCAAATCCCCTTGATTACCATCTTAAACCCAGTCTACTCTTCAAAGGTAACAACTTTTCTCCGGTAGGTATCCTTCCAGATCTTTCTTTATACTTTTACATATAAATCCATATGTATCTAGAGACAGCTACAGTTTTATCTTGCTCTTGTTTTTATTTCTATAAATGGTATACTGTGGTAACTGGTGCTCTGGGACTTCCTTTTTTCTTTTGAAATATGCCTTAATTCCCCTATCATGTCTTCCCACATAAATCTACCTTACACTTTTAACCATTCATGGTAACCCACAACACAGACATACCAGAACTTACTTACCTTGTCCCCTACTGCTGGACATTTAGATAGTTTTTAATCTTGGGGTTTATGTACACGGCTGGCAATAGGCATTTTATTTGTGCTTCACTGTATACATATAAGAGCATTACTCTAAAAAAGACAGTGAGGAATGGAATCTCTGGGTCAAAGGACAGGAACACTTAAAGTTTTCATAAACACTGACAAAGTGTTTGCACCAATTCACCCCCGTCTCTTACCCCCGTATACGCACTGTATGACAGAACCCATTTGCCTAAACTCCTGCCATCACCCTCCAACTTTAAAATGACTGCTAACCAGATGAGTGACAACAGTTTCCCGCTGTTGTTTTATTTTGCCTCTCAGGGTCTTAACTGTGGAAGTTCAACTACGTGACTACTGTTTAAGATAGTTTTTCTCACTGTTTTATTGCTCGCCCTGCCCCCTGCTCCACCCTCCCACCCAGAAACAGGGAGTCATAACCTAAGCAGATGGTAGTGGCAGAGACTGCTAGCTGTCCAACAAATCTCTTCTTTTGGGCATACAGTTAGACTACATTTCCCAGACTTCTTTGTAGTTAGATAGCATCTTGGGTGCTGGGTTCCAGCCATGAAAGGTTAAGTGGAGTGACGTGTACGACTTCCTAGGCTGGCCTCTAAAAACCTTCCACGTGCTATCTTCCATCCTCTGGTTCTTTCCACTGGCTTGATGCAAGTAAGCATGGTGAGCCTGCAAGCTACATGTTGAAGGTGGCAGAACGACAGGCCAAAAGATGGCTGGTCCTTGAATAACCACTTGGGGAAGAGCTACCCACCAACCCAGGACACCTGTTTCGGATTTAATGTGAGCCAGAAATAAACTTCTATCGTGTTTGAGCAATTTGGGTGTTATTACAGCAGTCATCAGTATGTTAATACAATGTAGTGAGGATTAAGTCATTAAAATGATCATGGGTGCTATAAGGAAAGTGTAAAAAATAATCAGGGAAGAGTTCCCTGGGCATTTAGGGATTTCTTCCAGTGCAGAATACTCCATTTTGGTAACACTAAATAATTCAGAGCTAGCTGAAGGCAGAAAACCCTGGAATATTGCCCAGGTTACCTAGGAAAGGGATTTTATCCATTTTCTGGTCCTCTCTGTGGTCTGACAATCACCACTTACTGGGGAGACTCTGGTTTTTGGTCTGGGGGATGCTGTTCCCTTAGAAATGTTCTGTCAGCGATCAGGCTCAATTACTGCAGAGAGTCTAAATGCTGCAGAATTGTTTCATCGGAGGTCAAAGACTACCGAGAATGCCGTGCCATTTACTGTTAGAATGCCATCCACAAGCGAGGTGTCAGGAGTGAAGTGACCACATGGTTACCAGGTTACCTCTTGAGGTTGACTGTAGAGAAGAGAAATGGCCTTAGATAGGGTCATACCCAGCCTTTCTCGTGAACCACGGCATTCCCTGCCGGGAGCCAAAGCTATTTGTGCAGGCTGTTGTCCTATGGTTATGAAAGGAAACAAGCCCTCCTCCAGGTGACTTGTCACCCACCCAACCCCTTTCCCATTCTATATAAGAATTGAGGTGAAGGTCCTCACACCCTGGTCATATTTCAGTAATGGTAAAAAGCAGACTCTCTCCCCAGCAACCACTGGAAGGGGAGAAAAGAGACTTTGAAAGAGGCTCATCAATGAGTTAGATGTAAAAGTTAGAAAAGATCAAGGAGCCAGACTCTCTAGCTTCTTCCACCAAAGCAGCACTCTTCCAACAATGAAATAAAGCAGGAAAAGAGAAGCAAACCTGGCTGAAGGCAGACGGAGGCCCAAGAGGCCCTTCTGCCCATCACCCATGTGAAGTTCTGCCTGGACCTTTGGGCTCCCCGAGCACAGTTTCAAAAGCACCACTCTCAAGGCCCTTAAGACGGTCCATCCGAAGATCTAGCAGGAAGCTCCCCCAAACCCCTCCCACTGCCCTAGAGTGTGCAGCTCCAAACCCAAACGGGGCACACCAGCAAACCTGGATGTGGGCTCTCACTGTTGGGCCATAAAGACATGAGGGCAGACGCTGACGCTTTCTGCCTGTTATATTCCCAGTACCTGGCTTAGCATCAGGCATAGCAGGCGCTTTATTTCCAGGGAATGAGAGACTAAAAGCAGCTTGGTTTTCACATTGAAATCACCAACAGTTACAGCGTTGGCCATGTAGCATTTCACAGTTTACAAAGCCCCTTAGACCATCTCATCCTACCATCAGAACCCACTGTGATGTAGTCAAGAGAGTGATCAGCATCCTTTTAATAGAAACTGGATTTCAGAGAGATTAGGTGACATGCTCAAGGTCACCCAGCTAATCAAAGGAAGTTCCAGGACTGGAAGCTCATCTTCGGGCTCCGAGCACCGATGCTGTGTCTACTCCCCTCCCCGCTGATATTCTTAGATGCTCCCACCATAATGCCTGCAACCACCGGTGGTGATGGTGGTGCCTTATTGAGACCACAGCAATATGGAAAGCATACGAAGACTCCCGACCCTGACCATCACACTAGCTTCTTGGTTATCTCACACGGCTGCAGGTTCTACCTCTTTACACAGAGAAGGGCAAGCCTTTCTGCTCCATGAGCAAAGATCACAGACTCCACAGTAAACAGTCATCCTGAATGTTTCTGCCAGGGGGCTCCAGGGCCATGAAGAGTACGGGATGAAGAGTTTGTTTCAATACCTGAAAACCAACTCAAACTCCAAAGCCCTACTTCACATGGGAAGCTACATCTGGGAGTTACTCAGTCTTGGTAAAGGAAGCATGAGTGTGGAAACCATAATTCTTGAGTCCTTATATAAATCATGAACTCGGTCCACGTAACTCACAGGTTGTTAATTTGGTGTTTAGTGACCTAAAGGTCCAACACCAGTCCCCACCAACGAATTGCTGAGGGCTACCCAGTGTAGGCTTGCCACAAGCTGCTCACTGCTTTTAGAATCAGCTTCACCATAAGCCCTGAGAAGCTAAGCTTCCTCTAAGGGAGTCCATGAGCCAGCATGAGCAGAAGCATGGAAACACAGGCATCTGTGTAAGAGAAAAGAAACAGCCCAAGTCAGGGGACTTTCAGCTCCTGCTAGGTCGCCCAATTTATTCTCCTTGTATAATATCGGTGAAAATGGCTGATGAATGACCAATGCTATGAATGCATTTTCACTTGTAGAAAACAGCCCTAATGATAAAGTAGTACATTTGGCCTGCAAGGTCTTTCCTTCCTCTGTTCTTCAAATCCCTCCTCTACTTACTTTGTCTCCATCTAAAAAGGGAGGGCTAAGCAATTTGCAAGAAACTAAACCCCTCTGATGGAGTGCAAGCCAGTGATTTAAGCCCAGGAGAGGTTCAGGGTGCTGAATCAAGCCACCCTGGGTTGAGGGTTATACGACCACATTGGGGGTTGGGGCTTCAATGTAAGAATTTGGGGAGAAGACAATTCAGTGCACAGCACACAGTCTAGACCAGAGCACCTCAGAGGAAACCTTTACCTCTCATTCCTGGTTCTTTCTGCAAACCAGTTGGCTTCTTTGTTTCGCCCCAACAATATTTCAGCTTTCTCTGCTCTAAGTCATTTGTCATACCCCTTGCTCACCAGCTGCCACGATGTTGTAGACATCTTTTGCCTTTTGTCACTGCCTCTCCTGTCCTTTGTCCTTCTGCTTTTCTAACTCTTCATGGTCATTTTAATGGGGTTTTGGGAGGGAGTAGATATAAATGCAGTGTTTCAGCTTTAATTTCCCCCACAATGCACAGGAAGGACTTTTAAGCCAATGCACCCGTAGTGGGAGAAGAGAATTAACATGTGTACTCCCAAGTTTCTGGGATGTCGTCCAAAGAAGTCAACCCCTTGCGTGAAATTTCTTTGAAATCTCAAGTTTTGTTTTTTCAATATATGCAAATTTTGCCCCTATTCCATAATAGATCTGTTTGTTTTCATATAAGAATATTATTTTAAGTTATTGGCTTTTAAATTGCTTTCCTTTCCTTCCCCAATCTTTGAGTAAAATTGATGCTTTGGAAAGATACCACGTTTATCTCCTTGCTTTGAGCATCTACAAGAAGACACAGACCTCAGTTTAAGAGGCCCAGCCTTATTCTTCTTGTGTCCCTAGGACTGAGCACCGTATCTGGCTCCAAGAAGATACTTAACAAGGGTTTAATGAATGAACCGAACTGAAAGAAGAGTATCATTCAAATGGGGAGTGGGGAGGGAGTCATGTGCCATGTCAGGGAGACCATTTAGCTCAGCCAAGTTCTAGAGGGAAGAATGAGCACATCTGACCTTCTGTCCTGAGACCCCAGGGTCAGTGAGGTGTCTTCACTCTGACATATAACCTCTCCCTGCCCCATGCTCTCATCTGCTGTTCACTCACCCCTCCTCACAGCTCCTGGCGAGATTAAATCTATGCTGCATGGCAAAGCCAAGGCTAGAAGCTACATTCTTGGAAGTAGGGCTGGTTTTACGCTGAGGGCCATGGACAACATTTCAACTTGAAGTGATGCAGGGACAGTCCCCTAATGTCAGCAATCTGCTACTGAAGTCAGAAATTCTTCCCCTGAATCCCTGTCCTCTCACTATACAAAGGACCCTGGGGGGAATGCCACGAGAGGTCTTTAAGATCCCACAGTGAATACATGTAAAAGTGGCTACCTATCTTCTAGAAGGAATAAGAGAGATCAGTGGCCATTGACGGGGAGATATTCCCACGGGAGTTAACGCAGATGTTTCTCAACTGCTAAAGAGCTTCTAGGAAGAGAAGGCAGTTATTGACAATCCTTTTGGCTCTCCCTTTTGAGTCTTTTATTTTGGCCCCATAAATGTAAGTACATGTAAATACCTCCAAGTATCTCCATCTATTTTTTTTCTTTCTGTCCCTTCCTTTCATCAAAGCCCTAACTGGCAAAGGAATATGACAGAGATTGGTTAATCAGTTGGGGAAAAACATTCTCGGTCTCTTGGGTAGACTTTCTGGAATTAAAGCGTTTGGTAGCTAAGAAGAGCCTATCTTTAATGGAAATCTTTAGGAGTGATGATATAACATGTAACTCATTTAATCGTCACAGCCCTAGAAGGAAGGTGCTATATGATTCCCATTCCACAGATGAGGAGGCCGAAGCCCAGAATTCACACAACTAGTACACGCTGGAGTGGAATGTGAACCTAGGCTGATCCCAGAATTCGGCTTGGAGGGAAGGAAAAATCTCTTTCTTTCCTCTATTTGTCTTAGGGTCTTAGCTGGGTCCCTGTTAACAAGGCAGATTAACAAGAGAAAAACATACAGATTTCTCTAATTCGTATGTTTGATGTGGTACAGGGGCTGCCATGAGGAAATGAAGACCTGAAGAAGTGGTTAAGCGCGAGCGTTTTGATGCTACATGTGATGGAGAGTGGACATCATGGGAAAATGTGATGGGACAAAAGGGTGTAAGCGAAGGGGAACGAACTGGGGGAGACGGAGCAAGGCCTGTTTGTTAGGATTCCTCTCGGTGTCCCTCCATCTTCAGAGGTAAGGTAGCTCCTTTCCCTCCGGGTACCGGGAGGGCAGCTCTCCGATGGGGGTCCATGACCTGCTTGGGGGTGGGGTGGGGGGGTCAGAGTCCTGCCTGCACCTGTTGTTTCTCACATTCCTTCAGCTTGAACTGTTGGCTGTGCCGAGGTACCATATACATGGGTGGTGTGTCCTCAGTCCCGCCAGGCTCTCACTCATCATACCGCCTCGTGAAGTAGAAATGTAACGTCTATCTCAACAAGCTCCCAGACCCTGACTTTTCTTATGCCACGAAAATTACAAAAATGATATGGGGGAACGTAAATCCACTCAGGATTGCCAACATTCTGTTTTGCCAAATAAGCACATTCCAAACAAATCCAATGATCAGTCATCATTTCATTTTTAAAATGACTCGTTCACACTACACAGTGGGAAGAAGACAATCTCGGGGCCACACGCCGACATCTACACCAATAAATTTAGACCGAGGAAAAATGGAACATACCCCTTGGGTTCTCCATCTTGCTGAAGACCAGTGAAACGTATCGGGGAGCTCCATGGTCCTTTTCCAGTATCTGAAGCCAGGAATCAGCTCCCCTGATCAGTTTTCCCAGGACCCAGAGCAGGGTCTCTAGGCCCATGTGGTACGGCGGGGCAAGGAGACACAGACACCCTCAGCTTCAATTCTGGGGATCACAGGAAGGAAAGCCTGTGCCTGGTTAGCCTGAAGGCTCCCTCCATCCTAACCAGACTTTCCACGCTCCCTGCCACACAATTACTCCCGGGCTGAGAGCAGTCAGTGTGTGGGGGAGGTAGGCGAGGGGACGGTGAGAGAGAAAAACGGAATCCATAAAGCCAGTGCTCGGAGTGGGCGGCAGAGATCAAAGGTCTAGAAATGAAATGGGGCAGTTAATTGCCCAAGACACAGAGGAGGGCAAGCGCAATTGGCTCGAGGTGATTGAGAAAACGGTGGGGCTTTGTGTCCCCCGCTTGTGTTTCTTATCCCTTCCTCCGTTTGTGACGACCATCAACAAGTACGCATTCCGTAACTGAATCCTTAAAGGTGAGGTCTGTTCCTGACAATTTCACCTCCGAAGTATTTTCCATGTTTTCCCCGGCTGCTTCCCCGGCTGAGGCCTCCATCATCTCTTTGGTCAACGACGGCAAACAAAGCCTTGCTCAGCCTCCCAGTGGCCCGTCGTCTTCCTCCAGACCAGCCTGTCTGAAAGGCTTCCCCTGTCATTCACCCCTCCCTGCCATATCGCCTCATCTGTCACCAAGGGAATCAAGTCGGAGCTCCCAAACACAGCACACACGGCAACTCCATCCCTGCCGCCAACACACATTGGTGCCCCACACACTCACACACACTCATCCATGCCATCCTAGGACACTCCAGGAACACAGACTTCCCTCAAGATGGACAGACAAGTAGCTCTGGGCTGCGCAGGCTGTTCTCTCTGTTTGAATTGCTCTCCCCTTTTCCGCCTAACTCTGTGCAGCGTTCAGAGGTCTCAGC
The DNA here is from genome assembly GCF_036562045.2 of Rhinolophus sinicus. Classification (NCBI taxonomy): domain Eukaryota; kingdom Metazoa; phylum Chordata; class Mammalia; order Chiroptera; family Rhinolophidae; genus Rhinolophus; species Rhinolophus sinicus. The sequence continues at coordinate 64,476,954 of NC_133760.1, read as the reverse complement.
TTCGCTAGGAACCATCTGGGACCCTCCCTGACCCACGTCACACCACGCCTGGGTCCTGTGGGTGAGCGCACAGGGCTCCTTCATTGCGGTCACTGTGCTTCCTCCTTGGGGGCAAAGGTCACATCATACTGATCTTTGCATTTTCGACGCCAGCACAGCACATGGCGTGGAGCAGGAAATGCAAATGGACGTTTTGAACCGTGTACCTGTATTTAGAGAGCCGGGTGACACACGGTCCTTGTCCCGAGAGCTTGTGAGTTAGCTGCAGAGAGGACACCCCACAGGTAGGAAGCATTATAAGACAAGAGAGAGTGCAGGATTCCAGATCACCAAGAGCTAGAAGACGTGGAATGTATTCTCCACAACTGGATAAACCAGGCCACACTGGGAGCTGGCACTGCTAGGAAAGGTTGCAGGGAGGACCAAGGAACAGGGAGTGTCTAGACAATTCCCTGGCACCAGGACTGGCCCTCTCGGAGCCCTGTGCTGCCGTTGCCCCAGGCCTCCCCCCGCCCAGCCACCCGCAGACCCTCCGTCAGCTCAGGAGGATGCAAAACCAAACCATAGTAGCAGCACCAGAAGCCTCCAGCATTTACATCTGACAGCACAAGAATTTTCTGAGTGCCAGGTTATCGAACTTGAAATAGGTCAGTGTAAGAGTCTTTGAATGACTGTTTCTAGCAACTTTTGAAGAGCAGATGGCATGTATTTACTTGCAGGCAGTAAGGATGGGGTGCAACTCTGCCAGGAGGTTGGGGGTGGTGGAGAGGGCACCAAGCTTCTGTGAGGAGCAGTCCTCCACCAGAACTCAGGGTGCAGAGCTTCTGGAAAGATATCCCCTGTAAAGGGCTGATGACCAGAGGGACGTGTGCGGGAGGGCAGCCGTCTCAGCCATGAGGATGGGAAATAAGGGCAGCCAACCTCTATGGCTCAGAGCCTCGGACCTAAGACCAAGGTTGGCTCAGTTTGGCAGGACAACTTCAAGCAAACTAGGGCTTCGTAGCCAGAAAGCTGGGGATCACTTCAGTAACATTCCCCGAGCTGTGAGTGGAGAGGCCTTTGTGGGTGCAGGGGGCTGGGAGCGACAGGGCCAGGATGGAGGACAGTAGGGGCCTCGTGAAGCTGGTGACGGGAGTTGAGGTCCTGGCAACCTGGACGCCTAGCTCCAGGGGTTGGGAGAGTCCCCTTAGCGGCTGCTGTGCTGCATGGGGCCCCTGGGGAATGGGTTCTCCAGGAATTTTTAAGCTTTAGAGACCCTACTGTGGATTTGCACCCCAGGGTGACAGAGCATTGCAGCCGGTGGCCACCGCTCCACACCCTCACCTCTGTCCCTTGGTCGCTGTGCAAAGGCCCAAGCACCCTCGTGCACTGGGATGTCCCAGCCAGGCCATACCTGCCAGGTCCTGTTCTGGCTGCTGCCCTTCTCATGCACGTAAAGCCTGAGAGGGAGAGGGTCAGCTGTAAAGAACTATCACCCTCATCCCTCCCCACTGCACCCCAATAAGGTGGCCTCCTGTGAGCAAAGACTTCACAGCCTAGCAACTCCGTGAGTCATTCTCTTCCGGAAACACAACTGGCCTCAAGTATTAAATTATTCACCTATCCCTTGGGGCACCCAAGCCAGCCTTCACCTTTGGTATCTGAATAAGGTTGCAAAAACCACAACTAGCTCAACCCAAAGGATGCAGGCGGTGGGGAGGGGGGGAGAATTCTGCTCCATTCAGCAGCAGCAACACACTCCTGCTTGCTCCCAGGAAGCAAGCGCCTCAAACTTGCTGGGTATTGTTTGATGCAGAAACAGTCCTTTGTGGAAATGCCCCGAAAGAGAGAGAAGACTGAGAGAGAATGCAGAGATAGATGGTTCTGGGAGTCCATTTCCAAAGAGCCTTTTAATCATTCTCTCAGCTCTTAGCTCCCCTTGCTCTTCTCTCTCTCTCCCCCGCCCCCGCCCCCGCCCCCCACCTCCTCTGCTCTCAGGTCAAAGCCACAATCTGTATGCACAATCCTCTCTCCGTCCGTGGGTGTAAAAGGATGAATTACCGCCTCGATCTCCACGTCATGGCCCCTGTCCAACTACCCCTCGCCTATTGGGCACGTAATTGAAGTGTGGTCTCTGAGTCTGCAGCTGTCATGGAGGAGTGGACAAAGAGACAAGAATAAGGCCCCCACACAAAGCAGGCTCTCCTCGTCCCCCTTCAGCACACGAGAATGCCATTTACCACACGCTGCACAGGTGGAGGGCCATGCAAAGTTCTGAGACACTGGAACCGCCCTTTAGCGAGAAATAGAAAATTAGCACTGCTGCCCCCAGACTTGCATTCAGCTGGCTCTCGCCCTCTGCCCCTGCTTCTGCCTGAGAAGATTCTGGAAGGCTGACACACAGAGGCCAGGCTTGTCTCCCTTTCTGTGAGAAAGCTTCAGCAGAAATAGCACTGGCTGGGCCTGTACCTCAGTTTCCCTTCCCCACTATGTTGTAGTTACTTTGGTGCTACAAATACATAAACAAGCAAATACATAGAAATAAAGAAAGGACTCCCCCAAACCATGAAGGCGAGGCCTTTCTCGCTTCCCCTGCCTCTGCCTTCCCCTCTCCTGTATGCTGAGTACCCCCGTCCCCCACCCTCTGCCCAGATCCTACACCGCTCCTCAGACGGGAAGCTGACAAGAGGGTCAGTCTCTTTTCCCCACCTATGAAGTTTTCTACATGGGTCCCTGCTCCGACATCCCCAAATGGCTACCATGCAGGGGTCCCCTGGCCCCTTCAGTCCAGGAGTCTGTCAGGAGTCCCACCATTAGCAGGGCTGCGCTGTCATCCATAGCACTGCAGGGCCCAACTTTAAGGGGCTAAACTCAGTTTCCCCCATCTGTGTCCCTGGATTAGGGTAGATCTTGTGCCAGCACAGTCATGACCCGTGGTGTCATGAGGAGATCACACCCCCTCATGGCGAGTCCAGGCCTGGGACAGTGGAAGACTAAGTAAGGCCATCTGGATAAAACTCATGCAAAAGAAGACTGGGCAGCCGTACCCAAGCTTACCGAGCTGTCCCAGTTCTTCTCTCTTTGACCCTGATAACGGGAGAGGCGACAAATAAGGGAAAGCATGATGTCAGGGAAGCTTTTTGAGCGCAAAGGGAGCGAGAGACGCTGTGGGGTGTGTGACTGCACTATCTCAGGCCGTGGGGACAAATGCCCATGGACATTCCGTGCACGCACAGCCATGCCTTGGAGGCTGCCTGTCTGCTAGGCAGGGCGTCTCATCCTTTCCAAGTTGCCAATGATCCCTAAGGTCCTCGGGAATTGAGTCTGTGTGTCCAGTACTTCCGGTTCCAGCGGGCATCCCTCCTGAGAGTTCTGCGGGCCTGGTGCATCTGGGGAGCAACCTGGCTGCACCCCGGTCCTCATCAAAGCTCGCCTTTGGGGATGGTGAGCTCAGAACTGAGTGCACAGGGAGCTCAGTCCTGGGACACTGGCCATCAGCCCAAGGCCAGTGGCACCAAAATAGGGCCTCTGTGCTCAGATCCAACCTCCCACCCTGAAGGCCCAGGGAAGGGCTCCCCCTTCTGAATGCGCAGGGAAGTTTCCTCTGCTCCTTAGGCCTTTGCGCTTCTTTTCTGTACCAGGGTAACCTATGCCTCAGTTTCCATTTACTGCCAAAAGTGAAGATCAAACCTCATGCTCTTGAGACGTCACCTCTCTTCTTCCATTTTCCTGAAAACAACTCCCAACCGCCCCACCTCCTCACCACTGGGACCACATACACACTAACGTCATTTACTTGTATATGAAAAAGTAGGAACTCAGGCAAAATAAAGGAAAACGTTTGCCCTTCAGCCTCTCCCTCTACCACTACTGACCCCCCCCAGACTCCAGACCCTAATCAACAACTGCCCCCCGCCCCATTTTCCCCAGCACTGGTGAGTGCTGCTCTATGTAATGGAAGGGGACATTTAGGATGTCTTACAGAACAAAAGACTAATCGTCCCAAAAATAATATTAAAGTTTTCATCTCCTACTAGGAAATAAAAAACTGCATGCAATTTTCAAATGATAAATTTCCTGGCTTCTACACATCAAACTGCAACAGTTTGGGGCCAGCACACCCAGTTTTATGTGACATTTGTGAATTTCCAGACTGACGACCAGAGTCTTAGGGTGGAAAGTGCCTACCGAGGAGACCTGAGCTCCAGATCCAGCCCTACCTTTAACTAGCTTTGGGGAAAGATTTCACTCCATTTCATCTGTGAGTCAAGACAATTTGGCTAGATTTCTAAGGATGGCGGGGCTCTGATGCTCCAGCATGGCACTGCCATTCATGATTGGCAGTTACGACCGACTTGAGACGGTCATGACACCAGTGTCTGAAGCATATGCGGAAGATCGTGGCGTTCTTTCCCAAACCAGAAATGTGCTCACATAACAAAAGTTGTCAGTGAGGCAACAAATATTCATGGATCCTCGCCTGTGTGTCCGAGAAATGGGCTAGGTGCTGGGGAAGATGGTGCTCAAAGAAAATATGGTCATCAAGGAACTGACAATGGACCCAAGAAGTTACAGTGCTCAGAGATCAAATCCCCAATGTTACTGTATTTGGAGACAGAGCCTTTACAGAGGTCATTAAGGTTACATGAGGTCGTAAGGGTGGGGCTCTAATCTGTGTCCTTATCAAAAGAGGAAGAGAGAGTTTTCTCTCTCTGATCATGCAAAGGGGAAATGCCATGTGAAGACACAGCAAGAAGGCAGCCCTCTGCAAGCCAGGAAAAGAGACTTCACCGGAAACTGAATTTTCCAGCACCTTGATCATGCAATTTTGGCCGCCAGAACTGTGAGAAAATTCATTTCTGTTGTTTAGGCTACCCAGTCTGAGATAGATAGATAGATAGATAGATAGATAGATAGATAGATAGATAGATAGATAGCACCATATTTCATCAAATCCAAGACACCATTGACTTTATGGCCCTCTATTATTTTATGTATACAAAAAAGAAACACTGCCAATTAAATATGTTTTATTATCTCTTGGAACATTTAGACTTATTGGAAAACTCTTTTAGGACATTTAGACATAATTTTGCTGCTCTTATGCAGACAAAACAGAAATATAAGCAAAATAAATTGGTTACAATATTCCTAAAACTTCTTATTCAGAGTCCAACTCCTGAATTACTTCTCAACACAGAGTTGAAAGTGGCACCGTGAATGGATGATGAATGAGGCAGCATTTCTTGAAAGTATTTTCCACTATTGTCTCCCAAACTCTTCCAAACCATTGACACCCATTATGCAAGATGGATGTGGCTGCTTGCGTGCTCGCCCAGGGATAGACAAGTCTTTCCCACTAATGTCAGGAGCAAAATGTAACATAGCTTCATCTACCTGTGAGAGTCTTTCTTAGGTTCTTGTGTTAGTTTGCTAGGGCTGCCATAATAAAAGACCACAGAGCGAGTGGCTTGAGCAACAGAAATTTATCCTCTCCCAGTTCTGGAAGGTGGAAGTCCAAGGTCAGGGTGCCAGCAGGGTTGGTTTCTCTGAGGCCCCTCTCCTGGGCTTGCTGGTGACTGTCTCCTTGCTGTGTCCTCACGTGGCCTTGCCTCTGTGTCTGCGTCTGATGTCTCTTCCTCTTCTCATAAGGACACCAGTTCTGTTGGAATAGGGCCGCACACATAGGACCTCATTTCACCTGAATTTCTTCTTTAAAGGCCATATCTCCAAATACAGTCCCATCAAAAGTTAGGGCTTCCGCATACGAATTTTGGAAGGACATATTTCAGTCCACATAACAGTCTTGTGAAACATTTGATTGTCACACTGCAAGAGTCTACTGAATTAATATTATCTTTCCAATGATAAAAACTTGCTTTGCTAATATCACATGTTCAGTTTCCTTACCTTTCTGCATAAACATTTTGTTTCAGTGCCAAATCTGAGTTTGATCTTTTTGATGATAAAATAAACCCCAACTATATAATGTCCATAATGTGCCTAACTCAATGGAAGTGACAGAAGTGTGAGCAACCATGACCAAATCTGTGCTTCTCAGACAGTCCCAAGGTGGTAACAGCATCAAGACAGTTTCATGGGTCACAACGTGACAAGAAAGTATGAACAGTAAGACATATCCCAACTTTAGAAATATTCAAGGTGCACAAATTGTGTATGTGTTAGCTGAAATACAGTAAAACAAATCTAATTAGGGCATCCATAAAGTTCCTGGGCAGCTTGAGTTTTTTAATGAATTCTCTTCTATTATCATATATAAACAATTTGCAAAATGCAACAGAGAAGGAATTTACTCAGGATTTCAGTGACATTTTTAATCGCTCATTTGTTCTCATTTCTTTCTTTAATTTTCTTGGTCATAAACCCGGTCCTGTATGGAATTGTTATATCCAAATGTATCTAAAATGATGTGAGATGTGTCAAAAGCCAACCTTTCTGTAGTTAAATATAGTAAATTATGATTAAATTCCCTCTCTGTTTCATCTTGCAGATGGCTTATATCATATTTAAAGTGAATTTGTAAAAATTTCGAACTGTATAAGAACTTTAGGACCATTCAGTATAATATCAAGAGATTGATGACAGAGTGTTTTGAGAATGAGCCGAGCTGCCTGGAGAAAACATTTCTCAAGCTGACCCAGAAGGTGAGTTGGGTGTCGGCAGGGGAGAAGGGGATATTCCAAAAAGAAGGAGCTGCATTCACAGGCCTAGAGGTTGGAGAGAGCAACCGAGGAGGTGGCTGATAGAATTGGACTTGAAAAAACAAAGGAGAGAAAGCATGGTAGGACATGAGTGGGGAGATGCAGACAGAGGGTCCCCGGGGGAAGGGGAGACGGGGGGAGGGGTCCCACCTTGTTGGGTCATGTCCAGACACACAACAGAGTGTAAGGAGGTTGTTTATTGCTACTTTTTTTTTTTTAAAGAGCAAGAGGTTGGAAAAAATCTCAATGTCTCATCAATAAGGGACCAGCGAAATAAATTAGGGTCTACCCAAAAGAATTTCTAGGAAGTTGTGCAAAAAGAATGTGAAACTCTTTATATATTAATATGCAGTGATCTTCAAGATACATTAAGTGCTAGATGCAAACAGTGAGTATAAGACAAGACAATTTGTGGTTATAAAAAGAAAGAATAATTTACACTTGTTTACAGGTGCTGGACTATTTCCAAGAGGATCCACTAGAAACTAGAGAAGTGGGTTCCCTCCGGAGAGGGCATTAGGAGGCTGAGGGTGGGGATGGGAAGAAGAATTAGAATGGTCTGTCCTTTGTAATCTTTGAAGTGTTGGATCTTGCAAATGTAGTGCCTGTTAAAGAGGAAGAAGTGGGGGGGGGAGGGGGAGGAGGAGGAGGAGGAGGAGGAGGAAGGAGGAGGAAGACGTTTTATGTGTAAGGGAAGCTCACTTGGGACTGTGCCTCTGTGTCCGGAAAGGCTTGTGTGTGGACACACAACGAGGGAGGTCCTCCAGGTTCCTTCAGGATGCTGTCTTGTTTGGTTCTCCAGTAGTTTCGCGTAGGGATGCTCTTTGAGAAAGACGATGAAGCCCTCAAGCCCAGAAACCCGAATGTGCTCGTTTGGACTCCCCACAGCGCCTAATAGCATGCTGGATCCAGCGCAGGTCTTACTTCTACCTGCCGCCTTTGCGGGCTCATCTGCCCCCCGCCAAACGGCCCCTGGAGTCTGCCCCAAACCCAAAGGCAGCATAAACAAGCTGAGAAACGTCTCCGAGTTATGCCAGGCTGGTCTCAGGGTCAGAACTACACGCCCTTCCAGAATTGTTCTTGTGGTTAAAGCGGGTCTCACAGGCACCGAGGGGAGGGGGTCGACAAACAGAGTTCACAATCCATTAGTGAGATGGGAAATTGACACAGTGGGTCTAATTAGCCTTTTGAAAACAGAACGGATCTTTTAAAATCAGAATGCATCACACATGAATAAGGGTAAGTCTTATTTTACAATAATTTTTCATTTCAAATATGTATGCGGATCGTGGGTCCTGAAATAAAAACGTATTTCTAACTGTGGGTTGCAGCCCACAGTGTTGGACAAACCAGTGGTCTAGAGGAGTATGTGAGCATGAGGTCTCTGGAGTCAAGCAAAGCGTGGTTCAAACCTCACCTCTGTGACTTCTGGTCCCCTAGAAGGTCACCTATTCTCTCCTCATGGGCAAAATGTGATCGTTAGCAAAGCATCATGGGATTGCTGTAAGGTGCTTAGTGCAATGGCCATTGTTCAGACTTGCCGCCATTCAGGAATATTACTATCGTCCCCAAGGAAGACTCGCGTCAGCTTGGCCCGTGTCCCTGGCCCCCCACCTGAGCAGACTTGGCTGTGATCTGGGCTGAGATGCGACTGTGCGCTGGGCTGTGTGTTCTGTATTCCAGGCTGCCTCACAGTGGCCCTGTCTGCTTCTCCTCACCTTCCCCCACTCAACCGCCCAGGCACCAGTTGGCTCCACAGCTTCCTGCTTCTGGACCATCAAAGGGGCTGGGTGACCGGAAAGGCAAGTCTCAATTCAGCAGAGAACATTACTTTGCTCTAATAGGACATTTGTCATCCTGGTCCCCTTTCAGCCTGAGTGCCAGGGAAATAGATGGTCTGCAGCCGTCTATAATTCCTCCACGGTAAATGTAAAGAGGAAGATGACGAAGACTAAGACGGCAGTTGATTTGTGGTTTGAAAGAGCAGATGATATACATGTCCCCGTCCAAAATTAAAGATGATGAATCAATGTCTGAGCATGAAAGGGCTTTTGATGATAAGGCTTCCTTTCTTCTGGCTCCCGGTTTCAGCCTTTGAACAATGGGAAGCGTTTGTTCTGATTCACCTCTTCTGGTAAAAATCCTAAAGTTCGCCTCCCTCCCTCTCTGGCACTTCCCAGCCAGCCCACCAGGGCACAGTAAGGAGGGGTGGGGGTAGCAGGCAGGAGCCTGAGCATGCTGGGGAATCACTGGTCGTTTCCTGTTGAGGTCAGGCTGTGCCTGACGCCTGTGGGTCAGGGAAAACTGGAACGCCCTCTCAGCACGTGTGGCTTAGCTCAGAGTTGAACATGAGCCATGGGTGACCTACCCGTGGCTAAGAATACCCAGAACGGTCCCCACTATGACCGGGAACCAGGTCTTCACTGGCTGCTTCCTTTGCTCTCAGTTCATGGTCCCCATCTCTGCAGGAAAATCAGGGGAGCGGAGGGGAGCATAAAAGAGATTTCCCGTGTGCCCCATTCTCATGAATGGAACAGACTCTGGGCGGAGGAGGAGCTTGGTCAGGCCGGCCCCTTAGTGATGTCTTCAGACGATATCACTAGAGAGTGTGCAGCTCTTCCAGGCAGAAAACCACCAAAGGGGGCTGACAGAGGGGGGGTCCCTGTGTTCTATGGATCTTGTCACCTTAATGGCCTGATGGCAGGAGGCAACAAGATAGATCAGGATAATACTGTGGAATACTTACCGGATTGCCACGCTCGTTAACAGCCTTAATTAGTCTATAATGTACTGTATCTCAGCAGCAAGTGCCCTGTTAGAAGTGGACGTCAGGCCAGCGACTGGAAGCCAAGCACCAAGTCCAGATCTACACAGATCTGACCAGATCTGACCTCGGCGCCCAAGCCACCAGCTCGAGTGCAAAGTTTAGACTCCAGTTTCCAACGACGCCTGTGCTTCTGGAGCCTCACTTCCTTTCAATTCTCTCTCTTTCTCTCCCTCTCCTCTCTGACCAATAATTGCCAGCTCCTACTCCTTTTTCTTTCCCTGATGATAAGACCACCCTGCATGCTCATACCACTTTACACCTTTCCCAAGCATGTTTACACTTGTTTCTTCCTTGCAGTGACCCTGTGGGGTCGGTAGGGGCAGGTATTCTTACCCTCATCTTATGGAGATAGGACATTGAGACCTAGAATTGTTGAATATAAGGAAACTGGGACCAGGATTGAGGCTAGGACTAGGACCTCATTTCCAACCCATTTCCAGTTCCACAATCACACACACCATCACACACAATCACACACAATCACACACACACACAATCACACACACAACCACACACAACCACACACACACAACCACACACACAATCACACACACAATCACACACAACCACACACACAACCACACACACACACACAATCACACACACACAACCACACACACAATCACACACACCACACACACACTCACACACACACAATCACACACACAATCACACACACAACCACACACACACGTACACCATGATTATCCTTCTGATCAGACCTGCTTCCACTTCCAACAGCATCAAATCTTTCCTAATTCTTGAGATGAGTGACTCAAAGATCCTTCCCCCTTCCCTAATGCTCACCAGTTTTTCAGTGACATAAAATATAGAATTCGGCTGCTTCCCATGGGGCCTTGGCCACGGTCTCAGCCATTACTAAGAGCTGCTGCTCCAGCTTTCCACTCCCTCCACACTCTCAACAGCAATGCAGCTCAGTGCTCTAGAGGATTCCTCAGGAGGGGCCTCCTCCATCCAACCCTTTCCTATCTGTTTGGGGACGTAAAGCAGACTCATGCAATTTTTGGCCTCTCTGTTCATCCCTGCTCAGTCCTCAAGAAGAGGAAATACTGATCTGGCTACTAGTGGGCAAGCCCCCTCTGCATGAAAATGCGGCGGGGACTCTTCGACTGGCTCCTGGAACAGAAGAGGACAGTAGTGGACGATCTGGTGAAATCCGAACAAAGGCAGTAATTTGGGTAATAGTGTTGCACTAATGTTCACTCTCCCTTCTGACAATGGTCCTACGTGGCTGCAGGAGGTTCGCATTAGGGGAAGCTGGGTGAAGGGTGCATGGGAACTCCCTACACTAGCTCGGCAACTTTTCTGTCAACCTGAAACTATGCCAACATAAAATGCTATTCAACAAAAGACAGGCCCAGCCTATGTTACCACGAACAGCGTGTTATACGCTCACTCAGCCTTGGGCAACGGATGGTTACATATGACAGGTCCAACATGCCTACTGCACATGTGTCTGATGTGTCTGACCTCGCCTGGAGGGGTGGAGGGGGTGAGCTGTAGCCATGTGCTCGCGAGGACTATTTACTGGGTGCACACAGGCCAGGGCCTGCATTTTAAACAAATCAGTGCAGAATTACAGCCTCCCAAATCAATGACATGTTAATAAATAGTTCACAAACACACATACACACACACACACACACACACACACACACACACACACGGCAGAAACAGCTTTATTCTAAGATCCGTGCAATATGAGTTCGCCTAGCAAAACAAATGAACACATTGGCTTTAATATGTTGATATGTGGCATATGACCCAATGGAGGAGTTGTGTATTTCTAGTACAGCTATAAAAATAGTATTTTGTTTTAAACAAACAAAAAATATCCATATTATTCATGGGAAGATACCTGGCAGTACAAAAAAGGACGAAGAAAGTTTAAAAAAAGGAACCCAAACCTCACTAGTCAGAAATTCACCTTGCCCACAATTGGTGCCCATCAGGGCAGATGTGTGTCATTCTAAACATAAACAGATTGATGCTAATTAAGCATTAGGCAGCATCATAAACAGCACACAAGTTAGAAAAATGCAATCATACTATGCATGACATGTATGTAAAATATTGGATAAAATTCAAATCGCTTCTGTAGAGCAAGACCCAGGGTCCCACAGAAGAGCCTGAGAAACGCTGGGACAGTCCCTTGATTTGAGAGGAGTGTGTCCTGATGGCTTATGCCAGGTCACACAGCAAGTTGGGATGAGAAGCCAGGTCTCCTGGCTTCCTGCCCTGGGCATTCTGAACCACAAGCAGGTCAAGGGCAGGCCCAGTGATGGAGGCCTGCGTTCCGGCCGGCCTAGCGCCTGGGCCTGGAAGACGCCAGTGGGCAACTCTGCAGAGGGAGTGTGGGGCGAGTGCTTCCCAAGGAGGTGGGCACATCAGCCAGACGGTATCGGCTGGAGAGAGACAGGATGTGACGTGAGATCCTTGGTGAGTAACGGCCTGCTTGTGAGAGCACGGAAGATAACCCTCACCCCCCATCACCCACCCCCCAACATAAGGAGCAGAGGTGCTGACAGCTAAGCCCAGCTGCTCCATCCACAGGCCCTTGTCGAAGAACTGGGTTATTAGCTGGGTGTTACCTCCATAAAGAGAAAGGGAAAAACATCGATGGCTGGATTTTCAGAGAAAATCAGAGGCTGTGGGAGGGCGGCCCAGATGTTGTAGGAGGCTAATCAGAGACAAGCAAACACTGGGGGAACCATGCTCCAAATTCTGTGGGAAACTGAGTCATTCCTTGCTAAACATTTCCAATTGACCCAGACGAACTTTCTGTAAGGGATGGGCGTGATACAACACACACAACACAAGGCATTCAAAATCCACATCTGCCTAAGCTTGCATCATTCCTTTCCTGTGCCCCCAAATCCCTCCTGCCACACAAGCCAGCAGTGCCTCAGTGTACTGCGCTGAGCATCTAGCCACACAGAGACAGACCCACAGACAGGGACTGGTGCTGGAGGCGGCACGCAGGCGCTGAAGGATCGCTGGGCCTGCGGAGCCTGGCTCTGGTGCTTCTGCTGCTTTTCGGTGGAGTGGCATCAGTCTTCACAGTCCCCAAATACCTGTTTCCTCATCCTTTGCAGAAGGGCATCGCTTCCCAAATCTAAGCCATCACACCTCACTTCCCTGTGTAAACCCTCCAGCGGCTTCCCATTCAATTAAAATCAAAACTCCTGACCATGGCCGGTAAGTCCCACAGGAGCTGGCCACTCTCCATCGTTGTAAGCTGATCTGACACTGCTTCCTTCTCGAACCTCAGAGGTCTTCTCCATGTCCCCAAAACAACACCGCATCACTAGCCGGTCCAATGTGAGAACCCAAACCCTCCAGATCTTCCCATGGCCACTCCTTCCTGCCATTCACTCTTCCTCTGAGAAACCTTCCCTGCGTATCATGCAACTTCTATCTCTAGATAAGCATTATCCACATCTAATATTACCTTGTTAATTTGTTTATTCGCTTATTGCCTGCCTCCCCCCAGTAGACTGTCAACAACTTGTCTGTCTGGTTCAGGGTCGTGTCTCCAGTGCCTAGAACTGCCTGGCATATAGTAGATGCTCAATAAAAAAAAAAAAACTTCCCTCACCTGACATGTCTCTGACATTCAGATTTTTCTACATCAGAGACGTTTCCTAGATGCATCTTAGCGTCTGTTTGCCAAGAAGCAGAGGTTTGATGAAAAAGCGTTTTGCTGAGAGTATGTCGGACAGAAATTTTCTGCTCCATTTTCTCCTCCTATCGCGTGATAGCACAACACCATGGCTGGCCAGCTATCCTGAGGCCATGCTGCTTCCCTCCTGGGACTTTCACATCCCATGTGTGTGGTTTACAAGCCAAACGTGATATTTTTCCTGTCCTTGGATAAACTCTAACATTCATGTCAGATGGTTCTTCTGTCTCAGGAATTCAGAACTTAGAAGGATATTGAAATCATAGCCCAAAGCTAAAAGAGATTCAGATTTCTTACACGGGTGGGGGATCTCAGCATCACAGACATATGTTTTTGTCTTAGTCTACTCGGTGCAACATTCATAAGCAAGCTTTACACTCAAATTGTCCAAGTTCCAAGTCCCTGGTATTTACGATCTGGGGTATAAGCATCACCGTCTTTCCTCAGATCGTTAAAAATGAGAAAGACACTCCTTAAGAATCCGAATAAAGCAGCGGGCCTTGTCTTACCAGATTTCAAGGTTTATTATGCAGGCGAATATCCTTGACACAGAAGTGGCATTCCAGGTCACTGGGGAAAGGATAAGGGTGCCATAGATGGTGCTAAGAAAAGTGACATCCAAGGCAAGGAGGGGAAAGGAGGGAAATATATGAATTCCTACTCTCATCTCACATGAAAATCAATTCCAGGTGGATTGAAGACTTAAATATGCAAGGAAAACCTTAAAACACTTAGAAGATATAACAGAGGAGTATTTTTATAAACTCAAGAAAGTGTTTCTTAAGAAACAAAAAGAAAAGACTGATAAATGTTGATTACTCTAAAATCAAGAACTTCTGTTCAAAGATAAAGAATTCTGAATTATTAAAGAGACACCACTAGATAAGTGCATACAACCCGGTAAAAACATTTGAAAGCTAATGAGTCAGAAAAGGATCAGAACACCGAAGTAATTCTTATAAATCAACTTAGAAAAAGACAATAACCCAATAGAGAAAGAGTAAAGAGCATGAATAGGAATGTCCCTAAAGAGGAAATATGAAAAAACAAAATATATGAAAAGACGATCGACCTCAGCAGTGATCAGTAGTAATCAGGAGAATATAAACTAGGAGCACGATCAGACACTATAGCATACCCACCAGATTTGCACAAATTAAGAAACCTGAGAATATCAAGTGAGAGTATGGAGCAACGGCAACTTTATGCAATGATTTCAGAAAACAATACGGAAACATCCTGCAAGATAAAACTGCACCCACCATCAGCAAGTGATTCTCCTCCAGGAATACATCCTAGAGAAATTCTTGCACACGTGTACCGGTGAAGAGAGCAAAATGTTCACAATCATAATATTATCGTTGAAAGCCTGAAACAACCCTACTGTCCATTAGCAGGAGAGTGAACACATAAATTCTGGTGTATTCACACAAATGGAATATTAAGTCGCAGTGGAAAACGACTATCACACATCCACTCATCGTCCTCAGGATGGTCTTAGAAAAATAACGTTGCATAAAAGGCAAATTTCAAAGGACTAGAACCGGTATAGCTTTTCTAAGCTCAAAAGCAAGCAGAATGAAACACATTGTTTAATGATTCACACAGAGGAGGAAGTGAGTCTATATTTTAAAAGTCTAGGGAATGGTAAACATAAAACTGAAAACAGTGGCTATCTTGGTGAAACAGCAGGACCATGCACTCGGTGGGGGAGAGTATAGGTAGCAGCCACGATATTGGTAAAATTCTGGCTCTTCACTGTGGTGTCACCAATGTGTGTGTCATTAACCATGCGTTATTTATTCCTTTATTACATAGACACTACATATATTTCTGTATGAATTAAATATTCGAGAATGAAACTTTTAAGTCTTAAGAAAGAACATGAGGAAAAGCAATCGGTGGTCCCAAATCTCACCATCTCTCCTAAAAACACATGTATTGGTCTTTGCAGGACACGGTGAAAGTGACTAAGATCAGGTGAATTTGAGTTGTAAAATCCTTGTTGCTCATTCATTCAACAAATATTAGGGAGCGTCCACCCTGTGCCTGCCCTGGGGACTGGTCACTGAACAAGACCAGTGTGGTCCTTGTTCTTGCTCTTCTGGACCTAAGAGTCTAGCAGCTAATCTGAGGCCTGTAGAACCGAGAGGGCACCATTTTCTTCCCCACTGAGCCGTCTTCTGAGAAGAGGCAGTGGACAAGGGATGGGGGCCTGTCTTGGCTGGGGTCTTTAACACAATCTCCTCTGGGGTCTAAAATCTGCCTTCCAAACAAATAGGAGTCTGTACCAAGACTTTCTTTGGCCACCAGGTTATGAAAGTAACAGTGATTAAAGCCCCGAGGCCTTTCTATACAGCTGGCTGATGTCATTTGCTTGGGAGGTGGCAGTTTGAAATTGGATGCTGGCTCTATGGTGGAAATGTGAGTGGAAATGGCTTGGAGTGTGTCTTTTACAAGCGGTGTGTGTCGTGTGTCCCAGGCCCCATCTTTCTCAGGTACCTGGTGGGTTTCCGCTGCTCACATCTATACAGGGGGTCTCCCTTGAGGTACCAGGCCTCCTGGTCTCTGCTTGTCAGTCACTTGCTGTCAGTCTGGTGACATCTAGCTGGTCCTAAATGAAGGGAAGCGGTGGCTGATGGCCTCACTTCGCCCAAGCAGCTGCTGTCAAACCTGCCTGGACACCGTCAGAAGTTCTGTTCCTCCACTGTGCTCAGGAGAAAGGGTCCAGCTCTCCCTTCAGCTAGGCGTCTCCATGTTCTCCCCCACTGAGACTCAAAATTTCCAGGGGTAGCACTACAAAAGCTTTCTTGTGTATTTATCCTTCTGGTCTCTGGGTAAATTCCTACTCATCTAGGGAGAAAACAAAACAAAACAAAACACAAAAAAAGCCCTGCTCTAAGCTCTACCTTTGGATGCAAAAATGAGTTATTAATCAGACTAAGAAAAGGCTGAAACATGGGCCTGGCTGAGAATGGGCTGATCGCCCAAACTTTGCTTCTGGGAGAGGGGCCTGAAAGGGGTGGCAAGCTCTCCGGGGTGACCCCATGACAATTAAGCCAGGTGTGAAAGGCCTGAATTAATCTTTCCTCTACTACTTATTACAGAACTTTCTGTGACGATGGAAATATCCTTTACTATCCAAATACGGTGGCACGAGCCCTGTGTGTCTCCTAAGTACTTGAAATATAGCTGGTGTGACCAAGAAATTGAATTTCTAATTGTATTTGATTGTAATTAATTTACATTTGAAGAGCCACATATAGCTAGTGGCTATGTATTAGTCTATTAGACAGAAAAGCTCTAGAAAAGCACTTAACTCAACTAATAGAAAAAGAAAAAGAAAAAAGATGAAGGCTGTTGAGAGGGAGACAGCTACCTCACTGGAGGCTTCTAGCAGGTTCTGAGCCAAGTTCATGGGCTTTGTATGGGCAGAGCTTCAGCAGACTGTGAGAAGGGGAGTTTCTACTTGAAGCTGAGGGGAAAACCCAGATGGCCCGCCAAAAAAATTTAACTCCTTTGAGGTACCTTTTCTAGGTATCGAAAGAGGAGGTTAAAGACAGATGTAAAGAAAGCCATCGCATATTGTTCATAATAACTAAAACATTGAAAATAGTAGCATCTCAGCTGAATAAAGACTGGTGCACACATGATGGAAATATTATACAAACATTAAAACTCATGACTTAAAATATTTTAATAACGTATGTGAAAAACCAGAACATGAAAAACTGCATACTTCATGATCAAAATTTCATGAAGGAAAACATATATATGCATAGAAAAAAAGCTTAGACTAGTCATTTCTGGCTATGGAAATGATGAATATTTTTACTTCCTTTCTTAGACTCTTTATATTTTTCCAAATTTTCTACAATGGTAAACTATTATTTTATGCCAAAAATGTCTTTCTCAAAGCACGCTCTAAAGAGTTTTCAATAACGGACAGTGCGTTTTACGGATAAGCAAAATTATAATAACAATAATAAAGCTAGGATATAATACACGTAGTTGTAACATAGCTCAACATGTGTAGAGAGAAGATCAGAATGGTTGCAACACACTGGTGAAATTATGTGTTTTTCTACTATATTATCACTTTCTGTAGCCATCTTTTCTGCAATTATATTGGTATCATTTTCTAAAATAGGGGGCAAAAATCTAGTTCATCTGGATGGGACTCAAACCCCGAACATTAAAATAAGCATTTTCAGGCCATCCCACTTAACCCTGGATAGGCTTGCGTGACGTCCCCTCCCATGTCCTCTGGGGGACTCAGAGGGCAGGTTCCAGTCCAGCGACCTCAGTGGCCTTGTGGCACTCCCACAGTGATGGCTACTCAGTCCCCCTTAGAGACGGACCCTTTCTCCTCCAGGCCCCGCCCACTCCATTACCACAGAGAATCATTGAAGGAGATCAATAAATATGAAAAACAATTGATTTTCTTCTCCCCTCCCCCTTTCTTTCTCTGTCTGACAGAAAGATTCTGTGTGACATGCTTAACGGGAATCACACAACGTTGGGACATTGGGCTCCCTCCCCTCTCCACCCTTCCCTCTGCACGTTCAGCAATTTTAAGATTGAGGGCAATGCTCTTTATCAACTTGGCAGATGCTATCACCTCTTCCGGCTTGGCTCATGTACATCCCGTGCTGGGCGCCCTTCATCGGCTGCTTCCCCCACTAAGATCCCAACACAAGCATCCCTCTCAGAGCCAGCCAAAGCTCAGGCTGTAGCGGTACCACGCTGTCTCAGGAAAACAGGAAACCATAGACGCTGGCTCACCAGCCTCGATGGCACATCTCAGAGCCTTAAACAGGGAGAATTCTTGGATAGGTTCACATCTCAATAAGGAATCTCTTTCCCTCCATCTCAAAGCAGAGCAGCTCAGAGCCTTCAATGGACCAGAGTCCAGAGGGAACCCCACTGAAGCATGTCACGGGTGACCCCACTTCCCTTCTGCACACAGAACCTTGCCATCCCAGGTTTCACCTTCCCTATTTTGACCCAGGACGTCCACCATCCAATGTGATTGGCCATTTTATTAAGGCATGAATTCAAATTGTTTTTGCTCTATGGTTGATCCGGCCTAGCAAAATTGAAATAAGAAAATTGAACACAGCCATGATATACTCATTTGGAAGGGAAACTGAGGCACCGGATAATGAAGGTATTGGTCTGACATGTCCTTAAAGGGTCTGATTTCAGGCTCATAGAGGAGTACTCAGCATGGCTGAAAAAGAAGCTGATCTGGGTTTATCAAAGTGTCATAGTTTCTTGATGGCCTGGGCTCTTCAACAAAGCCTCAATGCCTAGCGTCCCATCAGTTTAGAAAACACACACATGCCGTTGATTACACCCCTTGCCCTAAAAGCTCTCTATTCAGTCTTCATTGTAGTCTGTGGAATTCAAGCGACTTCTGTTGGGTCCTAATCACCTGCTCCCATGTCACCAAAATAAGAACCCCCTGGGCGACCTGCCTCTGGTGGACATCGGCAAGTGTCTGGTGACATCTAAACACTGTGGCCAAGTGGACCCAACCTCATCTTGTTAACTTTCCTCTCTTTCTTTTTATTCCCATCAACCTCAATCCATCCCCATATTGCCCTTCGCAGCCTTATTTGCCTAAAATTTCCCGTCATGCCGTTGGTCTGTGTGTGACATGGGTGAGCAATAACTACCTCTCAAGGAGGGAGGATATGCCTCAGTGGGCCCTGAGCACAGCTGACTTACCGGGAGCAGGCCAGGCTGGCTCTGAGAGGAGGAACCCTCAATTCTGCATGAGCGTCGCGTCACACAGCCCTTTGAATGGAACAAACAGTCCCTCTCCTGTGCTCATGCTTGGGACCAGAAGTCCTTACTGCTTGGCTTCCCAGTCAGGTAGTAAGCAGGGAGGAAACTGAACAGATGGAAGACGAGGTGTGCCCAGGTGTATGGAGGACGGCTGAGTCGGGGAGTAGGAACAGGACCGATGTCTGGGGAAGAAGCAGGAAGAGACCAGAGACAGCCACTCGGTGAGGTTCATTTCAGGGCACCACGCGAAACGGTGCCGTCCTCTGGCCAGTGATCTTAATTCTGTCATTACAAAGTCGGTCCTGTAGGTTAGCATTTAAATCTGTTAAATCACAAAGGTCTTGGTAACGCTTTACAAAGAGGCCAGTGTTTTGTTCGGCTATGAGAGTGTGTCTGCTTCCAGGAGGCTGGTTTCGATCTGGAAAAGGAGAGCAGTTGGCACCCTGGGTGAGGGGAGAGGCTGAAAAGCAATGGCGGAAAGGTGCCCAGCCGTGAGGAAGGAGGCTGAGAACTCAGCACACACCACACCACTATTTCTCCAGGGTCAGCCCCCACCTCTTCATCTTTGCTTGGATTCTCTTTCCTTCTTCACCTTTCCTGCTCTGCATCTTTTCCTTTCCTCATGGATGAGTCCCCATTGCAGCCATAGTATCTACAGGTTTCCCGACATGTCTGCCTCCTCCATTCACCTGGGCGTGCGTCCCAAGGGCTTCAAAGGACAGTTTTCAAATGACGCTGCTTTGAGAGTCCCCGATTCAGCACCTTTGCCTTCCTTCCTTCCCTCTGTTCTTCTTTCCTCCAATATTTACCAGGCACCTATTTATGTTTTAGAACCTGTGAGAATAAAGATAAATAATACACAAACTAAACTACCTTGCTCTTCTCATTCAAAATACATTTCAAAAGCTAAACCCCAGCATTGAGAGCAGCAAACACGGGTTTTTATCCTGCTGCACCCCTTGACCCCTCTTTTCCTCCCTTCCATGGATCGCAAGCAATTAAATAAGCTCAGTGCCTTGGTGCCTTTATTGTTAAAATGGGGACAGTAGTGAAATAGAAAATTCTTATTTTTTTCCCCCTCGCAACCTTGAAGAGAAGCATCTCCGTGTGTCTATAGTGCAATGATTTGTATCCCTCTAGGAACTCACAGAAGACAAAGCGGTATTATTAAACACGCCAGTGAAAGATATTTCAAAATTCACAGAATGTCTTTCTAGTTTGTATATTAATGCTTTGGTAAATCTACCCTAGAGATTGTGTTATAATAAGATCTCATTTTAAAGTAAACTGAATCCATTATTCTAGTTTAACATAATAGAGTATTTAGGTATACGTGTGATTTTTGTTTTCTTTAACTCATAATGTGAAAAGAGCTTTTGATAAGGATTAAAAAAAGAAGCTGCCATTTTTCTAGAACTTCCACTGTCTAGTAATTATTGTATTACTCAAAGCATGAGTTTCACCAAGAATTTATAGATGATTGTTTTGTATTGTACCGTGTTGTACAAGAAAAGAGCATTAGAACGAAAGTCCTGAGACTTGGTTCAAATGCCAATGTTACTATTCACTCCTTCTGTCTCTTTTAGCGAAGTTTCGTTTGGTTGCCAGCAACAGAAATCAACTCTAAATGATCCTCCTATTTTTTTTAGAAAGAATTCATTAGAAGGACACTGGAGAGTCTCATAAAAGTGAAGAAAGAGTTGAACAGCAAGACTCATGAAGAGAAGCCCCAAGAATGAGCCCTGGCACTCAGCCTCAGAAGAACGTGGAATTCCTTCCAATGGTGCCGCCCCGTCCGACTTAACCTCAAGAACCCTTCAGGCTCTGTTTTGAGTGAAGAGAAGAGATTGATACACTCGGCTTTAGACCAGTATTGAGAGGTAGCCGTTGCTGAGGTTTAGCTCAAGAGGGACCCAGCAGAAGAGGGTAATAGCCCAGACCTGGCCTCAGGGGGTTTCCCCTTGTACGACAGCCATTCCCAGAAAAGGACATCAGTGGGGCTGGGGGCCACTCCCAGAAGCCTCTACCAGGGTCTGGGAACAAGTGACCCAATCCCTGGGCTTCAGCTCCTTCTATAAAGTCAGTAGTTAGACTCTATTATTTCTAACATCCCTTCTGCTTCTTTATTCTACAATTAATGGTGGTGTTTCCTAGTGATTTTGGAAAATAACAATGGGACTCTTCAGACTGTTTTTAATAGTCTAAAGAAATCCAGTTTCAATTCATGGCCTAGAATTATTTCAACACAGTAGGATAGCAATGGTCATATATACAGATCAGAAGCTCTGACTAGCAGTTAATTATGAGCAACATATGATGGGAAATAATCTTGCTTTAAGCAATGTAACTTGATTGAAAAAAAATATGTTGTGAGATTCCTTAGAACTGAAAAGCATCAGCACCTTTAATTTATGTTGTAAGAGGAAACTTAATTTATTTATGGGAAGTTGGAATACATTGTCTCACCCACACCTGCAGACCCTGCAAGAGAACTTTGGGAAATAAGGAACTTGTGGCTTTCCCTACTCAGCCCCAGAAGAGAAACCCATCTGCATTTCGCCATTGGTGTCAACATCCAAAGTGAGCAAGATTAACTTAGCAGGAGACCTTTTGGAAAAAAAAAAAAAAGAACTTTGTTTCATGACAGAAAAACTGTCATAAATGCACTTACCCTCTTTTAAGGAACTCAGAAGGAGAACTTGAAACTGAGTAGACTAGCAACTACTTTTTCTCAGTATGGATATTAACAATTAAAATGAGTTAGAATAACAGGCAACCATAATATATTCCTATGTCTTAAATAATTGGGATGAATTTGGGCTTGAAAAGTCCACCTGCATTTGAAAAACTAAACAACAGAAAAGAAGTTGATGTCTGCAAAGCACCATGTTCAACGTCAAGAGACCTGGCTTCTAGACAGTCTCATTCTTCTATAACTAATTTTGGGTCCATGATCAGTCACCTCTCCCTCTGAGCTTCAGATTACTCCTCTGCAGACTGAGAAGCTCAACATGCCTCTGAGATTCTTCCTAGTTCTCATTTTCTGTGTTACTGAAACAGTGTATATTGTTCGAGCTCTTTCTATGTGGCATGCACACCTCCAGGTGATTAATATGTATTATGTCCTTCAATCCCCAACAAGATACTATTTTCATTTCAGTTTTATAAAAGAGGGAACTAATACAGAGAGGTCAAAGTAGGGACGTACAGCCAGAGGTCTGTGTCCAGAAAGACACTCTTAGCTTTACTCACTCAAGTACTGAAAGTTTCCCAACGTCCCCTTCCTCCAATTTCTTTAACCAAATGTGAGCAGACACTTGCACGTGCAATTCTTTTCATCTTTCCCCCTGACATCACCTCTAATCACCTAAGTTACTTGTCTCTAAATTGCCTACAATTTGTCTTCATCTTTCTAGAACTGAAGAGATGATGGCAATATGTCTTCCAGGTGCAGTTTCCTTTGGGCCTCCTGAACAAAGCGGTAAACTTCATTCATAGAAGTCCCTACAGCAGAGTAGCAGGCCTTTCTGGATGGTGCTGCCCTGGAAGGTGGAAAACCACAGAACTCAAAGATAGCCAGAGCCCTAGTTGGGGAATAACTGACTAACAAACAAAGGGATTGAGAGACTGAACTCAGGCCAAAAGGATAAGGAAACTGGAATTTGCTCACCTACACATGATAAAACTAATAAATATTGGGAGACAATTCTCCATGGGACGCTTGCATTTTTGCACATCTTGCAAGCAAGGTACAGACTGTCTTTTAGTCCAGACCACTTTTCAAGAATGTTTGCATTGCCAACAGCCCTGGAAGATAGAGAGATTAGGGTCTCACTCCAGAGCAAAGGGCAGGCATGTTTACTGCCTATTATAAAAGATTTGGGTACCCTACGCTCAGGGTTCCTCTCCTATAATGGAAATCACTGTGTGTATAGGTGTCATCTGGTCATCTTTCTTCCCATCCTGTGGGAATTGGGGCTCAGGAAGCCAACACACAAGAAACAAATATGACAACGTGGCTCCTGCTTTTGCTGTGAGTCATGAAGTCATTCATGTCTGAACAAGGAACCTCACGTCTTCTGTCAACTTGAAATAATAACAGGCTAATTTATTAGGTAACTTATGAAGCAGAGTGAAATCTCAGACCCTCCAAATGCTTGACTTTAATAGACTTGAGAACAAGTTTCAATGAAAAATAAATGGTGTGTCTTCAGAGAGATCAACGAACTTTATGTTCCCCTTCCTGAGAACCCAAGAATATTTTCTTGAATTATAGGAAAGAAAATATGGATCCAGGCTTTTATACGGTGCAATTTGCTAATATTTGTATAGCCTTCCTAGGGTAATTTTGAACTCTCCTCTCTCATATTTTAATAAACAGTTTAGATACCTATCTGTGTGCTATATGTCAGGCATAGAGACACCTGAATACAAAAGCACAGGCAGTTGCCATCATGGACTTTGTCGTGCTAGTAATGGCTTACCAAGCAATGCTGTCCCTGTATGGACCCTCAGCCTGATTCTTTTTCCATATAAAATATCCACAACATGCGAAGCTTTCTCCAGTCAATTAGCTCAGGGTTGGTCAACCCCAGCACAAAGTCTCCGTGATTCCCATGACTCAGTTAGGATCCATGGCCCAGGTTTCAGAACCTTGTCCTGAAACAAGCCTTTTGAAGAAATGGGTCCCCCCACTGTAGCTCTAGGCCTGCGTGCTGCAGCTGCTGGTGAATTCAGAAGAAGGCCAGGGCAGGAAGGTGAGCTCTAGGGAGCCGAAGTGTGGACAGCGCTTATCCTCTTCCCTTTACTCTATTCTCCTCTCGTTTGTCCTCCCCAAAGGGTCCTCCGTGGGGATGGCTTGAGGAATGATAAGGGGTGTTACAGTCCTAATGGTTCATTCTTGCCCGATGCCAGCAGAAAAGGAAGGAGATGAGATGACGATAGCTCAGAGCCCTGAGCACCAAAGAACAAGGTGCTCACGTCTTTGCTAAACAGAGACCTTCCAATGACCACAACCTTCTACGCCTCCTTTCTGGTGAAGAACTCGACGCATTTCACATGAAATGGCCTACACATGGTCTTCAGTAGGAGTACTGCTTTACCTTTGTATGCGACGTTTCCTCTTTCAAGGCACTCTTAGCTCATTTGATTCAAACAAAACCTTATTGCCATAGCAAATATTACTCAACCCATCCTATACATGAAGAAATTGAAGCTGATAGAGGTTAAACGTGTGGTCTGAGACCACAAGGTGGTTATGTGGCAGAGCTGACGCTGGAACCCAGCTGCCTGACACCAGGTCTGTGATCCTTTCTGCTCTGCCGTACAGAAAGGGGATGAAGGCCGCATCCAGGGGTGAGATATTGCCTCTATTTTATAGAAAAACAAGAATCAAGTGCCTTGTCCAAGGATGTGTCATGTGAGCTGCTGTGGAACCAGAACTAGATACAAGGTCTCCAGAATCCATGGCCACACGACCACTTGGCCTTGCCAGTATGAATGGGAACTCACATTTAAATGGAAAGTCATCTTTAACAGGCTGAGCATGTGGCAGAGCTGGTCAGTGGAGGCCCCAAGTCTGGACACCAGGGAATTGGACCTAGACCCCAAACATCCTAGATACAAACCCAGTATTCTTTCAAGCACAGCACCACCTCCTCTGGGAAGCCCTCCTTCATGAAGCTAATATGGGGAAACTGGCTCTGAAAACCCAAACTTCCAACAAACGTATTCCTTTCCTTAAGAAAAGAGAAAAACGAAGAACGATGAATGTTTCCCCATCCTATGACTCTAGCTAGAAAACTTGAGAGAACAAGAACCCTTCTTTAACGTACTGAGCACAGCCTCAGAACTACGTGAGCCACTAGAAATAAAAGCTAACCACCCACATTTTTCAAGTCTTGCAGAGAACTTGGAGAGGATCGGAAGGAAGTTACTCATATGCAGTAATAAACGGCAATAACGTCAAGCTGTGGAGAATTGATAAAGGAAATCCTTCTGGCTCTTAAGTTGGATGATTCTATGACTCTTGGAATTGGGATGATTTGGCCTGGAGGACAGAAGACCAAGGGAGGCAAAATAAGACTTTCATAACTGACTTCCAGTTTTAAAAGACTTACAGACAGAGATGACCAGGTGAATAAGAATCAAAAGGAAACAGACTTCTGTTCGAGAAGGGAGATTCAGATCAGCCGTCCCTGAGAACTTCCAGTCTGTAAAAACCATAAGACAGGAAGTGAAAGAACACAGGCCGGGCAATCAATG
This sequence comes from Rhinolophus sinicus, assembly GCF_036562045.2. Lineage (NCBI taxonomy): Eukaryota > Metazoa > Chordata > Mammalia > Chiroptera > Rhinolophidae > Rhinolophus > Rhinolophus sinicus. The sequence continues at coordinate 64,451,666 of NC_133760.1, read as the reverse complement.
CCTTCACGTTCGGGGCTTCCTTTCAGCCCAGGGGTGCTAAGCAGAGTTGGTCCTATGAGAACAGTGTTGATGGTAAGAGGGAAGAAAATGATGCATGCTTTAGGGTCATCATGCAGTTGATGCTGCAGTCCTGCTCACATGACCACATTAGGACCACGTCTCCCCCTGACCAAGCTCCTCCAGCCCCTCCCTGGGAGAGAGAAAAAGATGGTCAGATGGAACGTCTCCTCCTTTATTCCGACTTTCCCTTTGCTGGAGGGAAGCACAGGTTTAGATCTCCTCCCACCATGGACCCTTAAGTCATACATTTCATGAGGGTGAGAGGTCTGTACCACTAAGAACCTGAGTCTCAGCAGAAGATTCGGGTACCCTGCAATGGCCTGCTTCCTGCATGGCGGGTGGTGTGCCAAGGAGCTGGGGGGAAGGTAGGGAGTGGGGAACAGAGAAAACTGGCAGCAGGGCCTTCTCCACTCTTTTCCTGTTCTCACCCTTTCTCCCTGCTCAGTGTTCACGCTAATGAAAATAAGCCTGCACAGCTTCTGCTGCAGCCCAAGAATTCGTTCAGAGCAATTTGGAGCCAATTGAATCAACAGGAATAAACAGCAGATATTGCAGCTTATGGCTGGCTGCTCCAAGGCCCCGGGCAGTGATTAGAGGCCCACGGTCCTTTTTATGCCCACAGCAAGCAGACAAGCGAAATTTAGTCCAGTTAAGAGCTCTAAACAGGAGGTGCCATGGTGAGGAATAGGATGGGCAATTAGACTTGGGGTTCATCCTGGGGCGGTGGCCATGCCACCCAGACGTGAGAAATAATTAAGTGATTGAGTAAAAGATTGAAACAGTGGGAAGCAGTAATTGTTTTGTTAGGTCCGTGGATATAGAGGGATGAAATGTCCTTGTGGGAGGGAAAGCCGACTGCTACTCCTGGTAGGCCCTGGGATTTTGTCCCAACACAGATGCACTCTCCCTAAGCAGTAGGGAAAATCAGTCTCTCTCTCTCTCTCTCTCTCTCTCTCTCTCTCTCTCTCTCACACACACACACACACACACACACTTCTGTGAAATGGCATTTATCCTCTGTTCCCCTCCCTCACAGTCAAGGACACATATTTCCAAAATGGCTGTCCAGTGTCTTGGGAATGTGGATGACTTTGGAACAGAGGTTTTCCTCTAGGCCCTTTGGGGAGTGGAGTCCACAACCTCCAACGCAGAACCAGAGTAGCTGTTGAGCAGATCTGGTTGACCTTGACCGAGCATCTGCATCTCAGTGAAGCATTTAGGAAAAGATCTCTGGATCAGCAGAGAGAAGCACTCCATCTTTATTAGGGTACCCTACCCTACCTCCTTGGGCATTTTGCTTTCTGCCGCTATTCTGAGAACAAAACCAGAGGTAGTATTTTCTCTAAAACCCCCACCATACACATACTTTATGTTCTGCTTTGGAGTAGCGGCACTAAAGCTACAATAATGAATAAGATGTCGACTGTGATCTCCAGAAATTAAAATCTCATAGTGGAGATAGACATGTAAAAATCATGTTGGAGGCAAGTATGGGATATTACACGAACAAAGAAGAGTGCTACCTAATTCAGCCACAGGGTGGGCAGGGGTGTCATTGTGTCATGCGAGCTCAGTCCTAAAAACAAGGGCCAGGAATTAGCAAAGAACAGGACTGCATGTCTTGTTCTAAGCAGAGAATCTAGCACAAGCAAAAGCATGGAGGTGGGAAATTGTGCGGCTTATTTGGAGATTTACCTTTGGTCCAGTATTATTAAAACATAAGATACAAATTTGCAAGATGGAGTCCGCGGTTCCCAAACACCTGCTAGAAAACATAGACTTTATCTGGTCAATAATGACGCCCCTGAAGGGTCTCAAACTCTGTGTGAGGGGTGTGAGAAGAGGGGGGATGTAGCCCGTTTTAAATGTTTGGAGAATGGATTTCAGGGAGGAAAGAGACCGGTTAGGAAGCTATGGCAGCAGTCCAGTCTGCATGGGACGTGATGGAGGTCTGAGCCAGGGCAGCTGTGTTAGGGTAGGGAGAAGGGGAAGGATTTGGGAAATCCTCAAGAGAGTCAGTTGGTATTTGATTGGATGCGGGTTATGACGAAGTCACAAAAACAAGGCTACCTGATTTCTGGCCTGGATGGGACTGGGTGGGTGTGGCCGGAAGAAAGAACACACTTGGGAGAGAGGGGATGGGTTCTGTTTGACCCTGTGAAGCCTGACGGCATGGGGGCGGGGAGGGGTCTCCTAGTGGAGAAATTTCCAGGAGACATGAAGTCTGCGTCCCTGTTCTCTGTCACCACGCAACTCGGTCATTCCGGGGAAAGCATTTCGCCTCTCTGCGCTTCAGTTTTCCTCTCTGTTAACAGGAATACGCACTTTCCTCAACTCACCTTCTGGAAATAGACTGTGAAGGCCCAATGTGAAAATGTATTTCAGGCACTGTGAAACTAAAGCTGCTGCATAAATACAAGGGCTTGAAGCAGTCTCTGCGTTGGGTGTTCTAAGGTTTCCTACTGCTGCTAAATGATTTCAAACGATGGAGGCACTCATTTTGTGATAGGCCTGCTCTTCGCGACTTTTAAAATGTGTTTGAAAGATGTACATCAACAAGGGCGGTTTGCTTGCCTTTTCCTCGTTTCTCCTTTGGCGCCTGGAGAGGCAGGGAGGCAATATCAGAGCGCATGTGTGCAGGAGGGGCCCTCAGCGGTGACACGGCCCAGAGCCCGCGCCACAGATGAGGATACCACAGCCACAGAGAGGGAGGGGATCGCTGGAAAAACACAGGAAGTGAGTAGCAGATCGTCCAGCCTTCCCCGGTGTGCACGAGAACCACAGTGGAGCCAAGCTTGGCCGGTCAGCATGGGTGGTCACGCCACAGCCCCCACCTCCCATCTCAGCCCCGTGGGCCTCGCACGTCTCTGTTCTTCTAGAGGATGAAACAGCCATGTGGTTAATGGTGGCAAAGCCCTCTGAAACTCCAGGGAGTTAGAAAAAAACCAAAACACGTAAGACCCAGAGTCTCTCCCTGTTCATTTCAAGCCCAGAACATGTTTGAGATTTCAGTAACGCGAGACTGAACATGGAGAGAACTGGTGACTGACAGCCGTGGGGGTGGAGACGTGCCACTGGGAATAAATTCGAGTACTTGTGCCCGAGTGGGAACAAAGGGAACGGGAGAAGCACCGAAGACAAGATAAGGAGCCTTCAGGTGGGAGGGGCTGAGGCTGGGGGACCGGAGGCGAGGCTGACCCAGTGTGAGTCCGGACAGAATGGCCAGAGGGTACCCGGCGAGGCAGGGACTGGATGTACCCTGGACGGCCAGTCCTCCAGGGCCTGGACCCCATGTGGGGAGGTGGGATCCTTCACGCCCCTAAGTGAAACCCCACACTCAGAGGGAGTGCCCCAAGAATCAGCCGTGAAAGCCAGCTCCTGGGAGATGATTCCCCCAAAAGTGACTGCAGGGTGACATCAGCGTGGGAAGCAGCACAATCCACACGCACACTCATATGTTAAAGGCTCTGAGAAGTCCCGCCATAGACAAACCTGTTTAACTTGCCTTACACTGTTTTCCAAAGCTACCATCCTCCCACACCTCTCCTTGGGGGCTGCAGCTGGAGACCAGCCCTGGTGGCCTCCCCTCCTGAAAGGACATCACGATGGCCTCTTCCATGCCGGCTCTGAGTCCTGGGGCTTAATGAGGACCTAAGGTGTCTCAACCTGTTTTGTCAAAAACATAGGCCGCCCAATGACTCCAAATGCAAAGCCCAGTTTTCTGGCGAAGACTCAGAGCAGAGTTCAGTTTAATTCACTGCAGCGAGTACCTCCTGAAAACTAAGTCCTCAGTGGACACAAGGGCGTTACAGAACCAGGGTCCTGACTTGGCCGCACTCTAGGGCAACACACAAAGCTCCCAAGCCAAACTGGTAGCTCCAATGTCAAGGTGACGTTCTGGTACATGCTAAAGTTGGCGGTCCCAGAGATGAGTTGTGTAGATGCACAGAGAATAGAGAGAAGAGTCGGAAAGCCTTCTTGCGGAGCGCCGGAGATGAGGTTTAAACGGACAGAGGAGAGAGGGTAACAATCCAGATGTGGAGAACAAAGGTGGGGGTGGGGAAGCTGGCTGGCTCAGTGTGGGTTCCCCACAGGGTGCGTGGACATGAGCCAGTGAGGGGGCGGCTTGTGCACAGGAAAGTGACAGTGTCTACATGCTCCTGGACCCGCTGATGACTGAGCAAGTGGTGGAGTCCCCTTGCCTTGGGGACCGGAGCCTGGCAAGGATACCCATTCCTTTGGAGGATGCCAGAAAGAAAGACCCAACCACTTATGGATGGAAGAACAGACGTGCCTCCTGCTCCTAGGAGATTCCGATTCTAAGGCAGGTTCTGGAAGGAAAATGGCTCAATTGGAAGCAATCATGACATATTAATAAGAGAAGATACAGTGACCCAGTATCCAGGGCAATCTCCTACACACCAAACAGCTTCTCGAAATCTGCCCCCTGAAGGGTTAGATTAAGAAAATCACAGCCATCGAGGCCTGGTTTCTTCCCCACAGAGCGTTCTCACAGTGAGGGCCTGGAAGTTTGTCACCTCACGGAGGGGACCAGCTGCTCCCAGGATGAAGGCATTTCCAATGCAATTTGACCGCAAGCCCTGCTGACCCTTTCCCACCTGCCCAGGCCAGGTGATCCAACGGACTTTCTCCACCTTCCCTGGGGGCACACGGCTCCCAGCCCCGCCCTGTGTCTCGTGCTCCCACTTTGCCTCACCCCTGAACAATGGCTCTCTCATTAGCTGGCCCCCTCCCTCCCTGCCCATAGGCCCTTATTACAGTAACTATGGAGTCAGCCTTCTGACAAGAAGGAAAAGAGCAATTAGAGGCTTTTGTCTCTGCTGGGCAGCCTGGCTGACATCATCTTCCATTCCCCCACACACCAGGCTCACGGTTAACCCCCTTCTCTCCCCGCTGCCTGCTGCTCAGGAAATCAAGCTGGAGACAGAAACGCAGAGGCACAGAGTAATGACTTGCAGCCCCACGTCCACAGCAGTCAAGGCCTGGGGACACGGAGGAAGGGAGAAAATGTGCCCGGTAGCTCCGAGTCTACAAAGAGGCCCCAAGAATTGCTGAGGTCACTGGGGCAGCTGACGGCCCATCTTCCACCAGGCCCGGCTCCACAGCCAGCACCTTGCCAGGATTCTAGCACCGTGGAAACTACCGCTCTCTGCTGCCCCGTTCCCACAGCACAGCCCACGTGGAATGCGCCCAGCCCTGTCCCGGGTCCAGCTCAGTGCTGAGAAGACAGCGTGCAAGGCAGAAAACCCAATGATGTCAGCTGGTGCCATGACACCAAAGTAATCACCAGATCTTAGCAGCTGTCGTGAATTCTCCATCTTGTATAGAGGGCCTACTGTGTTCTAGGCACTGATGATCGAGCCCAATAGAAGACAGACTCTGTCCCTGCCCACTCCCCTTCCTCACGGAGCCTGAAGTATAGGACGACTGACATTGAACCAGCCAGTGTGGGGGTGCTCGGTGCCCCCATGGTGAGGGCAGGAGGCCAGGAGGGGCTCTAATGGGGGCACCTAACCCGGTGTCAAGCATCAGAGACAGCTGCCCGCAGAAAGTGATGTGTTGATTGAAACCGGAAAGATGGACAGAAATTAGCTATGGCAGGTGAGGCCGGAGACGAAGATGTAAGTTCACCACCTAAACCTGCCTCCCCCCCAACTTCCACCTCACAGGGACCGACGGAGAAGCTCCTTGTGGGACATCCCAGGAGACCACCATCCAACTTCTCCTAAATCCCCCCCAGTGAAGGAAGGTCCACTCAGTACAGCTGCAGCTGGCAGAAACTTCTTTCTTAAATTAAGGTGAAATCGGAGCCTTTCTTTCATGATTGGTGAAATGGGGGAAATACTGCCTCCCTCATAGAGCTGTTGAGAGGACTAAAGGAAAGAATGACTGTACAGGGCCCAGCCCAGAAGTCAACAAGTATCAGACATTTTTCTTAGCCATTGGCCCCCTCTCTCCCTCTGACGTGTATCATTCATTCAAGGCAATGGCCCTTCCTGTTTTCAAAGCTTGCCTAAATCTCTTCATTCCCAGTTCCTTGGAACATTCCTCATATCACCTGGTTTCTGAGCCTCTTAGCCTCCAGTTGCACATCGGAAGCGAAGGAAGAAGGTGTTAAAGCCAATTATGTTCCCAGATGTCCGCTGCACGAGGACAGGGTTTGTCTGTCTATCTCAGGGGTGTCCAAACTGCAGCCCGCGATCCATTGTTAATTGGCCTGCAGCAAATTCCAAAAATATATTTAGTTTACTTAAATAAACCAGGTGAGGCAATACGTACTTCACCTCGAGTGAGTGGTCCGGCTGTTTGTGTATTTTACCGCAAATGGCCCTTGGTGAAAACCGTTGAAAAAAGTTTGGACACCCCTGGTCTATCTCCAGCCCCCAGCACAATGCCCAGCACACAGTCAGCACTCCATAAACACTCGCTGGGAGAATGGCTGCAGTCTGGGCATGATGCCTCTCTTAATACAGCCTCAGACGGTCTTCGTGGCTAAGGAGTCTGTGCCGTTTGCGTGACCCCTACCAGGCTCACGGCAGCGAGAACTCCACGACTTTCACACCTGAGCCGCTACTGCATCGAGCCTCCCTCCTTCTCTCTTCATCCACTTAGTTTAGGAACGAAAGGCAGGACTTGGAATTTTCCCTTCTACCTTTCATCTTGTTAGTGTCGGTCCATTGTTCTGGCCTGCCCAGACCTTTTCTGAATCTTCACCCTGTCATCCAACAAATCAGCTCCCCGGTCTGTCTCTGCTCCAGCCATCAATGTGCGAAGCACACCGCCTACGTCTCCACGTCTCCAAAGCCAAGATGTCAAAGAAGAGAGACACACTGTGTGGCTCTTTGGGGAAACGGACAAGCCCCCTGGGACCCAACACCAAGGACTTCCTAATGGACGTTGGTTTGTTAATAAACATATCGTGAAGACAATGGTTCAAACATGGAGGAAGCCACCGTTCAGCCCACGTCACTCCATTTTGTCCACGGCGACACTACGAGAGGCACCACCAAATTCCTGGCATCAGTAAAAGCCTTGCTGTGAAACAACTCTCAAGTGTGCAGAGCTACCAGGTGCCGAGCCTGCATCCGCTATCTCACTTAAGCCTCCCAATAATACACTACTATGCAGAGAGGGTAGTGACTAAGCCAGCCGAGCTGCCCAGGTTCAAGTCCTGCTCCTGCCCCTGCTGGCCAGGCAACCTGGGACCGTGTATGTTAGTCAGAGCGGGCCATCCGCTACAAGCAAAAGCTCCATGGCTCAACACCATAAAGGTTTAGTTCTTGCTCATGTCACAGTCCAATCGCATGGGTGCCCTTCTGTGGGATGGTTTGGGGACCCGAGCTCCTGACATCTTGTGGTTCTTCCTCAGAGGCCTTTACTGAGTCTTCTCCTGTCAGACAACCAAAGCACAAAGAGAGGCAAGTGCGGTCTTGACATGTCACTCTGCCCACATTCCATTGGACAGAACTAGTCATGTGACCAATTTCAATGGGAGGAGGATGGGAAATATAAAGGAGCATGTGTCAGGTGGCAAATACTCTGTCTACTTACTCATGCCTCACATAATAATATTCCTGGGCTCGTAATGTCTGTATTAGTCAGGGTTCTCTGGAGAAACAGAACCAATACAAGATAGAGAGGAGATAGAGAAAGAAAGAAAGGAAGGAAGGAAGGAAGGAAGGAAGGAAGGAAGGAAGGAAGGAAGGAAGGAAAGAAAGAAAGAAAGAAAGAAAGAAAGAAAGAAAGAAAGATACTTGAAGGAATTGCTAGCATGACCATGGCAGCTGGCAAGTCTGAAATCTGCAGGGCAAGCTGGCAGGCTGGAAATTCTGGCAGGGGTTGCTGTCACAGACTTGAGTCCAAGGGCAGTCTGAAGGCAGACTCTCTGCCTCTTTGGGGACCTCAGTCTTTGCTCTTAAGTTAAGGCCTTCAACTGATTTGACAAGGCCCACCCACATTATGAAGGGCAATCTGCTTTACTCACCATCTCCTGATTTAAATGTTCATGTCACGTAAAAAGTACCTCCCCAGCAACATCTAGACTGGTGGTACATGAACCTTCTCTACATGGGAGCAGCCGAAAGCCCACGCTGGGGTAGGGAGACAGAAGCACAGAAAGCAGAGAACTATGATGGCAGTTTGAGGCTGACGCTGTTCCCTGCTCCCGTTCTGCACAGTCCTCTGGCTTCCCTGCTCAACTCTTACCCAAGTCAAGTTATCACCATTTCAGGATGCTCCCTCCTGCTGACCAGAGCCCTGGGCTACAAATAAAAAGTCCTGGATCCAGGCATGAAGCCATCAGTGACCCTGGGGAAATCGCTGACCCACCTTACACCCTAGTGTTTCCCTCTGCAACATGGGTCTAATGTCCAGTAGTCCCATCAGCTTCATCCCATCCAGTCTCAATAATTTTCAAAGCGCTTCGATTACCGTAAAGCACTACACAGATGTGAGTGTTATCACTGGCGTAACTGCTTGCAGGAAAGAGGCTCAAGACCCATCCAAGAGGCCTCTCTCTCCCCATCCCCCCATTCCAGCTGGTGCAGACCTCGGCAGTGATGCTTGCAGACACAGGGTCCCCAGCACTGTCTGCCCACAGCCGTGGCACCCAGATCATGTCTGGCTCCATCCTCGTCACCAGACATCTCCGCCACATGAAAGGAATCTGCAGAACAAGGCTTCAGTGTATGCCTACTGTGGCGGGCACATGATGCCCCCTGACACAGATGTCCATGGGCTAACCACCGGACCCTGTGAACATGTCAGCTTACATGGCAAAGGGGCCTTTGCAGATGTGACCCAGGTTAAGGGCCCTGAGATGGGGAGACTAGCCTAGGTTACCAGGTGGCCTGATCTCACCATCTGAATCCAGAAAAGTGCAGAACCTTCCCAGGCTGTGATCACAGGGAGATGTGACTATGGAGGAAGGGTCGCAGAGATGCAGCCAGGTCGGCTTTGAGGACGGAGGATGGGGGCAAAGGGCCAAGCAATGTGGGTGGCCTCTAGAGGCCAGAAAAGGCAGGGCAGCAGATCTGCCCAAGGGCCTCCAGAAGGGAATGCAGCCCTGCCAACCCTTTGATATTTGCCTGGAGAGACACATGCCAGACTTGTGACTTCAAAAGCATACGATGATATATGTGTGTCATTTAAGTCCCTGTGTGTGCAGACACATGTTACAGCAGCAATAGGGAACCAGTACATGTGCCAAAAAGATGGAAGAAGCTCCTCGTGTGACTGGGAGTTAAGGTAGAGGAGAGAATAGGAAACAATAGGCCCCAGACAAATTCCTAACTACTCTGTTATCCCTCTTCCTTTCTTGAAGTAATCACCGCTCAGGAAGGGGCAGGGAGTGACAGGAAAGTCACTTCCAGATGAGAATTTAGAATTCATAGCCACAGCTGGGCTGGACCTACCTTCGTCATCTCAACGTGTTTCTAGAATTTTGCGTGTCAAACAGAAAGGAGACTACGAATGCCTTTCCTACAACCATGCCCCTTTAGAAACGGAGCACGTTCCATCTTTGCCTCCTCCTGCCTCCCTCCTCTGGGCCAGCATCCACCCAGGAGCAGACCCCAGCGCGTCCTTCCCACCCCAGCCCGACCCAGCAGCCACCACCCATTCTCGCCTCTTAGTCATCTCCTTACAGCCACGAACGCCCGTCATTAAGGGCCTTTCATTATCAGCGGCTTGCACGCAGCTGATGTTGATTTGATAGAATCCAATTTAGCAACCCACTCTGGGCTCTGCTCCATAAGCATTTGGGTTTCGCATGTACAGGCAGTCTGATCCTGTCTTGATGGCCTTTTAAGCGGCTGAGAAAATTGCTGGCATGGCAATTTGGTGGCAGGCAGGCTCCTGCTGGGTGGGGCTGGAGGGATGCGGGAAGGAGCGGGAGATGGAGAGGACATTTCAGCCTGTGTCTATAAAAGGCAGCTAAGTGTTTGGGACTAACAGATTTGGAGTGAAGAGAGAAGAGGCAAAAACACCAGGGGTGCCTGAGGGACATTTCGCCGCGTCTGAGGAGCAGAGCGCTGCCCTCCGTCAGTAAAAACGCGCGTCAGCCTGCCGCCGCGAAGGCATGCCACCATTCACAAAACGCCTTCCTACATTATCTCGGTTTTGACGTCAGGCTAATGCTGAGGAGGTTATGATCCCTGTGTGCAGACAGGAAACCAAGGCTCCTGAGCAGATACCCGAGGTGGGAGCGGAGGTGCTGGCGGCTGAGCGAGTGCAGGGCTCAAGATGTAGCAATAATTACGTAGAAAGTGAGAGTGGGCCTCGCCTTCCCTGACTCCATTTCTGGATCCCCCCAGGGACTCATTGCACCTCACCTCTGACCTTGAACACCAAAGGGAGCTGTCTGCCCACTCCTTCATTGGGCACTACCTAAGGATGAGTGGGGAGGTCATGGGCTGCCAGTTCCTTGCAGAAGGGATCGAGTTCCTGGAGTCCAGTGGTGTGCTGGTGAATGCTGAACCGCTGGCTCTCCAAATAAAGGAGCCCTAATTTGTAGCCCTTGCCCCTTCACCTGGTCTCCACACGCCCACCACGCTGATCTCAAGCTACCAATGAGATGTCACCAATGCAGATATGGGAAGGGGTGTCCTCGATGGGCTCTACCGGGGTGAGCAAGCTCGGCCACACCAGTGCTAATGGGGCATGATGTGATTCTGAACTTGTGCCCATTTTACAGCTGAACAAACTGAGGCCCAGAGTAGTTCTGAGGTGAAAGCCTTTGCTCCCAAACAATGGGCCACAGAATGCTGAGGACGCGCCACCTCCTTCACATGGAAAGACACGCTGCCTGAGATCGCAGAGTCCAGCGCAAGTTAGTCAGGACATGGCAGACAGGCAGGCAGCCCAGCATGTTCCCCGCCCAACACGCATGCCATGTTTAATGTGTGCCTTCTTCTGGGGAAGGGAGTGAGGAGAGAGCTGTCAGGTGAGGGCAAGGTTAGCTGCTCCTGGAGGCAGGGGAGGAGGAGAGCTCTTCTTTCCAGTGCCATCTGACTGTAATTCAGGCGGCTGAATGGCCTGTGAAGTCTTTCTCTTTTTCCTTTCCACCTGGCTCTTTTCTCTCTCCTCCTAGTCAGAGGCCTCAGAAAATCACTGCCTTGAAATCTCCCTCCTGAGGCTTTGTGTGTGTGTATGAGAGCCTGTCTGTCTTCTCTCCTCTGAGGGTGAGCGAGGCTTTTCAGCCTGGAGGCCACAGGCGGCCTTAAGCAGAAGCCCAGCGCCCCTTGTCACATGCTTGGACCCCCTCTGGTTTCAGCCACAGCTGCGGTGGAGAGTTTGACAATGTCCTACCTCAGGAAGTGCACTGTCCCCCAGTCTCCTCTGCCCCCAGGACCTTCTCTGTCACTCTGGGTTTGACCTGCAGGCAAGCAACAGCCTGAAGCGCAAGGAAGTTTTGCCTCCTGGGGCAACCACCAGTCAGTGGGCACAAGAGCTGGTGGGCAGTGCCCCAGCTTCCCAGACAACTGTCTTCACTAAGCTGTGCGGCAGCCCCAGAAACCCACATAGAACCCCGCAGCCCTCCTTCCCTCTGCAGCCTCCTCCTGCTTCCTGAGAGCACCTTGCAAAGAAATTACCTGCCCAAAATCCTTGCTTCAAACACTGCTTTAGATATAAATGCAAACCCTTGGAGGTGGGTACCATTATTATCCCCTGTTTACAGGTGAGGAAACTGAGGCTGCATCTGCCTGACCTGGGTTAGATGGGTCACCCGTCCAGCCTGCCCGTAGGACAGTGGTTCTCGAGGATTCAGCCACAGTCCACCTTCAGGAGAGGGTGTGACAGGGCTATGCTGGGCCCACAAGCTGGAATGTCATTTGGCTAAAGGAGAGACGCTTTGGCCATGGAGGACGCCCCAGGGGCAGTGGTCCTCTGTTCTCCAAACTATTCTCTTTGAAAAGAAAACCTCTCAACGCTTGACCTCATTTCTGTTTTGCTTGTGCTAATATATATGTACATATATAATATTATACGTATATACATACATATATGTATGTAAGTATATATGTAAGTATCTATATATGTGTGTGTATAAATACACATTAACAAACATATATATGTATGTGTGTATACATATTCAAAAGGTTGGAAAGAAATTCACCAAAATGTTAACCGTAGTTATTCTTGGATAGCAGCAGATGATTTTTCTATTTTGTGTGTGCTTTTCTGTCTTCTCTAATTTTTCCCGCAATGAAATATTATTGTGGAAAGAGGCAAAAAACATTAAATTTTTTTTTTTTTTTTTTTTTTAAAGAAAGGCCAAGCCTCTTGGAAGGAATTCATCATTAACTTAAAACACCGATGGCTAGTGAGCAGGGACCAGCAAGGAAGAAGGAAAAACTCCACTCCTGGCAACAGACTCCATCACTTCCTGGGAAACCAAACGGCACAGGGGAGCGAGGGTAGAGAAGACAGAGAAGGTGAAAGTGGAGAAAGACATGATTTAAACGTCAGACAAAGCACCCTTCCCTGGGACACAGAGCAGGACTGGGGTGGTGAAGGGAGCGAGGAGAAGAGCAGGGTCTCCCTAACTGTCTGTGGCAGGAGCAGTGTCCACCAGCTGTGTGACAAGAGGATTTGAGGGCAGAAAGGCCTCTGATTTGAGAAAGACGCCAATAAGAGGCTCTGGAAGGAATGGGCAAGATCTCAGCCTTCACGCGGAACAGGAAGTGCTTCAGACCACTTTGATCACCTGCCCGTTAGTTCAGTGCCTCAAGCACAGTATTCGAAGGCCTTGCCAATCACGTGGGAGTATTGAGAAAAGAAGTATTTGTCCCAAGTCGGCCAAGTCCCCTTTGTGTGTGCATTGCACAAATCTGAATTGAGCACCCCTGTTTCATTCTGTCAGCTCCATGAGATGAGGGACCATGACAGCCTGACTTACCACTGTCCCCCACCCGCTGTCAGCACAGGACGGGCAGACGTCGAATAGATGGACTGAATGGGCAAATCCTTGTCCCCGAAGAGGCTGCTGGACTGGACGGGAAGATAATTAGTCAGAAGACCTAAGTGTTCGTCCCTGACCTTCCCGCAACCCACCTCCTGACCTTTGGGAGGTCAGCTATTGACCTTGTGATTCAATTTCCCCCCAATAGGAACAGTGGACCTTAAAAGAAAATCCACAGATGCAATAACATGTTGACTGTTAGAAACTTTGGTCCTTAGGCTAAGGAACAGGCCTAAAGGGAGGGCACAAATCCATGTGCCCTCAAATCCTAGAGCCACAGGAAGTGGAAAGGAGTCAGCCGTGGGGTCCCTCCGAAGACTGCTGAGACCAAGGGGGTCGTGTTGGGGGCAGGGACATGCTCGGCGTAGGTGTGGATCTTTCTGCTTCTCTTCAATGGCCTCTCCTCTGGGATCAGGCTGCCTTAATGGAGGCTGCATTAGTGAATCTAGTGATTCAATTAGTTCTAAATGCTCCTGGCCTGAGAAAGAGGGATGGCAAGGTGGGGATTTGCTGACTCCTATTTGCCGGAAAGGGTTTCCCAAGACAATGGGGCTGCAATTTGAATTCCCAAGTCTCCCACTTCCCTCTCCATTCAACATCCCGGGGTCATCAACCCAAGTGAGATCATGCCTGTGAAAGCACTTTGTAAACTATTTTTATTACTCATTCCGTCTTGGGGGGAGAGCCCCCCCCCATGCCTTCTCCAGCCACCTTCTGTCCCAGAGGTAGGGAGTCTGCCCTAGGAAAAAGGGACCCCAAGTTTTCAAGGGCAGGCCCCAGGCCTAACCCTGAAGAACCTCAGGCCACAGGTTTTTCTGACTTTGCAGAATGGAAAGGATATTTAGATCGTCTACAGCCAAGATCCATGCTTTCTCTCATTACAGCTCTGCTCAGCAGGGAAACCCTGCACCTCTCACGTGGGGACACAGTCACGGAATGATCTACCATCTTCTATTTCCTCCAGTGGCCTCAACTCCCCAGAAAGACTTGACTTTGAGGGCATGGACCACATCTCAGGTGTCAGTTCCTAGGGAGCCAAGCTCAGCTCCTGGCAGGAAGGGACAGAAAAGGGGAAATGTGGGAAAAGGGAGGACAGCAAACGAGGACGAAAGGACACAGAGGTGAGTCTTTACCATCTGGAGGTCCTTTTACTCTCCAGAGGAGAATGTGCTTTTTCTAAAGTCTGGGAATTGCCACTCGCTCCCCAGAAGCTGTTGGGATGGGGAGAAGCCACTTTACCTCAGTTTCTCCTGTGCAAAATGAGAGTGTTAGGTTGGAATAGTGATTCCAGCGTTGGCTACACCCTGGAATCAACCGCGAGGGCTTAACAAGCTCCATGGCTTGGCTCCGTGCACAAAGACTCTAGTTTAGTTGGTCTGGGGGTGTCGTCTGGACAAGCAACTGTCTCCATTTCTCTAGGTGGCGGTGTGTTGGTAAACCAGCTTTCAAAATAATAAAGCTCTGATTTGCAGCATTTGCCAATTTTCATGGTGTAAATACTCCCCCTGTGGTCTAGTTCAAGCTACCAATAGTGTAATAACGGGCTGCTTCACACCATGTCTCCCAGTGATTGTAAGTGGCAGCTAAAGTGGGGAACCACTGCAGCAGGCCCCAGGAGCCACTTTCGAAAGAGGCGTTTCCCTGGGCCCAGGGAACTCCAGGTCCCCAGAGCAAAGGTGAGAAGGAAGGGTCTGGTCACATCCCCACCAGCCCTGGAGGCCATCCTCTCATGCCACTCTCCCCACCAAAAGCACCCTGTGGTGGTTTGTGGAGATAAAGGACAAAGAAGGAAACAAGGTCCCAATGGCTTCCAAATGCTGTCAGGGCCCCTTCCAGGGAGAAACCTCTTACACAGTCACCTCCCTTCTTTTCCATCAGGAAAATGTTTTCAATACTGGAAGCAATCAGCCAGACATCGGAGAGGTCCATTTTTAGCACATTATCCACGTTCACTGATAGTAAGACCAAAAACTGTTTCCCCAAAAGACTCTCTGAGAACCTTTGCTGGAACCTGAATGGGACACGGGGAGAGAAAGGCCAACAAGAAGAAGGAAGGCGTCCGCTTCTTGTGGTGACGATGGGGGTGGGTGTCTGAGGTAGGGTCACATCTAAGCCACCTTTCTCCTTTTCCTCCGAGGATGATGCATCTTACATTCAACTAAATTCAACAATATTTGTTAAGTACATTCAGGAAGTCAGCTCTGGGCTAATCAATTTGCGAATTTGGTTTTCTAAGTGGAAAATACTGTCCTTTGAGGCACTTAAGGACCGTGTTTCCCTGAAAGTAAGACCTAACCGGAAAATAAGCCCTAACATGATTTTTCAGGAGGACAGCCCCTGAACGTAAGCCCTAATGCGTCTTTTGGAGCAAAACTTAATATAAGACCCCGTTTTATTTTCAGGGAAACACGGTAATAGCAGAATCAAGACTCATGGAAGAAACAAGCTTAAGAACTCTAAGTCATGTGTGAACTAGCGTAACAGCTGGGGATGGGTTCTATAAGCAAGGATTGCTAGAATTCAGAGCATGTTTTATAAAAATCTATTTTTATACCTCACCGATTTCCAACAAAGAGTATAAGAGGCTGAGATCCAGAAAAGGGTGAAGGCCAGGGCAGGCTCACACTGGAAGTCTTCATGAAGATCTGACACAATACACAGAGCCATCCAGCAGGCCCTTGGGTAAGAGGAAGCCTGGTCTATTGGCCTCTGGGAAGTAAGAGAACCAACTGTCTGAGGCAGTAACAAAATGGTGGATGGTGGGCTGGCCTGGTGGCTCAGGCAGTTAGAGCTCCGTGCTCCTGACTATGAAGGCTGCCGGTTCGATTCCCACATGGGCCAGTGGGCTCTCAACCACAAGGTTGCCAGTTCAAATTCCTTGAGTCCCACAAGGGATGGTGGGCTCTGCCCCCTGCAACTAAGATTGAACACGGCACCTTGAGCTGAGCAGCCTCCCAGATGGCTCAGTTGTTGGTTGGAGCGCGGGCTCTCAACCACAAGGTTGCCTGTTCAATTCCTTGAGTCCCACAAGGAATGGTGGGCAGCGCCCCCTGCAACTAAAATTGAACACGGCACCTTGAGCTGAGCTGCCGCTGAGCTCCCGGATGGCTCAGTTGGTTGGAGTGCCTCCTCTCAACCACAAGGTTGCCAGTTCAATTCCATGAGTCCCACAAGGGATGGTGGGCTGTGCCCCCTGCAACTAGCAACGGCAACTGGACCTGGAGCTGAGCTGCACCCTCCACAACTAAGACTGAAAGGACAACAACTTGAAGCTGAACGGCACCCTCCACAACTAAGATTGAAAGGACAACAACTTGACTTGGAAAAAAAAAGGCCTGGAAGTACACACTGTTCCTCAATAAAGTCCTGTTCCCCTTCCCCAATAAAATCTTTAAAAAAAAAAATTATTAAAAAAAAAATTGGTGGCTGGTCCTTGGTTTGGGCAGACATCTGCGTGGGCCATCATGGAGAGCTGGCAAGCCATGATCAACGGGTGGAGGTGCATCCATTTAAAGAGGGGTCACCTTTTTCTAATTTGCTCAAAAGCATCCAGTTGGCCAGTAAGAGCCCAAGAATGAGTCCATCCTGCCAACACCATGGGGCCAAGCTTTGCGTCACCAGCATCCAATCAGCTCTGAGGCCTGAGGTCAGTCCCTCTTCTGGAAGGAACAAGGTGCGTGAGCTGGGGCAATTTGCTCTGTTTCTAAGACTCGAGGATGCTTGAAAAGGGGGAGGGGAGCACATATACTTGGTTCATAAATGAAAGAATCAAAAACCCCTCAGCATTTGGGTCTTGGTCACCGCTGTCTGGACTTCTCTTGGGTTTAGGCCACTGTGTTACATCCTTTCGCCCACACTGACCTGGAGGCGGTTAGACGTGTGGGGGACTCACCACGACCAACGAAATTAGATACACAGACTCTGTGTAGATACTTGTGAGTTGATTATTTCCCATGTAGTAAAAGAGGGTGAATGTTCGGGATCAGCCCAGTCCCCTAAGCCACAGAAGTGACTCGTATTAAAGCTACAGGGGCGCTGAGAGATGATGAGATCATGACATTTTACAGACGACAAAAGCAAGATGGAAGAGTGCAGTGTCTGGGTCAGGCCACACGGCTTCTTAGCGGTGAACCTTCATCTTGGTGTGTCTGAGAAGGCCGTAAAACGGGCAATCACCACCATTCACACAACTCCAGGCGTGTGCCTCAAATATGACATGGGAAGAAAAGGCTGAATTACAAAAGAAATATAGAAATAGACAGTAATACTGATGCGATTCAGTGGCAGGTAGGGGGGTGGGGAGAGGAAAAATAGATTTCAGAATTAGGAGAGAGCCAGATCAGTCAAGGGTGAAAAAAAGAGAATTGTGAATGAAAGACAAATGGGGCACCGAACTATGGAGGAAGATGAAATAAGTGAAGTATGAAATCAACCTTCCTTCAGCTGCACTTTGCAGGGTAGCCCTGAAATATGCCTGTCACTTGCAGGTGGAGGGGCGGTGAGGTTGGCAGTGAGTTGGGTGGCAGTAGAAATGGCGTCGTGTGTGTGGCCAGCAGACAGCCCAGGGTGTGCGGAGAAGGAGGGCTTTCTGGAAGGAATGGGGCTCCTGGAGATTACAGGGGTAAACTGAGCTGGGGGCATGAGCCAGAGTCTCTTCTCTACCAGCCAGGATGGGACAGTGTCTGCCCTTCACCGTCTGCTAAGCTTTTCAGACACAAACTGTTTTCTTTCCTCCTTGAGTCCTGGGGTAAATCTGCCTCTTCCCCCACAGTGCCTGTTCCCACAAGGAGTTGTGTACATACCGCCCAGGCCCAAGGGTCCAAATAAAAGCCTCGGTGTCCACAACCAGCATCACTGACACCCCAGGGGCTTCGACCCCAAGTGGTAATGGGGTGCTGTTGCCCCTCCAGGCAGCCTATGTTGCCTGTGGCTTCTGCTGTGCTGCCCTGACCCCCCTGAAGAGGCCCTGAGTCAATGTTAGAGTCTCCAAGGGGCCTGGGATGAAGGGAAGACTGGATATGAAAGGAGCATTGAAGTCTAAACCTTCCACTCTGCCTCTTAATCCCTGTGTGACCTTGACCGAGAATGTCACCTCTTTCAGCCTCGCTTTCTCCATCAGGTCAATGGGGATTATAACATAGACCTCTGAGGTTTATTCTGAAGAGTGAATGTGATGGTGAATGAAAACCCCACCCATGGAGATCAGCATTAAGTCTCTTCCCTCCTCCTTCCAAAGTAACGCGATGGGGAATGTCTTGGTGTATCTTACAAACAAGGTCTGGTGTTGCCGTAAAGGAAAAGGCAGAGAACCTCTGTGATGGACCGTGCCAATCCGCAGAGGGGCCTCTGACTTAGGAAAGCTCACCCCACTTACCCGCGATTCCTGCCCACCCCCCATCACCACCACCAAACAGGACCATTGGGGTTCTGAGCAGCAAGACGCTGGTGATGCTGAACCAGCAGAGGCCTCGTATATAAAAATGATTCTCAATGGCATCATGGAGCTTGCCCTGTCCAAGCCAAAATGAAATCTCAGGATGACCGGGTGACACTGGGGGTTGTGACTGAAGTCAGCCCATGAGTTACGTTCAATACCTGTTGAAGTGTAATTGTGAGGTTAGGCACGGATGCGTTGTTTCTCCTTGGGTCCACCAGCTATGGTCTCGGGTGACACATTATGCCATGTCCCCTTGGCTCTGCCCACTCCCTTCCTCTCAGAGACTAAAAGGAGCTTGCTGCTTCCCAAAGAATGAGAGTCTCCTTCTAGCTCTTGGTCCTGGTCTGATGGATGTGTCTGAGTGAGGGAACATTGCAGGGGGAGGGTAGAGGCTGAGGTAGGGTTTAAGGGGGGAGGCAGAAGACCTGGGTCCCTCTGCCCATCCTTTACCTGACTCTGGAAGCCCAAGCAAGCCAACCAGCACCCCTGGGCCTCAGTTTCTTCACCTACAAAATAAAAATACCGCTACCCACTCCATTCAAATCCTAGGAATTAAGTAAAGGTTTCTCCATTCAGCTGATGGAGCAGCAAAAGTTTGAGACACCTGGAAAAAATGAACTGGTCCCACAATGGTTAATGGGGTGACTCTGAAAAGAGCCAACCATAAAGGAAGGGACAAGGGCAGAGGAGCAGTTTTCAAGAGTGAGCCTCTTCTTCCACAGGGCACCGTGGGGATGTTAAAAATAAATGGGACTCAGCTCTCTCTGCCCAGTGACAGATCAGAGGTGAAGATCATTAATTTTGGAGGCTTTGTTTGTTCAAAAACTAGCAGCCTTTTGCCTAATGAAGAACTCTTAATAGGTGTTGTTTTTCCTAAATTATCATATTAACCACAGATAATTAACAAGCGTGTCCTTTAATGCCTCAGGATACTGACAAGCCCACTGAACGCAATGCCGCCTATAAATCATCCAGCCATCCTTCCAGGCAGCGGCTTAATTACTCCCGCATCTGGGAGGAGCCACATCGAGGCTCTCTCTAAATTTGGTTGCCAGTGAAAATAAAGTCAGCAGCTTTTCAGCTCTTCATCATCATTGTTCCATTTTAAGATGTGGCTGCCGGGTCTGTCGATATTGGTGGGAAACTGGAAACAACCCAAATGTCCAGCAACAGGGGAATGGCGTGGCTAAACAAAGGAAGGGGTATCCATTGAACGGGCTGTCACACAGCTACCTCAGTGGCAAGGCTGAAACGATGTCAATACACGGAAAACACGCATTCTGAATTCTGTTTAGTGGGAAAGCAACATGACATAATACGTACCCACTGATTACAGCTCTACACAAAGGTATATAATTATTGGCAAACAATAAATGAGAATTTAGAGGGATGTAAAGTGTTGTGTTTAATGCTTGTTTTCTAGTCTAAAGTGGATTAAGTTCATTTTTTAAAGCGAAATAAAACACAGCCGGTGGCAGTGGGCCCAGGCTGCCTGTGACTCTCGCCAGGACAGCTGAAATTCCTGCAACCTGGACAGAGAATGGCTCAGCCCCATTCACGCCCACCCCACCCCCAATTCTGGCCCCCATCTCTGAAATACGTATGCTGGATCTTTGCAGCATCCATGATGGCGGATGGCGCTCTTAGGGTGGAAATCAGCTGAATGTATTTTTTTCATGCCTCGTTCATGGAAACATAGACTTTCAAGATAGAAGGAAGCTGGTTCTTAGCAGTTACGTCTATTCTGCTGTCTTCCAGCAGAATTCATTTCCATGAGCTCAGCTGCGGGTGCGAACTGCCCAGCTCTGAAGCCTTGTGAAAGCATCAGCCTGAGGCCTGACTATGGGTGGCACAGAGAAATGGGGAGCAAGGGGGGAAAGGTGGCATCCTGTGCCCCATCCCAAAGACCCAGCTTAGCGAGGGCTGAGGGCTCCGCCATGAGTGCAGGGGTGAGGGGAGACTTCGTTCAGCTTCTGAATTTGGTAGCGCCCTTTCTTCTCCAGCATTACAGGAACTGAATCTGTCCTTTGAAACTACTTTTCACTGCGACTTTCATTTCAAGCCAAGCTTTTCCTTTTTTCCCCTCAAGGGGAGGGGAGAGGGGTTGGTGACAGAAGGCAGCTGGGGCAAACGGAGTAGCCTGGGGTGGCAGGAAGCCACAAGCTGGTTAAAATCCAGGTGCTGAGTGCACGAATCAGCTAGTCACTAGCTCTGATTCTCTGTCTGCTCTTTCTCTATGTCCACACGTGGTGTCTTTGGCTCTCTGGCCCACGCCACCAGAACACTCAGGGGGAGGAGAAAGGGAGATAGAGCCCACGGCCCTGGCCAGCCCAGCGGTCCCTGGGCTCCAGCTGTGGTGCTCTGGACGCCTCCTCCCTGTGGTACTTAATTTTCAAAGAAGGACGTCCAGTCACCAACCCAGCAAGGCTGGAAACTGGTTTTATCAGCCTGGACGGACGCTTGGCCTGTCGCCGGAACACGTGCCCCTCTGCAGGGCAGATGGCAAGAGGAGGACGTTGCCTCCCGACTCCCACTGCCCGGGGCTCAGGAGAGATGGCTGTCGCATCTCCCACTCCCATCTGCTTGCAGCCCATGATCTCACTGGCCCGAGCTATTGCTTGCCACCCTCTACTTTGAGTTTTGAAATTTCACGTCTGGTTCTCATGAACGTATTTAAGCAGTGCTAGGGATGGGGTCCTGAGGTGGCCCGAGTCACGATGCGGTGTTCCCTCTGTCCCTTACGGTGCCCGTAGGAAGCTCTGCAAGCCAAACGGTGTAAGGCGCTCCCTAAATCAGCAGTACCCGTAAGCACAGTGAGACGGAGGAAGGCCAAGGCGCCATCCGCACATTGCCCGACTCTGCAAAGCGACGCTGATGGGAGAAGGGGGCGGGAAACCAGGTCAGCGGACACTCCCTTTCAGTCTGAACGGAGGCCATGAACAAAAAGACACAGTCAAAACACCTGTGTGAAGGGCGCACATTGGGGTCCTCACATTTTACAGATGAAGAAACGGATGCCCAGAGAAGTCCGATAACATTTCCAAGGTCACACAGATGCTCGATCAGGAAGCCAGGATATGAAGCGACGCAGACGCCAGCCCCTGCTCTTACACAGTAATACGTTCTGCCATCCAGACGACCATTACGGGAAGGAGGGGTGAAGGGTGAATGAAGGACAAGAAGGAATCAGTAAAATAAATCTGAAGACCAGTCAGGGAAAACACTGGCGTACCAAAACAGTAAACCTGCCCTCGGCAGAGAATCTAGGAAATCATTTTCTAGTTCCTTTTGCTCTGGTTATGTGTCCATAGAGCCAGCTTCGAAGCTACCATTCGGTTTTCCGAAAGGACCTATTTCCTGGGGAAGGTGTGCCTGGAGCCAATCGCCTGCTGGGTTCTCAGGCCAGGATCACTGATCCACTTCATTTCCTGGTTGGTAATGCAGCCTCCTGGGGGCTTTCGGAGGGGTGGAGCATGTACCCCACTTCTGACCGCCTCAGGCAGGACCAGGTAACTATCAGGGCATCTGCCCAACAGAACAGGCACCTGAGACATGCCAAGGTACAGGTGGGCATGAAGCCCGCGGTGGGTTCCTCAAGTAGCTCAGGGAGGGGAGAGACGGGATGAGTCCCCACTGTGCCTGGGAAGAAAGGTCAGGGCGGGGGGAAGCTACTCAGTTCACAGCATCATGTGCCTTGTTTTTTTCTTACCTGCCTGCTTGTCTCCAACCTAACCTCCACCTTCACTCCAAACTGCACCAAGAACTCATTCTACCTTATCTCCAGGCTCAGCTCCAGCCATAGACCTGCCAGATCCTGCTTCCCACCATCCACAGTTCCCTGAATTCCACCCCCAGGGGAGCCACACAAAGAAATGGGATGTGCACAGTAAGAGGGTGATGCACGGCTACTGTCACCACCGTCTACCGTCACCACTGAGAAAAAACTCCACAAATGAAAAATAGGAAGCAAAAGAGACAGAGGAGAAAAAGAAAAGAAACCATATTCAGCATAATGGGGTCCCGTCTAACTGCATGTGCATCTATGTGCCCAGAGGGAAGCGGGGACACAGTGGTTGCCTGGGGGGAGGGGGAGGGGATTCCAGAGTGACCTTCCTTTCTTTTTATACGTCTCTGTATCATTCGAATGCTCTGTAGTGAACATGTATTACCTCCCCAAACAGAAAATACATAAAAAGCCATACATTTAAACTAAAACCTCCCCTCCTTGACAAAGTCTTCCCAGATTAGCCCAAAGAGAACCAGCAACTTGCAAAGATTGCTTGGAAATGGTTATTTCCCATCCCATTGAGGCTATTTAAAATCTCGCACTCCCCTCCCACCAACCATGGCATTTTACACGCTTAGAAATCTAAGGGGGTCAAGGCCTGCTCAGAGGAGAATTGCCTCTCTCTGAACCAGCCTATACTTCTTCTCCAGGTGCCTCCTGGGACCGTCCTTATTTAGAGTTGCTTAGATCAGATGTGGAGACGTTCTCCAGAGTGCTTACTTACTCTAAGGAGGAATATAACATATGTGCATTTTCTAGAAGTTCGTAAATTTTAATTAGGAGAACAGTATATATTTTAATTAGCTCCCTCTCCCTCTTAGCAGCCTTGGGAATTCTCAGAGGCTCTGTCTTTCCCTATTAGGTCTATTGAGGAAAGGCAGTGATGCTCTTAACCTGACCTTGCTATGACATTCCCCTCCACCAAAGCTGACCTTGACCAAAGCTCTGACCTTGCTATGACATTCC
This sequence comes from Rhinolophus sinicus, assembly GCF_036562045.2. Taxonomy (NCBI): domain Eukaryota; kingdom Metazoa; phylum Chordata; class Mammalia; order Chiroptera; family Rhinolophidae; genus Rhinolophus; species Rhinolophus sinicus. The sequence goes on along the minus strand of NC_133760.1, from coordinate 64,428,434 downwards.
CCTCCACCAAAGCTGACCTTAACCAGAGCTCTGACCTTGCTATGACATTCCCCTCCACCAAAGCTGACCTGACCAGAGCTCTGACCTTGCTATGACATTTGCCTTCATCAAAGCTGACCTTGACCAGAGCTCTGACCTTGCTATGACATTTACCTTCACCAAAGCTGACCTTGACCAGAGCTCTGAGCTCTGGTCTCTCTTCTCTGGGTCTTGTGCCTCTTAACTGGACTTCTCAAAAGTACATCTTTATGTTCCTATCTCTCTTGGTCACTTCAGATTTCCTCAGTCAGAAGCCCTCCCTTCTGGCACATAACTTCCAAACTTCCAAAAGGATATAACAATCAGAAATGTCTTCAGTAACAAGTAAGAGAAAACCTGACTAACAGTGGTTTAAACAAACAAAGAGAAGTCTGGAGGCGGGTCGCTGATGGCACTGACTCAGCAGCTTAACATGTCAGGACAAGTGGTCTCTACAATTCTACCAAGCACTGCTTTCCTCAGCCCGAAGTGGCTGCCTGGGCTCCAGAAATCACATCTATATTCAAGGCAGGAAGAGGGAAAATTGGTGGCGTTCAAGCCTGCTGTCCCTTTTCTTAGGAAGCCAAAAGCTTTCCCAGAACACTCAGAGCAAACTTTCACTTATGCCTTCTTCGACAGATTGTATCTTATGGACATTCCTGGATGCAAAGGAGACCGGGAAAACAAATAGTTAGCTTTTCCAACCTCTGAAGTATCATGTTAGTTGGATCCACAGGGTCAGCAAACCAGAGTCTCCATCACAGGGGCCAAACCCTTTTCCTTGAGAAGTTTTATAAATAGAGTAACAACAGAAAATGGTTACTGAGCGCTTATTCTGCACGAGGCCCATTGCTAAGTACTTTTTTTTTTTTAACGTCTTTTGTCTCAGGTAATCCTCTTAACCCCAAGATGTGGGTGTGACTAGTAGCTCCATTTATAGATGAGAAACCTGTGGCTTACAGAGGCTAGAGAACTAGCCCAAGATCACACAGTCTGTAAGTGTTAGAGCTGGGACTTAAACCCTTCTTAGCCAGAGCTCAACAAACTCTGCAAAGGGCCAGAAAATAAGTATTTGGGGGGGTGTGGGCCGTACAGTCTCTGTCGCCACTACTCAGCCCTGCTGTTTTAGTACAAAAGAGTCGCCGCCAGTATTAGGCAAACCAACTGTGTTTTCCAATAAAACTTTATTTATGGACACTAAAATTTGAATTTCATATCTTTTTCAGCAGCCACAAAATATTATTCTTTTGAATTTTTCCTGACTATTTAAAAATGGAAAAACCATGCTTAGCTCAAGGGCTGTACAGGTTTCAAGTCAAATTTGGCCCATGTGGCCACCATTTGCCAAGTCCTACCATGAGCCCGAGTTGTAAACATTTGGATCTTAAGCGTACGGAGGTTTTAACGGACGCACTCAGCCCTGCTTTCTGCTTGCCTTGTGCTACTGCTTTGGCTTAGAATTTTTCATTCTTTTGTCTTCCGCTCCTGTACCCCTGTGCCTGGATACGTGAGGGCTACAAAACAGGGGTCAGTCCCAGTACAGTTCACTGGCGCCTCAGTAAATGACCTGGCTATTGGTCTTGCCACCGAGGTGACGTTTATGACAAGAGAGCTGGCACTGACAGAATCCCTGGCCGGCCATACTTAGCGCAAGTACCAAAGCAATCATGCACTGGTTGGTTTTGTCTAGTTTTAGAGCTTTGGGTGATTTTATTTTTTGATTTTTTTTTTTTTTTTACCCTTAACAGCAGGCACTCCACAAGCTCTCAGGGAAGGAGAAAAATAGGAATGAAAGCCCAGATTGCTTTTCTTTCCTTGTCTAAGTAATATCAGATCTCTTTTTTAACTCGATACTTAAGGATGTGTAGAAGGAGAGAGGGGAACAGCGTGGCATCACACTGCTCTCTTTCCTCCCTCCTCTCAGGTGCCAACACCCTCTGTGCACAGCCCCACCTCAAGCGTCCTCAACAAAAGCACCAGGAATTCTCTCAGGGCTCTATAATTACCCCTCCAAAAAAGGCACGTGAATTCCCAAAAGCTGCTGCTGCTGCTTTGAACTGCTTAGCAAACGCTTCTTCGCTCTCTGTGGCTTCTGAGCCCAGGCTACTGATGGGTCTGCTTGCCGAAGATTTCCAGAAGGTTCCTCTGGCCAAGAAGTTCAGAGATGCTGGAGCGGTTTCCCTGCCTGCAGGTGCCTCCCTCTCCTACCACCTGGGAGGGCCCGGGTGTGTAATTCCCTTGGGGTTGGTAAAGGACCATTCCTGACCCTTGTTACAGAACAGACAGGCCAACTATAGCGATGCAATATGCGTCGGGACCACTGCAATGGCGTTTGCAGCAGGGGAGACAGACTGGGCTCAACTCCTACTACAACACGGAAAAGTGGGAATTGATAGCGAAGGAGCAGGTGGGGGGTCCGCGGATACAAAATTACCACAGAGGAAATATCAGGGGTAAGTGGGGACTCTGGCTAAGCCAACCTAACAGGATTCTTGCCGAAGGCAACCTGGGTGATCAGACATCACCTGGGGTGGGGGTGAAGAACGAGGGACCTGATCAGATCGGGGGTGATCAGATACTGAGGGTGGGAGGCTCTAGTTAAACGGACTTAGCAGGTTGCTTGCTAAAACTGGACCATGCAGAGACGCACATGGTACCCAAAAGTCAAGGCCTAGCTGAGAAGAGATTTCGGAGGAGCCTGACCAAAGTTTATTCAAGGAGAGAATCTTTGTCAGGGTGAGGCCCCACACAGTGTTGTGTTGTTGTTCTTTGAATGTAACGCCGAGCATTTGTGGTCAATGCCCATTTTAAGGGCCCCCCCCCCCCCCCCGGTGATTCCAGGGCCTTGTTTGGTGTCCTCTGTAGAAAAGGGATGGTGATGCAGGGTCTGCTCTGCAGGGTTGTTGGGAGGAGTAAAGGAGATTGTCTGGGACAACAGCTGCTGCCAGAGTAGCACACGGCAGGGGAGCCATGAGTACTGCTCTCCTTCCTGCTCTGAAGTCCGTGGCTGTGTCATTCAGAGAACGCTGACTCTGTGTCGGATCCCCCCGACCCGACTATTCTAGATTGGTTCCTGTCTACAGCTCCCCACCACCCAGCCATGAGGGCGACTGGCTGAGAGCGTGGACCGACCAGCATCACCAGCCGCTCTGCGCGGTAAGTAGCTCCGTGAGTGTGGAGGGCCCACGGATGGCGTGGGGTCCACGGCTCCGGGGATTGCTGGTGAACTGGTCCTGGCTTCCTGACTGCACCCAACTTGGTTTGCATCCCGCCCTGAGCGGCGGCGGGCTTCCTCCACAAGGGAGAAGAGCCTTCAGTGGCCCTGACGGCCTTTGAAGAAGGTGCTGCTCTCAGGCTGGAAGGCTGTTCTGGTTCCTGTCTTGCTGGTAGCAGAGTTGTGCATAGGAGGGAAATGGTATCCAAAGGGTTGAAGAGGGCAAACCGAAGAATCTATCACTTCCTCTGGGCCGACAGAGCTTTGAGGATGAGGAAAAACATTAACCACCAAGCGCATTTCTTCGATTTCCACCCGTCCCAGCAGCCTCTCCCCCCATCCTCACGGTGGGCGAGCAGTTGCTAAGCTTCAGACAGCAGCACCCTTGCCCCTTGAAGCTGGACCCAGCTCAGCTCTGTGGCTCTGAAGAGCAGTTCTAGAAGGAAATCCCTAAAGAGAGCTTAAGGTCTCTCAGCCTCGGAGACCAAAAAAAAAAAAAGAAAAAAGAAAAAGAAAAGAGCTGGACTGACGTGTCCCGACGCCTAGACAGACTTGCTTTCAGCGCTCATTCTCTCCAGCAGCGGGTGTGCGGGCGGGCGGGCGGGGCTGTCTGCCGGGCAGAGGTGCCCAGCGTCCCATTTCCCCGTGGGCTGTGGGGCTTGGTCATTCTAAGAGGGGATCAGATTCCTTGTCTCCGAGGACACAGCCTCACAACAAGGCAGAGCAGAGGGAAAAGACATTGGTCTGCTTGTCCCCAAGGATCCGGCTGTAGATGCTGGTGTTAGGAGGGCGTCTCCAGTCTCCACACTTAACCCCTTGGCACCCAGCTTTGGGCTCCTGCACGCTTTCCGACACAGCTTGCTGCCATCCTACTGGGGGTGAGGTGCTAAAGCTCCTTTCAAAGCAGCCGTGTGTGTGTGTGTGTGTGTGTGTGTGTGTGAGTGTGTGTGTGTGTGTGTGTGCACACGTGTGCACATGCGTGACGAGATGGGGAAGAACACATCAGCCTATGTATTTATCACTCCCTGAAAGTGGCCTCTTCACCAACACTAGCAGAGGTTTATGAGATTGCTATGGGTTGAATTTCGTCCCCCAAATTCCTATGTTAAAGTCTTCCCCCTACAGGGCCTCAGAACAGGAACTTATTTGGAAATAGGGCTGTTCAGATGCAATCAGTTAAAACGATGTCATGCTGGAGCAGGGTGGGCCCGAATCCAATAAGACTGATCCTTATAATAAAGAATGCCATGTGCGGAGACAGACACACACAGCGGGAAGAGATGCAAAGAGACCCTGAGAGAAAGCCACCACCTACAGGCCAAGGGATGTCCGAGGCTACCAGAAGCTAGGAGACAGGTCTGGAGCAGATCTTTCCCTCGTTCCTTCCGAAGGAAGATGGCCCTGATGCCTTGGTTTTGGACCTCTGGCTAAACACTGAGACAATGTCTCAGTTGTTCTAAGCCACCCAGTGTATGGTACTTCGTTATAGCAGCCCTAAGAAACGCATATAAAGGTCAATAGATAAAAAGCAACTGCGGATAATACAATAAGGTAGAATGCCCTTGCCGAGGCAGCCCTCAGAAGGCGGTGGGGGTAGGGGTGTGTGTGTGTGTGTGTTTCTCAGCCTCGGGCTCAAGGATTAAAGTCATTTCCATGATAGCAACCCAGGAGACCCTTGGCATTCAAGGGCTTGGCATTCATGGGTTTGACTCTTCATAAATGATCCCATAATTTATGACACATCATGTGCCATCATTAGTCATCCTGCCAAGGCATGAACTTGAATTATGCACTCCGAGCCTGGTGTACGGACAAGGCACTGGGCTGGTGGCTTTGTTCTCCATTCGTCATCCGGAGGCAGGAACACATGGGAGGTGATAAAGCTTGTGCTTCTTTGGGGAAAACAGGGGCTGAGAAGAAAGGCAGCTGCTAGCGTGGGGGAGGACACGGAGGTCTAATCCTGTGGTGGCCTAGGCCAGAAAGTAGCTTTACAAAGGACTTGAGTATCAGTTTTATAGAACGATCATGGGTCTGAAAGAGGCACTAGAGTTTTCAATTAGACTTTATTACCTCGTGGGGGTAGGAGTGATACGACTTAGTGTCCCTCTCAAATCTGGTAATTCACTAAGGGGTGAGGCCATAGCCTTTAATATGTCAAGGCTCTACTATATAACAGGATTCCACTCTATTTTCCAACCTCCTTTTTCCTTCAGGTACCAGGCTTTCTGCAGACTCTAATTGCTGCCATATCCTTGAACTACCAATAGACTAAAGGTCACTGGTGTGGTATAATTTGGAGAGATTCTGAGAAGAGTCGTGCACTCAATCACCCCTGCTTTAGTGCCTTTTCCCTGCCAGAGCATACACCTGAGGCCTGAAATTCTGCCATGATAGACTCATTCTTTTGGAGGAAGACATTGCCTCAATTTAAAAAGCCCCCATAGTTGGGAGAGGGCCACCTTAAATCACTGATAATCTCGTCCACCTCAGTATGAAGGGGCTTAGCAAAGTCTTTACAATTAGCCTGACCATAGTTGTTACGAGGGGAAGTGGGGAGAGCACGGCCATGGCGTCCTGGCAGAGGGGAGCTGGAGAATCTTCCAGACTTTGTCAAGGTCAGCCCTGGCGGTAGCCTCATGCACAAGGATAGTGTGGACAGAAGCTTGGGTGCCAACTGGAAGTGTGTGATCCTCTGTGTGTGAAACTGATGTGGAGCCGAGAACGTCAGAAGAAGGAATCCCTCCAGTCATTCGAGCTGTGAGTTTGTTTTTCTGTCTCTTTTCTTTTTTCCAATAAACTCTCACAACCACCCAAATCAGCTGTAATAGCTGTAATGTAATCATCCATCGTGGAGAAAAATATTCCACAGCAGACATCTCTACGTCTTGGTTTCCAAAATGATGCGTGTGTAGAACGGGCCTCTAGAGCTCTTAACTTTGATGTCCCTCCATTCCCTCTTGGTTTCCTTTCTTTGAGAGTCCCATCCTCCCCTACCATCTCCTGCAAGCTGTTAAGATAACTCTAAAAAGCAAAAACGAAGACGCAGTGTCAGTAGGTACCAGTGCCCTGTCGGTTAACAGATAACCACATCACTCTTTCTCAAGATAGCTGCAAAGACCATTTTTGAAACACACTTGGGTTTGTGAAAATAAGATGGATTAAGCGCAACACAAAACAGACAGCCAGGTGTACAGTGAGAGCAATGCCACTGAGCCTGAGAAGAGCCTTGCTCTAAATCACCCATTCGTGCCGCACAACTGAGCCAGCACACCCACAATTCAGGTGGTTTTGCCTGTCTGTATATCCAAAGAGGTTTTCTTTCATTACGCATTTGTGGTTGACTCCAGAACCTACTCGCTTCTCCAGAATCACCATCAAGACTCTTCAGAATCATCCTACAACATGGGACTCTTCAACCAACTGCCATTATTATTATATATGTATGACAGCAGCTGACATGGGCCAAGTACTTAACTGTAGTCCAGGTGTGAGGCAAAGGAGGTAGGTACCATTACCATCTCACTTTACAGCAGTGAAAACTGAAGCTGGAAGAGGATAGGGGACCGGTGGTAAGTGCTGGAGCTTCGGTAGGATGCGGTTCTAACTTTGGAACTGAGTCCAACATCTATGGAAGCCATCGGGAGACTATCTCCAAAGGAATGGCGCTGGAGTTTGAGGGGGCTAGAGAGACAAACATTATTGTGTGGTTAGGATGTGTTGAGAAGGTGTGAGAACTTGGAAGCTGAGTTGAGGTGTCTTGTGGCCCACAGTAGGGTGTGCCGAAACAGGCATACTTTGGGGATCCCCAAGTCAAAACTTTCAAACTTCATTCCTGCCAGAGACAAGTCAGACTAAAGGGCCTACTATGTTAATGGAACTAGAGAAGATCGGCATTAACCAGATGAAAAACAGTAGCAATCAGAATGGTTCCAAGACATCAAAGCACAAACAGTACGTGCGTTCTTTTGCTGAGTCAGGCTTTCTTCTCTTTCTTTTCTCTTATTCTTCACTCTCTCTTTTCCCAGTTCCATTAGGTCTTGCCAACCTCCCCCCAACCCCCCCACCCCCACACACAAACAACTGGTATCTTAAAGCTTGCTTCTTTCTCCTTGCTATTACTGGTAGTGCCTAGTACAACGACATTTAAAATGCTCCGTTATCACCATTCTGAGTCTGGTAACTTGTGGTTTCGGGATTGGGTCAGTTCATTTTGAAGAAGGCAAGTAAGAAAGAAAACAGTGGAAGCCTTGAAGCCACAAGTTGGGAACTCCCCACGTCCATCACCCATCCTATCAGACTGGCCAGGCACAGAAACACAAATGTGTCAGGATAAGTCCCGCCCATCCTGTCTTCTTATAGGACCTACCCACATAATTATAGTGAAATGAACACCTTGAAAATGTTTCTCTCAAACTTATGATGACCTTGGAACATAGGAGGAAGAATTTAATATAAGTTTACCAAGTATTCAAGAAAAGCAGACAATATTGTCCAGCATCCTGTACTGAATCTGGAGGCAGGACTCAGACTGGTTTGGTGCTCAAATCATTTCTAGAACTTCACAGCGCTGCTCAAGTGCTTGACTCCCAGAGTTTCTCTCAATACTGAAAAGATCAAAACTATTGAAGCACGCTTTTGAAAGCAAAATGTGTGAAAACACTTAAAAAAAAAAAAAAAAAAAGATGCTTATCCAACCTCCCTCACTTACTTGCATTGTTTTATCCCCGAGTGGTGTCAGCCTCAGTGTCAGAGCTGACAGCGCGACTGTCTGAATTTTCGCTGCTGTCACCTAACTTTTTAAGCAAATTTGAACATTTATCTCTTGCGCTGACTCCATATTCGCATAGCTACACTCTTGAAGGTCAGTGGTCCACGGGCTGTTGGGGGGCTCCATGGCCATCTGCCCCTCCTCTTGCTCTCCCCCCACCCCCCGAGGGGCAGGCAGGGGCATGACGGGAGGACGGAACCGTGGCCACCTGGCAGCCACTTCACTATGACAAAGCTGAACTGGAGTAGAGCATCGCTGTCCTTCTCTGAACTCGCCTGGGTTTGTCTGTTTCCACTGAGTTGTGTATCACAAGTACCTGCATCTGGTCATCTACCAACTTGAATAATTCATGAGAATTTAGGAGACGAGGGGCTCCAAAAGTTTCCATGAGGTCTATAACTTATAAGGTGCACGTAGGTAGCGGGCCCAAGGTACCCTAAGAGGGCAAGCCAGACCTCACAGCTCCTGCCACTTGGGGAACGCCAGGTACAAAGTATCCAAGTTGGCCAAGGCCCCAAACACAAAAAACATTACGCGCCCCCTCATGTGTAATTCACAATTAAAATAGCACTGAACCAACCTGGTTCAGATTTTTTTCCGGGATAACTACTTCATACTCTCAAATATCTACACTTCTACTAAGAGCTTGTGTGTGCATGTGTGTGTATGTGTGTGTGTACATGGACATGCCTGGCTGCCTTGGGGATTACCCAGCACGAAAAGTTCTTCTCCCAGCAGCCAAGGCTTGGTCTATGAGTGTGTTCTCTCTCCCAGAGCTCCCAGGTAGGTCAAGCTTTCATGGCAGACTGTTACCATGCTTTGAGAAACACTCCAATTAGTCAAGAGTGAAAAACTCCCCAGGTGCAGCTGTTCCCCTCAGACCCTCTAACATCAGAGAAATCCTCTGTCCGTCCCCTCTGCTCTCTGGACCCAGAGAAGAAACCGAGGACTCAGACACAGCTATGTCAGGGCCAGGTGGTTAAAGCTGGTGCTGTTTTGGGGTCCCACTCACAACTCCACCATTCTACTCCACCCTACCCTCTACCACTTCACACAGGCAGAGGGCCACACGGCCAACTGACTCAAGGTCGTTAGCCCACCAATAACTTGCCTGAGGAGAAGACAGGACAGCGTCCCATGATCTTTGGAGCTACCTTAGTTCTTGAGTGAAGGAGGCTCTCCCCAAAGATTGCCATAAAGTGGGCTTTCAGTCTGAGAGCCCAGCACAAGCCACTGCATTCCTCGGCCCTTTTCCCAGCATGGGCATACACCAGATGTCTGAAATTCCACATGACAGATTCTTCCTCCCTTCCTCTCTACTTTAAGGAGGACATAGTATTGAGTCTGATAAGAGTCCTTTAGCCTCACTCCTAAAGCCCTGAAGGCCTTGGTCTACTGCACCCTTTCCGCGCCTTTCCCCCCAATGGCATCTAATTTCCATGGTAACCACCCCCCACACGCACAGCAGGAGGGGCCCGGGAGAGATGCTAGGTTTTACATGTGAGTGCTAGAACTCCATCAACTCACATTAATGGAACTCCCTATCTTCCTCTGTCTACAACATTTACACACACACACACACACACACGAACTCTCTCTCTCTCTCTCTCTCTCTCTCTCACACACACACACACACACACACATATACACACACATCTCTATACCCCATTCCAGAGGGAGCATTCATTTTCCCTATAATGCTCTCCCATTGTGAGTGGTGATGGGCAGTAGAGATGATGTAATAATAAATTTATCAGATCAATATATCATTTAGAAAATAAAAGCTCTCCCCTTCATAGGGTGATGACCAAGAGGGGAAATGCCTGCGTCTGGTCAGTAATTTATGTCTATGCAGCAGAATGGATGAGATCTCCAGCTCAATGCACTTGTGTCCTGTGTTTTACTGTACCCCCTATGTTTTCAGTGCCCATAAAACAACCCTCTGAAGGGCTGTCCTGTGAGCAGGAAGCAGCTCCCTCCCCCAGGGACTGAGAGCTCAGTCAAGAGGGAAGCCAGCTTTGCCCTGGCTTTTACTTTCTTTGTGTTGTAGATGATGAGGTCAGCTCTGTTAGGCTAGTGTTTGCCAGGAAATGTCTTTGCCTTCCTCGGCAAGCAAGTAATAGGAGTCCCATTTTACAGATGGGGAAAACAGAGGACCAAGAGGGTAACTATTTTGTCTCCAGCCCACAGGAGCATAAAAAAGTCTCCAACTTGAATACAACACTGCCCATGCCTCTCTACAACTTTGTGAGTGGGATCAGAGCAGGAGAACATGAGCAGGGAAATATGTCACTTCGTAGAAGGATGGAACAGCTTGCCTCTCTCTCCCTTTCCAAAGCCCTTTCTGACTCTGCTGTCCCATCCTGACTCCTGGCCTGCCAGGCCTCTAGCCCTTCTTCTCTATGACAACTCAGGACCAGGTCCCATCAATGACATACTTTGGAGCTGGCCACAGTGACCCTAAAACAGCTGTGCCCTATTCCTGGGTCGGAGTAAGTGTGTTCTTTGCTTTGGTTCAAGCCAGCTCCCTGCATAATAAAATCAGAATGCTGTGAGGTGGGGGAAGGATACAGGGCAACAGTGAAACATTTGGTCGGTCAGTGACTTATTGAAAAAACAGAAAGAAAATATGAGCAGAGGAAGAAAAGCATTATTTAATGTGTGTTGAGCACTACATCAGACCATTAAAATGCAGAAACAAAAACCCCAAAGGAAATTAATTCTGTTGAAGTGGTACTGACAATAAAATAGAGCCTGTCTTCCTCTTACACTGTACATGGTATTGCTTCTCTGTCCACTCAATGTGCTGGAGTGGTTTTACCCACAGTGGAGAGGGGTTATAGCTAAAAATGCTGCCCTCTCCCAGCAAATTTTTACTTCTGAACAAGGGCATCTACTGTCTATCCAACCATTCACTCAACTTTTTAGGGGTGAAGCAGGGATGACCCACAGGTTTTACGTATTCAGGACCAAATCTTACAACTGAGAGATAAACTTATTATTGAATTTTTTGTTGGCACCTCCCATTTTAGTGCAAAGTATAAATCACCTTTTATTTCACAATAATTTTTAAGCACTTACTATGCACCTAGCACTATCTGAATACAAGGGGTTCTAGAATAAATTAGATGGAGTCCTTGCTCCCCCACGGACCTGGCTCAGGCCTGCGCACAGGGCACAGGGCTTGAATTCATCACCTTAGTCCGACTGACCCCCAGTGACTCAACTCTTCCAGGACAAACATGGTTGGGATTGTGTTTGTTGGTTGTGCTTTTGGTTTTGTTTTGAAAGGGTGTTCAAAGGACAGCAAGCCACTCAGATAAAAAGGGCAAACCCACTTTCTGCCTTTGCATCTTTCACAGCCCTCTTGCCGCACCAAATCTGAACACATTATGAACTTGAACCTCTGATTCTGACAAATGCCAGGCCATCTTTAGGACTTTCTCAAGGCCGGTGGAAGACGGACACAAATGGGAAGTCTGGTCACTTTCAAAGCCCAGCGTCCCTACTAAAGAACTCCCACTACAGGAAGGCAAAGGGCTCAGGGTGGGAGAAGGGGCAGATACTTGGGTTGAATTCACAGATTTCCTTTTGTACGTGGTAGGTAAGCTCCATGAAACACAGATCTTAGTTCCATTATTCAAAGTGTGTTTTAGCTCTAATTAAGGACCTTTCTATCCTCTGGGCCCACTCCCATGCCGGTCACACAGTAGGAACTCAGTAAATGGTTTTTCACAACTTAACGTTTTCTCCCAGCGACATGCCTACAGCACCACGTCCGATTTTGCAGAAGTGCTCTTTTGTGCCAAGGGGGCATGGAGAGAGAAAGGGCTATTGCCAGGTGGTGTAAATATGACATAGGGATTATTGAGGGAACATTTACAATCCCGAGCAGTGGCAAAGCACACAGGCCCCTGGGATCCCAATGTCCCCAAAGAGGTGGCTGAGGCCTGGCTGGAATGGCGTTGGGTTGGGGAAGTGGGGCTGAGCCCCTGGGTCATTCCCGTCAATCCCTCCTCAAGCTTCGGATGACCCGATCCCTCCATCCATCCTCATCTCCCTTCCCAGAAGCAATTTCTAAAACCAATCCATTTTCAGCTCTTTGGATGGCTACTACCTTTTTTTTTTTTAATGCTATGAAACTTTAATAAGAGCAATTATAGCATCAATTAAATAACAGCAGTTAAACTAAAAAGAGATAAATCAAAATAAACAGAGAGAAAGCACAGGCAAATGTCTTGCTGTGGTTTACTACTGCGAAATTTGAACCGAACCTGCGTGACACCCCAGATCCCTGAGCTCCCACAGCTTAACCCTTCACTCTGCTCGGAGACCTGATAACCCCGGGGAACCCCCTGACACTTTGGGGCCGGGCGGGATTACGTGGGGAACTGTGGGCACGAAAGGGCCATTTGGGAAAGGCTGGAACTTAAACTTGGCCTTAGCCAATATTAGCTATGAGCTTTTTCCTTTCTTAGCTCTTGGAGCTTTCTTTCTGCCAACAGAGCCACCGTCCAACTTCCTAGAGCACTTTTCTCATTGAGGAGACTCTGGTTTTGATAAAAAGAAGTGGTTCTTTCTGGTTCTTCCCTGTTTTTCTTGTCTCCGGCCATCTTCCTGTAGAGGCTGGCCTTCTGAGATGCCTAGTTCATGCGTCTATGCACTTGGGGATGTTTCTTCTCATTTCTAAGCAGTCGATAGTGCCTTTTCACCTGATTTTCTCTGACTTTGCATTGCATGTGCTTGACGTGCTCTTCAAGATGCAGCTGGAGCTTCTGCATCTTACTTTCAAGCTGGAGCTTTCAGACTGCAAAGATGCGTGATGAGTTTGGAGTCTTGATTTGTCCTGTCAGCTTTGCATTCATTTGATTTCCTTCACATAATTTTTTTGATAATGTTTGTTGTTCCCCAAGTCTTTTAAAGGACACACTGCGAGGAAGAGGTCATGAGTCTCTTCAGATCAACTTCTGACTGAGACGCTGGGTGAGCTCCTTTCCTCTGTTTCACTCTTCCTCTGATTCCACATGGCCGTCACCCACGTGATGGCCTCTGAAGACAAACCTGTGATCTTCACCACGGTGTCACCAGAGATTTTAACTGGCTGTTTCTCGTCCTTGATCCGTTCTGTCCATGCGTTTGTGTTTTTCAAGCCTTTTTTTCGGATCCTTCGAGTTTACATATTCTTTGCTTCTGCCCCTCAGTTTCTTGGGCACACAGTTCTAGACTTTCCTAAACTTAGTGCTTTGATGCAAACTGCCGTGATTTTCTGCTGAAGTTCTTCTGCATTGTCCTGAGATGCTTTTAAGGGGCTGTTTTGTTTAGTCACTTTGGATTGGAGGCATTTTGGTGCATCTTCAGGTGACCATGTCCGTCTCTGAAGGTGAACCATCCTTGGTCCATGAGGTAAGATTAGAGGTTCACTTTTTAAAGAACGTGTACTGCATCCTCAAGTGAAGGCCTGTTCTGATTTTTATCAAGTGCAGCCAAACACGGCATCTGAAACTGCAAAGACTGGCCCCCACCATAGGCGACAAGAGGGTTTCCCGGGCTTGTGTCCTTAGCCCAATGTCCTCACTGACTCTTCAATACACATTACTGGGGGCAGCAAACCTATTGGCTAGCTCTTTTGCCCTCCTTAAATTATGCTGGCTCTTTACTATGAAAAGCACCACTGTAGTACATACCAGGCTCTCACAGGGAAACCCACAGAGACCTGAGCCTGTCGCAGGCACACAAATATCACCAGCAGAACACAGCTCAGTGGCTCCAGGACCGGCTGGAAAGACATTTCTGTGGCTCTCAGCAGGCCCTCCATGGTTCTGAAGAGCACCGCAGCTCTGCCTCTGACGCCAGTGTCCTATAGGCCACCACTAACCGCATGGAATCCCGTGGAGAATTCCATCTCCATACAAACACATGCCTGGCAACCAGAACAGACCATCAGTTGAGATGGAAAAGGGGAAGGCCAGCCAGAGTCTATAAAATAATGCTCCCTACTTCGCTCGGCTGATGCATAAACAGAAAGTGATATTACTTATACAATGGACTTGGGGAAGCAAAAAGGGCTGACTGCAGCCAGAGACCAGCCCAGAGAACGGCCACTCCAGGCCCCACCTGACCCACCTGCAAACCCAGAGGATCAAAGCAGCGCCCCATTGGTGGTTAGTATCTTAATCTAAATAGTATTTATAACTCTTCTTCTTGGTTTATCAACTCAAAACAATATCCATTGATGCCTCACTCGAAAACATATGAATTTAAACTCAAACTGCCCTCCTTTAAGACCCTAACTCAATGTTTGTGGTTTCATTATTTTTTATAAATATTTGGTTACTTCCCTAACATTAAATAACGTACAGTGTGCCTCATTTATTGTTCCATCAACTTTAGTCAGTATTTTGATTTTCCTCCCCTTCCTTCTCCTTTCCCCCTTCAACCTACTCTCAGATAAATTTTCACATTAAATTGCAAATGGTAACATTTACATTCTACAACCTGTCGTCCAAGCTTCCATAGGTTTACTCTAAATATTTTTATTTTTTTTCACGGTGTTTACACTAATATCACCCTATACATATTGTTCCTTGTCCAAACAAGTAGGGCTACTATAGCAATTCCTTTTCTACAAATATGAGATCACAATCCCTAAGCCACTCAAAGAAGAATGGTCACAGCATAAAGTTCAATGAACTCCTTTCCTTATATTCCAGCAATTGCTTAAAAATCATGATTCATTTTTCTTACTACTAAAATAATGACTTTCTGGTACAGCTTCTCGTTTTAGCAGGAGTTTCCAAATACATTGTTTTTGTCCTAGAATAATGGGCATTTTTTACATCTTCAGGGTTTTCTATCCTCTCAAGGATATTACCTGTAACAAGGAGTTGCCTTTTTTTCTCAGACCCTCTCCCGGGCAGGACAATCCTTTCCAGTCTGGACTGGTTGTCCCCTAGGTTGATTTTCCTACAGATGGGCTTCCTGATTGTTCCTCTTGTCTGTTCTCCTTGACTGGACTGCTCTCCTGCTCCAGGATCCCATGTGTTTCTCTTCCTTTTTTTACTTCCCCATGCTTCTGGGCTATATCCTCAAGTAACTTCCTAAGACAGGGTATATGGAAACTAAGTGTTCTTATTTTGCCCTGATACTTAATTGACAATTGGGCTGGGTAAAAAAAAAAAAAAAATTAAAGTAAGGTCTTATTCTCTCAGCACTTTGAAGTCCTTATTGTATTGTCTTCCAGCACTGAGGGCTACTGATGAAAAGTCAGTTGTCAATTTGAGGTTAGTTACTTTGAGGTGACTTGTGTTATCTCTCTGGGAGAGTTTAGGATCTACCAATTATCCTTGGTCTAGAATTTTGCAGAGTAGTGTCTAAGTGTTGGGTTGTTTTGTTGTTGCTTCCATTTATTTTGCTAGATACTCTGAGCCCTTTAAAATTAAGGTCCCCATTCTGCCTGATAAATTTTCTTCTACTGTTTCTTTGCTAATTTCCACTTTTCTATTCTTTCTGTGATTCTTTATCTTTTATGTTTGACCCCCAGGATGAGTTCTCATGTCTCTTACATTTTCTCTAATATTTCTCCTCTCTTTATGATTCTGTTCTACATTCTGAGAGATTCCATTGTATTTATATTTCAAGCTTGTTTTGAATTTTTTATTTCAGAAATCAATATTTTTTAATCTCTATGAACTGTCTCTTGGTCTCTTTCTGCTCCTTTTTATTACATCTTGTTTTATGGATGTGATATACTCTGGAATCTGAATGTATAAATTATAACACATTTTTTCTGAATTAACTTGGTTTTCACTAGGGTCAGCCTATTTATCTTAGTCTGTCTCAGGTTCTGGTTCTTCTCTAATTCTTGTGCTCTTCGGTTGTCATCCCATAGTTATTATGTTATTATGGTGCAAAAGTAAGTATGGTTTAAAAGGTTAAAAATAATTGCAAAAGCTGCAATTGCTATTGCACCAACCTAATAAAAAGGACTAGGCAGCTGCTGCGAGTTCTTTTCTGCACTGCGTTGGAACTCAAGGAAGCTATTATTCAACAGATGTCTACCCTGGAACTCTGAGTAGGAGCTCTCCGTGAAAGGGGTGTGAAAGGTGCCTGTTCGCATGCTGGCTGGCAGTTTGGCATTGGGGACAGTGGCTAAGGAGCTGAATTGACAGTCAAGCTATGGAATCCCCAAATGCCAGAATGTGGAGGTTCTGCTCTGGAGCACCACAATCAGCCCTAGATGCCTCCGCCTTCTCCAGAAGGCTTGTATACATTTAGAGATAAACCTTTTCTATTTCGTCTTAGAGCAGACACCAAGCTACCTGTACCTGGTGGGGCACACCAACTCAACCATCCTTCCTCTGTGAGCCCCATTTCTTACCCGTGCCTGTCATCATACCTGCTATCTTTGAGCTCAGAACCTTTTTTGGTTTCTAACAGGCATATTGTTTCCCAAGTCCATTGTAACCCCCTTTTATTCCAGGTGCTGCCTTTTTTGATTATTGCATGCATCACAAATCCCATTCATTTTATGTTCCAGAAAAGCGTTAAGCATAAACGTCTTGCTTTTTGGCAGTCTTCCTCCCCAATGTTTTCGCCATGCCAGACATTATAGTTTTATTCCCGTTAAATCTAAGTGACAAAGATGAAAGCATGCGCTCAAGCCACCATTTTGAAACATAAACTCTCATTAAAAATGTGCTCGAATTCAACTTTGAATTGGAACTCTGAATACTATCGAAACGACGTGCCAAACATTGTGTTTGACTTGAACAGGCTGCCAGTATATGAAGTGCTCGATTAGAGATTACACTGAGTCCATTTTTATTAAAAAGTTCCAAAAGGAAATTCAAGGTGGACTTGAGAGGAATGTTTTAGAGTTCAAGGGCAGAAAGGCCAGGGTTGGCAGCTTCTGGTGTTTCCCCTGACTGCAGCTGCCGCCGTGCACAAGGGTTGGAGGCCACCCAGTTCCTGCTGGGAGGATGCAATGGCTGTCAGTCAAGAGCACGAGGCCGCGCACTGAGGCTATGATCCTGGGCCCCTCAGCAACTTTTTCTCTGCGTCAGCTCAGTTGCCAAACTTTGTGCACACCTGCTTCCCCTGGCAGGACCAGGAGAGACTCACCAGCTCAGAAGAAAGGATGGAGGGAAGGCTGGATCTCTGGATTAAGTGTGATGGGCTGGTCCATGGTCAGTGAGGAGCAGGAGGCACAGAGCTTCTCCAGAGTATTCGTGGGGACGCTAGTGGCCAAAACCAGACATGAATTTGAGCTAGCTTACACAAAAGAAGATGATTTTATCATAGGGTCTAGGAGTAACTAACGAAACTCAGGAGACTTAGGACGTGCCTAGAATTGAGTCTCTGACTGTGATTTGCCCTCCTTCGCCCATCTGCAGGCCTCCAGCTTCCTGTTCCGCTCTTTCTATGAACTGGCTTTCTCTTCTCCCCAGTCTACATGGCAGAATGTAGCTACCTCACTGGTCCAGCCATTCACAGAAACCAGCTGACTTTCCTTCAGACCAAGGGTTGGCAAACTTCTCTAAAGTCCAGACAGAAAATATTTTCAGCTGTGTGAGCCACCCGGTCCAATTCACAGCTACGCGACCCAGCCTACTGGTAACAAGTGACTGCATGGCTATGTTCCAACAAAACGTTACGAATGAAAACAGGCAGGTGGGGGGCAGGACCTGGTTAGTGTGTTGTCCCTGGCCCTAGACACAACCCCACACTTTCAGAAGAATCTGAATGGTTCAGTGTGGGTCAGGAGTCAGTCCCTCAGTCAGGGACCAGACAGGCAGGGAAACATGGCTGCTGGGAGCCAAAGCCTAGCGGTGGGGCTCAGAGTTCCCAGAGAAGAGAATCTGAGAGGACACACCAATCAGGGTCCCCTCGACCTCACCTCTCATTAGAGGAGCCATTAATTGGGAAGGTTCGCGTTTGCTTCCTCTGACTTCAAGCTAATCTCATGGAACCCGGGTAACAAAGCAGCCTCAGGAGATCCTCAGAAACAAGGTCCTGCTTCAAATGAGACATTTTGAAAATTTTCCATAATAAAAAAGGAAGCGAATAAAGGATGTGAGACAACTCGCCCTATAAAGAACGTATAGCTCTATAACTAGAAAAGCTGATTCAAAACTTTTATGGCTTCCTAAATGGACATTTAGGGGAAATTTTTTTTACCTGTAAACCCAAGGCTCTGACATTGAACTAAAGTAATATTGAGCGGAGTAGGTTGGGAGATTCCTCTGTTCCCTGCTCCCCACCCCCAGGGCTCACGCGTGTGCGGCGGTGTGGTTGAGGGTAGAATTATGTGCCCACAGCGGCTATAACTCAGTGTGTGTCCTCATCTCCATGGTGGCCCTGTGGCTTACAGGCATGTCATGAAAAGTCCGTGGGGGCTGTTGGTGGGAGTGTAAAATGGTGCAGCTGCTGTGGAAAGCACTATGGTTGTTCCTCAAAAAATTAAAGGTGGAAATACCATATGATCCAGCAATTTCCCTTCTGGCTATCTACCCAAAAGAACTGAACACAGGGTCTCAAAGACATATTTGTACACCCCTATTCATAGCAGCATCATTTACAGTAGCCAAAAAGTGGAAGCAACCCAAGCGTCCATCAACAGATGAATAAACAAACTGTGGTGGGTACATACAAGGGAAGTTCATTCAGTCTTAAAAAGAAAGGAAAGTCTAATACGTGCTACGGCTTGGATGAATCTTGAGGACATTTGCTAAGTGAAATAATCCAGACACAAGAAGATAATACTGTATGATTTCACTTCTAAGAGTTACCTAAGCAATCAGATTCACAGAAACAGAAAGCAGAAAGGTAGGTGGTTACCAGGGGCTGGGGGTGGGGAAATGGGGCGGTGTCATCTCATGGGTCTAGAATTTCAGTTTTGCAAGATGAAAAGAGTTCTGGAGATGGGTGCACAATAGCGTGAATGTACTAAACACTACTGAGCTCTACACTGAGAAATGGTGAACAGGATGCATTTCATGCCATGTTTAATTTACTATAAAAAAAAAACACCCATCTGTGGTGAAACAGGCCTGGGCCTCCGTGAATCCCCCCCAGGGAACGGCTGTGCACAGACCAGAGTCACTGTCCCCCAACGCTTTCCTGGGATGAGCTTTAGCCTCTGCATTCCAGGTGTCGATGAAAATAAGAGTTTTGGTTTTCTTTTCTTTCTGTCCACAGAAACGAGAGAACGGGTGTTTAGAAACCCCCTCTGCGAACCACTCTGGGGGCTTCTCCCTGAAGGGAACCTGGATGACAAAGGCAGCTCGCCTCCCAGAGGCCCTTCGGGCCCAGGTGTTAGAACAACTGGAGCACCCAGAGGGCTCCAAGGGGGGGCCTGTGGGCTTTCACATGGGTGCTCTTCTCAGGACAGCAGGTCGACAGATGACCAGACCCCACGTGATCTGCCGCAGGAGCAGAGGTCTCCCCTTTCCCACACCCACACCCTGCATCTCCTCTGAGGAGGGCCTCCAAGGGAGAGGAACAGTCCATGTACCCCCAGAGCCTCCCACTAGCCCCATGAAAGACCCCAAAGTTTCTGCGTGAGCTGCCCCAGCCCCTAAGCCCCTCCCTGTGTTTCGCCTTCCCCTCCAAGTCCTCTTCCACGGGCCTCCTACTGACCCTGAACTCACATCTGAGTAGGTCCTGCCATGCGCTGACCCTCCTTGGCGCCTGCTGCTCTCAGGACCAAACTCCCTAGAGTGACAGGCAGCCTGCGTGCCCTGATCCCTGCCCCTCTCTCCAGTCACATTCCCATAGCTCCCAGCTTCGTGCTTCTGATCCCCACGCATCCCTACGTTTTCCCAAATCTACCCCGTGTGAAGTCTCCATCAATCATTTGAGTCCCTTTTCCACAGAAGTCAGACTGTTGGGTTGTTCTCAGTGTGGCATGGTGGCCAGTGCCCCCTGTCCTTGGGGGCCTCCAGTCTGTCCACAGCCTCCAGACAGCAGGAGACCCAAAACTGAGCACACATTTTAGCAACGATGCATATGGCACAGAGAACAGCCCGTAGGTTCAGAGACGTCATAATAGGACACACGCAAACCAAGCAAAGATCATGGACCAAAATGACAAAAGGACAGATTTGGGATGACCTGCCAAGCAGGGGCTTTGAAAAGCATTAGAATAAGTTCCAGAAGGCAACCATCTCCTTTCCTCACCTGCAAGTACCTGAGGGTAAGTCAGGAACATACCTGGTTGGGATGGTGTGGATACATCCTGGAGGTAGAAAGATGGACGGAATGTCCTGTAGGAACCCTTCTATCCCTGTGAGTTACATGGTGCCTTTGCTGGCGGTTTTCCCATCCTTTCGCTTTATTCTGATGGCTGTAAATAGGGTGTGTTTTTTCTTTCAGTTTTGAGTGATGGGTGTAAAATTCTTAAGAAGTAACCATCTTTGACTCCAGCCAAATTCCTAGCCGGCCAAAGTACAGGAGCTGATGTCCAGGCCTGCTGGCCCTGCTGCCACATGGCAGCACCTCCCAGGATGGGGCAGAGACCGTAAGAGTAGAAGGGAAGGATGGAGTTGCTGACCCTTCCCCAGAGTCTCTGTGAAGCTGCAAGAGTCGCTGCAGAGGCCAACTTCTGTGCTCAAGGGTTTGAGAAATGCAACACAACTACAATTCCAATCTCCTAGGAGTTCTATTCTTCTGGAAGTCTGGTCACAGTATTTAACCTCTCTGAGCTTCAATGGAGAACGACTCTCTCCTGTTAAGTGGAGAAGCTACCAACCTTGTACATGAAAAGACTGCAACCATGTGCATGAAAAAACTGCAAATTGCAAGGCATGCTGAAAATATGTTATGTTTATTCATCTCCTATACCAGCTAAGAAATTTCTAGAAGAAATAAGGTGATACAAAGTATCCTTGATTTCAATGGAAGAAATGGTCCAAAGTAGACAGTGCAATTATTCAAAGAATGAAGAAAGCAGTGAGTCACCGCAGATGGGCAGACGGTCGGAGGAATGGGCTGGAATGCCAGCTGAGGAGCAGACATCCGAGTTCACTGCAGCAGGATTCACAGTAGCCAAGATACGAAAACAACCTAGGGGTCCATCGACATATGGATAAAGAAATTGTATATATACACACACACACACACACACACACATATGTGAGGTGATACATATATTCTTTAGCTTGACTGCAGTAATCATTTCATTATGAGTATGTATTCCAGAACATCATAAATATATTTTTTTATTAAAAGTAAAGACACATGCACATTAAACACACACACACGAGGAATGACCAGTGTTAGCTGGTCCCAGGTCTCCATGCTTCTGGGCTCTTAGGCCCGCTGAGTACCACCGTCAGCACAGGGCTTGAGCCACCCCCACCTCAGAACCCCCAAAGGTTGGGCCCCTCCGCGAGTGGCCAGTGGGGGAAGAGAGACACGGGCTGCAGCTCTTCCCATCCAGCACTGGTGCGCGGCCAGAGCTGGGAATTCTTTCCCATCACCCCCTCCAAGCCATCCTGGGCTCCATGCTAGGGGGGGAAATGCTGAATCAGGCTGTCAGTTCCCAGAGACAGTTTTCTTTCCCAGGGCCTCGGGGACTCAGGCAATTGCCAAACTCTATGGTCCCCTCTTCCCCTTAAGTATGATAGATGGGCTGAGTTTTCCTGGCAGTTTAAACACTTTGCATTGATTTGTGTATTAGTTTGTATATTGTTTTGAGAGACCAATTTGAAGACAAGCTTTGTCTGTCGTCCATCAAAGCTCACTGGTGCTTTATCTTCATTCTGAGTTGGCTGTTCATCAGACTCTGGGCAGGGTGCTGCCAGAAGACCCTGCTGCCTGAGACCTCCATCCATCACAGCTCAGCATCATTCTGCCTCAGGTGAATTAAAACTCAGGTGCACACACTGGCCACTGGGGAACAACACTCCACACTCGCCCGCTTTGCTCCTTGGAGAAGATTTGAGCAACTGGCCTTGGGGACCCTTAACATTGCCAGAGACCTGGGGAATTCTTTCTTTCTAGGAACCCTCACAAGCATTTCACAGATGTGGAAACTGAGTCAAGAATCACGGAATAGAAACAGGTAGAACAGGATACTGTTTATTTTACCTGCCAAGTGTCTGCTTATGGGGACAACTTTGGTGGCGGGACATGGGGATGGAGGGTGAGGCAATCGCCCTTCTGGTAGCATCTTGCTCCCGCAAGGGGACTGGCTCCTGACCTGCATCCGTGCCCCAGAAGGGGCCAGTTTCCTGTCCCCCAAGAGTGGATGTGTGCCATTTTGGGTGGGTAGGTGGGGTCCCCTCGCAGGGACAGACCCCTCTCTCAGCCCTGGCTGCCTGCACTCTGCCAGGAAGAGACAAAGCGTCCAAGCACCACCCCGTACCTACCCATGTTTCTCAGCCCCACATACTGGTATGAGGGGCCCCTGGACATAAATGCATTTGTACCACTGCAGCTAACCGATGGCATTACCACCTTACTCGCCCTCTCTCTTTCTCTCTCTCTCCTCTTCCCACTGTTTCAAGGACGAGAGTCTTACTGATTATTCTTTCCTTTCTTGGATATGTACAGGGTCCCCCCCAACCCACGACAGCTCCACTCCAGTGTCAGCCGTGTGGTGGAGACAGGAGCTCAGTGAGGCCAGGGATCTCCTCACCCCGGAATCTTGATTCTCCAGAGGGCGTCAGAACACAGAGACCAGCAAACACAGCGGCCAGACTCTCACAGCTGGGTGTTGGCAGGGCCCCCTCGGCTCAGCCAGGAAGCCTCATCGGGAAACACCTGCCAGAGCCCTGAGCTGCCCTAACAATGGGAGGGTGGTAGGCTCGCTCCGAGGCTCACCATAGACCTGGAGATGGGCAGTGCATGAGGAAGAGGGAATTGACTCTAACAAAAATGTGTAAGAAAAAAACATCAGTGCCCTTCAGCCTGTTTCTGACCCTTCCTGCCCCTCACTGGCAGGACCCCACATCCCTTCTTCTCACCTTTCCTAAGGAGTGCTAAGTTCTGGGCCTTTCCCTTCTCCTCCCCTCAAAAGTATCCATTCAAAACAGAGATGGCTCCCTAACACATGAAAAGATGCTCAGCCTCATTCAGAACGAAAGAAACACAAATGAACACGACTCTGAGCCTCCATTTATCACCATCAAGGTGGCAAAAGGCCAAGGCTCGTACCACACTGTTGAGAACGCTGTGGGGACACAGCCACTCTCATTTGCTAATAGCAGGAGTGACAGGGAAAATGGATGCATTAGGATATCGGAACTGTATCTTTCTGGAATATAATAAAAAGTATATTTGGTCTTGTCCCTGGTTCCTGGCACAGAACTCCAAAACCCCTTAGACTTTCCTAAGTGATAGGAGTATCTTCCGTTATTCATAACGAGGCCTGTCAACCACACCTTCGTTTCAGCTCAGGTGGTGACTCGGGCTGGGCCCCTTGATAGCTCCAGGACGGCGTGTGGCCTCTGGCTGCAGGCTGGAGTGGTGCTCTGGGCGTCTGTATCATGCCCACCCTCCTTCTGGGTCAAACTTATGAAATTCCAAACGCCGTGGCAAGGTGGATGGAAGATGTGTGCCTCTGTTCAAAACCTGTTACCCCGCCCAGACAGACATGGCTGTCACGCCAGCCAGGGGCAAAAACTCAGAACCCTTCAGAACATAACTGTTGTTCATCCATAATGTGTGACAAACACAAGTTGTATCTAAACAGGCCAGGAAGGTTCAGAGGGAGATCAGCTAAGTAAGGCGATAAGCACCTTGGGAAAGCAGATTGAGTAAGGCCATCGATGATGAATGAATGCTTGGTACATCAAAGAGATCTGGGGTTTACGAGGAGAACCCCATTAGAGAGCATTGGGTCACAAATTTGAGACATGTTTGGCTCCTCAGACACTGCTGGACTGACTGTCGCAAAGGGAACAAGGCTATCAAAGCTGCCAGAGGGAGAATGGGTAAGTGAGATGAATGGAGATCAAATCCCATTATAACCAATTCCATTACAAAGAAAATTTCACCTTAACAAAAATATATCCAAGCCCCAGGCATCAGCCCATAATAATCGTATATTGTTCAAATAACCCACTGTGAGGATGCTGTTCTTTAGTCCTTCTAGGTAATAGTCTCTAGTGATAACAACACCCTCGTACATCCCCACTTACCACATGATGAATTATTAGTGGTACATGACGATACCCAGATTCCTTTCCAACCCTCTGCCCATGGAAGCAGACTTGTAAGATGCTCTACAGAAGAGCGATGTTTCGCAAAACTGCAAGGAATTGGTCTCAAGAATCTTGACCTCATTTCATAGTTTCCCATAAAGTCAGCTACGTAGGTCTAATATCATCAGGAAGATTATTTTAAATGTCAGGAGATCACCTCTAAATAAGCAGAGCAAAACATATGACAAAACTCAACATTCATTCACGGTTTAAAAAAAGTCATAGGATAATAAGACTCACACGTTCCATAGTCTAATTAACAGCAACCTGTTGTGAACCTACAGTCAACATCCTACTTAACATGGAAATGTTTAAATCGTTCCCTTAAAAATCCAGATTAAATAGCCGCCATATCAAAAATTGGCAAATGCTTAAAGGTCTGGAGTATACTGTGTATAGACAGGGATTTGGAATCATAGGAACTCTCCTACAGTATAAATTGATATGACCCCTATTAGAGCATTTTGGCAATAAGTAAAGATAATGATATACACATTTTTTTATCAAGCCCCTCCATGTGTGTAAGGAGACGTCCTTAAAAACGTGCATTGTAGCTTTGCTTTTAGTAGAAGAAGGATTGGAAAAAACACACTTGTCCCTCAAAAAAAAAAAAAAAAAAAAAAGAATAGTGATATATTCTTACAATGGAAAAGTACATAGTAGTTCAGATGAATCAACCAGAATTACGTGTATCAACATGGGTCCATGGCCAAAAAACAAGGCAAATTTTGGAAGATACATACAGGATGATATCTTATGTAGTTTTCAAAGTATGCCAGAACGAGGGCTCGGCACCTGGGGGTTCAAGGGCGGTAAATTCAGCCTCTCCCAGTAGGCAGGATCCCCACAAACCTTTGTCTCTAACACTGAGTGATCTGGGGGATCTCTCCAGCTCTGAGTTGGGGCTGAAGCAGGTTCATACCCTGTGTTTTGGGTGCGATCAGTGTCTCAGCTCAGACGCTATGACAACTACCACTGACTGACAGGGTGGCTTAATCCCACACACTGATTTCTCCCATTCTGGAGGCTGGGGTGTCAGCACGGTTGGGTTCTTGGCGAAGGCCCCTCTGCATGGTTTACAGATGGTCCTCTTCTCACTGTATCCTCACGTGGTGGGGAGATGACAAGCCTTCCTCTTCTCATAAGGGCATAAATCCCATCATGGGGGCTTCGCTGTCCTGTCCTCATCACCTCCCTAAAGCCCCCCCTCCACACACCATCACATTTAGGCTTCAACATAAGAACATGGGGAGCAGCATTCAGTCCACAGCAATCAGAATGCCCCTGGACCCCTTGGGAGTGACCAGAAATCTACAACAAGACTAGAAAAATGGCAGCAATGGAGAGAAACACAAGAACCTCCTCGTTTCTACTTTGCTTTCCTTCCTTTTTGCGATTCCACCATCTGGTTTCTGATCCACTTTCACCACCTGTTACATGTATGTGTTAGACATCCAGAAAGCTACCCCAGAATAGACCCGCCTCTCCCCACCACTTCTCCAGATCAACAGAAACAGTAGGAGACCAAGAAAAATTTGTGAAGTCTTTGTTGACTGGGTCACATTAGCTCACAGCCCTCCGTGGAATCTGGGAACTTTAAGGAAATTAAGCTGATCCAGTTCGGCCTGCTTCCTCTCCAAGGTCCATCCGGGTAACACGGCTTGCCCAAGGTCACACAACTCATTAATGAAAGAGCGAGACCCCAATTCAGGTCGCCTGTCTGTAACAACGGTGTTGGTTCTATTGTACCATGTAAGTCTGCAGTGTATGTTCATTACGGAAAATCCACAAAACATCAGCTTGAGCCCTTTCATCCCTTGACGGTTCCAACAATATCAGATCATGGTTTATGTCACTTTCAACTCATACAGGATCGTTTTCAAAATGTCCTCCCCTGAGAGGTCAGAGTCACGCCTGCCGTCACGGACTGGGATGGCACCCAAGCACGCACAGTTGTGTAGTTGTGCATGCAGAATAACAGTCTCCACATTTAGACAGTGACTCATCATTTCAAATGTCACTGGGCTTGGAACAACTTGAAAGAGAAGGAAGGAGGGATGGTGAGTTCTCTGTGGAATCGTGCCGATAAAGACATGCTTCTGCTAATGAAAGGCCAAAATGGATGCTTCCATTCCTTCCCTCACTGGCTGACACCCAATTATCATTAAGACTCTGGTAGCCAAGAATTGTTTTAACGATGGAAAGATTGAGCTATAAATGCCCGAAAATGTCTGCAAACATCGCGGACCTGATTGCTTCCTGGTGATCTTGATTTGTGAAGATCCGTGGGAAATGCAAATCAGATGTAAAAAGAAGTTAGTAGTCCATACTAATGGAGAGAATTTTCATACTGATCAGTGCAGCAAAGCTGGGAGAAAGCTCCAGTTTCCACCTGCCTCCCCCTCACCCCATCCCCCAAACTTACAATCTAATGCAGATGCAGAATGAACACGTGGGACAAATTTAAGACAGTCATAGAGAACCATACGAGTAAATGGTACTTAATTTAAAGAGAACACCATGTTCTTCTGGCATTGGAGAAAGACAAAAGGATGGTCCCAGTGAGACAGGTTAATCAAGGAGGCCCTCCTGAAGAAATGTGAAGTTTGTGCCATGACATTTGGAAGGAAGGAAAGGCCAGATGGTGATAAAGCAAGGAAGCAGATGTCCAAGGCAGATGAATGACTTCTACATTTGCCCAGAGGAGGGCATATGGTGATGGTGGCAAGTCTTTACATCAGCAAGATAAGGCTGTTTACATCCATGCATTCCTCTATAGACAATGACCTTGGGAAAAAAGTAAGGTGGTGATCCTTTCCATGTCACAGAGAGGAAACAGGCGAGCAGACCAAGTGGCTTGCCCTAGGGCTTTCAGGTAACAAGTGATAGAGCTAAATCTTGAACTAAGAACTTTGGACTCCCAACTTATAGAGCATTTGGGGGTTCCTTAGATACTCTAATAGTCAGAAATAGAAGCATAGACCAAGTGATAGCTTTTAAAAGAAGCCAGTCAGATGCAAGTATAGGGTGAAGTAATAGACTATGTACTTCCAAAGGACACAGTGGTTACAAACTTGACCTGTTGGATGTGTTGGGCAAGAATCATGGGAAATCAATTAATGAGATCAAGGCCACAGTTTCAATGTCTCAGGAAGCAGGGTTGAGAACAGAGTGGCAAGCCATTGTTCTCTTAGCTCACTCAGGTATACCAGTTCACAAATATTTGCAAAGGGAGGTCTCAGTATTGGAAATGGATCCCTCAATGCACAAATCCCCACCAATGGAAAAATGCTTCCAAAACCTAGTTAAAATAGATTGCCCCAAGATCTTTTTTTGCATACAAAGATCAAGAGATGTTATTATTGAAGTTAAACTGGGATGGACACTTACTCTTTTCCCTGGAAGCCTGACCCAGAAGCTCCCAGCTGGAATCCAGCCACATCTCTGCGCAGAATCATCCACCCTTTAAAGAGTGTCAGGTTTAAATTTGCTTAACTTTTATCCCTAATTAAAAAGGCCAGAGGAATACTTGGTAAATACTTTGGGTCTAATTAAGTCTGATTGCATTATGAAATGGAATCAGTGTATTCAACGTTTCCATTTTGCGATTCCAAAGTGATCCTATGTTCTCCACTGGCCACAGATGACAGCCTATTGCACGTAGAGTATACAAACTGTTCTCACCAGCTGGTCAATAGCTTAGCCACAAAATCAACCAATCCTCAGGGACTGCAAACGAAGCTGTGCTTTCTGCTGGAACTGTCTCTCTCTAGAGTACTATGTCATCCCTTATCCTCACACACATGCTTCTCCACTGGCTGTTTCTTCCTTGTCAGTGGTTCTCAACCTTGGCTGCATGTTGGATTCACGGGAGAGCTTTACAAAGCCCAGTGGCTGGGGGCCACCTCCAGAGATACTGATTCAATTGATTTGGAGAATGGCCTGGTGTCACAAAAATTTTAAAACTTCCTGGGTGATTCTAATAATGGGCAGCTAAGGTTGAGAACGACCTTATAATGGGCAACTAAGTGATCTTATCTAGTGCCTAGGTTTTAAGTCCCATCCATAGGCTATGACTTGCACATTTAATCACCTGTCTTCAGCTGTCCCTTGAACTCCAGCCATTCATTCAAACTGCTAACTGACTTGTCCACTTGGACATTTCACAGGCTTTACAGACTTCAGGAGTTTGAAGTAGAACTCTTGATTTCTCCCCACGTCTTCATGTTTCTGCTCCAATAGTTCTCATTGTGGTAAGTAACTCAAACCAAAAACCTAGAAACTATTCTGATTTTCTCCCTTTTCCTCAGATACCATATTAAATTTAGCAGCAAAGTCTTGTTTGTTCTTCAACCAAAGCAGATTGCATATTCATTATGGTAGGCAACTTCCAAGATGGTGCCCAATGATTGCCACTTCCTGCCATTCATGCCCTGGTGTAGCCCCACCCACACTGTACCAGGATTGGTATGTCTGACCAATAGCATGGCAGAATTGGTGGTACATTACTTCAGAGATTAGGTTATAAAAAGACCATAATTTCCATTTTGTTCTCCTCTTTTCTTCTGGCCCTCTACTTACAACAAGTAGCCCTCCGTTCACGACAAACTGCCGTGTTGTGAATAACTCTGGGAGAGGCCCATGTGGTAGAGAACAGAAGCCTCTGGCCAATAGCCAGCAAGGAATGGAACCTTCCAGCAACCACATGAGGGAGCTTGAAAGTGGATTCTCCAGCCTAATAGAGCCCTGAGATGCCTGCAGCCCCAGTCAACAGCTCGAATGCAACCTGATCAAAGACGTTGAGGCAGAAACACCCAGTTCAGTTGCTCCTAGATTCCTAACCCTCAGAAACTGTGTAATATGACAAGTGTTTGTTGTTTTAAGTTGCTAAATTTGAAGATAATTAGTTACACAACAGTAGGGACTTATTCTCACTGACATTTTGCTACCATGCTACCTCCATTTCTTACGATGCAAAGAAATCCAATTTCATCTCCTTGAAGATGAAAGCCCACATGGTCTGAGCGACCCAGCTGAACCCAGCACCTTACCAATCCACCATCAGACTATAGTCATAACAGCCTAGGCAAAACCAGCAGAAGAAACACTCAACCAACCGACAACATTGTGAAAAACAAATTACCGTATTGAACCACGACATTTTGGAGGCGATCTGTTACACAGAAATAGATCACTGAAACACTTCTTTAACAGCTACCATTAATCTATGAAACCAAGTGTGATCCCTCTTCCAAAAGACAATCTTTCAAATGGCTAGAGACCCACCTTTAGTTTTTCAACAGATTTTATCACTGAGAAGTTCTCTGAAGGCCCTCTGGTGTATCCTCTCTTTTACAAGTGTGGGTCTCAGTATAGAAACACACTCACCCATGTACCTCTCAGAGAGAGGGCAATCCCATTATCCTAGATGCTCTGCTTCCATCCATGTGGCAACATCACTGTTAGTGTGGCTTTTCTGACATCCCTACCACATAGTGGTTCATCTGGCTTCATTTCAGGGTCATAAATCACAGGCCCTTTCTCATGAACTGTAGTGAAGCCACATCTTCAAATCCTGTACATGAAAACTTGACCATTTGAACCCACATGTGGGATCCTACTAAATCAATCATGATAGTTTGGGCCCGTTGGGGACTTTTGAAATCTAAATTCTATACAGCAACGGACCTCTCTATATCATTAAAGTCAATGGTCAAGTATCAGTTTTCATCTTACTTGCGGTATCAGCAACATCTGCCCTAATGGAACTCTC
Source organism: Rhinolophus sinicus (assembly GCF_036562045.2). Lineage (NCBI taxonomy): Eukaryota > Metazoa > Chordata > Mammalia > Chiroptera > Rhinolophidae > Rhinolophus > Rhinolophus sinicus. The sequence continues at coordinate 64,398,456 of NC_133760.1, read as the reverse complement.
TCTCCCCCTAGAGGTGCTTTCTTTCCTTGGCCTCCTAGGAATCTCCCTCTCTCAGCTGTCATCCCATCCTATTGGCTGCTCCTTCTCCGTCTTTGTTAGGTCCTTGGATTTCTTCCCTTCTTTATCTACCTTTGCTCCCTAAAGTTACTTACGGGCTGAACAACTCCCAATACTATCCCCGGTCCGAATTTCTCCCCTGCATTTCAGACTCCTATACCCAAATGCCTAACGAATATCTTTAATTACAGAATGGGTATCTTAAATTTAATCTATCCAAAATTAGAACCCTGAGCTTCCTAACCCTACCTCATCCCAACCTTCTTCTCCCCATCTCCACAGTGACTCTAGTCTCAGGTTCCCTGACTGCTCAGTCCAAAATCCTTAGAATCATTGACTCCCCTCTCACATTCCACATCTATGGGCAGATCCTTATAACCCTACTTCACAGTGTCTACAGAATCCCACCATGTCATCACTCCATCACCCACACCCTCGTCTAACCCACCCTAACCTAGACTCTTACAATCACCTCCTAACTGGTCTCCCAGCTGCCACTCTTGACTCCCACAGTAGCCTGCTCCCCATATGACAGTTAGAGTAGTCACAAGGTATAAGTCAACCATACTTCTCACCTCTCAAAACCTTCCAGTGGCTCCTATGTCACCCAGGGTAAAATATAAAGTCACGACCACGGCCAGAATGCGCTACATGATCTGGTCTTAGCTACCTACCTCTCTGCGCTCACCTCCTACTATTCTCACCTCCACTCACCTCCACCACAGCCACAACTGGTCTTCTGGCTGTTGCACCAACACACCAAGTGTACAGTCTTCACATTTGCTCTTTCCACTGTCTGAAGACACCGTTCTCCTGACTCTTAGTTGGTGCTCTCCTTCATGTTACACAGGGATCTGCTCCCAGATCCCCTATCAGAGAAGCTGCCTTTGAGGCCAGCAGTGACCCCCCTCACAAGCTGCCTGATATCTCCTCTTACCCCACCTGACACGTTGGTCTGTCTCTATCACTAGTGTTCAGATTCCAGAGGGAGCAGAGGCTTTCTTTTGTCCCCACCCAATCCCCAGCACAAGAACCAGCCCAGCCCAGCCTAAGGGTTCAACTTTAATTGAATAATCATTTATTCACTATCTCTTCCAGCATGGCGCCATCTGCACATTAGATGTGTGTGTCAATTATATATTGGTCTAAGAAACGGATTTATTTACATGGTCAAAAAGCTGAGGGAACATAGTGGAAGCTCTGCCACGCACACCAGACTCCAGTGAACTCACACGCATAACAAATCAAGAATAACCTCTGCAGTACATGCAATGGAGGTCTTGGTCTTAAAGATGAACAATGCAAGATCTAGATTGTGGAGGACCCTGAATGACCAGCCAGAATCCAGATTGCTTGCCACAGGCACTGGGATGCCTTTACAAGTTTTTGCGTGTAAAATGATAGAAATAACTTTCATTTTTTAAAATCCTACTTAGATCAATCTGGAAGCAACTTGACGTTTTATTTATTTGTTTGTTTTTAACTGGCTTTCAGAGCATGTTGACCAGTATGGTTCACTCACTTTGAATGGTCCTAAGTAATTTTCTGGTCTAGGGCAGGGACCACGGGGGTCGTTTGCCAACAGATACCCGTGGCTGTGAATAAACAGATTTACGCATCCAAGTGGCCTGACCACACTGCACACTTGTGACACAGACACTTCTTATCTAACACCTGTCACAACTATATATAGCACACACGGAGTCTTGTTTTCACATCCTCTATGTGGGTTCCTGCCAGAGCTTTCTTCCCAGCCAGGGAGTCTGAGAAAAAAGCTGAGGGAACAGAGTGGAAGCTCTGCCACGCACACCAGACTCCAGTGAACTCACACGCATAACAAATACACGGCTGTGACAGCTCAGTGGCGGGGAAATGGCCAGGACAACAGAAGTCTTTTCAGCACGGACAGGCTCGCAGGTGAGAAGTAGGGGAGCGATTGAAGGCATTCCATTAACTTCTTCAAAGTTAAGTGGTAAACAGCGGTGGCTGGAGCAGAGGCCCCGAAACCCATCATCAATCCCTACGGACATTACCAACAGCACACAGGGCTGGCGGGCAGCAGCTCCAGGGCTGGGAAGGGGTCCCTAGGAGCAAAGCAGGGTCTTCCTTGGTTGCCGTCCACCCTGGAGGCCCTAGTGCTCAGGAACTGAAACCACAATCAGTTCCTTAACGTAACTGGCACTGTTATTTACACTTATTTTTCCCCTAATTAAATTGTACCTATTCTTGCCTTTACTTTTCTTACTTCCCTTCCAGAAAAGCATTGAATCCTTCATCCCCTGATACTCACTCGCTCTCTTTCTCTCCTGCCCTTTCTCTTCCTCCCTCTTTCCTTTCCCGTCTCGTCTCTCCCTTCCCCTCTGAAGCCAGTTCAGCTACCTGGCTCTTCTGGGTGATTCCCTCCCTGACCCCCCCCCCCCCCAATTTCCTTGTTCATTCATTCCTTACACCTGCACACAGATCTCTACCCACTGCAGCATTTTCTTCCTGTGCTACTGGTACACGGTCACGTGACTTAGCATAGAAACCATCTACACCAAGGCTAACCATTCTGTTGATGTGTGGGCTTTAACAGCTGGGAAACCTTAGGAGTGCGTTCACGCCAGTCCGACATGCATGCTGAGGGAGTTCAGAGAAGGGACAGAGTGATCAGGGGTTAAGCACCGCCCAGGGCCCCCCAGAGCAGGTGGGCTTGGAAGACAGGCTTGGATGTAGCCTGCGAGCCCCTCCTCCGTGAATTGTCCAGACTAGGGCCTGCAGGATGATTGGTGGGGACTTGCTCATGTCCCCATGTCCCTCCTAATGTTTGTCCCTTCCGGCTGGGAAAGGACACAGGCCAGAGAGGGAAAAATCAACAGGTTTGCAGTGCACAGATTTCACGGTTACCATGGAAACCCCCTTTCTGCTTCACCCCCCTTTCCAAACGTTTGTCCCAGAGACGTTTCTGAGAGATGGAATAAGCCCTTAGACCACGTCTGGCCCCAAGCACACTGCCCCCCTTCCCTGTCCCCAGTGTCCAGGCACAGCCGGGGTGGCTGACGTGAGCAGGGCACAGAACTTCAGCTCCAGGCAAAGCTTAAGAGGATCCTCCGACCAAGATTTCCGGTTTCCCTCACCTGAACTGAGTGGGAAGTGCTCGCCCCTCCTCTGTGAATTGTCTCAGTGTGTGCAGGTGATGGTTTCAGGAAGCAGGAAGGAGCAGGAAGCAGTGGGACCTCGACATTTTCAAACCTATACACTTTACGGACTAAAACCACTGCGGTCCAGAGACAAGAAGGGGCAGCGTATGAACTAAAACCACATTGATTCATAGCTTCTGTCTGTTCTTAACTACTAAGTAATTGTTGAAAAAGCCTAAAGACAGTCTTTACCTGGTTTTTTGGATAGTACCTGGAGTATGGACTCTAAAAGTTTCTAAAAAGACACCTGCACAGAGATTGTCATTGATCTTCATATGCCAAAAATTGGGCTTCTGGGGGCCCCTTCAGGTTCTCCCCCTTCCCCCCCAGGTCACTTTTATTTCAGAGCCTCCATGGATGGATAAAACTGATTTTTCTCTCTATTAGTATAGCTTTAAAATCACTGGTTAAGGAATAGTACTGCTTTTCATTGGTAAAATATATATTCCACAGATTCATACATTTTCAGGGTGAAAACATTGTTCAATTACAAGTCTTGAGCCCAAAGGAAGTACTCCTGAGAAACATGACTCATCCATGACATGACAGAGAGATGACAAAAGTTCACTTCTATGCCTGTCTAGTCATGGGCCTACGTACCTACTTAACGCATTTTCCTTAGAATAAAGCATTTTTCCCAAATAAAGCGCAAGTCATTTAGGCACAAGAAGTTCACTGATGTATCATTTCCTCTGCTGTGTTCTCCTTAGTAAACGTTTGATCGTTAGCATTAAAAACAAAACAACAAAAAAAAAACCAAACAGTCCTACATAATAACATTCCTTTTTTCTAATCATTCTTTCCTCTCTTTGGTGAAACTCACTGTTGAGTTTCAGCTCAGATCTTCCATTTGCATTTCTTCTAGGGTTCTGGAAATTTTGCAGGTGGTTAAGCAATTGATATACTTCCTAAACTTTTCAGCAAATAATGCCCAGAGCACATGCAATGTTGAGCCCCTTTCATGCTGACAATGAAGGCAACTGTATCATTTTCATAGATCGCGGGGAGCTTGTACATTCAGTGGCTACAAGGAGCACGTATATATTAGAGCTGGCATTTCACACTATCAGAAGCACTTCCTAAACATTTGCTCTTCGTATCATAATCTTTTCAAGACTGGCTAGACTGAGCAACCCAAACAGGCCTGGGTCTTTACCATATTCCACCCCCGTCCTCATCAAAATGCTGGGCACGTCATAAATATTTATCAGACGTTGTTGAATGGACAGATGCATTCTCTGAACACTTTCCTGGAGATTCAGACTTACAAGTTCAGAGGTAACTAGTAAGTATCCGAGTCTGGACACAAGGTCAAGTCCTGGGCTGTGAATGAGCTTTCCAGGCTCCTGGTAGGTCATTACCTTGTTAGAAGAAAAGGGAGGGCTTCACACCAGCAGCCCTTTGGGGGATACGGACGGTAGGAAAAAGGGCATCTGTTGTTTGGCTTGCAATGAGTTTAAAACGTCCCAGTTGGAAGATCTGAGGGCTTAGCTACAAGATGCAGCACGGAGTCATGTGAAGATGGAGGCAGAGACGCCTGAGACCCAGCCCCAGGGCTGTTCTTCACCAGCGCTGCCTGCGTCGCGTTGTTGCTGCGAGCATTAAATGAAAAAGTGTGACGGTTCATTTTGTGCCAGTTGGCTAGGCGATGGTGCCCAGTTGCTGGGCCAAACACCAGTCTAGAAGTTGTTGGGAAGTTACTTTTAAGACGTAATTAACGTTTAATGCAGTAACATTGAGTAAAGCAGAGTTTTCTCCAAATGTGGGTGGGCCTCGTCTAATCAGCTGAAGGCCTTCAGAGCAAAGACGGAGATTTCCTGAAAAAGGGATTCTCCTCAAGACTGCAACACAGAACACTGGCCTGACTTTCTAACCTGCTGAGCAATTCACATTCGATACTGAAACAGAGACTCAAGATTCCAGCCTGCGGGCCTGTCCTACAGATTCCAGACTTGCCAGCCCCCAGCTCCTTAAAATAAATCCCATAAATCCCTCCCTCCTGTCTCTCTCTCTCTCTGTCTCTCTCCTCTCCTTCCTCCCCCCACCCCTCTGTCTCTCCTGTTGGTTCTGTTTCTCTGGAGAACTCTGGCTAATATAGTAAGTCAAGCCCCCACACGGCCCCTGACAGAAAAAGTACCCGGACGTTCATTCGCTTCCAGTCTCCTCCCCGAATCTCGCTCATCATCCCACTAAACATATGAATACCTGCTGCTGGGCAAAGACCCAGCAACATCCATGCCCTCCCCCAGGTCAGGGCCAGACTATAATTTATTGGGACCCAAATCCTCATCTCCTGACTCATCAACTAGCTTTTCCTCTCCTTCCTGTTACCAACCCCCATTTTCATTCCCAACCTGCCCAGATGCGATGCCCATTGAACTGAAGAAATCAGAGTTCCTCTCCAGCAAGAATGTCCGACTGCCTTTTGGGTCATCATGACACTTTAAAACTGCATGTTGGGATTTCTCTGCGTTCTGGCAGCAGAAAAGGTCTCAGCGAGAGACCAGCTAGCTCAGTCTGTCGCTACTGTGGCATCTGCCTCTAGCGCTTTTTCCTTGATTTTCACGTTCACCCTTCTCTGTCTGTGGTCAGCTAGCTTATCACATAAGCCAGCGTTAGAAAGACATTCACACGGTAAAGGATTCTCCCCTTCTGCGCAACTACCAACTCTAAGGTTTGGGGGTGGGTGGCCCCCAAGACCACCTGAGGTTCAATACTTCACTCGGACTCCCAGGACTCACTGAGAGCTGCTACACTCACAGTTGTGGTTTATTACAGCTCAAGGATACAGACTGAAGTCAGCCACGGAAACGGCACAGGGGGCTGGGGAAAGGAGCGTCCCACACGCACAGCTCCCATGGAGGCGTGGACAGCGTGGCCGCTCCCAGCACCAATGTGTGACATGCTTGGGACATTGCCACCAGGAAGCTCAGCTGAGCCTCGTGCAGTTTTCCCTGGGGCTCATGGTTCACGGCCGACGTGGCTGGAGGCAGAGTGGATACTGCATGGCCCGATGCCCCCATCAGAGGGACATTTCAAGGGCCTAGAGAACACTGCCAATAGCTGAGGCCAAGGCTAGTGCTTTCTCTGGGGAAGCTTGATTTCTTTACACCCTGTGATTTACTGGGGGTGCAGCTCGACTCTGCGGTATTCCGAAGCCACTACCACATTGCTAACTCTGACTAGTCCTTTGGAAAATGAGAGCTTCTTGTCTCAGAGGGGCCCAGGAGAGGACTGGGGACCACTCCATGCTTGCCATCCCACTGCTTCCATTTAATGAGATGGAGGTCAAGGTGAGGTCCGCCAGGAGGGGCTGTGGTTTGTCCCATGGCCGTTTTCACTGCTGCACTCAGGCCGGGATTAGCCCCAGCGCTGGGGTTAGCCCAGAATCCTTCCTGCCTCAATGAACTAGCCAACTCCTTCCTTTCTGCTTCTTGCAATCCTAGCTCAACAGACAGTGGCATCTTTACTGTTTAAAAAATGCCTCTTCTTTCAACTGCCTAGATCACTACAGCTGTTATATCAGAAGCAATTCACCCAATTTGCAGCATCTACTGACATTAAGTGGTGAAACCACTTAAGTTTTACAGATGGTGACCCCAGGACTCCTTGAGGACTCAAGCCACACCTGACGTTTCCCACGTTGTAGGGCAGAGAATCCAGACTAAAAAGAACACGTCTGCAGAGGGGCAGACTTCAGTCACCTGAGAAAAGTTGGTTCTGATGACTGATGGAGACAGGTGTGATGAGGGAGGACCCAAGGGAGGCAGGTGGGTGTCGAGTGTATGTGGGTTCAGCCTGACAGGCCACAGGTACAGGGGCGAACAGGTACCCGCATGGCCATCTGGTCCACCCTAAGGATGGACGCTGGCTTGTGACAAGGTGTGTGGGTTCCTCCAGCCCCGGCAAAGCATCTGCCGGCGTCCTCAGCCAAGCTTCCTTTCTACCTCAGAACAAGACATGTAGGTCAGGCCCCCCTTTTGGTTCCCCTTGTCCAATTCATATCGACTAGACTAGGACGTGCCCCAAGTCCCACGTCCTGATAGGGGCGGAGTGAACCTGCTTTGCTAAATGGAACTAAGGGGTTAGGACGGTCAGATACCCTTTCCCATTAACAAGGATGCCAATGCCTTCCCTCAAGAGACCAGAGGCAGAAGAGATGCTTTCGCTTTCAGAGCTTGTTGCCTCGCCCAGCACCAACCCTGCCCACAGCAGACAGACTCAAAGAAACCGGCAAACTCAGCATGCCAGTTACGCCAGCTAACCACCCTCCAAGAACCATTTAGCTGTAACACAGTGATTCTATAAGTCACTTCGGTTTGCCATGTTTCAGACGTGGCAGAACCTGATTCTAGAAGCCTGGAGAAGCCAGACGACCCCAGCTACGTCCCTCATGCAGCAAATGGGCCCTTTGTCCCTCTTTGTTCCTACCAAGCCTGCTAGAGCAGACCCAGGCCTTGGGTCTCTCTGCCAGGCCTTACCCAGTGGAGCTCGGGGTGGGGGAGGTGGGGTCTTGCGTTTTCATAGAGCTTAGCAGGTCAAGATGGAATTGTCAGCACCCTCTGGCTGCACCAGCCCCATTCTGATTCCGAAGCTGCCAGAAAAGAGGAAAGCCTTGCTCTCCCATCCTGACTAGGTCAGACCCCCTTCTGCTCCCTTCCAGAGTCGGGAGAACACGTCAGTGGCCTAGGGGAGAGGCCAGGAGCAGAGCCCCAGGAATAAAATCTACACCATGACAAGACCAGATTTTCAGGACTGAAATCTCATCTTCCCAAACACTGAAGGGGCAGCTGATCAGGGACTCTTGTCCCCAGCGGTACCGTGGCAGACGAGCTCAGCACTCTCTCCTATTACCACGAAGGCAGCAACAACTAATATCCAGGGGCCAAGAGGACAGACACAGGGCTGGGATGCACTTGACACAGACCATTACCTTTCAAATGCTCCTTATTAATCATCGTAAGAGACAAACCCAGTTGGCAGGAGTTCCATTCCGGGTTCCTTTATTCCCGGGGCCGTGAACGCAGGGCTCTTCCTTAGCCCCACCTCCAGGGTCGGAAACCAAGGCTAAGAACCTGTCGTAACTAAGACATGCCGTCCACCTTTTCATCTCCACGCCATCATCAATTTTCCGTGACCTTGAGCCATCTAAAGCCTTCCCTTCTGATTACTTCTCTCTCAAATGAAAGTAAACTCACTTCCCGGAGATGTCCTCTGGAGGAACGAGGTGACACCTGCCAAGACGAGCCAGGAACACGTGTAGATGCAGCCAGCACTATTTTTATGTCCTACCTGAAAGCTCAGTCTCCACACGGAGTCTGTCGTGTTGGCTTTTCTGCCCATAATATTTGTGGTCGGATCATGTCTGTATTTAAACCAAACACAATATTTAAGCTACCAAACATAAGAAAACAAGGAGGGAAAAATTCCATCACAGAGTTTGTTGGGGTTTTTTTTTTTAGTCTCTTCATCCAGATGGCGATCATTAGTGGGCTTGCCGGGTGGCACCTGCTACTGTTTATGTGCATGTTCTACCTCTAAGAACGTGTGGGGAATGTTCTGAATGAGTCTACAAGTGGTGCTAAGGGCTCAGACACAACCTCGAGCTCCAGCAATCACCCTTCAGCTCTTTCGCGGAGTCAAGAATACAGCTCTTGGTGCTCGAGGGACGTGCAAAGCCAGGGACACGCAAAGCCTGTGACAACTGGCCGGAACACCTTCGGGACGCAGCCCTGCCTGCCATGACACAGCTACATACCCTGAATAGAAATGCCTCCGTGTAGGGAAAGCAGCCACGTGGTCACTTGGTGTTTCTTAAAAATCCCCACAGCAGGACCTTCCTTGAGGCCTACTGAATTCTTCGGAACAGTGCATGAAAAATAACAACAACACATCAATTTTAAATACCCAAGTGATTCTGACACACAGATGAGTTTGGGGACTACTGGGCTGGAAGAAACTCAGGGAAGGCTGTGAGTGAAGACCGTGGCTCTGTTCCCTGAGTGGAGGTTTGGCGATAACTGGCTGTCCTTCCTGTGTACTTTGAGCAAGTCACTTTCTTCTGGGCCTGACTGTCTCTGAAATAAGAATGCTAGACTAGAATAAGTGACGTCTTGCTTGTGTCCCAGGAGCCCTGGAGGCTCGCGGAGCTTCTAAGGGGAAAGTGGTCAGAAGAGAGTGGTTTGGGCCCTGGGTTCCTTGACTCAAGAATGAATGATGAGGCTTCTCCAGATCAATGTACAATGGCCTGATATTAAGCAAAAGGAACAAGGAACATCTGCCTTCGATGTGGGAAGAACACAGCCCCCGAAGGGGGTTAAGGTGGCTCACTGGGGCGTGGTTATTCCAGGAACCATCTTTTTACAATGTTAATCCTTGACTGAAGGAGTCACGGATTTGGACCGTGGGACCTTGAGAGTATCACTTCATTTCTGGGAGTTGTGATGTCCTCATGCTTCAAAGTAAGGCACAAGCTAGACTCCACGTAGGGGTGTAACAGTTTCCCAGTGCAGGCGTTAGGATGGTCTGCATCCAATCCACACCCCGCCCGACGCCAAGAGCAGACCTTGGTAGGATGACACCTGGGCCAGAACAGGTTGAGTCAGCTGAGCCCTGGGAAAATGATGCATAGTCTTGAGCCCATTGCCCACTGCCATGGACTGAACTGTGTCCTCCCAAATTCATATGGTGAAGCCCTAACTCCTATCCTTGTATCGGAGGATAGGCTTTTAAGAAATAACTGAGGTTGAATGAGGTCATAAGGGTGGGGTCCTAATCTAATAGGATTGGTGGCCTCATGAGAAGACACCCCAGAGAGCTCTCCCTCTCCACACTTGTCCTGAGGAAAGGCCATGTGACGAGAGAAGGTGGCTGACCACAGGCCGGGAAGGGAGCCCTCACGAGAACCTGACCACACTGGCATGCTGATCTCGGACTTCCAGCCTCCAGCATTGTGAGAAAACAAATGTCTGCTGTTTAAGCCACCCTGTCTGTGGTGTGTGGTTATGGCAGCACGAGCTAAGACACCATCACACCATGACCAGTTGGGTCCTGTCGTGCAGGAGACCCTGCTTGCTGTGCCATTTGTCATGTGGGGCGTCCGGCGGGGTCTCTGCTCCCGCTCCCCACATAAGAACGCAGGACATGGTGAGGCCAAAAAGGAACACCCATGGAGCCATAGATAGGGGAGTCATACCACTACATTCTCGCTGGCGGCTGGGTTGGAGACACAGGAAATAGGAGCCACACAATTCGCAACTCTCACTGCGCCGCTTGCAGGCTCAGCCACCATCTTCTTGCTAGCCCCCATTTTTCTGCTAGCGTAGCCACAGCAGTTATATTAGTGGCCAATGGCTCACTGGTTACAGCTGACGGCCAACTAGCCACAGCTGATGGCCATCCAATCACAGTTGATGGCCATTTACTACCTGAGCCAGCACCTGTCTATGTGAGGCTGAGAGCCTGGAAACTGCACTCCTGGCTCTGTCCCCCCAGGTCCCTTGGCCATGGTCAGCTGAGGCAGCCACGCCATGGTGTGTGGATGTCACATTCTGACTCATGACAGCTATTTCATCATAAGAAAGTCCCTTTCTCTTATTTAGAGTGTGTGTCTTATCTCCCACGCTGAAACACAAGCCCTCTGAGGAGTTTGGCACCATTTTTCTTCCTCGTCTGCAAAACACTCATGAGGATGGCATTGTCAACCATTTTACCAGATAAAGAAGTGGAAGCTCTCGGGTTGGCAGTGTGTGCCCAGCCCATCACGTGGAGAGAGGACCCTGGGCAGGAGGCAGCTCCTCCAGCGTCTTGCTCTGGGTGTTTGCTATTGGGTTATTTTCCTCTGAAGCCTCAGCTCAGCGATGACCGGCTGATGAGGTGGGGAGGGAGGGAAGCAATGTCTCACTGGCCCAGTGGCTGTTTCGGACCCGCCAGGACCAATGCAGCCCAGCAGTTGGGCATCCCTGTGCAATAGGACTTCCAACAGGAGTGGGGCAGGCTGGCGAGGGGCTGGGCATGGCAGAGCCCGTGCTTCTGTGCTCCTCTCCAGGAGGTCGTATGGGGGAGGGTGCTGTTTGCCAGGTTAAGGAGGCCTGTGCATTCTGGGCCACCCAGCATGAGCCAAGTTGTTAAAACACAGGGTTAACAAGGTTACCATTTGGGGGTGTGTTCCTATACTAATAAACACCTTCAAATTACTTGTCTAGAGCATTTATATTTGACTAAGCACTTTCATAAACGATGTCATTCTGTACAACAACCCTGGGAGGCAGAGTTTATCCCTGGTTTGTAGGCAAGGAAATAGCCTTAGCTGTGATTAACCAAATTCACATGGTTTTTGAGCAGCAATTCCAACGTGAACCCCTGTGTTCTATTCCACGCCCGGTGTTCTATCTCCTCCTACGATTGCTTCACACAGAAATCAATAATAGCTACAGGCTACTCAACTCAGCCCCATGCATTGCAATCCTGTGCTGTTGGCTTCGGGGTGTAAAGTGACCCAGGTGAAAACTTGGATGCCTCCAAGTAAAGTGGTGTTTCCCAAATGGGGTTCCAGGGAACTCTAACTCCTAGCAACATGTTAAAACATACTTTTTTATTTTTTCTTTTAAGTGTGGAGTTGTTCTATAGTCCCATTTTGGCAATGTTACATAGTCTTTCCTTCCTAGGAAATTATGTTAGCAATTAAAGACTCTGAAAAGTCCTGCAATAGAGAGGCTGATACAAACTTACTTGATTCAGCATAAATCTGTGGTTTACCTTGTATAACACAACACAAGGTTTGTAAAACCATGAGCTACCGAGTGATTTTGTAGGTATCGCAATATTGGTTTTAGACATGCAGATTTCTGGATCACAGAAGCTCAGAGCCCCCAGGTTTGACCTCTGTGTGTCCCTGTGTGGAGACATACTGAAACGCAGCCCTCGATTCACAAAGTGGGAAATGGGGAGCAGGACAGCAACTGGATTTGACACTCTCTGCAGCACTTCCAGAGCCGACGGGGAGAGGACGTGTATAGGGCCAGCTAGAAACACAGAGAGCAACGGTGCTCATGGGAGCCTGCGATTAGCCCTCACCTCTGCTAGTCACTATTCAAAGAGCTCTGTGATTGACTTGTTTAATATTCACAAGCCTAGGAGGGAAATTCTACCCTCCCATTATATGGATGGGGAAACCGAGGCAAAGTGAGCTAAGTAGGCTTCCCAGATTCACAGAGCTAGTAAGTGGCTGAGGCAGCCATGGAGCCGAGCATCTGTCTCCCCAGAGAGCCACAGGAAAGCACACCTGCCTGAGGGGCCAGGCCCACATCCCTGCAAGTGGAGGAAGAGAAAGTGCTGACATCCCTTTAGGAACCAGGAGCCTAGCTGTGCAAGCCCAGTGCCATCAGCTGTACCTGGGAGGATGACATGGAAAACCACAGCCGGGGGTGGGGACTGAGGAGGGTCTAGTCAAATCCCTCATGTTTTGCAGGCCGGACGCTAATCCCCAGGGGCACAAGGGCAGTTTGTGACTCAGCAAGGCTGCAGCCCCTTGGCCGGGCTCATCCCATTTCTCACATTTCCTGCCAACTCCACGTGGGCACAGGTGGGGGCAGAACCAGGACAAAGATGGAGACTGAAGATTTGCTGCTCTGGGGTGGGGAGCCTGGCTTAGCTCTCCTGGGAGCAAGTGACATGCTGAGTCTGAAAGGCCACTGTGAGTAGGAGCAATGAGAAGAAATAAGTCCTGTCCTCTGCCACGCCTCCCCTTCTCCCTCTGCAACCCACTGAGGTGCTGGACCCTCAAACTGGTCTCTCAAAGTGAAAGCATTTTGACTCTGAAAACCCAAAAGGCAAATACATCCTCTGGTTTGGGGAACCCAGAGCTGAGGTTCCGATGATTTGATTAATCCGTGATCTTGGGGGCCGCCCACAGCACGAGGCCCACCCCGGGCAGGTGCAGCTTAGAGCAGCAGGGACACACAGGAGCGCCCAGAGACGAAAGACGCCAAGGTGTTCCTACCTGCGCACGCACGGCGCGCACATGCACAGCTGTTAGCAGCCCCGTTGGAGAAGCCGCCCCCTTGAGCACAGGCACGTGTGTGGTTGTCCTGCGGAGGACGAGCAGGACAGGTACAGAGTTCAGGTGTGACCATGTTTCTTCCACCTGCACGTCGCTCTGAAATTCTCCTTTACCCCAGCACTTTCTTCCCCACACGTCTCCTTCTTCCCCTAGTGGATTCCCATCCCTGACACCCCTCCCCTTCACTCTCCATTCCCCTCTTGCTGCCTCCACCTCCTCCCTGAAGGGCCGACGCCAGCAGAGCTGAGCTGCTGTTAACACCCACAGCCATGGGACGGTGGGACCGTAAAGCAGTGCCCACAGGTACCCTGATCCATGGTGACCGCAGGTAGAACACCCTGCAGGGTGGCCCGGACGTCGTATGCACGTGCGATGGCTCTTTCCCGGGCAGTGCTCTGCCAACGGCACGAGCGATGAGGACCGCTTCACATTCAGGATTGTCACAAAGGCCACGTGTCCCCAGTATGATGCTGCTTCCAATTTAACAACCAGGAGAGGAGTGGGAAGCTGCCAAAGAGGTGCTGCCTGTTCAAATCCAAAGCTGGCCCCTCGGTCTGTCGGTTCTTCAGTTTTACCCTTTCCATGCTCATCTTTCCCCAAATGGCATTTTGGTAATCACCTCATTCCCACCTAGGTGCCCTGGGAGGTGGGCATGACCAGGGCACAGGTTGCACCCTGACAGCACCAGGCTAGAAAGGGGCTGAGTTATTTTCACTCTTTTAAAAAGACCACACATGTTAAAGAATGAAATTAAACCCCTTCCTCACCCCCTACACAAAAATGGACTTAAAATGCATCATAGACCTAAATTTAAAAGTTAAAACTATAAAACTCTTTGAAAAACAACAACAACATAGGAGTACATTTTTGCCATGTTGATTCAGTCAATGGTTTCTTAGATACGACACCAAAACCACAAGCCACCACTTCATAAAAATTAAAACCTTTTGTGCTGCAAATGACACCATCAAAGACGTGAAAAGACAAGCCACAGAATGGGAGAACATATTTGCAAATCATGGATGTGAAGGGGGATGTGTTCCCAGCATATGTAAAGTACTCTTCTAACAACAATTAAAAGGTAACTCAATTTTTAAAACTAGACAAAGAACCAGAACAGATATTTCTCCAAAAAAGATATACAGATGGCTAATAAGCATAGAAGAAGACATTCAACACCATTAGTTATCAGGCAAATGTAAACCAAAATCAGCATGGGGTAACACCACGTCACACCTACTAGGACGCCTGTGAACAAATAGGCAGTAAGTATTGATGAGGAAACAGAGAAAACAGAACCCGCGTTTACTGCCGGTGGGAATGTAAAATGGTGCCGTCACCTTGGAAAAATATGGAAGGTCCTCAACAATTTAAGCATCGGTACCATACGACTCACCTCTGCCACTCCTCAGTATATACCCAAGAGAAACGAAAACAAAAGTCCCTACCAAAACTTGTACACCAACGTTCATAGCAGTATATCCCTCACAGCCAAAAAGTGGACACAACCCAAATCTCCATCAATGGCCTCTGCTAACTAACATCAGTGAAATAAATTTTAAAAAATGCCTTAAAATGCAAGTGGTTAGCTAGACAACCCCTGGGACCGTGAAGAAGTCACAGTGGGTAGAACAAGCTCTTACCTGGGTAGGAACCTCTGGGCCAAGGAGACCGCCAGGATATGGCCTCTGACCTTGTCTACAGGAGCAGGGGATGTCATGCCTCGGAGGTCCCCAGCTCGGGCCTGGGGAGAGCTTCTCAACCCAAGACGAAGGGCCATTTTCTTTTTGTAGACAGGTGCCGTCTCCATCTCAGCAAAGGCCTACAGCTCTTGGCACAGGGGGCAGCTCAGCTCTGTGTCTCTCCTGCCAGGACAGAGAGCGTCTTATGCTTCCACGCCTGTTAATGAGCTGGGCCAAGCAGGGTAAAGAGCACGGGGTGAAATTCACAGGTGATACTAATTTGGAAGGTGCAGGAAACACCAGCTCCAAGAGAGAAGGTAAACAATCTGCGGAGGGAGAGCTTAGAAACCCAGACAAGTGATTTCCAAGCGAGGGGCTGGCTGGCCAACGCCGTTGGCAGAGAGAAGTATCAGAAGCCGGTTCCGTGAGGCCGAGGAGGCACGAGACTTAACGGCTCACGGAAGTAATCGCCAGCAAATGAGACGGGGTGTTGCCAAAGGAAAAGGCCACGCTCAGCCAGTCCAAGCTGAGCGTGCCAACTCTTCGAGCAGACACCTTGGTCCTGCTATGATGAGAGCAGAAACCTTCCTTTACAAAGATAGTTGAGCGTCTGCTGGCATCTCCTGAGTGGCAGTCACAGGAACTTGAGAACATCAAGACGTGTCGGGACGGACCTGAGGCTCGACAAACGTTGCCTATTTCTGGTTTATAATGACGATCTGGGTCAGCTGAGCAGCGCAGGGCACACACAGATTATCAACATCAACGGGCCCCATAACGTGCAGAGAAGGGGTGTGGAGGGGGAGCGGGCAGAAGGAGCAAGGCAGACCTCTGGCAGGGAGAGCTGGGCTTCCCAGCAGGGCAGATACTTACTGGTGAGTTGGGGCCGGAGGACGAAAGCCGTGTGCTATGGAATACATGTGTACCCCTCTTAACCCCAAATTCACATGTTGAGGCCCTAACCCCCATTGTGATGGTAACTGGAGATGAAAGATAATTAGGGTGAGATGAGGCCATGAGGGGGGAGCCCTCAGAATGGGAGTAATGGCTTTTTGAGAGGAGGAGAGAACTTTCTCCACGCTGAGAACAGAACGAGACAGCGGCTGTCCTTAAGGCAGGAAAGGGCCCTGGCCAGGAAGCTCACTGGTCGGGGCCGGGACCTGGGCTTTCCCAGCCTCCAGAACTGTGAGGAATGTCTGTGGTTCAGCCACTCAGTCTATCGTATTTTGGGGCCCAAGCTGACTAAGACACCGGTGTCCACCAGGCAGAGGTCATCACGCATACTATGGCGGGGATCCAGGGAGCGTTAGCTCGCAATGACCGCTGAGAAACCCTGTATCCCTCATGCACTCAACGAGTAGTAAGAACCCACGACCCTCCAGATACTGATAACACAGCCTGGAGCCAAACGTGGAGCCTTGCTCTCGTGGCGTTTATATTCTAGGGGCTTCCCCACGTGGCTCGCGGTTCCATAAAGGCATTTCTGTGTGCCCCCGAGGAACTGTCCCTCCCATACAGTGTTTTCCTCAGACTTAAACTGATACAAGGACAGACTTCAGAACATATCGCCTCTTCCGTGCCACTCAGACAAAAGCTTATTAGCTGCCGGACACTGGAGGAAGCACTTCAGATTCTTTTAAGTCTTGTTATTACATCAGCCCCATGGGGGCGATACTCTTATCCCGTTTTACAGATTATGAAACAGATTTAAAGAGGTTTAAGTAACTTCCCAGGGTTCACACAATTCTTGGGTGAACGGAGCCAGGACTCAAGATGAGGTTGGCGGACTCTGAAACTGCCATAACCGAGTATTCACGACGCACAGTGTTATGGCGACGTGTGTGTGGGGGCAGAGCCCCAGAAAGTAGTTTCCAGGCTCTCGGCCTCACATAGACAGGTGCTGGCTCAGGTGGTAAATGGCCATCAATTGTGAATGCATGGCCATCAGCTGTGGCTAGTTGGCCGTCAGCTGTAACCAGTGAGCCATTGGCCACTAATATAACTGCTGTGGCTACGCTAGCAGAAGAATGGGGGCTAGCAAGAAGATGGTGGCTGAGCCTGCAAGCGGCGCAGTGAGGGTTGAGAATTGTGTGGCTCCTGTTTCCTGTTTCTCCAACCCAGCCACCAGAGAGAATATAGTGGTATGACTCCCCTACCTATGGCTCCATTGGTGTTCCTTTTTGGCCTCACCATGTCCTGCATTCTTATGTGGGGAGCGGGACCAGAGACCCCGCAGGCCGCCCTGCACGACACATGGCGCAGCGAGCAGGGTCTCCCGCATGACAGTGTGCAACACTCAGCATCCTTTCTGCACAGAAACACCTCCACTGGTGGGGAACCATCCGTCGGAAGGCCAGAACTCTCCTCTGGTCCCTCGGTTGTCAAACTTGAGCTTGAGGACCCTCTCTGGGGAGGTGCCCGTCCCCAGGCCTCCTCCCAGAGGGTCGGCTGTACAGGTTTCAGGTGATGCCAGGGGATCTACAATTAAACTCCCCAGGTGACGTGACTTTTTTTTGGGGGGGAGTGCGTAAAAGTCAATATTTACTATTCCATCTAACAACTGTTTTTGCCTATACTGTTGCTTTTTAACAAATGAATGGGAACGATTTCAATTCTTATAAATTCAGAAAGTGACCAATGGTGTAATTGGATTTCATTTTTTTGGACATCTTTGTTGATACGTAACACACATATCATAAAATTCACGCACAATTCAATGGGGGTTAGTATATTCAGAGTTGTGCGACTATTACAATCTAATTTTAGACTATTTTCTTCACACCGAAAAGAAACCCCTGTACGTTTTAGCAATTGCTCCTAGTCCCTCTAACACCTCCCCCTGGCAACCACTGCTGCACTTTCTGTCTCTGTGGATTTGCGTATTCTGGACATTGCATATAAATGGAATCACACAACATGCGGTCTTTTATGTCTGCTTCTTTCACTCAGCATGTTTTCCCACCCATATTGTAGCAGGTATCAGAACTTCAGTCCGTTTTATTATCAATTAATACTCCATTTGTATGGACACGCCACGTTTTGTTTTTTCATTCGATGGAGATTGGGGCTGTTTCCACTTTTTGGCTATTATAAATAATGCTGCTTATGCGCATTTACACATAAGTGTTTGTGAGGACCTATGTTTTTACTTCTCTTGGGTGTATTCCTAAGCGTGGATTTGCTGGGTTGTATAGTAACGCTATGTTTAGCCTTTTGAGGAACTGCCAGACTCTTTTTCCAAAGCACCACACTATCCCACCAGCAGTGTGTGAGTTCTAATTTACCCACATTCTCATCAACACTGTTGTTGTCATTTTTGGTCACAGCCAGCCTTGTGGGTACGACATGGTCTCTCACCGTGGTTTTGATATGCATTTGCCTAATGATCCACGATGTCTTTTCCTGTGCTTATCGGCCATTTGTATATCTTCTTTGGAGAAATGTCTATTCAGATCCTTTGCCAATGTCCCATGTGATTCTGATGTACCTGACTGGGGACTTCATTGCACACTGTTCTGTTCCACGACTAGAGATTACAAGTCTAACCTTGGCCTAGTATTTGAGGGGAAAGCTACTCAGTGATAGGTTGGTTATGAGGATAGCATGGAAAACCCAAGCCCTGCTAAGTAAAGAGGTAGCCTGAAGTTGGTGCCCTAAGGATGGAAGGAGAACAGGAAGGGGGAAGGGAAACTGTATCTGGTCCAATGCAGACACAGAGGTTAGGCAGTTTTGAGACTCAAACAACAGCAGGCTCGATCCAACCACGTAAGTGAAGAGCACAAATGTACCGTCTCTCATAATTACAAGTCCAGTAGTAGAACAGTTTTAGTTGGTGCACGAGCTCGTCCCATCTGTAATTAGGTTGGTGCAAAAGTAATTGTGGTTTAAAAGGTTAAGAACAACTGCTATCCCCCATGTCTTCGTTTCTGACCTCAGGGCTGTCACTCCATGACCACAAGGTGGGCACCGAAGCTCCAGGGCTCGAACATGCACACACCGATGTCAAAGGCCATCGGGGACACAGGATGCAGCCTCACTATTGTCCCTTTTAACTTCCCCAGAAGCACCCGGGATACTTCCCTCAACCTCATTGGTCAGAGATATGTCAGTTGTTAACATTCCCAAATCAATGACTGGCAAGGCCAGTGGAATTACAAGATTTGTTTCTGGGGCCAGAAAAGGAGGGCTAGTTTCCCCTGAAAGACTTGGCCCCCTGATATGTGGACAGACGCAAGGTTCTCGCACGGACGTGTGCTGACTCTTAGGGAGGCCACAGGGAACGTCATTCATTACATTCTAGAGAGAGAGATTGTGGGGAAGGGAATGGGAAGAGACCCTGAGCTTTTCACACCAGCCCCTCCAGATGAATAGAGATTTTCCTTAAGGATATTATAGAGCACCTGTAACTTTTAGTGCCTGCAAATCCTCACTCTAAGGCCCTTACTGATGTGGCTTTGCGCCGTCTATAAAACAATGCGTTGGCCGATGCAGTAACCTTCTGGCTGTAGACGACTGTTGGGTCCAAATGGATTGTACTGGAAGGCAGGCAAGAGTCGGTGGGAGAGGGAAGAGTCCCTGCACTCCGAGACTTCAGGCCCTGGTGAAATGAATGCGAAGTGGGTGGGTGGCGTGTCATCAAGGCAGCTGGACAAGCCAGTTTGGGAGAGGTGAGGGGTAGGTGAGGGAATGACATAAATAATTAGCGTTTAGGACAAGTTGAGACTGTGGTCAAAATCCTCCAGGAGAATACGTGTCGAGTTCTCAGACTTGGATTTCTTCACTTTTGTTATTATTGTGTCAATCTTCTAGCAACAGGAGAAGGGCACAGAGTGAAGGCAGGTGGTAAAGGCTGAGCGGGTGATATTTCATGGAGCCCCACACAGCTGCTTGGTACCTGCCTTAGTGAGCCGCTCCCAGCTTTGAAGTCAGTGACAAATTGCCCCGGCATCGGGCCTGAAAATCCCAGATCAACAGTTACTTTTCTTCCAAAGTCTTTTGGCCTCAGAAGACCTTGAGAAACCAGCAGCAACATGGAGCCGGGAGTTTTATTTAAAATGTCTGGGCTCTGCGCTCTGCACCCTCCTGACCTCCCTCAGGAGGCAGAAGCAGAGGGCATACACACAGCCTGGCTGCATCTCCATCTCTCGCTTCCTAGGTGGCAGGCTGAGGGAGGGGACAGGACCACATAGTTAGACAGAGGTCTTGGTGCTCAGAGAAAGTAAAGAAAGGAAGTAGGGGATTTGTCTGACAGACCCCAGCACGCAAAACTAGTGTCAGCCACAGGCCGGAGGCTTTCCGGTTATTTTTCCTCTGCTTGAAACCTCAGTAACTTTGCACAAACAAGAAGTCTCCCTCCACTGCACCCAGTACCTGAGAGGAAGTGGATGATGAGAATGGTGCTTTTACTCATATGCATTCAACTCAGCATTTACTGAAGGCTTACATTGTACAACTCACTAGACTAGATGCTGTGGGGAATTGGGAGGTTTACAATAAACACGGGTTGCCCTAAAAATCTAGTAGTAGGATGAGGTTTGTGTGAGGAAGAGACCTTGTAGCAAGTAAGAGCCAGACTTCTGGAGAGGACAGGACTGGGTTGTCATTCACGAGTGGTATAACCCCTGGTAAGTTACTTAATCCCTCTAAGCCTCAGTTTTCTCATCTGTAAAATGGGGGTAATAAAAGTACCTAGTTTATAGGATTATTGCAATTAGACATAATGTATATAAAAATGCCCAATACAGTGCCTGGCTCAGAAAAACCCTCAACAAATGTCAGTTACTAGTAGGTATTATCTAGAGCATGAAAATGACTTTGTCATAGGGATAACTTTGAACCTGTTTACATTTATTTCTAACCCTTTGTATTGTGAAGTATAAGACACACAGCGACATACACAAAACAAATGTACAGCTCAATGAATTATCATCAATCACATAGATCCAGTCACCACTCAGGGAACGAAAACAGAATATTACCAGGGCCCTAGAAGACCCATCTGTGTTCCTTCTAATCAGTTTCCTCTCCAATCCCCAGGAAGATAACTGCTATCCATTTATGATAACATTTCCTTAGTTTTCTTTATAGTTTGACTACATAAGCATCTGTCCATAAATACTACCACTTATTTTGCCTGTTTAAGAAATTTAGAAGAATGGAATTATACAACGTGTATTCTTTAGTACGTCTGGTCCACAGTATGTGAGAATCGTCCACTTTTATGTGCAGCCCTAATTCATCCATTTGTATTATTGCATAATACTCTACCTGCCTCAACATAGTTATCTTTTTTGCTATAAGGTACATTTAGTTGCTTCTATGTTGTCGCTATTATGAATGCAATTGGACCTTCTCTAGGTATGTACTTAGGAAAGGTATCGCTGGCTCATCAGTTATGGGTCTGTGCTATAGACTAAACATTTGTATCCCCCGCAAAAAAAAGGTTACAAGCCAGTTATTAGGATTGAAACCTAATCCCCAATATGATGGTATTTGGAGGTGAGGCCTCTGGGAGGTAATAAGGTCTGGAGAGTAGAGCCCTCACAGATGGGGTTAGCACCCTTATGAAAAGGACCCCAGAAAACTCCCTGCTCCCTTTCGCCATGTGAGGATGTAACTAGAAAGTGTAACCTATGAACCAGGAAGTAGGCCGCACCAGACACTGAATCTGCCGGCACCTTGATCTTGAACTTCCCAACTTACAGAATTATGAGCAATAAATTTCTGTTGCTGATAAGCCACCTCATTGAATACGGTAATTTTGTTATAACTAAGACAATATGTTCAGCGTTAATAGGAGTAGATAATGCCAAATCATTTCCCAAATTGGTTGTACCAATTCGCACGCTCACCAGCAGTATATTAGACACGAGTTGCTTCCCATTCTTGTTAACCCTCATTATTTTCCATCTTTTTAATTTTTGCAATTCTGGTGGATAAATGGTGGCATCTCATTGTGAATTTAATTTGCATTTCCCTAATTAGTAATGCTGTGAGTATATTTCATATGTTTATTGGCCATTTAGGATTTACTTTTTGTGAAGTGTTTATTTCTCTCTTGCTCATTTTTCTATTCAGTTGTCTTTTTCTTACTGATTTGTGGTTCTTTATATAATCTGGATATGAGCCCTTTGTTGGCTGTCTGCTTCACAAATACCGTCTCTCTTAAGGCTTGTCTTTTCACTGTCTTCATGGTGTTTCGATGAACAGAAATTCTTAATTTTAAAGTAATCCAATTTATCAACCTTTTCTCCTACTGGTTAGTGTTTTTTGTATCCTGGTTAAGAAATATTTCCTTATGCTGAGGTCATGCAGCTGTTCTTCTATACTGTATTCTAGAAGCATTAGTGTTTTACATACTCATTTAAATGACACCTCAATTAGAATTAACTTCTGAGTATGGAATGAGGATAGGGTCCAGGTTCCCTTTTGTTCCATGGGCTATCGAACTAACCCAGCACCCGTGCATGTGTGTGTGTGTGTGTATATTTAATTCCAGTCTTTCCCCTCTGACCTGCAATGTCACCTTGGTTCTGAAGCAACCATCTACATATGCATCAGTCTGTTGCTGGACTCTCTATTCTGTTCCATTGCTTTATTCTGTATCATAATCTTTTTATGTGCAACTTGACAATGACTTTAGTCATCTAGTCCTTCAAGAGTTTTTTTAACTGTTCCTTAATTTATGTCTTAAATTTCTTTCATCCTCAGCTACTTTATAATTCTTTTTGATTTTGTAATAATTTCCAACTTACTGAAAAGTTTCAAGAATAATACAATTTTTTTCCTGAACCATTTGCGAGTGAGTTGCTGACACGATGCCCTGTGACCCCAAATACCCCAAACAAGAAGTCTCCAACATAACCACCATCCAATCATCAGACATTGGAAAAATACCATTGACAGCTTATTGTCTCATCCACAGACCCTGTTCGAGTTCTGCCAAGTGCCCCAGTGATGTCTTCCATAGGGAAAGGATTCAGTCTCAGATCACACACTAGTTCCTGTGTCTCTTTTGTTACCTTCTATTCAGTTACCCTCTATTCTAAACAGTTTATTCGGGTTTTTTCCTAGGTTTTCAGGATTTTGACACTTCCGAAGGTTACAAGCCAGTTATTTTGTATAATGTCCCTCACTTTGGGTTTGTCTGGTATTTCCCCATGATTAGATTCAGTTTTGGGTGGGGATATCACAGATATCTGTTGTGTTCTTTTCTCGCAGCCCATCAGATCTCGGTTTGACCCATTTCTGGGAATTTTAATATTGATCACTGGATAAAGGTGGTGTCTCTTAGCTGGAAGGTTACTCTTGTTACTTTTGTAATTTACAAGTTGGGAGACAATTTGAGACTAGGTAAACATACTGTTTCTTAAAAAAACATTCACTCCTAGTCTTCACATCCGTTGATGTTTCTTGGCTGAATTATTATTAGGATGGTTGCCAAATAATGATTTGATAATTCTATCATTCCTTTTTCCATGTATTCGTTTGCATTCTATTCTAAGGAAAAAGCTTTCCCTTTCCCTGTCTATGTATTCATTTATTTATACATCAGTATGGACCCTGCCTATGATAGTCAATTGATTGCTATCATGATTTATTTTGATGCTTAAACTGTGTCAGATTTAGAGAGTGATAGTCCCTTCAAGTTGGCCGTGACCTTCTGATATGTTTCCATGTTGTATTTTCCCTGCCCCAGACCAGGGGTTAGTCATTTCTTCAAGAAGTTAGGGTTCTTTTTACTGGAGGGTGGTATTTAGAAGCCAAGATCTGGGCACCTGCTATGCTCATTACTATTAGGATGTAATTGCTCTCCGGCTCTCTCTCTGTCACAGGTAAGGAATATATGTGTGAATATATGTACGTACATATATATGTGGGTATGCAGATGTACATAGAAACATGCACGCACGTTTACGTCTATACTTATTTCTGTATCTATTTACAGATGTTGAAAACCCCAATCACATCAATATCTCCAGTTCCAAACTAACACCCCAGAGTTCATTTTAATTTTCTCCTTTTCCATTTTTGTAACTCCCTGATCTAACATGAAGAAATCTGGCTCCTATTATCCTCCAGGTATTTATTTATGGGATCAGTGTCCTCTGGATGTAACCATTTTCCCATCAATACTGCTACCGTCCTTCCCCCACCGATGCTGCCACCTTCCTGCTGTCCCTCAAGCTCTCACACCACACTGTAGGGTCCCCCCACCACAAATGGACACCTCCGTCCCCCGGCTCACGCATCTCACTTTGGGCTACCATCACCCCCACCTCCTGCGTGGAGGCCTACCTGGCATGGTGCCATCTAATGGATTTGGGACTGAATTATTCAGGAAGTCAGAAGGGCGGAGGGAGAGCGAGGCTCTCAGCTGCTGTTAATAATTGTAAGTGACTATTAACTTGGGACAGTCCTCAGGGCTGATCAGAAAATAGAAGCCATCAGAAGAGAATGCCCTCATCCTCATGATCAAATCTGCTAGCCTGCCTGCCTCTGTAGTCATGCACTTGACCTTGCCTCCTTGGCACAGTGGATGAACGGTGCTCTGAGACGGGACCCCTGCCTCTTGGCCAGCTCAAGGACGTTTTCACTGAACGTCTCCTCTCTTTGTAGTTTTCTTCACTGGCCTACAAAAGGGGCTATGCTATCTCCAACCTTAACAAGAAAACTTCCTAGAACCTAGAAGCTCACATCTCTGCTATTTCCTTCCCCCGACTCCTCCTCTGTTTAGCAAAACTCCTCCAAGTGCTGCCTCTCCTGCCTCCACTTACCAAACCCATTCTCTCCTCAATCCCATTGAGACCAGGCTTCCCTTCTCTCTCGTCACCCAGACTGCTGTGCAGGGACCTTCACATAGCAAATCTATTGGCGAATTCTATCTGCATCTTATTTGTTCCATCAGCAGCATTTAACATAGCTGCTCATTCCTTCCTTCTTAAACCACTTTCTTCCCTGGGCCTGCAAGTCGGCCTGGGTTTGTCTCCCACCTCAATGGCCATTCTCTCATTCCTCTCTGCTCACTCCATTCCCACGAGCCAAAGGGCTCAGTGCTCAACCGTCTTCACTCTCCACATTCACTCCAGGCTCTACACCCTCTCGACAGTGATGATTCCATCTTGTATCTAGCCCCAGCCTATAGCTAATGGCCTGCTCAGCATTTCTACTAGGAATTGTAATTTATACATATGACTTAACATGGTCAAAATCGAACCCTTGATTCCTGCCCCCCCCGCCCCCTCAATCTTCCTAGTGTTGTTTCCATCACAGCAAATGGTACCACCATTCAGCTAGGTGCTGAAGACAATCTTGGGGTTCTTACACGTTTCCGCTCTTTCTCTCACACCCCACATCTAATGCAAGTCTGGGTCTTCTTTTGTCTCTGGATGTCCTAAATCAGAGGCCTTCTCACTGTCTCCACTGCCACCACCCTAGTCCAAGTAACCCCCCCCACCCCCCCTGCTTACATCATTAATGTGACAGCTTCCTAATGTTCTCCCTGCTTGTACTGGACCCAGATAATTCTTCACACAGCAGCCAGAGTGGTCTTTTAAAAATCTGTATCAGATCAATGGATGGCACTGTACCAAACGCTCCCTGGTTTCTCATCACACTCAGAATAAAACTTAAATTCTTACCATGTGGACCCCTCTCCGAACTCATCTCCCAGCACTCCAGAGGGTGCCGAAAAGATGTATACACCTTTTAAGGAAAAAACTGTATTCACATGGTAATGCTCAATATAGAACGATTCCAAAGATGAGTAATAACGGGCATGTGTGTGCATTTTTTTGGCAGCACCGGTATTTGCCTTTTTCACTCCATTCAGGTCACAAAGACCTTGCTGTGCCCATAACACACCCAGCCTGTTCCTGCCTCAGGACCCCCGTGCTTACTGTTCTGCCGGCCTGCAATGCACTTGCCCGGATCTTCACATGAACGGTCCTCTCCCCACAGCCGGGAACCTGCTCTGGGACGCCCGAGATGGGGCAGGAGGTAAGCGCTGTGCTGGCCCCGTCCCGTGAACACATCCAAATTACAACTCAATTACAGAATGATGAGCCTGGAGAACCCGCTGACGTCTAGCTGAACAGAAGTCTTACGGTGAAGGATCTAAAGACGCAGCCACATGGCGACTGGTCGGAGGAGACACGAAAGGAGGCGGCCCCACACCTCCGTGTGACAGATGAAACTGGGAGGGATATCTCAGCCACACAGCTTCCCCACGAAGGACCAAGGGACCCCAGCCCCCCACACCAGGCTCCCCAGCCCTGGTACCGGTGCTAGAAAGAGGAGCCCCCACAACTTCTGCCTGTGAAAAACGGGATTCCAACCGGCCCGGTGGGACGAAGGCTGAGGAAACCAGACGTCCGCTTAGAAGGCCGCGCAGGCACTCACCCTGGGCTCCGGCGGAGGGACGGTGACTCTGGGGGCGTGGGAGACACGGGGAGACTGAGTTGTGTAACTTCGGGGTGCGGGCTGGAGGGCAGTCCCCGTTTTCTCTGTGAGGCGTTCTCCTCTCAGGCCACCAGCCGCAGGCGCGCCTTTCCCGTGGTGAGCCCGCCCCCACAGGCCAAGTCTGAATCTGATTGGTCAGGCGAGCGCCGCTGCTCCACCCTGCGGCCTCAGCTGGGAAACCGCCTCACCCCCTGCACACGCAGGAGGCTTTACCAGTGGCTGAACTGTACAGAAGCTGGCAGGTGGCAGCAGGCCTCGGGATGTCCTGGCTTGTGTGGAGCTGCCCCAGACCTGGTACCGGTGCAGACAGCCTCGGTTTGCAGCACAGCCTCTCCCACGCGGCACCAGGTACAGCACAGGCAGATGAACCGAATAGGATCGACCACACCAACACAGAATGGCAAAGGTTAAAGACAAAAAGAGAATCCTAAAAGCAGCAGGAGAAAGGGAACTAGTAACATATACGGGATCTCCCATAAGATTGTCAGATGATTTCTCAACAGAAACTTTGCAGGCCAGAAGAGACAGGCACAAAATATTTAACATGATGAAAAGCAAGGCCCTACAATCAGGATTACTCTACCCAGCAAAGCTATCATTTAGAATCAAAGGACAGATACAGAGCTTCAGAGACAAAAAGCTAAAGGAGTTCATCAACATGAAACCAGTATTACAAGGAATGTGAAAGGGACTTCAAGATGGAAAAAACAAAACAAAAAACCACATGAATAATAAAATGGCAATAACTACACAGCTATCAACAATTGCTTTAAATTAGTGGATTGAATGCTACAATCAAAAGCATAGGGTGACTGAATAGATAAGAAAATAAAACCCTTACAAGAGACTCACTTCAGGTTGAAAGAAACACACAGACTGCAAGTAAAGGGATACAAAAAGTTATTTCATGAAAATTAAAACAAAAACAAACAAAAAAAGCTGGGGTAGCAATGCTTATACCAGACAAAATGGACTTTAAAACAAAGTCTATAACAAGAGACAAAGAAGACCCCAGTAATCCCACCTCAGGTTATTTATCTGAAGAAACCCAAACACTACTTCTTGGGGATGTGTGTATCCATATGTTCACTGCAGCATTGTTACAATGGCCAAGATGTGGAGGCAGCCTGGTGTCTGTCAATGGAAGAATGGATAAAGAGGAGGTGGTACATATATAAAGTGGAATATTGCTCGGCCAGGGAAGGGAATGGGTCTTGCCATCAGCGGTGGCATGGATGGAGGACCTGGGGTGTATTGTGCTGAGTGGAGTGTCAGACAGAGAAAGACAAATGCAATGTGATTTCACTTACATGTGGAATCTAAAGAACAAAATAAACAAAGAAAACAGAAACAGACTCACAGATATAGGGAACATTTTGATGGTTGCCAGATCGGAGGAAAGTTTGGGTGGTGGGGGAAAAACGGGAAGCGATTAACAAGTACAAATTGGTTGTTACACAGTAGTCATGGGGATGTAGGCTTATAGCATAAGGAATATAGTCCATAATATTGTAATAAGTACATATGGTGTCAGATGGTTGCTAGATTTATCATGGTGATCACTTCTTCAGGTCTATACATGTTGAATAACTGGTGTACCCCTGAAACTAATACATTGTATGCTAACTGTACTTAAAAAAAAAAAAATCTTGAAATCTGCTCAAAAGTCACCTCTTCAGGGCTTAACCTAAGTAGCACATCTTCCCCCGAAGCCCTATCCCCTTTCCCTGAACTCTAATCCTTTGCCCTTTGATATTGGGCACAGCCTTTACTGCTCCCCGACATGTTCATTGTTCACCCCCAGCCCCCACCAGAATGCAAACTCCGTGAGGTCGGGAGCTTGTCCTTCAGGCGGGTCACTGCCAGAACAGTGCCAGGGGCACAGAGGGAGACTGTGGATTTGATGAATTAATGTCTGAATGATTCAGGCGATGCCAGTGTGATGTGGCACTGGGCTGACAGCCACCTCTCCCAGGTATGAGAGAACGTGGGAATGGTGAGTTGGGCCGTGCAAGTTGTTCCATAAGGTAATGAACAAGCCACCGCTATACTGAGGAGGAAGTTGGAAGTGGTCATAAAAACTCAGGGCAATCACCTGTGAAACAGCAGCACGTTAATGGTGATTCATAACGCCTCTTCTGCTCCGCTACAATAACACCTTTCTGACTCCACTGATAAATTCATTTCCAATGGAAGAAAAACACCTTCTGCCCACGTTACCAAGATTTCCACGTTCTGTGTTAAGCACCTCAGGGCAAGGAGTGTGAGCGCTTTTATTTGGGGTCACAGTGCACGTGGGGCTGCTGCAAAGACATTTTAAGAACACGGAGGTAACTCAAAATGAACTCCCAACAGCAGGTTAACTGACATCCCGTTCACCCTTTGCTAAAGCAGTTCCCAGGTCCTGCTCTGCAGCCTGCCTTCCAAGCTTGAAAGAAAACGCTGCCACTTTGACTCTATGTCGAATAACATTTTCAATGACTTTATGGTCATGCTTCTGAGATGAGGGTGCACATTCCCTTAGGGAACTCCAAAGCTAAAATTCGCAGTGTGGTATTTTATACGTTGGCCAGGGAGGGGGGAGAGTGAATGAGCCCAGGCTTTCAACCACGCTGTGGGGTATTGATGAAGACCCAGCAGCAGCCATGCCAGTGGGCAGACCTGGCAGGAAAAGGCACTGCAGGAAACGCCCCAACTGTGGGCCACTAGGAGGCCAATCCGGCCAGGCCACTACCTGTGCCAAGGTAAGTCCAGGAAGGAAAGGCACAGCCAGAGCAGAGGGTCCATGCAACGTGGCCTCTGACTTCTGGGCTTCCACATTTGCATTTAAAAGCCATTATGGAAATGTAACTTACTTTAAAGACAGGGTTATATTCCAAGCAGATTGCCCTCTCAGCCGAGGGACTGACCACAGCCCAGTAAGAAACCTCCCAGGAGAGGGAGAGGGGGTGCTACATGGGCAAACTTTTCAGCACGGGAAAATCTTTAAAGTGTATGGAGGCCTCACCTAATCTAACTCACTTCAAGAGGTTAGAAGCATTTCATTAAATGGAGGCATGGCTGTTTTCCATTTAGAGTTGACTTGGTTTGAGGGAGTTTCTGGGAGTGAACTTAATAGTTTTTCAGTTTCCAGCTTCCTTAACTGAAAGGCATGAATATGATAACGGTATTTTCTGAATCCAAATTGGGTTTAACATGGGACTGTCCCTTAAAAGGTAGGGCATATGAGCACGGTCTCAAGAAGACTGTGGGCCTGTTTGGAAGGTTCAAGACAACTGACAGGAAAAGTGGGAGATGCTTTTGACTTGGACGACTTCTGCTTTCTCTCCTAATGTAATCCAGCTCTTATGTTTAGGGGTCTGCCAGCAACTATGAGGCTAGAGGCACCGAAAGAGAGAACACCATTAAGTATCAAATTTCATCATCGTCATTCAAACATCAGCCGGGATGTCGAATGAATTAGATGGTTGGTCCTTTTCTCCCAAACCTGGGATCCAATGACTTTGGGTTTTGGAAGGTAATAGAATTGAAAGTTCCTGAAGCTATCTGGTACGTTGGCCAACTTCTTAACCTAAGGGACCTTGTCAGATGAATGAGGTGACCCTCATTCTGGGTGTGGGAGAGCAAGTCTACGTGGTCTTTGGTGCTTATCAGTTCAATACACCATCATTAAGGAGAGCATTACCCGCGAGGCTCTCCAAAGCACATCGGGCCGAGTCAATCTCCTTGGTATACAAGGACGGCCTCGCAGTTTCCCATTTCACTGCACCTGAAAAATCTCTGACTACTCCCATCTCCCTGGGTCACGAGCAGGCTGGGGATAAGAATAAAACGGCTATAGCTCTAGCTCACCTAAATGGGAATAATTAAACATGACTTTTCCGGTTATAGTGGATTGGAATGACACAGGCTATAGAGAATGAAGTTTCTGGGAATAATGTCCAGTCCTTTCTCTCCCGACAACCTCCAGGAGCCAGTGTTCCGCTTAATGGACAGTCATGTGTCCCTCCCTTTAATTCCCTTTACATTGTTTCAGTCATTGTTGGCACCTTTGATATTAAATGGGTCAAGGGAAGGAGGAAGGAAAAACTGACCCCCGTGACATTCTGCATTCTTTTAAGAGCCCCATTGGAGAAGAGGCCGAAACAGACATCTAATACATTTAAAAATAAGCATGGACTTCAGCTGAGCAGCATAAGTATTGTTCAGACTGCCACAGGTAACAGAGCATCAGCACCCCATCTCCTGTTCTGGGAGTGGTTTGGACGGTGGGTCTCACTGGCGCAGATTGGCTACACGTCCTAGGAAGACATCTCAGAATGGACAGAGCCCACCCACTGAGTAAACCCCCTGGGGCAAGTGATGGGAAATCATGTTTTCTTTCTAATGAGGATGGTCAAGTATAGGAAAAACACAAAGGACACAGAGAATACAACCTTAGTGTTTTTTTCAAAGAATTTAAAACGCTCCATACACCTGGTTTGTAAGTTAAGAAGTGCAACGATGAGATACCACTAAATGATAAGAAGAACTAAACCTATAACTCGTTTGAGATTTCGAAGGCTGGGGAAGAAAAGGAATATCGAAAATCACTTCTGATGGAGAAGAACCAGAGTGGGCCACGGCGAGTGAGAAACCTGAGGGGAAGTGATTTGCCCCAACACCAACGCGGCAGCGAGGGTGAGAGCCCAGGATTGTGCACCTAAGATAAAGCGCCTGGCACCTCCATCACTTCTCAAGAGGCAGGGCTGAAAGGCAGAGACGGGTGAGCAAAGCCTCAGCCCACAGAAGAGGCTGGAGGAGGAGATAAAGATGGGAACAAGTGAGAGGGGGGGAGTGGAAAACTGGATGAACACATGGAGGAGTCAGGAGAGCAGTGACAGAGAATGGACGAACACTAACGCATTCATTCAAAGCATTAGCTTTTCCAGTATTTTAACTCAAACAAAACAGAATAATCCCAGTAAGTCATTGCGACTGTTTCAATTGTTCAAAGCTCTAAGTCTTAAATCTTGAAATTTCAGCTCCTGCGGCTGAAATGGGGGAAAGAGAATTACCCTGTGGGTTTCTGGAAAAAGCAATTTTGCATGTGGGCTGAAAGATATCAAGCTAAGAACCACAGGTTCCCAACTCCTAAGCCGGAGAAGATGAGGACATCTGACTGCTTGCTCCGTTCTAAGCAAAATACCACATAGAGCGGCTATAGAAACGAGTCTCATTGGTAGACCAGCAAGCCACAAGCGTTTGGCTTTTATTAGTCCACATCTGCTATTAATAAGGATTAGCCTACAATTTTCTAAGCCATCCCATGTTGACCAGTTTTCTGTAATAAGTGATTGACTTTTCAGAGAGGATTGTGTGGTTGAACACAGCTGTCTTGTCCAAGTTCACCAGACATTTGTTTAGCGTGATAACATCTGACCAGCTTCCCAGACACTTTATTCTTCTTCGCTTCCCGAGCTCAACTATTGAGGTTCAAGGTGTGTTCTACTTAATGGAGAAATCAGCCGATTAGGACATGTCACTCACATCAGACTCATCTATCCCAACATCCCTCTCAAGCCGCTGTCCTCAAGTTACCAGTGTCCTGGACAGAGATGTACCTCAACAGGGAGGTCTCCAAAAGTGCAGAAAGAAAGGCCTCATCTCCCCCTTTTATTTCTCCGTAAGGGCCGCCTTGCACCCATCATGTTTATCAGAATGATGCATTCACAACCAGTGCTGGGAGAGAAAGGTCCTCAGACAAACCACCCTCACGTTCTCATGGATTTAACCAGCTTTAAATGCCTGACTCTTCAGTGATGTATTTCTCTGCCAGTGACAAGAGTGGCTGCCTGGGATGTGCCAAGTTCTTGGCTCTAAAAACTGCAAAACGGAGCAGTATAGAGGGAATTTGTGAGTTAGCGGATTTGCAAACACTACAGCCAGTCACCGTGTAAACATCTGTTTTTGTGTACCTGTTCTTCCTCCCAGGCAGATACCTGGGTGCCATCCTGACATAACGAGCTGCTGCTCTAGGTACCAATGCTTCCTTCCTTCACACTGAAACGAACTCAGCTTATTTTGTACCATGAAAAAACAAAAACAAAGAAAACCCCAAAACAAAAACTTTCATTACACAGCAATCACAGCGCATCTCGGGAAAAGTGGTAGAAGAGGCAACAACGTCACTCAGATTCAACATCAGGTCTACAGGTGTGTCCAGTGTACGGGAGACGCCATTCAAATGGAGCCAACTCAGGAATTTAGATGCGGAAGAGGCCGCACTTACATGACAGGGGTTAGCTGAAATTTTCCCAACACAAGCCACGTTCATCCTGACTTTCTCTAAGTAATAGGTACTTGGGCATGTGGATGTTCCTTCCGTGACCCCCAATTCCAAATACCAGTTTACTGAATAATCACACAAACAACAACACAGACTGAACCCAACCGAATGTATGTGGGAAGCATTTTGACTCCACCAAAAGTCTACACAGAAGGTTGTTTTATTTCCCCCCCAGTGAACAGTTGAGGAATCAGGGGCTTAGTATGGAAGGTGGGTTGCTGAGGTCCCACGGGTGGCAGGTAAATGGCAGAGCCTCCATCTAAACACAGAATGCACCTCACACAGAGCCCGTATTCTCCATCATTTTGCTAAAGTACCGCTCTCTGCAACAAAATAAAAATTCTACATGACATCACAAAACCTTGGCATTTTCTCTTCCATCTATTCCTGGAAAGACCTTTCCATTTAGCTTCAGTGTGAATACTAATTTCCAACTTATCAAAATCCAGGGTTGAAGGAGCGAGCAATTCTCCGGTTAAAAAAAACTGAGTTAGTTAGGAAAGTTTTAATGAAACTGGAGAAATACTCAAGGTTGGCTGATTTTCTTTTTTTTTTTTAACAACATTTTCATAGATTGCAGGGTCAGAAGTTCCTAACCAAGGTCATCTAAGCTAGTTCTCGCCTCAGGCAGGATGGCTGAAGTCATCCCAAAGAAAGAAACATTCATGCAATTTGAAAGCCCTTACTGAATCCTACCTATCTACCTACCTACCCAAGAGGCAAGTTCTAAGGATCATTTGCCTGGCTGAGGCTCTGCAAAGCATTCTGGAGCTTTTTAGAGAAAAGGTACAATACAAATGCAAATGAATAACAATGGAAATCAACTCAACTCCCACAGGCATAGCCATCTAACCCAGAGAAAGAAATACAAGAGGCCCCAGGCTACAATGCCAGTCTTCGTCAGAAAATATATTTATTATTGATAGTGAGTGACGTAAAGATGTCAGTATCACGACAGAGAAGTGCTTATATAAGCGAAGGTTGCCTTTACGTTGATAAAAAAGGCCTCATTTCACTTGTAATCACAAACATTATTCCAGTAAAAGAGGTACATTTTCTCTCCTTTTTCACACGATCTTCCTACATGATCACCAAAATAAGTTAAAAGGAAACGGCTCTTACATAGTCAAGGGAGAAAAGAGAGAGAAACCCAACATGCCACAGTCGAGAAAATTCCACCCAGCGCTGCTGGCCCCAGGTTGAGGTGTTTTGCCCTCTCCTCTCCCCACTCCAATGACCTTACCGCCCAATTCAAACCCCGAGCTGTGGTGGAGTGGAGGTTCACCTAACGATGGAGCCTGGTCAGAAAAGAAAGCTGAACAGAAAGGACAAAAGGTAGAGAGGGCCACCTTTCTCTTTTTGCCATCACACTGCGGTTTATTACCACTGCAGCGTGTCCTTTGTGACCGACCCCTGACCGAGGCCTTAGCTTTCCAAATCGTCGTTGATCACATGGTGACAGGTTTCTTTCTGTTCCCTCTGCTCTCCAGGGCTTCTCTTTACTGGTCTTCTCTGCACATAGGTTACTTTCTTACTAGGAAAAAAAAAATGTTCCACCTCTGGAATTAACGTTGAAGGAGTTTTGCGTGTTGCACAGGTTGATTTTATCCTCCCTTCTCAAGCATGCTCTGCAAGAGAAATAGAAAACGTAAGTTTTACCACAGCAAGGAGGGGACGAAGAAATGGCAGTAACTCTTTAGCACTATTTGTACTGCTTTTCAAATATCGACTTCAAAGACGCACAAAGCCAGGTATATGCTTTGTGGTCTCAAAATATGACATTTGGAGGTCACACACCACTGCCTCATCGTGTGTGACCTCCAAATGTCCTCCCCCACCACATCAAGCTGAACCCTAAGTGGGAACATGAGCAGAATCATGGGATGGGGGTGGGGGAGTGTGTGTGCTGTCTCACGACCGCGGACATTTGGGAAGGTATGGAAACGTTTCTGGTGGCCACAGGGACCGGGGTAAAGCTATCGCCAAGGTGGCAGGGGTGAGGGTGGGGTGGGTCTGAGGTTAAACCCCCAAAGCTCTGAGAGGGAATCTCTCAACCGAAGACACGATTCTCTCTCTCATGAGCTCGTAATGCTGGGCAGAGTATTTGTTCTCAAATGGCAGAAATGGTCCCTACATTCTATGTCACTATTTATTTTTGGGGGTGGGGGCAGGGAGTGGTAGACAGGAAGAACTCTCTTTCTCCCAGTTTTTATAGAGAAAGAATTGACATACATCACCGTGTAAGGTTTAACGTATACAGCATAATGGTTTGATTTACATATATAGTGAAATGATTACATTAGGTTCAGTCGACATCCATCACCTCGTACAGATACAATAAAAAGAAAAAACGTTTACCCTTGTGACAGAACTCTTAGGATCTACGCGATTCACAAATTTCCCCTCCCACAGCAGTGTAAACAGTAGTTATCACGCCGTGTACATTACATTCCTAGTACTTAGTAGTCTCATCACTGGAAGTTGGTACCTTTGGATAACCTCCTTCCAATTCCCCCACCCTCCACCCCCTGCCTCTGGTAACCACAAATCTGATCTCTTTTTCTCTGAGTTTGTCTGTTTTATTTAAGATTCCATATATTAAGTGAGATCATAGAGTATTTGTCTTTCTTGGGCTTATTTCAAGTAGCATAATGTCTTCAAGGTCCAGCCATGTTCTTGTTTACTGTGGCTGAATAATATGCATATATATATATATATATATTCGTATCCCACAACTTCTTTATTCATCCATCCATCCATCAATGGACACTTAGGTTGTTTCCGTGTCTTGGCTATTGTAAATAATGCTGCTATAAACGTGGGGTGCAGATATCTTTTCGAGTTAATGTTTTCATTTCCTTTGGATGTATTCCCAGAAGTAGAATTGCTGGATCATATGGTAGTTCTATTTTTAATTTTCTGAGGACCTTTCATACTGTTTTCCACAGTGGCTGCACCAATTTACAATCCCACCAACAGTGCATAAGGGTTCCCTGTTCTCCACATAGATGCCAGCATTTGTTATCTCTTGTCTTTTTGATGACAGCCATTCTAACAGCCACGAGGTGATATCTCATTGTGGTTTTTAATTTGCAATTCCCTAATGACTAGTGACATCGGACATCTTTTCATATTCATGTTGAATATTGGCCATTTATATATCTTCTTTGGAAAAATGTCTATTCAGGTCCTTTGCTCATGTTTTAACTGGATTTTTTCACTATTGAGTTGTGCAGTTCTTTATATATTTTGGATATTAACCCCTTATCAGATACATGATTTGCAAATAGTTTTTCCCGTTCCGTAGGTTGTCTTTTCACTTTGTTGATTTTTTTTTTTTTTTAGCTGAGCAAAAGGTTTTTAGATTGATATTGTCCCACTTGTTTATTTATTTTGTTGCTTGGAGCTTTTTTCTCCATGTTTCCTTCTAGGAGTTTCATGCTTTCAGGTCTTACATTTAAGTCTTTAGTCTATTTTGAGTTAATTTTTGTGAGTGGTTGTCAGACAGACGTCACATTTCATTCTTTTACATGGGAATATTCACTTTTCCCAGAATCATTTATTGAAGAGTGTCTTTTCTCCACTGAGTATTCTTGGCTCCCTTGTCAAATTTGAGTTGACCATATTGAGTTTACTTCTGGGCTTTCAATTCTGTTTCATTGGTCTATTGGTCTGTTTTTATGCCAGTACCATACTGTTTTGATTACTATTACAGTATAGCTTAAAATCAGGAAGTGTGATGCCACCTGCTTTGTTCTTCTTTCTTAGGATTTCTTTAGCTATTTGGGGTACTTTGTGGTTCCATATAAATTTTAGGAGTGGTTTTTCTATTTCTGTAAAAACTGCCATTGGAATCTTGAGAGGGATTGCCCTGAATCTACAGTTGGTTTTTGGTAGTGCTGACATTTTAACAATATTAATTCTTCCAATACATGAACATGGGACATCTTTCCATTTATTTATGGCTTCTCTGATTTCTTTCATCAATGTTTTGTAGTTTTCAGCATATAGCTCTTTTACCTCCATACTTAAATTCATTCCTAACTATTTAATTCTTTTTGATGCTATTGTGAATGGGACCAATTTCTTTTTCAGAAAATTCATTGTTGGTGTATAGAAATTTTACTGGTTTTTTAAATTTTAATTTTGTCTCTTGCATCTTTACCGAATTTGGTGTTTAGTTTTAACTTTTTTGTTTTTTGTTTTTTGAGTCTTTAGGATTTTCTATACATAAAATCCTAGACAGGAAGAATTCTTAATTATAAGATTAAAACTCTATAGCTAGCTGGGGCAACTGTCTCCATTCTTAGGAATCTTTAAGAAGACAAAAGTGATTCTTTTCCTTTAGTTTTAAAATTGCTCAGGGAGAAGCTAGGTGAGGGCCAAGGCTGCCTCCAATCTGTTCATACCTTCTTCCCTCTATTCCTCACCTTCCTGGCCATTTATTTTCCCCAGCTCTTAACTAAGCGCCTACTAGGTACTCACGACACTGAGTCAGGTGCTAAGGGGAAACCAGTACACACGTTCATGGAAAATTCAGGCATAACACAGAATCATAATTTGTGATTTTCAAATATATTTGCTAAATATATGCTACAAAATTACTGAGTAAGTAATACATACATACAGTATATAGGTCAAAGAACAAAAGAATACATAGCCAAATGTAATTTTTTTCCTTCCTACTACTTCCCAGTTTCTCATGTACTCTTCAGAAAAGGATAACTCTGTAGCTGGAGTGAGCATGAACTTGAACTTGCACTACGGGTCGGGTCGAATAAAGACAAAAGGACTGGGGGTGGGGTTGGAAAGGGATGAGGATGGGGAGCAGTGGCAAAGATTCAGAGGTGGGAGCAAGTCCAGTGTGTAGGGGGTGTGGAGGAAAGAGACAGGCCTAGGCAGAGGAAAGGGTGGGCACTCAGGGTGCACCACGGAAAAGAGTGTAGCAAGAACCCAGAGTGAATGCCATCAGAAGCACAGGGTAGACAGGTTATCCTAAAGAGTATCCTAATGTCTCTAAAACTATAGGTTTCTAGGAAGTTTCTCTCCGTAGGGTACAAAAGAATTGATACACAAGCAGGCAAACTAGTGTGGAGAAAACGCACATAGAAACGGTCAGAAAGACAAGGTGGTCAAGAAGGAAGTGAATTAGAAAAGCCAGACGCACCTAGAGAAAACAAGGACTAAGCAAACTGAACAGAAGGAGCAGAGTTGTGTTGTAGAACTGAATGTGAGGCTTCTCTCAAACCCATCATTCATGTAAGCTCTGTATCTGTTGTTAAGATAAACCACTGAGCACCAACCATGTAAGAATCAGACGGGACAATGTCTCAGTATCAGAGCATCTCTATCCTCACCCTGCCCCCACCTCCTGGTGGCTTGAGCTGCGTGAAGGTCTAACTACCCAGACAGGAAACTATAAATTCCAGATATACAGACAAGCTCACCACAGCATTATTTATTAATACAAAACACAAGTCAGGAGAAAGCAGATCTATACTGAGCCCATCTATGGGCATTTAGTTATTAACGAAAATGATCGCTTTCTGAGTGATGCCATTTTGTATTTGAAGGGTATGGACTCACTCCTTTCTTCAACACATCAGTGGGAACTTGAAGCTGTTATCTGCCTGGTCAAGATGACATGGCTGCTTTATAGCTTCAATTTGATGGGTTACAGTGATATAGCCATGTGAGAACTGACAGGAGAAACATTCTGAGAGGTCCTAAATAAAATTACAGCAGGCAGGGAAGTGAGCGAGCGAGACAGACAAGAGTATTTAACCAGTTAATAGCTGTGGGTCAATTAACAACAGACTGCTCACCTTCCTGAATGCATGTTGGAGCTCTGAATCAACTCTGAATCCACGGGACCACCAGACACTGCTACACCCCACATACACATGCATTTCCCGGACTGCAACCAATCAAAAGCAGCGAACATTTCTTCCTTATGGACTATGCCCCTGTCATGGACCCGCCCCACTCCACACCTGCTCCCATCCCTTTTATCTGCAGTCCACGCCAGCTCTTTCAAAACAAATGACATCTTTCTTCCCTAAAATTTAATGTATAAAAGAGCCCATCAACTCCAGGGCAGTGGACACGTCTGCCTTTTCTGGCGAGTCCCACGGCCGGTGGTTCAGACAGCGCGCCCCAGGGCCCAGGTCCTTTTCTGGCTAGCATTTGGATCAAGAAACCCTTTCTTTTAGAAAAGCTTTTGGCCATGAACGTATTTTTATTTAACAAAATGCACCTCTTTTCAACTGTTGCAAAAGAATCGGAGTGACCACAACATAATGAAAGCAACAGTTCGTGTCTTTCAAGACCAGTCTAGGGAATCTTTTTGCTATTCTTCTCTCTGCAAATCCAACCAAATACAGAAGGGTAATGATGTACTAAAGGTGCCAGACTCTCTTTACGAGAGACGAGCTGGGCCCTGGCTGGTTTGAGGATTAGTGGGCCGGTCTAACAGAAAGACACTAAAAGAACACTTTTGAAAAAATATGAAAACACGGAGAAATACCCATGTTCACAAAACACCCTGCTACACGTTTTAAAAGTCCAGTCCTCAGAGAGAACATGGGGGCTCAGCTGATTCATGGGGGACTCTTTGAAGACCCAAGGGACAGGCCTGTGTCTTCCAGGACTGACCCACACACGTTGTCCAACTGTGTGCCGATGCCACCAAAGGGTGGCAGAGGTGGTACAAAATGCCTTCTGTCTGTCATGGACAATGTCAAGTGGAATTTTTAAAAAGGTGAATGGGTAAAACCTTCTGTGTTGTTACTATATCGCAGCTCTGCAATAAGGTCTAAGTAAGGGCTGTTGGTTGGAGGGGTCCTGGTAGGGCCTGTGTCATTTAGCGTCCACCTCACAGATTCTCCCCTAATCTCTGTATTGGCTCTGTAGGCAGCTGCTGCTGGGCTGAATTTCAACACCGCATAAATTTAACACTGCATAAATTAACATAGGAAATTCCCCCAAGAATCAGGGAGAATATTTGCAAGTTATAAAAAATTGCTTCCTTCATTTAAGGAACTGCTAAGACTTAATCTTAAAGCAGAGAAAGAAATTCCTTCCATTTGCTCATCACTCATGTCTTTGGGCCCGCAGAAACTCCCTTTATAAACAGCTAGGGGAATTACGGAAAGGAGGGGATGGTTCGGGCATCATCACAGGCTCTTTTCCCAAGTCTCTTTCTGATTCCAGCCACCCAGGAACGAAGGAAGGACGGGCGGCTCACTGTCAGTTAGACAAGAGCTGTGCCCTTGGAGACCGGAGATTTGTGTGTCATTTCCATTTAGTCAAACAAGCTCAACTGTGTAACTCAAATATTTTTGTTACGGAGTGATCTCGTTGACTGGTTTTTGAATTCCAGCTTTCTTCGAGGGGTTGGCTATCCCAGCAGTGTGTCAGCTACTGGCTGTAGCAATATATTTAGGAGGAATGACGACAACCCTGGCTTGCTAAACAATCATGAAGAGAATAACAATCATTCTCGCTCTCTTTTTTTTTAAAGGTGCCATTCGGTCTCTGGCTGAGCTTCCCCAGCATCTCAGCAAGAATTATAAAGGCCAAATAAAGCCGGGTAGGGAAGCAGGAAAATTTAGAATAAGGGGAACGGTTCATGGGGAGGAAATGACAAGGGGACCCTATCCTGGGGGTACGTGAGATTTCACTAAGGAGAGACCAGAATAGTGGGGAGGGGACGAAAATGTGGCTGTGATGAGCAACAGTGAGAAGAATGAAAAGACTGAGATAGGAGCAAAAGTAATCAATACATTCAGTTTAGGAGAAGCCCAAAGCGAGTGTTGCCTGTACACCAAGCACTGCTCCTGACGGCCTGGAGAGCTGATTCGCCAGCTCATTCTGTGTTCAGTATATGTCTGCTCGCCCCTCAGCAAGTGTTGTTCTTTATTCTTCCTGCTTTGGAAGAAACACTAGTGAACTTTTTTAAGCCGGGATCTTGTTTCATATCGTCTATGACAAATGCTCTGCGTTATATTCAAATTAAGTTGCAAGTAATTAACTGTTGATACAACTTGCTGCAATCACAGACAAAACAATGACATATTGCAATTCTAACTCTTGCAGGATAAGCACTAGAAAAAACTCCTATTAAGAAAAATCAAAGTCTATTACCATGGTAATATTTCTTCGATGAAACCCTGATTATTTTTTTCTTCTTTTAATGAAAGGTTATAAAGCCACTATTACTCTCAGGAAGTGGTTTAGAAAAGGATTCCTAGGATGGAAGGAACTAGGGTACCAAATTTAAAGTTTGGAATTTAGCTTGTGTCGATGTGACTCCAAATCCGCAAGGCCGTGCCCCTGACGGATGGGAACTGTATTATGGAGCCCCCATGTGTCATCCTGAGCATGAGCAGTCCTCCGAGGGGGCTGATAAAGTCATTAGGTGACGGTGATGAAGAAGGCTTCCAACGCAATGAATGTTAACATGCTCCCGTAGGTCTCCCCAGAAAGTTAACCTTCTGGATTGTTCCTTGGGCCCCGTGGTGATGGGCGCTGGTGTACACCAGAAGCGGCAGTGTAAGGAGAGGAGCCCTGGATGTGGGTCAGGAGGGTAGCAGAGCCGGAGGGGGGGTAGTCAGCAACGT
Organism: Rhinolophus sinicus; assembly: GCF_036562045.2. Lineage (NCBI taxonomy): Eukaryota > Metazoa > Chordata > Mammalia > Chiroptera > Rhinolophidae > Rhinolophus > Rhinolophus sinicus. The sequence continues at coordinate 64,357,069 of NC_133760.1, read as the reverse complement.
GAGCTGGCCAGGGGACTGTTACCATGGTGCGGTGCCTCTTTCCTCCTTCCCACCCACGAAACCCGCAAGTGGCCCCTCATCTAAGGGCACCTACAGTTTCAATGGGGGTCAGGGGAGGGGATGTTCTGATTTGTTCCTGAAGCTGAACTAGGAACTTGTTTCTAGGATTGATAAGACCTCTGCCGGATGGCCCGGCCCCGGCAGGCAGTGAGTGACAGGTAGGCACAGCTTCTCATCTCCCGAAAGGGGCTGAACAAAGACCAGGCAGCACCCCCGAAAGGTGGATGGTAACGCAGTTCCGGCCAATGGGCTCTAGAGCTCTGTGTACAGGTCACCTGGGGAATTGGTTCCAAGTCCAGAGGTCCAGGACCCTCCTCAGACCTTCTGAATCAATCGCCAGGGATGGGGCCAGGCATGTGCCTTTTAAATAAACTCCCGGGAGACTGCGATGCTAAGCCACACCTGAGATGTGATACGGCCGGGGACCAACGCACTGGCTTTGGTAACAGGAGCAGGCTCTTCTGGCCTGGACTGGCCCCATCACTGAAGCCCTCTGGGTGCTAATTTTTCCAAGTGAAAAACGTAGATGCGATTAGGTTACGAGCTCTCTAAGGTCTAGCGCCAACAGCCTATATAGTCTATTAAATCATTTGCATGTAATTTATAGTTCGTCTGAAACCAATGATAAAATACAGCTTGCGCTGGCACCAGGTTTTCCTTGAAAGAATTCTGATTTCTAAAGTGATAGCTATACTACGATGCTTTTAGGCCCTCTTCATACTCAAATAATGGGGCTAGTATTTATTTGAGCCCTGGTCTAACACAAATTCAAGTTATAGGGAGATAAAGTACACTGTCCTTAAGAAAGCTGATGCCTTCTGCCACAGTGAATTCCTCCGTATACACTGATCTTAAGGTCTTCTATTTCGGAGGCTAACCGCAGGAGTGGAGGTGTCATTTATATTTTCGAAATGAAGAAGGGGGGCACTAGCCTTGCGATGAGTAACTTCCTATGAGGATCTAGCCTCACGTCCCAGGGTCTTGATGCCACGTTTCCTACCACAGCCGGGTGACCTTCTGATGTCAAGGCCCAAGGAGGGGTTGCCTCGCTTCGAAGAGGCTCTCGTTTCGGTCCTTCCTTCAGCCGATCGCTTGCGTGGCTACTGTCTCACTGCCTGCTGTTGATTTCAACGCTGCTATGGTTTATTGACTCCTGACGCCTTCGTCACTTGACTCCAGGCTCCACCTGACCCTTATCCTTTGAGCATCTTCTGTGTCTGGTCCTTTCTTTTCATCCTGGTCTTTCCTTGGCTCTTCTGATCTGGCTTCCTGCTCTGTCTCCACAATCCGTCACGGCCCCTGGTCCACGGCACAGTGAGAAAGCCATTGCAGTACAGAGGGGCCCGGGGCTGGTTAGAGGTAGACAGCCTGCATTTTCGTACGCAGTTTATTAGCCGGCAGGCTACATTCTGTCAGGCACTGCTGAGACAGTCATTTTTCACTTCACTGACTTTGGAGAAACTGTGAAACTGTTTTCACCCCCTCCCAGTTGATTCTGCCACTTTGGCTTCCCTGGGGCTGTCAGGAGTACAAGCTTCAAGGAAAGTGTGTTACAAGGAAAGGGTACGTGATGGTGGGAAGCCAGGTGACATGCGGACCAACCAGAAGTGCAGTAGTTTTTCTGGAGTGAAAGCTTTAGACTGACAGCAAAATCGAATCCAAGAGGCAGAGACACAGTCCGGGGCCCCCAAAGCAGGGGTACTGCTTGTTCCAAACAGCCCACACCTCTGAATGTGAATGTGTTCATGGACACGAGCGGTTGTGCACACGGCCACCTTTTTCTCACACGTGGATACGGAATCTGTCCCGGAAAAACAGAGCTGGAAGACCCCCGCGGATTACCCAGTTCAAAGACTTCACTTGCCAAAGGAGAAACTGAACCCCGGTTACCGGGACTAGGTTAGGATGTTAGCTACAGCATTTCTCATAAGCCCTACCCTCCTGTAAACAGAATGTTCCCCAGGAGTCCAGCCCATTTTCATACCATTCTATCAATAGCAGGGCTGAGGAAAGAGCTGGACTGTGTAGTAAATTGGGGGGCAGTGGGGTGTCCCAGGGAGCACAGCAGCGCAGATCTGGGAACAAGTCCCTCCCCTTTTATACATAAAACTTGGGCACATTTTGGTCCACTAGTGGGCCAATCCTATTGCTTCCCCTTCCCCTCCCTACCATAGTCTCCCGTAAGGTAGGTGGAGCAAAACTGAATGGGAATCAGGTTTTCACGGTAAGAACAGGTTATTCCATCTTGGGCACTTCTTAGAAAGCGACGAGGCTAAGCAGCCATGGGAAATAAGAGACACCAAAGTCTATCCATCTGTGTCCTCCTACATTGTTAAGTGCGGTATCTCATAAAGCTAGCCAGCAGCTTTTAAGTCTTGGAAATGACAATTACAGCAATTTAATATCTCTTTACCCTCATAAAGAACACATAACTTAATATACTGGAAGGAACGATCTAAATGTCTCGTGTCAACCCATGAGGAATTGTTTAAGAACAGCTGAAGAAAGACTGATGTGAGCAAGTGGCTAAATAAGAAAGGAAAAGGAAGGCGAAGGAGTATCCGGAAATGTTCCTATCAGTAAAATCTATTAGTCTACAGAACGATGCCCCAGGGAACCAATGAAAATCTAATCTTATGAGTCATTTAAAAGTGGAGTGGATTGGGCGATTGGAATGATTCCAAGACGAAGACTCTTGCATTGCCCCGGAAATGGACAACGCAACCCAACGGGTGGCTGTCCTGGTGAGCATTTTCCACGTTCGCATGTCCAGCTTGCTCTTTGGATTTAACAAGGAAACATAAGAAGGGGTACTGACTGGTCAGGAAGTGCTGCAATAGATGAGCACGACCACAGATACTGCGAAGGTCACTTCTAACCACGGGCAGAGACTCATGAAATACTGATGCCAACCCTTTGTGTCTGTTTTGGCGTGAACTTAAAATGGGGCAGTGTCTGCGCCTCGCCTTTATAACCCCACCCCCTACTGGGTACCATCAGTCTCTGGTACTACTTCATTTAACCTTCAAGTTTTCCCCTTCTCATCATGGTCATCATACACTTTTTCCCTCATCAACTTATTTCTGTATTAGTGGACAATGGGCCTCCACACACCCAACTCAAAAACCAAATACTATTTACTTTAAAAAATTTTTTTTTTAATGGTAAAGTATATCTTGGTCTACTCGTTAAATTATCATCATGACTACCCTGGGTTTCAATTCTCTCAACCGTAAAGTGGTAAGAATAAAACCATCTCTGTTTACATCTCAGGTCATAAAAAGCAAGTTAAGAGAATGGATGTGAAATCACCTTGAAGTCTACAGTATTACCGAAAGATATAGAAGGTGTTAATGTTCCTTGGTTCTTCCCCATTTTAGTGTTGCCTATCTTAGGATAAAAAGGTTTTTTTGGACTTACATGTTTTTAGTATTACTGGTGTTATACACTTCTTAATACTTTAATATAAGAGTCATCAAAACAATAGGCACCTGGGATGGCTCAGTTGGTTACAGTGCGAGCTCTCAACAACAAGGTGCTGGTTTAATTCCCACATGGGATGGTGGGCTGTGCCCCCTGCAACTAAGATTGAAAACGGCGACTGGACTTGGAGCTGAGCTGCGCCCTCCGCAAGTAGATTGAAGGACAACGACTTGGAGCTGATGGGCCCTGGAGAAACACACTGCTCCCCAATATAATTTAAAAAAAAAAATCTTAAAAAGAACAACAAACAATAGGCACCTGAAGCATATTTGCTAAAAATAATATTAAATTAGGTTGTAGATTGGGTGTGTGTGTGGGGGGGAGGAGGGTCTCTTTTGGAATCACTAGTAATAATTTGATGCTTTTGTCTGATCTGTTTAGTTGGTTTCAGCCCAAACTATACAACTGAAGAAAGAAGAAAAAATAAGATTTATTGAATACTTTACATTAATGTCATGCTTATAACAACACTGGACATAACATAACTCTGACTCACACATGAGAAAAACAAAGGACCAAGGTCAGAGAGCTAGTGAAAGACACAGCTTGGATACAAACTCAGATCTGCCCAACTTGAACTTTGATTGCACCATGTGGCATATGTTATTTTTGTCACCACTTTTATTCTATAAATATATGCCATTGACCCCCGGGGGCTATGTGTAGAGGATTCAACACAATTTAGGCAGGAAGGAGTCAATACTCCAGACGGCTTTGTAGCTGCCACCAGGAATGTTACAAATCACACCGTGGAAATAGACACCTACGTTAGACAGCAGCCCCAAACATACACTTTTCACAGTCTTTCTCTACACTAACTACCCACCTCTATTTCCACAAGGCGCTAAGATCAAGCTAGAAAGGTCCACGAGTCAAGTGACAGGTCCCAAGGGCTTGAGTTTGTCATAACACTGAATGTTGGGGCTTGTGAAAAGCATATCAGAAGCTGTTTTTGCAAACGAAATGTACGAACTCAACCTTAGCAGCGTCATTTCTACCACAGACCTTCAAAGAAAAGAATTTCTGGCCTACAACTTAGAGTCATACAAGCAAGAGCAAGAGAGAGAAAAGAGCCTCAAGCTACTAGGCTTTAAGACAACACAGACTTTTAATAAATCTTGATTACAGTCGTCCTCTTATCCACGGGGGACACGCTCCAAGATTCCCAGTGGATGCCTGAAACCACGGAGAGTATCGAACCCTATTATGTAATATGATTTTTCTTCTACCTACATATTCATATATATGATAAGGTTAAATTTATAAATTAGCCACAGTAAGAGGTTAACAACAATACTAATAATAAACTAGAACAATTATAGCAATACCAGTTGTGTGAATGTTTCCTCTCTCTCTCTCTCTCTCTCTCTCTCTCAAGTATCTTATGTACTGTATGTACAACACGGAAAGACTGTACAAAGGGTAATTCACATCCTGGGTGGCATGGAGTGGGACAGCACAAGGCTTCACCACGCACTCTGAATGATGCTCAATTTAAAACTTGTTTATTTTTGGAATTTCCTATTTAATATTTTCAGACCGTAGCTGACTGCAGGTGACTAAAACTGCAAAAAGCAAAACCGTGGATAAGGCGGCACCATTGTATATTTTTTCTACTAGTATCGCCATGATTTTCCAGCTATGCAGACAAAAACTAACTCTCCCATCAGATATTCATAGAGAGCTAGAAATTTCTGCTAAGTGGTATTATAACTACAGCAAATTAGACTGCAGAGAGGCCTGCTGTGTAACTCAAACACTAGATTTAGTTGGGTTAGGAGGTCAACTCTAGGGTGTTTGTCAGCAGAAAGAATCAAGGTTTCCAACAATTTCTATCTCTCAGAACAACCTACATCCAACGGTTAAGTCAGTTAAATGATAGGCAATTATGTGACCTGTGAGAATTGATGATTTGCTTCAGAGTTTATCATTAGCTTCTAAAAGTACATAAGTGAGAGAAAAACGCACAGCCTATGAACATCACATTGTTCTCATATGAAGGGTCGAGAGAACAATAGGACTGTGGTGCATGAAAGTGATGGAAACGGTTTCCTAAATCCCATTTCTGGCTTCCCTTTCTCTGCCCAACTGAGTAGACTCCATCAACTGGTAGAAAATTGAACGGTGGGTTTTTGTTTCTGTTTTTTTGCTTGTCTTTTGTGTCTTTAAACCAGGTTTTCTACAGGACTACTTGCTGCTTATGGACCCAAAGCTGCTGGCCCGTTAATTTGTATCCTTCCTCTGCTGGCTTTGAGCATGGGCCCAGAAATAGGGGGCAATGACCTTGAGGACACAATTATGATAGAGGACCAAAGTTCAGAACTGGAAAAATTATAATTTTAGTAAGAATCTTTTTTTTCTGCACGGAATGAGTTGAACACAAGGAGAATGGGGCTCTTCCTACAACCATCTGGATGGATGCTGACTGCAAGCTAACCGACTGGTTACAGCAGTTCCTGGGGAGGACGGCTAGTTTGGTTGACAAAGCTTTTTCACACACACGAGCCCAGGAAATCCTTACCACTGTCCCTTGGTGTGGGGCGGGCTGTCTTCCGGTGCCCCAGTGGGCTTGGCTTGCACACCCACCTGTTTGGCCTGATTCACACAGCGCATGTACTGGTCAGCCAGAGCAGAGCAGCTGAGGGTCTGCTGGCTGTTCTGGCGGTAACACTGGAGAATTTTGGCCTCCAGGTCAGCGCAGACTGGGTGAACCTCATACCGCCTGAAAACAAAAGCAGGGATCACTGAGACAAACGGTCTTTAAGCAGAACAAAGAGCAAGGCTAACAAATACATAAAACATTAAATAAGATAAACGTTTCAAATGTAGAGAAGAAGTTTAAGAGAAATAATTTTCTTCGACCTTGAGAGGACGATATCATACAACGTAAATGACTTCTATGAAATGAGTTCCATTAGTTGACACCATCACAAGCCTCTCTGGACACTAGGACACGCCCACCCAAACCGAAACCGAAACCAGGTGGATGGTACCAACACTCTTAGCCCAGCCGGCCGGATCAGAAACCTGGGAGCCCTACCGCGCTTCCATTCCCACATCCATTTGGTCACCAAGTTCACGAGCCTACCGTCTGGTCGTCTTTCTCCATACACACTGTCGTTACGTGCATTCCTAACCATTTATATCCTGGATCCAAACAATGACCTCCAAACTGGCCCTGCTGTCTTTAGCTTTCACCCTCTACTCCTGCCTTCGAGAGGGTTCTTCTAGAAGGTTCTTTCTCATACATACACTGAAACAGTATCTCTCCCTACAGCTTCCTAAATGAAATACCAGCTCACCAGGCAGGTCTTCTTAGGCAGGTCCCTGCCCACTCTTTAGCATCGATTCCCCACACGGCTGCAGCCCGACCACACCACTTGTAGGGCTGGGTTCTTACACGTCCCTTCACATCTTTGTTCACGGTACTCGGGATACCGGAATTGCTCTGCACCCAAACTCCCACCCGTTATAACATCCTATGTATCTAGAAAATACCTACTTGTCGTTCAACACTTGCGTTAAGTATGAAGTGTACCCTTCTCTATACAGCTTTTACTAGCTCTCCCCATCTGAGGTATAGTCTGTCATTCCCTTTATGGTGACCTCACTGACCCCGGATTCACTTCTTTTACCATGAACGTAACATTGATTACACTAGTCTATATACACTATGGTGCATTTACTAGCCTACATTTATCAGAATGCAAATCCCAAGAAGTAAGGACTATCGTGTTTCCCCGAAAATAAGACCTAGCCAGACAATCAGCTCTAATGCATTTTTTGGAGCAAAAATTAATATAAGACCCGCTATATTATATTATATTGTATCATACTGTATTATACCCAATCTTATAGTAAAATAAGACTAGGTTTTATATTAATTTTTGCTCCAAAAGACACATTAGGGCTGATTGTCTGGCTAGGTCTTATTTTCGGGGAAACACGGTATGTCTTCTTTTCTTTGTGACCTCAGCTAAGGATAAGGGTATGTCTCGCAGAAGCCATGGACTACACTGTTGAGAATATAAACGTTTAAGAAGAAAATTTTTTTAATTCCTTGGGCTAAAATTTTACTAATTATACTTACAAATCTCAGATTTTAGTTAATTTCAGTGATGATATGGTACCAAATTTAAACGCTCCCCCAAAAGCTGATAATATACACTTAAAAAACGATAATAAAAGATAACAAATGAACTATACAAATGAAAATGAAACATTCTTGTTAAGAGGAACATTGATTATAAGGATTAAACCAGGAAAAAAAAAAAGCACATTATTATCACTTTTAATTGAGGAATTTGTATTTTTTTTTTTCAAATCAGTTTTGCTTAACACAAAAGGCTTCCAGTCTTTCATCCCAGTTCGATTTTTGAAATTTAAATTTTTTTATTGCCACAGTAATCTTGAAATAGCATTATTTTAAATTTAATGGATTCTAAAAAACCCCTGGAGAACACAGGAGGAATATTTCTCATCAATAAGGAAACCCCTGGGTGACGATTTGTCTCCTCATTACTTTTATCCAACACACTAAGCTAATATATATTTTGCTAGAATAGAAAACTGAAATGCAAACCACGTTACTGGTCCCCGAGGGATTTCACTTCCTACTTCCTCTAAAGGAAGTAGACATACAGGGGAATAAAATAATCCCACAAATTTTACATAACATTGCTTTTAGTTTTTTATTCATTACCTTACTGCTCTGCCAAATACCTAAGAACAGAATTTAAACCCAGTCCCAGGAGTTCCACTTCTAAGATTTCGAAGTTCAGACGTCTGGGATTTTTTCTGGACACACGGATTTCCTTAATCCCCTACCGTGAACATCAGCATCTACAGGGAGTCAGCTGTGCCTCAGAGAGAAGTGCAGACACCACTAACTGACTGATTAGAGCAAAACACACATCTGGGTAAATACTGAATAAAATATGATATAGCATTAGGCCAGCTGAACGGAGCGCATACATGACTGATGTCTCCAGAGCACTTGATGGAAAAGCAGGGTTACATTTTAGCCTAGTGGTGAGGACCATCGTCTCGCCAATACATCTTAGCTTTAAAAGGAGGATGGGGAGAGAAGCCCGACCTGATGTGTGGTCGTTCCCCATTAACACAGAGGAGACTGTGAAGAACGAGCTTCCACATACTGCCCGTGATAAAGATGTTATTTTTTTTTTCCTTTTCCAAAGGATTCATCTAACACTACGGACTCCTTAGAAAGAGGTCATTTAAGTTGTAAGTACGCATTTACCCTAAGTTGAGCTTTCGTCATACAAGTTAAAGTCCATGAGTTATTTATGATTTGAAATGTGTCAAAATATACTTTTATCACCACAAATCAATACGACTCGCTTCTTGGGCCCTTGATTTCCTATCTAGCAGTCTGGTGTGTGTGTGTGTGTGTGTGTGTGTGTGTGGACTCAGACATCTGAAATTCTTTTTGAACACATTTCAACCTGTATTGATGACTAGATGGTAAAAGTGGGGTACAAGGGGTGGAAATCAACATAATTGTCTCCCAGTTCCTGGAGTAGACTCGGGCACACTTCTCTTGCATGAATCTGTAAGGGCAAAGCTCTGCCTCCGTATTGATCTGCAATGCGTGTCATGCTGCCCTAATGCACTGTTTTCACTTTGGGAAAATGCTAAATGAGATTATGGTCTAACATTAGAAGGCCATAAAACACAAGACATGGCATCTTCCATTCAGGGAACGGGTTTCAGAGACGTTTCCAATATGCATTATGGTAAACCGTCCACACAGCCATTGAGCCAGCAATGGATTTTTATTGACTGCTTTCATTCCTGCTGATGGAAAAAGGCACTATAGGCCCATGTAACAGAAGGTAGCATTTTCAAGCTACCTAAGAAGCAAAATTAAATCTTAGCTGCAGGAGACAGTTAAACAATTCAATATCTTTGTATGGAAATGAGACTGAAAAAGAAATGGTGAATGATACATGTTAAGAGAAAGATAAAATATAAATCTGGAGAATTCGGAACAAGAATAAAGTGAGAGACAGAATAGTTACCCCAAAACAGACTTAGCAAAAGAGAATTGGTGGGATATGGTTGACGCTTAAAGATATATACTTATTGGTAACAATTAAGAAAAAGTCCAGTTTAGTGGTCACTTAAAATTATTGGGGACTTCTGATGGATTCCACCACCTGCACATGTCTTCCTTTGCTTTGCTTTTCCTCCCTGGGACTCTTTTATTCTCCGTTCCCTTCTTCTTCCCCCATTCTCACAATCACTAACTATCAGTGGGCCCCCTGCCTTCCCACCTGCACCCCTCAGCAGTACTGCAGGCCAAGCCGACTACCTGCTGACAGGAGACAGAAATGGAGACCCAAAGATCTGAATAGAGAACAAAATCAAAAGAGGCACTCCTGGTAGGTGTTCCATAGCCAGTAAAACAATTTTTGCATATGCATGTTTAGTTTTGCATTAGCATAAGAATGTTTAATACTAACATTCACTTAGGAGGCAGCTAAGAAAATACATCCATGTATTTTTCTCATGACACGGACAGGTAGGTCCAATGTAGAAACTTCGGAAAAAGAATAAAGATACACAACCAGGCTGTTTCTAATTTTTCAGTGCTTAAAATAACATGGCGATGAACATAAACTATTACTATTGTTTCTGATTGATTTCTTGAGCTAGTTTCCTATATGTTGAATTAATTGGTCAAAGAGCAATGAAACCATTTTGGTAAAAATGAAGCTGAGAGCAGCAGTATTCACAGCTCTCTTCTTAAGACTCTAAAACACATTTTCCCTTTGTTGTGGAGCTATCTGTTGGTTTCGCTGCTGCCTCTCCGACTTTCAGATCTTAAAAACATTTAGTGTGGGTCTCAGCTTTATGTTTCAAGAAAACTGACCACCCATCTTTTTGGTTTGACTAATATTAATGGGAAGAACAAGGTAATTTCAGAGAAAGAAAAAATATTTAAATAGCTCTTGTCATACCCCTCTCCACTCAAAAGGCTACAGAAGTCATGGAATGATAACCAGGTAGCAGCCACAATTTATAAAATTCTCTGGAACACAAAAGTCATTCATTGAAAGTGCGGGGGGGGGGGGAGAGAGAGAGAGAGATCTTTTCCTTGTATTTGGACCAATAAGTACCCCGAAGGGGTAGAAGGGAAGAAGGGAGGGAGACTTGGAAAAGGGAGGGACAGAGGGGAGGATGGATGGATGGATGGATGGATGGATGGATGGATGGATGGATGGATAGACAGACGAATGGACATGAGAATGGCTGGCACTAAAAGGAGAATCCTGATTTTTTTAACAGGTTGTAACAATGTGTTCTGCATGGGATCTGCTGGTCTCATAAAACAATATCTATCATCACATTAAAAGCAGGCATACAACCGAGCCACGGAGTCCAACCTTCAGCTCTAATTCCTAAGGCACAATGTAAAATCTCTAATTTTATTCTGCAATAAACGTTTCATTAGATGTTAAGCCCAGTGGTCCGGATTTCTGCTTTTCTTTTACAACACAAAACTAAATATTTAAAAATATGTAATCATTTAAAATTATTGCCAACATTTAAAAATCTGCAATTCACTCATTTCTCTTATCACTTATAATAAAGCTATCACAAAATGCAATATAAAGGAAGAAAGTATTTCTCCAATGTATCCTTTATCTTCTACCAAATTTTCATTTTAAATTTTACCTTAAATGACAATATCCTACTATTAGGTCTCAGAATAAAATGTAAACAGCTTCTTTCTAACAGTGCAAGATCTGAAAAACAACTCAATTTCAAGCTTCTCTGACATTCTTAATAACTGCTAACCATCTTTATTAATGATATGTCTATCGGAGCTGTAATCAAATGTCTACAGTTACTCTTTAGAGGCCAACCATCTCCAAAAGTTGCCTGCTTTCTTTGTTTCAATTTGTCTTCATATACACTTTGCTATAAAATCTTAAAAAAATAAAATGCAATAAAAAGAGAAGACATTTTTTACATTTGTTTTCTAAATTGATGAATGCTAGCTTGCTGTGATGCAGTATATCATCTCAACACACACACACACACACACACACACACACACACACACACACACACATGCCAAGAGGCCTCCACGGTTACCAGAGGAGGGAATAATACTGATGTGGATGACAGTTGGTCCAGCATTTCAGTTCAATGAACCAAGAAGCTGAACCCACCATGAGTACTGGACCCTTCAACCAAGAGACTCAACGTGGGTGCTACACATGACAGACTCAGCTTTGGACAGAGATACAACGGAATGCAGAATTCTATTCTATAAAAACATTTTAATATTTACTATCTAAATTTTCATCTGCTGTAGACGTCAGAAAAAGATGTCAGGATCACAGCTCAGTAATCTGGATCCACAGGAGGGTTATGGGTTTTCGGATCCTCAGTACAAGTCCTACAACTGGGAAAATCCCAAAGATAGGACTTTCGGTCACCTATCCCTGGAAAAACAAATAATACAGTGCTGTACGCGTACACAGGTACCCTGACCAATAGGACTCACCCACAGTATACCTACAAACACACCAGAATATAAGGTAAACAAAATACTTTCCCACTTTGCCATGTATTTTTCTTCCTTATTCAGTAGTATTGGGTACTTGGAAATGACGGGGCGGGTTACGGCAAAGCTACGAGAAGAGTGGGAACTTAGCAACATGGGACCCCATGACGCTGGTAGGGGCTGGCTGGCTCTGTCTCCTGTGGTGCTCAGTGGAAAACACGGCCTGACACTGGGGATCCCCAATGTCTGGTTTCTTCTCCTCGGCAGGCAGCTCTTACTCTGCTCCTCACAGAGAAGCTTTGTAGCATCTTGTCAGCCTTTCCACGCCCTGGGTGGGATCCAATGGCATGGGCTCACCCCACCAGGGCTCTGGGTGTAGAAAACATAGGGCCATGGTTTGCTGTGTCTCCAAAAGAACAAGGGTCCCTACTCGTTTGTTGTCTAAATAATTTCTTAATATCTGGTGACTCAGAGAGGCTAAAGGCAACTCAATGTTCATAAAAAAATTTTTTTTTTTCCACAAAAAATTTCCAAGTAATAATGTCCTTGACAAGAAATATTTATTCAGTTGAAAAGATCTGTGAAGTCAGACATCTGGTATGAGGCAGAAAAAAAAAAAATCAGTCAGTTGGCTGATTTTTGTTTTCCACCATCTCGTGGTATCCTTGACATATCTGGGCTGTTTGCTGCGAGGTTTGTATCTCTAAACAGTGAGGTAAAATAATTCTTACTTACATAAAAGAGATCTAGAATAAGAGGCAATAATTACATAGGGTTTGGAAACACAGACTATAGTTGACGTCAACACTAACTCAATTTGGAAGGACCCCAAATCAACTTCCAGATCACACTTCCTTTAGGACAACCAAGTAGGCATGAGATGTTATTCTGTCAAGCTCACACAAAGTCTTCTCATGAGGTGAAATTCTATAGCTAACATATTTGCACTTCAGTCTGGGAGAGCCTTAACGTAGAGAGGTAAAAACCACCCTTCCCTCTCTGCCTTTCCGTCTTAATGATCCTTGGAATATTGTTATCGCTAAATAAATGTCAACAGAAACGGGTGCTAGTGGGTGAGCAGTGCAGCTCTTTGCACTAACAGTGCCTGAGCGTGAGTGACAGGGTCTCCATAGTATCCTGGGTGGAAACGTTACCTGCCACACACACACAGTAGGAACACGATAAAATCACAGTTCACAGAAGTGGACTTGGTTATGAGAACTGAAATAGCTGGAGAGGTATCTGTACTCTCTCTGTCCCTTTGAAAGACCTGTAAGCTGTGGAATGAAAAGATGTCCGGGGCCAAATGTTAAATTTGACCCTCCAAAGGAAAGACCAATGTGTGAACGAGACCAAGTAATTTTAACACACACCAAATTATTTTTATTTGAAACATCTCCATAAGTCTTCAAGGCCAAGAAAAGCATCATCATTATTACTATTCCACTATTAATTAAAGAAAAGCATGGTATTTACTGTCACCCGATTTTGTAAAATAGCTATTTAATTAGACAACGTAGAAAATGTGAATTTTGAGCATACACAATGTACTACTCTTGGATTTCTTTTACTGTAAATATATGTATCTATGTAATATATTGAACTTACATTGACACAAATTAAAAGTTATTCTGTCCTCCAGGCTTTATGAGTTATTTCCATTTCCTGTATTGTCACTTTGGAATGTTGACTAAAATCACGTTCTAGGTGATGGAACTGAATAAAGCACACTATAGTATTTGTTTTCAAAGATAACTTTCATTCCAAGTTCTAGAACAGGCATTATTCCCTTCATCATCCATTCTTCCTGCAGAAAGTCCTTAGTTCAGAAGAGGAAAGACGGATATAGCCAAGATGGTTGCCCTCGAGGGGCAGGGGGGGCACCAGTCCTGACAATTTAGCTGGTCTTTCTGACAGAGGATACTTGCAGTGAACCTAAGACCTTGCGAAAAAATTTACTGAAACACTGAATACAATCTCCCAGAGAGAATCCTTCCATATTTGAAATGTTTATCTCATAGGCCTTATTATATCATTTTCACCAATGAAATCTAACCATTGTAATAGCAGAGAATCACAGAATCTTCCAGTTGAATAGTATGGTACCAGCAGCCTGTGCAGAAATATGGTGGAGCACAACACGCATTCATTTTAAGCTTCTATGTTTAGGTACTTATAATTTTCCCAAAAGTATTACCATTTTGGATGAAGTTTTTATCCCAAGGGGCCGAGAAGACCCTTCTCAGCTGAAGGGTGACCTGGGGGTGAGGAGTTTGGTGAAACTCCATGTGAGTCACCCAAGCATAAAAATACATCCCAGGGCCCCTTCCTCTTCCCTGCTGCGATCACACTGGAGCGAGTGCTTTTAATACTAAGATCGGTCAAGAACAGCTTCATTTAAAAAATTTCCAAAGTGTCACATATCTCAAAGGGAACCATGACACATCCTAAAAAATGAGGTTAAGGCCAAATGTGAGTGTAGCAAGAACGTGTGTTACATTCCTTTAGGTGATAGTCTTTTTTTCTACAACATTTTGAAAGCAAGATCCAAAGAACAGATACAACTCAGGAAGGAATGTGTTCAATGTGATATATAGATGATGAATTACAGAAGTGTACCCTTGAAACCCCTGTAATTTTACTAACCATTCTCACCCCAATACATTTAATTAAAAAAAAAATCAACCCTTTCTCCCCCTCAAAAAGGCAGGAACGTGTCTGGCTCCCTTAACTGAAAGAATTGCAAATGTATTTATGTTGGTGCTGGTGAAGGAAACAATTATCCACACGAATTTGCGCTTTCAGTGTCACAGTGCTAGAAACGCGAGTGTCAGGAGCAGCGGTTGGGAAGACGGGTAGAGTTAATTAAGGCTTTTGTGTTCCATCCCTTAGACGACTTGGAGGGGAGGCAGCTTGGCCACTGCCACTGGAAGAGGGACTTCCCCAGGTGAGCACCATGGGCCACGCCAGCGAACCTGCAGGGGCACAGGGCTGCGGGCAGAAACACGTCACATGGACATGCCAGCGAAGGGGGCCGTAAAGCGTGTGGAGAAACAAAAGGAGGGAGGAAACCACACACTCGTAAGAGACACACTCGTAGAGGTCAGAGGTAACAGGGAACACAGGAGTCCAGGGCTCAGTGCTACAGTAGCTGCTCCGCTGTTCTGAGAGAGAGAGATCACTGCTGGTTGGGGGTGGGCTGGAGTCCATTCAGCAGAGGAGATGGGGTTACAAGACCCCCGAATGGAGGGTGGGGCAGTGAGACACAGAGGACACGTGAGAGGGTCTGGGTGAGCCAAGGCCCAGGCTCAGTCAGCCGCTCAAGTTCACGGAACTCAGCTTGTGGGGAGGGCTTGCAGAGGGATACGGACAGTCTTCCAACACAAGACAAATGCTTCGAGGCTATTCCGCAGGTGCTGGCAAGCCACCGGCCTTTCCAAACGAGAGGGAAGTTATAAAGGTGCCACCTTAGCAAGGCTGATTTGATGTGAGTACCCCAGGTGGATGGAAGTGGAAACTATCCAGGCTGGTAGACCAGCGGGCCGTAGCCAGCTCTGAAAACCAGCAGGAATGAAGGCACTGGAAAGCAACAGCGAGAAAGGATGCACTAGCCGACAGGACATGGAGCTAGCGAGGAGGAAAGACTGGGCAATACATGTGTGGGTTAGGCCTTGGGAGCTAGAGAAGAAAAGTGCTCAGGTAACTTCAGGAACCCCCAGTGGAAATGACCCCCCTGATCTAGAGGGTGGCGATGGAGCTCAGCACGGGAGCAGGGCTACCACCACAGAGTGGGAACCCCCAGCAAGACATCCGGGAGCGCTGAGACAGAAGGCAGGAAGGGCAGCTGAGCCTTGGGGACCAGCCTCGTGTGGGACAGTGACAGGAAGGACGATGGACCAGCCAGAGAGCTGAGAGTGGAGAGAAGAACCAGTATAACGCAGCCTCACCAGGCTGGGAATCGCTTTCATGAAGGAGAAGACTGTCAAAACGAATACAGACTGATGAAAGGCCATGGAATTTGCTCCCTAGCAATTTGGAGAAACAGGTTCCGTATAGTGTATACGATAGAAGCTGGATGGCAGGAAACTGGTAAATGAGTAAATGGGCAGTAAAGAAATGGAGGCAGTGGGATAAGGTCAGAGCAGTATCCTTTACTGAGTGCCTAATATATACCAGGGAGAGAGGAAGAGGAGGACGAGAGGAGGGGAGAGGAGGGGAGACATTCCTGTAAGAGCTGCTGTAATGGGGGTACAACAGGCCATGGGGAAAATACAAGAGGGGAGGACTACGTCTGGCTGGAGATGATTGGACAAGGTCTTAGATGAAATGAAAGAGGTGCAGAAGGGTCTTAAACAACAGGAAGGACTTAGGCAGCTTAGGTGGGACAACGAGACACTCCAGGCAGAAAAGTGAAAGGAGAGAAAAAGGTGAGAGTTGGAAGCAGTGACATCACTAACGGCCTTTTCTTTTAAAAGATTCATATAGAAATTTATATACAGATCAGCGAGCCAAAACACGTTCAGCCAGGACTTGTCCTACAAGCAGATGAAGGGATTCCCACAGAGCAATGAGTACAGGTGGGCTCAGGTCTTTGCCCTGCTGTTCTGTGGTTCCTGATAAACTTACTCTTCCCTCATTGAGGGTCCCCCTGTTGCTTTGTGTGTGACTGAATGGGTTTTCCAGTGGCTCCTCTCAGCGCGAGCTTAGGTTTCTTTAGGCTTCAGTGTTTCATAAAATATACAGATAGTAATCTTACCCACCCCGAAGCTAGGGACTAGATCTGATGATCCTGTTACATTCTTTCTATCTGGAAGACCTCCAGACTAAACATCGACTGGCTATGCTCAATTTATTTAATTTCCATTTTCTTATCTGATCAAGATTTTCCCCCTATTTTTCACCAACAGCAACAATGGAAGCTCACTGTCATGCATTACATTTGGGTTCTTTGGCTTTTTTTTTTTTTTTTTTTGCTCTTATTTAATACTCTATATTCAAGAAGTCATTGAGATTGCTAGGTCTTCCTTTGCAAAGTGTCACGTCCATCCCTTCCTCAGTTTCCCCTATCACCACCCTAGGCTGAGCTATTGGTTCATGTACCGACTACTCAGTCTTGGCCGCCAGATAGTTGTTTGCCCTCAGCTGCCTCCTTTCCAAGTTCATCAACATGAATCTACTAAACACATACCCTGGGAAACGCCCACCTTTTCCCCAGGAGTGAATCTCGCTACTTCTTTCTCCTTCTCCACCTCCCATAAGTAATCTTACTTCCAAAATATTCTCACATCCCTTGCCTCCTCACAAGCATCTACTGGTGGTGCTGAGAAAGAGAGAAATTTATCCTAAACCGCTCTTGACTCTTTCTGGCCTCAACGTGAAGGACAGACCATGACACCTGTTAGTTAAGATGAACCAGTAGAAGAGCCAAAGAGCACAGCTACACGTACCCCTAATGTCTGCTTCCCAAGCCACGTTATAAAATTACGAAATCATGCTCCGATTTTATTTTATTGTTTTCTTCTGGGTAAAGGCACAGTCTACAACAGCGATAAGCTTCCCGAGGAACTAAATTCCTTTCAAAGGGTTTGAACAAAGAGGCTTTTTACAAAAGAGTTCAAACAACCTGATTTTGTACAGTATGCCTTACATCTAGGAAACTCAGACAGTACTGTCAATATTAACCTCTGAATTCCCTGTAATTCCCCGGGAATGAGAAGTCTCTTCGCATTTGGGAAGTGGATATGTTTAAGGTAACTACTAGGGAGAAGAGGAACTTAGAAGGTGAGTTGCTAATTTATAATCTATTTTATCTTTAGCTTTTAAGCACAACCAATCACACACGGTAACACTAGTTGCCAATTTTGGACAAGTACACTATGAATTCCAGTAGCTAATATTTTCCTACTTAATAGCCCATAAATGAGGGATACACTTCCAAAGCATTATATAGCTAATAAAAGGGAAAAGTTTATATGGGACGTATAATCACATTAAACTATCTGTGTGTCTATGGAACACGCATGCAATTACTCTTTAATTTAAAAATCCTAACACTTTTCTTTTTTGAGGGGTTCTGATTAATAAAGTATTCAGTACTGATGACGTAAGAAGGTATTAAATTCCAGTACATCAGATAATCTCATCCTCCTGTGTTACATAAATGGATTTAAGCTTTTTTTCAGAGGACAGGCAAGATTTAGCAAATTGGCTTAACATTCTAGGCTGCTGCTACCATAAGACTGAAATTAATAAGACCAACCATGAGGTACAGAAAATGGTTAACCATCTGCTACACAAATTCTCCAAATGATTACAATGAACCTCATCCGTGAGAGTACTTCAGGGATGGAATCTCAGATATTCCCACGTAAAGGGATAATGGCGTATTCCTGCAGGACCAAACAGTGCATTTCTCCATCCGAGTTCCGGACTGGATTCCCCAAGTTGAACTCCCTCGCTTTACATCTCCCTAAGGGTTCCAAGTCAGCAGTGCTCAGCTAAGCCCCAATCTACAGACAGGTCCGCCTTACGAATGTCCCTTCATACACCTGTCCAGCGGAGTGTTTCTGGAGAAAAATCATAGAACCAGGGAAACTACAATTATTGTAAATTCGTAAGTAGACACAAAGTTATGCCTACTGTGGTTTTACAGCTCAGTGGTAAATTCACTCTTGCCCTGTTTCCAATGATTATTTCATGCCGTCTCCAGTGCCTCAAAAATATCACTGCTTTCACTCTTGGCCATTTTTTTTTTTCATCCTTCTATTTTTAATTGAGAAAAATGGAAACCAAGAGCTAACGCTCTCATTTTCCAATCATCAAATCTGGACCTGCACCTTTTCTGCTGTTATAATACTCTGGAAGAAGACTGTCTCTCTTATACGAATAAAGGTATGCTGACACACAGATCCAGTTCTCCCTCCCCCCTCCTCTGCCTTCTAGTGGGACATTTTTCTCCTTTGTCTTCAATCTCTTTCTCTACTAGGTCACGTTCACTAAAATTCTCTAGCACAGTGCTAGCCAACAGAACTTCCTGCAAGGAAGGAAATGTTCTCTACCTATTCAGTCCCACTCTGTGGTCACAGCCAGATATTGGTACTGAGCATAGGAAATGTGACCAATGAAAGGCAACGTATTTAAAAATTTACCCAATTTTAATAAATTTAAATCTTAATAGTCGCGTGTGGCTAGGGGCTATCACAGTATTGAAAGCACAGCTCTTGCAAATATGATCAACGATTTATTTTACAACAACTACCTGCCTCCACTGTGGTACCCTCCTCCATCCTCTTCTACCCACATCAAAATGATGCTCCCTCTCAATCATTCGATAAAATGGCTCCGGCTAAAGTCGGAGACATCCAGGTGGCCACATCCAATAATGTTTTGTAGACATCTTAGAGGGCCAATCACAGACTTGTTCGAGCAAATTGCCCCTTTCTTGAAAGGAGTTTCTTGGCTTCCCTACACTGCTCTCTGCTGCTTCTCCGTCTAGTTCTCCGGCTTGTCTTCTAACTGATCTCTGAAATGTGGGCGTTCCCTGGGCCCTGGGCCTGGAAGTCTATATACTCTCTCCACCATTATCTCAGCCATTCCCTGGCTTTAAATACCTCTTGTGTGCTGACAGCTATTATATCTGTATCCCTAGCCCAGGCTTCTTACAGGTGACTACTTACTGTTATCGACACTAGAAGGTTTTACAGGCGCAGCACGCTTAAAATCAAACTCTTAATTCCCTCCGCTACCCCCAATGTATCCTTTCTTTCCCAGCTCAGTAAAGGGGCCCTCCAAAATCAGGGAGCTGTCCTTGACACCTCTTTTTCTGTCATTTCCGATATCCCACCTGTCACGAAATCTTATCAATTCAAATTCTAAAATAGATCTGGAATCTGTTTCTCTCCGTTTCATTGTCATTACCCTAGCCCACGCCACCATGTCCACCTGCCGGGAGTAGTTTGCAAGTCTCCTATGTAGTCTCCTGATTTCTGTTCTCAGTCTGGTTTCTAGTTCCATCCTCATGTCTACTGCATTTCATTATCAACAGAACTGGAGTGCCCCTTTTAAACCGATCTTCCAACTTTCAAGGTTACAACCCCAACACTTCAAAGACTCCCTTCCACTCTTAGGATAGAATTCAGAATACTCCTTACGGCCGATGAGGTCCCACAAGACGGAGCCCCCTGCTTCCATCTCCAGTCTGCACGCTTCCTTTCAGAACCCCAAAGGGGCTAAGCTCCTTGCTCGGGGTCTAAACACATCTGGTCTTGCTGCTTTCATGTCCTTGCTTTATGCTTCCCCTGACACCTACTGTTTCAGCCTTCAGCTCTCAGCTTAAAGAGACACTCTGTCTGACCCCTCACAGGTGATTCCCACGTTACATGCTCTCATCATCCTCGAGGGCACTTTGCACAACTATACTTGTGGCGTTATCTGGGTGGCTAGTCATTTCTCCCATGAGACCCGAAGCTCCAAGAGGGCAGAGCTCATGTCTGTTCAGTGTGCCGCAGCAGTCCCTGTGCTCTGCACACCATCTGCCAAACACCGCAGGCAGCTCAGACCTCTCGCTGTGGAGCCACTGGAGCACCCCCTCTGCTTCTCACTGCCGCTGTGTTAGCCAGTGTGGATGTGTGGGGAGAAGGCAGCCATGTGGGGAGAGTGACCAAACTACGCTGGGGAGACAGATGTTGCTAACCTGCAAACCGGGATCAAGGAGGAGGTTTCCAATAAATAAGGAAGCAGGAGCTAAGTTAGCTAGGACCTCTAACACGATCGCCGCTTAC
This sequence comes from Rhinolophus sinicus, assembly GCF_036562045.2. NCBI lineage: Eukaryota > Metazoa > Chordata > Mammalia > Chiroptera > Rhinolophidae > Rhinolophus > Rhinolophus sinicus. Next base: position 64,336,207 of record NC_133760.1, on the reverse strand, counting down.
ACCTCAGCTGTGATGGTGAGCACAGGATCTGGCATCTAACACACATCCGTCCAAATCTGGGCTGCACTCTTGACTTGCTATGGAAGCGTGGGCAAGTGGCTTCACCTCTCCAAGGTGCAATTTTCTGTTCATTATAAACATGAGTAAGATAAAATTCATGCTGTCAACACAATACCTGGCACATAGTAAGCTTTAATAGATAGTAACTGCTGTTATTATTATTATTTCAACTAATGAACTTCAGTAGGTTATTCTGGGAACCTAATTGTTATCACCTTATTTCCAAAAGAAAGCGGGTTTGACCATTCACATAACTTGCAGGTATCCCCCAAAAAGTGTCTGGGTGGTTGCCAACAAAGGTTCCCGCATGTGTTTTGGATAAAGGGATTACAAAGCTGCACTCGTGTTACAAATCAAACGTCCAGCATGGGGTATATAATTAACAGAAGCCGACATATCTTTTCTTTCCTCAACTAAGTTTTCCTGGGGAGCAGCAGTCCTCCTTGAGAATAAACGGAACTGGACCTGAAGTAATTACACCTGGTGCAGATGTACCCACTGTTGGTGGCAGGGCTGCTACTTGTGACTAGGCAGTGACGGGGAACGCAATATAACTGACTGCAAACTGCTTTCATTTGCTTCACTAGTGGCAAAGCCCTGTCTACCATAATTTGGACATGGCGGGAATAATGAACACCACACAGCTGAAGTTCTATTACCATTAAACCAATATTCAAACGGGCCAGAAACTGGTTCCCAGCCTCTTTCAGTGAGTTTCTGTGTCTTGAGTGTCCTAAATGTCATTCCGTAGAGTCAAGCTGGCAGTCCTCGGCAGGGGGTCCAAAAGTGCCCATGTTAATTAAAAATGTCAGGTAACATGTCAGTTTATTCATGCTGTGAGATCTGTTCCCCCCACCCCACCCTCAAAAACTACCCACCAAAGGACATTCAGGAACAGGGAGAAATATGCGAGTACTAAACTAATTATTTCACGTTCAAATGCTTTAAAATAAACAGGCAATGACAGCATTGATTGTAATGGGCTGCAGCCCGGTCCATGAGCAGGGCTCAGGGAAGCGAATGGGATAGGACTCTTTTATTTTTATTTTTCTGGTAATACTGGATGCAAAGAAAAGCCAGATCAGAAATTAAAGATGGTTCTTCCTGTACCCGAATGAGTAGCCTTTGGTGAAGGGTAAATGAGAACCTGGGACCTTACACATAATAAAACCAACATAGATACTTGTGGATTAAGGATTGCTCAGAAGTTAATTGCACATGACTAAACTATTGTGTAAAAAGCTTGCAAAATTTGGAGTTTTGTGATATCATTTCATTTCATACGAGTATATCATAGTAAGAGGTATACAATGATTGTGGCTATATAGTATATCAGGAAGCAGAAACTTGAAACTTATCTGCCAGATTTGATCAATATAAACTGTCAAAAATGGGCTGATTATGGCCAGCTCCTCCAGTGTGAGTTAGGACTGAAGAGTCTTGAAAGAAGGAGATCTCAGTACTGCTTAGGATTATAACTTTAGTCGAGGTCTGAATAACTGGCTTGGTTATCTAAATTGAATAAATTAATGAGATAATTTTTATCACAACCACACATGTAATGAAATAAAGCACTGAGGGCTTTTATGAAAACTTTTGAACATGAGAGTAAATCAATTATAATATTAATTTCTACCAAGTATCATCAATTTCACCACTTCTAGATCTCCAATATAAGCTATAAGTGCCAATGCTTAGACTGGAGGAAGAATCGTTAAACAGATGGAGCTTTACTACTTCCAGTCTTTAGGAAAGAGGTCATTTGACTGAAGTCTTTATTTCCCTATTTGTAAACTAATGCTTCTGCCCAGGAGACTCTAGAAATGTAGGTTAGTATCTTTGCATGTATTACAAATGCTAATCAAAGTGGAATGTTAATGCATTCTCTTATTCATTACAAAGAAAATGGCAGCTATGACTGCACATTAAGGATATTTTGCCAACAGTTGTATTTCTCCTGATTATTTTTTACGTCCCTGCAAACCCACTGTTTCCTCTGGTACTTAAGATGCCTGAATAAGGGAGAGGAAACAGGCTCTCCTACTAGAAGCCATATCAGGACAAGAGGTGACAAAATAAGAGTTCTGGTTTTGTGGTATTTCATTTTCCAAACCTCCTGGTAGGAGGTGACGTGAAAAGAGAAAAATATTAAAATTGCGCCCCACCGCCTTTCTTTCTTTCTTTCTTCCTCCCCTTTCCTTTCTTTGCTCCTTTCTCTCCCCCATCCTTCCTAATTCTGGCTTAGGCACTGTGAAGTAACGGGTACACAGATTTTTATGGAAGCTTCTAACGCAGGGGTAGCGAATAAGGAAAAATGCCAGCTCTCTCAACGCGTATGCCAATCACAGGTGTCCCCGAGCAATCACGATACTCCAGGCTGAGCCTTGACAGAGCCTCAGAATCCTTCTCAACCAAATGCTGCAGGGAGCCACTCACTACATTCAGAGCTGGTGCCTGACACCAAATTTGTTTGCCTTCCCGTGCGCTAATGCTTCCCCCAGGGCTCTGTCTTTAGCATTGAGTTGGGACCCTCTTGGTTGTGTCCTCTCCTATGGTCCTGCAGGTATGGCTGAGTGTTTTTAGTGATGCTGAAATGCACAAGACGCCTGGCTTTCTTCCAAGGAGCACTTTGCCACACAAAACCCAAGGCTTCTGAAAGGAAAAAAGAGACCAGATAATACTCCATTCTGACTCATGCCCCCAACCCTCTAATAGGCAAACAAAGCCAGGAGAAATCATCGCGGCTTAGCAGTCTACTTCTTTACTTTCTGGAAAAAAAAAAGAAAAAAGAAGTGGGGAGAAAACAAGGAGGCCCCTACGAAGGTTTAAGCCTTGATCGTAACTATGCCTGTTTTTCAAAGCTGATCTGAGGTTCGGATTCGCTATTTACTTATCCTTTTTAAAAGCACCTGTTTAAAAGAAATCTCATGGCAGTTAGTAGGTCATCTGCAGGACTATTTCAGGAGTACCTTCCCCATATGCTAACATATTTGTTCATTTGGCTTTGACGTTAACCCCCCACCCCCATGCCCAGAAAGCCCTTAATGGTGCCATCTTGCACCCAACCTTCATCATTTGGCTCCCCCCACCTCCAAGAGAGGACTTCCGGAGCACCACCTTACTGCCTGCAGTTATGAGCCAAATGTGACGCTCCCTCGTTGCTGCTGTGTTTTCTGCTTTATGACAGGGGCCTGCCTGATCCCTCTGAGCCATTCCAGGAACAGAACCTTTCCGGGCAACAAGAAGCGATTAGATGCAACCTGCTGGGGCCAGGGCCATATTCTGCTCTCAAGCATAACTCGTATCTGCTTCCTCCTGCATTCTTGCATTCTGTCGCTGACACACGGGCTGTCTCCCACACTTGCACAGAGGATCTCCCAGCATAAAGAAGTTAACAGAAGATGAGAGAATGGCAAAACCTCACCAGAATTTAATTCGATAAAGGGCACATAAAAGCCTCTAAGTAATTTGGAACATTAAAATGAAGGTAAGTTGTAGGGATGGAATCCCAGAGAGTTGTTTCCAGGCGCTCGACCTCACGTGGAAAGGTGCTGGCTTGGGTAGTAGATGGCCATCAGCTGTCACCAGTTAGCCATTAGCCACTAATATAACTGCCGTGGCTACGCTAGCAAGCAAGCGAGCGAGCGAGGACTGCGGCTAGCAAGTGCGTGTAGCAAGCAGATTGTGGATTGTGTTGAGCCTACTTTCTGTGTCTCGCCTGGCCATCAGCAAGACTAGGGTGCAGGAAAGCCCCTCACTGGGGTACTGGTATATGTTTGCTTCTGTGTCTTGACCAGCTGCCATCGAGAATACAGTGGTATGACTCCCTTAGTCATGGCTCTGTTGTTCCTTTTTGGCCTCACCATGTCCTGTGTTCTTGTGCAGGGAGCGGGAGCTGAGTCGCTGCATTACATAGGTTACAAATACAAGAAATGTGCCTGCCTGAAAAACAGAAGTCAGAAAAGATACACAGATACACTATCTCTACCTGGGAAATGAAAGAAAGGTGGCGATTTCTCCAGTGCACGTGTTGGTCCCTAGTTCCCCACAGCTGCAAGCTCTAAAGAAAATGCTAGTTGCACGAGAGAGGCGGCCATATAAAGGGTAGCACTTGTCTGCTTTATAGAGAGATGAAAACATTTATGTGATTTTTCTGGGGTCCCAAGCTTCTTCTTTTTTTTCCTTTTTTGGCATTACCCATCATGTGTTTGTCCGAGGGATAAACAGAGATGCCTTCCCCCACAATTATATTTGCTTAAAGGAAAACACAGCTGCCTTTCTTGCATATTAAGACGCAACTCAAACTAGTGAGACCAAACAAAGATTTCAAAGGGAAGGAAAGTTTTCACAGCATAAAAGACACTCCACCATCCCAACGCGCATTGAAACCGAAAAACCGAGGCAAAGCGATGACTATTCTCCTTGGGGACAAAAGTCCTATTGAACAAGCTGCTATAGGTGCCATTTTCCAGGAGAGCCACCTGCTACTACTGAGTTATTACAGACACTCAGGAGCCAGGATTTCAGAGTCCTTCTATCTATGGGGTTTGTGTGGGAGAGTGCACACACGTGTGCCCTGAGGCAAAACCAATAGGCAATTACTTGATGCTGTCACTGCGGGAGAACTAAACTATCGAGTCAACTGCTTAATGACCCCCTCGTAGATGGCTGGCCACTGCTAAGAGGAAACCTTTGGAGAAACACGCAACCCAAGCAGAGCAAGGAAGAGGCCCGTTCCTTTGGGAAGATACTGGACTGCTCTGAGGGCCCACCCCATCAAAAGGACAGACTGTAGCAAGAGAGAATAATGAACCTAATTAGAGTTGGTTGTGATTTGCTCTACTTAAAATTGCATCTAATAACACTGCTGCCAGCAGGGCTGTTTTACGTGCTGTCTTCTTCATGTGGCAACCTTTTCATAAATCACAGCAAAAGCCAATACCAGACAGTTTCTTGTACAGCCTGCCTGACAACAGAAGTTAACACTGAACCTTCGCTGTTATCAATCTTCATAAACGTGTCCATGATGTGGCAAGACGGCTCCACATTAAGGTGGGGCATGCCGCTAATGCATGCCAGGTAGTGACCCGTTAGGTTAATGGGACTCGCCAATCGCTAAGGTTTTAATTGAGCCCGAGAAAGAAATGGCTTTCTTACACTTTTCTTCAAGTATACAAGGGTTTTCTCCTCTATGCCTGGGCTCCATCCGTGCTTGGCTCAGGAAATGGCTATAATCACGTTTAATACAGACACGTACAGCGGACAATAGAGACCTCACAGGGAAGCAGGTAAGTCAGCTTTCCCAAGAAGATAACGAGTTATGAAGTCTTTAATTGGCTTTCTTGGTAGAGAGCTGCCTGACTTGAGGATGTTGTGTTTCCAAGTTCAATGAGAAAATGTTAATGAGATGTACTTTAGTTTTGGAAAAATATGTAAATCTGTCTACATTAACAGAAGTGAAAACTGAGAAGTAGTCCTCAGCAATAGCAAAGATCAAGAAGTTTTTTTTTTGTTTTGTTTTGTTTCCCTGAGGAGAGAACAAAATATTTTATTACCAAAAGTTCACGTAAAGGAGGCTTCAAGCCAGATGACGTCTGATAAAAGTGTGCACACAGAAACCTACTGTCACATTACCAAAGTCTACACGTGAAATCTTGGGTCACTCAGACAAGGAAGTATTTTTTTTTGTAAGTATCAATAATCCTTCCTTAATAAAAATTCACATGATGCAGAAATATGAGTGGAAGGAATTCCCAATTAATGACAGACCTGAATCTAATAAACAAGATTGCATTGTATTGTGAATTTTGCTAAAGTCTTAACTACCCTACTTTAGATACTGTCACAAGGAAAGCTTGCCTTCACTCTGGCATATACTGGAGATGAACTCTGGCAATTAGCTGATGTCCGACGAAAATCAGCCTTGTGTTAACAGCCTGTAATGAAGACCATCAACCACTCGATAAATCAAAGCATTAGGCTAGACACAGTGATGTCACACAGCCACGGTCCTCTCCTTTGCGGAATGAATTTATTCCCGCATGTATTTACTGAGTACAGCGTATGTGACGGGTGCTAGATGTATATAAACAGGATTAAAATATAATTCTTGCCTTCAAGAACGTTTCATTTCAATCGGGAATGAGATTATTCACACACTGTGTCTTGATACACAACCTTTGTAACGGGCCCTTCAAATTCCTCAGAGTCTATACTGTTTTCTTAGTTTTTAGACAACGGTTTCCTCCACTGCAAATTCAAGCTCCCTTCTATAGTGAAAATATTCTGAGAGTAGAAGTTGGAAAGCAGGAAAAAAATTTATAAGAGATTAATTCCACGTAGTAAACCACCATATTGCTATTAACTGAACACCTGTTGAAAGGACTACAACTACAAAAGATGGCTCAGATGCGGCTCATGCCCTTAGGGAGCTCTGCTTTAGAAGGGAGGGGCCCAGGCAACTATAACACAAATTGGATTGTAATAAGGGCTTGCGTTACACGAACACAGAGGGAGCAATTCATTGTGACCTTTTTGGGGGGAGGACTGGTGAGTAGAAAGGGAAGTGTCAAGAAGACTTTGGAGACACTAACATGTCAGACAGTCTTGACAAATGGAGTTTACCAGGTGGAAATGGTGAAAGTGTGCTGTGCCAGAGGTGGCTTGAGCAAACCTACAGAAGCACGAAGGTATAAGGCACGTACGTTCTCCCTTTAATGATGAACTCCGAGGTCCAGGACAGAGGATGGCAAAAGACGCAGTAGTGGTGTCAGCGGTTATTTTCATATTGTCTTTTAATATTGTAACTTCTGGGTGTTTGTCCCAACTTCTATATAATGATTTATTAGATACTGTCAATTATTCAGCTTTGAAGCAGAAACTTATTTGGCTTTTAATCATATGGCTCACACTGAGGGATGAGTATCTCGAGACTGCAAGGCAAGCTGTGAAAAAACAACAACAACAAACTACCAGTTGTCACTACTTATCACTGCAAATCAGGATCATTACAACACTGAACAACGAAATAAATAATTTTGGGCGCTGAACCTGACACAAGGCTGTAGGCACGATCCTTCGCCCCTCATTTTTAAATGTTGTATTCATGAAAACAAGCTTCATTATTTTCTTGATAATAAGCAAAGGTTGTAAATAAGCTTGTAAACTAGTTCTATTAATAAAATAGCATGGTATCAGTTGTGTTAGGATTCCACACAAGATTTCATTTGAAAAGCAGATTCCATTTACCGCTAAGGAAAGAAAAAAATGAAAGCGCTGGGAGATGAGAAGGGAACTGATCTTTCCAAGGTTTCTGCAGTCACTTTTTACATGCTACAGGGATCCACATTTCCCCATCCCCCCAGATAAACAAGGTTATACCTGTGATTAGGTTAGCTTTAAAACGCCAGAATGTAGCTGAAACACTCTCTCTCTCTCTCTCTCTCTCTCTCTCTCTCTCTCTCTCTCTCTCTCTCAGGCACTATATTTTTTCTTGCTCTCTGCCCTCAACCTCCAGTCTTTCATTCTTAATTGCAAACAACAATCGGGGGTTAAATAGGCTTTTGAGGACTCACCCAGACAATCCCAAGTGTCAGTTTTTTTAATTTCTGGGGAAAATCATGGTCTGAATGCCAAGCAACTGACTTTGGAAGAAATTGGAGGAAGAATTCTGATTGTTCTTTATAGACTGCCAACCTACAATTGCCTATAATCTCAAATTAATATAAACCTTCTAAAGGTATCACACGTTCTTAGACGAGAACTACACCATAAACAATAGCTGTATTCATTCAAGCACAACCTCCCATATGCATTTCTAACTAAACTATGGACTTCCTAGCATGTTCAGATATAATTATTATTTTGAGTAATGTTGCGAAAGTGTTGGTTAATGATTTGACAGAAAACATTTGTCTTTAAGCATGGTATATTCTCATTGCAATTTTATACAACCAGGAACTTTCCCCTCGGGAAATACATATTGGATTATATGATGGGCATTAGTTTAAAAACACACACAAAATTCGCTGAACAGAAACTTGAACTACTGATGACTGTAATAATTAACTAACTATTGATTACTTGGGATGTGCCAAGAACATGAATGCACCTCATTTAACTCCTATGTAATATCTTGGTCATTACCATCTTTTACAGATGTATTATACAAAACTAAGACGGGGGTAGGGGCGGAGGAGAAATAACTTGCTAGAACAAGTCTATTGCATTACGTGAAGGCTATCCATAAAAATCATACCCAGTACAATTTTGGCTTGCGTGGATATTTACTATTTCATGATAGCTATGGTGACATTATAACATGGGAAAATTAAGGATCAATTCTATAAGTTTAAAAAAAAAAATCAGGAAGACCAGAAACATAAACAAGAGAAAATAAGCATATTTTCTTGGTAGTTGCTATAGCAAAATCGGTACCATATTTGACAGTCCCCTTTCCTTAAATCTACTTCCTGGATACGCTATCATACAAAAGGGGTACTATATTGCAGGAAGTACAAATAGATGTACATTAATAAGAATGGATCAGCTTTCTGAAGAACTTGGCCAAAAGCTTAGCACTCAAATCTTTTAACGATCTCGCCTTACTGCGCTCTCTGCAGCAACAATCCTATTTTCTTTGCATCATCAAGTTCTGAGAGTATATTTCTCATCTGTCTCGTCGTCAGTTAGAAAAGGTGAAGATGTGTATACATTTTGGTTTTCCAGTCTCCTATTAAATCAGCTCCTCAGCGCTGCAGTTTCCAAATGCTCCCAAAGAGGTATGGATTGACATTTCTGTCAAAGGACAATTTTTTGCTCTGTAGTTTCTCCCAGAGTTAATGGAAAAAGTTCTACCACTAATCTTTTCAATTCACCTCTAGGGAATTATAAGCTAGCAGCAAAAACTGCAAAGGTTGTGCCAAAATATAATATTTTAAAATTACACAAGTCAAAAAGTTGAAAATTTTCACAAAACGGGCCTTCCTTTTCTTGGGGAAAAAAAACACACAAAAACATTTGGGAAGCCTGATTTAGATTCATACTATAATAAAACTCCTAAAGGTAAATAACTTGGACTCTAAATCCCTACAGAAATTGATCCTATATGGGGTTGAGTCCTACTATGCGCCTGGAATTTTACCTACATTATTCATCACCCTTTATAACAACACTATGAGTTTATTTACACACACACACACACACACACACACACACACACACACACACACACACCATGTTATGGGAACAAACGTACCAGTTCCTAAGGGTTTCTGCGCAAACTTGTTTCCCTGCAGCCTTTTTTAACTGATAAAAATAAATAAAAAATCATCTGAAACACAACCTGCGTGCTTGTCAGAAGGGGATGGGCTTAATAAGTTACGGTACATTAATGCCATTGAATACTGTACAGCTATTTATTATACAAGAATGAGTGGGAGTTATAGGTGTTGACCAGGGGGCTGTATCCATAGCAAATGTAAGTTAAAGAAAACACATGGCATAATCTCATATTTTTTGTAAAAATAAACCAAAGTCTATATTAACATTTCTATGGACAGAGACAAAGGTGGAAGGATGGCTATCAAACTACAACTTCACACGATTTACGGGACTGACCTGGAAGAAAAGAAAGAAAAATCACATTTGCCTTGTTACCCCCCTCCCCGCAAAATACAATAGCACTTATTAATTTAATTTCATATTCTTTTCACTACACTAAGCCTCCCGGAAGGACATCAAAAGGCAAACGATCACAAAATGCACCGGGAAGGAGAAAGATACTTAAAAGATTCATTTACTATATAATACTAGGCTCTGCACATCAACGAGCGATATTTGACTAATTTTATACACCTTGGGTGCATACAATCAGTTAGACACGTTAACCAGAAATCCAGACAGAACATACCTGAATACACCACCTACAATTTGCCTCCAACACATTTTTTCTCACAACATGTAGAATGTTGTACCATGGGAATCCTTAGGATGCCATTCAAAGTTCACCATTGTACCATTTTGATTAAAAGAGTGTGTAAAATGGACTACAGCAGCAGTGCTAAAATGACAAGTCAACACAGTCGCTTTTGGCATTGCTGTATCTCCTAAGGTTCTGTGCTGAAATGCCCTAAGATTTCCCGAGACGGGAGTATCCTATGAACCAAACCTTTCCTGAACTCTCTGCTCCCTGACTTGCAATTAAAACTACTCTTTCCTATGTCCTATTCTCTCAAGCCCTGAACTTTGCTAGACAATGAATGGTAAGCTGACATGTGCTTATTTTTAATGGGTATTAGTAATGTTAACATAATAATAAATAGGATATAGCAAATTGTGATTATTATAATAAACACACACATATATGTGCCAAATACTATGTGTGTCTAGTTGACAGAAACGTTTAGAAACAATGACCAACTCAAAGGGCATAACTCTAATGGTGAGAATCTAATAGGTAATAGAAAAAAAATTCCCAAGCAGGTAGAATTTTTGGTTAAACCCTCACAGCCCTATTAACTCTGCCTTTCAAAACATGGCATTGAAAGCCCTTCAAGTCTGACTCTAATCTCCTTTATGGCCTCATATTCCATCACACCTCACTCCACATTCACTTCAACCGTTTCTAGTATTTGATTCCCCTTTCAGGGAAAGCCATTCTCCCTCTTAAGAAAACCTCCAGCTGAGAAGACCCAGCCTACATCAGTCGCCACTCTTCCTGCAATACAGACACCGCTCCTTAGCCCTCCAGCATTTTGTTTTCACCTGTATATTAGCATTTACCGCATTTGAGTCACTTCTGTATTAGTCTGTCTCCTATGATACTACACATCATGCCTACTTCATCTCTACATTTCCAGTTTACAAAAACCACCTGGAGAGTGTTAAAGGTGTAATTCCTGCCTGAGGTTTTGACACCTCTACAGCACAGCTAATGATCTCAACAAGTGTAACACCACTGAGAGCAGGAACTCAGACTTACATTTCTGTATTTCCAAGGCCCACAGAGCATGGGCGTCAGAGACCCTGGGTGGATAGCTGTGTTGATGCTGAGGACGGTTAAGTTCTCCAAGGCAAGGCTGTCACATTAATACCTTTAGAAATAAATATGCGTCATTGAGCTCTTCACTGGTGAAGAAACCAAACAAAGGAGGACAGTGTGTCAGAAGCCACTCGTTGAAAAGAACTCCCAGGACAGGGGAGTCGATGCAATTGGTCTTCTGGCAAAATCTAGCAGTTTCTCCAATTCAAAGACTTCAAAAGTACCCCCACACCAACACTCAACTAACCAAACCAATCCAAACCACAAATGATTTAAGCGGTGACAAAACATCGGATTCCTGCTTCCTGTCAACTAACCAGGATGTCTGAAAAGATGCATTCTACACCCAGCAATGTTATTTTCTGCTGTACACGGGCATCTTCTGTATTGGAGACACATATCATGGCAAGAAAAGAACCGGCTAATTACGGGTAGCACCAAATGAGTGGTAGTGGAGGAGCAGGAACGTAAAGCAGTGAAGCCTGATGGTGGTGTGCAGCTTGCAAAGTAATGAGACGGCGATGACGCGTGGGCACCCGGCTTTGGTCACTTCATCTTGTTCAAGAGCTCTGCTGGGGACACAAAGGTGAGACGCACTGACCGCCAACCCACAGCTTGCACAAGCACAGAACAAAGGGATCGAGGTGCAATCTCTCCTCCTCTCGTCCCCTCCTCCCCAGCGCACCCCTTTTTCAGAGCTGACGGTTTCCTAGTTGGGGGCCCTGCATAAAGCAGGCTGAGCAAGCTTCTACCATCTGAAATGTCATGTCTGAACATGTGCACGGTAACTGGCAATTCGTTTTCCATCCTGAAAGCAGGAACAGGTGTCTGTACGCTAGTACCTTCAAAAGCCCCCTCATAACCCACGCTGAACGTGCCTCTCACACAGGCAGCCGTTGTTGAGATCCATGCCGGTGGCAGGCTGGTAGACTTCAGAGTCTCCATACATGGATCTGCCTCACAGATACATAGGCATTTGGAGAATCTCAGAAGCACAAGAGAACAAAACGAAGAGTAAATGGCAGCACATTAAAAACAAACCCAAAAAACAACCCACCACACGACAGCAGCCCTTGGTCTTTCTTGTGTTACTACTGTCATTGGCAAACACCTGTCTTTGTGCTCGGAAGGTCCCTACAAAGCATGTTTAACATACTGAAAAAGGAGGTGTGGGTCCCTGAAAAGGAGTACAAAGCCAGATGCATCACTGCACCGTCTTGCTTGCCAGCGTCATCCAGAAACGGTGGCTGAGGTGACTTGTGAAGGGAGCCAAGAGCACGGACTCCCCTTAATGAGCACATCTATCAATTTCCAGGGGATGCAGCTGATTACCAGCCTCAGACGCACACGCTCCCAAAAGGAACGCGGCCATGTAACTGTTGGCCACTGAACGAGAAAATACGGAGAAGAGCTTCTGGCAGCCATGTGAGCAAGTCAGGGATGCCTGGCGACACTTGAACATGGGAACATGTGTGCTTTCGTTTCAACATGTAAGGAAGGGCCAAGATGCAGGCTTTTACACGTTTTCAAGCATTCTGCCAGGACTCCATACACAGTAGGAACGAACGGCTGCCTAAGATTACTCTATTAAAAAGTACCAGTGTTACTGTGTAACTGTTTCATTTACAAACACCCCCTTCAAAACCCCTTTATCGAAACTAACTTTCAAAACTCCACCAGGCCTATCACCAAACTGTATGTAATAAGGAGGATAAAATATAGTAGACCAACGTCATTTAATAAGGGGGGAAAGGACTCACTCTTAAAAGGAAAAATGAAGCAAGGACTAATCCTGTTTCTGTGGCAAGGAAACACACTGAGTGGACAGCCCTGATTAAGGGATTCCCATTCTAACGAAAAAACTCGATTATGGATGGGATTAGAAATCATAAATTTCTTTAGACTGGGATTAAACTGAAGAAACTTATTTTACCTAGAACAAATTACAGTTAGAAGTTGAATAGTCCCAATATTTGGTGCATTTTTTCCTATTGAAAATTAATGAACAATGAATTTAGGATGTTTTAACTATAATTAACATTTAAAAAAACACACACACCGAACTTAAATGTTCATATTGTAGTGAAAATTGTATAGACCTGTGTAACTACCATCCGGAAAACAATGCAACGCCTCAGAAAGTTCACGTGTCCCTTTCCAATCAAGTCCCTCTCTTATCACCACCAACTACTTTCTGATTTTTATTAGTATAAACTAATTTTTCCTATTTTTTTAACTTCACATAAATGCAATCACACAATAGGTATTGTTTTGTATCTGGCTTCTTTATGCTTAGCATAATGTTTCTGAGATTCAACTGACAAACTTTTCCAAAGTGACGTTGCTGTTTTTTTGTACCCCAACCAACAAAACATGAGAATTCTGGTCAGTCTTTCTGATTTTCACCATTCCAGTGGTTTACATTTACATTTCCCTGATAGCTAATAACGTTATTAGCACTTTTTCATGTGTTAATTTGGCCATTCTTCTATTTTCCTTTGAAGTGTCTGTTCAAGTCTTTTGCCCATTTTTAAAATTTCCTTAATGGTATCTTGAGATGAGCAGAACTTTTAAATTATGAGAAGGTCCAAGTTATCAATTTTTATATTTTGTATGATTACTGCTTAAGAAAAATCAAAAGAGCCAGACATAGGAATTCTTATAGACTAAAACCATGAGAGATGATTTGGTAATTATACAGTCAAACGAGCAATGGGAATACATGTTTAAATACAATAATCCTGAAAGTTTGGTTGCAATTTTAGCACCATGGTTTACCCCAGGCATAGTGAATAGGCAATCACATACACCTATAAGAGGATTATTTGGTTGAAAGCAGGGAGCACTGAAAGCATCTGGAATGGGTTTACCAATCCATGCAGTGATAAAATCTAAGAGATACGTATCACAGTATGGCTGAACGAATACGACTTCCCAGAGACTAATCTGAGAGTAATATGTGCAGATAACTTCTTTGACACAATTTTTAACCATGTTCAAGACTTAAGATGGTTAACTTTGTAAATCTGACACAAAGGTAGGATTAAAAATCTACCTCCTAAAGTCTTCCTGGACATTTTAAAATGTGGCAGGTCAGTCAGACAATAAGTAACTCTAATTGGTCTCCCCGTAAGCTTCCCAGCTTTCTACCTGTAGTTCAGTGGCACTCAAAACAGCAAAAGAATTTTTTCTCATCTTTGAAAACATCAAAGGAAAAAAAAAAGTCAAAGAAATTATTTCCAACTGGATCCTTTAAAAAGTAAATGAAGGGGCGGCTGGTGAGCTCAGTTGGTTAAGAGCGCGAGCTCTTAACAACAAGGTTGAGGGTTCGATCCCCACATGGGTCACTGTGAGCTGTGCCCTCCGTGACTAGATTGAAACAACTACTTGACTTGGAGCTGATGGGTCCTGGAAAAACGCACTTAAAATAAATCAAAGTTAAAAAAAAAAATTAAAAGAAAAAAATGTAAATGAACACTATTAAGAATCAGCAAGAGGAAAAAAAAACTTAGCAGTCCCAGTTAGAAATACCTTTTAGGAACCATGAGCTGTGGAGTTAGATAATTATTCAAATAAGCAAGGATCAATAAACAAATTCCAAAATTCCACGCACCCTGGAACTCAAAAATGTTCTCTTAAAACATGATGATACAAGGAAAGAAACAAGCCATCATTTTGGCAGAGTCTGCATTTATCTAACTAACACTGTGCAATTAATATTTCATATAACCAAGTAGGGTATGCTAGATTCTTAATGGATTGTATTGATTAAAGAAGAAAGTTCAATGCTAATGTTCCTGGAGGGGAAATAGAACGATTTGTTATCTCACACAGAACAAATCATGAATTCAGGTGCTTATGGGCACAAACCCAAAGGCTGCAACAAGAGTGTTTTGGATAATTTACATGTACATAGTACAAATAGATTATGTTAAAGAAAATGCCCAGAGCAACTTAAAGAAACTCGACTGCCATGGTTGAGACAGAGAAGAGAATTCTAGGTCATGGATTTATGCTAGGACGTGGCTAATCTGTACCCAAGTGGTGGCGTGTGTCACCACTTGAGGTTCCTTTACATACTGCTGAAGTGACGAGCAGGTTTCCACAGGGAAACTGGCACTGTGACCAACCGCAGATATTCACGCGATGGCTCCCGGGTGCGTCCTTTTTTGTGACATGAGGAACCCCAGTTCTTGCCCTTTTGCGCCCTATGTTCCAGCCAACCTTGCCCCTTTCTGCAGACACCTCTGGATTGAGTGGAATGCTGGGAAAGATAGGCAGGAAGTAGAGAAATGCTGTAGATGGAAACTTAATTCCCAAGTGATGGTAAAGTTTCTTGGCATGTTACCTTTGAAAATAGTAGGTAGACTAGGTCTAGGGATCCAACCCGAGGAATAAAAAGCAACAACTAACTGGACAGATCTGATCAGAAAGGCTCCAATCTTAAAAAGCATTAATTGCCTAAGGTTTCTTCACAACTCGAGCCAATTAAACACACCTATGGTAAGAAATATTGTCCAAAGTAGGTATGTTCCAGAACAGGTCTCACTCTCCTTAGAACTAATTTGTTGCTGGAGGTGGATGGGATGTGGGGAACATGGAAGGAGACAGGGTCACAGCTTGAGACATGGCAGCCTACTCTCTACACACTCTCCAGTGAGGTACAGAAGGGGCTGCCACACCATCTAGAACATTCCTAAAATGGCAGCCAGTGTCTTAGAATCGCATGAAACCACTACTTTAGACCATTTCTTAGATGAGGATCAATGACACCTGTCTTTCTTTTCTAACTTTTAAACTTTCTGAGCTTGAATGCCCTGAAGAGAATGGCAGTTACAATTTACATTTTACAGATGGAAGAGACAAGTCAGAAGAGGAATAAATAACCTGCCTGAGGAACTGGGTGTTCTCAATAACCAAGACTGTTTCAGACCAATGTGCAGTTGCCATTAGCTTCATATACAAAGTACATTCTTCGCTCATCAATATTGTTTTTCGATTTTAGAATTGAAATCTTCCTCTGGCGACACTATAGGACAGACTCTAGAGGGTACATGAAATACCGTGAAAGCTGGCAAAGGTGAGCTGATGTTTAAAAAACAAAATACAACAAAGTGCCCCAAACTAATAAACAGGCCATTGTAACAGAGCTTATGCACAAAGGGTAGAGATAGATTTACTTTATCTAGAATTTTGCTTCTTCAATGATGAAGACTCTTACTAAATAATCAAGATATTACTTGGTTCCAAGGACCATAGGGAATAAAATTTCACCACTGCAGCTGCTATATTTCCTGCTCACAGCCTTTCAAATTAAAAATGGGGGAAGAAAGGCCCAATACAAATGTAGAATTTAATTAGTTAGTAAAAGCCCAAATCCTTGCCCAAAGCCCTGTTCTTCCTGTAATATCGCATTCTTTTCTTCTTGTGTAAACTTTTCATTATGAAGGAGACATCTTTATAATACAATAACTCTGGTTATAATGTAACTGCTGGTAACATAACTCCAGCATTAGAAAAGGCAGCCTGTTCAAGTAATGTTGTTTTAATACAATTTGTGTTCAGCAGAAACCAAGTCAACTCAGTCATTTAGAATTTGATCGATGTGAATTAGTGTCTTACAGAGATAAACCATTTGATCATTTAGAAATTGATCAATGAGAATCAGAGAGAAAACATTTATCATGTACATTTGGGATATCACAGCCATTCATGCAGCGCTGAGGTAGGCTGTGAGCAGACTCAGTAAGTGTTAAGAGACGATATGCAGGGTCCCCTGTCAGTTGCAGATACAAATACATGCACAACAGTATATAATTTTTATCCTTTTGATAAGGCACGATATTCAATAAGGCAGCTGGAGTCACTGAAAAATTGCAGGAGCTCCACTTTGGAGAAACTGGAAAGAAGTGTAGCACCACTGAAACGCTCAAACTTTTGAACCAAGTTTTAATTAAAAGTTTAAGCATAAAGGCAAGTAACATAAATTTACTTGACTAAAACTTCTAGGAGAGTTTTAAGGCGATTAATCAGAGTAAACTCTGTACCTCAAGTACAATTAGTTCTATTAATCTAATATTTCCAAATTAAAGTCGCACTGACATTCAGGCACAGCAGCTTACGTATCTAACAGAATTATTAATTTGCCAGTCAAAACCTTATTTAATTATTTTACAGCCAATTAAGCAGGATCTTTAAACGCCGTTGCTTCAAACTGTCCGTGATCCACGTGTATAATTACAGAGAACGTGAGAAACACCTGCTGATACCGTTGGCATGTCACCCTCAGCTTTACTAACTCATTTGTGGTACAGCTGGCCCTCAAAAAACGGCACCTCTTCCAACGTCTTTTCATTATAATGGGAACTTAATAGAAACATAATAGAAACCATACAAATAGAGAAATTTCTCCTTTGGTACCCAGTTTTATAACTTGAGTTGGACACGATACAATAATATAGCGATGTATTACATATATCATATATGATATATAACATACTAATTAAAAATAATACAATCTAACGATGAGAAAAAAGATTCCTGGCCACAGGTGGTCTCATGTGCACGTTTTCCCCATGTCTGTGGCAGTTTTCTCAGGGGACTCCAGTTTCCTCCCACATCCTGAAGATGTGCACTTGAGGTTCACTGGCGTGTCTGTATTGCCCCCGAGTGAGTGAGTGTGGGAGGGTGTGAGTGGCCCTGCCATGGAAGAGTGTCCTGTCCAGGGTGGGTTTCACCTTCACCCTGAGCTACCAGGACAGGCTCCAGCCTCCCACACTCTTGGCCTTTCTTATGGTAAGAAATCCAAAACTGGGATAAAAGGGTTGGAAAATCATTGTCTTATTTGTTTTTATCAAATCTTTCTTAAATGTATATATAGGTCATATTTATTTCAAATGTTTAGTATTAGAAGTGTTTGGGGTCTTTATTTAAAAGTTTGGTTTTGTTTTTAGTTTTAGAAATTTGTTGACCAGAGAAATAGGCCGTAGGAATTGAACTCCTATTTATATCAAATAGCTTAGTTGGTAAAACTGGTTTCATTATAGGTTTTGCTGAAAGTCGCAGTTTTCAAGAACCTATCCACGATCTTAAGTGAGGACGTACTGTATAGCTATTAAAATCACACGCCCAAAAAAGAAACGAAACAGTACTGTCAGTCAAAGCGAAACCTTAATAAAACGAAAGAATTTTAAAGTTAAAGGAAAACCTTTGAATACAGGTACAGTAATACTTACAAAACCCATTTCACCTGTAAGTGTTTTGCATAGCATTCCTCAGGTACTCTAAAATACCTAAACTTCTTCTATAGGGTAACTAATCTTTTAATACATTATAAGGATAACCTCGGCTTCTGCCATGAGCCGAAATTTGTAAGTCAGGTTTTCACCACTTTGTTCAAGGATAAAAGTGAAAACTTCTTCTACAATGTGGCACACAAAGGAGTATTACCACTATTCACATGTGATTTCACAAAATCATTCTCCTTTACAAGGGCCCCACCTTTCAAAGACACTGAAGCCAAGTTGAAAAGTTACGAGGTGTGGTTAAAAGATATGGTGAATGTTTGAATTAAAAAAAGAAAATTACAGTAAAAGACACATTGCCATTAATCCCTCTCACTCTGAACACACTTATCCCATAGTTCTTGCCACTTTCTGAAGCAGTTCTGGAAGTCCTCTTTCGTGAGTGTCTTTAGTTGTGCTGTCGTGGCTGCGTCGATGTCCTGAATCATTCTGACTTTGGGGAAGAACCAGAAGTCACACAGTGGCAGATCTGGTGAATAAGGTGGATGAGGACACACCGTAATGTTTTTATTTGACAGAAATTGCCATGTGCCAGAAGCGATGTGTGACATGGAGTGTTGTCATGATGGAGGATGATTTACGGCACACTTTAAAACACACCTTCTCTCAACCATAGCTCACACCTGACTGACTGCATCGAACAAGTTGAAACTTGTCACACACTGTTACTAAGATTTGACGTGCCGCTTCCCATATTGAAAATCCCTGCCTTTCCATTGGATGGCACTCGGCAGCAGCATTCACTGTATTTTGTGATCACAATGGAAAGGCTCCGTGTTACACATCGCTTCTGGCACAGCAATTTCTGTCACATAAAAACATTATGGTGTATCCTCGTCTACCTTATTCACTGGATCTGGCACCGTGTGACTTCTGGCTCTTCCCCAAAGTCAAACGATTCAGGACATTGAGGCAGCCACGACAGCGTAACTAAAGACACTCAGGAAAGAGGATTTCCAGAACTGCTTCAGAAAAGTGGCATGAACAATAAGTACGTTCAAAGTGATGGGGATTAATGGCAATGTGTCTTTTACTGT